>NC_063438.1:20543919-22032298 GCF_020379485.1 Brassica napus | reverse complement strand
AATGTTTCTAAAAATTATAATTACTAAAACTTTGAAAAACATTGCACAATGAAATTTTGTTATCAACGATTTAAATTTTTGTTATAAGAGATACAAATAAGTATACACATCATTTAACAATATATCAATATTAAAAATATATTGTTTATCTATGTATATATTATGTAAATGTAATTATATAAAATAGAAAATAGAAAAATTGATTGTTTGGATTAATAAAATTTATTTACGTATTACAACAATTTAGTTATATACGTAATAGTTATTGACTTTTTCATTATCCAATATATATATATAAGAACATATTATACGATGTTCATCCCACGCAAAGCGCGGATCTTAATCTTGTAGATAACTATTTGCGTATGGTTAAGATATTATTTACTTATATTTACGTAGATACGAGAGTATATTCCTGATCTTTCAACTATTTTGTACTATAATATTCAACGGATCTAACTGGTAACCATTACAAGAACACTGAGAATGGATAGAAAAGGAACGGAAAAGAATAAAATTATAGGAATGATGAGGAATAATGGTTCCTTATCATATTTAGCGAGGAACCAATTTATTCAATATTTCTCTACAATAAAGGAATGAAAGGGAATGGAAAGGGAAAATTATTCCTTATGAATGGTAAAATTTCTTAGGAATGTTAAGGAATGCATTGTTCATCTTCATTCCTTGGTCACCATTCATACCCAACGTACATTTCAAGGGAAACACATATACTTTCATGGTATCAGAGGGTTTAAGCAATCCTGAACCATTCTAACGCAATTAAAAGCGTCACTCTCCTTCTCTTTCTCTTCTTCTATCTTCTCAACATCCTTACCAATGGCTGCTGCACCTGCACCCCTTGAGCGCGCCTATGGAGTGACCAACATCAAACACCACATTCCGGTTCTCCTGGATATTGATGATGTCAATTACGATGCGTGGAGGGAACTCATCCTCACATACTGTCAAAGCTTTGACGTCTCTGGTCATCTCGACGGCACTCTATCAACAAACGACAACGACACTGTCTGGACGAAACAAGATGTTTTCGTGAAGCTCTGGCTCTACAGAACGCTATCAAAGGAGCTCTTCAAGAGCACATTCAAAACCAGAGGCACTTAGAGGGAGATCTAGAATCCGTCTGGAAAATTTCTTCCGCGAAAACAAAGAAGCACGAGCCATACAGCTCGATCACAAGCTCCGCAACAAAGAAATTGGTGATCTCACGATTCATACCTATTGCCAAGAACTCACATCCATCGCATATCTTTTAGCCAATGTTGATGCCCCTGTGAGTGAGCGAACGCTGGTGACTTATTTTCTCAACGGTCTCAATGGAAATTACGATGACATCATAAATGTCATCATGCATCGCCGACCATTTCCAACTTTTGAAGAAGCTCGGTCAATGCTCCTCCTAGAAGAAGACCGGCTTGGAAAAGGCAAGAAACCACAGAAAGGTTCTTGTTGCCACAGAAACCAACACATAAAAGAAGCACCAACAATCAAAGAACCATCAACAGCAATGGTTCAATCAGAACAGAGGACACAGAGGCAGAGGTGGCAATCGCGTTAGAGGCCGAAACCAATACAATCAGCAACAACCCAGCTTCAACCAATGGAACGCTCCATACTGGCAAAGCGGTTATCCAATGTGGGCTCCAGAGCAGTTCAACCCATGGACTCAGCTTCCATTCCCTCAAGCAGGCTAGCTCGGTCCCAGACCACAACAGAAGCAACAAAATCAAACCGGTGGAAATCAAAAGTTCGAGCCTACAATGGATTTTGCGCAGGCCTTCAACACGCTGACTCTCATGGATCCTTCGGACAATAATTGGTATATGGACTCCCGAGCAACCGCTCACATGTCAAACACTGCAGGTAATCTTAGTCTTTTTAAAAATAACATCGGAAAAATGGTAATGGTTGCAAACGGAGTAAAATCCCGATTACCACATGGTTCACTCATTCCCTCCCCACTAAAACTCGTCCTCTTTCTCTAAATTCAGTTCTTGTCACTCCTTCCATTATAAAGAACTTGATATATGTTCGTCGTTTCACTAAGATAATTCATGTTCTATTGAGTTTGATCCTCTTGGTTTTTTTTGTGAAGATCTTCATACGAAAAGACGATTCTCCACACAGGAGACCTCTATCCCATTCTTCCATCTTCAAATAATGTGGCTCTTGTCTCTGCTTTCACGCATCAATAACCAACTGGCAATCGACGTCTGGCACATTCCAGTGACCAAACGTTGTAATTTCTTATTTCTTCAGATTCTTTTTCATGTAATAATCGTGATACTTCTCACATCTGTCCTGCTTGCCAGTTTGGAAAACAAATAAAGCTTCCTTTTTATTATTCAAACACTATTGTTGATCATCCTATCGATATTGTGCATACATATTTACGGATTTCGCCAGTGCAGAGTGTTAGTGGTATCAAATACTATGTTCTCTTCCTTGATCATCACTCTCACTTTCTATGGGTTTATCCTAGGCAATATAAACATGAAACATTTTCAAAATTCCTTCATTTTGCCAACTATGTTAAAACTCAGTTTGGCAAAGACATTAAATCACTTCAATGCGACAATGGAGGTGAGTTTAACAACTCTCAGTTTTATGATTTCTTCGCAGACAAGGGAATAATCTTCCGTTTTTCGTGTCCTCACACATCTCAACAAAATGGTAAATCAGAAAGAATGAACCGCACTATCAGTAATGCGATGCGGAGTCATCTCCCCTCTTCTTTCTGGGTAGAGGCCTTACACACGGCAGTCCACATCCTCAATCTTCTACTGTCAAAAGCCATCAAAACAGAGTTCCATTCTCGGTATTATTCAAAAAGCCAATCTCTTATTCCCATTAAAAAACTTTCGGTTGCTTATGTTATGCTAATATCAACCATTCTCACCACAAAAAGCTTTCTCCAAGATCCACAAAATGTCTTTTCTTAGGTTACCCTTACAAAGGGTACCGCTGCATGGATCTTTCAACAAAGAAAATCATCTTCTCACGTCATGTCATCTTCGACGAGACGAGCTTCCCGTATAATGACTCTAAAACTCTAGAAAAGAATCTTCTTTCTTCCCACAAAGACTTCACCATCATCCACATATCCAAACAAATCCCCAACCCATCACCCAGTCGTCTCCGGTTGAAACCTCCCCTTCGAACCCGATGTTGATAAAAGGCGAGGATGCACGGGAAGGAGGGATTCGAGCGGTTAGGTGAGTCGAGATCGTTGAGGAATCTTGAGAGATATAGAGAGAGAGAGAGGATGGAGAGAGAGGGAGAGGTGAGAGAGGAGGAGAGGGGAGAGAGATAGAGAGAGAGAGAGAGAGAGAGAGAGAGAAGAGTATAGATATAGAGAGAGAGAGATAGAGTGATATAGAGAGAGAGATAGAGGAGATAGAGATAATAGAGAGAGTAGAGAATTCTAGGTCTTCTATCTCTCTGCTCGAGAGGGAGAGAGGGAGAGAGAGAGAATGCAAGTAAATTTTTTGGGAAAATTTAGTTTCCACTTATTTTTTTCCTTTTCAAAATTGTCTAAAACCCACAACAACAACAACAAAAAAAAGTGTCAAGTCTCAAACAAAATAAAAAAAACTAAAGGAAACACTATCACTCAAATTTCAAGTCCAGCTTCTTCTTTGCTGGTTCACCAGTTTTCTTCTTAACTTGTTTGTATTAATTTTTTTTTGGGAAAACTGTTTTTTTAGAGCAAATAAATGGTAACTATGTCCCTTTAGACTAATCTATATTTTGTGTTATATTTTCTTATAACACCCTTTAATATTTATGAAAATAATTTTAATAAATAGTTTTACAAACAAAAAAAAATTTGGAAAATAGTAACATTTGTTAAAATACCTATATGAACTTAATGATATTTTTACCAGTTATAAAAAAGTTAAAATTATAAATTTCAGATTATGTTCTAAAATAAGTAGAAATGACATTCTACGAAGTAGAAAACGAAATCTACTTTTTTCATTGAATCTACAATGTTTAGAATACGTGATCTACGTAAATAGGGGTATTCTAAAAATATTTAGAATACACATTCCACGCTTAACCTACCATTCTAAAATTCTTAGAAATCAAAATCTACACATTAATCTAACTTTAAAACATGTAGAAACCGACTTCTACAGATTTACTATAAATCTAAAACATGTAGAAATCAAATTCTAAACATTACTATAATTCTAAAAAACTGTAGAAACTGATTTCTACAGATTAGCTGTATTCTACGGATAAGAAATCAGTTCCTAAAAATATGGAAACAAAATATTTGGGAATATTCACTTTTATATTTTAAAAAAAATCGATTTAAAAAAAAAACGAAAAAGGAACAAAAAAAGCGACAAAAAACCTTGGCAACCTTCTTCGCCGTCTTCTATATTCCATTGATTGTTCACAAAATTTTCATATTATTTCTACCATGATTCATGTCTATGTTTCATGTGGTGTTTGGGAATTGGTTGTATCTCCAGGTTGGAGTTTTAATGTTGATAAAAAGAAAGGGGGAAGGTTAATTGCTTTGGAATTGAAGTCCTCTCTGGAAGAGTTACAGAAAAACGTTATAGAGGATTTTGGTTTTGAAGAAACAGATGATGATTTGGAGTTGAGTTACCTTCCTATTGGATTGATCAATTCATCAAAATGTCCACCAGTGATCATTGGAAACTCAAGGCAAGTTCAAAATTTTCTAGGGTTTTGTAAGAAGCATCAGTCAACTCAATTGTGTGTCAGCTATAAAGCAAAGCAAGGAAATCCAAATAAGATCGACATTGATCTTAATAAGATGCCAACTGATGCAAGTACTAGTGAAGAGAACGAGCGAAATCCTTGTGACATTAGAGCCGCTTCAAATATTGTTAAGGGGGCTAAGCATAACGAGAAGAGGAAAGGGAAGATGAAGCAAAGTGAAGTTGATGGAGATGATTATGATGCTGACAAGCATAACGAGAAGAAGAAAGGAAAGATGAAGCAAGACGAGGTTGAAGGAGATGATTATGATGCTGACAACATCAATTCTGAAAAAGAAAACAGAAAAAAATTGGCAAAGAGTCAGGTGGTCGAATTGGTTAAGACGGGAGATCTTTTCCTCAACAAAACAATTTTAAAAGCGAGGTATGAGTTATGTGCAATGAAGCATAACTTTCACTACACAGTTACCAACTCCAATAAATCAGTTTGGTGTATTAGATGCGCTGATAAGGTGTGCTTTTGGGGTGCTCGAGCCGAGTGTTTGAAGGGCTCCACATATTTTATTATTAAGAAGTATGTCGGTGTACATTCCTGCGCACCTTCAAACAAAACCAATGCCAGAAAGACAGCTTCAGCGAAAACGATAGGCAGACTGATAATGCATAAATATGAAGGTATCAAGGAAGAGCCTAAAGCGAAAGATATTGTTCAGATTATGCGTAATGATTATGGATGTGAGATCTCTGATTCTTTAGCATGGGATTCCCATGAATATGCAGTCAACGCTGTTAGAGGTATTTCAGAGGAAAGTTATGGGAAAATACCAAAATACTTGCACAACGCTGTATAGCTCTGTAAACCAAATACAATGGTAGAGATGTCAATTATTAAGAACATCAAAGGAATGATATATACAAAGGAATAACATACGTTCGTGTACTTTGCCAGTCCTGCATCTTCTTAAAATCTGCAGGATGCACAAACACCAAGCAGCGATCAGGGAAATCTTCGCCGTCTAGCTCTTGCAATCCAAAACGCAGAGGTCTCCTAGCGAAAGTGAACCACTTCTCATGTCTCTTGCTTGTCATCAACTCCTTACACAAGAAAGAGTGTACTAACCTCGCCGAAAACTTCAGATCATTCTTCTGGATAACCATAATCTGCGAAAAAAATGGGATCTTTCATAACTTCATCGAATTCTGGCTCCATTTTTTCTTTCAGCAACTCGAGAATTTTTAGTCGGCAGCTGTTATTAATCTTCTTAGCCTGAGGTTCCAATTCTTCACCGTATAAACGATTAGGCAACTCCAACTCCATACCTGAAAATTGAATACAATACAACACATACCTATTAATAACAAATATAACAGCTCAGTTAAATGATGTCTCTTAATACTCTATCAATAACCAATGTCAAAGAATTAGCATTCTCACTGTATTAATTCCAATTTTCTGGTGTTTTAATTTTTTTTTAAAAACTAAACCTAAAATTCCTAAATCTATCCAAAAAAATATGATTTAAGCCATGGTTGTGTACAAAATCTTCTATAATCATCACCTTAACCCATGATTGAAGCCTAAACATCCTAACAAACTCAAAAAATTTACCTTTTACCTTTCTATTTTCAAACTCTAAAAAGAAGTTTCATACCTTTGCAGAACGAAATAAAGAGTGATAGATTCGTAAAAAGCTCACGAAATTGTATGGGTTATGCCAAATAATCGTCCAAATCAGAGTGAAATTGAGTGAGTTAGGGTTAATGAACTTGGGTGAGAATTTGATTTTCTCCCCCTTTGTTTGTGAATGGGAAATTATTGGTTTCATCCCAGAGAAATCGAGTTTAAAGAGTTGAAATCATGCTTGGTCGGTTCAAATCAAGTGGGAATCAATCCGGATATAATCATACAAAACCAAAAAAATCGATTTGGGATACTTTCCTCGGCACGGGATCGATCGATCTATACTTACCGATCGGTCGGTCTGTGTAAATCGACATTCGCCGATCGAGTGAAATGGACCAGGTCGATCAGTATATATTTCGCGTTTTTTTTGTTCTGCATAATGATCGGGATCGATCGATCCACTCTACCTTGTAAAGTGGGATCAATCGATCCCCCTTGTCGAACTCAATATATATCTTTTTAAAAAAATTACAATTTTAAGAGCATTACTGCCATTTTGGAAAAAAATAGTCTAATAGGACATAAAGTAGTATAGATTAGTCTAAAGGGACATAATTACTATTTTTTTGCTCTAAAAAACAGTTTTCCTTTTTTTTTTAAATAAGTCATTTTAACTTTAATTTAAAAAACTAAAATAAATAAATTCTATGATTACTACCTTCAATTGTTTCTTTGAAGTTGAACCACTAGAGCCTTCATTAATCCTCGTCGGCATCAAATCCCCAAGATTCATCTGCCAAAAACAATTATAATCATTGTATTTTATAAAATAAAAAAAAAGTTAAACATAAAAGTCAAATCATTACCAGCAGGAACTCATATATAGATTTACAGCTGTTGAAGGGACGGTTCATGATAGAGGCGACGGTTGTCCATTGGACATTACTTCCAAAACCGTCGACTAACTCTCTGAGTGGTGCATCTTCTTTATTTGTCCAAAACTAGTATTAAACAACATTTATTTAGAATCCAACATAATAAAAGAAAGAGTAACCAACCCTAAGTTACCTAATTAACCTAATCCAAAATCAACACTACTATTACATTCATTTGTTTCTTTGAACCACTTTTCCCACTATAGATTATTGAACCTTCATTTGATTGTCTTTTTTTAATAAATGGGAAACTTGAGTTTCCTCATTTTAATCTTTTGATGGATGCTGACACGCAGTCCCATACATATAATACCTCTAAACACTAGATTTCAGCTTTGCATCTTAGTGAAAACTCTACATCAATCTCTGAGAAGAAATTTTTTTTTTTTCGAAAACTAGTCGATGTTGGTCCATATCTAACAAAAAATAATGTTGTAAATGAAACTAAACCAAGTTCAAATCCAATAGACTGGTTTGCGTCATATATCTCATCTAATCGTCAAAACGAACTTTATACTCTAGATAATTACTTTAAAGATACCAAATTCCAAAATCAATTGTCTAACAAATCTGAATTTTCGTGTGTTTGGTTTTAGAAGTCATTCAGTGTTGTTTGGTCAATCCTTGTGCAGTCAAATGTATCATGTTAGATGATGTATAGTTAGATATATAAATTTACAACACTTGATGATAAATGATTGTAGTTAAATATAGTAAATTCTGAAGTAGTATAGAAATTAAACCAAAAATTTATAATGTTTAAGAAAAATAAATGATAGTTGAAGAGAATAAAAATAAAAGAGTTGTTAATTAGGATTTTTCTTTACTTGCGATTTTTCAATAATACACGGTTAAAACATTTAAGATAATATGATCCTGAATCATGTAAAGAAACTCAATGATAAATTTCTAGTAATTGTTGTTTTTCTGTTTGTTGGAAAAAAAAGAAATAAAAAAAAATTGATGAGATTGCATTAACAAAAAGAAAAAAAAATGATGGTGTTACTATATTAATAGATTGCTAGAGGAAGAACATGATGGGGTTAATGGAGATTTATAAGATAATTGTTCCCATCAAACAAAGAGAAACCAAACAGAGAAGAAAAAGGAAGAAGAGAGTGGAAGATTCAGATCCTCAATGATGTCGTCGAAGAAATCGTGATGAGGCTTCCAGTGAGATCGCTTGTGAGATTCCAAATTGTGTCAAAGCATTGGGATCCCTGAATAAGTCAATATATTTTTTTTGGGGGTGGGGGGGAAGACACATGGCTCATCAGAAAAGCAAAGATCCTAAACTCATGTTTTTCTCGTAGTCTAGAACATCTCTGTTTGGAGCAAAGTGCCTTGGAGAAGACGTCTGCTTCTTTTGAAAATCGCCTCATTTTTAAAATTGAAGAGATTAAGGGTGTTATCAAGATATCTGAGTGCTGTGATGGCCTTCTCTGATTCGACCACTTGACAAAAGCACTGAGTTTACTAAATATGGCGACAAAAACATTGTTGAAATTTCAGCGGCTTTATAAAAGACCATTTCATTCATAGCTGAAGGTGTAGGTGGAGATAACTGAAGATGATGGTCCAAGTCCTATTCCAGTTCAATTCATATCAATTAATGGGTCCTGATTTGGGAAAGCAGAGAAAAACAGTGTCACATGACGATATAAGATAGTGTGGCTCTATAATATATATCATGCTGCTGCTTCCAGAAACAAGAAGAAGACCAGATGCGAAGTTATCGAAATGGAGATTCATGACTACCAAACCTCTTAATCATCACCACATCTTGTCTAATCATAGGCCATTATATTGAACAGATCATTCTACTGGTTTACTGAGATGAACAAGGATACCCATCAACACAAACCAATGTCATGTATTTATATTCATACGGAGATGTTTAATGTCACAAGTCACCTCAACCCCACCTTGTACCCTGATAACTCTGGCGACAATATTGGTTCATGCAATCTTCAACTTTTTTTATAATTCTGGTTACTATGGCAATGGCATAACTGCTCCTTATTTTCCAAGTTTATCACTTATTCATGCTACTTTTTAGCTCTTAATTTTCTCTAGATCGTTCAAAGATAATAGTTTCAGAAAAAGAGCTAGAAAGTTGCATCAATAAACTATTAATCAAAATAATCTTAGAAAACATTATTTCAATTATAAGTAAAAATATCATGACTTATTTCGAAATTTATGATGGTCTCAGAATCCAATAAGGGAAAAACAAAATTTATTTTCTTGAAGACAAATAGAAAATAATGCAATAACTTATTTTTTCATGGAATTGCATTTGCACCAAAATGAAGACTTATTTCTTATGGAACAACGTGGTACGGTTAAAGATTGTGAAATTCCATATAATCATCAAAGCCAGGATAGGAAGAAGAAGACAAAGAGTTCCTCGTATGCATGTGGCGCATCGTACGAGTGGGGTGAACGGTCGATCGAAGAATCAGAGATTCAAGAGACCTGTTCTTGGATCAATCAAAGAGTTTCTTGCGATAGCATCTTCGAGACCAACTTCTTGTTTGATGAATTTAATAGAATCTTACAAGGCAATAAGCAAAGCTCAGTTTTAATTATTAAAAGTCTAATTATTAAGAGAGCCTTAGCTATGTTTATATAGTAAATCCAAAGCCACAAACCAACTAAGAATATGATAGATAAATACTAACTAGAAAAGGAAAACCTAAAGTTTATCATAACTTGAGAAAAACACATAAAAGTAATTATAGAAACGATAAGGATGATAATTTAAGTAATTATCATGTTGGCACCAGTAGTCGAGATGCCGCTACATCAGCATGACACTAGAAAATGTCGAGAAGGACGTTCTGTTTATCTCCGTCGCCGCATACATGGACTGAGGCAATGGTGGCAAAGGGACATCTACTGCTGAATAGGTATAAACAAATTGGCATGTCCATGTTCTCCCACGTTTTCATCAGTTGATCACTTTGGTAATCGTGGCGCTGCGGCCTGAATCTTCCTCGAAGTGGACATTCCTGTGAGTTTTTGAACAAGAGCCATGAAATCTTTAGGATTAGTGTGTATAGTTTTTGGGGTGTTTGTGTAGATGATCACCGGCTGACTATGCTTAGCTGCTGTGGAGGAGGAAAGGGATGGAGAAGGTGTTTCTTTTTTTTATGATGAGAGAGTCTTTGTTGAGTTTTACTATACTGACTCCGGGGCAGGGGTTGTCATTATGTTCTTTCTTTGGATGGTGGTCGTCGAACGTTGAGCGCATTTAATATAGGAAAAGAGATAAAAGTAATGTTTTAATTGAATATATAATTCAGTCATTAACCCAAAAAAAAAAAATCGATGGAACTGAAACAATGACAATACTTAGAATCATTTGTGTGATGTGGGGATATGTGAAAGTGGAAGGAGGTGTGGCTTTTATAACGTTCTTCTGTTCTCTCTTGTAAGTAATTAAATAGTTTCAGGTTTTAGATAACAAGTATTTACTTGAGCTTGATGCAGTTAAGAAATATACGCCATGAGGTTTGCTGAAATTCAGCTTTTAATTTTAAAACGTGATGATAATTAACGATTTTGTGTAGATACGTAGAGAAAGTTATGGATCTCATTGTTAATCACATATTTTTGGTGTGTTTTTTCTTTTAATTAACATCAGTCGCATGTTTTCTTATGTTTAGCTTCTTCTTAGCTATAATGGTGGAACAAATAATTCGTTTTTGCAACTTGAGGACAATAAAAGCACAAGTGAGATTTCCCTTTTGTAATTTGAGTCACTGAACAAAGCGTACTGTATGCACTATTGTCTGTCCTTTGGTAATTTGAGTCACTGTTTTATTATGTTTTTGTGTAACGCATGAGATTCCGCAACAATATCCCACGTAGATATACATATATTACCTTTATCAGAGTTGTGATTTACTTATGAGTTAAACTGATAAGCGATAACTATCAATGTTGGAACTAATGCAAATCTTGATTGATCTGTTATTACTCTTTCAAGTCTTGTTAGCTATTTTGGTTCTTACTTCTCAGTGACATGGAAACTAAGGACTGGTTCCACCTTTGGATGCAACTTATTCATGTCCAAAACAAAGAACAAGAACTCTCTTCTTCTGCCAATCGATCCAGACAGGGAGAGACTCCTTCATTATCACTTCTCTAATTGCACAATCCCCGCAGTGACATTTTCCAGCTGGTGAGAGTAGATTGTGTGGAAGCTCCCATACATACAAGGAGGAAGAATCATTCACAACAGAAGGAGAAGGTCCATAACAGAACATTTGAGACTCTGCATTCCAAAACGAACTTACTATAACGCAAGAAATAGTTGATTCATCGGTCTGAAACCCGAGATCAGACAAGCTGTAAGAATCCATAAAGCAAGGCTTCTCAACATCATGCTGCCATTTCAACAAAGGCACTCCTGACCTCTAATCACAAAGATACAAATAGCTCCTAGAAGCTAGAAGAAACCGAAAACTATCACCACCCGCCTTGGCAAACAAAACAAACTCTTCAGTTCCAGCCATGTTGAGATTCTCAGTTTCCAACAAAGCTCTCACACCACAACAACTCCCAGAGCTTCTGGTGATAACAAAGACTGCATCAGACCGAGCAACAATAAAAGTCCCAAGCCTCCAACCAAACTCACATCCTAACCAACTCTTCTGATTCACTGTCTTCGTGATTCTCCCAAGAAACTTTCATCTCACAACCTTTGAATCCATTACAATGTCTCTCGTTCAGTTAAAACACAAAGACCGCACCGTTCTCTAACAACACCAAACACTCTGCAGTAAGCTGAGAGTTCAAAGAAGCCCTAGCAACAGAAGAGCTCTTAAACTGCTGACCTACAATGTAACTCAAAACCGGTCTGCCTCGACAATCATCGTACTTGACACAGTACCAATGAACCAAATACAGTGAACAGAGATGCATTAGCGTTTCTACAGAAACCTTAGCAAGAGATGCTTTGCAAGCCAGAGGTAAAGCCAAAAGAAACAGAGAGATGCATTTGACTGCTTTCCCTTCATCTACTTGTATGGTTCTGAGCTTAAGACAAAACCAAAATTCTTAACTGGAGATTAAATCCAAATGTACAACAGAGATATAAAGCTTGCGAGTCAAGTATCTAACCAATCATTTTAGGCAACATATATAGCCTTTCTTGGTGGGGGGTGATTACATCTCCTTGTGGCCAATAAAATTACATCCCAACGACAAATAAAGTGTCTGTGGCAAAGAAAATAAGAAGTGCTCAGCGCATAACTTGATGATAAATAATTCGGTCATGAAAACATAAATAAGAAGTGATTTGAATATAAAAAACACATTTTAATGTTACTGAAGACGACAAATAGTTTTAGAAAGAAGAAAAAGAGAGTGATAAACTTGGAAAATAAGGAATAACCAAGCCATAGTAACCAGAATAATACAAATGATAAACAGTCGAGACAGGATCAAGATCAAAGTCAACAAGGCTTTCTTGATAGGAAAGCGAGAGGACGACTTTATTGTTATCCCTGGAAATGGCCCAAGGTGTGAGAGGCTGTGAAGTGATACCACCAAACCAACAGGAAGTAGAATTCAAGTCAACTGAGAAGATCCTCTCCCACTTGTTGCATTCTTCAACCCTCCACCAAAACTCTTGCTTACAATCGCCCTTGATTTCAGAAATGCAAAGACGACCGTCAAGATTGCATAAACCAATTTTGTCACTAGAGGCATCAAGGGTAATAAAAGGTGGTGTTGAGGTGACTTGAAACATCTCTGTATGAATATCGAAAATTATGAGTTTGGTTTGTGTTGATGGGTATCCTTGTTCATCTCCCGTGAGCCAGTATAATAATCCGTTTACACACGGTGGCCTCTGATTAGACAAGATTTGGTGATGATCAAGAGGTCTGGTAGTCACGAATCTCCATCTCCATCTCCATCTCCATCTCCGTTCCTCTAAATCGAAAACCTCGCATCTTGTCTTCTTTCAAGGTAGCAGGATATATATTATATAGCCACACTATCTTATATCCTCCTGTGACGTTGTCTTTCCCAAATCCAAAAATAGTAGATGATATGAATGGAACTGGAACAGCACCATCATCTTCGAACATCACATCCCGCTCCAGATCCGGGTCTGGATGGTCTTTATGAAGACGCTGAAAATTTGCTAAGGGGAGTGGTGGCAACAACGTTTCTGTGGCCGTATTTATCACTCTCACTGCTTGAGTCAAGCAGTAGAAGCAGACAAGGCCATCGCAGCATTCGGAGATCTCCATAGGACCATTAATCTCTTCAATTTCAATACAGTGGCTCTCTTCAATAGAAGTCGTCTCCAAGTCCCTTTGCTCAAAACTGATATGATCAAGACCATAAGAAACAAACATGAGTTTAGGATCTTTTGTTTCTCTGATGAGCCATGTGTCTTGTACCAAAATCTCTTGTCTTAATCATGGATTCCCAATGCTTTGAAACCGCTTGGAACCTCGCAATCGATCTCACCGGAAGCCTCATCACGATTTCTTCCATAACATCATTGGGGATCTCAACCTTCCACTCTCTTCTTCCTTTCTTCTCCGTTTGGTTTCTCTGACGATTCTCTGATAAATCTCCATCCACGCCATCATGTTCTTCCACTCCCAAATCTATAATTTATAGAGCCAACCCTCGATTTTCTTTTTTCCTTTTTTATTTTTGTTTTGTTATATGGCAACCACCACCGATTTACTCTTTTTAAACAAACTCATTTTTTGTGTTTCAAAAAAAAAAAAAAAAAAAAACAAGACTCATTCTGCCGACAAAGCCTATCCCTCCGACACGGCCTTCTTTTCTCCAAAACCTCTACAATTGGGCTTAACGCTTAAGTGAGAGCTCAGCAACTTCCTTTTCAACTTTTATTCTCTCTCTAAAGGGAAGAGGAAGAGAGAGAGAGAGATAGAAGAGAGCGTTACCTTTTATCAACTTTAATTAAACGATAATTACATTATAGTGTACCTATTTTCTAAGAGAGAGAGAAGAATCAATCAGTGAATGAAGTGAACAGATCAGAACATGCTTGCTTTGTGAAAGTCCAACAGATAGTAGATTGGAAGTAAGCACTTACAAGTTCGTTCTGCATCTGCTCTATTGTTTTCTCCAGTTCAGAGATATGCTTACTAAGTGCCTGCAATAGTCAGTCACATATAGTTTTCAACATATAAAAAATGTAATTTATATTTAAGGAATTTTCGAACCGTATGCTTCTTGATCATAATCAGGTCCGTTTGGAATCATGGAGGCTTCTAATTTGGACAGCAGTTTCTCAGCTCTATTAAATTTCGACTGGGCCTGTCACAAACCAAAAGAGAAGCTAACTAAAGGACAATCGCAAGGTTACTTACAAGGCTTAGTTTGTGTTGGATTAGTTTCACAACTCTGGCACTCGCGACCCTTGAAGCTTTCTTCAATCATTTTTTCTCAAATCATTTTTTTTACTCGATGGTCCGGAGTTATCTCTTTCCCCCACCGGCCAGAGTGCCAGCTTCTGCTGGTACTTTGTCTCCAACAGGCTGAGTAGCCTCAAAGTCTCGATTTGTTACCCTCTCTTCCACATCTTGAATCTCTTTTGTTAATTCTTGTCGTTTTGCCAATGTAGCTCCCACACTGGAGAATTAGTCCTTTCTGTTGGAGTTAGCTTGAAGAAACCTTGAGAGACAAGTTATATGTTTTCCTAGTTGAATTATGATTTGTGAGTTTGGATAATGATCATAATATATTGAGGCTTATCAACTAGGAATAGGATATTGTCTATGTGATATAAATAGACATATCGTGTGATGAGATAGACTTGTGACTTTGAGATTGTGATTGCTTGATTGAGCTTTTGATATTGAATAAGAGAAGGACTTCTTATTAAACCTTGTGATTCAATACTTTCCACGGTATATTACAATGTAGTACTTGTTTGTGAGTAGCAAGACAGACCCTGTCAATGTCTAAAACGAAAAGACAAGAAATAAACAAAACATAGCCTTCAGTCCGAAATCACCACAGACTCGGTGAAAGCTCACACTATGATAAATATGCATGGAACCTATTTTTCCTTTAGTTTCCCTATTTCTCTTAGGTTAGAATATATAAACATTACGTCATTACGTGAGAAGGTAACGGAAACACTTCTAGACATTTCTAAATCTCCGTCTCACCACCAAGTTGTGAGGTCTCCGTCAACTTCCATAAATCCCAGTATAGATCATTAGAATTCAATACGAACATATTCCTGATGTTTTTTCTTTAAACATCAGTCACATATTTTCTTATGTTTAGTTCCGTTACCTATAATGGTGGAACAAATAGTTCGTTTTTGCAACTTGAGTCACTGGCCCAAATTTACTACAGCCTTGGTATAAGATCATCGTCCCATATTGTCAGCTACTTTCAGAGAATCTAGTACACCGTATAAGAATTTGACAATGGAACATGCGATGACCTTGTCTGATGATAAGTTTACATTCCTTTTTGTAGTTTTCACCTATATTTTCGTGTTTGTAAGTGTAAAGGAAACCTCATTTTCAGTGACCTGTTTCTTGCGAGATACAACTTCCATATATGGTGTTTTATAGTCATTTCCCCTGATTAGTGTTTGCCGGTTTTGTTTAAACGATTAGTACTTGACTGATGAATTAATATGAAGACTAGACGAAAACAAACCGTTCTAGTTGAGTATAAGGAGGAGCATCAAAATGCTGAGAAATGAAACAAGAGAATAGCCTTCAAGCCATCATCTTTGTGAGAATTAATCCCTCTTTTAAGGTTTGCTTGAGATCATCGTCCCATATACGCTATAGCTCTAGCATATTGAGATGATGAATTTAAGTATATTAGACAGTGATGTATATATGATTTAGTTATGTATCTTACTTCCACCATATATAGTTAATCCTCGTTATGTAAATACCACATTAATACAATGTGAATACACTCGTATCTAGTAAACAAGTTGTATCATGGTATCATAGCCTAATTAAAGATCTCACCCAATTAATTTTTCTCTTCTCTTGAGCCCACGTTTCCTTCTTTTCTCACATTAACTCCAAGATAACTCGAGATAAGGACAAAACCAAACTGATTGAGCCGCCATGGTCCTTGTGTTGTCCCACGATCGAGGTTTAAAACTATTAGATGTTCCTCGAAGAAGCATCTTTTTGTCACGTAAAATCTCATTTTCTTGAAAAAAGGGGGGGGGGGGGGGGGGGGGGGGGGGTGGGGGGTTGTTGTTGTTGTAGTTGCCAGTGGCGGAGGCAATGGTGGATTTAGTATCTGTAGATCAATCGATGGCTCAATATAGTTTATGTTTACAGTTTTCAGAAATGTGTAATCAGGACAAGCAACGCATTACACATTTGTGGGACTACACAAGGATCATGGCAGACAAATTGTACTACTTTTTGATGACAAAATGTATTAATCGACCATTGTCTCCACCAGTTTTGCAGTATGTATGCAAATACCAAGCCCTATTTTGAAAGAAAATGGGAAATGTGCAATGCGTTGACTTATAGTTCTTTTCAATTATACGTTGATTTTAATTATTCTTTATAGGTATAGTTTAATAAAATGAAATATTTTTCTTTTCATATTGTATTGTATATACTACTTTTTGGATGACAAGTTGTGGGTATGTGTTTTAATTTTTAATATCGCACTCACGCAGTGCTGTCTAACCTACCAACTTCAGCAACTCCTACTTCGTACATTTTATATATATTGTTTCATTAAACAAGACCATGATTTGTAATATTCACTAATGGTACACCGTACACAGTTTAAAAGTTTTGGATCGGTATTTCTTACATTTCCAAAAGTATACTGTCGTGTTACTAGTTCTAGCTTCTAAAGATGAGGACAGGAACGACCTCCAGTTTCAATAACATTAAATAAAACGAAAAACATGTCAATAATTAGGGGGTTGAGCGAAATGACTCTTTACTTATTCTGAACCTGTTATATCTAATCACATTCATTTAATAACAACAAATGTTTATAGATTTGGAGTTGGCTGATTAAGATCCATCATTAAACAATGGCTATTCGTCTAAAATATAAAATATGATTCAAATCTAACCCAATGTGTTGAAGAAAAAAATGTTATTTAACCTGTGTTGCTTAGATCTGAGGTATATAGATATGTCTTTAGATCTGAAATTAGAAACGTTTGAGAGTTATCTTAGTCCTTTGACGAAGAGACTATACTATACAATTACAAAGGATAGAACAAAACGTGCCGCTCGGATCTGGTCCATGACGCGTCTTTTAGGTTATCTGAAAAGTCAACGGTGAAGGTGTGTAGACTATGACCAGTGAAGTGAACAGTCAATAACGGACGGCAGGCATATCGGACGGTCAGTACTTTTTCCTGTTATTTTCAAACGGTCGTGATCTCTCCGTTTGACATGGGACCAAGTAAACTTTATTATATTGATATCAATGGATTGTATTTATAAAAGACATCAATTCGAGGAGGTGTTCATCTATAAGACAAAAAGCATACAGTAAGTATTCTGATACTTTTTTTCATAATATCCCTTATTATTACCACGTTTTATCCTATTTCAATTTTCATGAAAAATATCTTTTAATTTTGTTGGCAGAGTCATCTTTATTACAAATGGATAATATTTATATATAATATAATAATGCTGTTAAGGTCTTTTTTAAAGTTTTTCTGTTCTTTTTCTAATAACTTTTTAATAATATTATTATAATTACCACGTTTGATTCTGTTTAAACTTTTTATGACTCAAAAATCTTATAATTTGGTAAACAGAATAATACGTGGTAATACTAATGGATAATATTTTTTTGGGCAATTGTCAATAATAGCACCTTTTGAAGTTTATATTTCAAAAATAGCAATAGAAGGAGAAAGTCACAAAAATTACATTCATTAAAGGGTAAAATATCCCTAATACTCTTGGTTTAAAATTAAATAAACAAACAAAAATAAATAAAATAAATAAAATAAAAATTAAAAAAATGAAAAAAAGATTTTTTTTTTTTATAGTTTCAGATTATATGTTTTCAGATTCGAAATTTTTATAACTTTTTTTTTTGAATTTTTTTTTTATTTTTTTTCAAATTTTCTTTTTATAATTTAAAAATACTTTTTAAAACTGTTTTTAAAATTTTAATTTTTTATTTTAATATTTTTTTTTATAAAATTTTAACCCCTAATTCCAAAACCCCACCCCTTAACTCTAAACCCTAAGGTTTGGATTAATTAACCCAAGGGGTATAAGTATATATTTACCTCTTTAATGAAACCTATTTTTGTGACTTTGAACCTTGAGTGCTACTTTGGTAACATAAACTTGGTTTGGTGCTACCCTAGTCTTTTTCTCTATTGTTTTTTCTTATAACTATAATGGATTATATTTCTATAAAATATAAGAAGACTTTTAAAGTCTTTCTTTGAGTTTTTTTTTCTCGTAAATGAATTAGAAAAAGGCAGAAATTATGGGAGGACTCTTTTGTCACACAGTTGATGCTGTCTAAAGATCCGTTACCAGAAGCTAAGAGTTACCGACAGGTAACTTGGGAGATCGGAGTTCTTGTCTGAAAGAGTACCATTCTTATTATTCGAAACTTCTTCCCACGGACTTTTTTCAGTTTTTTTTTTCTTTCCCAGATTATTTACTGTTCTTTCTTCGTCCACTTGTGCAGAAAATATAAATATCTCAACCCACCGTGGATCTGTGAAGCTTGTTGAACAAATCAAATGTTGGGAGCTTAAAGAAAAGTTCTTTCTTTCTCTTTTAAAACTCTTTAGATTCCAAACTCAACTCAGAAATCTTTTAGATTCTGAGGCATGGATCCTTGAAGAAGCTTGGAAGCAAATTTGAAGAAGATGGTTCGGAGAATAAAGAGGAAAGGTTTAATAAACACCGAAGCTGCAAGAGAGTTTTTCAATCATCTAGTTGCTGAGAGACATTCTCTGTTGTTGCTGGTTCCTATGGTGTTAGCTTTCTGGGCGATTGAGAGATGGGTCTTCGCTTTCTCCAACTGGGTTCCTCTCGTTGTAGCTGTTTGGGCTTCTCTTCAGGTAATCCACTCACACTTCCTTTTTTCCTGTATTTGATTTGCTTTCTGGATTCAAGCTTACATATAGATAAAAGTCTTTTTCTTGTTTTAATTTGTCCCTTTAAAAGGTTAATTTAATGGTTAATGGATATTGTTATAGAATCCTGAGATAAAGTTGGAGGCTTTATGCCTTTTTGTTTGTACTTAACTTTTACAAGCTTGTCCTATATACCCAAAAGTGTTTGATATTTCGAAATAGTTGCTTAACATGGAAGAGTGAAAATCTTTATATATATATTTGAGTTTGAAGCTTACTTATGTTACTATTTACTCGCTAGAATGTTTTGTGTAGGTTTCTTAAGTTAAACTTGGTGAATTTTCAGGAGCTTTAGTCAGTTTGTTCATATGCACACATAATTAAGATATTGAGGTTTATTGTTTGTTCATATGTTGTTTCTCTGCAGTATGGGAGTTACCAGAGGGCAATACTTGCAGAAGATTTAACCAGGAAGTGGAAGCAAAACGTGTTCAATGCTTCGGTGAGAATTCTTGTTACCCTAGTTTTGGTTATTTTTACCTGGAAACTTTTGTTATATTGCTCCATTTTTACAAGACTCCTTTGATTGTCTTTGTGTGCAGACTATAACTCCATTGGAACATTGCCAATGGCTGAACAAACTACTGTCTGAAATTTGGCTAAACTTCATGAACAAGAAACTCTCTCTCAGATTTTCTTCTATGGTTGAGGTCAGATTCATTTTCAGCTGTCTGCTCTTACTACCTAAAGTATGTTTTGTAGCCGTTGATTCCTGCTAAAACAATGTGTATCGTTTTATCTTTTTGTCTAAATCGCAGAAACGATTGAGGCAACGAAGATCAAGACTAATAGAAAACATACAGTTATTGGAGTTCTCTCTTGGCTCATGCCCTCCTTTGCTGGGACTCAACGGAGCTTGTTGGTCGCAATCAGGGGAACAGGTTCCTTTACTACATTTTCTTTTTACTGCAAATATTCCAAGAAAAAGGTTTGGCTTTTGACTTAATACTTTGCTTTTTTTTTTCTCTACCGGTTTAGAAAATCTTGCGGTTGGATTTCACTTGGGACACAACTGATCTAAGCATCTTGCTCCAAGCCAAGTTGTCCAAACCGTTTAACAGAACAGCAAGAATCGTCGTCAACAGTCTTTGCATCAAAGGAGATGTAAGTGTAACTATTATTGGTCTAAACTTTTAGTCTTTTCGTTGAAACTTGCGAGTCTTACTCATTTATTCTACAGATACTAATCAGACCAACTCTAGAAGGAAAAGCAATGCTCTATTCCTTTGTATCAAACCCTGACGTTAGAATCGGAGTTGCTTTCGGTGGTGGCGGTGGCCAATCTCTTCCCGCCACTGAGCTCCCCGGTGTCTCCTCTTGGCTGGTTTGTTTCTCTTACATTTTGTCCAAATAATATTAGTTTTTTTTTAACCGCCAAAAGGGTAAAACCGTAATTCTCGTCCCGTTTCAGGTGAAGATCCTAACGGAAACGTTGAACAAGAAGATGGTGGAGCCAAGACGAGGATGTTTCTCATTACCAGCCACCGATCTTCACAAAACAGCAGTAGGAGGAATCATCTACGTAACCGTAGTCTCCGGTAGCAATCTCCACCGCAGCGTTCTCCGCGGAAGCCCCTCCACGAGAAGTCCCGACGTTGCGGAAAGTAGCAACGGTGGCAGCAGCAGCAGCAACAAACCTGTACAAACGTTCGTGGAGGTCGAGCTAGAACAGCTGTCTAGAAGAACCGAGATGAGAACAGGACCTAACCCAGCTTATCAGTCAACGTTCAACATGATCTTACACGACAATACAGGGACGCTTAAGTTTAATCTCTATGAGAATAATCCTGCTAGTGTCAGATACGACAGTCTCGCTAGCTGCGAAGTTAAGGTAATACAATGAACCAATAACACTGCTAATTACTTACCTTTGGTCGCCGTTGAAATGTTTCTTCTCTATTCAAATGTAACAGCTCAAATACGTTAACGATGATTCTACAATGTTTTGGGCCGTTGGATATGATAACGGTGTGATAGCGAAACACGCTGAGTTCTGTGGTCAAGAAGTTGAGATGGTTGTTCCCTTTGAAGGTGTTAGCTCCAGCGAGGTATATATACTTACTAGTCAAGTTTGTTTATGTATTTATTACCAGTGTTCAAGAGATCGGTAGGCGGTAACTGGAAGCTTTATAGGGATTACTACCTAGACGCCTAGACCAATTGTTTTTTTCTTAAAATGTTATAGAAAAAATGTTTTATGGTCGTTTACTGTGTTATTTGCTTTGCAAGTTCGTCTCCTTACTGTTGTTATCTTCATTTTAGTTGACTGTGCGGCTACTTCTAAAGGAATGGCACTTCTCTGATGGCTCGCATAGCTTGAACAGTGTTCACTCAAGTTCTCTACACTCACTCGATGGATCGGCTAGCTTGTTTTCCAAAACCGGTCGGAAGATAATCGTAACGGTTTTAACAGGGAAGAATCTTGTTTCGAAGGCTGGAAAATGCGACGCTAACGTCAAGTTGCAGTATGGGAAAGTAAGTAATTACTGCGTAACTCTGCATGTAAAGTGAGTTTTTTTTTGTTTAATATTCTTCTTGTTTGTGTAATAGACTATACAGAAGACAAAGACGGCAGATGGTGTGTGGAACGAGAAGTTTGAGTTTGAGGAGTTAGCTGGAGAAGAATATCTAAAAGTGAAATGCTACAGAGAAGAGATGCTTGGCACGGACAACATCGGTACAGCTACGTTGAGTCTTCATGGGATTAGTAACAGTGAGATGCATATATGGGTTCCTCTTGAAGAAGTTAGTTCCGGAGAGATAGAGCTTTTGATTGAAGCTCTTAGTCCTGAGTATAGTGAGGTAAGCGTTCTTGAGGAAAGCAAATGTCACCACTCTGTTTCCTCTGTTTTTCCTTAATGATGTTTATCTTTTTTTGCAGGCGGATTCTAGTAAAGGCTTGATTGAACTGGTTCTTGTTGAAGCACGGGATCTCGTGGCTGCGGATCTTAGAGGAACCAGTGATCCTTATGTTAGAGTTCAGTATGGAGAGAAGAAACAGAGGACAAAGGTAATGAATAAACTGTTTTGGACTCAATAGAGACATAAGACAAAACTTTATTGTTGTTGTGTTTTATTTTTTCAGGTTATTTACAAGACATTGCATCCGAAATGGAACCAAACCATGGAGTTCCCAGATGATGGGAGCTCCTTGGAGCTACACGTCAAAGACCATAACACACTGCTTCCAACTTCAAGCATCGGTTACTGCGTTGTGGAATACCAACGGCTAAAGCCAAACGAGACAGCCGACAAGTGGATACCTCTCCAAGGAGTGACACGTGGCGAGATCCGCGTCAGAGTCACGAGGAAAGTCACCGAGGCTCCAAGAAGAGCCAGCGCGGACTCTAGCTCTCCGTTCAACAAAGCGCTCTTGCTGTCTAACCAGATGAAGCAGGTGATGATAAAGTTTCAGAATTTGATTGACGATGGAGATCTCGAAGGTCTTGGTGAAGCTTTGGGAGAGCTGGAAAGTTTGGAGGATGAGCAAGAAGAGTATTTGGTCCAGCTTCAGACCGAGCAGATGCTGCTTATCAATAAGATTAAAGATCTTGGTAAGGAGATTCTTAACTCGTCCCCTGTTCAAGCCACGTCTCATTTGCCGTCTAGGTCCGGGTCTGGTTCGGGAGGTGGATCGTATAGCCAGCTAAGATTACCAGCGCCAATGTAGTGTAGTTGGTTTGTGATCAACCTACAAAAACAATCTATGGTGTATATAGATAGATATGTAGGGCATTGGATAAAATGTTTAAAGAGAATGTGATCAGCCCTTTGTGTTACAGAAAGGTAGAAACCATCATCTGTAAGTTTGTTTTTTATTTCCATTGTTATTGAGTAGCAACTAAAGCAGTTGTAATTGTTTGTAAAAACTGTTATTTTTGTTTCTAGTCTGAGAAATAATTTACAGAAAACTAGAGAAGCTGTATACTATTCCAACCTCATGGTTCTCTTCTCTAGTCTTAAGTTCAGTTCACCGCATTAATCTTTTATATATTAAAGAGAAACGTTTTTTAAATTATAACATTTAATTCAATGTTTAGGTGTCAGTTTCACAGTGTTCAACTGTTTTTTTTTTAAGCTGATTTATTATGACATTACAATTATGAGAAATATTACATAGACAATTTAACCACCGGCAATATTACCTGCCTTATAAGGATTTACGCCTAAATGCATCACCTGAGCCGTCCTATAAAAATCCACGTCTGACTGGATTTACTTGCATCACAGTGTTCAACTGTTCATCACACCCTTTTATTTTAAAAATCTTATGTTACTAGAAATTTTACAACATATTTATTGCATGGACCGTTTATTGCTATAAGACTATAATGTTCTCAATTAATTCTCAAAATTGATAAATGCAATCCCCTATATATTAATTGAGAAACATTTAAAAAGATGTAACCTTAATTTTGTAATAATTAAAAAAAGTCTATGCTTAGGTGTCAATCAATTAGAACCTTAATTAATCCTAGGTGGCATCATTACATTCAATTGAAAAACTGGTTGGTCCACATTAGATTTTCATTTGTCGCTAGATACATTCAGTACAAACTATAGGATATTAAGTAAAGCCATGTATTATATTATAGGGAAATGATAGGAGCGTACGATTCTATTTCATGTTGTAAGAAAGAAATACGCAAGCTATGAACGATGATAGAAAAACAAAGCATTAACAAAACCCGAAACCTAAAAACTATACGTTGTCGATTTAACCATAAGCAGTAAGAACTTGAGATGATTGTTAATAGGGGATGTTGCAGTAGTAAAGCAAGGTATTATACTTTAGGGGATAGGAGCCTATGATTCTCTTTCATGGTGTAAGAAAGAAATACGCAAGCTATGAACGATGATAAAAAAACGAAGCATTAACAAAACCCGAAACCTAAAAACTATACGTTATCGATTTAACCATAAAAAATCAGAACTTGGGATGATCGTTAATAGGGGATGTTGCAGTCTTGTGATGAAAATTATATGTTCACCGTTAATATGAGTTTTGCTTTTATAAAAAGACCATTGTCGCAATATGTATCTTTAGTTCGTATGTTAACAATTCAGTATCAACATAAGTTGCAACGTAACCATCGCCAGCCATCTAAGAACATGTAACCCAATTTTGTTATCGATATACAGAAGAATGTAGATGAAAGTGGCCGGTTTGTTTATTGTGTTCCGTTTGGTTTGATGATAAGTTCCTGGGTTTTAATTTAACCGAACGAATTGACCGTAGATTCCAATCGGTTTAAGAAGTAGTTAATGTCGATGATAGTGATTAATTCATAAATGAGAGTTACCCTATTTTACAATATATTAAGTAAGAACGCGTAAGAAGATTTACATAAATGGATACTGCCGATATTATTATTGTTAGAAGACAATAAAAATCTTAAAATTTGAATCAAATTTTTGTGATACACAATTTTAGAATCAAGCTCTTTTGATAATTTTAAATAAATTGTTTTTATACCAAGCTGTTTAAATAAATAAAA
The DNA here is from genome assembly GCF_020379485.1 of Brassica napus. Lineage (NCBI taxonomy): Eukaryota > Viridiplantae > Streptophyta > Magnoliopsida > Brassicales > Brassicaceae > Brassica > Brassica napus. The sequence goes on along the minus strand of NC_063438.1, from coordinate 22,007,375 downwards.
AAACTTTTTCACCAAGTTAATGTTTCCGCCTAATTTTTAAGTTTGGTACAAAATTTTGAAGAAGTTCTATATGGTAAGGTTAATTTAAGACAATAATATATTTTGTCACCAAGTTTATAATTTCGACCATTAAAAATAACTTGCAAAATATGTTTGTGGTAGTTATTGAATATTGATTTTATATATCATGCTAAAATACGGTTTCTAGATAATTAATGTAATTATTTTAATTTTTCAAACAATCCAAAAACTTCATATGCCTACTTTATATATACGATTGAGTTTTCCTTTAGAAATACCATCAAATTTTTTCACAACTCTTTTTTTTGTGTGTGTCAAATATTTATAGTTAATTAATTATTCTATATTAAGAAAAACATAAATACCAAATATATTTTGACCACAAGAACACATGTATTCAGTAATTATCAAATTTTACAATATAAAAAATAATTTTTTTAATAAATATTTCACCCTGCGCCTCGCGCAGGTCTTATCCTAGTTGTATGTTGAAAGGGAAAAAATTGACATATACATATGTTAGTTTACATAAATGAGCTTGAATCGGTAGTATATTTTATTCCATAAAAGATTATATATTTTTTATATAGTAAGTATAGATTTCTTTTTAAAAACAGTGATTCTCTAGACATAAATGACAATTCTTTCACTATCTCATGTCTAATTCATATAAAAAGGCATGGAAGATAGTTGATTCTCACACAATCAAAGTTCCATATCATTTTTCTATAGGAAAAAAATTAGTAATGGGGCAAGTTAGTTTAAGCCGAAATTTAAAACTGTGGACTTTAAAATAAAAACTTATCAACAACTATGGTCCATACATTATTTATCAACCTTATATTCATGCTCGAGTGTTATATAGATTTTAGACTTTATAAAATTATAATTATTACAGAAGATTAAGGTTTTGTATGATCAAACATTATTATTAAAACTCATCTCGGGCAAGTATGCGTGTTATCAACTAGTAGGGCTGTTCAATATGGTAAAACCGAACCGTACCGAACCGAACTGAACCGAAATAGACAATATGGTTTGGTTTTGGTATATACCATATAAACCGAATGGATATAATTTTATAAAAACCGTAGGATTTGGATATGGTTTGGTATATAACCGATTAAACTGAATAAACCGAACAAAACCGATTAAAAGTAGAAACATGTAAATATGTATCTATTTTATAACAATACATGAAAATCTATTTGTTACATAAGTTAAATTTGTGTTAATAACTATTACCATAATTTTATAGTAATAAAAAACTTTAATTTGTAAAACGTTTGAACTATAACTAAATAACAATACATCGCAATTCATATATCTTATTTTCTAAGTCTTTTTTGATCTTTTTTATTTATTTTAGTTTTCACTAAATTAATATGAAGATTATAAATTTGATAGACAATAATTAATGGAAAATTTTCAATTGAAAAAGTATAACTTTAATGAACACTAAATATGGAAGAGTGGAAAAACTTTTCTTTCATGTTTCTATTTTGTTTCATATTTTTATTTTCAAAATTTCAAGCTTTGATTTTAGTTATAGATTTGATTATTTTATTTGATGGTAGAGGCATTTTTACTTTTTTGTTCATTTATTTGAACATGCAATATATTTTTAATAAATGACTGTATTGACAATATGACTCTAAAATTCATATAATATGATCTCAAACAAAATAATTATGTTTTTTGGTATAAAACCGAATAAACCGAAAACCGACGGTATATAAACCGAACCGAACCGAAGTAAACATGGATTTAGAATGGTAGTTATATTTTACTAACCGAAATACCGAAAACCGAAAAAAACCGAACCGAAACCGAACCGATATCCGGATTGAACACCCCTATCAACTAGTAATCCATTATAATTAATTGCATATCTAAATGACTCACCTTGACCAACATGTTACAACTAAAAAGCATGTTTGTTTGTTCAATAAGTAGATAATCATCAGCATATGATGAAAAACTGGAATAGACCATAATTATTCATCATACATAGAGAATTAAATAAAGAGATTATCAAGAAACATTCTTGATTTCAAATATTGAAAAATATACCAGTTTATTTGTCATTTTTTTCTTTAACAAATGAGAAGCTTGAGTATTGTGTGAAGAAAAGCAAAAGGGATTTTTGATTGCAAGTTTGAGAGAAACATTTTTAAGATCATCCTCTCTCTAAGAACTCTCCATCTTCTCTCTTATTCTGAGTTACAATTTTGGTTTCTCCGCTAATCGGCTCCGGTGGCTTTCTCAGCACCGGAGCAAGTTTTTTTCTTTTATCGGCTTTTGTTATCTCTATGGTTCTAGGTTGATGTAAGCATGTTTTCCGGTAGATCATGGTTAGAAGACTCAAAGGTTTCATCTTTGGGGCTCTTTGACGCTTCAACCTTCCTTCTACTTCATCTGGTTGGCTTTGGATCTTGCATGCAAGTCGCGATCTGCGGTTTTGATGGTTCAATATTGGTCTTCGAGCTTACTTTCTGCCTTGTTTGTTCCTCTTGATCCGATCTGGTATCGATCCTTTCTAGTCTCGTTATTGTGACTAGTTCTGTCCGGATTGGTTTGTGGCTCGCTTCTTGTCTTCTCCCCTGAGATTTGATCGAAATCTCGCCATATCAATTTGCTTCTTCTTGGCGTATCCTATGTCGTCTTTGGTTCGACATCGCCTTCGGCCGTGATTGTCGAATATTGAAGCTCTGTGCTATGAATTTGTCTATCCTATTCTCTATAGGAGGAGTCAGTCATCAATGATGGTTCTGGTGGCTTTGTATCAAGGGTTCACAAGGCGTTTGTTTGCTCTGAAGTTCAGTTTGTTATCTTTGTCAATGTGCATGTACCAGTTTTAGTCTAGAGTTCCAACCTCTGCTTGTTTATGTTTAGTTTGTGTCTCTGTTTCCCTTTGTTTAGGACATACTTTCTAGGAGAACCTTTGTTTTTGCTAGCAACATTACCAGAGTCATCTCTTTGTACTGCTGGTCTTTCAGTGTGTAAAAATGTATCCGACCTTGTATCCCTCCAATCAAGGAATGAAATCGTTCAGTGTGTAAAAAACATGAGAACCTTGAGTTTCTTCTTTTTTTTTTTAATTTTTTTTTCTTTTCTAGTTATTCAAAATAGTCTAAAACAAAACTATAACCACACTGCTAATTAAAGAATGAAGAATTAAGTGTTTAACCGAGCGATCTAACATATAGAATAAAAGAAATAAGTAAATAAAGAATTAATACCTTGATTTTTCTGAATGAACTCAAAGGTTTGACCATTTCAAAGTGGCAGTCGGAATCAACTCTATTAGGATTCATCTGCAAAAAGACTAACCATCAAATTAAGTAACATAACAAAAAACTGTACTAAAAAAACTCGTTATTAGTTACAAGATACACATATCGATTTCGACATGATTGATACGATTGATTCATCATAGACGCCACAGTTGTCCACTGGATGTCAAACCCAAACTTGGTCACTTCTTTCTTGAGACGCGAGTCTTCAGCAATTTTCCAAGATTAAAGTAATGAAAAACAATATAAAATTAGAAAACCAAAACCCTAGGTTTAGTCAACCTATACCTAAAAGAATAGAAAATTACTCTAAAACCACGTGTTGATCAACAAGATTGAATATTAGGAATAAAGTATCTCAACTTAGAAATTTAAGAAAATCTTAAGTAATATATAAAGGATTATGGTCAATCCACTTATCACCAATCTATTCTATTAGAATTGAAGTATAAAACAGTACTTGCTTAATTTTAAGTGATTTCTTCTTACATCTTCATCATTCTTTTTTAATTAATTTTAACCACTTCATTTATTGTATTTTTCAAATAATTCGGGAACATTTTATTACACAAGTGTAAAATAGAATTTACTTATTTTAATTGCTTTATTACATCTTTTACACTCCATTTTAACTCTTCATAACTACTTTATTAATTATCTTTATCATAATAATTTGGCATCATATATTTTATGTGTTAACCATAATAATCTTAAAGGTTTGAATGTAATTGTTCCATTCGTGACAAAAATTCAAACCAGTTAACAAAACATTTTATTTGGTTACATAATCAGTTAGACATTAGTATTTAGGTATCTGTTCGGGTATGAATCAGTTCTTTCATGTATCAAGATTTTTGGGTTTTAAAATTAGACTCCGTTTGGATATTATAAATTTATGGACAGAGGCCGAGTCGGGTGAGTTCGGTTATGATATGTAGGAATCTAAAAAATATCCAAATAACCTATGTATTTAAAAATATCAATGAACAATTTATAAAAATGTATAACATATTATCCGCGCGTCAAGACTAGTTTATTTTAAGTTTGAATATTTAAATAAATTCAGAATCTAACATGATATCAAAGTGTATATCCTAAAAAAAACCCTAAACGCCTAACTAATCCAACTTCTCTAATTAACCTTCTCAACCGAGTATAACTGTTTTACTGAACTCACTCGACCGCGTATAAATGTTTTAAAGTTTCGAGATTTCCGGCTAATAAGAGTCATCATCTCTAAGAGGGTTTTAGGACTAAATATCTCACATATGGAATTTAAAATAACCTTAAGTAATATATAAAGGGTTAGAGTCAATCCACTTATCAGCAATTGATTTTAAGTCGGAAACCATAATAAACCCGAATGTAATACTAGAACCATTAATAAGCCAAGTTTTCCAGCTTGGAGGATGAACAAGAAGAGTATTTGGTCCAGCTTCAGACAAGAGCAAACGCTGCTTATCAACAAGATTAAAGATCTTGGTAAGGAGATTCTTAACTCGTCCCCTGTTCAAGCCCCGTCTCATTCGCCGTCCAGGTCGGGGTCAGGTTCGGGAGGTGATCGTATAGCCGGAGATTACCAGCGCCGATGTAGTGTAGGTGGTTTGTGATCAAACTACAAAAATAATCTATGGTGTATATAGATAGAATGTAGGGCATTGGGTAAAATGTTCAAAGAGAATGTGATCAGCCCTTTGTGTTACAGAAAGGTAGAAACTATCATCTGTAAGTTTGTTTTCATTTCCATTGTCATTGAGTAGCAACTAAATCATTTGTAATTTTTTGTAAAAGCTGTTGTTCTGTTTCTAGTCTGAGAAATAATTTACAGAGAAATTCTCTAGTCTATGTTTAGTTCACCACATTAGTAATCTTGATCCACATGTTACAACGTGCAAGCATGTTTGTTTGTTCAAGAGAGTAAACCATCAATAGATGATGAATAAGCTGGACTAGACCATAATCATTCCATCATACATGAAGGATTAAATAAAATGGCATGATAGTGTTTTTAGATGACTTGGTCATACTGTAAGTTTACAAAAGCTCCTGCCAAGTTAACCTCTACAGTTCTAGCTAGTGACTGTGAATATGGTCACGAAATGGGGATAGAGCAGATAGCCTACGCAGAACCAGCGGGGACAGTGGCTGCATTGGAGCCAGGTTGAACTGAAGTGGCTGAAGCGGAGATCAAACTCGGATCTTTCTTCTCGGGTACAACAATGGGAACTGATGCGCTGGATTGTGGAGCTGCAGCCGCGTCCGGAGCGGGTTTCTGGAGGTGATTCGAGTTAGCAAAGTCATTGGCAGAACTGTGAAGTTGCTGTAGCCTGTAATCTGTCTCAGGCCGCCGGCAAATCTTCCTCAAGGGAACGATTTCCTGTTGGGATAAAAGAAAATAAATCCAAAATAGGTGAGTGGGGAGGAGGGTTTTGCTTCAGATTCTTAAACCATGAAACAAAACGGAGCTGACAGGTAAGAAAATGGTTAGAGATAGCTTGAAAGATGAGCGTCCAACCTCGGACTGGTCGTGGCTGTAACGCACCAAGAACCTACAACGACAACCTCTGATATCGTGTCTTCTTCTTTGTGCATCAAGAACTTTGGCGTCAAAATAGAGAGCTTGATCTTTACCTTCCTGAAGATGTCATAACAAAAGCCTAGTCAGAGATAAACTCACATGACACTGATTGCTAAGAAACCATAGTTCTAAACCTGGAAGCAAAGAACGAGATCTCCAGCAAGAACTGCAACACATTCTGATGCTTCACATGGGTGTGATCGTAGCCTTATGTGCTTCTTGACTTTTATCCATTCATCTTCTCCAACTTCAAAACCCGCAAATCGAACCTGCACTTCCTGAAATATCCAACAGAAAAGATTATGTTTATAAGCAAAACGAACAAGGGAAAGAAAAAGTAGTCAACTAGAAACTGGATAGGAATTTACCGGATCACCAGTCTCCAAGTTTCTATGAGCTAGAAAATTATGCACATCATACCTGTAATGTAAGTAATCAAAAGAGATACATATTAGAGATTAACACTGGAAAATGTAATGAGGTTGAAGAAAAGTATCATAAGTCAGCCAAAACTACTGAAAATCAAATCCAAAGTAAAATTACCATGCACCGTCCCTGGCCGATTTGGCTTCAAATTCCAAGTAAGATTTGTACGAATCACTCCTCATGACACCGGGAACTACGAGAATAAACAGTAAGCAATTACAAAAATGGCCTCTATGCAAATATGCCCCATACTGAACTAGACTTATGGATAAGAAACTCAAAATGAAAGAGAAAAAAAAACAATGAAACTTATTCAAATGAATAAGCTTCTGAATCAATTTGAATATATATCCAAGGCACCTAATACACCTGAAAGCACATTTCTCATCTGATTTGTTGAATCCACACCGGGCTGCATGGAAGAAGACACATTAAGCTTCCCAGGAGCTTTATTCCCCCTTGCTCTTAGAGCATATCTCCTGTTTTGGAACCAGTTCCATATCTGTGATGGATACAAAAACAACACTTTCTTAAGAGGCAATTCCAACAGTCCCTTGTCTAGAAAAAAAAAGAACTTTAAAAATCCTGAAAGAAAAAAAAAAACATTACTTGTTTGAACTGCACAACAATCTTCCCCTTCCGCTCCACGGATTCACTGAAGAAGATAACCACTTATTATATGATATAACACGAGTGCTTTTTAAGACCAAGCTACAAGGAAGGAGTAGAGACCTAAACTTGTCAGCAAGATCTTCAAGAATATGTCGACTTGGCATTGCTACATTATGCTGTAACAATATTCCCTCCATCTCCATTACCTTATCAACACAGAAGATTAGCTAAAGCAAACATGATAAAACCTTTTCTTCAACACAAAGGTATACAACTATAACAGATAGAGTTGAAAACACTTATGAACCAAAACGATAGAAAGTACTATACTTTCACAAGATGAAAACTGAATTGATCGATAAAAACTCAGTATTTTTTTAAAAAAAACCTATCATGAACCATTAAAAAAAAAAAGAGAAAAGCTTCCCCAGAAATTAGTTCTCACTCAATTACAAAGAGAATAACATCAAAGATTTCAATAACCTCAGCCATGTTAAACCGGAACGCCGGACTGCCATTACTTGGAGGCCGACCCATCGCAGCTTCGTCTCACGAGAAAAAAAGGACGGAGATTGGTGGAGGAAAGTGAAAACGATCGGAGATTTTTGAATTTGCCAGTGAATCACAATCACGCAACGCCGGTGACACGCACGACAACGAAACGTAACCTGTTTTTACCCAACCCGGTTTCTAATATATATATATATATAGGAAAACGGGATTGTAAAAAGCCCATTTTATAGGCCCAATATTAGTACGAAATAAAATCTTCTCCATATGGTAAAGTATTATTTAGATTTTCTTTTTCTTTTTTCAGTTTATCCGCCTGCAAAAACAATTCTCTGTATCTAAACGATGGCTAAGAGAGTTCGCTGAAGCACTGTTTCATGGCTTTGGTTCCGTTTAAATTTACAGAAATGCCACTGAGAAGCTCTCTTCCTTCTTCGCTTCACGCGTTTCTATTCTATCCATTGTCTGCGAAACCTTCCCGTCACATTGTTCGCCAAGTCATAATTAAGAACCGCCGATCAGATCGACAAATGGCCTCCGTCTTGAACGTGGAAGAACAAGAGGTTGAGAAAGTTGATGGTGATGGAGGAGTGGTGGTGAAGAAGTGCTTGCTCGTGACATGAGGTCATCTCCGAGGAAGAAAGAATCATGTTCCAAAAAGTGGGATTGAAGATGAAGTCATACTTACCCTTAGGTGAGTCTTGTTAACTTAGTTTCCTCTACGGCTGCAGTGAATGAGAGGTTGTAGTAGAATGTAACAAATATCTCCTTTTAACACTCTTTGCATGGATCCAACTAACATGTATCTGATAGCTATGACTTTTGGTCAAAGCTTGAGAACCAAGTAAACTGAAAACAAAGAAGAACACAATACTTTTTGGGCAATTAAGATTGCCTCTTTTTGGCTTTTTCATTCATTTAAATAGAGAAGATACAGAAACAAAGTGGAGTCGTAACTCCTTTCAACATGGGAATTAAGGGAAAGTGGAGGAGATGGTTTCCTATATACAAGGAAGACCTATTCTCTTCTTATTATCAACTGAAACAAAATGCATAAAAGAAACAATAAATATTCTACGTTATCAATTACGTAGTGTATTTCGGTTTGGAGACTTGGTTTGGTTTGAGACGTGTCGGTTCGGTTCTGTAACTCTATCAGTATCCGTGGTGTTTTCGATGGGGTGATCGAGAATATGCATCTGCATTGGAAGCACAGAGAACTAGTGAAGCTTATATCGAAACAGAAGAGTCTTGCGTTTGTTGAAAACACAGCTCGGTTACTAGAATACGAGAGCGGTGGAGTTCTTGTGGCCATAGAAAATGTTCCTAAAGGGTTTGCACTTATTTATTACCGTGGAAAGAATTACCAGAGACCGAGAAATCTCCTTGACAAAAGCAAAGCATTGAAACGTTCCATTGCTATGCAACGCCATGAGGTTCGAAAATTCCTGAATTACAAATTGCATTTTAATGTATTATCAAAGTTGATCGCAGCTGTTGCTTATGGATCATTTAAACTGTGGGCAGCTGCCCCCAAGCCACTGTATGTACATCCGCCACTAAATAGAAGAAGTATATGTTGGATTACGGAAAATCTGAAAGTTGAGTAATACTAAATAGTGGTTTGGGTACATATTTTATAGAATAGGTACACTATAGTGCTGTTTCAAAAAAAAAAGGGGTATACTATAGTGTAATTATCGTTTAATTAAATTTGAAAAAGACGTAACGGCTCTCTTCCCCTTTAGGTTTTGTCGGCAGAATGAGTCTTTTTTCTTCTTTAAACAAAAAAAGGAAAATCGGTGGTGGTTGCCATATAACAAAACAAAAATAAAAAGGAAAAAAATAAAATTTTGGCTGTATAAATTATAGATTCGAGTGGGAAAAAAAACATGATGGCTTCGATGGAGATTTATCAGAGAATCTTGAGAGAAACCAAACGGAGAAGAAAAGGAAGAAGAGAGTGGAAGGTTGAGATCCCCAATGATGTCATGGAAGAAATCGTGATGAGGCTTCCGGTGAGATCGATTATGAGGTTCCAAGCTGTTTCAAAGCACTGGGAATCCATGATTAAGACCAGAGATTTTGGGGCAAGACACATGGCTCATCAGAGAAGCAAAGATCCTAAACTCATGCTTGTCTCGTATGGTCTCTCTCATATCCGTTTTGAGCAAAGGGACTTCGAGACGACTTCTCTTCAAGAGAGCCTCCGTTTGAAAACTGAAAAGATTGAGGGTGCTGCTATGGCGATCTCCGAATGCTGCGATGGCCTTGTCTGCTACTACAGATTGACTCAAGCAGTGGAAGTGGTAAACCCGGCCACAGAAAAGTCCTTGGTCCCACTCCCCTTAGCGAAATTTCAGCAGCTCCATAAGGACCATCCAGACCGGGATATGGAGCAGGAGATAGAGGCGATTACAGATGAAGATGATGGTCCTGATCTAGTTCCATTTATATTCTTTACTAGGTTTGGATTTGGGAAAGACAGCCTCACAGGACGATATAAGATAGTGTGGCTCTATAATATATATCCTGCCACCTTGAACAAGAAGAAGAAGACCAGATGCGAGGTTTTCGATTTAGAGGAATGGAGGTGGAGATTCGTGACTACCAGACCTCTCGATCATCACCAAATCTTGTCTGATCAGAGGCCATCGTTTGCAAACGGATCCTTATACTGGCTCACGGGAGATGAACAAGGATACCCATCAACACTAACCAAGCTCATAGTTTTAGATATTCATACAGAGATGTTTCAAGTCACCTCAACACCACCTTTTATTTCCCCTGACGCCTCTGGTGACAAAATTGCTCTATGCAATCTTGACGGTCGTCTCTGCATTTCTGAGCTCCAGGGAGATTGTACGCAAGAGTTTTGGTGGAGGGTTGAAGAATGCGACAAGTGGGAGCGAATCTTCTCAGTTGACTTGATTTCTACTTCCTCTTGGTTTGGTGGTATCGCTTCACAGCCTCTCACACCTTTGGCCATTTCCAGGGATAACAACAAGGTCGTCCTCTCGCTTACCTATCACGAAAACCTTGTTGACTTTGATCTTGATCCTGACTCAACTGTTTATCATTTGTATTATTCTGGTTACTATGGCTTCGCTGTTCCTTATTTTCCAAGTTTATCACTTGTTGATTTCTAGCTCTCTCTTTTTTTTTCTGATACTATTTATCTTCAGTAACATTAAAATGTGTTTTGTAAATTCAATTTACAGTTCTGTTCTTTTTACTGATTTGTGATTGGTTGGACACTTGACTCCCAAGCTTTACAGCTCTCACACTACAACAACTCCCAGAGCAATGATAAAACAAAACTCACACCCTAACCAACTCTTCTGATTCACTGATTTGTGACGGACGCAAGGTAGAAACTGGAGGCGGTTGTAGGGGAGAACCCTAGCGGATTTGGATTCGTTGCGAAGAATCTAAAATTTCTAGTTTAGAAGAAGGTGATTATCCATTACGCTAAGATAAGGCGTGCATCTTTTTCTCTTTTTTATCTCCCGAGATTATAGGCTTATAGCTGAAAGTGATCTCGGTGTCTGTCTTAAGTTATGAAACAGAAATTGATTTTGTCCATTGTTGCGAAAAGAAGAGAGAGTGGCGATTTCAGAATCAGGACAAGAGTTTCTTCATCATCGACTTGTCTTTAGTAACAAAGAGGAGTTCAGTCCTGTCGCAGTTAGAGATGTCAGAATCATGAAGATTTTGAACTAAGCCAAGGAAGTAAAAAAAAACGCTTCAATTTATAATTTTCATTTACAGAAATTGTATGTTTGTCAAATGTATTTGTTCAGTATTTAATAAACTGTTTAACAAATGTATAGTTATATACGATTTTAAATTTTACAGGTTGAATACTCAAACATAAAATCAAGAAATTGATTGCCAACCAAAATAAAGGGCAATTGTCAATAATAACACCTTTTGAAGTTTATGTCCCAAAAATAGCACTAGAAGGAGAAAGTCACAAAAATAGGTTTCATTAAAGAGGTAATTTACCCTTATACCCTTTGTTATAAGAATAAAAAAAAAACATTTCATTTCCTTCGATCGCGAATCCTGTCGTCTCCTCTCTGGAATCTTCAAACCCTCACCGGCACTGTCGTCTCCGACTCGGGAATCGTCGTCTCCGGCTCGGGAATCATCTTCTCCGACTCGGGAATCGTCGTCTCCGGCTCGGGAATCATCTTCTCCGGCTCGCTAGTCATCTTCTTCGGCTCGCTAATCATTTTCTTCGGCTCGCCAATCATCTTCTCCCGCTCGCTAATCATCTTCTCCGGCTCGCTAATCATCTTCTCCGGCTATCTAATCATCAGCGTCACACTCTCCACTCTCAAAATCGGACACAAATCACTATGTAGCTTTTTAAAATTAGGTTTTTTGAATTAAAATTTGGGAAGCTTGCGTTTTGATTTTGATTTGTTTGTTACTTTTTGTTATTAACCAGCGAAGCAAATGAAAGACTTTTGAATTGTGGGAACACAAAGTTGTTGGAGCATAATTCATCTCTTTGAGGTATGTTGCAGATTCAACCTTCTGTGTGTTTGTACAAATTTATAAAATAAAAGTTTGTTGTCTCTTGCTGCATCTATTGAATGTTTTTAGAAGATTTCCAGAAAGCATTTGTTGCTGCATCTATTAAATGTTGAAAATTGAAACTCGGATGCTAACACATTTTGAAACTTTTTTGCTTGGAGTCTTGTTTTGATTAGGAATGTTGATATTTTTGATAGGGTCTTGAATTTGCTTATGAGTCTTTTGTTGCTTGTGAAACTGTCTAGTGTTTATAAGAATTCCAGGAAGCATTTGTTGTGTTATTTCAGGAAAGCCTTCCAGAAAAGTTTGAAATTTTTTTTTTCCTTGTTTACGCAGGATAGAAACAAGATGGGAGATTCAGTACCTCTAAAACTAGCACTGCCAGAGCTGAAGTATCCTATTGGTTCACAGCCAAAGGAAAAGTTAGCAATCAACCAATACTCTGGTTCAGATTATATCTCTATTGTCAAAAGCATCCTAAAACCAGATGAGATGATAAGAGTCCGAGGATCATTTCTGGGACCTGTAATGAAGCTCAGTGAGAGAGGATTGAAGTTATCAGCAAAGATAGTCTACGCCATTCTCACTAGAAGCATCGTTTCTGTCAAGGAGAATGAAGCCTGGTTCCATTTCGGTGCGCAGCCAATGAGGTTCTCTATAAGAGAATTTCATATGATGACAGGCTTGAAATGTAGTGGTGCATTAGAAGGACCACGAAGGGAAACCGAGAGATTTAATTGGGAATTGCTAAAGGGGCGTAGTCATAAGTTAAGTGACGTGGTGGACCAGCTCAGAAACACAAGAGAAGATGCTTCTGAGGAGAGAATATGCCTCGCAATGCTCATCCTGGTAGAGAGCATATTATTGCGGAAGAGCAAAGGAGGGAGTTTTCCTTTGGAATATGCGAAAAATGCACAGGATATGACATATCCATGGGGAAAAGAGGCTTACATTGTGCTCCTGAAGTCAATTCAAAACGCTGTCGCGAATCATTTGGAGAATAAATCCAAATTTGAGTTGCAAGGTTATCCTCTAGTATTCCTTCTTTGGATACTAGAGTCGATTCCTTTGCTAAGGGATAAGTTCAGTAAGTGTGTACCAACAGTTGAGGTTCCTGGGCCGACTTACTTGTGTGAAAAATACACTGAGGTAGAGAATCCATCACTTGATAGGGTTTTACAGGTTGAAGCTGATACAAAGGTAAGCTTTTCCAAGTATATGTTTCTCAGTTTATTTGGCTTCTTCTTTTTAATATGTTTCTCATTGGTCTTTTTTTAAATACTCTCAGCTGAAGGTCCATTGCATACTACCTTCTATTCCTCATGATCCAGAAGATGATATCTCCATTGAAGACAAATATAGTGACGAGCTGGAAACAGTGAAAGATGTAACAAAGAAAGGGTACAAGATTACAGCCGATGACTGGGAAAATAGGTGTGTAGACACATTTGACACATTGGATGCTCTTATTCAAATGATGGCAAATAAGGAGACTGGCCAAGCTTCTACTCCGATTGATGAGGATTCAGTAAATGAAAAAGTGAACAGGATCATCACGGTAATGGAGGAGAATCTGAAGAGCATGAAGGATCGAATGTCATTACTAGAAGAAGAAAACATACATCTTAGAGCTCGTGTGTCAGAGTTGGAAGGAAACAACAATGTTTTTCCCACTAACGTGACACAAAAGGTAAATTCTCAAAACATGTTCTTTTACATTTGCATTTTCAAGTATTTTTTTGAAGATCTTGTACATATTCTTGAATGCCTTCCTAATATTTGACAAACAGCGATCCAGTGAGACACCTTTATCTCCAATGTCTCACACGCAACCATCGAGTGAGACACCTTTATCTCCAATGTCTCAACAGCCTAATTTGACACATGAGGTATGTAACCAATAAATATTGTTGAGTTTTGAAGTAATATTTGGAAAGCTTTTGTACTTCTTGAATGCATTCCTGATTTTTGCAGGAGACAATGATTGAATCAGCTGCATCTCCAAAGTCTCAACAAAATGAGGTATATGCTCAAAAATTTTTAAGAAAATATTTGGAAATTCTTGTACAAAATCCTGAATGCCTTCCTGATTTTTGCAGGATTACACGCAACAATCGAGTGAGACGCCTTTATCTCCAATGTCTCAACAGCCTAATTTGACACATAAGGTATGTAACCAATAAAATATTGTTGAGTTTTGAAGTAATATTTGGAAGCTTTTGTACATATTCTTGAATGCATTCTTGATTTTTGCAGGAGACAATGAATGAATCAGATGATGAAACTCTTGCCCTTGATACTCAAGTATTCTCTCCTAATCTGACAAAAGAGGTATATGCTCAATGATATTGTTTTCACAGTTGGAGTTTACAAAGTAGTTTTGGGTGATTTACATATATAGACCTTTCTAATTTTTGGCAGAGGGAAACACAAACCTCTACTGATGAAACGCCACCCAAAACTAATCAAGAAGAAGGAAAACCAGATGATGAGGTAATATTTACTCTAGAAATTATAATTGAATGTATTCATGATGGCCTTTCCTGATATTTTTTGCAGATTGTGATTGAGTCACCTGCTGCTCAGACTCAAGTTTTGCAAAAAGAAACACTGGAAATGAATGAGACACCTTCTTCTCCAATATCTCCAAAGAGTATTGAGGCTCAAGTTTTTACTCCAATTCAGAAACAACAGGTAAATGTTCAAAAAATCTTGGAGATTTCAAGTAATGTTTGAAAGCTTTTGTACGTGTTTTTGATCCCATACCTGACTTTTTTTTTGTTTTTTTGCAGACGGTAACAGAGGAAACGTATGAGGCTACACAGCCATTGACTGAGATCATTTCAGCAAACAATAAAAAGGTAAGCATAGAAATGTCTTTCATAAGTACAACTTGAATTTTAAATTGTAGAAACTTCTTCATAACTACCTCTTTTATTTTACTGTTATTACAGGAGGATACGCATGCTGTGCATCACACACCTTCCTCTCCATTGTCTTCACTAATTGCACTAGTTATTGAAGAAAATAAGAATGCTTTGGTAAGAAGAAATATTTAAAATGTTTATGTAATATTTTTCTATTCAACTAACTCTTACCATTTACTTTTGTCTTATAGAGTGAGACAGAAACTGCGACCCAATATTTTTCTACAAGTGAAGGAGAGCATACACAATCAAGCAGAAAGAATCAAGCAGAAGAATATCTCAAGGATACTACAGAACCTACTACTGAGCTAGTTTCCACAGATGTTTCGAAGACACAGCCTCTTACTCCGCAAACACAGCACCTTCAGACAAGTGAGGGAGATCAATCCGATGAGACACCATCAGAGCAGAATCAAGCAGAAGAAAATCTCAAGGATACTACAGAACCTACTACTGAGCTAGTTTCCACATATGTTTCGAAGATGCCGCCTATTACTCAGCAAACAGAGCATCTTCAGACAAGTGCTATAGATTTTTCAGAAACAAACGAGGTATGCATCGAGTATATTTGATCTTTAATTATTATTCTAACAATTTAAAACCGCTGATGTTACTGAATCTTCATTTTTAATAGGTTGAAGTAAGCAGGCGTATAGCTCACTTTCAAATAGGCGCAGAGGTTGAGATTTTGTCTACTGATGACGAAATATGGTATCCAGGAAAGGTTGTTGATCTTAAACTGTGTGAAGGACTAGAGGAGCTGACAGTTGAGTACACGACACTCTTCACATACCAACATAATAGACTTCAGAAACTTCAGGATACTATCACGGCTGACAAAATACGTCCTGCAACACCAACTAGTGACCAAAAATCCTTTGAGATGATGGATAAGGTAGAAGCCTTTTACAACAATGGCTGGAGCAGCGGACAAATTAGCATGGTACTTGGTGATAACACATACTCGGTGTGTCTCTATACTTCTATGGAAACTATTCTATTCAAACATTCAGATTTGCGAATTCATAGAGAATGGAAAGATGGAGTCTGGAAGATGGCAGATAAGGTAAATCATAACTAGAATTATACTTCACGTGAATTGTTTGATATACATACATTTTAGTTTCAGGAATGGTTTCCAGAAATTCCGATTGCAACAAATTTGATAATATTTTGCTTGGTGTCTATTGTTTGATTAAAGGTGAAGCCTGATAAGAAAAGGAAAGCTGCTGCCTCATCACAAAATTCAGGAATGGATAATGTTTTCCTAAGAAGGAGCGAGAGGGTGACTAAACGATCTAGAGACACAAAAACTCCATTCAAGTCTGACAGAAATCCGGCTTTAACTGTAATACCTGAGATTATACCTGCAGTTGATCCGTTTTCAACTCCTGCGGAACATAAGCTTTCAAGGCTTCAAAATTGGATGACATTAAAGCCCGGCATGCATGAAACGTAAGCATGTTTCTGTCCTTGTCTATATATTCTTATATTTATGTATAAGAGGTTTGGTAATTCCTTTGAATCTTTAATCGACTGCAGGTCCCTATCAATCAATGATAATAAGATAAGGAAATCTTTCTTTCAAAGCATGGAAAATGCAAAAAAGGACCTTAAGAAAGAGGTAATTTGTTTACATATGTTCTTGCCTTGAGCTTTTTTTTAAAAAAAAATTCAGGAAGGATTTGTTTAGTTTCAGGAATTATATAGTAACAAATTAGATAATGTTTGCCTTTTTTTTTGCAGCACATTGATGGAGCCTTTGCAATGCTAAATTGCAGAAGAAATGAGAATGCTGCTTGGTTCCACAACTACAAGATTCCAAAGGCGTGCTTCCTACCTATGGAGTTCTTGCATTGCTTGCTCTCTGATGATTTGGCTTACAAGAAAGAAAAGGTCAAAGGTAAAAAGATTTTCAACGATATATTTAAAGATACTGTGAGAGGGAAGGTATATCCAGAGAAGACATGGGGAGAAGATGTTGATGTTGTGTATGGGATTACTCTTGGAAAAAAAAGCAATGTCTGGATTGGGATGGAAATTCATTTGAAGAAGAAAAGAATCACAGTATATGATTGTTTTCAAAAGGAAAGCAACAGCATTGATATTCCTCAAGTGAAAAAGTTGGCAGGTATGTATAAACAATTTGTATTTGATGTATTCAACTGTTTCTTGGTTTGAAATATTCAACTGATTCTATCTTGATATTGATTTTTAAATATGACAGTGTTGATTACTAATCTGCTGGTGGAATCTTCTGGTGATGAGGTAGATAAAGTGAAGATGATTCCATTTGAGATTGAGCAGGCACAAGGTTTACCCAAGACAAAACATCCTTTCAACTGTGGGATATTTCTTGTCAAGATTCTGGAGTGCCAGTCATTGAAGATAGGAGACATGACAAAGATTAATGATGACAATGCATTGGAGCTAAGGAGAACCTTGTCTTGTGAGATATTCAACCAATTTGTGGATGAGAGCTTTGGGAAATGAGAATGATGCATGAAAACATTTTTTGTTTTAGTTAAGACTCGGTTTTAGTTATGACTGTTTATTTTGTTATGTTGTTGGCGTCTGGTTACATAAGAAAGATTGGAAGGATATCAAGTATTTTTTTTGGGTATCATATATCTTGGAAGGTTAAAATAATGTTTTGGATGGGTTTCCAGAAAAAAAGTTAAGTGTTTCAAATGTAAAAAAGAATGAAATGAGATTATATACTAAGGATTGGACATGTATATGGTAAGCTTAAAATTGTGATGTTTACAGACAACAAAAATTTAGAACCACAAAGGATCGAACCCAGAGGGAGAGAGTTTGCGTATTTGGATAGTGTGGGAGTTTAGCCACTAGGCCAAGAAGAATCATCTGTTAATGGATTACATTTAATTTTATTTAACTCCAAACTGTAACACAAAAAAAAATTAAAATTGATTTTGAATCCACCACATATCGAACCCGGGGATAGAGAGACTTTTGAGTTATGAAATGCCTTGGTTTAACCGCTGGTCTGAGGAGAATCATCTGTTAAAGAATATTACATAAACATACTTAAACCAATTAATATAGGATAGGTTTCCAAAACAATACATTTCGATTGAAAAAAGACAAAACTCTTGCCGTCTCAACACTCTCGCCGTTTCAAACTTCTCGAATCTCACTCGTCTCCGCCTCTCGAATCTCTCTCTCATCTCCATATCTCTCGATCTCCGACGAAAACCCATCTCCAGAACTCTCTCTCTCTCTCGATCTTTTACGCGAGCTCTCTCTATTCTCCGAGAAAAACCATTTCTAGAGCTCTATCTCTTTAAGGTATGTTGCAGATTCAACCTTATGTGTGTTTTCTTTCTGAGAGATTGGTCTCCTGGTTTTTGCTTGTGTATAGACTTGCTCGTTTTAACCTAATATGATTGGTAGAATTCTAGTTCATGTGAAAGCATGTGTATAGACTCAGGAAGGATTTGTATTGTTTCAGGAAACCCTTCCTGAAAATTGGATTTTAATTAATTTAGACAAATAAAATTTTTCTTGTTTACGCAGGATAGAAACAAGATGGGAGATCCATTACCATTAAGACTAGCACTGCCTGAGCTGAGGTATCCGATTGGATCAGAGCCAGAGAAGACGATATCGATAAACCAACACTCGATAGTTGCTTATATCAAAACTGTTAAGGAAATTCTAGGAAATGATGAGTTCAACAGAATAAGAGGGACGTTTTTGGGACCGGTGATCAAGCTTGGAGAGAGGTCTTTGAAATTATCAGCTAAGATAGTGCACGCAGTTCTCACCAAAAGCATCAAGACAGTGAAGAGACACGAAGCATGGTTCCATTTTGGTGCTCAGCCAATGAGGTTCTCTATAAGAGAATTCCACATGGTGACTGGTTTGAAATGTAGTGGTGAAGCAAGAGAACCACGAGAGGAAACCGAGAAATTTAAGTGGGACTTCCTAAAAGGGCGTACTCATACAGTAAAGGACGTGGAGAAGCAGCTCAGAAACACAAGAGAAGATGCTTCTGATGAGAGATTCTGCCTTGCAATGCTCCTCCTGATTGAGAGCATACTACTACAGAAGAGCCTTCTCGACGGTGGCACAACTTTTACTTTGGATTATGTGAAAATAGCGCAGGATATGGATGTCTTGATGACATACCCATGGGGGAGAACAGCTTATAATTTGCTGTTAAAATCACTTCAGAGAGCTGTCGACAAAAGCCTCGACAAAAACAATTATGATTTGCAAGGATTCCCTATGGCATTTCTTATATGGATACTTGAGTCAGTACCTTTGCTACAGTATGCATTCAGTCAAGTTGTTCCTATTCTGAGCGTTCAACCGTCTACCCCAATATTTTTGTGTGAGAAGTACCTTCAAATAGCTTCTCCACAGCTGATAGATGTTCTCCTAATTGAAATCAAAGATCATGTAAGTTTTTACATTATTTTTTTCTTGTTTCTGTTTTGCCTTATGATTCTCCATTTAAAAGCTAATTATTTTTATGGTTTCAGCTTAAGGTCACATGCATCCTACCTCCTATTTCTAATGATCCAGAAGCTGATGTTTGCATGGAAGACGAAGCTAATAAAGATCTGGATGACATGGCCGATTTATCCAAGAGAGGTTATAAGTTTAAAATTAGAGATTGGCGAAACATGTCAGTAGACCTATACGGTGCTAATGAACAAATAAGAAGAGCATCTTTACTGTTTGGGAATGGAGGGATGAGTCAAGCTTCTTCTTCGTATCAGGAGGAGTCTTTGGAATCAAAGATCAACAGAATCAGCGAGATGGTGGGAGATAATTTAAGGATCATGAACGATCGTTTGTGTTTGATTGAAAAAGACAGGAAACAGATTAAAGAACGTGTGACAAAACTAGAGAAACTACAAAGAGTTACTTCATATGAAACCCCAAACAATGAGGTAATTTTTTTTCGGAAATTAAAATTAATGTTTATCTAGTTCTTGATTCAGTTTTTTTTTGAGTTGTCAAGTAATTTTGGAAGATGTTATACATATTTAGGATTGCCTTCCTAATTTTTGTTGTACTTGCACAGACTGACACAACTCCATTTCATGAGACGGCTTCCAGACAAGGTGAAGCCAATGCAGATCAAGCAGATGAACAACTTAACAATGAGGCAAGTATAATTTTGAAAACTGTTGGTATTTATAAAATTATGAATTTGGTTGTACTTAAATTAATTTTTGGAAGTTCTTGTACGAGTTCATAATCCCATTCCTGACTTCAGGATACACGAGAGCCTATGAATGAGATCACGAAAGAGACACCTGGTTCTCCAATAGCTCAACAGAATATTGAGACTCCAGTCCTTACTCCAATTCAGACGCAGCAGGTACCTTCTTTAAAAAATTGGACTTTTCAAGTAATTTTTGGAAGCCCTTGTACGTGTTCATTCAACCATTCCTGAATTCAGGAGACTCACGAGCTTATGAATGAGATCATTTCACCAAACATTTCCGACACACAGCCAAATACCCGAGCTCGCAGAAATCTTTTAACAGAGCAAAATAAGGTATTACTTTCATTAAAACCTTTAATAAATACACAGCAACTATCAAAATGACTGGATATCCTTGAATCTAAACCATCACAGGATGTAGAAAGCAGAGTTCAAAATCCCTTTGAGATCGGAGCAAATGTGGAGATTTCATCACAAGATGACAATACTTGTCATAAATGGTATCCAGGAAATGTGTTGGCAACATATTTGGTTGATGGGGTTGAGATGGTGAAAGTTGAGTACTTCGTCCCGTCTCTGGACGAAAAGAAGAGGAAAAGGAGTGTTGAGACACGTGTATCAATTGACAGAATACGTCCTCAACCACCACCTGAGAGATCTGGAGCGAAGAAAAGTTATGAGCTAATGCAGGACGTGGAGGCGTTCGACAATGGTGCCTGGTGCGCTGGAAAAGTTAAAGTCATTTTGTTTGATGGCTCGTGTTTTGTCTCTTTGAACAATTCTAAAGAACAAATTTACTTCCACCATTCTGAGATGCGAAAACCAAGAAAATGGGTAGATGGTGTTTGGGAGATGACAAAAAAGGTAAAACAAATGCCTTGGATCACTTGAATTGAAAAATAATGTCATTTGTTTAATATCTCGGTATTGATTTTCAGATGGAAGAAGAGCAGACGCAGAGTGTGAATCCAAGTGAAGGAGATGGTGATAAAAAGGTATGAAATATTTATACATCATACTAGGAATTAAGATATAAATGTATCTGAATTTTTGTCATTCAAAAAGGGGAAGGCGAAGGCTGTCGCTTGTAAGAAAAATGAAGCAGCTGGTCCATCAGAAGATGGTGTTGGGAAAATGGCAAAAGAGGTAATAAAAATGAATAAGATCCACTTGAATTGAAGTTCAGGTCAATAGTTTGATATATCGGTTTTGTTTCACAGATGGAAGTAAAGCAGGGTAAGAGTGTGAAACCAAGTCAAGACGATCATGCAAAAAAGGTATAAAAAATATTTTTACTTCATATTAGGAAGGCATTCAAGTATAAAGATAAAAACGATCCTGAATTTTTGTCTTTATTTTTAATTAAAGGGGAAGCCTGATGTTGGTAAGAAGAAGAAAGCAAATGCTCAGCCAGTAGATATGCTTCCTTTTCTACAGCGAGAAGAGAAGAGGCCAATACGACCTAGAAACCCTCCTATACCTGTAACACCTGAGGTAATCCTTCCAATTGATCCATTTGTGACACCTGAATTTCCTCGGTTTTCAAGGCTTGCACACTGGATGGATCTACGGGGCATATATCGTGTGTAAGCAACTTTTTGTCCTCGCATAAATATTCCTAATTTATTTTGTAAAAGTTTCGATTGATACTAGTTAATTTTATCAACTACAGACCGTTTTATATCAATGGAAAAGAAATTGAAAAAGAGTTCTTTCAAAAAATGGACGATGCAGAAAACAATCTCAACAAAGAGGTAATCAACACTCTGTTCTGTCTTCTATTTGATTGTGTCATATGTTTAGGAAGAGGTTGAGTTGAGCTATGCTAGATGTCCATGTTATAGCAGTTCTATATGAAGTTTCTAACTATATTGTTACATTGGCAGCACATAAATGTTGCATTTGAAATGCTAAATTGTAAGAGGGTTGAGCAAGGTGCTTGGTTCCGCAACAACAATCTTCCAGCAGCATGCTTTGTACCAGTCAAATTCTTAGAAGTGGTTGGGTACGCTTATGAATCTGTCAGGAAGCCACATAAGAAAAAACAAACGTTATTGGAGGGCTGTGTAGGCGAACTTGTGAAAGGTTTAATACATCCAAAGAAGGTATGGCTGGAAGATGTTGATGTTATATATGGTGTCATTGAAGATAAGTTGAGCTATCACTATATTGGGGTGGAGATACAATTGATGGACAACACAATCACACTCTTCCATTGTGGTCTTCCAAAAGCAAATATCAAACGTGCTCTTAATCAAATCCAAGAACTGGCAGGTAAAAATTCTTTACATATTCATTTTGTTGTCTGTTGCTGCTTGTGCTTGTGATGCATTTTTACATATTCATTTTGTTGTCTGTTGGTGATTGATTTATTGTATAATTTTGGGTATTTATGACAGTGTTGATTAGTGCCATAAAGATGGAACTTCTTGGTGAAGAGGTTAATTTCGAAGATATCAGTCCATTTGAAGTTAAGTTTGCAGAAGGGCTTCCAAAGACAAAATTTCCATACAACTGTGGTATTTTTGTTGTGAAGATGCTGGAATGCAGGTCACTGGGATTGAAGAGCATGGCTAATATAAATGATGAAACTGCGATGGACTTACGAAGCAAGCTATGTTGTGAGATCTTCGACCAGTTTATGGATAAAGATTTCCAGGAAGGTCAAAGGAAGTGAAAATGTCATATTTGTTCTACTCTGTTTTCTACTCTGTTTTCTACTCTGTTTTCTACTTTGATATTAATTATCCCTAACGTTTAAGTTTAAGTTTGTAATGAATCCCTAACGTTTTTTTCATTTAGATTGTTATTGAAAATTTTTTAGGATGTATTGATGAATTGTCAAATGCTTATGGTACTTTTAGGATGGGTTTCCAGAAAAAGAGTGAGAAAGCAAAATGCACCAAAGCCTAGCAAATTCCTTTAAAGTTTACAAAAAAAATGAAAAAGAATGTGATCCGATGTTGATTGAACTCGTGAACTCTCGAAAGATGAATCAAAGTGTGCAGCCGCTGTGCCAAGGGTGTTATACTTGCCAAAAGCTATAATAAAACGAAAATAACTTTTGAATATGTAATTAAAAACAGAAAAAAGTGTAAGTATACACAAACGGGGATCGAACACGGCTTATTGTGTGATAAGGGTACACTAAGAGTAGAACGGATTGCCACTAGGCTACGGTGGATATTCGATAACAGAGTAAATGTGAACTTATTTATTCACAGACGATAGATTTATATAATCTGGATATCATTTTAGGTATTCAGGATAGCTTTCCAAAAACAAATTCCTTTAAAGTTTACAAAAAAAAAATGAAAAAGAATGTGATCTGATGTTGATTGAACTCGTGAACTCTCGAAAGAAGAATCAAAGTGTGCAGCCGTTGTACCAAGGGTGTTATACTTGCCAAAAGCTATAATAAAACGAAAATAACTTTTGAATATTTAATTAAAAACAGAAAAAATGTGAGTATACACAACGGGGATCGAACACGGCTTATTGTGTGATAAGGGTACACTAAGAGTAGAAGGGCTTGCCACTAGGCTACGGTGGATATTCGATAACAGAGTAAATGTGAACTTATTTATTCACAGACGATAGATTTATATAATCTGGATATCATTTTATGTATTCAGGATGGCTTTCCAAAAACAAATAAGCAAATCAGATAACCAAGTTACAAGAACACTAGGCCAAACCATTACAAAATAGTGAAAAACATTGAACAATTTTTTTATTTAGGTTGTTAATTGAAGAAACAACACAAGAGAAACAAAAGTACTTATTCATTTAAAATAAAAACTGAAAATCAAACATAATGTGGTCCTTAAAAACATAAAAAGAGAAGATGATAACATGAAATTACTCATGACACAGCCAACTTTCGCCAAGTTTATCCCAATCAGGGACTTTGACCTTCACATCAGCAAGCATTCCTTCCGCTTCCGAGTGCTCTTCTTTGAGTTTCTCCAACTCAGCAGTTAAATCAAATTTTCCATCAGCTTTGATAATATCTTCAAGCAACTCGATTTGGACAGCAATTGAATTTGCTTTGCTGGATGCCAGATTCCAATCATTCTCAGATAGCCTGTATTCGTTGGACAAACGAAGAAGAGCCCTGTAATGTACCACAGTTTCCTTCTTCCCCTTATTGAAACCTTCGGCGGCATCACATCCGTAAACCTCCTCTATGGGACGCTTCATCATCTTCTTTGAACTTCCTTCCATTGAAACTTTGTCCTGCAACAAAATCGAAACTAAGATGTTACGATAAAATAGAAATAGAAAAAAGTTCATGAATTGAATGGAAAATGAGAAAATCGAAAACTAACTTGTATTGCAAAAGGATAAATCAGACGAAATGAAGTGAGTGAATAAAAGGTCTGATATCGTCCCTTATATTTATAGAACTAAAAGGAACTCTTCGATTATTGAAGTCAGTTAAAATAAACTCTTGATTATTGTGGAACTCTTCGATTTTTGAAGTCAGTTACTGAAATAACCAATCATATAACAGCCAATCTTGACGAAAAGAAACTCTTCGGTTACTGAGTTACATGATGTCGTTTGGAAGAGACTCTTCGATTCCTGAGATATATGTTTGAACAAAAAAAAAAATCAACCATTAATCGTAGGAGAGTCGAACCCGGGTCGAACAAATGTTTCGGTATCATAGGTTTCGTGGTTTAGCCGCTAGGCTGAGGAGAATCATCTGTTAGTTGCTTCCACATAATTGAATTTAGCCATACAATTTATAGTAAAATACATTGGAAAGATCTTAGATAGTTCAGGATGGGCTTCCAGAGTATGCATGAATAATATACATGAATGTTAGTGTGCTTCTTTCTTAAACTAGAAAAAAATGAAATGAGATCAAAACTAAGGATTAATATCTACACATTTGGAAAATTTGATAATGTGATTTGCAAATTTTGGAGGAAAAAAAATATATATATACACATCTCATAGGATTCGAACCTGAAGATGACTAGGAGGAAAGAGGGAACTAAGGTGTAGTAGCCACTAGGCCAAGTTAATTTCAGTCATTACATGTTGTAAGTAAAGTAATATATTCTCTTTTATTTTTATTCAACTTAAATTTTTTTAAAAACTCTGATTAGTAGGGGAATCGAACCCGGGTCGAGTCAAGCGTTACAATTTCGACAGATAGGTGTTTTAGCCGCTAGACCGAGGAGAATCATCTGTTACACTTTTCCACATAATTATTCTTAACAGAAAATGTTGTATTATAAACCTTGGAAATGAACTCGGTATTTCTGGATGGGATTCCAGAATAGTTGAATATTACTGTGTTTTTTTCTAGCAAAGAAGTTTAAACTAAAAATTGAAATGAGTTCAAAAGATAATGTTGTATATTACAAAAGTTGGAAGAAATCATACTTATTCAGGATAGGGTTCCAAAAGAAAAAATGTATATGGTCTTGTGCATATCATGTAACCATCAAATAGCCAACATCCAAATAATAATCGATGAAAATGTAAAAATGTAAAAATGTAGAACTTCATCCTATAGGCCTCTGGCATGTGATCTTGTTGTGCCCTCCTGTGCCACATCTGCTGCACTTGTGGGACTGAGATTTAGATCCAGGAACCCCAAACTCGCCAACGGATCTCTTTCTCTTTGTAGGAGGGCGTCCACTTTTCTTTTTGGTAGCTGGAGGTGGGCAAGACAGTTCATCAATATTCTCTGGATAGGTGGACGTTGACAACTCTCCACCAGGATGTATGCTTTCAGCATAAGCTTTAGCCCACGTTTCTGTCAAGTGAGAAGCATCAACAAAACGGTTTTCATCTCTCTTGATATGCTTAGCAGCAGCGATGGCATGGATGCAGGGGATCTTGTCAATGTCGAAAACATTACATGTGCAATGCCGCTTCTCCAAGTCAACAACAAACTTCATTGTTTCATCCTTCACCTCAAACTCGCTTCGATCAACTTGATACACATTCAACAACATTGCGGCCCCTAACCTAGATACCAATTTCTGCACAACTTTTGGAGTAACCAGGTGCTTATGTTTCGCAGCCGCTTCGCGTCGCTCAAAAAACCAAGTGGTCATCGTCAATCTGATAGTTTCAAGGAGAGAGATAATGGGCAACTCACGAGGCATCTTCAACATAGAATTGAGAGACTCTGCAATGTTGGTAGTCATGATATTATACCTGTTCGCAGGCGCATAGCTTCGTGCCCACTTCCTAAAATCAGACTCTTCCAGATACTTAGCCAATTCAGGACATTTATCCTTTATGTCCTTGAAGATTAACCAGAACTCGTGACACGTATAGGCATCAGCAGCGCTTTCCACCAGAGGTAGCAACCCAGTCTTCGCATATGTAGGAGTGATGTTGCGGAGCAGATGGATCCTGCAAATTCCATGGTGAGATAAGGGATATACATCCTCCAACGCTGAAGAAATGGAGTTAGCCCTGTCTGATACAAAAACAAGATCCGAAGCGTCCGGGATCTTCTGGCTCAAACCTCTAAAGAACCATTTCCAAGAGGCGCCGTTTTCTGCGTCAACCACTGCAAAGGCGAGAGGATATAGATGATAATTCCCATCTTGAGCACAAGCT
This sequence comes from Brassica napus, assembly GCF_020379485.1. Taxonomy (NCBI): domain Eukaryota; kingdom Viridiplantae; phylum Streptophyta; class Magnoliopsida; order Brassicales; family Brassicaceae; genus Brassica; species Brassica napus. The sequence goes on along the minus strand of NC_063438.1, from coordinate 21,980,660 downwards.
GCCAATAAAGTCCCATTGAATTTTCCCTTCAGAAATGTACCATCTACTGCAATAACTCTCCTCATCAATGAGAATCCCCTTATCGATGGACCAAAAGCCACAAATGCATACTTGAACTTTCCTGCAGCATCAACATGTTGATAAGTCAAGGAACCAGGGTTTGTTTCTGTGATTTTATACAACCACCTAGACAAATTGTAATAGCTGTCTTCAGGAGTCCCTCTAACCAAAATCTGAGCTTCTTCTCTCACTCTCCAAGCTTGTTTGTAATTGATGTGAACACCATGCAGCATCCTGACCTGTTCAATGATCTGTTTCGGTTTGAGACCTTCCTTTTTTTCTCCATAATTGCTGGAAATCAAAGAACCCAACAACTTTGCAGATGCTTGTCTGTGGTTGGCTTTCCTGTGTGTTGTATCGCATGTATGCTCATGAACATACTTTTTAACAACGAAAAAATCTGAAACAGGTAGCTTGATAGCACGCATCCTCCACGTGCAATTTTCATCAACACAACTCAAAAGCACTCTTGACTTGTTAGAAGAGACAGTCTTGTACTCAAACTTCCACTCTAAAGCCCATTTCTTCATCCTCAACATCAACTCTCTCTTTGTCTTAAAATAGCTATTCACCTTAATATCGCCAGCTACTCTCGTGTTTGGTGAAAGTCCAATATGGACAGGGCTAAAATCCGGAAGAGCATTCAGAGGAACTGTAGAAACACCTTCATATAGAAGACTCTGCAAAAGTCAAGTAGTTCTCTAAGGCATAATACTTGATTATGAAGCATATCATGCAAACACAAACAGAAAAAGGGAATTAGGGACAATGTACCTGTTTTTCACTCTGCACAGTAGAAAGAATCACTGGATTGGCATTCAATGGAACAGTAGAAGCAAATGTATCAGAAGCTTGAATGTTACAGCTAGCTGAATCAGTACTAAAATCCGGAAGATCATTCAGAGGAACTGTAGAAACACCTTCATATAGAAAACTCTGCAAAAGTCAAGTAGTTCTGTAAGGCATAATACTTGATTATGAAGCATATCATGCAAACACAAACAGAAAAAGGGAATTAAGGACAATGTACCTGTTTTTCACTCTGCACAGTAGAAAGAAGCGCTGGATTGGCATTCAATGGAACAGTAGAAGCAAATGTATCAGAAGCTTGAGTGTTACAGCTAGCTGGATCAGTACTAACCTGCAAAAGTCAAGTAGTTCTGTAAGGCATAATACTTGGTTATGAAGCATATCCTGAAAAGTCTAAGTAAGAAAAAAATCATACAAACCTTAACACACAAACGACAGGTTCCATCAAATGCTCTAGTCTTGGAAATGAAAGTTCTGAGCTGACGAGTATTACCTATCGAGAGTGGGGGGAAACTTTCAATAATACATTTCTTATCCAATGAAAAACCATAACTCAAACTGATTTCTTCCTCTTTAACACTAAAATCTTCAGAGACAATCTTCATCAAATCTTCATACAGTAGATCTTCTTCTATGGAAATGATTGATGCATTCCTCTTCAAATCAACAAGAAACTCCCACTGGAGAGATTCTTTTGAGATCCATTGTCCACAGATGCACAAAACTTCCATTGTTCTACAAAATCAACTTCAATTCATCAACAAATGAATAATATATAACAAAACCTAGATAATGTATAACAAAATGAAATGATTCAAACCTTAATCAAAATCAGACACACGAGAGAGAGAATGAGATGAATAGACGTAGAAACGACAGATCAATTGAGAAACGACGACGACGACGATAAATAAACGGAGAGACGACGACGACGGATCAACGGAGAGGCGAAGACGACGACGGAGAGACGACGACGACAACGACGGAGAGACGACGACGGAGAGACGACGACGACAACGCCGGAGAGACGACGACGAAGAAAGACAGCGATAAGGAGAAGAAGAAGCGATGAAACGAGGACGGCCACAATTGATTTCAAATTTGTATTTTAAATTAGTTAAAGAAGAGGGCATAAGGGTAAATTGCCCCTTTAATGAAACCTATTTTTGTGACTTCTGATTCTGAGTGCTAGTTTGGGGAGGAAAACTTGGTTTAGTGTTCTTTGTGTCATTTTCTCCAAAATAAATTATAAATAGTATAAAATACGTTCCTTTTGTTGTTCTTTTCTTTCTTTAGCTATAACTTATAACGTTGAACAAAAAAAAAACTATAACTTATAACATATAAGGATGTGGACATGAATGCACTAGTTTCTGGACCTCATGTACGTATAAGATGAGATCTATATGTATATGTAATGATACAATTGAGACTGATAAGGATTACATAAGAAAAAGTTAATTAATTAGGAGATTACAGATTTACTACGTGATTTACCCTTCACCATATGGAATCCATATTAAACGCTTCCTCTTGCGGTTGCGGCTGTGACGAACTTGAACCATTTTGCATAATATTGGAGGCTCCTTGCTGGTGTAGAGAAGGATGGATATTAGAGACCATCTCTTTTGGGAAACTATAAGAGTTCCTGATTTGGAAAGCCTTGAGCAACAAAGAGTTGATTGGAGATAAAGGTGGAGCAAGTAGACTTGTTGTCCAAGACGGAATATTAGTAGCCATGTTCATGTTCATGTTGAGACCAGCAGCACTTGTAATATTGTCTTCTGAATAAACACTAGTTTGCGGATATTGATGATCATGAATATGATTGTAACCGAAGGTTGATGAGTTTGAATTGAGATTGGGAAGCTCGATATCTTCAAACTCATTTGCCATTGATGAGTTTGCATCGCATGGAGATCCAAAAGATGACTGAGGTTGTTGTTCTTGTGGTTTCTTTATAGCTGTGCTTTTTTCGAAAACCCTACACACTACCCATTCCTCCTGGAAATTTAGATGATAGTCAAGATCATGTATTAGTTTGTTAATAGTGCAAAAACACATATGATCCAAAAACATTTAAAGATTCTAAAGTGCATAGAATACATGTAGTTTTCTTAATATTTTCTTCACATGTGCATATAAAGTTATGATCTTTATAGATTAATTGGCGTAGATGCACCCAGAAACCCATGTAATTTGCCATATAATCTTGTTTCTTTTTAATTTTTTTAGTGACTATAATACCTTTATCTCTCTCTCTCTCTTATTTCTTTTATGTGTTCTAATCTCTTTATCTCTCGTACAAATTCTTCAAATCATCTTATAATTCAACACAAATCTTTTTTTTTTATTCTGATTCTTTTGACACCCATAATGCTAATCTTATTATCTCACCCCAATTCCAATGTTTCTAATTTCGTAATATATACGTTAGTAGGTATTTTATTACTTACCTGCTATTATTTAGATTTTAATGGACTTTTAATCGATACATGAAGTGTTAGCTGTTACAAATAGATTTGGAGCTATTTAATAGATAACTAATTAATTGTTAATAGTTTCATTAACTGATATATGATTTATTAGTCGATACATTTGTTTGATACATAGATTGTTAGATGATACTGAAATTATTAGCGGATATGTTAGTTGGTATGTAGATTGTTACATGCTATGTAAATATTTAGCTGATAAATCTAGAGTTACTTGTTTTCGACAAAGCATAAGTGTATTTTCGTCCGCACAGTGTCAAAAAATTACTCTTTTTTGGGTTATCCATAATTATGGGCATTCAGCAAATTTGAACCTTAATTGAGCATATTCCACACATTGTCTCATCTTTATATTGACATAAATATATTATTGAGCCGTGCCTGAATGTATTTAATATTTATTATAGCTTTATTAAATTCCTATATTTTGATCGCATCAAATTTAACCTTTATAAAAATTAAAATTCATTTAACATCCACATAGTTCAATAACATTTTGTATATATTATACAAAAAGACTCAAAAAAATTTATCGACATGAGTGTTTTATATCGAAAAAAGCCGAATTATTCTTTTTGAAAATCTTATTCATTTTTTAATTAGACTACATATGGTAGAAAGAGTACCATGTTGCATCTGAACTTCAAACGGTTTAGTTTTAACCATGTTAATTAATGGTCCCAAATTTTTGGTTGATAGAGAATCAAAGTCAAGTAGACTTACCAAAGAATAACGAAATGCATACCTTAGCGGGTGTGAAGGGTTGTTTATTCTCAAGCCTATACTCATGCATAACCCAATTGCTTTTCTCGCCCTTTGGAGCTCTTCCTTTGTAGAAAACTAGGGTTTTTTTCATCCCAACCAGCACTCCACTTCTGTATATCTCTTTATCTTTACCCGTGGTTTTCCAATAACCGGCTTCAGTTGCTCGGTTTGTCCTTAAACCGGTTGGGTATTTCCGGTCTCTTAGGCTGAAGAAGTACCACTCTTTCTCTCCCATTGAAGCCTTGGCTGCGCATATGATTAGACAAGTATTTGTACATTATTTTTGTTAACTTATATCATGACCTACATACACACGAATACTAACATTTTTTGGATAACTACAATATAATAATAATCAAAATAATAATAATAATGCAAGTATAATATTAAGTCATCAACGAACTCTACGCCATCGAGCTAAAGAATTTATATACGTGTTTATGTTATGTTTATAGTCTCCACATGTTTGGTAGGCTAGATTCACCTATATGTAAAACTTAATTAATTCATTCTCTCAGAAAACTGAAGAGTATATATGGTTTACTAAACAATGTAACAAACTATGGTTTCATTTATATTACTTATATCAAGTGGTCTATATTGTTATATATACGTATACTATGTCTTTTGCCTATTTGCCGAAGAGTACATGATTGTTTTGACATTTAACATTTATATTAATTATTGCCATGTAAACAAAACAGTAGAACAAAAGGAAGCATGATTATCACATATTCTTATGAGTTTATTGATATTACAAACACGATTAAAACACAAGTTATTTGAAGATTATATAAACACAGGGGACGGCGAAACCTACACACAAAACAAAAAAAAAAGATGATCAAAGTATAACTCTACCTGGCAAATCCCAAGGTTCACACTTGTTCAGATCAACGTCGACGACAGCTTTACCGGTGAATCCAGTATCGGAGACTTTCCGACAAAGATAATGCGTTATGAGCTCCTCGTCTGTAGGATGAAATCTGAACCCTGGAGGAAGATTTTCTTCCATTTATTGTTCTCTTTTGACCAATCAAAATTAGAGACAACAAAGAAAAGTAATGCTTCTCCTTTCTAGCTCCCTTGAAGAGAAAACAAACAACGACACAAAAAGCTGTTCAATAATGTGACATAGATAGGGTTTATATATATAATCACATATATAACTAAACTATATATTAAAATATGAAATGATTTGTGTACCAAATACCGATCTTGAGGGAGAAGCGGCCACTGGTAGTCTTTTCTGAATGTTGATTATTACAGCTAACTTTTTGACAATTTAAGGGTTTTCAACCACGCATACGTACCCATTTTTATTATTATATAACAATATAACATACATGAACTTATATACTACACTGTAGTATCTAATAAAATACTTGTCGGCGTATATATTAATGTTCCTTTTAGATTACATTACTATGTTTCTAAAATAACATTGGTCTTAATATCTGCATAAATATAATAATAGAAACATGAAATGGATTTTTGTGAGATTTGTCCAACCAACTTCACCCAATGCTACCCACCATGAAAGAAACCCTAATGCCCAGTGTAGTGTGAACATGCCCGGCGCTTCTCCATTCTTTGGTCAAATTACAATTTAAAATGATACGTAAATTCTAAACCTGATTAAACCATCAAAACTGTCATACATATATATAGTTGCTGACACTTGTCTTTTTGCTTATCTCACGGCCATTAATACATGTATAGAAATAATGTCCTTGATTATATGTTTAAAAGAAAGGTACATGCTTATAACTTATACGCTTTTATCGATTTAATTAAAAAGATCAGTTGTGTTGCGATCCCCTTATACATACTCGAATTGTATAGCTCATATTTTACGTTAAATTGTTTCGTGCAAATGTTTCCTCAATTTTCGGGTGTTAGCGTGTTAACAAAAAAAAAATAATTTGGTGGACTCGATTTCTTGATTGGTAGATAAATAAAAATGCCAAATCATATATTAATTTGTCTTTCATATAAATTATGTACCCCAGAAAACAATAGAAATCACGTAGTGTCTTTGCTTCTGTCGGTAAATTGTCTTCTTTTTTTTTCTGCCAAACAAAGATTTCTGATAATTGTAGAGAAGAAACCCCAAAAGATATATTGGATCGATGATTCGCATGGAGAATATATGTTTCTAAACAATTCTATTTTTCTTAAGATTAGGTTGTGTATAACACATCGATCCTAGGATATAATGGAATTTTTTTTGTTATATCGAATGCAGCCTGCGGGTCTTAGTTAATTTACACTTTTAGTTATCTAGGCAAGGTTGAAATAATTACTCTAGAAGAGTGGTTAAAAAATTCCACCAACCTAATGGAATGTGTATATAATAATATAAACACATGAAAATAATTAATTTATGTTATTCAACGCAGAATTACTGGGATATTTTTCCTGTACACAGGTATGTTGGGTCATATATGTGATTAGAATGTCAATCCTACCACTGGAAAACTTTCACAATTGATTGCAATCTAGCCTTGAGACTTTTCCCAACCTTGTCTACAGGCTTTCTAGCTTTCTAGAATCACACACACGCATAGATCTACATGTTATATGCACGTTTTGCACTACTATATATTAGCTATTAACAAATATATCATTGTGTCAAGTAAAGATATATATTAAAATATTTTAACTAAATAAAATATAATATATATGTGGTTAGAAATCTGAAGAACTGTTTGCTGTACATAGAACGACGGATAAATATAAGTTTTTTTTTAACAAATATGACTGTATATCACATACCATACGTAGTTATGATTCATGACTACTAATGGCCAAAAGTTATAAGTAAACTAACTATATGGATTGAATATATCTTCTTCTGAATGAAAATGGAATGAATACATCACTATATAATGACGGATAAATCACTATACTTCCAAAAAACTACAACACTACATTCATTCTGTAGATAAAATTGTAATTCATTTATCTGTGATGGTTACAATGCATGACTACCAATAGCCATTAGTTATTGTTTAAACTTATCACATTTTTATACCAATAAGTTGATATATGGATATAATAGTTACAAACTTTTGGAATAACTTATGAGTCTCTTCCTCTTATATTACGTACATGTAGCTTTCTGAATTGACCGTACCCGGCAATTGGCATATTATCTGCTCCAAATAAACTTTAGACATTTGCAATATGATAATCAAATTGAAATGACACCAGGAAATATCACCTTATAATAACTTATTTAAAACTATAAGATTCTGGAGTCCACAAAATCTTCAAATCTGTCTACACATTAGATTTTTCATGTGGATTTTCTATAACCATGAAAGATCGTGTAAGACCGCATGTTTTGTCATCATCTATGTGGAAAAGTAATTGCCATCTTTACATTGTGATAGGAGTCAACAACAAAAACAAGTTTTCCTAAGTAACATTCCACATTATTGAAAATGATCAAAACTTAGTTGGTAAATCTATGAATTTTCTCTACATTTGAAAAATATTTGAACTTAAAAATGACAATTTCGTTCATAATCTAGTGGCTAATTAAGCATGAATTGAGATGGACGTTCCTCTTTCATTCTTCTTGATGAAATTAATTATAAAAAAAATGTAATAATTATTTGGTAAGATGGTAATTACGATGATATTTCTCCTTGAATGAAATAAATATAGTATTATGTAAAAAAAGTTTATCTAGTAGTTAATAATAACGATGATATTTCTCTAATTTAACTTTTTGAATATGCCATTTTTGAATATTATCAATACTAGAGACGGTTCCGGGCTACGCCCGGGTTATTTTCAAAAATGTAATTTAATTTAAAATCTTATTTCATATATAATGTGCATATTATAATTTTATATAAAGAATTGCAAAAGTTTTAAAATAGAACTCAAAATTTTTCTTAATATTAAAATGTACATTAAGCAAAAAAGATAAGAAGTTAACGAAACTTGTTTATGATTGTTATTCCTTTATTTCTATTTTGGTATCCTTTGAATTTTTAAGCTACTATTTTTTTTGGTAATGTACCCGAAACTTTGCAGCAGCTTCTTCCCATAAAACCTTCCTTTGAATATTCTCAATGTTCGCTCCATTACCAATCTTTCTCTTTACTACATGTTCTTCCTCCATTTTTTTGCCTCTTGCTCTACACCAAACTTCTTTCTTTAGCCTTCTTAACTTTCTCAGTTGCTTCTGCGAGTGTCTCCATTTTCCCAACCCTATCTTTGTTTATTTATTCCAACCTCTCTTTGCATATTTTCTCTGTTTCTTTGGCTACCTCGATCTCAGAATTTCTGCAACCCTTGTGTTGGCTTTTTCTTAAGCCTCATGAGTACACTTGCTAAGCTCATATTACTCTGTTAGTGACAGTGTTAGGCTTGACGGACAATCAACATTGTTTTACTTGAAAGCATGTTCGCTCTCGAAAACCTTGATGGCAGCAGCTAATGCCAACCTCTAAAAATCTTTAGCAGCCTCAATTTCTTCTTAGCTGTAAATAAACGGCTCTCAATTGTACCTGGTCGAGCCTTTTTTTCCTTTGCCTCTTCTCAAAACATTCACAGCTTTTCACAAGCAAGGCCAGGATGATCTCGCTTCATCAGCTTCTTGAGTTGCTTGCTGCAACTGCTTCAGTAGCTCCACCATTTCCTCGCTGGCTTCCTTTCTTTGGACTCAGCAAGAATGATTTTTATCTCGTTCTCATCTTCTAGAGTAGTTATCTCTATATATTCCATTCCTTTTGTATGGAACTTGTTCTGTAATGAGATATCTCTGGTTGCTACCAAGTCGTATGTTCCCTCCTTCGGCTTGTATGTTTCAATATGATCATTCAAACATCAAGGAGATACGTCGCAAAAGATGAAACTGGCACCAATCTATATCACCAGCGATCTCTGATCTCTTATGAACCTAAATGAGAGGTATTGTTAAAATTGTTAGTGGTTAGATCAAAAATCTTAATAACTCTGCTTTTCACTTGCATTACCATAATAATGAGTGGCAGTTGTGTATATACATATACTCAGCATCAGAGTAGATTCCAAGCTTAAGCCGTTTGCTATGAACATAATCTGATAAAGCTTTGATAATCGTAACCATGTTTCCCTGTCAGATATATCAGAAACACATCTCCGTTTCATTCTTAAATTGTCAAAACATCTCAGTAAAAACAAAAACAAAATCAGGTATAGAAACACTAAAAGAGATAAGTAAAACAAAGTAACAAACACCAAACTATACGTATGTTGATATACTTGCTACCTATTGCAGAGAGACCACTTGAAACAAATGCATCAGTTGCTGAGAAACTCATATTATTTTTAAATATAATGATAATTAATCTATCAATCTTGTATCAGATTGCTTTTCTTAATAATAGAATCAATAATCACGGGTTTGTTTAATATGAGAGTTCATTGATGTTACGCTGAAAGTGATTCTAGCTTTTTTTTTTTGGTCATCTGTTAGATTAATAGAAGATCATCAAAACCAACATTATTGCAATATGCCTCAAAAACTCAATGGAAACTACACACTAATAGCAAAAACATATATAAATTTTCGCAGTTGTAAAATCACAAAGAAGCAAACGTTTATAATTAAGCGTAAGACAAAGATATTAGATCAGTGTGAGGTTCAATGTTCCAAATACGCACCATTTGATCGAAAGAACCATAAGCAGGCTTTGTCCCCTGGGATAGTAGATAAGAATTAGCGCTGAGATCTGCCTCAGACTTTTTTCTGATCCTCACGACTTATATCCTCTACGGTTGAAGCCTTCCCTCTTCCTTTCCCTTGGATTATGTATATCCGTTTTGGCCAATCCAATGGGTCTATGCTCTACATCTAATTGACAATAGGGAAAGAAATTAAAGTCACTGTTTTTTCCGTAAAAGAAACTTGAAGCAGGATACAAAAAAATAAGCACCTACCGAATATGAAAATGTACACCTCATGAGATCCCTCAGCTTGTAATCTTCCAAAAAAAAAACAGAATCATGAAGACTAATGAGTTTCCATCAATAGCTGTAAGATACAAACAGAGTCTGAAAGCTTATCAGAAGCGCCTAATCTACTTGGATGGTTTATAAAAGTAGATAATGCGTTTACTTTGATCCAAAGTGCACAATATATTTGAGAAAAAACATGTACATTGTATATGTATACGCATATAGTCTCTTATGAAAAATGCAATGAACTTGAACACGTTGACACGCATTTCTTGTTGTCTTTATCAACGATGTCCCCACTTACTTGGACTGTCCAAAACCTAATCAATCCCATTCCCAACTACAAACCAAACCAAGTTAATTTTGTTTGTGAGTTTAATGTATGAGATCTAATCAGAAAGAAAACCAAACCGACATTAACTAATATAGCTACTGCCGACAATGTAAGATTGATATACTTTAATTCTTCAATCTTAATCTGGTTGATATTACAAAATCCCCTAATACCATTAGCATAACGAATAAGGATTATATAACTGAAATTCAAAAGATTTTAAAAAATAAACCAAAAGAAAATACCAAAGAAAGGGATACATCATGAAGACATACTATCTGCCAGCGTAAGCTTCAAAGAATACTCATTCGCCTCCCATCTTGGAATTGAGCACAAACACAGGAAAGGGTTTCCATGGAAGGAGGATTGAACAGTGGATCTATTGTCGGATTTCTAGTTAGGGCTTCAAGGAAATCAAAGTGAAAACTGAAACCGATACACTTGCTTTGATCGGAGTTTGAATAGATTGTGGTATCCAAAGAGGCACAGCAAATGGTCAAGCATCTTAGTTAAAAGAAGAAGGGGAAATGGCGAAGAGATGAGATATCGAAGAGATGAGATGTCGAAGAGATTCATACCTGGCCGTTTTAGAGTTACTAAAGAGTGAAGAGATGAGATGTCGACATTATAAGATTTTCCCAGATTTGGGATTCCCTTTTCACGGATCAAAAAAAATAACAGCCCAAGATCTAACCCAATTTCGGTTTGACGTGGAGGAAAGAACCAATCCCATTGGATGATTTTAATTGCTGACGTGGACACACTCTCTACTCTTCATATAACCCTTTTACTATAGGTTAGATTATCCATCTAAAAACAACAAACTAATTATGTGCTTATAAGTTTGGGCCATGTATTGAGGCCCAATAAAAGAGGCCCAAAACCACTTTAAGCAAAAAAAAGAAGATCCTAATGTCCCAACTAAAAATCAATCGACGAAAGAGAAGAGAAAAGAAGCAATGGGGAGAAAGAAGGGATTGCCGGAGTTCGAAGAGACGGCGCCGGATGGATTTGATCCGGAGAATCCGTACAAGGATCCGGTGGCGATGGTGGAAATGAGAGAGCACATCGTTAGGGAGAAGTGGATCCAAATCGAGAAGGCTAAGATCTTGAGGGAGAAGGTGAAATGGTGTTACCGCGTGGAAGGCGTCAACCACTACCAGAAATGCCGTCTTCTCGTACAGCAGTATCTCGACTCCACTCGCGGCGTCGGCTGGGGAAAAGATCACCGTCCTATCTCCCTCCACGGTGAGTGATGTTGTCTTACGCCAAATGTTTCCTTCGGTTTATAAAATGAACTGTCTTGTTTACGGTTTGGGTTGATGTTAAATGATCAGGTCCTAAGCCTGAGGCTGTTGAAGCTGAATAATAATTCTTGGCGTCTGATCAACCTGAGGTGATGTGAGTAAGTTGTTCTCGGTGATGGTTCGTGTTTCTACTACAAGCATTGGTTTTTTATTACATATGTTCAATAAACTTAAAGAAATCGTGATAAAGATTCGGCATTTCTGGCTCTAGTGATAATGGTGTGAGGCTTTATGGTTTAGTTAAGATTTCTTCAGATATGAAACTGTAAGAGTCTCCTCCATACTTGTCTTAAACTAGAAGTATGTGTCCTGTTAATCAAATTGACAAGCCTCTTTGTCCGTTAAGAACAACTAAAGTGGTTAGTAACTGTTTGTATTTTTCTGTAACGAAAGAAACTGTAGTGCAAAGTGTGAATGTCTCTCATATAATTCACTCTTGACATGCTGGAGTAGCTCTTAGTTGAGGTATTTAGGAATGAATACTCTAGCTTTGTGTTAGTCTGCTATGTTCTCATACTCCACGGTCCCCACCACAAAGCCAATCCTAGAAATGGGTGTATTGTGATATTATGAACGATGAACCCAACTTGTGCAAAGTTTTTACCAAGTGTTGTATAGTCTTTGTGAACTTGAGTCATGAATAAATGATGGCAAAGGTTACATCATTAGAAGCCGGACTCATTAGTATTCTTCACTGCTTCTGGTTTCACTTTTTATAACGAAATCACTGATCCAAAATTTCTTTTTCTTGTGATGCAGGTGACCGAGCTTCTTGCACAAGACATGAAATGGTCTTTGGACTGTGCAGATTTGCTCCTGTTTTCTTTTTTTCTGTTCTTTTGGAAACATGGCAGTTTTTGGACTGTAGATTCATGTAAACCTTTGTTCGAGCTTGAGTAATGTATTGCTACACTCAACAGTCAATACTAGTCTCTCGTTATCAAATAAGACTCTTTATCCACTGTTATTATGATGCCAAATAAATAATCATAGGATTAGGGGTGTTCAATCCGGATATCGGTTCGGTTTTTTTCGGTTTTCGGTATTTCGGTTAGGAAAATATAATTACCATTCTAAATCCGTATTTACTTCGGTTTGGTTCGGTTTATATACTGTCGGTTTTTGGTTTATTCGGTTTTATACAAAAAAAATATAATTATTTAGTTTGAGATCATATCCTTTATATATTAATTGAGGAACATTTGAAAAGATGTAACCTCAATTTTGTATTAATAAAAAGAGGCCCCAATGCATAGGTGGCACTCAATTAGGTAGTCAATTACATCCAATTGAAAAATAAGTAGGTCCACATTCGATTTTTATATGTTGTTAGATATATAAGTTGGTCAAACTATATGATATAATGATATGATATGATATTTTCTTTCCTTAAATAAAACCTACGGAATTACCATAAATGACTAATATATATATGACAATTAATGAGTTTAATAATAAATATTTGATAACAATGTATATCTCCTCCATCATTTTTTGTTTAATTTTATATTATTAAAATAAATTAAACAATCAAATTAGCTATACAAATAAAATTTAGATTTTTTCGTATATGTTATATTTTGAATTTTTAAAAACGACAATAAATGACTAAAACTATTAAAATTATTATGTTAAAAATTAATGATCAATGGTTTAACATTTTTATTATAAGAAGATACACATGATTTTAAAACCATATGAGTAAAAAATATCATTTAATAATAAAATAAATAAATATATATATATATATATTAAACACTATATACCATAAGATTACATAAATATTTTAATATTAAAACTTTCAATGAATTTTCAAGAACATTTATAAATTATAAACTTATTAAAGATTTCAGATTGAAAATTTTGTTATCGATGATTTAAATATTTTGTTATAAAACGATATGAACGATCATAGAACCGTATGATTATAAATTCTTATTTAATAAATAACTATACAAAATATACTATTCCTAGAAAAATAGGTTGGTCCATCTTAACTTATATTACACTTTTTATTAAACTAACTATCGAATTGATAAATAACGTACCAAAAAATATTTTGCACTTTCCTTAAATAAAAGCTACGAAATTACCTAATATGATTAACGTATATGTGAAAATTAATTATAATGAATAATAAATATTTGATAACAATTTTTGTATCTTAGTTCTTTTTTTAATTTTATATTATTAAAATATATTTAAAATCACATTAAATATATAATAAAAACATTTATAATTTTTCTTATATGTTATATTTTGAATTTTTCAAAACGTCTATAAATTATTAGAAATTTGAAGATCCCCACTCTGAAAATTTTGTGATCAATAGATTATTTTTTTTGTCATAATAAGTTACAAATGATCATAAAATTGTATTAATATGAACTTTTATTTAATATTATAAGAAGATACACATTATTTTAAAACCATATGAGTAAAAAATATCATTTAATAATAAAACATATATATTTATATATATATATAGATTATACTATATACCATAAGATTACATAAATATTTTAATATTAAAACTTTCAATGAATTTTCAAAAACATTTATAAATTATAAACTTATTAAAGATTTCACATTGAAAATTTTGTTATCGATGATTTAAATATTCAGTTATAAAATGATATGAATGATCATAGAACTGTATGATTATAAATTCTCATTTAATAAATGACTATATAAAATATACTATTCTTAGAAAAATAGGTTGGTCCATCTTGACTTACATTATATTTTTTATTAAACTAACTATCGAATTGATAAATAATCTACCAAAATTGTTTTTGCACTTTCCTTAATTAGAAGCTACGAAATTACCTAATATGATTAACGTATATATGAAAATTAATTATTATGAATAATAAATATTTGATAACAATTTTGGTATCTTAGTTCTTTTTTTTTAATTTTATATTATTGAAAGATATTAAAAAATCACATTAAATATATAATAAAAACATTTATATTTTTTCTTATATGTTATATTTGAATTTTTCAAAACGTCTATATATTATTAGAAATTTGAATATTCCCACTCTGAAAATTTTGTGATCAATAGATTATTTTTTTGTTATAATAAGTTACAAATGATCATAAAATATAACGCATATGAATTTTTATTTAATAAATATTCAAACTAAATAATATATATATATATATATAAACACTAATGATTTAAAGCAATAAGATTGGCTGATCAATTTAGTCGTCCAGTTGAAATCTTTCAAAAGTATGTGAAAGACTAAAGTCAAAGTAAATATGGATTTAGAATAGTAGTTATATTTTACTAACCAAATACCGAAAAAAACCGAACCGAACCGAAACCAACCCGATATTCGGATTGAACACCCGTAATCCAAATGAAGCCAAACTATTGTTTCATTCTCCAAAATATAATAAAAATAATAACTTAATCCCGCGCAAGGCGCGGATCTTATCCTAGTTATAAGAATTTTAGAGTTATATTGTCAACATAGTCATTTATTAAAAATATATTACATGTTCAAATAAATGAAAAAAAAAAGTAAAAATGCTTCTACCATCAAATAAAATAATCAAATCTATAATTAAAATCAAAGCTTGAAATTTTGAAAATAAAAATATGAAACAAAACAGAAATATGAAAGAAATGTTTTTCCACTCTTCCCTATTTAGTGTTCATTAAAGTCATGTTTTCTCAATTGAACACGAAACTCTGTTTGTTTACAGAAAAAAGTTGTAAAAAATTTTCATTAATTATTATCCATCAAATTTATAATCTTCATATTAATTTAGTGAAAACTAAAATAAAGCAAAAAGATCAAAAGAATACTTAGAAAATAAGATATCTAAATTGCGATGTATTGTTATTTAATTATGGTTCAAGTGTTTTACAAATTAAGGTTCTTTATTACTATAAAATTATGGTAATAGTTATTAACACAAATTTAACTTATGTAACAAATAGATTTTCATGTATTGTTATAAAATAGATACATATTTACGTGTTTCTACTTTTAATCGGTTTTGTTCGGTTTATTCGGTTTAATCGGTTATATACCAAACCATATCTAAATCCTACGGTTTTTATAAAATTATATCCATTCGGTTTATATGGTATATACCAAAACCAAACCATATTGTCTAATTCGGTTCGGTACGGTTTTACCATATTGAACAGCCCTAGGATTAAACAAAAAATAAATCACAAATTCATAAATTTTAACTCAAAACATTAAAAAAAAATTAATTTTGCTTTATAAGTAACTCCAACGTAATCTCTCAGGAAAACAATCTAGTCTTCCTTGTCTTATTCTCCAGATATAAGAGCTATTATTCTAACTCAAACTCAATTATCTTCACCACTACCAAAGAGCTTCATTTTAGACAATGGAGTTCTCAAATACCCTTCAACTTCAAACTTCTTCGGAGACAGCTCTCTATACTTCGCAAACTGCTCCTTAGCTTCAACGTTCTTATCAAGCAAACTATAAATCATACCTCTACAAAAATACGGCCTAAAATCCTTAGGATCCTCTCTCGTCAGCTGCTCGTAGCTCCTCAACGCCTCATCAACATTCTTCTGCAAGAACTGTATCTGCGCAATGATCAGCCTCACGTCCCTAATCTCCTTCACCATATTCTCGGCCTCAGCCACAGCTAACGCATCCTCCAGCCTCTGCAGCACCGCGTCTCCTTCCCCGGACCTGTCCATGAGCAACGCGTTCTCGAACAAGGCCTCGAACGAGAGTGGGTTTCGTTGGAGAATTTCCTCGAACACTTGGCGTGCGTTTTCGGTACGACCCATTTCACCTAATAGCCTCGCCATTAAAAACTTCCACTCTGTTTCGTCAGGCTGTGCGGTTACGAGTCTCTCTAAGAGCTTGAGAGCTTCTTCGTCTTCTCCGTTCTCTAGCTTCTGCTGAAGCAGTGATCTCAGCGTTTTGACAGCTTCTGGGGTGGATTCTAGAAGCTCCGTTAACGGCGAAGTGGGCTCGATCTCAGACGAGACATTCTCGTCTTTCAATTCCTCGGTGGTGGTAACCGGAGATTCCGCTTTCGCCGGTAAAGTTGAGAGCTTTCCGGTCATGGAAACAGCAGCTCCGATTAGAATCGCTGATTTGGCGAAAGATTTGAGCTTTTCGTGAAAAAGGTAATCCGGCGAACCGTTCTTGCTAGCCCTGATGCGCAGAGAGACGAGATCACGGCGGGGAACAATATGCGCGGCGACCGGAGGAGTTTTAACGGCGACTAAAGAGAAAGACAATGAAGAAGGAAGCGAGGAAGGAACAGAGAGAGACGTGAACATGGTTCTCAGCGTATTGTATGAGTGGCTGGAGAGTGGAGAAGCGAACTCACAATCCAACGAGGTAGGCGGCAGCGATTTTCGGATGAGACAAGGATTGTTGTTAACTTGAGTCAACCACCACTCCACCATTCTAAAGTCGAACAATGTAAGAAAAACGTGAATTGTATTTGGGCTTTATTAAGTACTATGATTGGCCTTTTAATATTTGGGCCTTTTAGAACTTATATCCTAAATGTTTAGAAAAATCATTTTCACATTTAACTCGGAAGTGTGTATAAGTGTATTGAATAATTTTTTCTTGTTGCTCAAAAAAAAAATAGAATCAATTTTTCTTATTTTCTGGAAACTAATCGAAAATGTTTTCTAGAATTTGTTTTGCAACACTCATGTTTGTTCATGGGCGCCAACGAGGGAACATGGCATCGCTGCCTTGCACTTATTTTGGCCATCAAATATATAAATAAAAGAGTTGTTTACCGTATTAGACACTTGCCATATCACAAAAAAGTAACAAAAAGACAAATTTAAAAATCATTCTTTGATTTATTATGATCTTTGAATCATGTTGTGATAAAATAGAACAAACATTCCTTTTAAGTCAAGCCATCAAAGTCAACCCATCATTCGTTGACCTGTTGGAGGAGCCATCATCTCTTGCTGTTGTGCTTGCACATTCATAGCCCACCCTATTGCACCAATTAATAGTAGTAAATTTAGACCACCTCTGGTTATAAAAACACGATCTATCTTCACAAAATGAATAACAACAAAAGAAAGCAAAACAAAGTTTTTTTTGGCTAAGAAAAGCAAATCAAATCAAAGTTTTTCATCTGGTAATCGGAAACATAGAAAAAAAATTGGAAGATTATTTATTTTAATGAGTGAATGTGAATGTATTCATAATAATGAAAATTTACCAATTTTGGGGTCAAAACCACGGTGTTTGAGCTCACGATACTCTTGACAAAGAGCACAAGGCTCACAGAATAAGTGAGTGAGCCAATCTGGAGCTGGAGCATCCGGTAACCCGTATTTGTTTCTTATCTTGGCCCGGAATAGGGATGAGTACACGGACGGGAACAAAGTTAGAAATATCGCTCCATACAACACCCCACCAATCGCACAAGCTGTATGATAATTGATACACAAATGAGGTTCTATGATAATATTAAACATTTTTGTGCATGTATGTATGAACCAATAACTTACTTGTCGCGCCTTCGTCAACAATTTCAGCGATCTGTCCAAACGTGACGCACGGAACTATAAATGTTATCACAGCTGATCCAACGCACCACAACAACAACACATATAAATCGTATATAATATTTTTATGTATAAGATTCCGTTATTTTGTTTGTGATTTTGTTTTGTAAAGTTAACTAACCGTTTTCACTGTCGTTCATGCAGTCGAATAGATCGGAATTCCAACGGTTTTGTGTTTGGTTATCGACCGGTATACCCGTTGGTATGTTTGGCTGAATATGTGCCTTGTTGTTTCCGTCACCCTGAGGATGAGCCTGATTCGGCTGGTCAAGACCTGGTCGAACCATAGATAGGGTTTACCGGCTACTTTGGCAACAAGAAGTTTCTTTTTTTTATCTTTTATAACTACTATCTCCTAGTTTTGTGAAAGAATTATGGATGAAGGCTAAGTTTATATAGAGAAAGGTTTCTCATAGTTGTTTTAGTTTAAATATTTTTTTCAAATAGTGGACTCCTTAATTTTATTCGTATAGTTATTTCCATGTTGTACATTAATAGTGATTTGTAATTTAACTATTATGATAAAACTATTCCCCAGACTAGTTCGGCTGTCACCGTTCGTAAAATAACCTCAAAAACAATGAACTGTGGTCTGTGCATTGTGCATCAAACTTCAACAAAAAAAAGTATGTTAGGTTTATTTTCTAATAGAAAAAAATCAATTGCATGCGTTTATTTATTGCATCCCATGCCAGTTACGTTTATTAGCATTACTAAATTTGAAAATTGTGCGTGATTGTGTATGTAACTTTGACTTCAATTCAAATTTTATTTGGAGTCGGAAAACTGGAAATGGATCAGCTCATATATTTATCTCAAAAAGGAAGAAATATTATATGAAAAAATAAAACATCGGTTTTTGAAACATTGTTGAGATTATACTGCTTAGGAATGGTGGTGGACCTGGTGGTATTTTCTTATTTTATGTTTTAGTATATAAAACGAAAATAAAACTGCAACTTACTTCTGAAAACTGTTAATACAATGATATTTGATCATGGTAAACACGATTAATATGCAAGTTCAGCCTTTGGGTATTGATACACTCTTACACAACCTTACCTAGAATATCGTGGCAGTTGGCAAACATCCACAATGATATATAAATGTGGTTTATACCAATGATAGAAATTTCTTATTATTGATTCATCATATAAAAAAAACTATTTATTACAGAAGATATGTGACAACTCACTGTTTGACACTATATTGACTTTTCCAGTTAAAAGGCTTATAGGTGGTGTGAAAGGTTTTTTATAAATGGATGTTGAATATATGGAGTCACTGTCATTTCAAGACCATAAATGCTTAATTTTTAGTACAATGCACCTTTGATAAAATTAGGAACGTTGTAAACACACACACACATTAAGAGACTCATCTCGTAAGTCATAACTAGTATGTTGCACTTTTTGTTAAAATGAGTTCAAATAATTTCAATAACGGAAGATATGTGACAACTCACTAGTTTTACATTGATGGAAGAGATGGGTTTCTCGCGTCGGAGATAGAGAGAGAGCTCTGGAGATGGGTTTCGTCGGAGATCGAGAGAGAGATGGATAGCTCGAGGTCGAGAGAGATGGAAGAGATGGGTTTGGTCGAGCTCGAGCTGCGTTGGAGAAGAGAGACAGCACTGGTTTTGCATCGGAGGTCGAGAGAGAGCTGCATCAATGGGGTTGCATCAATGGGGTTGCATCTGCGGCTATTAGATCTAGGTATTTTGATAATTAGTGAATTAGGTTAAGGGCAAAACCGTAAATAGATTAAGTAGACGCAGTATTTAAGTCGCGACTGCTGATTTTTTCTGCGTCTGACGCGTGATGCTGCGTTCGACCCCAGACGCAGACGCAGGTACCCGCGTTAATGAAACGAACAAACTTATGGAAAAAGCTAGCCGCAGCCGCAGACGTCGTACCTGCAGCGACCAAACAGCCCTAATTACATTATATGCAGATTTTAATTATTATACAATCTATAAGTAATAAACGTCACCATAATAGCAAAAGTCTCTTGCAACGTTTTGTAAACACGTTTTAACTTGCTGTAAAAAGAAAAAAACGCGTTTGAGGTTTTTTACTTTGTTTTGGAAATCTTGAAAGCATTTTCCCAAACGATTTACCAGTTTTGAAAATGTTTCTTTTTCGCGGTTTGATTTGGAGAAGGAAAAAAAAGTCGGCTTGACGAGCAAGGGATAATAAGAATATCTGAGAACAGCCAGAAGAATCGGCGAAAAGCTTGGAGAGAGCCAGAGAGCATGAGTGATACTAGTTTTTGTTTCACCTTTTAGTTCGTTTAAGACCTCAATTTTTATCCAACCATATGTGGGTTACACCATCATAATTTATCTATTTATTCATTATACCAAAAACAAAATTAAGAAAACTGAAATCATTTAAATTGAATACTTTAAAACACACCTAAAGGTGCTGTATTTCTGAATCCACTTATTGAATTTAAATCATTCATTCACTAAAAAAAAGCATATCGCGAAACTTGAAACTTTAGAATCAACTCTTCATGTATTGACCCATAGGAGGAGATGTTGCCCGTTGCATATGCTCATTCCATCCTATTACACCAAAATAATAAATGCAACGTTAATAGTTTATCAACAACAAAAAAACTTGTCCTGTCAAAAACAGATAAATAATGCTCTGTGAAATTCTTTAACAAAAAACAAAGAAAACAGAAAAATAAAAAAGACTGATGATTTTTTATATGAATAATATGACTTATACTCTCTTCCTTGGGAAAAAGGTTCATAAGAATTGCAATTACCAATAGAAGGGTCAAGACCACGGTTCTTGAGTTCACGGTATTCTTGACAAAGAGCACAACTTTCACAAAAGCAGTGAGTGATGCAATCCGAAGCTGGAGACTCCGGTAACCCGAATTTGCGTCGGATCTTGGTCCGGTAAGTGCATGAGAACAAGCATGGCAGCCCGACCACACAACATATCAGCCCGTAAAATATCCCACATTCCCCACAACCTACATATTATAAACGCGTCACATGAGTACAATCATACATTTACATACGTTTACACACAAATACAATAAATAATATAAATATATAATGTATGACTTACCGTGATTTCCTTCGTCAGCAATATTAGCGATCCGCCCAAAAGCGACGCACGGACAGAAACATGTAAGGCAAACTTAACCAACGCAAATTAAATCAAAAGGAAAAAAATCAATTAAATATTTACTGAATATTTGATTAATTCTAAGTAACGACTCTAATTACCAATTTTGCCGTCTTCCATGCAGCTACAAAGACCAGAAGTCCATTGGTTCTCCATCTTAAAGTGTTGAGTTCTTTTGGTAAAAAGAGGATTGAAGATGATGTGAAAGAAATTATGAATGGATGTTGAGTATATATAATTGGTTGAATGTTGTCAATTCGTCGCTATAAATGCTTAAACTTAGTTCGTTGCACTTTTTTAGAATGCAGATTTTTGTCTTTTTTGAAAATGATTTTCTACCATCGAGGACAGCTTGCAACGTTTAGACTGATTTATTATGAATTTTTGAAAATGATTTAATTGGGTAATATTAATTTCATTCTACATTTTGAATATTAACTATTTACGCGTTTTTGATTGATGTAAGGAAAAAACGTGTTTTAGACTGATTTAATCCTACAATATTAGTATAACATACTCCCTCCGTTCCTAAAATATAGACTTTTTAGAGTTTTCACATATATTAATAAAACGCATTAAATCGCTATAATAAATTTATCATTTTCTGTAATTTTCAATTTTCAACAACTTTTAACCAATAGTAATCTAATAAAACCAATTAATTTTCTTAAAGTTTGCAATTTTTTCATAGAAAACATAGAATATGCATCTTTTTAAAACAAATATTCTTTTCCAAAACATGGATTATTTAGGAACAGAGGGACTATTTATTAATAAAAAAAACATTATAAAAATATAAGTGTACTCAAGATATGCTAATTTAATAAATGAAAAATATGCTAAAATGTCTGTAAATATTTACTCACAATTTGTACGGTTAAGGAAACTTCTTTCACAGTCATTTATAACTGATATTTTGAAACATTGAATTCATTTTTAAGACCGTAAGAATAGCCGTTGTTACGATTTTCTCAAAAATATTACAGCTTTACGCGTTAAAGCGTGATCCCTTCTTAATTGTTTTTGATTTGAATTTAGGCCTCTAAAGTGGGCCTTTGTACATCCCAAGCATCAGCCCATTAGATTTGATATTAGCTTAGTGGTTCAATATTTCAAAGCCTGTTAAAGTGTTAAGTATAATTACTATTTTACCACCTAACTCTAATGTATCAGCAGATCCGATCGGCGTTAGTAAAATTTCCAGGAAAAAAAAAACAACAGTCGGGAAATTTTATCGTTGATTCGAAGGAAAATTTTCACTTTCCCAGAAAGTTTCTTCGTACTGAAGTATTGCTTGTGTTCGCCTGAGCGTGTGATCGGGATCCGAATCCGTGGCGAATGGAGGCCGTGCAAGATGGATCGGAGAGAGATAAAACTACTCCTTCTTCTTCTTCTTCATCATCCTCTCCCATTCCTGTCGTCACCAGTTTTTGGAAAGGTTTGTTTCAGATTCATACGTCTAGCTATCTATTCGTTTGATTCGAATCGTGGTGAAGCTGAGTGGTAGCTTGTTGTAGTAGGAGAGATTCGTGCTTAGGTTTAGTTTTGGATTCAGTTGAAGGAGTAAGGCTGTGAATCAAACTAGTGATGTGATGAGATTGCCATTTGAATATTCCGGAGAACGAAAGACATGATAGCGTAATGTGATCCGATTGAGGAAGTTTCAGTTGATTGCCTTAATTGTTATCATCAAATATTTGTTTCAGAATTTGATTTGGAGAAGGAGAAGAGTATACTTGACGAGCAAGGGCTTAGGATAGCTGAGAATCAAGAAAACAGCCAGAAGAATCGGCGAAAGCTTGCAGAGAGCACCAGGGGTACTTTTTGTTTCATCCTAGGGGATCTAACTGATGATGTTTATGACATAATAGATTGGTGAATATAATGGGAGATGTTAACATATTATGTGGTTTATCTTGGTACCAGACTTCAAAAAAGCATCGCCTGAGGACAAACTTGGTATGTTTAACTCCTTGCTCAAGGGGTATCAGGAAGAAGTAGATAATATTACCAAGAGGGCCAAGTTTGGGGAGAATGCTTTCCTAAACATCTATCAGAAACTCTATGAAGCACCAGATCCCTTTCCTACTCTTGCGTCTATTGCTGTAATTCTCCAGTTCCCTGACGTTACTATAATGGAAACCTTGAGTCATCTTGCCTGAATGATATGCAACTGAGCTTACTATTTACTGTATTTCAGGAGCAAGAGCGTAAATTATCTGAAGTGGAATCTGAGAATCGAAAAATGAAAGTTGAACTTGAGGAATATAGGACAGAAGCGACTCATCTGAAAAATCAACAGGCTACAATAAGGAGACTAGAAGAACGGAACCGTCAGCTTGAGCAGCAGGTTAGCGTCCTTTTATCTCGTGTTCTAATTGTTATAGGGATAAAACTAGACAAATGTGACTGTCAGTAAAGCGTAATTTTCTTAAATGCCTATACCCGGAGACCAAGCAAACCTATACCGAGCCATAAAGACGAGCTATATAGAGATGCTATTTTGTGCTCTTGTGATATCGTTTATTTGGATTCAGATGGAAGAAAAAATCAAGGAGGTTGTTGAGATCAAGCAACGAAATCTGGCTGAGGAAAATCAGAAAACGCTGGAGCTTTTAAAGGATAGGTAAATATATATATTTTTCGTGAATGATTCAGGTGTTTAAGAGTTTTTGAGCCGTCACCAACATTTTCATATTCGCCTTTTGTACAGGGAGCAAGCTTTGCAAGATCAGTTAAGGCAAGCAAAAGACAGTGTCTCCACTATGCAAAAATTGCATGAGTTAGCACAGAGCCAACTTTTTGAACTTCGTGCTCAGTCAGGTTGTGCACTGACTCTTAATATGGTGAATCATTTTGTGTTTTCATAATTGGGATAATCTCCTTTACATGATTAGTCTTCTAAAAACTTGTCTCTTTTCCTTTCAATCTTTCTTATTATCTGTTCACATTACTTTTATCTATAACATCAGACGAAGAAAAAGCGACAAAGCAATCTGAACTTGGTCTATTGATGGATGAAGTGGAGCGTGCTCAAACGCGACTCCTTACACTTGAGAGGGAAAAGGTCTTTCACAGCATGTTCTTTAAATGTTATGTTTGAACTTCTAGGGAATGACCGGAGAATTTTGCGCCCTAATTTTGTTATTGATTTGTAACAGGGACATCTACGGTCTCAGCTGCAAACAGCTAATGAAGATACTGAAAACAAGAATAGGTAAGATAGTTGACACTTAAGTGCCCGTTTAACGATGCACAGTTCAATTAGGTCCCATCTAAGTTTGTTCTTTGTTTTGATTTTTTGTATTTTTGTTGTGCTCGTTCACTGCAGTGACAACGTAGATTCAAATAACATGCTGGAGAATTCTTTAACTGCAAAAGAGAAGATTATATCAGAGCTTAACATGGAAATTCACAATATTGAGACAACTCTAGCTAATGAGCGAGAAGATCATGTTGCCGAGATAAAGAAATTGAATTCGTTGCTCAACAAAAAGGTGAAATTTGTGCTATCTTTTGTTGTTTATGCTGAGAATTTTTTTTTGTTTTGGAAATCAGTTTGATATCGCTTTCCATGTCTAATTTTTGCATGTCGTCATTTCTTTTTTATTAACTAGGAAACTGTCATTGAAGAGATGAAGAAAGAGCTTCAAGAAAGACCATCAGCAAAGTTAGTTGATGATCTGCGCAAGAAAGTGAAAATTCTGCAGGTACTTACATTTCTGGTGTTTTTTTGGTGCTTACGTCTTTTTCTTCTAACTAACTTCTTGCCACAGATCTATCATCTATTTTCCTCTTAATAACACTATTATGTAAAGTGCAACGCTGTTATTGCGTCTTAGGCTGTGGGTTACAATTCAATCGAGGCCGAGGACTGGGATGCTGCTACTACTGGTGAAGAGATGAGTAGAATGGAGTCGCTTCTTCTTGATAAAAACAGAAAAATGGAGCATGAGGTCACTCAATTAAAGGTACATAACCTTCTACGGAATGAACCGGCACCACTGTGATTATGTTTCTTCGTTACTCTTTCCGTGATATGAACCTGTACAAGTCAATAGCATTGGTCGATTAAACCACTTTTTATCCCAGGTTCAACTTTCTGAGAAAACCTCTTTGCTTGAGAAGGCTGAAGCCAAGGGAGAAGAACTAACAGCTAAGGTTAATGAACAGCAAAAACTGATTCAAAAGTTGGAGGATGATATCTTGAAGGTATGTAAGAGTGTGTAGCTACCATTTTAAGGTTTCTCTTCTCCTTCTGAGATCCTTCCATGATTTTTCTGTGTATATATGTCTATTATTTTCTGAGATTATGAGGATTTTCTGAGAAGAAAGAAACCAGATATGAAAAACTTCGATTGTACTTGTAACCTTCTCTACTTGTTACACAGGGTTACAGTTCAAAAGAGCGAAAAGGTGCTCTATTTAATGAGTGGGAGTTCTCAGAAGCAGGTGTGGCTGAGCAGTCTGAGGTACTTTTCTCTGACATATGTGTATGAGTCATGTAATTTTTCATGCAGCACTCTGGGAATATTCCCCGAAAGAAAAGAGAAAGAACCAAATGGTTCTGAACTAAGATCTAGAACCAGTAATATAAAGCTTTAATTCTTTAATAGGTGATTTTAAACTGTCTACTTTGTATGCTTACTATAATATATGTTTGAAATTTGATGCCACAACATTTGAAAGTTTTCATATATACCTTAGCACTAATCGCAGCTCTTATGTTTGGTTTCCTTTTGATAGTCTCCTATGGATCAGAAACATGTTCCAACAGATCAAGATCAAAGCTCAATGCTGAAAGTTATCTGCAGCCAAAGAGATCGGTTCAGAGCACGGTTGCGGGAAACAGAAGAGGTAACAGTAGTGCACTTGGAAGATCCACTTTAATCCCTGTTCTCCGTCTTTGGTGAAACTCATTTGACCTCTGTGTTCTCTTAATATTGCACAGGAAATAAGGCGATTAAAAGAGAAGATAGGCTTTCTCACAGACGAATTGGAGAAGACCAAAGCAGACAACGTCAAACTCTATGGTAAAATCCGTTATGTCCAAGACTATAACCATGATAAAGTTGTTTCCCGGGGATCAAAGAAGGTATTTTCTTTTCTACATCACATTTTTCTGTGCCATCATGCTCTTGTGTTTCATTGCCATGGTTGATTGAAATGTTTCTCAAAACGTCAGTATGTGGAAGATCTGGAAAGTGGATTTAGCTCGGATGTGGAATCTAAATACAAGAAAATATACGAGGATGATATCAACCCATTTGCAGCATTCTCGAAAAAGGTTAAAAACATTCTTCGTGTATCTATACACAGACCTTAGTTAGTGTATTAACCATTCCAGCCTCATCACTCATGTAAATGGTGTGTGTATAAACAGGAAAGAGAGCAACGGGTCAAAGATTTGGGAATTAGAGATCGGATTACATTAAGCAGTGGGCGTTTTCTTCTAGGAAACAAGTAAGCCGCCCGTCTTCATTATTCAAAATTAGTAACTAACATCACAAGAAGTATATCTTGCTTATTAGGTTTCTTTTTTCAGGTATGCGAGGACATTTGCATTCTTCTACACAATAGGATTGCATGTACTGGTCTTCACTTGCCTCTACCGTATGTCTGCTCTCAGCTATCTCAGGTACAAATATCCACCAGTTTTTGTTAGTTTTTTTTGAGTTATAACTCTATTGTTTGTTTGATTCTCATTTTATTTTCTTTGTTGGTATAATAGCCATGGAGCTGAGGAGACTCCGATGACAGAAACAACCACAAACCTCCCTCGCGGTTTTTAATCATTTATCCACAAACTTTTAGCTTTTTGTTATCTTCTCTGGGAAGTTTTTTAAAACAGTGGGATGATGAAATCTTGTGTACAGCGAGGGATCCGAATCACTAGATATATACATATATAAAAGCACAGAGAAGTTTTACTTTTAGAAAATGCCGAATATCGCAAGGTATACAGACTGAATGATACACTTTTTTCTTGAAACACTACTGTATGATACTCAAAGTGTTAAATTATCGAAGAGATAGAGAAAAGAAATACAACAAAATTGATTCGGTGAAAACTGTTGAACATAGATACAACCGCAAAGATGGACGTAAATACAAACACACCACTTGGCGACTTGACTCTTTCAAAGTTGTAATCGAGTCTTCTCCATTCGTCAACTTTGGTCAACCTCCAACAAGTATTTGTTTTTATTCCCTGTAAACCTTTCATGATATTGTCCTCCTTTCCTTTCATTTTCACTCCCCCCATGTTTTAGTTTCGATATTAAAAGCCAATCCTCCCATTTTTTTGGTCCCCCATAATATCTTGTCATCACCCTTTAATACAAGTCCAATTCCCACAAACATAGATGTGAAAGGTATAATAATTGCTTAGACCCTACAATGGCCTGTTTATATTTGTGTGTATTATATCCAGGGATCATTGTTTTATCCGTTAAATTTGGCTTGACTCATTGTTGTTTCAATTTGGAATTTGAATATCAGTAAATTTTTGTAGCAAAACAAATATTAAAAATTAATATCCGTCGAAAATAAAATAAATCACGAATACTAAAAATTTCAGGGTTGGATATGAGAGTATGATTTTATACAAACAAAAGTATATCTGCAATTAAATAGAGAATTGTAAATGTGTAATTTTATATAATTATTATTTTAACATCTAATTTTAATAATTTTATTTCTAAATTACTTATAAAAGTATTAAATTACAAAATGAATATAAAAATCTTTCTAAAACCTATAATTTTCTAAAATTTTATTTTATACAAAATAAATAATTTTTAAAATTCATGGAACATATAGTTTAACTATTTTTTTCTTTTTGTTTTATATTATGTAAAATATATTTTTTTGAAAACAAACTTGTATAACTTTTTAGATTTATTTGTATTGAATAAAGTAGACAAGATATTCGTAAATATTCTAAAATATCTGTAAATTATTTTGGATATCCGAAAAATCGGATATTTGTATGTTTATGAAACAAATCAAATCAGAAAATCAGATATTCGTAAATTACGAAACAAATCATAAATAATATAATTACGATACCATTTGCTCTATGCCCACCCCTAATTATATGTCCTTTACATACATACATATATTATGTTCATTCGTGTACATAAGCTAACTTTATTTTACCTTTTTCCCAAATCTAAACCAATTTATGATACGAGATTCAGCAGGTAAGGGAATCAGTATGTGAATAGAGTAATCACGATAAGTATCCAATGTGATCTGCATCTTGGAACCTGTAAGTAGAATTTAATGGATTTGCATGAGACTCTTTACTTTACAAATCAAGCTGAACCAAACGCATTTAATGTCACATTATGTTTTTGTCTTTGCATGATCCTAATTTTTCGTAATAAATTTCCTGCCCTCTTGTGCCTTCAACATCTTAAAAAAGACTCTATTTTAAAGTTTGCAAAATTTTATATTAAAGTTTCAAAGTATTCTTTTCTAAAAGTAAAACTTCAAATCTAACTTCAAAATTAATTGTGTTTTGCATTATGGTCTTTATATTTATCATAATTAATATAAATCTATAATTTTTTATAAATAACTAGCACATATGTAAAAATATTGCATCAATATTAATTAACAAAATCTTACACTCAAATATAAAATTATAAATCAAAATATATAATCTATATTATTAAAACTGAAGTACAAATTAAGTTTGTTAGAAAACATGGATAGGAGTTTAAAGAAAATGTTTGTTTGGAAATATGGATAGCAATTTCAAAAACGAGGTTTGTTTGGAAACATTAATAGCAGTATAAAAAATATAATCTTGTTTGGAAACATAGATACCATTATATTAAGACGAAAAAATAATGGACTTATATTATTAATAAAAATTGGAAGTCTATTATATTATGAAAACTATCTATTTTGATCAGCTTTAAAATATACAAAAAATTAACTAATCTAATTACCTAAAAACAATTTTGTCTAAAAAAATCATAAAATAAAATTTAAACTTTATATACATATTTCAAACCAAAATAAAAATTTAAAGTTGATTTATATCAAAATTTGATTTATAATATGCATATATTCAAAAATTTATTTTTACTATATTTTCCAATAACCATAATCAAAAAATGTTTTCAACACATATAAGAAAAATACAATAAAAAGCTCAATTTCATATACCAACTTAAATTATAATTTTTATATTTCACATTAAAATTTTAAAATATAATATATGTGATTATGTATATGATGGTACATATAAAATACTATTAATTATATAATTACTTATATGATGGTACGTAAGAAATACAAGAAACTCCAAATACTTCAAAACTTCAAATTTGGAGTTTTGCCTTTTTGGAGACCAAAAAACTCTATATTCGAATGTGAAGTTTTACACCTCAAAACTCCAAATTTGAAGTTTTGAAGTTTCTTTTTGGAAACAAGAAAAATTAATATTTAAGTATACAGAGTTTCTTTCATCTCAAAAAAAACACTCTATTATGAAATTTCTAAAATTCTATATTTGAAGTTTTAAGATGCTATTCTTAAAAAGAAAAACTTCAAACTTAACTTTAAAATTATTTGTATTTTATAATGTGATACTTATATATGTCACAATTTGAATTCATAAAACTTTTGTAAATAACTAGCACATATATAAAATATTACAACAATATTAATTAATAAAATATTATACTAAAATACAAAATTTTAAATATAAATAACTTAACTAATATTAAAACTCAAGAAAAATACCATATTATTCCATAAAATGATTTTCGTAATATATGATCAACTAGTGAGTTTCGAAGTAAAAATGACTCTCTTCATTTTTAATTTGTAGATTACAAGCTAGAAATTATAGAAATCAGGTGATATTAATACTTATAAATATATTAGATCTTAACAAGAAAATAAAAGAAAAAATCAAATATTGCTAGAAGTCTAACTTTTATCGATAATATTAATACTCGTGAATACATTTGATTTGGACAAGAAATAATCATACAAAAATACATAAAAACAACAACAACTATCTTCAGTTAAAGAAAAAAGTTTTGGACAATATTTTAGAAATTTTGGAGGTTTGGATCAAATTTACATAACTATTAGTGTTGTTATAATATTTAAATTTGTGTAATAGTTATGCATTCATGTAATTTTTAAAAGTTTTTTTGTTAACTTTCTTTTGTATAATATTGTTGTCTAAATCTAGTTTTAAAATATTTTAAATCTTATTTTAAAGTTTTGTTTAATTTTATGTGTAAGACTTAAGTTTATAAACAAAATTTGAAATATTTATGAGGTATAAAAATTTTAACGATCAAAAGGATAAACTATTTATTTAAAAATTATAAATGTGATATTTATTGTACAGGCCAAAATACAAACAAAAATATTTAAATTTGATGTTTTGAGTAGTGAAAATTTAAATATAGAGTTTTACCTCTCAAAACTTCAATTTGAAGTTATAAAGTTTTTTGTTGCAGAATAAAGAGTAGAAGCATTTATATTTGAAGTTATAGAATATCTTTTGGAAATGCTCTAAAAAATAGTTGGTGTCCTCCCTTATGAGTATCGAGAACATTTCTTCTGCGTAGTTTATGCTGTGAGGTAGAGATATATATGTTACAACTCAATTATCACTACAAAATCGCAAAATTTTCGGTGAAAATTAGGAAGTGGCCTAATTAGTATTCATGGGGAAAATAAGGAAGGAAAAATTGTGTTTTTAGAGCAAAAAAAATGATAACTATGTCCCTTTAGACTAATATCTATTTTATGTCATTTTTGTCCATAACATCCTTTAATATTTTTGAAAATAAATTTATTAAATAGTTTTACAAACAAAAAAATTGAAAAAATAGTAACTTTTGATAAAATACCAATATGAATTTAGTGGTATTTTTTTCAGTTCTAAAAATTTTTAAATCATAAATTTCAGATTATGTTTTAAATAAAGTAGAAATGACATTTTACGAAGTAGAAAACAAAATCCACTATTTTCATTGAATTTACAATGTTTAGAATACGTGATCTACGTAAATGAGAGTATTCTAAAAATATTTAGAATACACATTCAGCGCTTAACCTACCGATCTAAAATCTTTAGAAATCAAAATCTACACATTAATATAAAGCTACAACTTCTACAGATTTACTGTAAATCTAAAACATGTAGAAATCAAAATCTACATAATACTATAATTCTAAAAACCTGTAGAAATCGATTTCTACAGATTAGTTGTATTCTACAGATAAGAAATCAGTTCTTAGAAATATGGAAACAAAATATTTGGGAATATTCACTTTCATATTTGGAAAAAAAAAACGATTTTTTTTATAAAAAAACAAAAAAAAACGAAAAAAATAAAATTACAATTTTAAGGGCATTATTGCCATTTTGAAAATAATTAGCCTAATGGAACATAAAGTATATAAGATTAGTCTAAAGAGACTTATCATTTTTTCGCTCTAAAAAAATAATTTTCCCAAAAACAATTTTCCCAATAGGGAATGCCTTTTGTTTATGAATAATATCATTTTGAAAATTATGTGTAATAGGGGTTAAATGGGCCTTTGTAATTTTTCAGTTCCTTTTTTCCTTCATGCTTTTTAATGTAACAAATAAAACCAAAAAATAATAATACGAAAGCCTTTAAAAAAAATTATGTATAATATCATTAAATCAACAATAAATTAAGGGAAAGCGTTCAAAAGGAATATGTATATATATCAAAACGAGTCAGTTTGCTTTGTTATTACAAAACATATGTACATTTTTCATAACGATTAATGCAATTTGCATGTTAGGTATTGTTATTTGTAGTGTACCCGAAAAGTAGTATTATCTGTCGCGATATTTAGCGTCATGTATTCAATCCACGTTAACGCGATCTAATGTGAAACTAGTAAGTGCTCATCATCTGCAAGGCTGCAGATCCACGTGTCGTGTCATTGATGGGGTTTTAATCTTACCGACAAACAGATTCTAATGGGTCCACGAGTGTACGGTGCTTCTTTACTTCCCTGTCCCTTTTGGCTAATCACGACGCTTAGATTTGGTAATACATCACTTCTATGCAATCAATAGTTGATAATACATTACTATTATACTGTTATTCCAAAATCAAAGACCCAAATCTTATTTGAGCGGATCATACGTCGAACATTCAGTTCATCGTTGTAAAAAAAAATCTTTGTAAATGGTCTGCTTTTATCAAATCTTGTTATGTTATTACAGTTTTAATATAGCAGAGAGGTTTGGGGAGAAAAGTCGTGTTATTGAAAAATTATGACAATGGAATAAGTTCATGAAAAATAATATCATTATTCTAAATTTCCTAGCCATTTCACGCATATAAATAATGTTAATTATATTTGTTGGTGAAGGAAGTTATGCGGTAGAGTATGATTATTTGTAATCGTAAAGACAGAAATTGCGTTGACAGCATTCATATGGCAGTGTCCAAAAGAAGCAAAATAAAATGAAATGGCGGGCCACTTTTGCATGTGATTCTTATCTCACATCTCTATCACCCTTACCGGCGTTACGTCCATGTATTTGTATTCTTTTTCAAAACCGTTATCAGTTGATCGAAACATCGATATGGGATATATATATTTTACAAGAACACTATAACGTTTAGCATGAAAATTTCGTTAGCAATAGAGTTCAAATAAGAACGGGTTGTTATCTATATTTGAAATTTCACCTTACTTCCATTCTAACATGTACTGCAGCGCAGCCAGCTTCTTTAGGATTCAATCCCCTTTCCCATTTGAAATGTACATGTACTGCCCATGTATATTAATCATAGTACATTACAACATATTTTTGTAGCACGTGTCATCATCAGGATGATTCTTAAAAAAATAAATTGGTTTATATAAATATATATTATACTTTTTATTAAACTAATTAATAAATTGATCATTAGTGTACAATAAATATTTTCAATTCTTTCTTTAAATAAAAGTTACGGGACTACCTAATATGATTAACATGTATATATATATATATATATATATGATAATTAATGATTATGAATAATAAATATTTGATAACAATTTTTGAACTTTCTCTCCTTTTTTCTTTAATTTTATAGTATTAAAAATTACATAATCACATCAAACATATAATAAATTTTTTTTTTATATTTTATATTTTAAAATTTTGAATTTTTTAAAATAACTATAAATTACTAAAAATGCTAATTGAAAAATTTGTGATCAATAGTTTGACTTAATTTGTTCAAGCAATGTACAAATGATCATAAATCATATAAATATGAACTTATTAATAAATATTTATAGTATATATATATATATATTAATATCATTTAAATTAAATTATATACTATATAAGAATATAATAATATGTTAGTTTTAATATTTCCATTTAAAATGATTGAGATCTTAATATTTTAATTTTAAAATTTGTATTGCAAAATCTCACATTAAAAATTGTATGATTAACATTTTAAATTTTTGTTACATCAAATATACAAATGTTGATAAAATCATGTGAGTAGGAAGTGTCAATATTAAATATTTATCTTAAGATATACTATATATATATATGTGTCAATATCACTAAATTTTAATTATGTATCATATAAAGTAAATAAAATGATTGTTTTGCTTTATTTACCAAAACATGATTGTAAATAAACAAAAAGTATCGGTACAGATTTATGTGCTTGCTCTAAGGTATATACTTTTGTATACAAATTATTTTTTAAATATGTGATTTCAAATATGTTATTTGATCCTAACAATCTCATAAATACACTTCTTCAAATCGAAGTGATTTTTAATATTAGAAGCACTATATATATATATATATTATTTTATTCAGATTAAATAATTTAGTTTTGATTTTTATTCTTAAAACTTTTTTAATGAAATATCATAACAAGATTCCAATCACCTCTTGAGTTTGTTCTAAAAATGAGAAATCTGATCATTCATCTAATATTTGTTTTGTCTAATATTCTATAGAGCTATTATAATTGTAAGAATTAGAAATTTGAACTATTTATTACAAGTTTCTGTTTTATCATTTAATAAATCAAACATTTCTTAGTTTACATACATAGTTTATACTAGAATGATAAAATATTATATATAGTTTTTTTATCGGTATACTCTTAAGTAACTATACCTGAAAAGCTTATGTTAATAAATAAGTAATTTATTTTGTTCTTTTAGAATTAGATGATTTTTTATATCAAACTGGTGAATATATACTAAACAAATATTTATATTTTGAGTGCACTTATATTGCATAACAGTTTGATATATTATATTTAAACACTAACATGTGAATATAGTCTGCTGGTGATTTTCTTCAAAAATGTGATTATTAGATATGTATCTTGAGTGAAACTAATTTTTACAAAATGTCAATCTTTTTAAATTGACACTAATGTAATTTACCGAATTTACAGAAAAAGTTTAAAAAAAAAACAAAACTCATATCAGTGAAACACAAACGGGAACGAAAGCACAATTTTATAGAGTTAAAAAATGAAATTACTTATGAAAAGTTAAATTAAAACTGGGAGTATAAAACCTAATCCCTTTTTGTCGTTTTGCAATTAGTGTTGCTTATCTTGTTTTAATGATTTGTGTCAGTCGCAAAACTTAGTTTTATTTTGTGTATATAAAATTTTAAAAATAATTAAAATGGAATGTAATATATTAACTCTTCGACAACAATGATATAATTAAGCGGCTAACATTTGTTTGGTCATTTTACAATTAATAAAGTGTTGTAAAATATTAAAACAATTAAATGAATAAACATAAGTATAAAAAACTTATTTTGTACATACGCTGCAGATTATCATCTAATATATTATTATAAATAAGGATTCATCATGAGTTAGTGAAACGTGTCGCTAGGTTTTGGAATATTAAGCATCTCTATCATCACTATCGGAAATATGATGTTAGGAGTTTTCAAGGCTCTTAAGACAAATGTTGTAGTATAGAAGATTGTCGAACCAGTTCTGAGGGATATCAAAGCACTGAGAATGCAAGTACTCAATTAATCTAAGTGCAACCAATGATTTAGATGGGTTTTAAACTACTACTAAACTATAAAGCAATAACAGAATGATACTTTCTTGACTAAGGGAAAAGAAAACTCATGGGCATAGGGATTAGACCTTGGGTGATCAAGTATCGAACTAAGGATGGCAAATGATCAATCAAACTATCAACCTTAAGCCTAGACACAATTCTAAGCAAGCTCTATGTCTAGATGAATGCTCATTTGCTAACATATCTCAAACATCAAATGTCTTTAGTTGAATAATATGAAAGCAATCATTACTAACAAGTCTATTAGCTATCTTAGCACCTTTAACAACAAATGTCCTTGGCAAAGTATACTAAAAGCCTAGAAGAGTTGTCTCGGGCATTTCATCGAACACCTTTCGGGTGAGAAATGCCTAAGGATCAACAACTGAGTGGCCAACTCAGAAGATGCATTATGAATACTCTACTAGCAAGGAACAAGAATGATCTACACTAAAACATCCTAGAACTAACCTAATCACCCTTAATCTCCCTAACCCATGAATTCAAAAGGTGATTACTCACTAATCTCCATGATTCCTCTTAAACCCATATTGGATTTCAGATTAATCATGTAGAGAAATAGATAAGAAATCAACACAAGAACATAACAATCAAAATCCAAGAGATGAACTTCTCAAGAGAGTTCTTGTGTATTTCTCAATAGATCAAAAGATAAAAGATAATCTGCCTCTGGTGGCTACAAAAGATGTTTAAAACATAGGTTTTAGAAATGTAAAACGTGCATAATGAAATGACCAAAAGGCCCTTGAGAAATCATAAGTTCGAGTGAAATTGAGACGTGCAGCGACCTCGGCTCGTCGCTCCGACAAGTCGCTCCAGGCTTCGGGAGCGACCTCGCTGGGTCGCTGCGAGAGGTCGCTCCGAGAGCGATTTCTTGTCTCCGGGAACCAAGATGGCGAGCGACTTCTCCCTGTCGCTCTGGACAGGTCGCTCCAAGCTTCGGGAGCGACCTCGCTGGGTCGCTGCGAGAGGTCGCTCCGAGAGCGAGTTGTGTGTCTCCGGACGTGAAAACGCGAGCGACTTTGTGCAGTCGCTCCAACGGGTCGCTCTGGATCGGGAGCGACCTTGGTAGGTCGCTCTGAGAGGTCGCTCCAGGGTCATCTAAGACTGTTCGAAGTAATGAGAACGCGAGCGACTTCATGGCGTCGCTTTAGGAAGGTCGCTCTGAGAAGTGGGACACAGCGACTTCGTGATGTCGCTCCGGGAGGTCGCTCCCATGCTCGGTTCGTCCAATGGTCACCTTTTCACCTCTTTTGAGCTCCAAATAACCTCATGTGGTACTCCAGTACCTAATAGGACTCATGTATGCAAAATGCAACCTAAACATGTCTGAATCCTAATCTATATGATGAAAATGCTCATGGATGAATGATAAAAACAATGCAAATATGCAAGATATCAACTCCCCCAAACTTGTTCTTTTACTTGTCCACAAGTGAACTTTCTAGAACTCATAGGGAGAGAGGTTGAAGGAGGGAGCACATAGCCAAAAGAAACACAACTAGCACACTCTCTTATTACACTCTAGCTTCTCTAGGCCTATCTTAACTCTTTTTGTTCTTACACTCATCATCAAGCATCCACACATTCAAATCAACCAACTCTCACATTCATTAAGCACAAAACATCAGGTGAATTCTTGCAAATGGTCAGTTGGTCCAAGTCATTTGGTTGGGTAAGGGAAGACTTTTATTCAAGTGATTCAAGAGGTTCAAAACATATGATCTTTAAGGTGGTTTACTCTCAAAACAAGTAGCCTTGACATTGCACATAATATATCTAAGAAACGGACCAACTCATGCATACAATGCTCAATCTCCATTGTTCTACCCTTTTCTCAAACATACAAATCACACAATCATTTCCCAATGTCAAACCCAACTCACATCTCTCACCAAAAGATCCTAAGAACTTTAACTCCTTCTCTTTGAAATCTACAAGGGATTTTTTCACAACCTCAAAACATTTCTTAGCTCCTAACAACTTTGCTAGCCCCCTTTTCTTTCTTTTTCTCTTTTTTTTTCTTTTCTCTTTTTTTTCGTTTTTCTTTTTTTTTTTTTTTTTTTTTTTTTTAGGCTGGGGGCCAAGACTTTTCAAAACTTGAGCTAGAGGCTTCTATACTGGTCCCAATAAAACAATTCACTTAAGCACAAAGAGTCTATTCTTTTCCTTTTTCATTTCTCCCAAATCATAATCACAACACTCACCCCCACCTATAGCTAGACAATAGAGTGTCCAATCTAGCAAGAATGAAGATCAAGCATTGTCGTTCCCGATACTCTCAACATTATGCACATGTAAGACTTTCCGAAAAAGGCCTCACTCATCAAACAATGAAAGCTTAAAAGGAGGAAAAGGTTTTGGGAGTGGTCTACCACTAGAGTTTGTCAAAAAAAGATTGGTATAAAAGATGTGACAACTCAAGTGTGTATAGCCATGACTCAGTACACAAGGGACCATGAGCAAGAAGCATTAAGTTCGTTCAGTTCAAATAAGGTTGTAGTTGGCTTCAAAGACTGAGTTTCAGCAATCAACAAGTTTCAGGAAGAGTTTTCAAGGCTCGAAACATACAAGTCTTTTTGAGAGGTGCAAAAGCTACTCAGGTGCAACGTAGTGTTCTTTACAAGGCATTCAAAATCATTGCTCCCAATGCAAGTGAATGCAACCTATATGCTCTAGACTCTCCTAAAAATGCAAATGATGCAAACTAAATGATTGGTTTTTTTTTTTTAATGCAAATAGGTATGCAATGCATGACTCAATGAAACAACATCAAAGCAAACATGATCAAATACTTGGTACCTCCCCCAAACTTGAATTACACAGTCTCTGTGTCGTCAAGTAGAGAGAGATACCGAAAAGAAGACTAATATGCAAAAATGAAATGGTATATACAAGGGAGTGTGGTGGGTTACCTTCTATGGGGAATGAGTAGAGGGAGATGCTCCCTCCTCGTCATCCTCAGGTGGTAACTCTTCAAGATGCTCATCAGCAGGAGTGGCCATCTCTTCAATGTAGAAGGCTTGCCCGAACACAGTTGGTTTTCTCATTTTCTCCTTGATGTCAAAGTGGAGGATGTTCTCTTTACCCAAATGGAGATCAATCGTGCCTTCCTTCACATTAACAATAGCTCCCGCTGTAGCTAAGAATGGTCTTCCTAGAATCAATGGGTCTTGAGCCTCCTCACCCATCTCAAGCACCACAAAATATGTAGGTATCTCATACCTTCCAATCTTCACAGGGAGGTCCTCTAAGATACCCACAGGATACTTCACTGAACGATCAGCTAACACCAGAGAGAGTCTACACTTCTTGTACTGAGTGAATCCAAGCTTCTTTGCAACAGACAAAGGCATCAAGCTGACACTAGCTCCCAAATCGCAGAGACTTTTCTCAAATACCATAGGTCCAAGAGCACAAGGTAGTGTGAAGCTTCCTGGATCCTCTAATTTCTCTGGAACATCAAGCCTCTGGATGATGGCATTGCACTCATGGGTAAGAATCATCATGCCTTCCATCTCCTTCTTCTTTGCAGCTACAACATATTTCAGGAATTTGCTGTATTGAGGAATCAACATGAAAGCATCGATGATGGGCATTGCAACCTGAGCTTCACTCATTTGCTTCTCAAACAGAGCCTTGTACTTCTCTAGCAGCTGCTTCTTGAATCTACCAGGGAATGGAAGTTTGGGTTCATAGGGAGGAGGAACAAAAGAACTTTCACTTGCTGGAGTAACAACTTCACCATCTTTTACTGTCTTCTTCTCTTCCCCAACCTTTCCTTTACCTTTGGCTTCCACTATCTTTTCCAAGATCTCGTCATTGATCTTCTCATCAACAATCACCACTTCATCATCTATGTTGATGGCAACCCCCTCACCTAGTTTCTCAGCATCCTTGGTGAGGGTTTTAGGAGGTAACTGCTTACCACTCCTAAGGGTGATAGCTTTGGCCTCCTTGGGGTTTTGGTCAGACTTTCCAGGTAGAGATCCTTGCTGGCGATTCTGGTGAGTGTTCATGGAAGCAAACTGATTCTCTAAATTCCTGACTGTAGAAGCAAGGTGTGAGAATTTGTTGTTGAGCTCATTGTAGCTCCCATCAATCTTGGTATGAAGGTTCTTCAACTCATAACCAACATGCTTCTCACTTCTAGTCTGAGACTCCAAGATTTGTTTCAGTAAGGTATCAGTGCTGCTCTCTTGAGGAGCAGAGGAACCAGACGAGGGGTTTTGCTGAGGCTGATAGCTGCCTTGCTGGTTGTTTCTTGGCGGATAGCCACTCTGTTGGTTGTTGGGATAGGATTTCTGTTGGTAGTTGTTGTACTGAAAGTTGGGCTCCTTTTTGTACCAGCTACCATTGTTGTTGATGAAACACAACTCCTCTTGACCTTCCAAACCCTCAACCTCATTGACAGCAAGTGGATCTTCCTGCTTGGAGTTACCAACAAACTTCAGCTGCTCTTGGGTTGCTTTTTCAGCAATGAGTAGGTCGATCTTGTCTTCCAAAGCTTTGATCTCTTTCCTCGTCTGCTTATCATCTGTTCTACTGCCTCTGTCGTGGTCTCCACTGTAGACTGCATCACTCTTTACCATGTTGTCAACCAGCTCTCTGCATCCTCCTCAGTTCTCCCCAAGAAGAACCCATTGCTAGCTGTATCCAGTCTGGCTCTGTACTTAGGAAGAGCACCACGGTAGAATGTGCTCAGCAAGCTCTCCTTAGAAAAGCCATGGTGTGGGCATTGAGCTTGGTAGCCCTTGAATCTCTCCCAGGCTTCACTGAAGCCTTCCAAGTTCTTCTGTTGAAAGCTGGAAATCTCGTTTCTCAGCTTAGCAGTTCTTGAAGTAGAGAAGAACTTCTCCAAGAATGCTTTCTTGCAGTCATCCCAAGTGGTGATGGAGTCGCTGGGTAGAGACTTCTCCCACTGACGTGCCTTATCCCCCAAAGAGAAAGGGAATAGCTTGAGCTTTAAGGCATCTTCGGACACACCATTGGTTTTTGACAACCCACAGTAGCTGTCGAACCTGTCCAAGTGATCAAATGGATCCTCTAGAGCCAAGCCATGATACTTGTTGTTCTCGATCACGTTGAGGAGTCCTGATTTGATCTCAAAGTTGTTGGCTGCCACAGCGGGTGCTCGGATTCCCAATCTATGACCATGAATGTTGGGGCGGTCGTAAGTGCCAATGGGTCGAGCTGCTCGCTGTTGGTTTTGAGGTATGTCTCCCATATCAGTACTCAATCTCTGCAAGTGAGCCTGTTGCTCTTCTTCTCTTCTATTTCTAGCACACTCTCTCTCTAAAGCTCTGATGTCTGCAGCTATTGGAACTAGGTTTGATGGACCCCTGCTCCTCAAGTTCATACACCTGTAGATTAAAGGGAGGTGAAGAAAGAGAATCAGTAACAAAAGAAAATAAAAATGACTTAGTCTCAAGCAAGTGACTAAATCTCAATGTTCAAATCTACTCAGAATTTGGCAACGGCGCCAATTTGATGTTAGGAGTTTTCAAGGCTCCTAAGACAAATGTTGTAGTATAGAAGATTGTCGAACCAGTTCTGAGGGATATCAAAGCACTGAGAATGCAAGTACTCACTTAATCTAAGTGCAACCAATGATTTAGATGGGTTTTAAACTACTACTAAACTAGAAAGCAATAACAGAATGATACTTTATTGACTAAGGGAAAAGAAAACTCATGGGCATAGGGATTAGACCTTGGGTGATCAAGTATCGAACTAAGGATGGCAAATGATCAATCAAACTATCAACCTTAAGCCTAGACACAATTCTAAGCAAGCTCTATGTCTAGATGAATGCTCATTTGCTAACATATCTCAAACATCAAATGTCTTTGGTTGAATAATATGAAAGCAATCATTACTAACAAGTCTATTAGCTATCTTAGCACCTTTAACAACAAATGTCTTTGGCAAAGTATACTAAAAGCCTAGGAGAGTTGTCTCGGGCATTTCATCGAACACCTTTCGGGTGAGAAATGCCTAAGGATCAACAACTGAGTGGCCAACTCAGAAGATGCATTATGAATACTCTACTAGCAAGGAACAAGAATGATCTACACTAAAACATCCTAGAACTAACCTAATCACCCTTAATCTCCCTAACCCATGAATTCAAAAGGTGATTACTCACTAATCTCCATGATTCCTCTTAAACCCATATTGGATTTCAGATTAATCATGTAGAGAAATAGATAAGAAATCAACACAAGAACATAACAATCAAAATCCAAGAGATGAACTTCTCAAGAGAGTTCTTGTGTATTTCTCAATAGATCAAAAGATAAAAGATAATCTGCCTCTGGTGGCTACAAAAGATGTTTAAAACATAGGTTTTAGAAATGTAAAACGTGCATAATGAAATGACCAAAAGGCCCTTGAGAAATCATAAGTTCGAGTGAAATTGAGACGCGCAGCGACCTCGGCTCGTCGCTCCGACAAGTCGCTCCAGGCTTCGGGAGCGACCTCGCTGGGTCGCTGCGAGAGGTCGCTCCGAGAGCGATTTCTTGTCTCCGGGAACCAAGATGGCGAGCGACTTCTCCCTGTCGCTCTGGACAGGTCGCTCCAAGCTTCGGGAGCGACCTCGCTGGGTCGCTGCGAGAGGTCGCTCCGAGAGCGAGTTGTGTGTCTCCGGACGTGAAAACGCGAGCGACTTTGTGCAGTCGCTCCAACGGGTCGCTCTGGATCGGGAGCGACCTTGGTAGGTCGCTCTGAGAGGTCGCTCCAGGGTCATCTAAGACTGTTCGGAGTAATGAGAACGCGAGCGACTTCATGGCGTCGCTTTAGGAAGGTCGCTCTGAGAAGTGGGACACAGCGACTTCGTGATGTCGCTCCGGGAGGTCGCTCCCATGCTCGGTTCGTCCAATGGTCACCTTTTCACCTCTTTTGAGCTCCAAATAACCTCATGTGGTATTCCAGTACCTAATAGAGACTCATGTATGCAAAATGCAACCTAAACATGTCTGAATCCTAATCTATATGATGAAAATGCTCATGGATGAATGGATAAAAACAATGCAAATATGCAAGATATCAAAATACACAAATACATAACAGAAATTCTGAATTCTCCAAAAGATTGATTGAAAGTTGAAACAAACAAAAAATTGTATTTTTAGTTTTTCTTTCTTTCGATAAGAATGTTCTGCCGTCACCTGTTCATCTTAACTTACGATATGGCATTTTCTTGAAGTTGTTAAAACTTTATGATTTTCTGTGTACACATATATCATACACAACAGCGTATAGTGCTCTGTATCACTCATATAAAACAAACTAGGATACGATAGAAAGCAAAATCAAAGGAGATGACTTTAAGAGCATCTTTAATCTAATTTCATATTTTACTTTTTTAAAATGAAGTTAGAATATAAAATATCTTACCTTAGAGCAACCTTAATGGTTGAATTCCTAAATCAAGTATCTAAACAATACATTATTACTATTTTATTAAATAGCTAAAACTAAAATCAAGAGAAAAAATTACACCAACAGAAAACAAACACACAAGCATAGAAAATTAAGAACGTTTCTAAAAAGTCTTTTATTAAGTCTTTTATTAAGAAACTTTTGATCAGTCTTTTACTTACTTTTTTTTAATATTAATTTTTTTTAAAACTTCTCTTCATACGCATGTTAGAGGTGTTTTTATTCTATTTCTGCTCCATAATGTAATAACAGAAAATTTATTCTATAAATAAAATAATATTTCTAATTTTGTTTATTACTCTATTTTTATTCTAAAATGAACTAGAATTGAAATAAAACTAATTTTGATATAGAATCATTTTATTTTAAAAAAATGAATTTTACATTGGAATGCTCTAGTGTAAACTTTACATTCACATTGCTCTAACTTCACTCTATTTCTACTTCAAAATAGAATAAAAATAAATTTCCTTTATAAATAAAATAATATTTTTATTTTTTGTATTTTATTCTAAAATGAAATAAGATTAGAGCCAAAACTAAATTCGTTATAAAATTACTCTAGGTTGAAGAAAAAATAGTTTACACTGAAATGTTAATGACAGAAAATAGAAACGGGCCAAGTAAATCACCCCGTGACTTCATATGCACATGATTTTACTCGGTAGTTGCTAAAGCTAAGTAAACCTTAAAAGTCCACCCTCGTGTATCCTTCCAAGACGTGGCTTTGTGCATGTAAGCTTATGCACATAACGACATGGTTTTCCAACGTTATTTGTTCAGTTTCTTCCGGAATTAATGTGAAAAAATGTGTGGATAAGTGATTGTGCCTTTTGATTATTTTTTAATCAAATCTGTTGACTAGATAGGGTAAATCGGACTCGCTCACATGTCCATTTAAAAAGTAAATTATTCTGTATTTATAATCTAACTTTTTACTCCGAGTCAAATATAAACTTTCCATTCACATTGATTTGTTTTTACACACTCGGAAGATTCGGACAGCCATCTAAATATATTCACACCAAAAGGCTTTTGAAGACTTTTTGAGATCTTTCGAGATGCATTTTCACACAAAAACTAAAGAAACGCAATTCAGTCATTTTTTTAATTTATATTGATCAATAAATAACTCTGATTAATTAGAAGAAGAAAATATATAATAATAAGGAATCCACACTTCAGATTTTATTTTTCATTAAAGAACCAAGAACTAAAGGGTTTTACTGATATATCTGTAAAACTACTAATCAGCCCGTACTTTAGCATTTATTAGCTGACAACCCGATAAGATGATTCGCTAGATCGTAAGTGATACGTGTCCCTTGCTGCTGCACGTTCCCGATGATCGACAACGAAGACGACGTCGGAGCAAAAGCGAAGCAGAACGTCCCCGCATCATCAATAGGTATCAAGTAATTCTTCGCCGGCAAATTAAGCGTCTTCCCACCGGTGAAGTGAAACGCCACCGTCGGGACTTTCACGGTGGAGAGAGACGAGAAGTCGTAGCACGTGTCGAACAGAGAGATGCTTGACGTCCCTCTTTTGAGATTCGCCGTGAGTTTAACAAACGCGTCGCGGAGCGAGTTATAGGCCTGAGTCTGGAGCCGAGTCACGGCGGTTCCACAGTCCAAGATCACTCCTCCGGTTCCCGAAGCGTCGACGGCGAACGCCGACGAAGGGATGGAGACTTGCTGACCGCCGACGCTGAACCCGCTGAACCCGACGTAGTAGAAAGTATCGATCTTGCTGTTACGGAGGATCGGCGCCGTCGCGTCTCCGGCGCCGACTTGCACCGAGTTGAAGTCGAGACTCGACGACTTCCCCGAGTCGCGGTCAACGAGGCAGTAAGAGAAAGACTTCGC
This sequence comes from Brassica napus, assembly GCF_020379485.1. Taxonomy (NCBI): domain Eukaryota; kingdom Viridiplantae; phylum Streptophyta; class Magnoliopsida; order Brassicales; family Brassicaceae; genus Brassica; species Brassica napus. Next base: position 21,935,794 of record NC_063438.1, on the reverse strand, counting down.
TTTGATCTGACTTGTCATCGACAAAGCTCCACCGCCTAAACCGAGTAAACCGGCTGCTCCGGTGAAGAGACCTTCGTTATCACGACCACACCCCAAAGCAACGTTGTCTACTTTACCTGATTATTCAGTTTGTTATATTGGTTTAGTAAAGGGAAGCTAAACCAACTCATAACATTTAACTAAACCGGAGTATATCATCTAATACCTGAGCTTCCAAACGTCACCGTATCGGTTGCGTATTCACCGACGGTGAAAGACCCGTCGCCGTAACGAACTTGGTAGAGACACTTGTCTGAGCGGCAAGCCGAGGCTCTTAGAGAAGCGCACTGTGGAGCGGAGCAAGTGAGGGACTTGTACGTGGAGGATGAACTCGGGTCGAATATCGGGTCGGATTGTTGGTAGCAGGAGGAGCAAGGCTTGCACTGGATCCAGTTGATGTCGCTTCCGGTGTCGAGCACCATGTACATCTCCTTCGCCGGAGTTCCGACGCCGAGCCGGGAGAAGTACTCGCCGCTTCCTTGGCTAGCTCCGGAGATGACAGGTGTCGTTAGCTCCTCGGGTTGGTATCGGGTCTCGCTGTCGGCGCCCTCGACGGCGAGGTTGACTTTAGCGATGATTGCGGCGACTCGGGATGAGTCTCGCTCGAGTCGACTCAGTACTAGGCTCTTGTAGTCCTTGTGCTGTGACGCGACGAGGGTGTCTCGGGAGTGGAGCTCTAGAGAGAGTGGAGAGGAGGAGTTGAGGAAGACCGGGACGGATTCGGGTGCGCTGGTGGTGGTGGTGAGTGAGGAGCGAGTCGGGTCGATTGAGAGGATGTGTTGTGTTTGCTGGAGAGATGAAACGACGTCGAGTACGGTCGTTTCGTGTGATGTTGGTAGGGAGCGAGAGGAAGCATCGGTCGTGGTGAGGAGAAGAGAGAGAGTGACGGTGGAGAGGAGAGATAAAAATCTTGCGGAAGCCATTGTGGGAAAGATAGTAGTGAGTTAAGTCGAAGATGAAGAATGTTTTACTTATAGGAAAAATAAATAATAGTAGTTGCGGAGAGAGTGACGCCATAATTGATGTGGTTAATGAGAAATAAAAAAAATTGATTATTCTATAAATAGAAAGATTTTTTATTTTTTGTTCATACTTTATTTTCCACTCCATTTTTAGAATAAATTATGGAGTGAGGATGGAGATGCCCTTAATTTACAATACTCTTAAATAAATACTAGAGATTTTTCCCGGACTACGCCCGGGTTTTTTCATATATTTTAACTAAACTTGAATGATCATATAATTTTTTATAATGTATAAATGTAAAAAATATATTTTTGCTTATTTTCAGTTACTTGTCGCTAATTAAAAATCATTACAATTGATATATACACCAACTCCATTTGCTAAAAACTTCATGCAGAGTATTTTTCCTATTTGAAATACTCAAATAATCTTGATGGAAGCTATCATAGGTTATAGAACCAAAAATAAACTGTTTCTGTTTGAAAAATAATATGTTTTGTTTTACCGAAGTAACAGGTTCGAACAATTAAGTTTGGTTACTGACCTAAGACTTTCACATAATTGAAGAAGTATGTGAAGATTGGCTATGTTCTCTTTGATTGAATTCTTTATTCAAGAACATGAGATTGACGATGTTTTTCAAGAACATAAAATTGGCTATTTTCTCTATGTTTGAAAATTAGATTATATATCTAAAATATAAGCATTATAAACACTTCTTCAACCACTAAACGTAAAAAAATATATATATATAATAGTTTTAATACATATAAAATCATATTACTTATAGACGTATAAATAATTTTAATACTTCGTTTTCATATATTATATAATATGTTAAATGTATTGGAAAGTAAATTTGTATTGTTAAATTTGTTGTACCAAATGATTTTGATGTTCTTGTTTTTCTTGTTGTTACAATTTCGGGTGAACAAAAAATTTCAGACAAAAAAAAACTAAAGGCAAGGTAACAAATCAATAAAACTATCATTTAAGCTACAACAAAATAATAAAAATATTTACTCTCAACATTCTGTAACAAAACCATTTCACTGCAATCTCTATAAAAAAAGGAGCTTCACGAAAGTACCAAACCTTACACACTGATGCACATCGAGAGGATTTTAAGCAAAGCTAAATATGAACGAAACTACTACACTTACTACTGGAAACTGAAAAAGGCAATAACAACACTGAAGCACCATAATCTGTTGATCAAGAATGACTTTCACCTGATGTACTCTAAGAAGGTGGACACAGGCTCAGTAGCTTGGCAAAGCATATGCTTGTAATCATCCACAAACTTGAGCGTACACTTCTCCACGATTGTGGTGGTATGCAGAGGTGAAGGTTCTGCAGCCAAAGGTATTGATCACAGAGATTCAGATGCTATTAGAATCAACAGTAGTGCAGATTTCAAACAAAATAGCAGAAGAAATCAAGCTACTGAGATCCATACATGAAGATGAATGACACTGAAAATAAAATGGGGATTGAAATCTTTTCGTAAGCTTTAAACCCAAAGTCAACCAATTAAATTCATAAGATAAGCCAAGTTCAAAGAAAAAAACCAAAGCCTGTTGACAATAGCCAATGTAAGATACCTCTCCCCCATTCCAATTGGTGTCTGTTCATCAGGTCCTTCCCAGAAAGGTGCTTCACCATCAGTATCCAGTCCTCAATGACTCTGCTTGCTCATTGTCGCAGTTCTGCAGCAGTGCATCAACTCTGAAGTTTATTCCAAGCGAATCCAAGAACTGAGACTGAGTCATAGGTCCATGGACTGTCACATTTTCTGAACAACACACACGTTTTCATTTGGTTTAAGTAAGTTTATAACTCTAATATTACAAATGATGAGTAGTGAGTATATGAACCAACCTGAAGCTTCCTCAGCGGAGTGTTTTATCGAAGGAAAATCAACATAAGCACTTACATCCGCAGAGCCTGGATTATCCAGTATGTTGACAAACTTGTGTTCTCTAATAGCCTTATATCATATCCATAGATTCAGACACAAAAGACTTTATAAGCATTGGTTAGAGCATTTTTTTTAGGACACAAACCTGAAGACTGTATGAAATGATTCCATCCTTCCCATAATTGATTATAAATGCTCCACCTCCATCAGAGCCTATTCTCTTGGCCATTTCTTGAGTCAAAATCCATTGACTTCGGGCTGATCTCGACATGATCCAGCTTCTCCTTTTCCTCAGGTGTAGCCCATGTGCAACGTTTCACCAGATATAAGGCTGCAGGTGTAGATCAGCTCTGAAGTTTTCTTTGCATATTATATATATACAAATACTTACTGTGAATCTTCTCCCACATCAACCATTTTCTGACACTAGCCTCGTAGAGATTTCTGCAGAGTAAGTCCATTTAAGATACACATACTAAACTAAAAGGAGAAGACTATATTGCAAATCACACAAACCTGAAACTGATGAACTGGAAGAGCATCATAGAACTCATGAGCTATGATTATTGTTGGTACTGCCAAGGCAAGCAAAAGAGAACAATAGATACAATGAGGAACGATGCAGATCATCATATTTTTCATTGCTTACGACGTTGACTGTTGCTATATTAATCCAAGAGCCTCATAAGAGAGTCTCAATAAGTAATATGTAACAAACATGCATACCTCCTGATGGTACCTCTTCAAGAGTAGCGTGCCAGTGCACAGGTGTCCCATCTAGTGAACTTATAGCTTTCTTCTCCGAACTACTTTCATCTGTGCACTTCAGGTTCTGGTGCTGAAGTTTCTGCAACGCGAGACTGCACTCCACAAGGTGTATATGCAATGCTTGATGGAGATTGAATTAATAAGGAACACCACACGAAAAACACATAACTCGTACCGTTTCAGATTCATTGATGAAGTTCAGAGGTCGTAGCTGGACGGAGAAAGAATGTTAGTCACCAGAACACGATTAAGGTTTACTTTGTTGGGCTCGTCTGATTGTTGGGGAGTGAGATGGTGTCGACGGATCTACGGTGACGGATGGCGGTTCTCTCTCGTTTGTTTCTCGTCGGTCCAGCTTCTTCCCCGCCGTCTTGGGAGTGCGACAGCTTGTGATTCTCGGACCTAAGCGACGATTGGAGGCTTGAGCAGATCCGGGAAGCTAGGGTTTCGGAGTTGGTCTCTGTTTCGGAGCCACCGTTTAAGGCCGCGGGACAACTCTGCAGGCGGCGGATCTGGCGGTAACAGGTGATGGATCCAACGCCGATCTTGGACACACCGGTATGGTGAAATCTCGACATCCTGCCCTTGAAATCGTCTGTGTTCAACGGAGCCGGAAACTATGCAGAGGAAAACGGTAAAAAGTGATTGCAGTAGAGAGAATCAAAAAGGCAGTAAGGAATTTTGATGAAGAGGAACAAAGAAGACGAAGTCGATGAGTGAGTCGTAGGGTTTCTTTGTTGACTCGGCCGCAGATGACATGGCATTAAAAACGAATTTGATTGGTTGATTTTCTGATCTGACGTGGCATAGCTAATAAGGCTTCTTATTCCCCTTTTAGTATTGTATTGATTATTATATACATAAAACTTAAGTTCAGAATGATAACATCCGTCCCGCACCGTACCGCAGTTAACAATAACAAAAATCTCTACATATACTATATATCTATACATTTTATAACTGTTAGAACCGCACTGCAGTCAAACCGCTTGTTCCGCACCGCTCAATCTGTTGTTATCATTCGGAGCCTTAGAGAACATTATAATGAATGACGAAATAATACTAGAGTTTTCAAGGAGATTGCAAAAAAGAAACGTCTACAGTATCATTGGTGCTTTAGGTAGGCATGCTTGAAAAAATCAGTATTCTAGACATAAAATACAAACACAATATTGATTTGTTTAGTTTTGTCGCACCGTATTGTCGCAAAATACAAATAAATTAGTATTCATCTACCATTTTTTTTTGTCTCACCGTTTGGTAGTCATATTATAAGCAAGTTTTTTGTTCTTGGGTGTAATATTATAAGCAAAGTTTGAATAGGTTGTGGTAAATTTCTCTTAACATTGTTACCAAAAAAAAAAAAGGTTGTGGTAAGTTTTAGAAGTACATCAAGTTGTCAACTGATTAGGTTTGGTTATATTCTTGTTATTATCATCTTCTTCTTTTTTTTTCCCAAATTTTCTTCGTGTTTGGTTGAATGATTTTGATGTATAACTTCTTCTTTGATGTGAATTTACGAAATAATTGGAAAAAACTCTGCAATGATTTTACTTTCTTGATTAAACAAACGAGTTGAATAATATTTATTAGGGTTGTTGAAAAAAAAAAAATATTAGGACCTGATAATGGGCTTTGGGAGGAGAGTAAATAAAACCGATATGTCTTTTGTCTGTTTTGACAAGAAACTTGTAATAAAAGATATTATCCATAGGGCGCGAAGCGGTTGCTAGTGTGTGGTTTTCAATCTCTCGCCACAAAACCCAAAAATGCGTAGCGTGGCTTGTTCTTGGTCACGGCCAACCGGAGCTTCTCGAATCTCCTTTGGTGGTCACCTTTCGTCTGGATTTCACCGCTCTCATCATTTATCGTCATCTCTCTCTTTTCCATCCTCTGGCGATGCGAGCTTCCTCGTGTCCTGCTCCTCCACATCTGGACCGTCCGATCATAACGATTCTTCAAACCGCTCGTACAGCCGTCGATGGTACAACCGTCTTCCTCGGCGTCGACAAGCCGATCAAATGCCTACTTCACGGATTGCTCGTGACTGGATTGATTCGGATACCTCTACCGTGTCTGAAGGTAGGCGTATGATGATCTTATTCTTATTCGTATTCATCAGAGCTAATATATTCAAATATTCATGAACTGAGGCACCAAGATTTGGGAACGGTTTAGCTTTTCGTTCTCGAGATTCCAAACGTTTATGTTTTTTGTTGGACCATGTACGTTTTCACATGAAGCATGTGAAACAGGGGAGAACACTTTGTTCTTGACTTGTGTATTTGTGTGGTAAACATAGATTCAGACAGATTCACGGTCGTGTCATACAACATACTGGGAGATAGAAACTCGTCATATCACAAGGATTTGTACTCCAACGTCTCGTTTCCTTACCTCAAGTGGGGTTACCGCAAAAGGTTGATATGCGAGGAACTCATTCGTCTCAGACCAGACATAATCTGTATGCAGGTAACATAAACTTTCCTTCTTTCTCTTGACAAGGAGGAGTTATGTTGGGTTAAGACACTCATGTTCTGCTTTTGATGCGGATCATTGTAGGAAGTAGACAAGTATTTCGATCTATTCAGCATGATGGAGAAAGCTGGATATGCTGGCTCCTACAAGGTTTGCTTGTATTACCTCTGTTATGTACCATATCAATGCGATTTGCTTTTGTTGATTAAAAAATGAGTGGCATGAGATGTTAAAAAAAAATCGATGGTTGGTTTCGTTTACCTCAGCAAAGTTTTGTTTCTTTAGAAGGACTAGTACAAAATATAAGCTTTGCAATGGCAGCGGCGAACTGGAGATAACATTGATGGATGCGCAATGTTTTGGAAGGCCGACAGGTAAGCAAAGTCTGTCTTGACTCAAATCTGTTTCACTGTGAAGAAAACGAACTCAGCATTGTCAAAGGTTGGTTATATGTTCTTCTTTTTGACAAAGGTTTCGGGTTTTGGAGAGGGAAAACATTGAATTTAGCCAGTTTGGGATGCGTGATAACGTTGCACAGCTTTCTGTTCTCGAGGTAGCAATTCTTTCTTATTTCTTTATTTAACTTTTTATGTATGTGCGTAGGTGATTGATCTAGTTTTTTTGGCGTTTCTATTAGCTGAGGAAGTCTAAGTCAAGAAGGCTACTGGTGGGTAACATTCACGTGCTTTATAATCCAAGTAGAGGAGATGTGAAGCTTGGTCAGGTAAGTGTCCACTGTTCAATTGATAGATGAACTAATCGAACAATTTGACTGTCATAAAGTTTACAAAATGTTGATTGGTTCATGTAGCTTGAAGTCGAGAGATGTTTAACTAGCATATATATATATATATATATATATATATATATATGCGCTTATTCTTGAATCTTGATTGATAGATCCGTTCGCTCTGCTCAAAGGCTCACTTACTCTCTAAGAAATGGGGTGATATTCCTATTGTTCTAGGCGGAGATTACAATAGCTTACCGCAGGTACATACTTTTTCAAATAAACGCTTTCACTTTGGTATTCTGTATTTGTTCATCTCAGTGTTTGATGTTATCTAATCACGAGCAGAGTCCATTGTACAACTTCTTGGCGTCCTCTGAGGTATGAAAAACATCTACAGTCTTGCTTCAGACAAACCATTCATATACCCGGTTACAGTTTCTTTGGTCTGACAATGTTTCTATCTAACAGCTGAATATAATGAAACATGACAAAAGAGAGCTGTCTGGGCAGAGAAATCGTCTTCCCAACCAAGTTCTTGAGACAGGAAGCAAACCTAGTAATACAATAACTTCCATAAGCAGGTAAGCTCATTCTCTTAAAGATTTCAACAGGCTCTACAGTAAATGGTGTCTGCTTTGTAAAATATATATTGTGTTCACTTGAGATGAGGTCTTTGTAAGTCTTAAAACACTTTTTGATACTCATTGGTTTCAGATGCTTAAGTAGCTCTTGGACCAACGAAGAGATCCGTCTTGCGACAGGCCAAGAGAACTCGTACTGGGCTGTGCACCCGTTGAAACTCAACAGCTCATACGCATCAGTTAAGGTAATACACACAAAGCTTTTACTAATACATGACAATAAATTGTGAAATAAAAGCGTCTTTAGTGATCATGGTCATGGTACACGCCAGGGTTCAACAAATACAAGGGACTCTATTGGTGAACCTCTAGCAACCTCATACCACTCCAAATTTCTTGGAACGGTTGATTACCTCTGGTAACATTTTTAAATAAACCAAATAATATAATAGCTGCCGGATGGATTAACTTGAAACATATATATGTGTCTGATTCAGGTATTCAGATGGTATTGCACCTGCAAGAGTTCTTGATACACTTCCCATTGATGTCCTCTGCAGAACCAGAGGCCTTCCTTGTCAAGTAAGTTTTGTTACTAACACGATGGTTTTGTTACTAATACAATGTCCTAATGATGTAGTCTTGTTCGTCTTTGGTTTTGCAGGAGTTGGGTAGCGATCACTTGGCATTGGTTTCTGAATTTTTCTTTGAACCGAATGGTTGATGACTTCTGAAACCAGCTTAGATTGCTTACGGTTTACATATTTGTTTATGATAATAGATTTATAAGTACAAGCGTTCCGAAATAACCGGATATGGTACGAAATCAAACCGACTTCTCGGTCAATAATTTAATGTAAAATAAACCAGGATAATCCTTTCTCCGTTTATTTGATTTAGACCAATATATTTTCCTTTATTTCTTAATTAATTATTCTGGATCTGAACCGAATCGAACCGAACCGGATCCAAGTTATTTGCGACATACCAAAAAAACAAACCATAAGATAGAATTGAACCACCCGGTACCGTTCTTTTATCTGGTTCATGTAAATGATAACGAGATCATACAGTGTTGTTGCATACTGTAATCAGAGGAAGGAAAAGAAGAAAGCAGAGGAAATGGCGTTGAGCTCGATGACATGGGCTTACGCACGGATCATAGCTGGAACACTTCTCGGTGGGACTCTCGGATTCTACGTAATGCACCGCGTCGAAGTTAGCTACAAGGTCTGTTTCTTCTCCTTGTGCTCGACTAAGCTTTACTGTTTTTTTGCATTTTTTTTCTTCTTGAAACTTTTTGGTTTTACGCAGATGAAGATGGAGGAAGCGTTAAGGCAATACGAGAAGGACATGAAGAAGAGACAAGAAGAAGAGAATCTCGGTCACATCAGCGAAGATTCAGTCTAGCTTTGCGTGGGGGAATATGCACTCAAAGTGTTCGATGAAATGCCCAAACGAGATTCTTTCTTGTTTTCTCCTTTTTTACTCTTTTTCTTTTGCTATAATTTTTGGTTTGGTTTGGTTGGCGGTTTGAGAAAGTTTTATTGACTTCGGTTTAAAATATCTATACCATGATGGACCAGATAAACTGCGAATACTATGTCCTTGGGTTTTGTAAGGGTTTCAGTGGTTTTTCTTCTAAAGAATAAAGTCTTAAACTGAAGTGAAATGTACGAACTATTACTTCATAAGAATACTGTAGTTGGTCCTTCCAGATCAATAATCTTCTATGACTGTTTCTACTCCATAACGAAAATCTTCTAACAAGAGTCGCTTGATGTGTTATTTATACGAACGTTTGTTTTTCAGTTGGTTACTATGCCAAAATTTAGAGAGGTTTTCAAGGGTATGGTTGGATATACCTCCAAGTGTAAATATTTCAGGTTAATATAAAACTACTCTTGATGATTGTCCACTAATCATAACGAAGATCAATGAAATTCTAACCCGCCATCACTATAGATTTCAAAAGGTAAAAAATCTATAAAAATGAAACCCTTCTTTTTTTTAAAAAAAAAAAGAAGAAAAATGTGACTAAAGCCAGTAAGTTGGCAAGTGAAAAAAAAAACGTAAAGCCAGTGAGTATATTTCCCTACATATATAACTACTTTATGGACCGCAAATGGAACGAAGAAAATAGGAAAACATTAATGTCGAAAAACCAAAGTCATTGTCTCACAAATTAAGGTTGTATTTAGTATTTTCGAAAGAAAGGAAATAGGTAACAATTAATCAACCGGCAAGGACTGTCTTGTCTGCATGGCCTTCACGTGCACGGTGCATCCCCTACACATTGCCCTTTCGTGCAATATAAAGAATCCTAATTTGGTTTGTTTACTTTCTCACTGAGTATGATAAAGATGTGATGGATTCGACATTTCACTTCCTACGTTGGAAAATGTATAAAACTCTCCCATGTGATTTCCCACTTTTTATGGAAAATGAAACCACTAAATTTGACACTCTCATATAAAACAGATACGTTCAGTTGCCGTCAAGAAAAAATGATTTCACAAATAGTTCGAGTCTTATCACTATAGTCGAAACCAAAAATTGTTTAAAGGATAAAAGGAATAAACAGAACTCGCACCGAAGATACTGTAAGCAACATTTTGCTTAAAGTCGCACTTTTATTTGAAAGAGACCGCCGGATATTCCAAAACTTATATTCTTAGAGCATGTTTATAGGCGTATGTTACTAGGTCTCTTAAGTTTAATGAGGTATTAAAAAAAATGAAAAAAGACAATTAATCTAAGCTACGTAGCTTATTTAGACGACATAAGAGCATGTGCAACGGTAATAATCAAGCAATCCTTAACATAAATCCTTAATGCTTTTTGATTAAAGAAATATTAAAAGAGGAGAGGAAAGTTAAGGATGATCCTTAATTAAGGATTAAAAATCGAAGTCCTTATCTTGCTGGCACATATTGATTGGTCCGTTTTTTGTGTTGACTCTGGTAAGGCGAGTTCGAAAACACGCGAACCGTTCTCATTTTTTCAGAAACCCGAAAAAAAAAGCAGAGCAGAAGGCGAGGCGATAGAGAGACGACAGAGAGGCCAATTGTGATCTCGATCTGTGAAGGCAAAATTCGATCTTAATCTATTTTCTTTTTCATTCTCGCGTTTATGCATGTTGATTTCATCTCGTTTTAGGGTTCGATTGAGGTGTTTTATAAAATCTAGGGTTTGAAATCAGATTGGAAATTTTTTCGATTTAGGGTTTTTGTATTGGTTTGATTTTTTTGCATTTTCACATCGGTTCTTTGTTGTTATCGACTGGATTAGAGAGGTTCTGGTGTGAGTTCACAATCGATTTATGGTTTTGGTTCGTGATATCAAAATTAATTTTTTTAATACGAAACGCGACTGGATTATAGAGGTTTTGGTGTGAGTTCACAATCGATTTATGGTTTCGATTGTGGGGATCAAATAGATTTTGGGTTCAAAATGGAAATGGGGTTTTTGTCTGCTTGGAAACTCATTGTTGATATTGTTTACATTCGTTTCTTGTTTGCAGATGGCGATTCCACATGAACCTCATTTCTTTAAGCCTCTGCTTCCTGGTTTCCACAGTGGCGTCGTAAGAACCTCACTCTCCCTATTTGTTTACATTCGTTTCTTGATTAAATGTATTTCTTGTTTGATTAACTTCGCATTTTCTTGCAGACAATACCACTTGCCTTCTTCTCAAAGCACATAGAAGGGAAGACGAACCAGAAAACATGGAAACTAAGATCGGACGCTTCAGATCAAACTTGGGAAGTGATACTAGAAGGCATGACACTCACCGGAGGTTGGAAAGATTTCACCACAACACACGACCTTCAAATCGGTGACCTTGTCATCTTCAAACACGAAGGAAACATGGTGTTTCATGTGACTCCTTTTGGTCCTAGCTGTTGTGAGATTCAGTATACACATCCTCACATCATCAAGGAAGAAGCCGACTCCGGTGATGCTGATGACAATGAGATTAGTAAGTTTCAATCAAAGTTCATCGTTTTGGTCCTACCTGTTGTGAGATGTTTTGACGTGGAAATTGCTTCTTTTATTTCAGGAGGAACAGTGGCAATGTCTTCTTTCTCATACGACTTCTGTTTTTTGGCTGAGGTCACTGCTTCAAATCTAAAAGCATACAAACTTGTGAGTCATTTTTCATACGAATAAACCAGATTTAGTTAGTCAATTTTGATTCCTAAAAACCATATTCTGTGTTTGAAGTATCTTCCTAAGCGAGCTACTAGTTCTACTGCTTTGAACAAGCAATGCCAAGAGATGATACTAGTGAACAAAGAGGGAAACTCATGGACTGCGAGTTTGCGATTTAGCGAATCAGGCGGCATGTATTACATCACAAGGGGCTGGGGAAAGTTCTGTCGTGATAACAGATGCGACATAGGAGACTTATTTGTCTTCAATCTGGTTGGAGATGGGAAAACTACTCCCTTGTTGTGTGTATGCCCGGAAAGTAAAGTGTGTTCTGAACTACTGAGCAAACACTTGAGCAGAAAGCGTGGTGAGTCTTCTCCATTGCCTTGCTTGAGACGTCTTTAACTTGTTTGTTCTTTCTTTGCTTCTAGTTTAACTTGCATGTTTGGTTTTGTTCTGTAGGTGATATTGCTTCAAGCTCACGGGTGAATTAGAAGAATGGTCAAGTAGTCTTGCGTCTCTTTAGCTTGCGTCTCTTTAGCTATGTATCTCGGACTTGTTAAGAGCTTATATCCTCTTGTTTTCCTTGCTACAATGTACTTGTATGATCATTTCAGTTTAGACTCAAGTTCTTATGTTTCTCTACTCTCTACTCATTTCAGTTTAGACTCAAGTACTTATAAGTTTAAATCTTTGTACTCTACTCTTGTAAGTTTAAATCTGTTTAGCTAACTACAATCTTGCTTCTCTTCATTCTCTTCTCTTTTATGTTATACAAGTAAGAAGATAACTTGTACAAGTAAGAACATAACAAAATCAAGCTAAGAAGATAACAAAAGTTGTACAAGTAAGAAACATACTTAATTTACAAAATGAGAAATTATATACAACACTTATTTGATTTAATTCAAAATATTTGTATGTTTACATTTTCTTTTCTAATAAATGTAAATTTTTAATTTCTTGTTTTAAATTTTAAATTTCTAAGATTAAAAAAAAAACACACTAAGGATTCCATATTGGATAACACTATTGGACCTTTAATTATGATAAGAGTCCTTAACTATTGAAAAAAAAAAAAAAACAAAATACTATTATATTGCTAAGGACTCCAATGGTGGATAACACCATTGGAGATGCTCTAAGATACGTCTCTTGATTGCCACGCGTCGTCTTTGTAGCTTTTGGGAGGAGAAAACGAGGGGAGCTCTACTCGTCGACGAAGTGAAGCAAAATTGGTTCCTCTCCTCCTCTACGACGAATCAAATCGACGTCTGCTCTCCTCCTCGAATGAAATCGACGGCTGTTCTCCTCCTCGACGACGAAGAATGAAATCGGTTTCTGGACTGCTGCTGAACTCAAGCTTCTTCTCAATCGGACTGCTCATCATCTTCGGACTCTTTCTCTTGTTTGACCGTAACATAAGAACATCTCTAGGTTAGATAAAAAAATCTGTGTTGCTTCTGTTGAAGGCGTTGAAGCCAAGCTATGGCAGGTGAGACCATTGCCATTTCCAAGTTTCTTGACTTTTTGATTTGTTGAAAAGTCTTTCTAACATCATCTTCAAGCATTGTTAAGACACTACCAATAAACCATTAAAATTAAGGATCTCTTAACCAAAACCCTTAACTTTAATTTAATATTTAAAAAATCACTAAGACCCTCTAGGTGAGTTTTACCAATAAACATGCTCTTACTAAACTCCACCAAAAAAACATCATAAGCCAATAACTTGTATATAATATAGTTTCTGCATACAGTTATATTGCATCGTGGAAAGAGAGAAAATTACATATATATTCTACGTTACTACGTTCTGTTCATTCTTTATTGGCTTCAACTATGATAGTTTAACAAGCCCTTTCTCCAAAAAAACTATGATAGTTTAAATGAGAAGTGTGTATGTGGTTCAGTTCAATAAAAAACAAAACGATTATGATTGTGAACATGCTTTGAGGACCCTGGCGATTTACTAGAAATGAGCTGTCCGCACTGTTAGGAAGACTGATTTGACCTCAATTCGTCATGGATTTGAATGACTATCGATGACCTGCAGAGATTAATGCCAAAAATCATAATAGCTGGATAGTAGAGTTGGTACGTTTAGAAAAAAAAAAGAGTTGATACGTTTCTTTTGAAAACTATAGTAATTTACGTTCTTGATTTTCACAGTTTCTCGTTTTTGGTCAACCAACATTTCAATGTGTTAATATGATAGAACTATGATAATATTCAGTCGTACTGTTTCAGAACATCAATAGTAGGAAGTTCTCACAAAGATTCTCAAAATCTATTAAAAATATATATATGGATGAAATAGTGTTGTGGATATTTCAAAAACATAAGAAACTCATTTAAAAATTTTCTTAAATAAGAGATTTGAAGTGAGATTTTATGGTTTGAAATACACATAATATAATAGGTATATTATTGTATACATATGATGAACCTCCAATAAAGATGCTTTTAATATGAATATATTTGAAGTTTCAACTGGTATAAAGATATATATATATTAAAATGGGTATAATCTTGATCATAAATAGAAATGTATGTCATTGTCGTAAACGAATACATAAGTTCATGTTCTAATTAAGATAACTGAGTAAATCCATCACAAACATCTGTACCGATGATGAGTCTTTGAATTGAAAGGAGACATGAAAACAATACGTCAAATATTTTCAACCATAATGGGAAGATAGTCGGTCACACTCAACAACTGGCCTTTGTTTTTGGGTTGTTTCACTGAAGTGTCCCAAACCAATGGTGGGGAATACTTCCTCCTTATCTCTTTCTCAATATAAACGATGCACCTTCGCTTCCTTTTAAAAAATACACTTTAAAAACATCACACAATCATCAATTACTAACAAAAGCTTGTTATGAAAACACAACAAACAATGAGGGAGGAGGCAGTGAAGAATTTGGAAAAGAAAAAGAAGTCTTGTTCACCGAGAGGAGTTGGGAAGTTTCTGAACAAGAAGAAAGGAAAGTTCTACATCATTGGGAAATGTATTACTATGCTTCTTTGTGCACACGAGTGATCCTCTCATCATCACACACATTTGTACGCATGTATATATAGAGTTAAAGTTTACATCCATGCGGGTGTGTTGTATATTTATATTCTTGTTCTTGCCAACTGTATACGTGTGCACAAAAAAAGATAAAACAATATATAGAACATGCGACATTATGCTAACGGATCGGAGTACTAAATTATTTGATGATATTTTGTTCTGTTAGTTTTAATCGTAGTACCTTAGACCATCTTTATCCTAAAGACCCTAATGGGTCTCTTAATTTTATTTTAGCATTATTTAAAGAGTTAATTTTGGTGAGAGAGTTGATTAAGAAACTTACATTTTTCATCCCTCCATTGCAAGTCTCTTATTTGAGGTTTCTTAAAAAAAATATTAAACATTTTTTATTGAAAAAAAAAAATTTGTTACATAAAGCATAATAAAATATTACATTGTAAACATAAATTTTTAAATTAAAACATCAAAACAAAGATTAGAAAAACAAACGAGAACATTTGAAAGAAGCGTTCGAGCTCAGTTGTCGTCTTCATCTCCTCCAAATTTAGACCATAAATGTTCAACTAAATCAGCTTTTAGTTGTTGATGCATCTGTCTATCACGAATTGTAATTCGAACACCCATCATATTAGCAATATTTGTAGGCATATCTGTGAAGAAATTGAGATCGACATGCGAACTTCCGTTGTCTTCTGCCTGTTCGAACTCCGAAGAATCAAGCAGAGTGTATGAATCTCGTTCGTCTTCAACAATCATATTATGGAGTATGATACATGCTCGCATAATCTTCCCAATTTTGACTTTATCCCAAAAAAGTGCGGAATTTTTAACAATGGCAAAGCGAGCTTGCAAGACTCCAAAAGCACGCTCGACATCCTTTCGGATAGGTTCTTGACGTTGAGCAAATAAAACTGCTTTCAGCCCTTGGGGTAGTTGAATCGATTGGATAAAAGTTGCCCATTTCGGGTAAATACCATCTGTGAGATAGTAAGTCATGTGATACTCTCTTCCATTGACATAGTAAGTGACTTCTGGCGTATGATCCTTTATAATGTCATCAAAAACAGGCGAGCGATCAAGAATATTGATATCGTTTAACGTACCTGGAGGTCCAAAAAATGCGTGCCATATCCAGAGATCGTATGAAGCAACCGCCTCTAAAACAATTGTCGGTTTACCCGAACCACGGGAATATTGTCCTTTCCAAGCGGTGAGACAATTCTTCCACTCCCAGTGCATACAATCGATGCTTCCAATCATTCCGGAAAATCCTCGATACTCTCCAACATTCAGTAGACGTGGAAGATCAGCCGGTGTCGGTTTTCTTAGGTACTCATCGCCAAACAAATATATAATCCCTTCGACGAAATTTTCCACGCATAACCGAGTTGTTGTTTCACCGAGGCGGAGGTATTCGTCGACCGCATCAGCCGCAGAACCATATGCCAATACACGAATGGCTGCAGTTCACTTTTGAAGGGGAGAGAGACTACTCCTTCCGAGACCATCTTGCTTTTCCTTAAAGTAAAAAACTTCGTTGGAGAGACGATCAACAATGCGCGTAAATAATGGCTTGTTCATTCTAAAACGTCGACGGAATAAATTTTCAGGATACGTTGGAGTATCACTAAAATAATCATTCCATAAACGGATATGCCCTTCCTCACGATTTCTTTCTATATACGCTCGTTTTTTTCTTTTCTTTCTCCGTTCTTCTTGATCACAATGAATGATTAAATTCTCAAAGGCTTGATCAAAATGTTGATCAAAGACCTCATCAAATGCATCATCAAAAGCATCATCATCAAAAGATTCATCTAAAGTATTTTGTGAAGAAGAAGCCATATATGGTGATTGAAGAGATGGCGTTAAGAGAGAAAATATGAGCTGGTTTTTGTGAGTTTGTTGTTGTTGTGTTTGAAGAGAGGAGATGAGTTTGTTGTTGTTGTGTTTGAAGAGAGGAGAGGAGTTTGTTTTGGCGATTGATATAGAGAGAAGATGAGTGCATATAAATAGAGAAGATGAGTGCATATAAACACGTCCATGACATACAAGTCCACTTGACACTAACAGACATACAAGTCCGTGATATACAAGTCCGTGACATCCCCACTTGACACTAACAGACACATAAAGGCCACACTCCACTTGAAACTAACAGACACGTACACATATAGACACATACACATAAATACACTAACAGACACTCCACTCCGTGACTCGCTTCAGTGGAAGGCAAAACTCCAAAACTCATGTCACGCAAGCATCCTGGCCAAGACAAAGAGATACATTAACATTAGCATGATAAGAAATATAAAATACTACAGACGAAGACAAATATTGACATTAACTTAAAACATTTTATATCATCACTAACCAGACCATTACAATAAAATCCTAGAGAACTTAAATATTTTAAAACTTAAGCTCTTTAACAGAGCTTTGAAATCCGAGAACCAAACATAATTAACTAACAATCACAACACCTAATTAGACAGCAACAACTCTTTAGTTAACTTCTTCTTCAGAGCTACTTCATCATCATCTAGAGGTTCTTGTTTAGCCATGAGCCTGTCCAGAAGCTTCATCTTCGACATCTTCTCCTTCCTAACCAACATGTTCTGAAGCTCACCAACGTCTTTCCCCTCAGTAATTGGTTTCTTCCCACGGGCTTTTGCAGCCTTAACACCAGGGGGACGTGATGTTCCTTCTACATCAGCCTCGTTTTCATTGACTTTCGAGCTTGCTCCTGAATGTGAACCGTCGGCAAACTTCCTCCTTTTCGAGCTGGTATCAGTTTTAGCAGTAGCGAGCTCACACCAGTTCTGGTCGTTGCGAAGCTCGTTCCAGGCATGTTCGAGACCGAACTTCTTTTTTTGGTTATTGAAGAAGATCTCATGGGCCAGCTTTAGAACGTCATTGTCATTCATGCCACTGGTTTTCTCTCTTGTGGCTGCTTCATACGCCCCTGAGAACTTGCAAACTGCTTCATTCACCTTGTGCCAACGTTGCCTGCATTGACTACCCTCTCGTTTTTCAGAGGCTGCAAGTTTAGGACTAGCCGAGAAGTATGCTGCAACTCTGGTCCAAATAGCCACTGACTTCTGCTCATTCCCTACAACGGGGTCTTTGCTCGTGTTCAACCACGCGCTAATGAGCATTATATCCTCTGTAGCTGTCCACGACCTTCTTTCCTTACGCTCTGGTCGCTGCTCTGCAGTTTGACTGCCTGAGGAGGGTTGTTGACTGCCAAAGACAACATTTTGTTGACTATTAAGTAGGTCAACAAAATTGGCAGAATCCTCAAATGGATTGAAATCCATTTCCGAAGACAAGGATATAGTAGAAAGAGGAGACAGAGGATACAGAGGAGACGGTGGAGAAAGAGGAGAAAGAGGAGACGGTGGAGAAAGAGGAGAAAGAGGAGACAGAGGAGAAACAGGAGACGGTGGAGAAAGAGGAGACAGAGGAGAAAGATGAGACAGAGGAGAAAGAGGAGGCAGAGGAGCCGGAGGAGAAAGAGAAGGAAGAGCTATCAAGCGCATTCAGATGTTGGAGATTGAAGAGAAAGACAGTGGTTATAAATAATGCAAGGAAGAGAGGTAACATTCAAGACACCAACCCAAACAACTCAACACAAACAATTAATCATAGAAGCTTTTTAAAATTTATGTTTCAACTACTAGCAGACTTGAATGCTGATCGAATTGACACATATCTAACAACAAACAAAGGAGTTTCACAGAAGCTTTTTAAAATTTATCTAACCACATAAGCTTTTTAAAATTTATGTTTCAACTTATGTTTCTATCTAACCATCAGTTCTATTTAATACCATACACAACCATCAACCATAAATCTAACACTTAACTACATCTTTAATTACACGAGTTTCAAATCATCACAGAAGCTAACCACATCACTTCTAATTTAATTCATTTCATTTCATATCGGACCAGATGTTGGAGAGTAACACTAACCTGCATTGAAGAACCTTCCTGACCTCTCTTTCCACTTAGCAGATCAAACGCAAGTTGATCCCTCATCTCACGTTGATCCTTTCATCTCACCACACAAAGGCAGAAACAAAATAAATTCAATCAGCAAAAATAGCCAAATAAACATTGATGAACTTGCAACAAACAAAACGAGCTTGGAAAAAAAATTGTTCCAGCTAAACCCAACAGAATCATATGACAGAAACATTATCAAAATAGATTCACTTGCAACAAACAAATCACAACTTATGAAGCCACAATCAGAGACATACATCATTGAAGAACATGAAACAGAAGCATTACCTGTACGAATCGCGGAGAGGCATCGACAGAGAGCTCTGTCGCCGTGGAGGAGAGCCACCGACATATAGCCATATATCGCCGTCGACGACTACCACCGTGAGAAAGAATCGAACCTACAAACCAAACAAACCTGCAGTCAGAACAAGAATAAGTGTAGAATAAAACATGCATGCTTGAAGAACACAACAAACGCTTTAAATTTACCTTCAGATTCCAGTTTATCGATGCAGAAAGAGAGTGCCGTCCTTCGCCGACGAGAAGCCCCACGGAGAGGGAGATAATCGACGATTTCCTTCCTCGACGTCAGCCACCGAGAGAGAGAGGTCTGGCTTCGTTTCCTCCAGGAGTCACAAAGAGAGAGAGAGAATCGCCCTTTCGTCTGCGAGCCATAGAGAGAGACGATCTCGTTTCGTCTGAGTCCCATGGAGACATGGAGTTTCGCCGGCAAGTCGAAGAACCATGGAGGAAGAGAGAATCGCCTTCTCGGAAAGGTAGGTGGAGAGGTTTCGAGAGAAAGAGAGAATGAACCAAAACAAACCGTAAACGCTCTTCCTCTCTCTTCTTCCTTTGCCTACACGTGTCCCTCAAATACGGTCTCTACCTTACCCCAATTAAGCGACGTCTCCAACGTTTATTGTGTTTTTGATTTAATTTTAATGCACAATTAAATTAAGAGACCCCCTAAAGACCACCGATAAAGGTGCTCTTAGCTACATTAAATATGCTAGCCACTAGGCATGTTCCTTTTTAAATGGAAGTAATTTGCGAGGCTGGCATGATCTTGTTCTGTCCAAGAACATTCTCGCCAGTGAGCATCCATATTTGCAAGATTATTATCGGAGAAGTCACAAAACATGCGACGCATAGGCTAGGCTGATAGGCCAGTTCTTCACAAGTACGAGGAGCGCCACACCATAGCAAAAATTGTTCTTTGGTATAGCCACGTAGGATGTGAATGTCGCACAAACCAAGTCAATGAGAATTGGATTGATTTGCGTTTAAATAAAAAAATGTATGTTATTCAAAAATATATTTTAAATCATTCAATTTGGAAACTGTGATTTGTATTATTATTATATTATATCATATTCAAAATGAACTCATGTGATTCTAAATGTTTTGCTAAAGTTTTTTAATCAAAATATAAAATATAAATCTCATAATTTTTATAAAACTTGAAATATTTTAGTTATAACCATCAATTTTTTTAGTCACCCAAAACCATGGAAAAAAAATTGCTAAATACTTACCCAAAAAACAAAAAATCGTTATAAAACGAGTGAAAAAACAAATTAATTAGCTGTCTTCGACTTCGTATTCGATAATGGGCTTGGGCCTTTTTCCTATAGGATCATCATCGTTTAGCTCAACAGTGTTATTTAGCCCAAATAATCTTAGATGTAACAAGACATCGTCCTCGTCTCTCTAAATCTCTCAGACTGTCTCTCTCTTCTGCTCCGTTGCGCCACCGTGGTAGCTCGTAAAGTCACGCTCCCGACGCAGCCTCCCCGGTACATCGCTTCGCCGGAGGTTCTTCAGGTAAAAAAGTTTGCTTTCTCTCTGTAGTGAAAATTAGATTGTTGACTATCAATATATATAGGAGATCGATTTGGAAGATACACAAGGAAAGTAAGTTAGATTAGTTTAGGTTTAGTTCTTTTTTCGTAGCCGTGAAGAGTTTTCTTACATTAGGTTCGGTTTTTTTATTTAGCTGTCCACATTAATTAAAAAAGCTCTCTTTTTACTTTTATTGTGGCACAGCGAAGATTGCTGGTTAGTAGTTTCAGTCACTGCTGAGGTAACAATGGTTGTAGAAACTCTCGACAGTTCCTGTGACGGTTCAAAGAGAAAACATGCCAACGGTGGTGAAGAAACTCACCTCGATGAGCTTAGCAATGGAGACAATGGGGTTTCATCAACCGTGAGTTTAAATCAATGACTTTCCTCTCTTGATGTATTGCCGCTCACGGATTATTTTGGTGGTTGATGTGTCTGTCAATGTACTGTGCAGAAAAGAGCTAGGGTTTCAAGAGGAGAGATGACGTTTCAGGATATCTACGATGCAGATGCATTGCTGAATGAAGAAGATGAGGAGGATGATAGTGATTGGGAGCCTTTGCAGCAGCAGATGATGCCCGTTGAGTTTGTGAGATGGTGTTGCGTCAATTGCACTATGTCGAATCCTGGTGATATGGTCCATTGTTATGTATGTTGTCCTTCCTTTTTCATGTTTGAATACTGTTTTTTTTTGCTGCTCTTATCATTACCAATTGTCTGCTTACGTGTATGTGCACAATGTGTATTGGTTTAACATCACTAAAGTTGATTCCTTGATGCAGATATGTGGTGAGCACAAGGAATCTGGCATCCTGAGGCATGGATACTTAGCATCTCCGTTTTTCAAAGACACTGGTCTCACCGAAGTCGAAGAGAAATGTGGAGGTAGGTGTTAACTTGGTCTAACTTGGAGAACATTATCTAATTTCAAGTAACTCTTGAAATGCTCAACGTCTCTTTTATCTTGATCTCAGGAAGCTCATCTGCAACTAGCTCAACAGCTGTTGGTTTCGACGAGAGAATGTTGCTACACTCTGAAGTATGATTCTGTTACTGTTTTAGTTTCCTGAGAAATCTGTACGATTTGTTTATCTCCTTGCAAGTGTTTCCATTTTAACGGTGTGTTGATGGCATGGTTTAATAAGTTCGAAGTGAAGGCACAACCACATCCCGAGAGACCTGATCGTCTTCGAGCTATAGCTGCTAGTCTTGCCACAGCTGGTACATTGGTTTATTGTCATCCGCGTATATCATATCAATACCGTTGAAAGTAATTTTGGGTTGACCACATTTCAAAACTTGCAGGCGTCTTTCCTGGAAGATGCTTGCCTATTCATGCAAGGGAGATCACGAAACAAGAGCTCCAGATGGTGAGCTGCTGCTACTTATTTGTCTTAGAGACATCTCCAACTGCGAGTATAGTTCGTTTATTTCACAAACAAGTCATTAACTGGTTTATATGTTTCATTTTTAAGGTCCACACTTCAGAGCTTGTTGACGCTGTTAATATCACAAGCCAGCTTCTCTACAGGTTTGAATTTACATGTAACCTTTCAGTCTTCAGCATGCAAAAACATGCTTGTTTACCTGATTTGTTTGGTTTATTTTTGCTCTCACTGCTCATCTTGTTTTCCCAATGTCTGGCAGCTACTTCACCACTGATACATATGCTAATGAGTATTCAGCACGTGCTGCTAGACTTGCAGCTGGTTTATGCGCTGACCTTGCTACAGAAATTTACTCTGGCCGTGTTAAAAATGGATTCGCTTTGGTATGTCAACATTCACCATAATTTTATAATTCAAAGCTGCTACTACATATATGCTTGTTTTTGTAATTACACCATTTCAGCTGTAAGAAATGTTTGATTGAGTCAGGTGAGACCTCCTGGTCACCATGCTGGCATCAAACATGCTATGGGGTTTTGCCTTCACAATAATGCAGCTGTTGCTGCATTAGTAGCTCAGGCAGCAGGGGCAAGGAAGGTGCTGATTGTGGACTGGGTAATGTCAGCTGATAACTCAATGCTTGGTGGTTTTGTAGAACTATAAACTTCTTAGTTCTTGTTATTTGCATCATGTGTTTAGGCTAAATATGAATATATTTTCTCCATTGTTGCAGGATGTCCATCATGGAAATGGAACCCAAGAGATATTCGAGCAAAACAAATCTGTAAGCATCCCTAATCTAATTCTGTGGATGTCTTCTCATTAGTTCTTGTAGTGTTTGATGCAGTAAATCATTTTTGTGAATTGACGTTCCCAAAACTAATTATTGGGAACAATGGTATAGGTATTGTACATTTCCTTGCACAGGCATGAAGGGGGAAACTTTTATCCTGGTACTGGAGCTGCTGATGAGGTACGTGTGCCGTTCTGTTGTATTCCTTAGTAGACTTAGTTGCCGCAACATATCCATTTATATTAGTTTGTATTGTGTGGTGTTAATTTTACTCCCTTGTTTTGACATCTATTGAAGTGTAGGAGAGCAAAAGTTACTAATAATTGATTATGTGGTGCAGGTTGGTACAAATGGTGCTGAAGGTTATTGTGTAAATGTTCCATGGAGTTGTGGTGGAGTTGGTGATAAAGACTACATCTATGCCTTTCAGCATGTGGTTCTACCCATAGGTACAGATTCGTGTTCTGCTTTACCCTTTTGAGTTTGTTTCAATTCTAGACTTTACAAATATTTGGTTTCCATAAACTAGGCTTTGGCTTAGTTGATGATTAATATGCTGAGGAAGTGAACCGATCTTCTGAATGTGCATTCATTCTTTGTTCAGTCTAATTCTAACTGGAGACCTTCCCCTTGCAGCTTCTGCATTTTCTCCAGATTTCGTCATCGTATCAGCTGGGTTTGATGCGGCTAGAGGAGACCCATTAGGATGCTGTGATGTAAGTCTTATATTCTACCGTCTTTTCTTGACAGCTTCTGTAATCAATATTGACTGGTGCACCTCATCAGAGCCATTTCAATATTGGTTTTAAGAGATCAATATTACTCTCATTTTCAGGTAACTCCAGCTGGTTATTCTCGAATGACACAGATGTTGGGTGATATCTGCGGTGGGAAAATGCTTGTTATTCTCGAGGGCGGGTACTTGTTTCTGAATAGTCTCTTGTTTTCAAGTGGCAGCTTTTAAAGCTTTTTTTTTTTTCCTTTGGTCATTATTTGCAGCTACAATCTTCGCTCCATCTCTTCTTCTGCTACAGCAGTGATCAAGGTTAGTCTCTATTTTTCAATCTCCATATGTTTCAACATGGAGACAAAACGTTTATTCACGATCCCTCTTCATTTATTACAAAGGTGCTTCTGGGTGAAAATCCTGAGAACGATGACTTGCCTATAGCTACCACGCCTTCAAAAGCCGGCTTGGAAACTGTTATTGAAGTAATGAATATCCAAATGAAGTTCTGGCCATCACTTGCTACCGCCTACTCCAAATTACTCTCAGAGTGGGAAACACGTCTGATCGAAAACAAAAGTGAGTGATCCTTCCCATATACAATAACCGCATCCTTCTTCATTGCACTTTTCTCCTAATAAAATCTCTCACCTGGTTTTACAGAGAACCAGGTGAAAAGGAAGCTGGTTCGGGTTCCCACTTGGTGGAAATGGGGAAGGAAGAAGTTTATGTACAGGTTTCTATCTGCTCGTATATGACTTCAAGCTGAAAAAGATGGTAGAACACAATCTTCTTAATCCCTCGTAGCAATTGTATTCTAACTCAAAAGTCTTTTAGTACCACGAGAATGCTATGACTGATCTAGATGTCTCGATTCTGTTGAGTATTTCTTTAGCTTTAAGTGGCAGAAAGAATTGTATTATGGAGCTCGTGCTGCTCCTTTGGATTATCTGAGTATCTAACAAACATCTGCCTATAATAACTGCTTACCCGAGATTACGAATCCACAATTTGAGTATTTTTGTTATATAATAGAATGAAAAAAATGTACAAATCTGAACGCTTTATATTCCCTTAAAAATTCGAGTTAAAGATTAATAAATTTCTGTTAAGTAATTGAATCAAAAGTCAACCACCACTAGCCGCTATTTACTAAAACCTTGGTTTAGCCGTAAAACTTCTTCTTCTCCAAGTCACGATAAGAAACGACAGAGAAAAAAAAATGTTCAATTTGTCATCCGTTGGTCACAATTGTAAAATATGTCATATTGCTTAGACAATTTGTTGTCATTTGCTATTTTCTGGTTAGACAATATGTCTCTTGTTATTGGTTAGACAATGCGTATATTTTTTACTCGTTTCTGGTTTGATAATGTTCCTCTTGTTCGTGGTTAGACAATGTCTATGCATTACTCTTTTCTGATATCCCTTTCAAGGACTCTTTCAAAGTAAAGTAACATTAACCATTGGACAAGAAAATAAAGATATGTTCACAATTCCACAAAGTAGTAAATAAGTTTGGTTTCTAAAACATGAAATACAGCTACATATCCGCAACCTCATCATAGATCTCAGCAGCTAACTTCATACGCGTTGTCGGGATGCACCGGTCAAAAAGTCCTCAAAACCACAACCAATCGCCTTACTCTCAATATACTTTATGGCTTAAACACCACAGTCACCAGGATCCTCATTCCAGGCACACTTTTGAGTTTTGAAATCTTTAGCTGATGTGAACTTTTTTTCCTCAGCCTTGCAGGAACCATCTCACCAGTATCTGAAAAAACCTACATGCCGCATATATGTAACAAAAACCCACACGCAGCATATAGTAAACCCCTAATCTGTTGCAAAACAAAAAGTACTCATACCTCCTATATTTCTCTACGCAGTCATTTTTACAAGACACACCATACCAGAGACATCATCAGTATTCAATGGAACTTGCAGCTCTTTCCAAAAAAAACTATGATGATACTGTCCAGCGATTCCTTGGTGGTCCAAAGATAGATTGTATATTTCCAGAAGATTGCTTCTGCATTGTAAAGAGTAAAGTGAACAAAACAAGAAGAACAACTCTTTAAAAAAAAAAAAAACACAAGAAGAACAGTGATTCCTTAAAACCTGAACAACAACAACAACACCCAAACTGATATCGACATATGTAAAGACAAAAAAAAACACTAATATGAACTCTGTGATGAAGAAAATGGAATTCATTGATTCCCAAAATAAATAAATAAATCGAATGGCAGAGACTAACCTTAGATTGCATGAATGGATGATTGAAGCGGATATGAGCTTATAATAGTGTGGAAATCATCGAGAATAAATGATGAAAGGCTTGAGATCGAACGGAACTGTGAATTTCAGAAAGGGGATTTAGGGTTCGTCGACTGGGTTTCGGATTCACTTATCCTATGTGAATCGAATGTTTTAATGGTAGAGTAGAGCGGGTACATGACCAAATTGATGAGCAATCATGTTAAAAAGAAAGAGAATCAAGAGTTTGAAGATTTCGCAATTTGGGAATTTAGGGTTCTTGGGGTCACGCGAAAGAGAGTTGTCGTTGGGTTTTACTTTTTTTTTTTTTTTTTTTTAAGCCTTTACCTTTTATTTTTGTCAACATAACTGTATTTTTACTCGTGGTTTAGGAGTGTTTATTTTTTAAATTGGCTTAATTAATTTAATGGATTGGGTATTTTGAACTTTAACCCACTTTTTCTTTCTTTCTTTGTTTTTTTATGTTATTTTAGTCATTACATACAAAATGTATGTTATTATAGGTAATTTCCCTTATTATTATTTTTTATTTTACCAATAAAGACTCACCATTCATATTTTTACATCTTAATGTTATTATACTTTAAACCTTTCAATTTCTTAAATACAAAAACAAAATTCAAAGCATCAATCATTCAAATACAAAGAAAATATTTTTTTACTATAGAAATGTAAACTAATGAGCAATTGATATAAGTGCTTTTCGTTTGGATTTCATAGTGTGCTTTAGAGGCTAAAATGGTTACTAAAACTAAGTGTTTAAAAAACTAAACATATAACTAAACTAATTCAATAACCTAATCAGCATATTTAAGTTAAACATACATTTGTCCATTGACCTCTCGGAGGACACTTGTATGATGAGTCAACGGTATCACTAGAGTCGAAACAGCACCCATGTAAACTATGTCTTCTTACAAATACGGATTCACAATCAGCATCATCATTTTTGTTTCTTTTTTTGTTGTAAGGTAAAACTGGTTCCTTCAGCCCTTTTTCTATGTGTTGGTGTTCTATAGGACCGACATAAGACTCGACTTGTTAGATATTAAGGATCCTTTATTGCTATTTTCTTTTTAATTTTAATGCAAAAAATAGTTCCAAAAAAAAAAACTATTATCAAGAACTGTCTACAAAATTTAAAATTTATCATGAGCAACATTTAGCTGTGAACTCAAAAAGTATGACATGCAGGGAATAAAAGTGAAATATATCAAGAATCGTTTTCTGTTACAAAAAAAAAAAAATCAAGAATCCTTTACAACTTCTGAAAGTCTTGATTGGATTAGGAAGTAATTCACTTATAACCTTTTACAGAAAGCACTATAATTAAACATAATCTTAGGTAAAAAGAAAAAGAAATCATAATATGAGAGGAGTGAGTTTGATGAGATTCATTCAAGTAGACTTTTAGAGACTTGCAACTCACAACATGAAAAGCATATTCTCACCCACATGGGGATCAACTATTCTGGTAATATGCTCAAATGTTTTTAACTGAAGGTTATGATAGGTTCTTCCTTCCCCAAACACCGAATAAAGTGTATTGAGTAATCACAACCATGAGATATCGCCTATAAAGTTTGGTTGGGTATAAAATAAATGCAAAGATATCATTCCAAGGAACATAATATTTGTTTCTCGACCTTTTCCCTTATGAATAATATATTCTTAGACCATATCAAAGCACTCATTTAGCTAATGTGGGACTCAAAACTGGATATATTCTTAGTTGCAGATACAGTAGTAGTAGCCTACACATTTGTCAATCACAATCTCTATTTATCTTTTTCTATGGCCTTATTCTGTTGAAGATGCAAAGTGTTGATGGTAATATATATGCACGCATAAAACTTTTTGAAAACTCAAGAAGACTAAAAATCATTGAAATAGTTGAGGGTCGAAAGTGTAGAGCAAAGAGAAAAAAAGCAAAGCAATAGAAGTAGAGATGTTCGCTTCTAACATATGTATGAACATATTAATGCAAGCAAACACACATGCATCCGAAAGAATGTTGTAGTTATTAGATCAGACTAGACAGGAAAAAAAATACAAACATAATAATACACAGGAATGGAGGGGCCAAATGGTTTGAGTGTTAAGAAAATGGGACCCTCCAGTAATTTTATACTGTATAGAGAGAATATGGTACTAAACTTGTTGAAGGAGACAATTTGAAAATATTCCTTATCATCTTTGAAAGCAAAACAAATTTTCCAACTAAAACTTTCATTTGTTTGCCATCTTAACAAAGGCTTCTTTACTCGACTGAGTAAAAAAAGTATTTAACATTAGCCAGATAAGCCCTTTTAACATCAGTAACATGTGACTAAAAGTCTTGATAAAATCATTAGACTCATCATAATGTACCTAGAGAAAGAAAATGACTCTATGAACAAGGAACAAAAACAATCCAGACGAATGAAAAGCATTGAGAATGGAAAGTTGGAATAGTGTGTCTTTCAACATAATAAGTTGAATTCAAAATCGACTAGAAACATTTGATGGTAATGTCCGGTTGATCTTCTGTTTGAAGTGCCTGAAGCTTGGCCACTGCGGCTTCTATCTTTGATTTTTTGCTTGCAGGAAATAACGTTAACTTGATCATCATCTTAGATACTACCATGTGTTGCCTAATCAAGAGTGATGCTAAGGCAAACTCTTCCTCTGAACCGCTGAAGTTATGCATCCACACCGTATTTACGCGGAATTCAGCATTGGGGAAATTATTATTATTCTTCCAAGAATCACTTTCTTCCCTAGGAGCATTGTTATCCTGCACAACATATATACATATATATATACCAACAACGTCCATAAATTATGTTATAGTTAAGACAACCTAAAAAGACTTGGTTAATCATGAGGAATCAATCATCAAACATACCTTGAATATGATCTCGAGCTCTATCATTTTACGAGTCCATAAACGTAAGACTTGTCTTAACCTCTCAACTTCTGTCGGATTCATTAGATCCACACGCACCGACAAGGATGCAGTCGGTATCAAAAAATCACCTGATAAGTTGACAAATTCTTCATGCCCAATGCTTTTTTTCTCCTGACATGGAAACAATTTCAAAACTCAACATCAAATGCCAAAATTAATTCCTCGTAAGTACATTAATTCGAAAACAGTATACCTTTGATATATTGTAGCTGATGTGGGGCATGTATTCCCCTGCAACCCAAAAGTTTCTATTGAATTGGAGTTGGGGGGCCGTGAGGAAAAATTCATCTCTCCTAAAATATCTATATGTGATGGCGAGGATTTCTAGACTAGCTGCTGACACTCTAATGCCATCAGCATTTCTGCAACAAGCAACTAGTAGGAGCTTTAATTTCTTGTTCTCAATCTTCAAAGGATCACCATTTTTCTTTGAGAACTTGATGTCTAGTACAAGCACCTCGAGAGAAGAGCAAAATGCGAGTACTCTGTTAAAGACTCCAACCTCGGCCACAATACATGAGAGTTTGAGGGTCTGGAGATTGGAGCAATTGCTGAAGGGAAGTGAGTTTTCAAGATTGTAGAAACCTAGTGAGAGTGACCTAAGGCTTGGATGGGACATGACGTTAGGTGAAATGTCACGAAATCTGTTGAAGTCCTCTAGATCCATAGGAACACAAGGGTGTGGACAATGGTGTGTAAGTGTGAGAACTCTGGTGTGTTTCACGCAAGTTAGTGCTTGAATCCAAGTATTGAGCATTCCATTTACACTTTGGAATGAGTAATGGTCGATTGCACAGCTCTCTAGATGTCCACGGTGATTATCTATAATCTTAGTCATCAGTGTAGCAACTCGATTCGAACCATAAATCGGCTCTTTGGAATTGACAATCCTTGTCATGTCCAAGATTAGGTGAGGTATGTGCTTCCACACGTGTTCCCATCGTTTGGACATAACACTCGTCCTTACCGCTTCTTCTGTGGAAAGTCTCGATAATATCACAAGCAATACATCGTCCGGGAGATTGCTGATCCAATCAACATCATTAACCTGATCATGATATCATAAGCAAAATAGGATGAAGAAATAAAAAAAAAAGTTCTGTAAGAATTTAAAACATCTTCCCAATTTATTCAGGGGTAACTAAAAAACACTCTAAGCCAAAATCCGATGAACATGGAACAAGAACCAAGCAAATATATACTTGCCGCATACATAAAGTTAGAATCAGATTAGACAAATCGAAAACCCTAAACCTAAAGATACATTCCATCCGAACTCAAACTTGTATACCAACGTTACCTGATCAGATGATGATCTCTCCATATTGCTGTGAGATTCTGAAATTCCACTCCGAGTTCTGATTCGGTTGCTGGTTCTGTTCATATTTGTTTATTTATACTTGTTTCTTTCCACAACTTTTCCCCTTTTCCTTTTACTTAGGGGGTTTGTTTTCAATAAGATTTTAATGTTAATTATAGTAAAACAATCTTATTAGTTTTGCTATTTTAATATCATGTTTAAGATTTGTTTAGATGAATTATTATTTTATAATTATCTTTTGTTTAAGGTTTTTTAAAAGAGAATTTATTTTTTTTAAATGGAAAATTAAGATTTAAAAAAAAGAAAATTAGAATTTTTAAAAGAAGGAAAATTAAAAATTTTAAAAGAAGGAAAATTAGGACTTAAGAAAAGGAAATATTATTTAATAAATTATTTTCAAATAGATTTTTAATTTTTTTATTAAAAGTAAAATTATTTTCTAATAGCTTTTTTTTTAAGAAAAAATAGGATTTTTAGAAACTTTTAAGCAACTTGAGAGCTCTAGGAGTTGAATTTCAAATTTTAGACCTAGACATACCAGTTCTAGCATTGTGTCAGCATCTTCTTCTAGTGAACTCTTAGTAAGTAAATGACACGTAAGACCCAGCACCCAAGTCCCAGTTTTCAATCTCACACTTGCAGTCGTCCATTGAAGTACGTAGTGACCGTAGAGGAAGCTAGATAGATGCAAAGATCTGCTTCCGTTATCGTACCTCACTTGGAGTTTCACTTGACGGAGCCTCTCGTACAAACGGAAAATTATTCACGTTGGATATATATAGTGGTTACTGTGTTTAATAGGGCGATGGTGGATAACTTATCCATTACCTGCACACGCAAAGAACATGATCAGTCATGTTAGGACCACGGAACTTCTGATTAAAAATTACGAAACCAAAATCAAATAAATTATAATATAAATACTAAAAACATTTAAAAAAATCATAAAGAAATAGACGAAATTCGCGAAGTCGAGATTTGATCTCTTTCATTAACTCAATAAATCGTCCGTACTGTGTGACGATTTTATGCGATTTTTGAATCCCATGATACAACCGTGATGAGACCGTTTCACAATACCCGAAACAAACAAACTATTACGATATACTCCTAAGACACTTCCTTTTAAAAGAGAAAATCTAAAAAGTATCTTTTAGTGAGAGAAAGTTTCTTTTTCTAGTGAAAGATGATTGTGTGAGTTATGAGATGATCATCTTTGTGAAGTGGAATATGGTTTATTTATAGTGGATCAAGTTTAGCTAACTCGGCCACTAAGTTTTTTAAATTTTTTTTTTTTAAATATTCAAAACTCAATTTACGCAGCTTTGGACTTGTAAAAATGAATCAAATACATTTCCATAACCATTCACATTAATTCAAAATTTTACCCAACCTATTAGACTTATAAAATTCTATTCACACTTCCAATTTGTTACACAAGCTATTGGACTAATAATTAAATTGGTCCAACAGTTACAAGCATTAGTCATTTACTCATTTGTCTCGTTTGATACAAGCAGTGGTCATTGTTACAAGCAATATTCATTAGCAAAACTGTTTTGTTACAAGCAGTAGTTATTGTTACAAGCATTAGTCGTTAGGAAAACTTGTTTGTTACAAGCATTAGTCATGGCTGATCATAATGAAATCGTAACAAACCCTAAGACATTCAAAAAAATTGTTACAACAAAATCATAATCATCAAAATGGTTACCTTCTCTGTAACTTTTGACAATCATTGAAGACATTCGAAAAATTTGATTACATGAAACATATATACTACACAGATATAATGAACGTTTAGACTTCTTTCAAATTCTAAGGGTAGATGTAGTCAAGAGTTTGGTGTGTGCAAGTGCACCATTAAAAACTTGTAATAACTTATATAATCTTCTAAGTCTATGCCCCATAAATACAAAAATATTACAGCCCCAGATCATCTTTAATGATACAAGGGTTCTAATTGGTGATTTATGAAAAAAAAGTTATAACAGGAACCACACGAAATACAACAGGAATGAGATGAAAAAATGAAAAAATGAAAAAGAATAAATTGATTGGAATGAGTAGGAAAATATATTCATTTTGTTCATTCTCAAATTTAATAATTAGTATTTTGTTTTAAAATATCTATGAAAAAGGAATAAAATTATGTAGAATAATATTATCTATAAATGATACTTCTGGTAAAAAATTAAGGAATAAAGAGAAATTAAATATTCCTTCTCATCCTATGGGAGCCAAATTTGCCAAATAAGTAGATAGAATTGTTAAGATTTTAAATGAAATTTCACATGTAATGAAAAAGGTATGCCATGATGGCTTATTCATTATAGTGTTTTTTTTGGTAAAATATTCATTATAGTGTTTATTATTAATGATACTTAGATCATATATATGATATAAGTAATGATAAAAATCACCCAATTATGGGAACGCTTACAACATTATGGTTGGAATCAATAAAAATATAGACCTTGTTGCAGCAAAAGTTTATCTTCACAATTCCTATTGACATGATAATTGCTGTCACATTTGGATTTTCTTTTTCAATCGTCATTTTCGCTATTTCTCCATCTTTTCCAACCAGTTCTGGCTACTTTGAACTTTTTTTTCTGAAAATTAATTATTTTATATAGTATCCTAAATATTAGTTTTGGAGTACAATAAAAATTTTATTTACTTTATTTGAATACTACACTTGTTACAAAGTAAGCAAGAAATTAAAAACAAAACCAAAGAGAGAGAGAGAAAAGAGAGAAAACGCGTGGGAGGAAAGCACCGACGTCCGGCGGCGCGTATGCGCGCGTGTCGGCACCGGTGGCTCCCTTCTTGTCGATCCATGCTAGGTTTCCCACAGTGCGCGTCGATCTGCTGTCCTATCCGATATATTTTCGGATCTGGACTAGGGTTTTATCGCCGGAAGAGATCTGTCTACGGAGGGTTTCAAACGGCGGTAACCTCCCTTTCTCTGGATTCGTGGTGAGGTAGTAGGACGCGGCTCGTCGTGACAGCTTGTTAGTTTTTTGGGTTGAAGTTAGGGTTTATTCCGGGAGGCGGAGGCTCCGTTAGTTCCGCCGTCGCCGTTCAAGTTTCCGGGGGTGGAGGCTTCTTCAGCTCTGCGTCGCCGGCAAAGTCTCCGGGAGGTAGAGGCTCTCTCAGCTCTGCGTCGTCGGTATCATGCACCGAGGGGTGAAGGCGTCTTGTACCTTTCCCCGTCGACTCTTGCTTTTTCTTCTTCTTCTGCTTAATTTTTAGATTAGTTTTTTAGGGCCTTTGTGTTTGTTTATGGCGTTGGTGATGTTTGAGACCCGTGTGTGCGCTCTCGTTGGAGGAAGAGAGAAGCGTCCGTATCAAGATGGTGATGTTCTGTGAGCCGATGTTGTTACTCTGGTGTGTGCTTGAACGGTGGTGGTGATGATCTCGCTCCGGCGATTGATCTCGCCGGTAAAGATTACACTAGAGTAAAAGACGGCGGTGGTGAAGAGTGTGTGTAGGTCATGGGATCCGGTTTGTCACGGTGAGGCATGTTCCTGTAGTGGCCGGTGAGACGCGTCCGTTCTCCGACGTAAGTGCTCCCGGTGGTGGCGACGTTTTGCGGGTTTGCTTCTCGAGGTAGGGCGAACCGCGAGTCGGCGAGTTTGGTTTCGAGGGTAACGGGCTTGGGCCTAAGCGGGTTGGTTCGTTTAAGTTGGGCTTTGTGTTTGGGCCTTTAGGTCTTTGTAACTCACTTTAGGCTTCGGCCTTTTTTGCTAATCTAATTCAGTTGGGAAAAAAAAATACAAAGTAAGCAAGAAAAAATATATTAAAATTGGATATATGTCATTTGAATTACGTAAGAGGATATACAACATCAGGAAAAATATTATTCAAGTCTATTTTTCAAAATATTTCATTTGTTTTCAAATTGAACAAAGTTAGACAACAAAATAAATGTTTATATATCACCACTATAATAAATTAATTAATATTAGTTTATAAATAAATGAAAATGAATGAGATAATAGGTTGAAATCAAGCATTTTCCCAAAAAAGTTTCATATCATACATATATTCATTTGTTTAACAAAACAAATACTTTTTGAAAAAATAAAAATACTTTTTTCATAATATATGAATATCTATCCAAGAGACATTAATTTATTTTATGAAAGTTTTTTTATTTATTTATATACTTTTCCGCCATACAAATTTGAAAATTATTTACTTAAAATTTTTCTTTTCGCATTTTAAAATTTTGAAAATTATTATAAGTCAATTATATAGTACCCAAAGTTTAAAAAATTACATATTACTAAATAAGTAATGTTCCAACTCCGAATATTTTGCTTAAAAATACATGTGCCTATATACATACTAGTTTTACAAGTGATTTTTTTTAATTAATTTCATAATAGTGTAGGAATTAAAACCAACACAACATGAATGAAACTAAATATATTTTAAAATTAGAGTGATTATGCTCAATACCCCAAATAGAAGATAAAATCTGCAAAGTACCTTTTGTGACAAAATAAAAAAAAAATCTGCAAAGTACCTATGACAAAACATAAATGGTTCCAGCTATGCACTTTGTTACTTGATGTTCCAAAATTGCCCTTCTTCTGTTCTGACACAAAATCAGTAACGTGCTCTGACGCTGTTGTTGGCAGGAATTTGTAGCAGTGTGACTATTCAAGGTTGTAGGTGTGGCTGTAGAAGAGTTTTTGTCCGTATGTTGCTTAAACTAATTTTCGACCGCAAGATTGTAATTGATATTTCATGTATTTAAATAAATAAAAAAGAGAGATTCATTTGATATCATCAAAATTTTAATGTTTTATCTTTTCAACGTCTTTTTTTAAATCTCTCAAATACAACAATAACTATGCTATCGCCATTAATCTTTCGATGGTCATCCTTATCTCGTTTCTGTCATTGATAGACCAATTCCATTAAAATTAGATTTTACATGTATACTAGTGAGTAATGATATCAAAGTAAGTCATGCGTCCCACAAATCTCTCTGTTTGTTAGTCTCAAACGAGAGTAACTACAAGCATATGAAAAGAAATATTTTTGGGAATGAAGATCTTTGCAATCTGTCTAAAATCTACAAAGAACACATACAAGTTTCAGTGTAATGGATAGCCACTAAAACATACTATATAAACATATTTGTATGGTTATTGATATACTGAAAGTTAGTATACAATGTTAGTTGTTATATAAAATGTTAGCGTATAAACTTTTTAATAGCCGACAACACAAAAAGTATCATTAACATATCTTATGAACATATGAGTCTTATGTAGTTGAAAATAGAATGTTAACCTTGAATATTAGATGCTAAAAATAATATTAGCGTCTAAATTTACTATTAAACTATAATATTAGTATGTAAGTTGTATTATAATCATATATCTTTTAATGTTAAAATAATAAAGAAAAGGTTGGAGGCATATTTTATACTTTTAAATAATCAATATTGTTAAACGATACAATTATAGTTAGAAGCAAAATTTTATAGTTGACAATAATCCATATTGTGTGATTTTGAGGTATTGGTTATGTCTCAACTGGTGTCTCCCTCTCTCTCTCTCTCTTCTTTCTACATTTTTCATTTTTGTTTTTTTCTCGGTGCGTAAAGAATTTCTCTGCATTGTATTATCAAAGCAAGCAATGCTATGACATGTCGACAAGTCCAAGTTCTACAAATTATTTTACAAGTAAATACTAGAGATTGAATTACAGGTTTTGTTAAAAAACTATGTATCTGAAGGAGCGGAAGTACCTTTAGTAACCGATAACGCGAAGGTAACGTTGAATTCTGAGAATACCCGTTAGCTAAGCCTTCTTAAAGCCGTTGAATTCTTAGAGAATGCCCGGAAGTAAGGATTCAAGAGTTTGTTAACACAAAAGCTCTAGTTTATTAATTCAATGATTCAAAAAGTTGTGTCTCTCACAAGCCAAGAGATCACAATATATATAGGGACATAAGTCCTAACAAATAAAGGAAAACCTAAACGTAAGCTAAAAAGGAAAACATAGATATCTTAGAAAAGGAAATAAGAAAACCAAAGCTCAAGGGTTTTAGGATGTACGCTACATCAGGTCCCCTCCCTTACGAGAGATTCGTCCACGAATCCGGATAGCAAGTCATCATCAGGCTCGTACTTGAACAGGTGCCGGACGTTAAAAACATCTGCAGTATGAACATGTGGGGGCAAAGCAAGGCGATAGGCATTGGGATTAATCTTCTCAATGATTTCAACCGGACCTATTTTGCGCGCCTTTAATTTGTTGTACTGACCCACGGGATATCTTTCCTTGGTGAGAACAGCCTAAACAGAATCGCCAACTTGAAAATGCACTTCCCTGCGATGCTTGTCTGCTGCACGTTTATACTTGACGGTCGTTCCTTGCAAGTTATCTTGTGCTTTAAGATGGGTGTTGGAGATCTCGTCGATAAGTTCAATAGCACGACCATGGAACTCGCCAGGTTGGGGAAGAGGAGTCAACGACAAAGGTCCCCGCGGTATCACTCCATAAACAACTTTAAAAGGGCTGAACCCAAGGCTTCTATTAGTTGCATGATTGTGAGCAAATTCTGCCTGGCACAAAAATGAATCCCAAGAGCGGAGATTATCACCGACCAAACACCGTAACATATTTCCTAAGCTCCGATTTGTAACCTCTGTTTGACCATCCTTTTGTGGATGGTAAGCAGAGCTCATGTCCAAAGATGTCTTAAAGAGCTTCCAAAGGGATCGCCAAAAGTGACTAATGAACCTAGAATCGCGATCTGAAACGATAGACGTAGGGAGGCCGTGAAGCCTATAAATTTCTCGAAAGAAAAGCTGAGCAACCTGCACGGCATCTGTAGTCTTCTTGCAAGGAATAAAATGCGCCATTTTTGAAAATCGATCAACCACAACGAAAATAGAATCATTCCCCCGTTGAGTTCGAGGAAGTCCGAGAACGAAGTCCATGCTGATATCGCTCCATGGCTGCGTTGGAACTGGTAAAGGAAGATAAAGGCCAGCGTTGGAAGCATGGCCTTTGCCTTGCTGACACGCCATACAACGAGTCACGAACCTCTCTACATCACGTCGAAGTGTTGGCCAAAAATAAGATTTGGAGACAAGTTTAAGTGTTCGATCCCGTCCCACATGACCTTCGCTATGTAACTCTTTAATGATTTGTAAACGAAGGCTGCACTCAGGAACGCACAAACGATTGTCTTTGAAGACAAACCCGTCAACCAAAGAGAAGTCAGAGCGCACCCCGTGCGTAAGATCCAACCATATCGCACCAAAGAAAGGATCCAGCGGATAGAGGTCTGCCAAAAGGTCGAACCCGAGGACTGAAACCCGCGAGGTAGCGACCAGAGCATGACGTCGACTCAGCGCGTCTGCCACTTTGTTGAGCTTCCCGGACTGATGTTTAATAACAAATGTAAACTGTTGCAAGTATGCAGTCCACGATGCATGTCGAGATGAGATTTTGTCTTGTGTGCCCAAATACTTTAAGGCAACATGATCGGTGAACAACACAAACTCTTTGTGGGCGAGATAGTGCCGCCAATGTTTGACTGCTTGTACCACCGCATAGAACTCCACATCATAAGTGCTGTACCTACTACGTGCACCGGCTAACTTCTCACTGTAATAAGCAATAGGACGACCATGCTGGCTCAGAACAGCTCCGATTCCCAATTTCGAGGCATCACAGTGTAATTCAAAAGGGGCGTCAAAATCAGGTAACACAAGTATTGGGGCCGTCGTCAACTTCGTTTTGATCAATGAAAAGGCAGCATCGGCTTCCTTAGTCCATGAGAAAGAGACATTCTTCATACAATCCGTAATTGGTGCCATAATAGCACTAAAACTGTGAACGAAGCGTCGATAAAAGGAAGCTAAACCATGAAAACTCCGGACCTCAGAAATCGTTTTTGGTATCGGCCAGGAAGCCACAGCCTCAACTTTCTGCGGATCTACCCTCAACCCTGCTGCCGAAACTACATAGCCAAGGAATAAAACCTCCGATGTGCCGAAGTCACACTTCTGTCGTGCGATAAAAAGCTTCTCCTTACGAAGTGCTAGTAAGACTTCTCGCAGGTGTAACAAGTGGTCCTCCAAGGTGGTGCTAAAAATCAGAATGTCATCGAAATAGACAACCACGAACCTCCCTATGAAAGGCCGAAGGGCTTGATTCATGACTCTCATGAACGTACTTGGTGCGTTTGATAGCCCGAACGACATTACTAGCCATTCAAACAGTCCTTCTCGCGTCTTAAAAGCTGTTTTCCATTCATCACCCGTAGGCCTGGGATTTTTATCCATAACCGAATACCCGAACCGGAACCGATCCGAAATGGACCGGTTCGGTTCGGTTTCGGTCCTAGACAATTTATCCGATGGATATTAGTGTTAATTATCCATGGGTATCGGTTCGGTTTTGGTTTTTACCCGAAACCGAACGGGTACCCGTTTAACCCGAATTCTATGTTTAAAAAACATAGATTTGTATCTTCTGAGGGTCGAACCCGGGTTGGATAGGCAAAGCAACAACTGTTATACCACTAGACTAGTTCAACTTTGTTGTATTTAATACATGTTACTAATATATATACGATTTCTATTTACTTTTCCTTAAAAAAATAAAATAAAAAAATAAAAAACTGGTATATAATTATTTTATTTTGCAAATATTTATATAATTCACATAAGAAACGGGTATCCGGAACCGACCCGAAACCGGTAGTACCCGATCCGAAATCCGAACCGAAATCTACTAAGTACTCATTGGGTATAGAATTCATTTATCCGAAAAACCCAGACCCGATCGGTTCCTATCCGAACCCGAACCGAATATTCGAAATCCCAGCCCTAATCACCCGGACGGATACGAATTTGATGATAGCCGCTTTTAAGATCGAGTTTAGTAAAAATTGATGCTTTACCGATCTGATCCAGTAAGTCATCAAGGCGAGGGATAGGAAACCTGTAACAGGTCGTGATTTTGTTGATAGCTCTGCTGTCAACGCACATTCGCCAGGAACGATCTTTCTTTGGTATCAACAAAGCCGGTACGGCGCAGGGGCTCAAGCTTTCCCGTACGTAACCTTTGTTAAGTAAATCCTCTACTTGCCGACGAAGTTCCTCGTGCTCTTCAGGACTCATCCGGTAATGTGCCCGATTTGGTAAAACCGCATTAGGTACAAGATCAATTTGATGTTGTATATCACGAAGTGGCGGCAAACCAGCTGGGAGGTCAGTCGGAAAAAGATCGTCGAACTCTTTCAATAGTGGCAAAAAGGCAGGTGGCGCTGGTTGCTGTTGTATTGTTGCTGGAGACGTTGCAACCAGAGCAAAGATAGGACGTGAAGCACGCAGCTCGAGTTCAAATTGTGCTCTCGAGATAATCAACAAGTTTTGCTTGGATTCTGGTTGTTGTTGGCTGGTGCTGGTCGTGAGGTCTTTCTCGGGTGACGGTAGTAACGTAATTTTCCGACCTTGGAATATAAACGAATGAGTATTGGTTTTGCCGTTGTGAATAACCTCGCGATCGTACTGCCAAGGACGTCCAAGGATTATGTGTGATACGTCCATTGGAGCTATATCACAATAAAAGGTGTCTTTGTAGAAGGATCCTATGGTAAAAGTAACTGAAGTTCGTTTGGAGACGAAGACCTCAGCTCCTGTCTGCATCCACAAGAGACGGTATGGGTGTGGGTGGGCTTCGGATGGGAGTGCTAATTTTCGCACTGCTTCCTCTGAGATGACGTTAGCGGAACAACCAGAGTCGACCACAAATCGACATATTTTACCCTTGACCGTGCAAGTCGAACTGAACAATGAAGTTCGTTGCCATGCCTCACTTGTTTTAGGAGCGAAGCAGTTGCGACGTAACATGAGCATGGTGCCGGTGTCGCCTGCGACCTGTTCCTCGTCGAGCTCCTCTAGTTGCTCGTCCTCGTCGTCATAGATAGGGTCTCCAGTGACCTCTGTTTCTGTGGCGAGTAGACCACGACGTCCTAAGGTCGGACAAGCAGTTTGAATATGACCTCTTTCACCGCAAGTGAAACAGCGTAGGGCGTTTGGTCGTGAGGGTCTGCCTTCGACGTGTGTTGTGTTATTGTCCGTTGCTCGAGCAGGGTTCTGTGTGGTCTGTGTAGCATCACGACTCGCAGATAGTTTGGTTTCGTCTGTTGTCGTCGTGTGTGGTTTTGAGTTGTTGTTCCATGAATTGGTGCTGTAGCGATTTTGTTGTTCCAC
Source organism: Brassica napus (assembly GCF_020379485.1). Classification (NCBI taxonomy): domain Eukaryota; kingdom Viridiplantae; phylum Streptophyta; class Magnoliopsida; order Brassicales; family Brassicaceae; genus Brassica; species Brassica napus. The sequence continues at coordinate 21,895,530 of NC_063438.1, read as the reverse complement.
CAGGAGTGCTCGTTGTCGTGCTTCAGAAACTGAACTCGGGTCAAATTGATGAAGCATCGTCTGAAGTTGAGTTCGTAACCCTGCAATATAACGTGCCACTAGCTGGTCCTCGGAATCCTGTATGTCTATCCGAGTGAGCATCTGATAAAATTCATTCGAATAGTCTTCTACGGAACGCGAGCCTTGACGAATGTTGTGGAATTTTTGCAAAAGAAGACTCTCATAGTTGTAGGGAATGAATGTCTTGCGCATATGTTTTTTTAACTTATCCCATGATGAGATCTTCTCTTTCCCTCGTCGAGTACGTGATAGTTTTAGTTGACTCCACCATGCGGCGGCATGACCACGGAAACGAGTTGTGACAAGAGGTACTCTCTTCTGCTCCGGGACGTCTTTGAATTCAATGAATTCTTCGACAGTTACAAACCAGTCGAGTAAGTCCTCAGGTTGCGAACCGCCGTGAAACTCAGGGATATCAATCTTTAAACCCGAAGTCCAGCGAGGTGCATCGTCACGATGGTGCTGTCGATGATGATGTTGATGACGAGGTTGATCCCCGAATGGGTTGTCCAGGTCGTCGTCTTCCTGTTCTTCGAAAACAGGGCTGTGGTTGCGGTTTTGTCTCTGCGTCGGGTTTGCGATTGGTGCGTTTGCTGCGTTTTTCGTAAGCGCGGCTTGAACTCCGGCTTGAACTCCAGTCTGAATTGATTCAGCCAAGGTTCTGCGGATTTCATCATGAAAATTTTCCTGGAAATCTTCCAGGAATTGTTGAAAGTGTGTCCAGTCATTAGCTGGTTCTTTGCCCGGTCGAGGAGCCATCACAAGATCGAAAAACAATGATAGGAATCGAAGTTCAAAGTCTCTGATACCAACTGAAGGAGCGGAAGTACCTTTAGTAACCGATAACGCGAAGGTAACGTTGAATTCTGAGAATACCCGTTAGCTAAGCCTTCTTAAAGCCGTTGAATTCTTAGAGAATGCCCGGAAGTAAGGATTCAAGAGTTTGTTAACACAAAAGCTCTAGTTTATTAATTCAATGATTCAAAAAGTTGTGTCTCTCACAAGCCAAGAGATCACAATATATATAGGGACATAAGTCCTAACAAATAAAGGAAAACCTAAACGTAAGCTAAAAAGGAAAACATAGATATCTTAGAAAAGGAAATAAGAAAACCAAAGCTCAAGGGTTTTATGATGTACGCTACATCAGTATCAAACAACATATAAGCTAATAAACTATTTATCTGCTACACAATCATATATTAGTTAAGGGCAAGTCTCTTGTAACATCTAACAAACCAGTTATCGGTTCTTTGCGTCGGCTAACAAAATATGTATCAGTTAAAAGATCATTGATCACATAACAAAATATTTATCAAACCATTTGTTTTTTTTTTCTTTGTATGAAAGAATGTATCAACCTAAACGTTTATCAGATAACAAATTATATACCATCTAACAAACAATATACCAAAAAGGCACAAAGTAAGAAATGATGTATTAGCTAACAAATGATGTGTTAGGTAACAAACTATAATACATGTTTTTCTAATGATCACAATTATGTATAACATGTTACAAAAATCAATAACATACATAATAAAATAACTAGATTTTGACCCGTGCAACCGCACGGGTGTTTGTTTTCACTTTTCTATACATAAATTATTGTTTTAGAACATAAGTGGTATATATTTTTAATGTTAATCATATACTTAAATATTTATATAACTATTTCAAATACAATAATTTTATAATTTACATGTTATAATTAATTAATTGTTTAAACCTTATGTATTTGCCACTTCTTATTATATATTTATCTTATTGTATTTGCATTTATTTATTAAGCAAATTAATATATTCAAGAGAAAATATATTTAAAAAATATTTTGTATTTAATTTATGCTAAATTATGACCCGTATTTCAAAACTGAATTTCTTTTTACCAATATTTTTATGCTTATTCATTTTAGATAATTTATTATTGTATATATAAAAGTGTAAGATATGTTAATTTTTAGACATGAATTATATAATTTGTTAATTTTAAGTCGTTCTATCATCATATTATATTTTAAATAAATAGTTTATATTTATGAAAATAAAATTTATAAATTTATCAATTGAATATAATTTTATCATATTTATTTTAGTATAATAATTATATTTTAATATGATCATGACTATAAAAGTAGATAAAATAGGATATAATTTATTTATTTTCATTTCTAAACGATAACTTAAAATACATTAAGTTATTGTTTAAATATTACACAGATTTATTAGAATTTTAAAAATATAATATATAAATATATATTATATTTAAAATGAAAATATATTATGATTAAAGTAGTTACAAAGATTTTATATTATTAACTTTAAAGAAATACATGTTAATTTTTATACATGTATTATATAGTTTGATAATGTTAACCCATCTTACCAACATATTATATTTTATTTTTGAACATAAATATTTTATAATTACGAAAATAAAATATATATAAATATATATATTTAATACAATTTTATTATATTTAGCTCAATATAATAATTTTAATATAATATGATTGATTATGATTATATAATAACTAAAATATTATAGATTTTTTTATTTTTCATTTCATATAACTGAATATATTAATGTATAATAATATTTAAACTAATTTCGAAATTAGTGAAAATATTTAAATATAATTTCAAAAATGAAGATCTTGTAAAAATCTTTTTAAACAGATTTGTTAGAATTTTAAAATAAATATATTTATATTTAAAATGAAAAGATATCAAAAGATACTATGATTAAAATATTTTAAAAATTATATTTATTATTAGTCTGAATTAAAATATAGTATGAATTTCTATGAATAGGTCCATTAGGTCCATTTTTAAAAAAATCACACATGAATCAAGGTTGTGACTTCTGTTTTAATATATAAGATAAGGTATCTACAACGAAACATGTATCAGACAACAAAAAATGTATCATCTAATAAATTATGTATCAAGCATAATGTTAACCATAGCGAAAATAAAATGATAAACTTGGTCGCCTCCTCTTCGGCTCCGGCTTCGATTTTAGCTGCTTGAGAAGAGATTTCATCAACTGCTCTTACTTTGGAACGGTACAGCTATCATCTATGCAACCAAACACATTTTAGCATTTCATATGATTTGGATGTATAGATAACTATATTTCTAAACTCCCCAAAAATATATATCATCAATGACTAAAGTTTTAAGAAAAGTAATTAAATACATAAAATAAATTCAATAAACAATAAAACTTAATTTGAATCCAATTTGGTATCATTTGCGTTGTAAGAAAGAAAACTAGATCTCGACCCGCGCAACTGCGCGGGTGTTTGTTTGCAGTTTTATATATGTAGATATTTATTTTGGATTATAAGTAGTATACATTTTTAAAAAGTTAATCGTATACTTAAATGTTTAAATAACTATTTCATATACAATAATTTTATAATTTTATCCTTTATATGTTGTAGTTAATCAATTTTTTAAAAACCGTCATATGTATTTGTTGGTTATTATTATATATTTATCTTAATGTATTTGCATTTAGTTATTAAAAATTTTTATATATACATAAAATAGCATATTTAAAAATTATATTGTATTTATTTATGCTAAATTCTGATCCACCTTTCAAAGCTGGATTTTCTTTAAGCAATATTTTTTTACTTACATTCATTTTAGATAATCTATTATTGTATAAAGAAAAATATTAATTTTCTACATGTAGTATATAGTTTGCTAATGTTAAGTCATTCTGTCATCATATTATATTTATAAAATGAGCATTTTATATTTATGAAAGGAAAATTTTTAAATTTATCAATTTAATATAAATTTATATTTTTAGCTCAATATAATAATTTTATTTTAACATGACTGATTATGATTATAAAATAGATAAAAAATGATATAATTTTTTTATAAACGATAATTGAATATATATTAATGCATAATAATAGTTCATTGCTAATTACAAAATTAGTGAAAATATTTACATAAAATTTTTGAAAATTAAAATATTTATCAACAGATTTGTTATAATAAACTTTAAATATATATATATATATATATATATACATATTTAAAATGAAAAGATATCACGATTAAAGTATTCACAAATATTTTATATTATTAGCTTTAATGAAATACATGTTAATTTATATACATGTATTATATAGTTTGCTAATGTTAACCCGTCTGACCAACGTATTATATTTTTGAACATAAATATTTATAATTATGAAAAAATTATATATAAATTTATTAATTTAAAATTATTTTATCATATTTAGTTCAATATAATAATTTTTTTAATATGATTGATTATGACTATATAATAGATAAAAAAAATAGGATAAAATTTTTACTTTTATTTCATAAATGATAACTGAATATATTAATGTATAATAATATTTCAAAATTAATTACGAAATTGGTGAAAATATTTACATATATTTTTTGAAAATTAAGATCTTGTAAAGACTTTATCTTTTAGATTTAGAAATCTCAGTAATATGCAAGATGTCTGTGATCCGATGAGTTGAGACAAAAATCATATACCTTGAACATTACGTGAAACTCGGATCTCTGAATTTTAACCATGGTTCTTGAATTAAGGTTTAATATTCAGTGACACTGCATAGGATACATGGTGATCCTTAATATACAAAACAGATTTGAACTCTAGTGTTAACAACAGCTAATACGTTTGTGTTGAATTTTTGTTTAATTATCTTCTTTGTTTTTAAAATTCTTAAACATTGTTTTTAAAGCCTGTTGGCTTTAAAGCTGGTCGAGCTAATAATGAAATAATTTTAGATCTTTTTCGGATATTTTAATATATTTTGAGTATTTGTTAGATTTTCTAGTATAATCTAAGTCGTAACCCTTACGCCAAAATTGTTTGAAAAATAATCGTATCTTTTTTTAATATTTTGCGTGGTCAGTTTAAACATATAAGAACTTCTTAGGGAATAAACAGTGAATATTCGGAAAGTAAGATATTTCTGTTGCAACATATTTTTAATTTTGATTATACTTGCTTTGCAAAAAAAAAAAAACAGCCGGTTTTGAAACAGAGCACACTACGAATGATTAGTATGGTTTTAGATATATGTATGGTTTTATAATTTATATGTATAATGTTGGTCAAAACTTGTTAACCAGAAGTATAGTCCCACTACAAATGTATTATAAACATATAAATTTATCATATATATATATATATATATATATATATATATATGTTGGTCAGAACCGGTTTATGATTAATCTAGTTTTAGATAGATGAATGAATTTATAATGTATGTAAAATTCATGGTCAGAATTGTGAAAGTATGATATATTTTTTTTATCAAATGTCTTGAACAAACCGGCTGAATATTTTTATAATGTTAGGTTTGATGGTTCTAATGAGATTTGACATTGTAATGTGTTAACGGTGAAGAAAACGTATACTGGTTAACCAAACCAGATTTTTAGGCTTACGTGTCATTATAGTTACGATTATAGATAAAGATATAATTAGAGAATAAATGAAATATGATTTTTTAGTAATAGTTCATTTTTTAAAATATCACACATGAATCAAGGTTGTGACTTCTGTTTTAATATATAAGATAATAAGAGAGAAGAAACATTTCAAACGATCTTAGATGATGTTTTCAGTTTTTTTTTATTATAAAGGTTTTTGGAACTGAAAAACAAGAACAAAAGAAGCTAAGAAAACAAAGAGGACAAGAGAACATAGACGATACTCGAGCGAATGTTCACTCTCTGATGTTTCCTTCTTGTTTCTGCTGTTAATCTTGTAGATAGGTCTGGTATTTTAGGTCTGAGTCTCTGTTAGCTTGTATTACTTTGCTCTGCTTCTTGTGATCTATGTCTGTCTGTAAAAAAACAGAAAAATTTGGTATAATCTTAACATGTTTACCAAAAAAAAACATAGACGATACTCAATCTGTTGATTTCTTATTCTGGTGATTCAAAACCAAAGGCAGTGGAGACAAATTGATGATATGAAAGAAGATGGTTATTAGCTGTCTATCGAATTAATGAGACTCTTGATTCTCTAGAATTTGCATCACCCGAAAAGCAGCAGACACTGTTACTCCTATACCCACATCTATCTAGTAGTATTGTTTAAACCAGAGGATAAAAGGAACACTTCACTGACGCATGCAGAAGCTATGTGGTAGGCTTGTGTAGTGGGATAAAGGTATAATGGGAAGTAAAATGACACGGTAAAATGGTGGGTAGAAACTAAATTAGTGTTCAGTTTAGGTGTATGTGCACCAATTACTCTTAAAATTAATAATAATCAGGAGTAATTGGCGTAGATGCACCCAGAAACCCATGTAATTTGCCATATAACATTGTTTCTTTTTAATATTTTTAGTGACTATAATATCCTTATCTCTATCTCTCTTTCTTCTCCCTTTTATGTGTTCTAATCTCTTTATCTCTCGTACAAATTCTTCAAATCATCTTCTAATTCAACACAAATCTTTATTTTTTTATTCTGATTCTTTTGACACTCATAATGCTAATCTTATTATCTCACCCCAATTCCAATGTTTCCAATTTCGAATCACAATCAACTTTTAGATAATATATACGTTAGCAGGTATTTTATTACTTACCTGCTATTATTTAGATTTTAATGGATTCTTAATCGATACATGAAGTGTTAGCTGTTACAAATAGATTTAGAGCTATTTAATAGATAACTAATTAATTGTTAATAGTTTCATTAACTGATATATGATTTGTTAGTCGATACATTTGTTTGATACATAGATTATTAGATGATACTGAAATTATTAGCGGATATGTTAGTTGTTATGTAGATTGTTACCTGCTATGTAAATATTTAGTTGATAGATCTAGAGTTACTTATTTTCGACAAAGCATAAGGGTATTTTCGTCCGCACAATATCAAAATGTTACTCCTTTTTGGGTTATCCATAATTATAAGCATTCAGCAAATTTGGACTTTAATTGGGGATATTCCACATATTGTCTCTAATAATCACACTGGAAACATACCGGCAGCACAACACTCTGGACCGGAGCAGACAGAGTTTTTACATGGAGGAAAGCCAGGCAAAGGAAACATATTTTCCTATTTCTCTTATAACTAATGTGCAACTCTCTCTACATATATATATTGCTCAATATTGTTTCAAACATGATTGTTAATTTTTTTTATATACATAAATAGAAACAAATACATTATAGTTTGAATAAGAAAATCATTAACATCGTCGATTCCCCAAATTATATAAATTAGTCATCTGTGATATCTTTCATTGATTTGATGTTTAACCGTATTTATACTCATTTATGTATTTTTATTATTTTCTTTGTTACCATATACGTGATTTATTATATGTTACATTTAAACAAGAAAAAAAAAAGAGTTTTTACAAATTTAAAAGTATCAGATACAAATTTATCTTGTATATTAAAAACCAGTCTACATACCACTAAGTTTCATTTTCTTAGTATTTGATACTCATTTTACGTGTCATCATTTTCAATAGTGATCACATAGGAAACAAAAAAATTTAAGTCTAAGCGACATGGTTCGAACATGCGCTGGTAAAAGCTCACCATGACTTCGTGTTTCAGCACCACAAGGATGTACTCGTAATTTTAAGCTCGCCGGAGCTCCTTAACCTCTATGTACTCGCTCTGGTTCTGGTCGACAAAGCTAAAAGCCTTATGCAAACTTTTGTTGGTCGCAATCTTCTCAAAATGCACAGAGACAGACACAAACTCGCCATAATTTAAAACAAAATCTGTTAATCAGCTCCTGGAGGTCAGGTCCAAGCATCTTTCTAACAAGTTCTTTGGCAGTGTCAGAGACTCTTGGCCATGGATCCTTCTTGAAGTTGATGACTGGCCTAATGATCGCCTAAGCAAAGGGATTGCTCAGTCTCTATTTTCAAAATAAATAAAACAATATCAAGAGAAGAAACTCAAAAGGTGGAAAAAGCAAGAGGATCCCGTTCATATGACTTTTGATTCTTTTAAACTTGTAGCTTCAAAGAGTCAAAACTCAAAACAAAGCCGGATTGTACTCAATAGCTTGAAAATGATCAATCACACAAAATAAAGCACAGCGGATCATAGAGATTATGAAAATACCTGGACGTTGAAGGAGGAACTGACGATCAATTTGGGATACTATTAGGTAAAGGAAGAGGGTTCGTAAAGTCTGTATCAAGGTAAGTTCAAAGATGCATTTAATATACTTTTCAGATGACGGTTTATGAAAAACAATAGATTAGACAAGCAACATAACACTAATTAATTACTTCTCAAGCATAAATAACAATGGGGTTTCTCACAATGTGCACGCCATCAGACCACTTCAAATGAGCAGACACCAGTTTACCGTCTTCAGAACCATTCCCTGAAACAGACAAACAGTAAGCTCGAAGGATTCCTTCTCGTGCATTGTGTTCAAAGACAAGGCTTCTGGAATTACCCTCACATCGAACTTACTTCCCGAAACCTCTGCTTTGTATGTGGACCGCATGCCAAGGTTCCTTAATGTTCTAGAAAAGTTGACTTGGAACTGTTTCCCAGCTGCTACTCTAGCCGTCATGGAAGGGTAATTGAGGTTTTTTGGGAGCGTCTTACCGGTGCAAGTGACGGCTTCACCAGAAATGAGTTGAAGCATTTTCAAAATGTAGTTCATTCCGCAGAGAAAATTAATGTGATCCGATTTATCAACTTCATAGACGAGTCCAGGATTAACAGCTTTTATTGGGTCCACATGGCCTGCTCCATAAGCAAACTCGCCCTGATCCATGGACATCGCCCAAGCTGCAAGAAACACACATAAAACAGGTACATTATAAAGAACAAGAAAGCTCTGTTCCAGTACAAAAACAACGCATATTGTGACTGTATTATTATCTCCAATAGGGTATATATACAAACGTCTGTAACCCTAGACTACACCAATATTCACATAGTACATAATAGGTAACATACTATATAATATTTACATAACACTCCATAATATTCATTTTCTTGCTGAAGTAAATTTTCTGATTGAAAATTGTTTACCTGTAGTCATAATCACGGACTGGATCATTGAAGGAGACCATTCAGGGTGAAAGGTCTTGATGTAGGCGGAAGCTCCAGCAACGTGCCGGCAAGACATGTAAGTTCCAGACTCAACTGCAGTGCCGGTCCGGAGTCCGGTGGTGCCTAAAGCACATTCAAAAAATATTGCCCCTTAGTTACAATTTTTTTTTTGCATTTTTAACATTATTAAAATTTAAAAAATTTATATAAAATACATAAATATCAATAAAATTTTTGCAAATTTTCTTTCAAAGTTATTCACAAATTTTGAATAACCAAGTGTTTTAACTAGTTCATGTTCGATTAATATTATTGACAATACGTTTAATAACTTATGAAAACATATTCCAACGTAAATAATTTTGTTGAACTTTAGTTTTAAAAAAACTAAACATTAAAACGAGAGATATAACAATTCCAGCAACAGTCAGTGAACAATGGAAAACATAGATAATTAAAAATGGTCAATTTTGAATAAGTAAAATACAGTAAATAATTGGAGAACATAGACTAGATTTTTATATATTTACTCTGTATTTAATGTTCTATATACTAAAAATAAACAAAGATCAATACAATACTAAAAGAGGATATAAGCCATGGAAAAAGTATGTCCACGTATGATAGGAAAATCAGCCAATCAGAGAGCCCGAAGTTGCCACGTCATCTTATTTATTTTTTCGTAAAAAATGAAAAAACAATGCAAAGGAAAGGATCAAACCAGGTTAGTATGACATAAATATAGGGCAGTTACCACTAAGTCATTGAAACTTTCTTGGACACATATACAAGAATCACTAAGGGCATCTCCAACCCATAACACTATTTTAGTGTCAAAATTACACTATTTTAGTGCAGTTTTAGCACTAAATGTTTTTGACTTTCCAACCACAACACCAAATCTTACACTAAAAAGAATATTCTCTATTATTAAATTATTAAAAAGATTCTTTGTTTTTAATTTTTTAGTAGAATATTTAATATTTTATGACTAACATATATTAACTTATTCTAATTATTTTAATGGGATGAATAATAATTTCCCTAATTATTAGATATTTATCTCGGCCTATTTTTAAAAGTTCTTTTGTTGTATGCAATTTTTATTTTTTAGTTTTAATATTGCAATTTAAATTTCTTGTGTTTGAACTAAACTTTGTTATGTATTTTTAATCTAGTTTTTAATTTGTTTTCATATAAATTAATATTTTATATTAAATCAATGTTAAAGATAACAAAAGAAATATGGTATATTTTTTTTAATTAAAATATCAGATCTAATTAAAACATAATGCTGTAACAAAAATATAGTCAAATATAATTAAACAATATTTTTTGGTCAAACAATATTAAAATAAACAGTTTTACAAAAAAAAAAAAAAAAGGTTTTGCCGTTGCTACAGTGTTACACCAAATATAGTGTGACACTGTAGCAAGGAAGGGAATCACACAAAAATGGCGTTGTTTTTGCAGTGTGATTGGAGAGAGAAATCATCAAATACATCACTATTTTGGCGTTTTACAGTTCCGTTGGACTTGGCCTAAGTATGTAATCACAAACTCTTATGTACAGTTACAATAATATGAATTTAACTTTCAAGGTTTCTGGAATTACTCTGACTTCCAACTTACTCCTGGAAACCTCTGCTTTGTATGTGGACCACATGCCAACGTTCCTTAATGTTCTAGAAAAGTTGACTTGGAACTGTATCCCAGCTGCTACTTAGATTGAACATCTTCCGTATACTCCGCGGAATCGCACAACACAATCTTTCCCTTCACAAGCTTACTGTCTAGACACCCTGGTGTGCACAATAGAAAAGATGTTTCCACTTTTTAATATTATATTTTTCTAAAATAAAAGCATGTTTTGCTTTTTTTTTACTTGTGTTTTACTTATTTTTACTTAATTTTTAATTTACCAATTATTTTATTAAGTTTGTATTTCTTTCAATACTTAAACTAAGATAATAAATAGAATGAACTTTTTATATATTAAAACTTCACCTATCATAAGGAAAAAATATATATATATATTCAAGTCACGAAAATTATGTGAAAATTGAAATCATTGAAGGAGAGCAGTTCTTGCTGAAATAAACTTTCTGATTTGAAAATTGCCAATTGCCAATTGGGTCAACTATCACTAACTGGTTTACATATATCTTCACGTAAATTATCGTTGATTTTGAGTAACTGGTTTCAAAATACCAAGTTAATTCGATCATTGATTTATGATATTTTGTTTTGATGTGGCTACAACAGTCTCACCAAAATCTACACATATTGTACTATTTTAAAACAATCTTACCTATGTTACTTTTTCCAAATTTGATTTCCATAAGAACTTAAAGCACTAATAATTGTTGTCTTGTTGCATTTATATTCTCATTGAATCACCAAGTAGATTATGCCTCCCATAAGGATGTTTTGTTACATGTATTCTCATATGACTAATTGGCCACTGCCAAACAAACATACCACTTTCACAATTCTAGCAACATTATTTTCTTCGAAGTATAAATCTCCGTAAAAAAAAAACTTAAAGCACTAAAAGTTGTTTACTGCATATATATGGACTAGTTTCTCGCTTATAATTGTGATAAGCGAAACAATAACTGGAAACATTAGTATGAGGTCACGACTCAAGAGACACTAAAACTATCTCCAACCCTGTTTTAACAATATTACTTCAAATTTAAAGATATATTGTTCATATCTTCATTTTCTTAGATGAACTTTTTAAATTAAAAATTAGTCATTAACTTTTACATATTTTCTTTTCGCCAAAATAAATTATATATATCAATATTATCCTATTACTTTCTTTCTTCTTGTCATCATTATCCTATTACTCTCAAAGTTTCAATAACTACTTTTATCTAAATAGATGTGTATATCTCAGAACGTGAAAATATTTTATTTCTAAGAAATTTTAATTCGATTAAAAGAATCAAAGATAAGTAAGCTTATTTTTTAATCACTACTAAAAAGAACATCTATAAGGTGCTTCTTTATAAGATATAATATTCTTTGTTTGTTTATTTATATTATGTAATAGTTTTATTAGATAATAATGTTTAGTTTGTATTATAAAGATCCAAGTTTTCTTTACCTGTATCGCCATTGTTGTTGCAGTGAAATGTATTACTTTTTCTTCATGCCCGTAAGATAAACTCGAAGCAAGAACTTGTTAGTGGGTTGATAAAAAAAGTATATCGTTCCGGTCAACTACATTTCGCGTTCCTTAATATCTATATTTGATTTTATTAAGTTTGTATTACAAAATTTGATTTTTACTAACATATTTTCCAATAACTATTATAAAAATGTTTTCAATATATATAAGAAAAATACAATACAAAATCCAATTTCAAACACCAACTTAAATTATGATTTTTATATTTAACATTAAATTTTAAAATATTATATATGTGATTATTTATGTGATTGTACGTATTACATATTATTAATTATAAAAAAACTTATTTGATGGTACGTATAAAATACCATTAATTATATGATAACACAAATTTTGTAACTTATGATGATACATATAGGATATATATATAATAATGATTAGAGGTGGGCGTTCGGGTTCGTTTTCGGGTCTTTTTGGGATTTGGTGTTCAGTTCAGATCTTTGAGGATTTGGTTCGGATTTGGATAACTAATTTAAATAGGTTTGATTTAAATATTTGGATAGAGAATTAATAATTATTTAAGTATTTTTGGAGTTTTGAGTATTTTTTAACTATTTAAAATATTTACGTTTGATTATTTATATATATTTTTAAGCATTTATGCAAACTTAAAAGTATCATATATATTCTGGATGTTTATATATATATATATATTAAATCAAAAATAGTTAATATATATAAGTATATAAATCTATTTTGGATACCCAAAATACTTCGGTTCGGATCGGATTAGGTTTCAGCTCTTCAAATACCAAAATTTTGAATAATTCGAATATTTAATCAATTCCAGTTCGGATTTAGTACTACTTATTCGGATTGGGATCGGTTCGATTCTTCGAATTTGAATTTTTTGTCCAACTCTAAATAGTGACATAAAAATTAAATAGCATCATATTTTTTTTTAAATACAGCCGCACGGACGTGCAGGTCAAAATCTAGTTCTAATTAATGCACCTGCTGAATTAAAATGGTTAACCACCTACGTAAAGTGTTAGGTGTTTTCCATGTGAATGATACGTAAGAGAGAATCAAGTGGACTACTGGACCGAAGGAGATTTAATTAACTGATAGATACACACCGAAATAAACTAGTGTTTAGTGGAAACAAAAATCTTCAAGTAATATGCTGTTTGGAAGGAACCTAATGGCAGAAGATTCGGTGAGAAGCCTAAATCAGCCTCGGTTCTTATAAGAATCATAGATAAGCAAGTTCGAAACCACATCACCAGCATGAAACATCGAGAGTCATCAGCCTATCGAAAAGCAATGGAACATGGTTTTCTTTACGATAAAAAATTCTAAAGTGATGTATATCTATTGATTTCGATTTTCTCTCCTTATTCATCTAATTTAATATGATATCAGAATCAGATCCACATAATCCAATCTGATCTATAACGTTTTGGTCCATCAATCTTTATCTAAATATTCTGAAATGACAAAGTCTTCCACATAATTAGTTGGAACGATCCTGTGAAACTTAACATATGATAACGATCAAGTTGATTTGATAGATTTATCCAACATGTAGAGGATTTGTAAGTCGTGATTATGATGGAAACGCCTTTGCAAGTGTGACTAGGATCTAGATCAAAACACTTTTTTCTTTTGTAGCTTGTACAAAACACATTTACAATAAGCCCTTTACACATTTAACATTAACGAGCTTATTTAGAGAAAAAAACTAGAATCTTATTTATATCGGCTGGTCCATAATATGTTAGTCCAAAAGAGAATCTAAATTAAATGATCTCTTGTCCCGCATAACCTAATTAATAAAATCAAGTCGTCGGAACTAGCCTGTTCTTTTCCTCCTTTTAAAATTGTTAATGGCGGAATCAACCTGTTGCAGTGAATATCTATACTAGCTAATCAGATAGTTTTGAATTTTTGTTTTTAATAAATAAATACTGACGCATGTTTATTGCATTTTGTGATAAAAAAAACTATTACAGATATACAAATAAGGAAGAGCTGACAAATTCCGTTATACAGCAATTTAATTTTAATATCTTTTGTCATAGAGCTCGCGAAATGTACTGAGATAACTAATATTCTGCGATGAATGAATTCAAAACACGTTAGTGTTTTAGATAGAGATCGTTGATGCATGCCTCTCGCATGCTCGTTATGTATCATTCAAACCCAAAGAATTCAATCATCGATCTCAATATTTTTTTTTGCCAAAAGATCTCAACGTATCATATATTAAGAAGTCATCGTTGATATCATGAGAGATCATCACAAAGAATCTAGAAAAGGTCATACAATAAAATATGTCAACGCAAAGGCTACCGTATTAGCCGGTGACCTACTTACTTCAACCGTGGAGTTATATAATAAAACGTAACTCAAACCATTTTCAGACCAAAAGAGCATCACAAAACAAATCAAATATTTTGAGTTACAAACCCTTAGAGCATGGAGATATCGAGGAGGGAACATGTTTCATCAGTCCACCAGTGTCTAAGCGTGAGCTTCCACGTCTCTCTCATGCATGGTACGTTGTGCAAAACAGGCCAGCCGAATCTCCAAGAAGCTTAAACTCAAAGAACGTCCTAAGGAGCTTTTGACGACTTTAAGCAAAAAGGCGAAGAGTATTGCTGGCCGGAAGAAAAAAGCTTACGACGGCTGTGGTGGTACAAAAGCAAAGACGGCGGTGGAAATGGTGATGGAGGAGGAAGAGGAGGAGGAATATGGCATTTGGCAGAGAAAGATTTTAATGGGAGACAAATGTGAGCCGTTGTGTTATTCCGGCGTGATCTTCTACGATTGTCGTGGACATCAAGTAAAGGAACTGCCTCCGAGATCGCCATGTTCCATTTGGGTGCCGGAACAGCCGAGACGTTCGTATGTCGGGTCGGTATTAAGCTCGACGGAAGAGGAATTTGACTGATGTTCTGTTTGGTGTGTCATCATGACTCATGAGGTGAGTGGTGATTAAACTCGCTAGAAGTTACGTTAATCCCTTGTGATTGGTAGATGGTATCAAATATTTTATGCAGATTATTGTGTAATCTATTTGGCAAACTAATAAAGATCTAGTGACGAAAACAATACTATATAATAAAACGCTATGTTTCCTTATCAACCGTTCATTACTCTCGTCGTTTCTTTGAAAAAATATTATATAACCCGAAAGCCATTTTGAAGTCTTAAAAGAAAGTAAATTAACTCGCCAACAAAAATGAGAAATACTTGGGTTCACCCCCTAGGGTGAACCTCTAGGTTCACCAACCAATAGTGTTTGAGTATTTGATATTTGATATCTTTTAAAAAAGGAAATAAAATTGAATATCCAAATTAGATTATATCTTTAAAATCAAATAATAAAAATACATAAAAATAGTTACAAAAAATAAATAAATTAATATTATTAAGTCTTCAGCAAAATATTAAACCCTATACCCTAAATCCTAAACCCTATACCCTAAACGTTAAACCTTAAACTTTGGATAAACTTTAAACATTGGAAAATCTTAAACCCTAAATTATACATTAAAAATTAAATTTTAATAAAACTAAACCCTAAATCCTAATCACTAAACCCTAAACCCTTGGGTAAACTCTGAACCCTTGGGTAAATTCTAAACCCTTGGATAAATCATAAACTCTAGGATTTAATTTTAAATATTTTTAATTTAGAGTTTATGATTTATCCAAGGGTTCAGACTTTATCCACGGGTTTATGCTTTAGTGATTAGGATTTAGGATTTAGGGTTTAGTCTTATTAAGATTTAGTTTTGATGTATGATTTAGGGTTTAAAATTTTCCAATGGTTTACGGTTTATCCAAGATTTAAGGTTTATAATTTAGGGTTTGGAGTTTAGAATTTAGGGTATTGGATTTAGTATTTTGCTAACATTTTAACAATATTTATTTATTTATTTTTTGTAACTATATTTATGTATTTTTATTGTTTTATTTTAAAAATCTATATCATATTTGGAAATTCAATTTTATTTCCTTTTTTAGAAGATATCAAATATCAAATACTCAAACACTATTGGTTGGTGAACCTAGAGGTTCACCTTAGGGGGTGAACCCAAGAATTTCTCAACAAAAATATGGACAGAACTTAGGTTCACCCCCTAGGGTGAACCTTTAAATTCACCCCACTATTTATGACCAATCAATTTTCCACATAGATAATTAATTAAAAAATATTAAATTAACCAAAAAATAGCTACAAAAAATAAAAAATGCTAATTTTAACGACGCTAACGCTTCCAGCGAAACCCTAAACCCTAAATTTTAAATTATAAACCCTATACCCTAAATTCTAAACTCAAATCCAAACCCTTAAACCAAAACCCTATACCCTAAACTCTAATCCTAGACCCTAAATCCAAACCCTATACCCTAAACCCTAATCCTAGACCCTAAATCCAAATTATATACCTTAAACCCAAAAAATAGACTATAAACCTAAACCCTATATCCTAAACCTAAGTCTTAAACCCTAAACCTAAACCGTAAACCTTAACCCAAACCCTATAGCATTTAAGTTCGGGGTTTGGGTTTAGGGTTTACCGTTTGGATTTTAGGTCTAGAATTTGGGTTTAGGGTATAGGTTTTGAGTTTAGGATTTACGGTTTGGGTTTAGGATTTACGGTTTGGGTTTAGGGTCTAGGATTAGAGTTTAGGATATAGGGTTTTGGGTTTAGAATTTACGGTTTGGGTTTAGGATTTACGGTTTGGGTTTAGGGTCTAGGATTAGAGTTTAGGGTATAGGGTTTTGGTTTAGGTGTTTGGATTTGGGTTTAGAATTTAGGGTATAGAGTTTAGAATTTAAATTTTAGGATTTAGGGTTTCGCTGGACGCATTAGCGTCGTTAAAATTAATATTTTTTTATTTTTTGTAGCTATTTTTTATTTAATTTAATATTTTTTAATTAATTATCTATGTGGAAAATTGATTGGTCATAAATGGTGAGGTGAATTTAAAGGTTCACCCTAGGGGGTGAACTTTAGTTCTGTCCCAAAAATATATACTAGTACATTTCAGGTGACGAACACGCACGCCAAAAATCTTATAAAGCTTATACATAACCAGATATATTCATTTTTATTATTTATTAATGGAAACAAAATAACAAAATGTTATAGTAGTATATTTATATTACCATATGCATGAACCATGTTTATCCTCCATACACCGAACAGGTTATCTTACCCTGAACCAGATTATAACGACCGGTTAAGGTTAAGGTTAAGCACCAGGTGCTGCATCTTTAGCCCTACCGTGGAAATACCCACCGTACTCTCTAGCATAATCTTTGACGTGAGAGGCCGTGTCATAGATCCGACCACGTGCATAATCCATTTGATCCGATCCAACCGGGTGCCTTCCACGGAAATAACGATACGCCCACGATACGACAGCCAACGTTCCAACAAGAAAACCGGCCACCGATAAGAACCCGCCAACCCCGATAAATACCGGGATCCATACCGGACTCGAGATGATGATCAGCGGAAGAAAGACAACGAAGCCTATCCCGACGGCCGTCACGGTTAGGCCTAGGAGGAAGAGGAGGATTCCGCCGGATATGAAGAGAGCGAGGAGACCAAAGAGCTGTGAGGAGGTTGGTGAATGAGATCGGAGAAGGCGGACAAGAGAAGCGTAAGGGCTGTTTCTTTCGGTGGTGTTGCTGCTACCGTAGATGGGCCAGTATTGGGCGTCGCCGCGAGAGAACGTTTCCGCCATTGTAGAGTGACTTGTTGCTATTGTGCGGTGACAGAGAACAGAAATAGGAAAGGGGTAAAAAAAAACAAATGGAGGACAAAATTTTCAGCTTTGAGGTGGCATTCATGCAAACACGTGGAGATCGGTCTCTGTTTTCATGTTTGTCTTAAATCGAGAATTTGGTTTAAATCCGGTTTAACTAAAAATGAATTGTTGGGATTGGTTCGGTTTATTTGCCACCAAAAGTAAAAGGACCAAGTGTCAATATAAAGAACACTGAACACACCCTCAAGTTACAAGAAGAGAAAACAGCAAGCAAGAAAGCTACAATACCGAATCAGTAGTAGCCAACGCCTCTAAGCTCAGCAGAACTTGGCTGCTGCATATCACTAGCTTTACCTAGAAACACAACTCGGCCTGCATAAAGAAGAAACAAAGATCAAAATCTGACTTTTTTCAAATAAATCTGAGTGAGTAAAAACGAGATCTTGAAGTTGAGCCAGTTCATACCGTTTCTACGAATGGCTACTTCTCTAATACGTCGAACCAAACCAGTAACAGGATCAGTGAAAATCTTCGTCTCCAGATTACCCTCCAAGTAGACAACAGTGCTGTTATCCACCGACACAAAACATGAGCTACCAAGTTTCAACCTTTATATCTCTAACACGAATCTAAAACCTCAGAGAAGAGAGAACTAACCCGGGTTCAACGTTCTTCAAGACAAGTTCAGCTAAACGCTCAGGGTAAACAGAGACGCGGTGCCACTGCACAGCAGAACGGTTCGCATACTCTCTCGGGTCTTCGTTGATCAAGGGTCTCCGGTTGTTCCTGATCCCACCGGTTCCTACAGAGAAGAGAGTGATAGTTCTGCCATTCTTGAGCTTCTTCTGCAGAGGAAGCTGCCCCACTTGCCCCACCAATATCGCCTGAAGAAGATCAACGACTATGATATTCACAACGAGATAACATTTTTCAATTGGAATCAGAAGTGATTTGGTTGGTACCTTGAAAATGCCAAAGTCAAGGCCGTTCTCGAGTGGACGCTCCTCCATCACGCGTTCCTCTTGATGGTTTGGATCTGAAGCCTTCGTTTCAAGGGGAGATTCAGTGTCTGATAAGTCGGAGATGTTGTTGTTGGTGCTGAAGGGCATGGAAGCCTGAGAGAATCTGGGGTTAGAGAGAAGAGATCGGTAGAGTCTTCTCGAAAGCGTAGCCATTGAATTCGCCATTTTGGTTCTTCTTCTTCTTCTTCGCTGGAGATTTCGAATTGAACGGATTCTGGGTTTAACGTCTTAAACCCTAAACGGGTCAAAGCGGTGAGAAAGTTATTATTAGTTTTTGGGATAAAGGGCCTAAACTATTTTAAATCTAACAATATTAACCAAAACCTTATAAAATGAAAATTTTAACCCAACATTTGAAAGTCCTTAGAGAAATGGTCAATGAGAAGAAAATTGCTTCCGTCTTTCACCAAAGATACAAGTCACACACGTTCCTCAAGTTTTTTGATTATCCCTTATATATTTTGGTTGAAGTTAATCATTTATCTATATATTAATTGATAAACATTACAATATTGTTTTGTAGACACGTGTCAGCATGAGAATAAAATTCAGAATTCTTAGAAAAATAGGTTGGTCTATCTTAATTTATATTATACTGTTTAAGCTAACTAGACAAGAGATATTGTTTTGATTTATGTGCTTACTCTAATTTAATTATATACATAATACGTAAATGAACTCAATTATTTTTATATATAACGTTCATCTCGTGCAATTGTGCGGGTCTTAACCTAATTATTAATAATTAGAGAGCAAACTAATTGTAAATGATCCTCATTTTCACCAAATTAGTTTTAATACTCCATATGTTCCTAAATATAAAATGTTTAGAATATTTTTTACGTTCTAATATGTAGGATGTTCTCATATTTCTAAGTAGTTTTAAGCTTATCAAAAATTGTGTAACCAATCAAATTTAATAGTTTTATTTTGTAATTGGTTGAATAGTTTTTAATTTAAAAAATCAATGATACTTTTTAGATATAATGTAACTTTTTTAATAAGTGTGTTTTACCTAAAAGAATCTTATACTAATTTAGGAACAGAGAGAGTAATTCTTTTGGAAACACACACTGTCCACATAGTTTTCGATTTTGTGAATTCAAAACAAGAGAAGTAAATATCGCACAGAATCTGATGTATTTCTCAACAACTTCAAGTCATGTTGTTTCCACAAGTCATCTTTTGTTTTCAAAAAAGTAATATACCAAGTCAAAGATAATTAATTATTCCTCAAGATGTGGAGAAGAATACTAACAGACCTCCAAGTCTCACCTCTTTTTAAACTCAATACCACAAGCATTCTCAAACCATAACGACAGAGAGAAAAGAAGAGTAGTACTCTCTCGTAACTTTTACAAATCCATTTTTTTTTTGTTAGAGCTCCCTCCCTTGATATATCTCCAAAAACAACAAATGAGTCCCTTGAAGAAGATCACTCTCGTTACTATTCTTGTTTCGTTTTATATGTTTTCATCATGTGTTTCAAGCACTGAGTTTGAAGTTGGAGGTGATGATGGTTGGATCGTACCACAATCTAACACGACTCATGGAGATGTGTTTAACCAATGGGCTTCTCACAACCGCTTTAAAGTTGGCGACACTGTCCGTAAGTATTCTTTATCTATATGCAGTTTTCAACTTTATATACATGTATATGAATAATGAACTCTATTTTATTATTTTGGTTAAGGTTTCAAGTACAAGAAAGACTCTGTGTTAGTTGTGTCATCAGAAGACGAGTACAAGAAATGCAAAACTACTAAACCGCATTTTTATTCCAACAATGAGGATACTGTTTTTAAACTAGACCGTCCCGGTTTCTTTTACTTCATTAGCGGTGTCTCTGGCCACTGCGAAAAGGGTCAGAAGATGATCATAAAAGTTATGGAGCCGGAGGAGTCTACGCCAGATTCTCCTTCTCCTTCGTCCCCTTCTTCATTTTCTTCTTCTCCTCCATCTCTCCCGGCGTCTACTCACAACAAGAGCAATGCCTTAAAAACAACAGTCCAGTTCAGTAGTTTCGGTTTTGTTTTCTTTGCAATTATAGCTGTTTCTGTTTTTGGTTGGGTTTAGTTTAAGAAGATTTTAGGCCGGTTTAGCATTTTGTTCTCTTGAGGTTCTTCATTCAACATCAGTCCATCAGGCTGCTTCATTCTTAGGCACTCACTATTTCGAATAAACACATTGATTTATGTTTCAATCAAAATATGTTCTCTTTTCATGTAGCCTCATTATTTATATGGATCTTTACAGTTTCTTTATGTGCCTTATTAGTGTTTTTTTCAGAAAAAAAAAATATTTAGAGAAATCTGCCACTAAGAACATCTCCAAAAAGACTCACTCTATTATAAAGTTTCCAAAACTCTATATTTGAAGTTTAAAAGTGTTTTTTCTCCAAAAGCAGAACTTCAAAGTTAACTTTAAAACTATTTGTATTTTATCTTATGATCCTTATATTTATCATAGTTAAATTAAATTTATAAATAAAATTTGTAAATAACTAAGCACATATATAAAAATATCACAACAGTATTTACTAATAAAATGTTATACTGAAATACAAATTTTAAATAGAAATAAATAATTAATATTAAACTTCAAGAAAAATACCATATTATTCCATAAAACTATTTTCGTAATGCATATATGATCAACTAGTGTATTTCAAAGTAAATAATGACTCTTTTTATTTTTAATTTGTAGATCACAAACTAAAAACTGTAAAAAATCAGGTGATCTTAAACTTGTAAATACATTAGATCTGAACAAAAAAAAAGTAAAAGAAAATTAATATTGCTAAAAGACTTAACTTCTATCAATGATATTAAAACTTAGTGAATACATTCGATCTGATAAAAAAAAATCGTACCAAATAGACATAAAAAAACAATCATCTACGGTTACAAAAAATCGTTTGGACAATAATTTGGAGATTTTGGAGATTCTTGATCAAATTTACATGACTACTAGTGTTGTAATATTTAAATTTGTGTAGTTGTTATGTCTTCATGTAATTTTTGAAAATATTTTTTGTTGTTAAGTTTTTTTTGTATTATTGTTGTCTAAATCTAGTTTTAAAATATTTTAAATCTTATTTTAAAGTTTTATTTAATTTTATATGTTTTTTTAACACATTTAATTTTATATGTAAAACTTAAATTTATTAAAAATGAATTTTTTATGAGATATGAAATTTTTTAGGATTAATACGATAAACGAGAAAATATTTAAAAATTATAAATGTGATAAGTAATTGTAGGGACCAAAATAATAAAAATATGAAATTTCAAATTTAAAGTTTATTTTTGGAAAGCAAAAAACTTCATATTTGAAGTTATATACTCCCTCCGTTCCTATAAGATATATGTTATGGAAAAAAAAAATTTCAAAAAGATACATTTTTCACATTTTCAATGTATGATTTTATGAAAAATTGTAAGTTTCAAAAGAATTAATGGTGTTTATTGAATTTCTATTAGCTAAAAGTTATGAAAAATTGTTATTCACAAAAAACAATGCATATTTAATGAGTTTTCTTAATATATGTGAAAAGTCTAGAATTTGCATCTTTTAAAAACAGAGGGAGTAGTATATTTTGGAGATGCTCTAACGCAACCCATACATGTTATGTACTAGAAGAAACATTTCATTTCAATGAAAAAATCACAGTACTATAGTTGTTAATATATACATTAAACTTGGTAGTGAAGAAATTGCCTTAAATAAATTAAACAATTCATATAACAATAGAACTGAAGTATTACAAGAAACATTTAACCTAAATTAAAAAAAAAAGAGAGTACAGTTTACTCTTTAAACAAAACTTGGCGGTAACTTTCTAAAACAATAAGGTTTTCCAGGCAAGCTCCTATTTTTTAAGGCCGGTGGAGACACTTCATGCCTCTTTGGGTGTGGACTTGACTTTGCCATAGGGACTGTAAGGAGAGAAGCCATTACGCGCTTGCTGATTCCTAGCCTTCCTCACCTTCCCAGCTCCACTTTCTATGTTCAGATTCACTTTTGGCGGCGATGAGAAACAGAACGATAGAGCAACCGCCTGTCAAACCCCCATTACAAAAAAAAAAATATGAAAACCCACACAAAGTTATATTGCAAGAACAATGGTTTATACGTGTGTGAACAATACCTGGAGATCGAGCCGGTGAACATTAAAGATGTCCTTCAGAGAATGTGAATTGTATGCTGCGATGTAAGCCCTGTACGCGTCCTTGGCTGTCTTGTTCAGATTATAGTCATTGGCTACATACTTCTCCTGCATCACGAGTACAAAAAAAGAATGGTGTTGTTACAACTAATCCAGCTACAGATGCAAAAAGTCATTCACCCACAAATAGACTGAATCAGAACCATTACCAGGGCGGATCTAACATTCAAAAGCTTCTTTTCATTGAACTCAAGCTCTTTTACAGGTACTTTTGCAGCCTGTTGATTAGAGTACAAATCAATAAACAAGTAGGTTGTTTACCCACAAAAAGATTCCAAGATACAATTCATACCTTAAGGTATCTAATAAACTGAAGCTCTTCAGGTATCAAGACAAGTAATGCCTTTCCCTTTGCTCCTTCTCCACGAGCTGTTCGGCCAACCCTATGGATATACTCCTGCAAACAACAACACCCACAAACAATCTAAGATTCACATAAACATAAAAACGAGGATATAAAGAGAAATAGCAAAGTGTTTCTCATACCGTGGGCTTGTCTGGAGGATCATACTGTATAATCCAGTCCTACAGATAAATAAGATTCAACACAATATGATCACAGTAATCCTATTTGAGTATTTATAATCAATGAGAACCTAGTGAGTGTACGTACCACCGCAGGAATGTCAAGACCACGAGCAGCCACATCAGTACACAACAGAATACCTTTCTCTGCTTTCATAAAGTCGAAAAAGGTTTTAGTCCTTCGGTTCTGATCCAGTCCTCCATGGATGTCACAGCTTTCCACGTTGATTAGTTTCATGATCTCGGCATGGAACTGTACCGACTTGCACGTCGAGAAGAACACCATTATTTTCTTGTTTAGATTCTTCTTCAAAAAAGATATTAGGAGGAGAAGTCTTTTCTCGCTCGGAACAACACAGTAGCCTTGCTCCAATCCTTCATTTGTCACCTGAAAGTTTTGGAAACTCATTCAAGTTAAAAACTTCATGGCATGCTCGTCATATTTTCATTACCAGAATGTTTCTGATTTCATACCTTGCGTCTACCATCATCGACATCAACGAGAACAGGAGACGTCAGTGACACTCGAGCAAGATCTTGAACCTGTAACGATTCACAAGAGTGAGAAACAGCAAGTACTAATAATGACAATACCGCAGCTGAAGGAAAATTACCTTGGAGGTTTGAGTGGCAGAGAATAGTGCGGTTTGCCTAGTCTGCATATACATAGTCATAACTTTAATCACAACAAACTCCAAACCATAACATATAAAATCCAATAAAAATATTTCACTAGTGTGTTTTGGCTGAGGCGAATAGCAATACCATGGCATGTTGCTTTATAGGAAAACTTAGAGCAAATAGCAAAGAGAAGGGATCTATGATACTGAAAGGTTATAATTTATCTAGATTCTCATTTCTATCCTTATTAAACCTTAATTAAGACCCCGAGAGATGATTTACCTTTGGTAAAATCTTTAGAATCTTATTCATGTCTTCCTCAAAATTTTCTTCCAGGATTCTGTCAGCTTCATCGATCACAAGGCACTGCAATTTACAGGAACATATACAAAGATATATATCCATTATAATCATCTACAGACTACAGCATATATTTCAAATATTAGTACGACTACAACCTAAGCTAAAAATCTAATTATAAGCCAAGCATTCTGTAGTTTCCCTCTATAGTTCTATCAAAGAGGCGGCACAATGAGAACATCATTAGCTGCTGTATACATTTCATCTATCCAAAAGATGTCTATGAGGCTCAACAGTAATAGTTTACAACATCTAATTTCAGAAAAAGAAGACAAGAACACGGTCAAAATGAAACAATGAAAAAAGGAGAGTACCTTGAGGTGTTTATAAATGAAACCCTTTGTGTGTTGAAGATGGTCAAGAAGACGCCCAGGGGTTGCAATCAACAAATTAGAACCATTTGCAATACGTTGTGCTTCTGTCCTTCTGTTATTGCCACCAATAACCATGCTGACCGTCAGCGAGTGATGCTTGAGCAGCTCCTCCGCTACATTTTTTGTCTGCAATATCAAAAATAGTACAGTGAAAAATGGGAACGTACAACAATATTCACACTTTACAAAACCAATGCAATTACAATGAGTCAGTCAACTACATGAAAGATGAGAAACTCACAGATTTTTTTATTACAGGACTCATCTACTGACATTAACAGTATGGTAGATAAATTACCTGAATAGCAAGCTCCCTTGTGGGGCAAATAACGATGACACCAGTCCCGTTGCGAGGAGAGAAACGCTCTTTAAAGAGCAACTCAACAGCAGGTATGAGAAAAGCAAGTGTTTTACCAGAACCAGTCCTAGCAGCACCAAGAACATCTTTCCCCTCCAAAAGGGGAGGAATTGATCCAGCTTGAATCTAAATTATAGCAAATGATTTAAGAGACTTAACAAACATACCACAAGAAATTCAAAACCTGGTCTAAACATGAGAAAAAAGGTTCAGAATTTTTACGTACTTGAGTCATATGCTCAAAACCCATGACCTTGATAGCTTCGAAAGTCTGCTCAGATAAGTCAAGGGATTCAAAAGTCTCATTAGTCATTATCCCTTTCCCAACAACCACCATCTTCTTCTCTTCTTCTTCATCTTCATCAGTTTTGACTCTTCCTTGCAGCTTCTTCACTTTCTTAACCTTTTTCTCCATCTTGTTCTGGATTCCATCTACGTTTTCCTCTACATTGTGGGTTTCTTCTTCTTCGTCTTCCACCTTTTGCAGGTCGTTCTTCTTCCCACGGTTTCTCTTTCTGACTCTCTTCTTGAGCTCTTCACTGGCTTTCTCTTTCTTGAGCTCAACCATGTCTGCTCTCTTTCAGTTAATCAACTCTCTGCATCGAACATACAGAGACTATATTAAATTAAAAAAAAATCAATTTCGAGAGTAACTATAAAAATCTCATAAAGAGGGACCAGTTCCAAAACGGACAATGCAAGCCGACCGAAACCAAGGTTTCTCCATCAAACGAGTTCGTAATTAATAATGAAACCGTCAATTTCGAGTCTAAAATCCAAAAACTTTTTAGGATTGTATTACCAAACTAAAAGGTGGGTACGGTTTGTCAAGAGCTCGTGTAGTAGGGAAAAAAATAGTTTTTTTTTTTTTACCAAATCGCAGTGCTTTGGTTTTCTTATCGATAGAGAAAAAGGAAGTGATACTGGATAAACAGCACAGAAACTTACATGCGATGGTGAAGAGTAGTGGAGAAAAGTGAGAACGCGGCGGAGAGAGAGAGAGAGAGAGAGAGGGAGAGAAAAGAAAGGTTTAGGGTTTAACGAGTCTTTCTTTGTAACGTTTTGTTTTGTTTTTTTTTTTAATTAAATTTTTTTGGAGGTTATTGGTTGGTGTATTTTGATGGATTTGAAAATCCAAACTATATCTAGTGTTATTGGTTTTATGATTTTTAAATATGTATTGAAATCATGTGTTATTCGTTTAATGATTCATAAATTCTAATTCAAATCAAGTGTTATTCGTTTAATGATTCATAAATTCTAATTCAAATCAAGTGTTATTCAATCATATGAATTTACTAATAGATTAGATTTCATAATGTATTTGAATGGATTTGCATGGATTTCTTTGTGAAAAATACAAAGACCCAAATCCGAAGGAAAACCTCCGGATTTATAAATAATAATCCGAGAAAATTCGAAAATTTGTATATTTTACTTGGATTTATAAATACTATATGAATTTTTAAATCAATAAAAATATATAAATCAATAACACCTCCTAATTCGTATGAATAACATTTGTTTCAGTTTAGACCCCAACAAAAAGAAGTTTCATGACGTTAAAGAACAATGATTTCGATCAAACGAAATGCAAACTTATATCCATTCTTATTGTTTCTTTTGCATATCCTCCATTCTTATTATTTGTTTACAATCATTTTGTTCGTCCATTAAATTAGGTAAATTGTGATTCCTATTTATATTTATGGTATATATTAAAAGGTTTAACAAAATTGTTTTGGTTATATCATTTTTAAGTGTGTTTATTTAGTCGGAAAAATTATAAAGTTAAATTTGTTTGATATAGAATAATGAAACAGCGAATGATCTTCAGAAATTATTCACTTAGGATGAAATTAAAGCACAGAAAAAAAATCTTGTGGTAATTGCAAGACCAATAAATTTATTTCATAGATCCACAAATCGAATGAGCATATGGATGTGAAAAATCCATTCATTAACACAAAAATAATTAGTTTGATTCTTTAAGCTCTAAGAGCTACTAAACATTAAGATAGGCTAACGATGTGTCCACAATTCTTAAGAGCATTTACAAATTTTAAGAATAATTCATCTATATTTTTGTAAAATATAAATCACTAATGTTTTCTATAATTTCTAAAAATAGTTTTTATATTTATAACAAAACAACCTAATGCCATTTTCAAGATATGTTGAAACAAATTTGACATTTATTTTAACGAAGTATATTGTCAAAATATATTATAGATGGTCTAAACATAACATCATTTTTCTCAAATACCAATTTTTTTTGTTAAATTCAAGAAGTTTTTTTTTGAACTTATATATTCAGATTGTAGGTGTAAATTCAAGAAGTTGTAGGTATAAATTCAAAATCTTTTTGGGCAATGAACAAGAACTGGTTGTTTAATAAGGATGTTTAACGAGAACATCACCACTAATAAAAACCATAACATGCGCAGAGGTGCAGAGGTCAGTAAACCAAAAAACGAGGGAGGACTGGGGATTAGATCTTTAAAAAAAGTTAATTTGGTCTATGGGCAGAAGCTTATTTGGAGGATGCTAGTTGGTGGCTCGCTGTGGGGCAAATGGGTTCAAACGAACCTTCTCAAAAGGAAAAGCTTCTGGGAAGTTAAGGAAAGTTCACACATTGGCTCTTGGATTTTCAGGAAAATGCTTAAGATGCGGTCTGTTGCTAAGACATTCTATATGAAAGCAGTGGGGAATGAGAGACATACCTCTTTTTGGTATGACAAGTGGACAGAGTTGGGAGTGATGTCGGATCTTCTCGGAGACAGAGGTGTTATGGATCTGGGTATCAGGCGAGAAGCCACGGTGGAGGAAGCTCTCTGCAATAACAGAAGGAGAAAACGACATAGAAGAGTTTTGTTGAATGATATTGAGAAAGAATTGGAAATAATCAAAGCAAAGCAGAGAGCAGATGTGAAGGACGTTGATCTGTGGAGAGGAAACATGAGATTCAAGCAAAAATTCTCCACTCATTTGACTTGGCAGCTAACAAGAGCACCAGGGGCTCAATGCACTTGGAGTAGGGGTATCTGGTTCTCTCAGACAAATCCTAAATTTGCTTTCATGGCTTGGTTAGCGCTGCGGGATAGGCTTACCACCATGGATCGAGTTTCGAACTGGAGTCAAGATGTGGACACGGCCTGTGTGCTTTGCAAAAATGCTACTGAAACAAAGAAGCACATATTCTTTGAGTGCAGCTTCTCCTCACGAATTTGGGAAACTATCACCAAAGGGATACTGCTCAACATTTACTCTACTAGTTGGGATGACATTATCAGACTAATCACAAACCAGTTTATGGAGAAGAAGAAGCGGTTTGCTCTTCGCTATGCTTTTCAGACTGCCTTGTACATGATATGCACAGAACGCAACAAGAGGCGTCATGGTGAACAGCCTCGCCCATTACTAGTATTGGCAAAGCTGATAGATAAAGCTATCAAGAACAAGCTCAGTTTGGTGCAGTCCAAAGGAGTAAGGGGGTTGGAAGGTATTCTGCAGTACTGGTTTGGCACAAGGATGTAAATAGGATTCTGGCTAATGGCTAGGTTTTAGGAGTTTTGAAGTATAGGTTGCTGTAAAGAAAAGATATGGAAATAGGAGTAGAAGTTTATTTAGCTTAAAGTATCATTTGATGTAAAAAAATTATTTTTGATGAATAAAATTTAACATTCATTCAAAATAAAAATAAAAAAATAAAAACCATAACAAAAATATTTCATAATATATTATGAAAATTATAATTAACTTTTAAATAAAAAATTACACCAACAATAAAACCAGCAATGAGTTTCAAGGAATTCATTCAAAGTTTCCACTAGTAAAAATGTCACACCCGCAGAACTTTATCAGTAAACAAAAACAAAACTAAATCCCAAGAGTAACAAACTTATCATATAAGCTTTAGAGTTTTTTTTTTTTTTGAACAAAATAAGCTTTAGAGTTTTTCTCATAAACTAGGCAGGCTGAACGATAATTAGAATAAAAGAAGAGCCAAGCTTTTTCACTAATCATCAAAGACGATCTTCTTCCCTGCAACGACAATACAAAAGCAAAAGTTTATGAGAAGAGATTCTACAAGTCACCAAATGCTTCAAGGGACAGAGGAGAGATGAAACAAACCTTCCGCTGAGGCAAGTATACTTGGTTTGCTGGGTCTTCCAGGGCGGCCACGACCAGGAGGAACTCTTCCAGGGCGGCCACGACCGGGCCTAGTAGCTGTGAAACGATCACCACTATTATTTCCATCAGAATTCCATCCTCTTGGTTTACCCTCGAGCACCAATATCTTCCATCCTCCCAGTTCACTTCCGTTTAGTCCTAATGCCTTGTTGAATCCATCCTCCTCTTTCAAATCAAGATAAGCCATCCTGAAATAAAAACAGATGTTCCATTAGTATCATCATCATCATCATCATCATCATTCACCAAAGAAAAGAGTTACTAACCCCCTGGTAGCACCAGTCTCTTGATCACAAGGTAGAGAAATCCTTGTGATCTCTCCACAGTCACTAAAATGCCCTCTCAACGCACATCTCATCTGGCAATGTTCACAACAGATTTTTTTTTTTAATGTTTGCACCATAGATAGAAATTGGTTTAAAGAAAGTTGAAGTTGAGGATCATACATCAGATTCAGCCACAGACTTATCGAATCTTGAAACAAAAATCGTTTTAACTTGGCTTCCTTCTCCTTTGCGGTTGCTCTGGAAGTTGCCATCAGCATTGCTACAAATCAAAACGATATTTAGCCCGGACAAATTTACCATATAAACAACCAACTTTCACTTTCACGACATGATGTTATGTTTTGTATTATGGCAGGTAAGAAAAAAGTACCTGCTTCGTGGAGCAGGCTTGGCGTTAGCATCAGATAGTCTAATAGTGCGGCCTAGTAATTGTTTACCATTCAGGTTCAATGCCTATATATTCCAAACAACCAAGGATACATCCAATCACATTCCAACACCCAATGTAACGACTCCAAAAGTAAAGAATAGCAACTTACCTTCTGAGCTGCTTCTACAGAAGCAAACTCAAAATGCCCGTAACCTTTAAGACGGCCATCTGAATCTGAAGCAAATCTGACATCGACGATTCCACCAACTTCTTTGAAGAAATCCTCTCTGTTTTATGAGTTATATATATCATATAACAGTACTGTATCCGAAGAACAAGAGCAAAAAAAAACACTTATGTGCACTTACATGTCAGATTTCTCAATTTGAAAGGGAAGATTTCCAGCAAATAGTGTAGTTGATCCTCCTCGAGCCTGAGTAGTTGGTCTCTGAGTAGTTTGCGTCTTCACCTGTAAGATTAAGAGTTATTACATTACATAAAACATAACCATAACTAAGGAATACAATTCACAGCCTCATTTAACAGGATCAAGTTCTTACTTGTTTTGCCTCTGATTTCTGCTCTGCCTCTGCCATTTCAACATCAGTATCCTGTTTTTTTTAATTAACAGATTGATTTAAAGTTAGAATAAAGATGTATCATCTTACATTCTATATAAAAGAAGTACACATTACCTTTTTCTTTGGAGTTACTTTCTCATCTTCACTCTCCTCCTCACTAGATTCGCCACTGCTGCTTTCTTGTTTAGAAGTTTTTGTTGGAGAAACTTTAGCCTGCATAACAAGGCAAACCAGTTTCCTTCTATTTCCTGACACTTGTGTAACTAAAAAATAAAAAATAATAATAATAAAAAATACAAAAAAATACCTTCTTTGTAGGAGGTTTCTCATCATCACTTTCCTGCAAGTAAGGCAAAGTTATGGACTAGGTAAGTTAAAAGACGAGGAGACTATCTGTTAAAATGTGTACGAAGAACTACAAACTGTGTAACAAACCTCATCATCGGAATCTTCCTCTGATGACTCTGACTTGGTTTTAGCAGCAGCTGGAAGCTTCTTTGTAGCAGGTTCTTTTTTCTATACATAAAAAAAAGAAACAAACAAACAATTCACTTTTCTGTCCTGCTGATTGTTTATGAACGCAATTAACAATTCATTTCCATACCTTTTCATCTTCTGATTCTTCATCAGAGTCTTCATCAGATTCATCCTCTGAGGATGATGAATCTTTTGCAGCTGGCTTGACACTCTTGACAACTGTTGGTTGCTTCTTCGCAGGGACGGATTCCTAAAAACGTTTTATAAGAGAAATTGCAAACTAAGAATATGTGCTACGCAGAACTTAAGAATAAGACATGAAGTTTTTCTAGCATTGAGCTAACAAGTAATGAAGCAATTCATACCTCGTCTGAAGAAGATTCTTCCTCGGATGAGCTGTCTTTCTTGACAACTGCTGGTTCCTTCTTTGCAGGGGCAGGTTCCTAATAAATCATAAAACAAATATACAGATGAATATGACATTCCCTAACATTGAGCTAAACATGTAATGATGCAAATCATACCTCGTCTGAAGAAGATTCTTCCTCAGATGAGATGCTCTCTACCTTGGCTTTCTTAACAACTGCTGGCTGCTTCTTAGCAGGGACGACCTCCTAATAATAATTTATCGAAAAAAAAATTGCAGATTAGTGTAAAATTCCACAAACATTGAACTAAGCATGTACTGCTGCATTTCATACCTCGTCTGAAGAAGAATCATCCTCAGATGAGCTGCTCTCTGCCTTGGCTTTCGTAACAACTGCTGGTTGCTTCTTCGGAGGGGCGGCTTCCTATTATAATTTTATCCAGAAAAAAATACAGATTAGTCTTATGAGACGACAATTCTCCAGCAATTAAGCATATGATATGAAACTTCTCCAACACTGTAACAATGTAACTCATACCTCGTCTGAAGAAGAAGAATTATCTTCAGATGAGCTGCTCTCTGCCTTGGCTTTCTTAAGGATTGCTGGCTTCTTCTTCACAGTGACAGCCTCCTGATGATAAAATAAATAAATTTGCAAAGTTAAACATGTTGATTCCTTTAACATCAATATAATGTTCAACGAATCATGATGTGATTAATACCTCATCCGAAGATGAATCTTCAGAAGATGAGTCATCCTTCTTAGATAGAGGTTTCTTGGCAGTGACTTTCTTAATCTGAATGTCCAAAAGTAATACAATTAACGTGAGTAATCAAATAAAACTGTTAAGTAATTTAAAGTCAAACCTAACAAAAGTTCTGAACATATCAACAAAAAGTCAATTTTACCAAAGATGTACACAGCATCGAGTGAATGATTGAAGCTATACCTTGACTTCTTCTTCAGAATCAGAACTACTACTGCTGGTCTCTACCTTCTTTGGTGGTGGTGCCTTTTTCTCAGCTTGAATCACCTCTTTCTTCTGCTTCTTAGGCTTCTTTTTGATGTCTAGATCAACTTCCGCATCTCTCTTACCTAAAAGCAAACAAGACAAACGAAAATATCCAAGTCAAAAATCAAACATTGTGTTGGGTCTTAAGCACCAATAATCAATCAATCATAACGCTTTCATCGTCGTCAAACAGACGGAACCAGAGAAAACAAGTCAAAATCAAACATTATGTTTGAGTCAAAATCAAACATTATGTTTGAGTCAAAATCATACATTATGTTTGAGCCAAAATCAAACATCTTGTTGGATCTTAAGTACTCATGTAAACAACCACAAAGCCCCAATCATCAATTACAACGTTTTTAATTGGTTCTCCAAACAGAGGGAACAAGAGAAGTCGAAACACGAAAGTACTAAGCCAAAGACAGACAACGAACAAAACAAATACAAACCCACAAACATAAAAGTAGAAAAGACTCTTACTTTTCTTCGATGGCTTCGTCGTTGAGACAAGTGATGCTGCTTCGACCTAGAAAAACCCCCAAAATCCAAACAGAGTTTAGATCACCCTGAAATTCAGGACAGAACAGACAGTGGAGAAGACATAAAAGCTAGAAGGAGAGAGAAAGATGAGTACTTTGGTAAGCGACTCTTTCTTAGACTTGACCATGGCGACTGCTGGAGATGATGACGACCGGATACTGTTTAGCTTTTCGAGCGATCTGCTCCGAAAGGGTTTTGGTGATTAGGGATTGTAATGGAAGATTAGTTTTTATACGTCCACGTGACAGTCGATGGTTAGACGACACTTGACTCCCAAGTTTTAGAATTTTTTAATCTTTAGTATTTTTGTCAAATAAAGAAATAGTATATTTTCTTCTTTTTATGCTTCTTTTTAGACACTTGACTCCCAAGCTTTACAAATTATCAATTAATGTTTTTTTTGTCAGATAAAAAATAGTATATTTTAATCTTCCGTCTGAAAAAAATAAAATTGTAACATATACTTTTTCATGTTTTTACATTTAAAAAATAAATAATATATATATATATATATATTATGCGTTCTCACTACTGATTTAAGTGTAAAACTAGATTCTGACCCGTCCTGAAAGGACGGATATATTTTTTGTTTTACATACTTCTTTTAGAAATCTATTTTTTATATTTGTGTTTTTTTTTGTAATCATATTTATGTTTATTAAAAAATGAAAAAACCCCATTTTAGTTGTTGAAAACCAGTTACGTTTATTAAAATAATCGTGACTCATGGCCTAATTGTTCAACATAACCTACAAAACCTATATTTTATATGAATTTCTATGTAAAATATTGTATAGGTCTACACATGTTTATCTGAAACCAAAGAATCAAAACTAAATCAGCACCAAATTCATAAATAATCAAGAAAATCATATATATCTCTCGACATAACCAATCTTCAAACCCAAATTTTAAGAATAAAAAATTATATACCTACAAATATTTATTATATTTATTTCTAATTAATCAAATATACTAAAAATACTATTTATTAACCGAATTACTCTAATACTTTTTATCCAATATCTTAAAAGTTATGTGAATTACCCGATATTTTTAGTCAAACAACCCGATATTTATACTAAAAATATGGATTATCCGATGTTTTTACATACATTATGCAAAATTATCCAGAAAACTGAATTGAACCAATGTTTTGAAAGCCATACCAGACATCGACTCGTTATGTTTACTGGGTGACTGGTCGAACCAGTTCAATCGGGTTTTCAAAAATTTATATATTTTTGTTATATTATTTATATATATATTATCTGTATGTGTATTTGAAGATATGATCATTTTTTTAAAAAAATACTTAGTTTTTAGTATTATGTAACCCTAAAGAAAAATATATTTTAAATGTAAATAAAAAATAGGAAAACTATTGAGTATATGTTAGAAGTTGTAATGATTCATAAATTTTAATTGGACATAACTTTTTATCAATGTGTTACACTGTTGTTTTAATAGAATATGTTTTTATAAATACATATATAATGGTTTGTAAAACCATACAGCCATAAGATTTTGTGTTGTCTAATGTCAAATAACTTTATATACATGATCTTGATGTTAAAGAAAAAGAAAAACTTATATGCATGATCTCATGATGCTAAAACATATACAAAATTGTTTCTGCCGTATATCTACTTTATTGAAAATTAAAAATGAAAGCTCCTAGCAGTAGAATCATTTAGACATTTTAACGAATCCCGTATATCATTAAATACACTTTGAAAGATAAAAGCTCAAACCTAATTTATCATCCAATGACAAAAATAAAACCTATTTTTTTGCAAAAAAAAGACACAAGCGGTGCCCTTCTTCTCACGAACCGTGGCAGCACCACCACCGGACTTCAGCAAAGCAATCCTGCAATATTCTTCCACAGAGGCACCAACAAATTCTTCTAGATACATGCAAGCACATGTGAAGAAAGCACAACATCTCTTGATTCAATCTTCATAAGAAAAGCTCTATCTCAATTACAAAAAAAAAAAAAAAAAGCTCTATACCCGTGAAAGGCTCTCCCGATAGATTGAGGATGATGAGGATATTATTTCCAGATGAAGAGAAAAGCAAGTTGGGAAAAACAAAAGAGCAAGTTCGGTGAAATACATGAACATCATCAAAAAAATTGCTGGGATTTGAACAATAAAAACAGTGGTGGTTACATAAAAAAAAAAAATATTTGGATGCAGTTACAAAAAGTGGTTACCGATTAGTAGGTAATTTAAGTGGTGGTTACATAAAATATATATATATTACGATGCTTTTATATTAAAATGGTATGTATTGTTGAAATTATAAGTTGGACATAACTTTTATCAATGGGTCACACTGCTGTTTTAATAGAATAGACTAGATTTTGACCCGCACATTCGTGCGGATATTTTTCATTTTATGAATGTATACTTTTGATTTATTATAAACATTTTAAGCATATAATTTTAATTTTAATGTTATATATTATGAATATAAACCTATTATTTTAGTAAATTGTATACATGGTAGCATCCATCATATTATTTTCGTAAATTTTATTGATATAGAATATTTTTTGGATGTTATGATATTAAGTTTTTTTTGTTATTAAATTAAGACTTCAAAATATTAGATTACTGTAATTTTTATAACATAGTTTGTTTTTCCGTGTTACATTTCAAGAAATTATTCTTTATTAGCTATAATTATACCTTTTGAAAAATTTAAAACATTATCATTTTAAGTTTGCATACTTATTTTTAAAATTTTATATTTTATCAAAATTGTTTGGAAAATTACACAACTATATTTGAGGTGGGAGATTATATGATTTTCGAAATAGTTTTGTTACTAAATTAATACATTATTTTATATAAATAATTTTAATTTCGGTAAGATTTTTATTCATCTCTCAGAATATGTTTATAATTAATATAAATATTAAATTTATATTTGATTTGTCATTAATATTTTGAATGAATAATTAAAATTTCATAGTTTTCTAATAATATATTTTTAAATAGTATATGAACTAAAGGTTAGTTATAAACTATTATATGTTTGTATATTATTATTTTTTAAACAATATATTATTGAGAGTTTCAAAAAAATAAAAAATAATATGTAGTTGTAAATATAAAAGTTTAACCTATGTTAATGAATTTATGTTTATAAATTTATTTTTCTAAAAAAATATAATATAGTTTACGAATTCTAACACATTTTGATGATGAGTGATAATTTATTTAAATGAAACTATTTTAAAAATAAAATAGATAATTTACCCATATTTAATTCATAAAGTACTTCTATTTTAATATAATACATAATATAATTAATATATATATATATATATAATAGTATAGAATTTTATTTTCTTGTTTTATAATAAATTTTTAATTAACATTGAATTATAAAATTATATTAATATTTACGAAATTAATTAAGTATTATTTTATAAAAATATTTAGAAGGTTGGTAAGATTTTGTTAGATTCTTTCTCAACAGAATTTATTATACTTTAAAATAAATTTATATTTATATTTGTTTTTTTTTTTTTAACTTCAACTTATTTTATTAACTTAGACAAAGAAGATACATAATCCCTGTGTAGTAAATTAGTTATTGTTACAGGGGGATAAAAATGAAAGTGAAAACGATTTCCAGATGGAATCATATCTTTAGCAAGCTTGTCTGCAACCTTGTTTCCTTCTCTTCCAATCCATGTGATTCTTATAGCTTCAAACTGTCGACTCCACCATCTTATTTCTTTTATCCAATTATATGCTTGGAAATTCAGAGTTTGGCCATCCAATATGTTGATGAGTTTCTTACAATCACTTTCAAAGACCATCCTTCTGTATCCCCGACTCCAACAATGTTGCATGGATATTATTAAAGCTTGACACTCCGCTTCAAAAGCATTGTTTACCACCTCTCCTATTGTCTGTCCAGCTCCTCTAAAAACACCTTGGGAATCTCTCAGTACCCACCCTGCTTTACCTATCCTAGTAGAACTAGAAAAGGAACCATCCAGATTGCATTTTATCCATCCATCTCCTGGTTTCTTCCATATGCGATTTGAACTGTTAGTTCCATAGTGTCCTTCTCCGTGGGTCTGCTTCTCTTTATTCTCTTCCACAATACTCCATTCAGCCGCATCTGATTTCGCTTGACTTAGTAGTGTCCACCATTGTATATGTTTTTGAGAGAACGCCAACGTATTACGACTTTTCCACAGTCTCCAAAGTATACTAATAGGTAAATTCTTCAAATGCCGTAGAGTAGAAGATGTATTACAGGTAATACAAGCATCCAATTTTTCTTCTAGAGTAGCTGTCGGGTTGTTTATGATTGTATTTGACACTCCAGATGCTCTCCAAATCATCTGAGCATATGGACATTCGAAGAATAAGTGTTTCTCTGTTTCTTCAGCTCCACAACAACGTCTACATTGATCATCTGAAGTTATGTGTCTCCGTTTTAGGTTTGAACCCGTTGCTAACGATTGCGACATCAGTTTCCAAAGAAAATGTTGTATCTTTGGAGGAGAAGAACACTTCCATATCTTTCTTTTAATCTCCACATTTCCATAAACAGGAAGTAGTACTTCATTACTCGGAAGATGTGTACTTAACCAATAACCAGACTTCAAAGTATAAATCCCATCTTCATTATAATGTCATCCAAGTAAGTCTAACTCTGCTTTTGCACTTATTTTGATTCTTAATATCCTTTCCACATCTTCCTCAACAACCCACTCCCTAAGCTTATCAATATTCCAACCAATACCATCTTCTCTAATAAAGCTATTAACATTTACCTCCGGAGGATCCATAAGTAATGCCCTAGGTGGTCTCGGTGGATGTTCTGGGAGCCAGGCATGTTTCCACATGTTAACATTGTTACCCTGTCCAATGACAAACCTCATCCCTTGTTGCAATAAATCTCTGCCATGTAAGAGGGATTTCCACGCATATGATGCCTTTTTCTTTTGGACTGCAGTAAAAATGGTTCCTTCTGGGAAATATCTGGCTTTGATTACACGTGCCATTAAGCAATCCGGATGTTGCAATATTCTCCATACTTGTTTAGCCAGAAGAGCCTGATTGAAGCTTTCCAAATCTCTGAAACCCAAACCTCCTTCCTTCTTAGGAACACAAACTCTCTTCCAAGCATACCAATGAAAACCCTTTTTGTCTCCTGAACCCCACCAGAAGGACGCTAAGATACCATTGATCTCTTCACATATTGCCTTAGGTAATCGGAAAACATTCATTGTATATATTGGCATGGCCCAAGCTATCGCCTTCAGAAGTATCTCTTTTCCACCATGAGTTAGATACTTCTTACTCCATCCTTGTGTCACCGTCTTCACCTTTTCAATAATGTATCTAAACATCTCACTTTTCTTTCTGCCAAATTGCTCTGGAATCCCTAGATACTTCCCATTACCACCCTCATTATGAATTCCCATCAGACATCTCATTCTTCTTTTAACTTCCTCCGATACTCTATTACCAAATGTGATCGATGACTTATTCAAATTCACAGCCTGTCCTGAAACGGTTTCATACAGACTGAGTATATTCTTAAGCCTCCTACCTGCTTTAGGATTTGCTAAAGAAAAGAATAGAGAATCATCTGCAAATAATAAGTGATTCACTGGTGGAGCTGTCGCAGCAATCTTCACTCCCACAATCGATCTATCTTCTATAGCTCTGTGCATAAGATGCGATAAAACATCAGCACATAAGATAAAGAGGTAAGGTGACAGAGGGTCACCTTGTCGTAAACCTCTTTGTGGTACTATTAATCCTTCTGCTGCTCCATTAATCAGCACTGAATACTTAACAGTTGTTACACAAATCATTATCCATCTGATCCACTTCTGATCAAATCCCATGTTCCTCATCGTTGCTTCCAAAAAACTCCACTCTAGCTTGTCATAAGCCTTGGTAATATCAGTCTTTACTGCCATATAAGAATTAGCTTGACGTTTTCTTGCTTTGAGAGAATGAAAAACCTCATGCGCCACAATAATGTTATCAGATATCATCCTTCCTGGGATATAAGCAGCTTGATTCTCTGTGATGATACTGCCAAGATGATTCTTCAGGCGATTTATAAGTATCTTCGAGATGATCTTGTAAATAACATTACACAGAGCTATTGGACGGAACTCTGTCATGCTAGTTGGTGGGTATACTTTAGGTATAAGACAGAGGTTGGTGTGGTTTAGATCGGGATCAAACTCACTCCTAGAGAAAAAACTTCTGACCTCAGCTATGATATCTTCCTTAAATTCCTCCCAATATTGATGGTAGAAGACGGCTGAGAATCCATCTGGTCCAGGGGATTTATGTGGGCCTATCTCAAAAGTAGCACATCGAACTTCTTCCTCCGTTACTTCCTTAGTAAGATCCGCATTCATCTCCGAAGTAACTTTAGGTTGATATCCAAGAAATACATCTCCAAGCAGTTGCTGTGGATCGTCTGTTGATGAATATAATTGCGTAAAATATTTCTCCGCAACTTGTGCAATACTTCGTTGACCACGTTGTATTACACCATCTTCGTCCTGGATGGAACTGATCGTGTTTCTTATCCTTTTCCCCTTTGCGATCCCATGAAAATATCGTGTGTTTCTGTCTCCAGTCCTTAGCCACATCACTCTACTCTTTTGCTTCCAAAAGATCTCTTCCTCCAGATAAGCTTGGTTCAAATCCTCTTTGATTTTATGCGTATCTTGTAAAGATACTGTAGGAGAACATGTAGCCTGATCCAGACGATGTCTCAGGACCTGAATTCTCTCATCTGCATTATATCTATTACTCCGCTTCGAAACTGAAATCTGCTTCCGACATCTACTGATTCTTGTTGACAAAGGTGTGTTCAAAAACCTAGCTTGTCCTGTTCCTGACCATCCACGAATAACCGAATCTGTGAACCCATCCTTACTAGCCATTCTACTATCATAATAGAACATCCTCCTTGGTTGTTCTCGTTCCTTTGTTATAAATGTCACCAATGGTCGGTGATCCGATTCTCCAATCTCCAAAAACTCTGTCTGAGAAGCTGGAAATTCAGCAAACCAGTTTGCATTTCCCATACTTCTGTCTAAGCAGCATTGGACGACATCATTGCCTCTTTTACCAACCCATGAAAACCTGTATCCAACTGTGGGAACTTCCGTGAAATCACATTGTCTGATCATTGTTCTGAAACTAGCAAATGATGCTTCTGGTCTTACACGGCCTCCCAACTTCTCATGATTTCCCAGAATCTCATTAAAATTCTAAGTGTAAACCATGAATCATTTCTTCTGGTTATAGCCAAACGTTCCAAACGTTCCCATACATGGTTTCGCATACTTGGATTAGGATGACCATAAACAAAAGACAAGTAGAAAGAACTTCCATTACATAAAACAGTACAATCGATCAGATTAGGAGAGAAACTTAAAACTGATAACTGTACATGCTGCTTCCAAAATAAAACTAAACCACCACTAAGACCAACAGGGGGAACCGTAAAATAATTGAGGAACTCCAGCTGAGCACCCACATCTCGTACATAGTCATCCTGTTGTTTTGTCTCTGATAGGCATATAATGTCCGGGAGATATTTCCTGTTTATCTCCTTAAGGCGTCGAACCGTCGAGTCAATGCCTAATCCTCGACAGTTCCAGCAGGTTGTCCTCATGGTGGAAGTGGTGGTTCAGGGCCCACCGCGCCTCCCATTGTGTTTGTGTCCTCCGCATCTTGAGCCTGATTTACACTCTTCTCTTCCTCAGATGGGGTCAGAACCACCCCCTTCTTCTTCTTAGCTTGAGAACCCGTGCTTGACTCGCCTTTCTCTATCAATGAGAATTTAGATACGTTTCCCACAGCCTCTTCCATCCAAGCTTTCCTCTTCAAACCCTCTCTCGCATCAGCTCTGTCTCCAAAAGGGCCCATAGGATGATACATCTCTGTCATGTTGGAATCCTCAGAAACCACAGTGCGCTTGTAGTCATCGTGCCATAATTCTTCATCATCATTTTCTTCAACAAAAGCTTGTATCCGGGCTTCATACTCCTCCTCATCTTGCGGTTGAACAACCACTGCCTCTTGTTGATGTTCTTCAGCAACCATTCCCTCTTCGTTCAGTTCCTCTATCCTGATACCCTGATTCTGCGGAGACATATTGGCATCTTCTTCCTCATCACTATCATTCAGGTCATCTCCTCCCTGTGGAGATCCACCATTCTCAATGACACAAGCACCAGTATCATGTGTCAACATGCCACAAGCTTCACAAAACCCTCTTAACCGTTCATACGTAATTCTCAATAGGGTATTCACTCCTGGAGTGAATTGAAAATTACGTTGGAAACGGAGAGGGTGATCAACGTTCCAGTTGATGCGAACCCGACCATAATCCCTTCTGGAAATAGCATCTGGGGAATGATCAACTTCCATATACATACCCATTGCTCTGCCAAGATGTTGCACCACGGATTGTGTGAAGAACTGGATCGGAATCCCCCTTATTTGTATCCAAAACGGAATGAAATTCAGCATCAGATTGTTGAAGCTTGGTGACCACCTCTCCAGGATCAACATACGTTCAGCAAAAGCCCAGGGCCCCTCCTAAGGACCAAATTCAGCGTTTCCTCGGTCGGAAAATTGAATTGAAATCGTCTTCCTTCTATAACCCGGCCCTGAACTACCCCCTCTTGGCCCCAAATTCTTGGCATCGCTGCAATAACCGCTCGGATGTTTTGTCTTCTCGGCATGACTGGACGCCCAATCAAGATAAAGCGGTTCTCAGCAACCGCTTCATTGATCACTTCGACGGGTATCAACAATGGTGGTTCATCTGCCCCCAAATTGATGTTTTGAATTCCTCGACGGAGATTGTCACCCATGGTAACCCAGAAGTAAGTTGAATTCGAAATCAAAGGAGTGTGAGTAAGGAATTTGACTTTGTGTTGTGAAAACTGCTTCATCATCAAACCCTTTAAATAAACTTTAAACTTCCGAAATCTTCGCACCACTTCATCACGAAGGAACTTCTCCATCGTGGGTACACAACTCAAGATGTGGGATCGTGATAAGACCCACGACAATCCACCTCCGAGAATCAACAAAACTCTCACTTCAAAGATGAGGAATATCAAATCGGAAAATTTCCATTTTTTCGCCCTAAAAGTCGCCATAGATCTATTTAGTTGTCTAGTATGACTTATTAATAGTAGATAAAAAATAGAACTCTATTTTAATAGATTAGATATAAATAACTTTTTTCTTCTATATTTAAAAAAAAAAAATTCTAGATTTCTAAGAAAAAATAACACAATGCTATTTTATAGAGATATTTTAAATAACTTAACATTTATTTCAGAGAAATATATTAGCAAGATATATTAGAAATGGTCTAAATACCACCAATTCTCTATTGAAAATCTTACAAAAGACAGAAAATTGGTATGTTCGGGAAGTTGTTCAATTCAAGGGTCCCTAACTAACTAGTGGCTATTTGAAAGACCAGACAACTACTCTTGGCTAAGCTAACAATCAGTGGTGTTTCCGATGCTAAGGATGAGCATAGAAAATGGTCTAACCTATTGGCACCTTAATTGGTCTCCTATGGGGAAGGGATCTGCAAAGATCCTTGGGCCGAGGAACTGACCAGGCTTGGTATTCCTCAGAACAAAACTCTCAGTGATCTTTATTCCAATGGACGTTGGCTCCTTCGTCCTTCTCGATCTGAAGAGCAAGTAAGTATCACTCCATGCTCACCACCTCTCTACTATCTGCTTTGGACAGAGCGGGTCGAAAACAATTCAAACCGATTGACTCAATCATCTCCACCACTGATTCCACGGTTAGGACTCTGCTATCAGTCTTAACATCTTCTCGGCTTCCTCGCTACACATCTACAGGCGGCATCGTCTCTACGGCTCCGTTTCTACCGAAACGTGTTTCAACAACGTATTCCGCTAATCATAGCTGATCGGGCTTACTGGGCTTCTCAGAATTCTGCCTTGGGCTTCTATTTCTGCATCTGGGATCAACAACTTGGGCTTTTAGGGCCTCCTTCTATTTTGACCTTATCTGGTTGTCTTC
The DNA here is from genome assembly GCF_020379485.1 of Brassica napus. NCBI lineage: Eukaryota > Viridiplantae > Streptophyta > Magnoliopsida > Brassicales > Brassicaceae > Brassica > Brassica napus. The sequence continues at coordinate 21,852,037 of NC_063438.1, read as the reverse complement.
GAAATACAATTCTGCCATTAAGGTGGCGATTGGTTTTCCCGCTACCACCCGCAAACGCAGCTTTTGCGGTCGGTAGCGGTTGTCGGCGGTTTGCAACAATCACTCAAATCGCCTTAAACCGCTTCAAACCGCTCAGAATCTCATAAATTCAAAAGCTGGCTCCAGCTAGCGTTTGCGGTTGCGGGCGGTTGCGGGAGGGTAAATTTTTTTTCTTTTTTTTTAAAACAATATATATACAAAGAAAAAATATTTAATAAAAAATTTAAAATTGAAATTATGAAAATATTAAAATATATCTATTTTATTTTAATTAATATTATAAAATTTTATAATAAAAACAATTTCAATAAATTTTCAAAAATTAAAATTATAACTTTCTAAATATAAATTTTATATTTATTATAATTTTATGATTTTTGATATTTTTATAATTATATTAAATGTAAATATTGTTAATTTATTATTTGACTGTTACCGCATTTGGTAGTTAACCAGTCATAAGTCACCCGCAAACGCACCAATTTTTAACCGCAGTACCAGTCGTATAAATCTCTTAAAACCGCTAGAAACCGCAACCGCCCGCATCCACAAACTCCCGCAACCGCAACCGCAACCGCTGCGTTTGAACCAGTCAGGAGCTTGACTGGTTTTCTCGCTACCACCCGCAAACGCAGCTTTTGCGGTTGGTAGCGGTTGACAGCGTTTCAAAACAATCATACAAACCGCTACAAATCGCTTCAAACCACTCCGAACTTCTTAAATTCAAAAGCTGGTTCCAGCTAGCGTTTGCGGTTGCGGACGGTTGCGGGAGGATAATTTTTTTTTCTTTTTTTTTAAAACCATATAAATGCAAAAATAAAAATATTTAATAAATTTTTAAAATGGAATTATAAAAATACTAAAATATATCTATTATATTTTAATTAATATTATAAAATTTTAAAATAAAAATATTTTCTATAATCTTAAAAATTTTAAACTATAACTTTGAAAATATAATTTACATATTTATTATAATATTATGATTTTTGATATTTTTATAATTATATAAAATGTAAATATTGTTAATTTATTATTTAATCGCTGCTGTATTTGGTAGTTAACCAGTCATAAGTCTCCCGCAAACGCACCAATTTCTAACCGCAGAACCAGTCGTACAAAACTCTTAAAACCGTTAGAAACCGCAACCACCCACATCCGCAAACACCCGCAACCGCAACCGCAACCGCTGCGTTTGAACCAGTCAGGCCCTAAGTAATCGCTGTAACATTTTTTCTTTCTTTTTTAATAGAAAGCCAATAAAAAAAAAATCTTACAAAAGAGTATAAAAATATCACATTGTTAAAATATCTTAATTAAAATATTTCATAATATAATATCAATAAAATATAATATCTAAATATAAAAGTTTAGACCAATAATAAAATGGCAATTAGTGAAGCCATGGGTTTAAGGAATTCATTAAAAGTTTCTACAAAGAAAAAATGTCACACCCACAAAAACAAAACTAAATCCCAAGAGTAACCATCATCATATAAGAGCTTAAGTTTTTTTTCTCATAAACTAGGCAAAAAAGGGCTGAAAGATAAGACAAGATCTTTAACTAATCGTCGAAGACGACCTTCTTCCCTGCAGAGCCGATACAAAAAGCAAAAGTTTATGAGAAAGAGATTCTACAAGTCACAAAAAGCTTTAAGGAACGAAGTGAGGAACAAACCTTGGGCAGAGGGCGAAATTACACTTGCTTTGCTGGGTGTTCTACGGTCTCATCTCACCATTGCCTCTTCCAGGTCCTTTCTTGGAGCTGTCATCATTGCCACGTCCACTATCTCGATCAGCATTCTTTTCTTTTGGTCTAGCTTCAATCACCACTATGTTCCGTCCTCCTACTTCACTTCCGTTTAGTTCCATTGCCTTGTTGAATCCATCCTCACCAAAATCTAGGTAAGCCACCCTGAAAGATTAAGAAAACATGAGTATCATCATCATTCAACAAAGTACCAAAGAAGAGTTACTAACCCCTTGCTATCACCAGTCTCTTGGTAATAAGGAAGAGAGATCCTTTTGATCTCTCCACAAGCACTAAAATGAGCTCTCAAGGCAGTTTTCATCTGTGTAATGTTTCATAACAGATTAATTTTACTGTAAACATGTAGGAGAAATTGGTTTAAAGAAAGTTGAAGATGAGGGGAGGGGATCATACTTCATCTTCACTCAGAGACTTGTTGAATCCTGTAACAAAAATCGTTTTGACTAGGTTTCGTGGACGTGGAGCAGGCTTCGCGTTAGCAAAATCAAGTAAAATATTGCGGCCTAGTAATGGTTCACCATTCAGTTTCAATGCCTACATTCAACGACACATACATCCAGAATCATATTCCACCACCCAGTCTAACGACTTCAAAATAAGGAATAGAAATAACTTACCTTCTGAGCTGCTTCTTCAGAAGCAAACTCTACATGTGCGATTCCCTTGGCAAGTCTAACATCTTTGATTTCACCAACTTCTTTGAAGAACTTCTCTCTGTTTATAGGGTTATATATAAGTATTTCAAGCATTCTATGTGAAGAAAAAAAAACAGTATATGCAACTTACAAGTCAGATTTTTCAATGTGAAAGGGAAGACGTCCAGCAAATAGCGTCTTGGACTGTAAGATTTAACAATCAAAACATTTACATAAAACCATAACCATAAGGAATACAATTCATAATCCAGTATAACAGGATGGAGCTCTTACTTGTTTTGCAATTGGTTTCTGCTCTCCCTCCACCATTTCAACATTAGTATTCTGTTTTTTTTTTTTAAAAGATTAGATTTTCAAGTTAGAATAAAGACATACTTTAATCCTATATTTTCAAGTTGACTGAAAAAAATAATAAAGAAAATAACTTGGTGGAAGAAAGAACCTACCTTGTTCTTGTTCTTCTTTTTCTTCTTCTTCTTGTTCTTCTTTGGTGGTGCCTTTTGCACAGCTTGAATCAACTCTTTCTTCTGCTTCTTGGCATCCTTTGGGATGTCCAAATCAACTTCCACATCTCTCTTACCTAAAAGGTAAACAAAGAGACAAACGATATAAAAAATCAAGTACTCATGTAAACAACCACAAAGCCACCAATAACCAATTAATTCAATACGGAGGGGAACAATACAAGTTGAACACACAAAATCACTAAGCCAGAGCCCAAATATCGAAGAAACAGCTAAGAATCTTACTTTTCTTCGAAGGCTTCGTCTTTGAGTCAAGTGCTGCTGCTGCTTCGACCTAGAAAAATCCCCCAAAAAAGACAAACGTAGTTTCGATTAGTTACCCCCAGAAATTACAGACATGAAGCTAGAAGGAGAGAGAAAGATGGCTCTACTTTGGTAATGGCTTCTTTCTTAGAAGACTTGACCATGGCTGCCGACTGCTCTGCTGTTTAGGGTTTTAGGGAAGTTGTGTTTTATAAAATGTTAGTTTGTAATTTTTTTTTTCCGTCTAAATAGTTTCATTAAAAAGGCACAAAGCCCAAACTGAACCAAACTACAAACGGCCCAAACAGACCGGCTCAACTAAATCCAGAACGAAAGGCCTTCAGCTCCAAACAAACTGGGCCTTCAGCCCACACCCAAAACCTAGGTCAGAAAACCCTAATTTTCGCGCCACACCGAACGACGGTGGCGCAGCCCAACCCCACTCACCACCGCGCTAACTTCACGTCGCCTGGGATCTTTCATCGGAGAGCATCATTCCCAACGCGATCTCGTCCGTATCCCATGCCGACAGGGCCAAACACACATCAAACACGATCTGTGTAGTCTCATGAAAACCGTCTACCATTGACCCAACACCCCCGACATTCACGAGTCGTTTCAGGTGAGAGATCAAGAGGCGGAAGAGCTTTGAAGCTTGAGTATCCGACAACGCCGAGAACGAAAGACCAGACAAAAAAAAACAACAAAGACTGAAGCGAAAAGAAGAAACCAAAGCCGAGAAAAGTGATACTGACTGAGCTACCACCTTCCGGAAGCAGGAGCCGGCGATGACGGTGCTAACAGAACCACCGTCTCCCAGAAACAAAGACCGGCGGTCGTAGAGCTGAGAGAGCCTCTACTCCCCGGAGACTAACACTGAACTCGCGAGCCGTCTGCCGCTTCGATTAACCGTTCTTCACCCCTCATCCCGGATCCAGAGAAAACAGCATCGCCGCCGTCTGGAGCACCGAACGAGCCGAGCCCTTCTTGGCGTAATACCCTAGCCCAGAGCCGTCTGCATGTCGGGGGAATCGGTAGATCGAAGCCCACAGCGGAAATCCTTAACTTGACCGGAAGAAAATGAGCCACCGACGTCGGCACGCGCGCGGACGCGCCACCGGACGTCGGTGACTCCGACGCTTTTCTCTCTCTTTTCTCTCTGTGAGCTATGTTTTTTGTAATTGTATTGGGCTTTATTAGAAAACTATTTTTTTAAAAAAAATTCGTTACAAATAACATAAATAACTCATAATAGAGGGACCAGAAAAACAATAATCAAAACAAAAAAATCATTATTCGCCGCTGTGTTGAGACTTATCTCTTCGCCCTTACTTCCGATCAAAAACTCCCGGTGTGTCTACTACCGGAACCGGAGATTGTTCTTCGGAGTTAGGGCAAAATAGAGAGTGAACCCTTAAGTACTTGTGAAGCAATCTGATAATAACCTAATTGGATCTTTGTGTAAAGGTCGTAGCTTTAAGGGGAGCTGATAGTTGTGTTACTGCGAATCAACAACGTTGAACCTCCCCCCAATATTGGAGCTGAAGAAGTCATGGAAGAGTCTTCCCAGGTTTCTCTCTCTCTCTCTCTCTCTCTCATCCATTTCACTGCATTTTCTTACTTATGTTACCTTCGTGTGTTTGAATACAATCTTGAGATTGCTTTTGCCGATGTAGGAGATCAAAGCTGCTCACAATGTAGATTTTGGAAAAAAGGGTCTTATGTGAGCTTGCTTCATGAATGGGAAGGTTTTAGTGTTGAGGGAACATAATATAGTTTAGGACAATCATGAAACTGGGATGTCTTAGTGTTAGTGTGTGTTTATACATTTGAGGTTATACGCTAGTGAATAGATTGTTCTCTTGCATAGCTTTGAAAGAGCGAAATGAGAAATAGTCTTATGCCCTGAAAATATATAACTTTACTTTTTTTTTTGTCTCCAGGGGAGTTTTGTTACAACCGTAAACGAAGATTATGAATCAATCTGCTGGGGCTGTGGACTGAACCTTGTTCTTCCATCATACGCACCTGTTTTCAAGTGTGGCTGGTGTGGTGCAATCACGAATCATAATCCTGTCAGACCTGAAACCAGAAGCTTTGGGCTGAGACGTATCCGCGACCGATGTTTCGTCGTGATTCTTGCTGTTTTCATGCTCTTTGTCATATGTAAAAGCTCCTCTAAGCTATCAAAGAATAACATCAATCCTGCCATTCTCCTGTTAAATATACTCTGCTTTGGTAATTAAACTGCAGGTGGTGGGATTTGGGCAGCTTATCCGGTCGTGTTTTCGATCAGCTTGGCTTGCGGGATTCTCCATTCTGTTACAGCAGTGTCTCTGGCGATATCAACGTTAACAACATTCATGGTTGTTGCTTTTAAATGCGCGGGGAAACCAATTGATATTGTTTATGGAACTCACCCTGGAGTAGGGAACGGCGCACTCAACAACTATACCTTTTGTCACACCTGCTCCAAACCAAAGTCACCTAGAACCCATCACTGTCGCACGTGTGGCATGTGCGTCCTCGACATGGATCATCATTGCCCCTTTGTAAGTTCTCTTGGTTTCACATATGAATCACAGACTTAGTACCAAGGCTAATGACTCTCCTTGTCTTGTATCATTCATAGAGGACTTAGTTACTAGTTAAGAGCTTAAGGCTAATGACTCTCCTTGTGTTGTGTTGTATTTTGCAGATTGGTAACTGTGTTGGTGCGGGCAATCACAAAAACTTCGTCGCCTTCCTTATCTCGGCCATTATAAGCACAAGCTACGCTTCTGTTATGTGTGTGTACTCCCTGATTCACATCTTGCCACCACTAGAAAACGGAGCAGCGTATGCATCGTCACATGCTAGTAATAGTGTATCGATTCTGAGAGGAGTGAAGAGTATCGTGCTTGCTTACTTATCCAACGCTGTCTTCATCTCTGTACGAGGCCTTGTTCTATTATACCTCTTTGTGGCGAGTGTCTCCGTGGCCATTGGTTTAAGTGTTTTGCTATGGCAGCAGCTTAGCTATATCTATGAAGGAAAGACTTACTTGAACCATTTGAGTTCTCAAGGAAGCGAGGAAGATGGTGAAAAGAGCTTTGGGAATCTTTTGACGTTTTTTGGATGTCCACTTTTGATTGAGAGGCACTTGCCAACTATAAGGAACTTGAGGAAGAGACATAAGACATGAGAAGAATGGTGAGTCAATATTCTCTGTTATGTTTCCTCCTGCAACATCTGGAGCTTGTTTTGGGTCATTCAGAATCATTAATCATAGTTGGAGCTAACTGGTTATGAAGATGAGCAAAGCTTGTATCTTGTTTGTGAAAACTAATATTCATAGAATATAGTAAATTTTGTTTCCATACCGTAAAGCTCAAAGCTTCTGGCTATCTTAAACGCACTTGGCCATAGTTTTAACATATTCCACCATCAATAGATTTTTACTTTTCCCAAGGAAGTTCTACAGTTAAGCAGCAGTAATAAAAAACACACAACATTCTTCAAAGAGTTCAAAATGAAGATACAGTTTGCAACTACTTTGTCATATAGTTAGGTACACTAACGGCGTATGCTTAGTCGTCTAGACTGCCATGATAACATAATAAATCACAAAAGGAGCATTGAACTGTTAAAGCTTCAAGCTTTGTTCACCAAAAAGGTTGGCTTCCCAAGAGCACTCTTCACTTCCTCTTGGCTTTAACACTGAGGTTAGAGTTGCCAGTCTATAGGGGGAGTGCCCATTTGCTCAAGTAGCTGGTTCGCTCGAGAGAAATGCCTGTCCAAACGTGGAACATTAATGACAACATAAGCTCAATGCGCAAGTCATGGCATGTTTTGCAGACGCACGGAAACTTTGGTCACACTATGCATTTGAATAGGCATGGGAGAGAGAGAGAGAGAAAAAAAAGGGTTTAGAGGACATGAGCTAACCTGCAATTGAAGAAGCCTCTATGCGCTGACAAACCAGATGGATGAGCTGCTGTGAGAATGTGATGTTTACTCCCATCTATCAACCTGCAATGATCATAACAAAAAATTGAAGTCTCATACAAGATAAACAACAAAGAAGAGTCAAAGAAGCTACAAGTCTACTTGGATTTCTCTTGAGCGTATTTTCCCCAGAGGAGAAAGACAACACCTTGCTTCTGCTGCGAGATACTTCGAATGACAGCATCAGTGAATTGTTCCCATCCTTTTTTTGCATGTGAATTCGGCTGTTTACTCCTTACTGAATCACAAGGCAAAAAACAACAACAACATTTGTAAGAAGAATTGCAGGATTTTGACGTTTGGTACACTTACCTGTAAGAACAGCATTCAACAGCAAAACACCCTAAAAGAGGAAGTCAAAAGTGAATTGCATGATCTTATCCTCCAAGTAAGCTGAAAACTGATGTAACAAATAAGCAGAGAGATCCATTTACCTGCAGAGCCCATTTCTGTAGATTACCATGACGAGGGATAGAACAGCCAACATCTTTATGAAGCTCCTTAAATATGTTCAAAAGACTAGACGGAAGCTTCTCCCCTTCAGGCACAGAGAAAGACAAACCCATAGCTTGACCAGGTCCATGGTAAGGATCCTAAAATCAAACACATTAAAGTATCATAACAAGAATCCGGGAAACTCTTCAAAGAAACTATTGTACCTGTCCGATAATGACAGCCTTGACTCGATCAAAAGGAGTTGTATTTAGAGCATTGAAAACCAAATGCTGCGGCGGGTAAATAGGAGGGGCTTGACCGTCAATGATGATCTCACGTTCAAGGAAACAAGAAAGGGTCTTGGCGTAGGGCTTGTCCAATTCACCAGGGAGAGCTTTAAGCCATGATTCTTCAACTAAGAGCTCAGTCAATGGCACGTAGCAGCTTCCTTCAGCTACACAATTTTCAAAATCAATCTAAACCATAGGGTTCTAGCTACTGTAATGGGAGAGAGACGCAAGAAGACAACAAATCAACTAAAAAGGACAAACCTTTCGCTTTTGTGACCTTCTCGGAGCAGAGGGCGAGGTTGCGTTTGGATTTGGCTACGGATTTGTTGAGCTCAGAGCGAGTGATTTGCTCTGGTGTAAGGCCGGCCGAGTCGTCGGCGACGGTTACGCGAGGCGGCGATTTTGCTGCAGAGTCCAGACCGTGGGACCCACCGGAGGCGGAAACGGCGGGAAAGGAAGAAGCTTTGTGGCGTTTGGGAGGTTGAAAATAATCCATTAGGGTTTTAGGTGTCGACGAAGCCATCTTCGTTTCAGATTGCAATTCACTTCGGAGAAAGTTCCCAACTTTTTTTCTTCTACTCCCGGTAAAAGCCAGTGGAGAGTTTTTAGAATGGCGGGAGCAACGGTACAGATCGGTTTAAACCGGTTAAGAGCCTAATTGTACAATTCGTTAATGCACACCCTTTTTCAAGGACAATATGCACTTCCAATTTACATTTTTGGAAACGTGTTTCTTTCAACTATGGTTAGTATTTTAATTGAAAAGACCATGAAGAAAAGGGATCTAAGAGAAATCAATACTCTCTCGAATAGATGAGGATCTCTGAAATTTGGTTTAAAGTTTCTCTAAAAAGATAAACACACTTTTGCTCTATCAGACTGAAGTTACTTTGAGTAGGCATGATTTGGCTGGACAGCCATGGAAAATTCTGAATGCAAGGGCATCTGGGCTATAGTTGCTGAGATGTTGCTAATCTGATTGATTTGGTCCTTGGTCACACTACTTTTGGCCGGAACAAGTTTCTCCAACATTGAATGATGGTTATCTTGATAAACTTTTTCCAATCTCAGGATTGCTCAAGTTCGAGCCTACTGAGAAACCTGCAGCAGCCGCATCTATCACTTGACGTTGACTTCCTCCAGCGGTCACTGAGCTTTGGTACATCAAATACATTATGGGTTGTCCATTATGGAAAAAATTGGTGCATGTCTAGTTTCATCTTGTTCAGAATAATAACTGTTAACGTTATTCTGTGAGACTCTGATTCTAGTCCTAGCTTCTCCTGGGTACCGATATCTTTCGCAGCAGCAGAGCTCCTTCTTGCAGTACGCTCTCTTGTTGAAGTCTACTTCTTCGTTTTTTTCAATGCAAGTGGTTAATGACTAGGTGACAGATGGGAACGTCACAACAAAATAGGCTTCCATTAAGCAAACATTAATTATTATCATTAAAAAATCTCACAATAGCAAAAGCTGAACAGAGACATTCATGTAGATATTATTGTTAATAGACACAAAAACAAACTCACAATATAGTTAGTCACGGTGCAGACACAGTTGACAAGACAGAGAATGATTAACTGTCCTCTAAAATATAATATATAAGAATATGCTTCTAAGTTATAAGAGACATTGCCAGAGATCAAATCTCCTAGAGAGGTCTGATGTTTTGTGTTGAACGATCCATGTATTGAAAACCAAGTGGTGCTCTTTGTCCTGGATATTGAACAGGCTGATGATGTGAAAAACCATAGGCGTTATTGTTGCTGTTGTTGTTGTAGCCGAACATGTCCATGTTCTGTAACCCGTTAATCCCAGTGCCTTGCGTCCAAAGTAACCCCGAATAATCTTCCGAACTCATGTTGTTGATGCCAGTTTCTTGTACACCAAGAAAGCCGGAGTAATCTTCCATATTGTAAGAGTTCTGATGAAACTGGTTTGGAAAAACATTAACATTGTTGGTGTTGATGTTGTTGTTGTTGTAGGGTAACATGTTCATGCTCAGGAACTCATTTATTCCAGTTTCTTGTACACCAAGTAACCTCGAGTAACTTTCCATATTAGGATTCTGGTGTATCGTCAGTGAATTCGGAAGCGGTGCTAGAGATTGCGACTGGTTAAAACCTGATGTAGAGACTGGGAGTTGCGGTAACGTACCGGTTCCATGGTTATACTGATCCATTGAAACCTGGTTTGAATGTTGTTGAAGATGATTCATCTGTTCTTGACCAGTCATGGTAGTATAATACATATTCCTCTGTCTCTGAGATTCAACAGCACCTCGAAGCCTATGTTGCAGTTTGGTTTCACTATGCTCCAAGGACTGGATCAGTTCCGTGAGTTGCTCCACAGAGCAATTATCAAACCTCGGATCCCAATCCGGATACTTGCAACTGGATTCAACTTTCACTTTCTTCATCTTCTTCTTCTTCTTGGAATCCTCTTTATTAATCTTCTTGAGAAACTTGTCAAGATCGTCTTGTCCTTTGCGCCGCTTCATATCGCTTAACTGACTGTACCTTCGAGCCATGTCTTTGACCTTCTCTCTGTCTTTAGGCCATGTTTTAAGCTCTCCTTCTGATCCGTAGTAGATGACGCAGACTTCGATTCCACAGAGAATTGAAAGCTCTCGAGCTTTCTTGAAGACAGTCACTTGTCTTTTAGCTAAGCTTGTAGCTTTCAAAGAGGAAGTTTTTTGGAAGTGGTTTTGTCGAATTTGCGACGAAGACGAAGAAGGTAAACAAGCCAAAGAAGAAGAAGACATCGCCGGTTATGTTTGGGTCTGTAACTGGTGTATTGAATGAAAAGAGTTGTGATTATTATTATTCATTATGTTTCCAAATATATACAAGACCTAATTTTCTATTTTCTATTTTCTATTTTAAGTCATTAATCTTGAAAGATCATTAATGATTTCTGAAATATTCGGTTTACATTTTTATTGTATGACTTTCCATTTTATTAATTTCGATGCTAAACTATGTCTTTCGGCTAAATAATTAGGAAAATCTCTACACAGATAACAGAATAACAGAATGAATGTATGATCATGATGTATACATTGCATGCTGCACAAGTAAACAGTGTTGTCATTGTTTAATTTAAGTTATTTAACTAAAGTTATAAATTATTTACATTTTCTGTATATATAATTTGAATTTTGCTAACATTATTTTTTGTATTTTAAATTAGCATCAGAAGTATTCTCTTTAAATAAATAATAGCATAAATTGGACGGTAAATACATGATGAATAGGTTTCAACATGTTAAATCTACAAAAGAAACAATGAGGGGAGAAGACATCATAAAGCTTGGTCGATCGCTGCTCAGGTTACTCGATCCATTGATAAAACAATGAGGAATCATATTAGTTCTCTAAAGTACAGAGGGGAACACAAGTTCGAAGGGTTGATGCGGAGATGGTTTGAAGTGGCCCCTTAGGCTTCTCAATTTGCCTTAGTGTTTAAAAGTTTATTCTAAAGTAGAGTAGTTATATTCTTTACCAAGCATATTCTTTTGTAAATGTTTTTACCTTTTGAGTTTTGATCAATAAATTTGAAATTTCATCAAAAAAAAATCTACAAAAGAAACAAAAAAAACAGTTTTTTCCAATTAAAAGAAAAAATATAGGAAAAATTAGTTATACATCTGATATTGACCTAATTTCACAGGCAAAAAAATATAATGAAAATTCATTAATATATATATATATATATATATATATATATGTTTATATGTATCTCGTCACAAGTTATGGCCGGGAAGCGAGGTTTTCCGGACGGCGGTGATGGCCGGTGGTGTTGGTACAAAAGACTCGTAGTCGGTCCAGTTTGATTCTCCCCAATGCCGCAACATGCTTTTCCAGTTACACAGTTTATCGATGCAAATCTTGAATCTCTTGTCCTTTACTCTTATTTTCCAGTGGCCGTCGGCATAGTTCGCAGCCTCGGCTTGCCGGCGATCATATTCCAGCTGAGCCTTTTGCTTGGATCGCAAGTAACAAAATTGATGAAGCTCCTACAATACATCATCACACCTTTACCAATTAACTCACCTCAATTTTGGTATAAATCGAGAAAAATGTTATATCTAAAAACCAAAATTTCGTAGATTAATATGTTTTTCAATTAAAGAAACATAAATAATTGTCTATATAAATGCTATAAAAGTAATGTTATTTAAATTACCTCCAATCTGAATAATAGAATAATTGTTTGATGTTAGAAAAATGCTGTAAAAATGATGTGTGTATTGAGAGCTTGATTGGTTTTTCCGCTACCACCCGCGAACGCAGCTTTTGCGATTGGTAGCGGTTGACAGCGTTTCGAAACAATCATACAAACCGCTACAAATCGCTTCAAACCGCTCCAAACCTCTTAAAATCAAAAGCTGATTCCAGCTAGCGTTTGCGGTTGCGGGCGGTTGCGGGAGGATACTTTTTTTTTTTAAACCATATAAATACAAAAATAAAAATAAAAATAAAATTTTTAAAATGGAATTATAAAATACTAAAATATATCTATTATATTTTAATTAATTTATAAAATTTTAAAATAAAAATATTTTCTATAATTTAAAAAATTTAAAACTATAACTTTGAAAATATAATTTACATATTTATTATAATATTATGATTTTTGATATTTTTATATTATATAAAATGTAAATATTGTTAATTTATTATTTAACCGCTGCTGTATTTGGTAGTTAACCAGTTATAAGTATCCTGCAAACGCACCAATTTCTAACCGCAGAACCAGTCGTACAAATCTCTTAAAACCGCTAGAAACCGCATCCGCAAACGCCCGCAGCCGCAACCGCAACCGCTGCGTTTGAACCAGTCAGACCCTCTAAGACAAAGATTTGGTCGTGTGATGTATCTAACATACCTGTCTTTAGGAAAAAGAAAAAAAACATACCTGTGGCATTGCGTCGTGGACCATCCACCATCGTCGGTGAGCAATATCTGTCGCAAACTCAACGAATATGTCGGAGTTGAAGTTACAGTCATAGTCACGGTAACATAGCCATGGCTTCATCCCCAGGTAATGAAGAACATAAAGAATAGGAGGCTCTGCTCCAAACAACTCCGTTTTCTTGCGCTTCACGTCATCTTCATCCCCAACCCAAAAATGCTTCAAGAAATTCATGTGTTTCGGAATCCGATGCCACCACGTGAACACCTCGTTCAAGTAACCTTGATCTCCACCGTTGTACGACTCAATCTCGTTTATATGTTCCATCAAAAGCTGAAACGTGCAGTTGCAAGGCTCGATCACCATAACTCCCGAGTTAAACAGAGTGCCATTGTTTCCCGTAGCTGAGATCTCAGGCATCGAGAACAAGAAGTCGATGTTTCTCAAGATTAAGAGATCTGCATCTATGAAGATGATTTTGTCGTAGTCAGTGAGTTGCCATAGTCTGAACTTGCTGTAGTTCCACTCGTTGTAAGCGTCTTTCTCTGCTTTAGGGTTTCGAATCCGCTGTATTGTCCTGATTTGCCAACCAGCAGCTTCGAGTCCGCTCCTGTGATAACCGCTGATGTTTTCATCGACGACGATCACGAGGTCTCTCGTTGAGCCTGACTGTCTTATGCTCTGTGCGGCCGCGATTGCTCCGCAGACGTAAACGTGAGCAGAATGAAGAATTGTTGCGTAAGCTTCTCTTTTAGGGTTTCCTAAGCTTGGTCTCTCTGTAAAGTCCATAGAACAAAACATAACTTACCAATTAACTTAGGCAAATGACTTAAACAGCACAAAAATATATAATAAAAATAGCACACAAGTTTTTTTTTCTGAAAAAACATTAACTAAATGGTAAAATAACTAAATTATTCCAAATATCCTTATCATAACCCCGCCCATAAAATATATTAAACTCTAAACTTTATCACTAAATTCAAAATCAAATATAAAATATAATAGTTCTTTAAAAAACTTTTAATTAATGCTAATTTGAGAATTTCCCCATTTTATACTATTTTGATTAAAAAATGTTTTAGTGATATTTTATGATATTTCTTTATTAACTTCGCATGATTCATATTCAAATCTAAAAACAAGTTAATTAGGGATTATTTGTTTCACCTTTGATTCCGAAAGGAAGAGAGAGCTCACAAGAACCAATAGGAAGCTGAAGCTTGTCTCTCAAGGTATCAAGATTAGGTTTATACAACCAAACATCGCCTCTCCTAGACACGAGATCCTTACACCGAAATAGATTCGGCATCGGGAAACATCTCGAGACAAACATCACGTGACCTCCGAAGAACCCTTTCGCCGAAGCTGCCACCGTTGCTGCCGCCATCTGCAGATGCAATCTCGCGACGTCTCTTGACCAGTTTCCTTCGTTCCGACAAGGAAGCTTCACAACGACCAGATCTAGTCTTCTTGTAGGCACTTTGATCTTTGGGAGGTTAGGACAAACAGGGACATCTTTTTCTTGCTCCTCATCGATCCACTCTGGGTAGAGTGCGTCCCAAGTCACGTTCTTTTCTGCGTGCTCCAAATCTAATTCAACAACGTTTTCATCATCCTCGTTGTCTTTAGTCATGGCTACATCTCTCCACCGTCGGATCTCTTTCGTATCGAAATTTAAGACACCAATCGTACGGCCTTCTTGAACGCTTGCAATGGTTTTGGTCACATCGTCCCAACTTATCTCCAGGTCCGAGACATATCTTGGATCTTGTCTTCTCCATATCCATCTAATTTCCACATATGGTCGTGTTAATATACAAAAAACAGAACTTCTATTGGTTTGATAGAATTCTTTTAAACGTTACTTTGATCGATCACTAACGGTATTTATAGAATAAATTATCAAATATTCAAATATGTAAATTACAAAACCTACCTAGAAGAGTGGGAAAGGGAATGATAAGCTTCAGGGGAATAGATGATGGTGAAGAGAGTAGCCGATAAAAGGATACACAAGAGAACCTTCACGATCTGAAACACGCTGCAACAACAACTACTGTTTTTGTCTTGTGTCGGAAAATTGAGGATATTAAAAGGTTTCACCATATCCGATCTGCCACCGCTTTTGCTGTTTCTCCGGAACCTTCTCTTGCATATTGCTTCACTGCTTCGCAGTTATAAACAACAAACACAACTTTTAGACGAGTTATTTCAGCTGATATTGAACAACTTATGGATATATAATAAGAGAGTAATATATGTGCTTACATGGAAGCTGAGAGGCGACGCCGAGGGTCTCCGGTTGCAGAGGTTGCAACGACAGCGGCGGGAGGGTTTGCCATTTAAAGCTTGGGGATTTAGACACTAGAATTTGAAAAGAGAGGAGAGAGCAATATAGGTGAGACTTAACGTCTCTTTTAATCTTCTTATATATATTTTCATTGTTTCTATTTTTGTTATTGTGGAAATAAAATAGGGGTTTTTGCCAAAACTAACCTACAACTTGATTTTAATCTCAAACCTATACCCAAACTTGAATCAAATGCAAAACTAACCTAAAAGCCTAGTAAAATTACAGCTCAGCCTCTTGTGACCAAACAAAAAAACATAAGCCATTTTTACGAATATAGCCCCAGTAAATCGTCTGAGTCGTCTGAGATGTTGGAAGTTGTCTGGACGACTGAAGTGTAAGTCGTCTGGTACCAGTTTATTTTAAAAATAATTTATAAATCTTGTAAAAAAATATTTTGATGCGTAAAAAATAAAAATCAAGTAATTATAAACAGTTTTAACTCATATAAATTAAGATATGATAAAATTGATTTGTTTTGAAGATAGATGGGTGGAAGTAGTGAATAATGAAATACTTTGGTTTAGGAGTTTGGCAAACATATGTTGTAGTATTGTATGTATTGTTAGGGTTAGATTTTGGAAAACTAAAATGTCTTTTTTTAAATTAGTTTTCACCTATATGTGTTTATTTCTGTGTATAGTAAACACTTTTCAAATTTGATTTGGTTTTATGAAGTGTTTATTAGATAATTAAGTTTAGGGGTTATGTTTAGGGTGTGGACGACTTATATTTCAGTCGTCTGTTGAATAATTTACCCGGACGACGTATATTTCAGTCGTCCACATCGTACCGAACCTTATATTTTACCAATGTACGTTTTAACCTAACCGGATCATTTTACTCGGACGACTTACATTTCAGTCGTCTGGCGAAGAAATTAAAACAGACGACTTACATGTAAGTCGTCCAAATATTCCCGCCTAAAATTTTTTTAAAAAAATTATTTTTCCGCTTAAATAATTTAAACCAGACGACTTACTTGTAAGTCGTCTGGAAAGTCTTCTTTTAGTTTCCCGCTAAAAATGTTTAATTTCCCGCTAAAAATATTAAACTCTTCTGGACGACTTACATCGTCTGTTTTAATTTCTTTACCAGACGACTGAAATGTAAGTCGTCCAGGAAGTCGTCTGAGTCAAAAATATTTAACCTAATTGGATTTTTTGTCTCCCTATATAAAGAAAAATTTACACATTCTCTCTCCTCCTCTCAAATGGCTGCAACAAAAATGTAATGTTCATCATTCTAAAACTCTCCAACCTCTCTCTAATCTCTTTGACTTGAAAACACCAAACTTTATATGAATTTTTCAGTTTTGTCTCATGTATTTCTTACTAATCTATCTCTTTTGCAGGTTTTTAATCAAATGGTACTCATCTTCCACTAATTTAGAGGTAGATCTATTAATTTTAGATATGTATTTTTGTGTGTTCTATAAATGTAGATTTATCTAATATTCCACTCATTTTCTCTATTTTTAAGTCATTTGAACGTTTTTGGATATGCAGGTTTTTCATATCTGGATTTGATGTGCAGGTTTTTCAGATCTGGAAGACTTCTGGAACGACTTACCTGTTAGTCGTCTGGAAGTCGTCTGGACTTCTTGGAAGTCTTCTGACAAAGTCGTCTGGACTTCCAGGAAGTCGTCTGGACTTCCAGGAAGTCGTCTGGACTTCCAGGAAGTCGTCTGGACTTCTAGAAAGTCGTCTGGATTTTTCTGAGCGTTTTGGTAAGTTCTTATGTCTGATTTTTCTTCATTTGGTAACTTCTTGTTGTATAAAGTTCTTACTTTTTTCCCAAACTAAAACTCTCCACACTCACTCTAATCTCTTTGACTTGAAAACACCAAACTTTATATGAATTTTTCAATTTTGTCTCATGTCTTTCTTACTAATCTATTTTTTTTTTGCAGGTTTTTGATTAGATGATACTCATCTTCCACTAATTTAAAAGTAGATCTATTATTTTTAGATATGTATTTTTGTGTGTTCTGTAAAGGTAGATTTATCTAATTTTCCACTCATTTTTTCTGTTTTTAAGCCATTTGAACGTTTTTGAATATGCAGATTTTTCAGATCTGGATTTAATATGCAGGTTTTTCAGATCTGGAAGAATTCTGGGACGACTTACTTGTTAGTCGTCTGGAAGTCGTCTGGAAGTCTTCTGGAAATCGTCTGGACTTCCTAAAAGTCGTCTGGACTTCCTAAAAGTCATCTGGACTTCTTGTAAAGTCGTCTGAAAGTCATCTGAACTTCCTAAAAGTCTTCTGGCAAAGTCGTCTGAACTTCCTGGAAGTCGTCTGGACTTCTTAGAAGTCGTCTGGACTTCTTAAAAGTCGTCTGGTCTTGTCTACTCAAGTGGAATCCAAACTTGTCTTTGTAGATGAATGATCTATAATAGTTTTGTTTGTGGTTTGTTTTGTGAATTGCATGTATACTCTTTTAGTTGTGAATTTTTTGTAAAATCAGTAATAATGTTTTCCAAGATGTATTAAATGTGCTAACAATGTGTTTACACATTTACAAATCAATGAAATAATAGACTTCAGTAGCCTTTTTCTTATCTTTGGATCTCTCATATGCAATAATAAACTCCAATGGCCTTTTTCTTATCTTAATAAACAAGAATGTTGGTAGCTTCATATTGATACAGCATTTTAAGAAGCATTTTAACCCTTCTTCCAACTCATAACAATAGTCATCATTATTGTCTATAACAATAATACTTAAGAGATGGAAACAAACAATAGTAACTAGTCAAAGCATATCATATTTTTTATAAGTTTGCATTGAAAAACTTAGTCAAATTTAGTAAAACTAAGGGGGAGAACATATTTTGTAAATATGAGTTTTACATATCTTGAAGTTACTTATCACTCTTAAAAATACAAGTTATTCAAAAACTAACGTAGAAGACTTAAAAACTAGTGGAGAAGAAGCGGACGACTTCAATCTAGGTTGTCTAGACGACTAAACTATATGTCGTCTGGTCAACGCAGAGGTTATTTTTGCAATTGACTTTGAAATCTGTTATTTCGGACGACTGAAAGTTAAGTCGTCTACTATTGTTTGGTTAAAAAAAATTCCAAAAAAGCTAGACGACTTACATTTCAGTCGTCAGAGGTTAGTTTTGCATTTGACTGGATTATTTCAGAAGTTTGACTTTTTGGACGACTTACATTTCAGTCGTCTAGTGAAAATTAAAATAATAATATTTTTTTAAAAGTAGACGACTTACAGTTAAGTCGTCATAGGTTAGTTTTGCAATTGAAAAAAAAACTTCAAGATTTAATTATATACAGACGACTTATAATTCAGTCGTCCACAAGACGACTGAAATGTAAGTCGTCCAGGATTTACGAGGTTTGACCAGAATCTCGGAAAAAAATCCTGGACGACTTACAATTAAGTCGTCTAGTGGACGACTGAATTATAAGTCGTCTGTGTATAATTAAATCTTGAAGTTTTTTTTTCAATTGCAAAACTAACCTATGACTACTTAATTGTAAGTCGTTTACTTTAAAAAAATATTATTATTTTAATTTTCGCCAGACGACTGAAATGTAAGTCGTCTGGGGAAGTCAAACTTCTGAAATTATCCAGTTAAATGCAAAACTAACCTATGACGACTGAAATGTAAGTCGTCTAGGTTCTTTGAAAATTTTTTTGAAACCAAACAATAGTAGATGACTTAACTTCCAGTCGTCTCAGGTTACAGATTTCAAAGTCAATTGCAAAAATAACCTCTGTGTTGACCAGACGACTTCCAGGTAAGTCGTCTACAGCCAGACGACTTCCAGGTAAGTCGTCTACAGCCAGACGACTTCCAGGTAAGTCGTCTACAGCCAGACAACTTCCAGGTAAGTCGTCTACAGCCAGACGACTTCCCAAGTAAGTCGTCTGACGAACAGATCTGGAAAAAAACTCGATGTCATACCTTAAATTGGTGAGATAAGTTCCTTAGCATACATAAGGCTTCTCCAAGCACACAGAATCACAAACGAAAGTCACCCACCCATAATCGTTAGCTTCTATGACTCTATGAACCATAAAAATTTTAGAATCAAAATCTTGAGTTTTTTTAGCTCATTGTGGAGAGAAAGTGAGAGATATGTTGTGTTTAGTTCACAAGAATAGAAAAAGAAGAAGGGTAAATCGATTTTGGGAGCATTAAAAGCTTCAAATTGGTTGTTCATGGTGGTTGTGGTATTGATGACAATGGCAATCTTGTAATTACTTGAAGATGATGAGGGTGAGAGAGTAAAAATGTCATTTTCAAAAAAAAAAAAAAAAAAATTTGATGACATTTTCATAAATTATATGAACTTGTGGAGGTGAATAGGACAAAACCAATTTTCAAAAAAAAAAGAGGTTAGTTTTGTGTTTGACTTTAAGTTGTAGGTCAATTTTGCAAAAACCCCAGCAAAATTACTGTATTTTGCACACTCACCTTTTCAACTAATATATATATATATATATATATATATATATGGTCTATAACATAACATCGAAGATGCATTGTCAAAACATTTTAAATTGAATCTGTTAACGTATAGATGTTTTTTTTAAATATGATTTCCATACGGATAATATTGCACGCTTTAGTTAAGAGTACTTTCTCAGTTTGTAACTTTCTTAGGATTGAAATATGTTCACCAAACTTTAATCATTTCTTTGTAAAGAAAACCATAATTCTTTTCAAAATTATATTGTTTTAAACAAAATATAGCCGGTTACAAGAAAATTAAAATACATCAAGGCGCATTTATATGTATCTCACTTGATTAAGCAAAAAAAAAATCTGAAAGTTAAGTCGTTGGTTCTTTTATTCGACAACGTTGATCCATTAATTGTATTTTACTATTGGTGTAGACATGCATTCATGATTAGTTAACACTTGTTTCAACTGGAATTTTTGGTTTTGGGTATACTATTAAACATCACCAAGTGTCCTAATGACGTATTTTAATAACAAAGCAACCGTTGCCATTAACAATCAAAAATTGATAATACTAAATATATATAACGTGTTTATAAACCTTGGTGGCAAAGTAAGGGGAAGATAAGGCAATACAACAAGACAGCTAGCACAATAATACATTGATTCATGGGTTGCAAGGTTTAGAGGTCCTTTCAAGGACTGCTCCCACCAAACTTTTTAGTGTTTGGAATTTGTATTTATTACTGGTTTATCCCAATATATACTAATCTTGATTTTGTGGTTTAGCTAAGTGAGATTAGTGTAGAAACAACTACCACTTAATCAGCTTAAGTTCATTTTATATTCTGACAACTTGTGAATAATCTTTGAATACCTTAGATGAGAAGGAAAATCTAAAATTGTCAGGAACTTGGTCGTCGTTGGCGAAAGAAAACAAAATCTAATAAATCAAGGAGGAATAGATGGTTAGATTCATATCAATTATAATTATTTCTGTGGGTAGACTGTCACGTCTTTTTCACGAATGGATACATTTGACGCATTTGATCTAAATTAAATTAACCTGCTAAAGCTTGTAAAATAGTCGCTCATGTAAAACATGTATAAACGGCACTAGTTTGATTAAGATCATAATAAAGTTAAGAGAATGTCGTGTGAGGAACAAGTATATGATCTGATCTGATCATGAAAGACTAATGAACAATAGATAAATCCACTAACAGTATGAAATTAAATAGTGTAAATAATTAACACTAAGAAAGACGAAGATAGGGAAGGACATGTATCGATCAGAGGACATGAAAGAAAAGCTGAACAGATGAGCTGAAAGAAGGTGGGGACTTGAAAGTTCAAAAAATGCTTTTGATAGGAGCCTTGCACCCATCGCTACGTATGATTTAAGATAATACTCTTTTTTTGGTATGATTCAAGATATTGTTATATAACAACACCATTTTATATTCAATATAAAAGTATCTTATCCCAAACATGATGTTTCTTCATTTGTGTTCATACAGTATCAATATTTACGCACATAGAATTACACATATACGTACCTTCAGATGAACATGTTGTTGACTAGTGACATTGTATTGGAAGCAAAGCAAAGTTATTTACATATTTCCTTTCCAAGGGCCTACAATTTCACCCAAAGCTTCTTTTTTTGTTGTAATTTGTTACAATTGAACAATTCCAATAAGAAATATTGAGAATTACAAGTTTATATATTTATATAGTATTCTAGAGTTGTTTTCGGTATCCAAAATTAAAATTCTAAAAGACAGTTGCTGAACTTCTGACTTTAAAACACACAAAAATACTAGGTGATTTTCCCGTGTTCATGCACAAATATAAATATTTCTAAAGCAAATATACTATAATAACTAATTTCTGTTTAATTTTACTTTTAAATTAATTTATAATTTGTATGCATCATTTATATTAATAATATTATATTATTTTAATTATACATATGAATTTATTTATGTTATATCTAATCAATTTTTATTGTTTTTTGATGTTAGGAGTTTTCAAGGCTCCTAAGACAAATGTTGTAGTATAAATGATTGTCGAACCAGTTCTGAGGGATATCAAAGCACTGAGAATGCAAGTACTCACTTAATCTAAGTGCAACCAATGATTTAGATGGGTTTTAAACTATGACTAAAACTAGAAAGCAATAACAGAATGATACTTTCTTGACTAAAGGAAAAGAGAACTCATGGGTATAGAGATTAGACCTTGGGTGATCAAGTATCAAACTAAAGATGGCAAATGATCAATTAAACTATCAACCTTAAGCCTAGACACAATTCTAAGCAAGCTCTATGTCTAGATGAATGCTCATTTGCTAACATATCTCAAACATCAAATGTCTTTGGTTGAATAATATGAAAGCAATCATTACTAACAAGTCTATTAGCTATCTTAGCATCTTTAACAACAAATGTCTTTGGCAAAGTATACTAAAAGCCTAGGAGAGTTGTCTCAGGCATTTCATCGAACACCTTTCGGGTGAGAAATGCCTAAGGATCAACAACTGAGTGGCCAACTCAGAAGATGCATTATGAATACTCTACTAGCAAGGAACAAGAATGATCTACACTAAAACATCCTAGAACTAACCTAAATCACCCTTAATCTCAATAACCCATGAATTCAAAAGGTGATTACTCACTAATCTCCATGATTCCTCTTAAACCCATATTGGATTTCAGATTAATCATGTAGAGAAACACAGGAAATAGATAAGAACACAGAATTCTCAATAATAAACTGATCAATTCATTCAAAGAGATCCCTTTCCAAAGGTTTTTGGTGGTTTTTTCTAAGAACAAAGATGATGTGCCTCTTGATGGCTTACAGAGTAATAAAACATAGGTTTAGAAAATAAAAACGTGCATAATGAAATGATCAAAATGCCCTTGAAAAATCACAAGTTCGAGCAGAAACAAAACACGGAGCGACCTCAGCCCGTCGCTCCGACATGTCGCTCCAGGCTTCGGGAGCGACCTCGCTGTGTCGCTGCGAGAGGTCGCTCCGGGCTCGTTCTCGCGTCTCCGGGTGATGAAGACGCGAGCGACTTCTCCCTGTCGCTCTGGTATGGTCGCTCTGAGCTTCGGGAGCGACTTCAGCACGTCGCTCTGGAAGGTCGCTCCGAGGTGTAAATGTGTGTCTCCAGACGTGAAAACGCGAGCGACCTTGTGCAGTCGCTCTGGATGAGTCGCTCCGGGATGTGGTGCACAGCGACCTCATGCCGTCGCTCCGAGAGGTCGCTCCGGCAGTGCTCGTCCAAAGATCACTCTAATCACCTCCTTTTGAGCTCCAAATGCACCCAAATGTCTCCAGAAACTCCATGTGGTACTCAAATACCTGATAGAGACATATGCATGCAAAATGCAACCTAGACATGGCTAAGTCCTAATCTATATGATGAAAATGCACATGAATAAATGGATAAAACAATGTAAATATGCAAGATATCAACTCCCCCAGACTTGTTCTTTTACTTGTCCTCAAGTGAACTTTCTAGAACTCATAGGGAGAGAGGTTGAAGGTGGGAGCACATAGCCAAAAGAAACACAACTAGCACACTCTCTTATTACACTCTAGCTTCTCTAGGCCTATCTTAACTCTTTTTGTTCTTACACTCATCATCAAGCATCCACACATTCAAATCAACCAACTCTCACATTCATTAAGCACAAAACATCAGATGAATTCTTGCAAATGGTCAGTTGGTCCAAGTCATTTGGTTGGGTAAGGGAAGGCTTTTATTCAAGTGATTCAAGAAGTTCAAAACATATGATCTTTAAGGTGGTTTACTCTCAAAACAAGTAGCCTTGACATTGCACATAATATATCTAAGAAAGGGACCAACTCATGCATACAATGCTCAATCTCCATTATTCTACCCTTTTCCCAAACATACAATTACACAATCATTCCCAAATGTCAAACCCAACTCACATCTCTCACCAATAGATCCTAAGAACTTTAACTCTTTCTTTTTGAAATCTACAAGGGATTTTTCTACAACCTCAAAACATTTCTTAGCTCCTAACAACTTTGCTAGCCCCCTTTTCTTTCTTTTCTTTTTTTTTCGATTTCTTTTTTTTTTTTTTTTTTTTTTTTTTTTTTTTTTATTTAGGTTGGGGGCCAAGACTTTTCGAAACTAGAGCTAGAGGTTCTCTACTTATCCCAGAAAATCAATTCACTTAAGCACAAAGAGTCTATCCTTTTTATTTTTCATTTCTCCCAAATCATGATCACAACACTCACCCTCCCACCTATAGCTAGACAAAAGAGTGTCCAATCTAGCAAAAATGAAGATCAAGCATTGTCGTTCCCGATACTCTCAACATTATGCGCATGTAAGACTTTCCGAAGAAGGCCTCACTCATCAAACAATGAAAGCTTAAAAGGAAGGAAAGGTTTTGGGAGTGGTCTACCACTAGAGTTTGTCAAAAAGATTGGCATAAAAGATGTGACAACTCCAGTGTGTATAGCCATGACTCAGTACACAAGGGACCCTAAGCAAGAAGCATTAAGTTCATTCATTTCTAATAAGGTTGTAGTTGGCTTCAAAGACTGAGTTTCAGCAATCAACAAGTTTCAGGAAGAGTTTTCAAGGCTCGAAACATACAAGTCTTTTTGAGAGGTGCAAAAGCTACTCAGGTGCAACGTAGTGTTCTTTACAAGGCATTCAAAATCATTGCTCCCAATGCAAGTGAATGCAACCTATATGCTCTAGACTCTCCTAAAAATGCAAATGATGCAAACTAAATGATTGGTTTTTTTTTTTTTTATGCAAATAGGTATGCAATGCATGACTCAATGAAACAACATCAAAGCAAACATGATCAAATACTTGGTACCTCCCCCAAACTTGAGTTACACAGTCTCTGTGTCGTCAAGTAGAGAGAGATACCGAAAAGAAGACTAATATGCAAAAATGAAATGGTATATACAAGGGAGTGTGGTGGGTTACCTTCTATGGGGAATGAGTAGAGGGAGATGCTCCCTCCTCGTCGTCCTCAGGTGGTAACTCTTCAAGGTGCTCATCAGCAGGAGTGTCCATCTCTTCAATGCAGAAGGCTTGCCCGAACACAGTTGGTTTCCTCATTTTCCCCTTGATGTCAAAGTGGAGGATGTTCTCTTTACCCAAATGGAGATCAATCGTGCCCTCCTTCACATTAACAATAGCTCCTGCTGTAGCTAAGAATGGCCTTCCTAGAATCAATGGATCTTGAGCCTCCTCACCCATCTCAAGCACCACAAAATCTGTAGGTATCTCATACCTTCCAATCTTCACAGGGAGGTCCTCTAAGATGCCCACAGGGTACTTCACTGAACGATCAGCTAACACCAGAGAGAGTCTACACTTCTTGTACTGAGTGAATCCAAGCTTCTTTGCAACAGACAAAGGCATCAAGCTGACACTAGCTCCCAAATCGCAGAGACTTTTCTCAAATACCATAGGTCCAAGAGCACAAGGTAGTGTGAAGCTTCCTGGATCCTCTAATTTCTCTGGAACATCAAGCCTCTGGATGATGGCATTGCACTCATGGGTAAGAATCATCATGCCTTCCATCTCCTTCTTCTTTGCAGCTACAACATCTTTCAGGAAATTGTTGTATTGAGGAATCAACATGAAAGCATCGATGATGGGCATTGCAACCTGAGCTTCACTCATTTGCTTCTCAAACAGAGCTTTGTATTTCTCTAGCAGCTGCTTCTTGAATCTACCAGGGAATGGAAGTTTGGGTTCATAGGGAGGAGGAACAAAAGAACTTTCACTTGCTGGAGTAACAACTTCACCATCCTTTACTGTCTTCTTCTCCTCTCCAACCTTTCTTTTACCTTTGGCTTCCACTATCTTCTCCAAGATCTCGTCATTGATCTTCTCATCAACAATCACCACTTCATCATCTATGTTGATGGCAACCCCCTCACCTAATTTCTCAGCATCCTTGGTGAGGGTTCTAGGAGGTAACTGCTTACCACTCCTAAGGGTAATAGCTTTGGCCTCCTTGGGATTTTGGTCAGACTTTCCAGGTAGAGATCCTTGCTGGCGATTCTGGTGAGTGTTCATGGAAGCAAATTGATTCTCTAAATTCCTGTCTGTAGAAGCAAGGTGTGAGAATTTGTTGTTGAGCTCATTGTAGCTCCCATCAATCTTGGAATGAAGGTTCTTCAACTCATAACCAACTTGCTTCTCACTTCTAGTCTGAGACTCCAAGATTTGCTTCAGTAAGGTATCAGTGCTGCTCTCTTGAGGAGCAGAGGAACCAGACGAGGGGTTTTGCTGAGGCTGATAGCTGCTATGCTGGTTGTTTCTTGGCGGATAGCCACTCTGTTGGTTGTTTGGATAGGATTTCTGTTGGTAGTTGTTGTACTGAAAGTTGGGCTCCTTTTTGTACCAGCTACCATTGTTGTTGATGAAACACAACTCCTCTTGACCTTCCAACCCCTCAACCTCATTAACAGCAAGTGGATCTTCCTGCTTGGAGTTACCAACAAACTTCAGCTGTTCTTGGGTTGCTTTTTCAGCAATTAGTAGGTCGATCTTGTCTTCCAAAGCTTTGATCTCTTTCCTCGTCTGCTTATCATCTGTTCTACTGCCTCTGTCGTGGTCTCCACTGTAGACTGCATCACTCTTTACCATGTTGTCAACCAGCTCTTCTGCATCCTCCTCAGTTCTCCCCAAGAAGAACCCATTGCTAGCTGTATCCAGTCTGGCTCTGTACTTAGGAAGAGCACCACGGTAAAATGTGCTCAGCAAGCTCTCCTTAGAAAAGCCATGGTGTGGGCATTGAGCTTGGTAGCCCTTGAATCTTTCCCAGGCTTCACTGAAGCCTTCCAAGTTCTTCTGTTGAAAGCTGGAAATCTCGTTTCTCAGCTTAGCAGTTCTTGAAGTAGAGAAGAACTTCTCCAAGAATGCTTTCTTGCAGTCATCCCAAGTAGTGATGGAGTCACTGGGTAGAGACTTCTCCCACTGACGTGCCTTATCCCCCAAAGAGAAAGGGAATAGCTTGAGTTTTAAGGCATCTTCGGACACACCATTGGTTTTTGACAACCCACAGTAGCCAAGCCATGATACTTGTTGTTCTCGATCACGTTGAGGAGTCCTGATTTGATCTCAAAGTTGTTGGCTGCCACAGCGGGTGCTCGGATTCCCAATCTATGACCATGAATGTTGGGGCGGTCGTAAGTGCCAATGGGTCGAGCTGCTCGCTGTTGGTTTTGAGGTATGTCTCCCATATCAGTACTCAATCTCTGCAAGTGAGCCTGTTGCTCTTCTTCTCTTCTATTTCTAGCACACTCTCTCTCTAAAGCTCTGATGTCTGCAGCTATTGGAACTAGGTTTGATGGACCCCTGCTCCTCAAGTTCATACACCTGTAGATTAAAGGGAGGTGAAGAAAGAGAATCAGTAACAAAAGAAAATAAAAATGACTTAGTCTCAAGCAAGTGACTAAATCTCAATGTTCAAATCTACTCAGAATTTGGCAACGGCGCCAATTTGATGTTAGGAGTTTTCAAGGCTCCTAAGACAAATGTTGTAGTATAAATGATTGTCGAACCAGTTCTGAGGGATATCAAAGCACTGAGAATGCAAGTACTCACTTAATCTAAGTGCAACCAATGATTTAGATGGGTTTTAAACTATGACTAAAACTAGAAAGCAATAACAGAATGATACTTTCTTGACTAAAGGAAAAGAGAACTCATGGGTATAGGGATTAGACCTTGGGT
This sequence comes from Brassica napus, assembly GCF_020379485.1. Classification (NCBI taxonomy): domain Eukaryota; kingdom Viridiplantae; phylum Streptophyta; class Magnoliopsida; order Brassicales; family Brassicaceae; genus Brassica; species Brassica napus. The sequence goes on along the minus strand of NC_063438.1, from coordinate 21,824,626 downwards.
GATCAAGTATCGAACTAAGGATGGCAAATGATCAATCAAACTATCAACCTTAAGCCTAGACACAATTCTAAGCAAGCTCTATGTCTAGATGAATGCTCATTTGCTAACATATCTCAAACATCAAATGTCTTTGGTTGAATAATATGAAAGCAATCATTACTAACAAGTCTATTAGCTATCTTAGCATCTTTAACAACAAATGTCTTTGGCAAAGTATACTAAAAGCCTAGGAGAGTTGTCTCAGGCATTTCATCGAACACCTTTCGGGTGAGAAATGCCTAAGGATCAACAACTGAGTGGCCAACTCAGAAGATGCATTATGAATACTCTACTAGCAAGGAACAAGAATGATCTACACTAAAACATCCTAGAACTAACCTAATCACCCTTAATCTCCCTAACCCATGAATTCAAAAGGTGATTACTCACTAATCTCCATGATTCCTCTTAAATCCATATTGGATTTCAGATTAATCATGTAGAGAAACACAGGAAATAGATAAGAACACAGAATTCTCAATAATAAACTGATCAATTCATTCAAAGAGATCCCTTTCCAAAGGTTTTTGGTGGTTTTTTCTAAGAACAAAGATGATGTGCCTCCTGGTGGCTTACAGAGTAATAAAACATAGGTTTAGAAAATAAAAACGTGCATAATGAAATGACCAAAATGCCCTTGAAAAATCACAAGTTCGAGCAGAAACAAAACACGGAGCGACCTCAGCCCGTCGCTCCGACATGTCGCTCCAGGCTTCGGGAGCGACCTCGCTGTGTCGCTGCGAGAGGTCGCTCCGGGCTCGTTCTCGCGTCTCCGGGTGATGAAGACGCGAGCGACTTCTCCCTGTCGCTCTGGTATGGTCGCTCTGAGCTTCGGGAGCGACTTCAGCACGTCGCTCTGGAAGGTCAGAGCCGAGTATCCTGACCAGCTAGACTACAACGGACAAATGTTGTAGTATAGAAGATTGTCGAACCAGTTCTGAGAGATATCAAAGCACCGAGAATGCAAGTAATCACTTAATCTAAGTGCAACCAATGATTTAGATGGGTTTTTAAACTATGACTAATTAAAGGAATAACTAAATGATACTTTCTTAACTATTGGAAAAGAGAACTCATGGATATAGGGATTAGACCTCGGGTGATCAAGTTTCGAACTAAAGATGGCAAACGAGCAATCAATCTATTAACCTTAAGCTTAGACGCAATCCTAAACAAACTCTATGTCTAGATGAATGTTCATTTACTAAACACAATTCAAACATCAAATGTCTTTGGTTGAATATATGAAAGCAATCATTACTAACAAGTCTATTAGCTATCTTAGCATCTCTAACAACAAATGTCTTTGGCAGAGCATGCTAAAAGCCTAGGAGAGTTGTCTCGGGCATTTCATCGAACACCTTTCGGGTGAGAAATGCCTAAGGATCAACAATTGAGTGGCCAACTCAGAAGATGCTTTATGTTCACTCTACTAGCAAGGAAATATGAATGATCTACACTAAAACATCCTAGTTCTAACCTAATCACCCTTAATCTCCCTAACCCATGAATTCAAAAGGTGATTACTCACTAATCTCCATGATCCCTCTTAAACCCATGTTGGATTTCAGATTAATCATGTAGACAAATACAGGAAATAAAAGGAACACAGAATTTCAATAACAAAATTGATCAATTGATTCAAAGAGATCACTTTCCAAAGGTTTTTGGTGGTTTTCTAAGAACAAAGATGATGTGCCTCCTGGTGGGTTACAGAGTAATAAAACATAGGTTTAGAAAATAAAAACGTGCATAATGAAATGACCAAAATGCCCTTGAAAAATCACAAGTTCGAGCAGAAACAAAACACGGAGCGACCTCAGCCCGTCGCTCCGACATGTCGCTCCAGGCTTCGGGAGCGACCTCGCTGTGTCGCTGCGAGAGGTCGCTCCGGGCTCGTTCTCGCGTCTCCGGGTGATGAAGACGCGAGCGACTTCTCCCTGTCGCTCTGGTATGGTCGCTCTGAGCTTCGGGAGCGACTTCAGCACGTCGCTCTGGAAGGTTGCTCCGAGGTGTAAATGTGTGTCTCCAGACGTGAAAATGCGAGCGACCTTGTGCAGTCGCTCTGGATGAGTCGCTCCGGGATGTGGTGCACAGCGACCTCATGCCGTCGCTCCGAGAGGTCGCTCCGGCAGTGCTCGTCCAAAGATCACTCTAATCACCTCCTTTTGAGCTCCAAATGCACCCAAATGTCTCCAGAAACTCCATGTGGTACTCAAATACCTGATAGAGACATATGCATTCAAAATGCAACCTAGACATGGCTAAGTCCTAATCTATATGATGAAAATGCACATGAATAAATGGATAAAACAATGTAAATATGCAAGATATCATTTTTACAGTCGATTAAGTTATCATTTGGGTAAATTAGATTGCATCTCTGAATTCAACTGTAATATTTTTTATTCTAAATATATTAAAATTTTGATTAAATATATTACTTCTTCTTATTTGCATTTAGGTGGTTGTTGTCTTAGATATTTAAATATATTTTATCAAGATTATTTATAACTTAAGATATATTGTGCTTAGAATGAAATAAAAAAATTAACAAAAGTGTCTGATAATTACATAAATTAATATAACAATAATATTTTGAAGTCTCATACATATATATAAATTTTACAAAAGAAATAAATTGCAATAGTTGGTTAATATTTTATTTTCATTTTAATATGTTTTGAGTTGTCCTATGATTTATATTTATAAAATAAATTACTATTCTTATAAAATTATATATTCTTATCGTAATTAAATCTATAATTTTAGATATAAGATTAGTCGAATCACTCATTTTGTGAGTATATTGAGTTACATATATTCTTTCAAATTCAAAATGAAGTATAATTTTTTATTATAATTAAGTCAAATCAAATCAATTTTTTATCGTTTAAATGTGCATGTATGTTCATAATATTTATCAAATTATATGTTGATGTTTTTTTAAAAAATATTAGAAAATAAAGCAATGATCAATAGGAAATTACAAGCATAAATATCTGATACATTTTTGGAAGCTCATGAACACATATATGAATATTTACAATAATTAAAATATTTTATAAATTCTAAATAACTTTATGACTCTTATTTATTGAATGGAAACTGAAATTTATTTTAAATAATCTTAAAAATGAGAATTCATATTTGCTTTGGTATTTTGATTATGTTTCTATTAAGTTCCACAAACATAAATATTATAGTAAACTAAATATATGAAAATAAATAAAACATATCAATAATACTAATTATAAACTTTTTTTAGTCAATTAAACATATATGAGTTTATGTTACTTAATTATTTTATGTAATCATCTAATAATATATATATATATATATATATATATATATATATATATAATATAAATATTTCTATTACTTTGAATATTTTGGTATTGTTTAAAATTATATTTTAAAAGAAATAATATTTATTTTTCTAATATCAGGATTATCTTTGTAAATTGTTTTTAATGAAATCACATTATTTTCAAATTTATATTTTTCATCTAATAAAATATAGTTATAAAGAAGGTCTTTTATTACTTCAAAAGTATATTTTATGTTTTTTTTTAAATATTTTTAAATATAATATTACTATTTTGTGAACTTTCCTTTTTTATAAAATCATATTATATATACATTTTTTCTTCAATTCGTTTTTTTTACTTTATAAAAAATACCTTTTTATTATATGTATATGTGTTTTGAAAATTTTTATAAAATAAACTAAATAAATATAGTATTTTAAATATAATATTTTTAATTTATTAAGGGTATCAATGTAATCAACCATCGTAAGAGTTAACTTGCGTGAGATCAGACATATAAAAAGCTGATTTCTCAAATAATATTATAAACATGAGCAATGTTTCAAATCGTCACAAAATTGTTCATAACCGTTTCTCTGTTCTTTTTAACAACATATCCATTATATCTCCGACTTAGTGAGCTGATCAGTGACACAACGACACTAACATATATCACCAAACTATAAATCTTGATCAGATGAACATACGACTGGTTAAACTGATCGAAACGGTGTAATGTATTTTTGATGTGAACGCATATATGTTTATATCACAATAACATATCGTTAATTAAATAACCAAAGAAGTAGATGAATTTCATGTCACACATAGAAGCTTGAGCAGAAAGAACCTAGTGTAAGTATTCCATTTTCTAGAATGAACACTCATTTTGAACATAGTCCTGTGATTCTTCAAGAGCATCTCATACTTCTACTTGTAGAAAAAATTCATCTTTTTATTTCTCCATTATTTGAACAATTTCTATAGTCACAGAAAAAAATTTGATAATTGAATAGAAAACTGGGTCGAGCAAACTTCTGATCACATCTCGTTGACGAAGTAGCTGCATGCGGCTCATGTGTTCCATAACATTGGCTAGGGTGATAAATATTCATATCAACATTATTTTCTCCAGAAGAGCTTAGACACTCGCCGAGACTCGCGAGGTTTATCAAAAACTCTAGGGAAGTAAGTCGAGCAGAAGATCTCAAGTAGCACAGGAAACTGAAGAACACCGAACATCCCAATCGGGACAACCGCGAGAACCATAAACTGAGCCGAAACCCACGGCGTTTTCCCTCTAACCAGAGTCATAAGCGTCACGACAAAACTCACCATCATTGTCGTCATCGAGAGAAACAAAGTCGCAAGACCCACGATCAGTTTCGTCGGAAGCGATCTAAGGAAGTCCTCCTCGCGGTAACGAGACTTAAGAATGCCGAGGAACATGAGCAGAGACATGCATGAGGTGAAGAGAGATATAGCGTCTGAGATTAGGAAGATCATGAAGAGTCTGCCCTGGCCGTTGTAACTATCGGGGACAGTAAAGGCGGAGGAGAACATCATTGTGGTGATCAGAGCTGCGACGACTGTGCAAGAAGTGGCTGTGTCTTTCATCCACTTCTCTCCTTGGTCCACTAGCTCCTTGTGCTGGTCTTTAAAGAGAGCCTGTGGAGTTTTCTTCTGCTTCAAGTTAACCATTTTTCGATGCTTCGGTTGCACTAGCCTCTCCACTTCCTGGAAACATAATATTATGTTATTTTGTGAACAAACGCGAATTAAACACGAAAAAACAAGGAAACCTTAGAAAAAAAAGACATTACAATAAATATATATTTAGAGTTTGTATATTGATTAAATAAATATATATTTAGAGTTTGTATATTGATTATCATTTTACTGATGCACTAAGATTTAAGTCATTTTAGAATCAACAGGTTTCTACGAGACAGAATTGTAATTCCAGATTCCTTGTTGCATATAAAAAACTATACCTAGTTTCTTGTGCTGCAAGAAACAGTTATATAGAACTATGTATCACCTTAAACCACTGTAGTTCTCTTTGCATCTGAAGAGCAGCACCAGGAATGAGATTAAGCCTTGAAACTGGGGCTTTATACGCGGCGTGATGAAGCATATTATTATGGAGTTTGTCCCAAGCTGTAGCAAGGATGTTTTTCTTGGCGCCCATTTTGTAAATGAGGCTAAAGATCTTCTCTTGCCTATGGCTTACCGCATAGAAAAAGAGGTTAAGACCATAATTATCTTTGAACCATACGATATCAGGATAATGCTTCATCACTTCCTCGATATACTCGACAATACCATTCTCTACCGCCTTGAAGAGAGCTTGGTTGAGACCAGCATTCTTCTGTTGAGTGGCGTCAAAGTTAGGTATCTCTTGGCAGATACAGTTTAGTATCTCTTTGGCTTGAGCATGCCCTAGCTTTAGTTTGTATACTTTTCTTATGTGTGGAACTGTCAATAAAAAAACATTATCATCTAAGACTGATCAAAATCAACAACTAGGGCTAATGATATGAGATGCTTACAAAAAAATCTGAGGTATTTTAACAGTTTCTCTTGAATCCAATTATGATCTTGTGGTTTCCTGTATTGATGGTGATGATCATTCAGACCGTTATGAGGGTTATTAATCTTCTCTATGTGAATACCTGTATGAAATTTAAACCATAAGTTTAACTATATCTAAAGTTAAAGCCTAATAACTCCACATTATATTTTAATCTTTCATATAATACTCACAAGAATATACCCAACGTTGCCAAAACGCAAGATGGGTACCGCTAGGGAACGCACAAGGCGTTTGAGCAAGTGCAATGATCGCTGTATCGTTATCGCTGTCTCTAGTATAAGCCAGCTTAGGATACCTCTGAATCAGATCCAAAGCAATACCTTCATATATACTGTCACATTAGCCACATCATATGAACATATAGTACATATAAATGTTTATATATCATTAGGAACTCACCATATAGTCCATCGACAATACAGTTTGTCACGAGCATCGCTCCGTTCTTGCCCTTGTGTTCATCTAACTCATCACAAGGATCAAGATCACTGAGTAGTGTGTGCTTGTAAAGATACCGAACCAAATCTTTGTGACCGTATAAGGAAGCCAGCACGATCGGTATATGTTCTTTAGCATTCCGAACACTAACCAAACGAGGGCATTTCTTCACCAAACACTCTGCGATTCTGACAATCCCACCTGTCGCAGCATAAGCAAGCGCCGTGTAACCGTCATCGTTCTTGATCACCAACTCTTGCACTGGATCGTGAATTCGTTTAACGATCTCTTCCACGATCTTGATGTGACCAGACAAAACAGCTTTGTGGATCGGTCTGTCTCCGTTAGAGGTTAAACTTGCGGTTATAGCCTCAGGGTTTCGGTCCAAGAAATCTTTCGTGGCTTCCAAGTTACCACTGTCTATGTGCTTGAAGAGGACGAGATTAGTCGAATTCTCTTGTGGTAGCTCGTGCGGCTCATCGAACTGCATACTATCTGACCGGAAGCTACCACGGCCGGTTTCTGATCGTATACTGTCGGCTCTGAAACCTCTGGGATAGCCTTTTTCGGTATCCATTACTGGGTTGCTTCTACCTCAAGAAAATAGATTATATATTTGTGTATGTGGAAACCTGGTCGTATATAATTTCTCTAAAAAGAAACACAGGGCAGAGCTTTAAATGTCTTAAAGAATGGTGACTTGTTTTTGAAGGAAGGTTTAAAAGAACAGGAAAAGGAAGACAAGAATTTAAGTAACCTATAATTCTTGACCATTTTTACTAAGAAGTGTTTAAGATTTCTTTTTCTTTTTGGCCGTAGTATTTGTTTGATTTTCTTACTTTTAACTTTTCCTAAGAATATCTGAAAGATTGAGCTTTAGTGTTAGACAATTTTAGGTAATTGCGAAGAAAGGAATCTAATTCCAGTCTTCTAACAATGTTATTGTAGGTTAACTTTTAAAACGTGAACTTGTTGTAAAACATTGACAAGGACATATAGCTAATCCGTTAGCCACTTCCATCGTGTTTTCTCAGTTGTCTCCATCTTTTAGGTTCGTCAAAGTGCTTGTACAAGTACTGCTTGGATCACCTCATTAGCGAGACCTCTTCTTAGTTCTTAGAGGTACTAAGGTGATCAGGACAAAATAGTTTTCTTTTTATAGTTTTCCTGCCCATTTACGTCATTACGTGTTATGCTTGTTTTCCAAATTAAAAATTATTCTAAAATATTTATATGTTCCTGAAAAAATTATGTTTATGTGTATTAGATATATAGTAAATTTTGATAAAGAATATTTTAATTTACCAATTTTCACAATTCCCAACCAATAGTATTTCAAAAAGTATAATTCTTTGAAAATTTTACAATTCAAATATACATCTTTTCGAAACAAATAGATATTTTAGAACGTTTATTTTCTAAGAATAGAGAGTATATAAAATTGAGCGATTATCAAAACAATAGTTAATTTTAAAAGTATAGTGCACATACATATTAATCTGGAACATCTAATTTGATAAGTTCAAAAACAATACCTAACTTTAGGATTTGATATAACATGTGTGAAATCATGCTTTTTTTTAAAAGAATTTTAAATTTATTCAAACAAAAAAAACTGTTTTACAGAAGACTGCAACTTTTCCTACTACATTCCCTCAAAACAAACTCAAAGATAACTATAAAACTCTATTATTCACTACCAAACCAAACTTCCATAGTCTTTTCATACTTCCCACCCTTCTTCTTTCTCAAAGAAATCATGCTTTTAGTTTAGACATGTATAAAATTTTATAAATTACTCAATATGCATGTCACTTTAAGAAATTCGGTTTATTTTTTCCTATATATAATAAGATAACATTAAATATAGTGATGTTTTTCTTCTTAAATATTTTATTCACAAAAAAAAGTAATAATAATCAAAACACTGTTCAGCTGAGAACGACAAATTCAATAAGGTAAGTAAGTAAATTACATTCGAACCAGACCTTATCTTCCCAAAACTCAAACCCCTTCTTCACCTTGCCGGCAACGCTTCTCTACTGAAAGCATCTTTTATTTCTCCAGCAATGGCGATTCCGTTGCCCCTCACTTCCTACTCCCCAATCTCAACTTCTTCTTCTATTCCCCGAACCTCTTTCGTCCCTCTCACGCCTCGCCATCGTAATTTCTTCTCCGAACAGAACTTCAGTAGGCGCGTACTTATCAGCTGCTCTTCGTCTTCGTCATCGAACAACGGTTCAACTCCAGAGTCCATGAACGGGAGGTATTCTTAATCTTTTACGTCCGCCAAGTGTTTGTTAAAATGCGTCAGTGAAGTCACTTTTTTTTTTGGATTTGATTAGATATATTGGCAAAATTCAATCTTTTTTGGTTGAAGTAACTCTTTAACCTCGGCCTGTGATTGTTCAGTGGGTTAAAGGGGCAGTCATCGTTTCCTGGAATGCCTTCCTTTGATGGAACAACATCTAAGCCACCGGTTAAGTGGAGAAGGGTTTTGCTTAAAGTCAGTGGAGAAGCTCTTGCTGGAGACGAGGAGCAGAATATCGATCCAAAGGTTTCTCCTTTCTTTCTCTTATTTTCCTGCTTCATATGTCTCATTCAGTTTCTCGCTACTCTTTTTTTTTAGGTTACTATGGCGATTGCAAGGGAGGTTGCAGCAGTGACTCGTCTTGGCATTGAGGTTTATTATTCAAAACATTTGTTTTGTTCTAGCTGTGATTGGGTTGCACTTCTAAGGAGCTAGGTGTTATGGTTTACACTCTTTCCTAGACATGTTGATTGACAAAGTATATGATTAAAAGGAAATGTTTAGTACCAGAAGTAATGATGAGAAGTGTCAAAGTGTGTTTGTTGTTGAGTGTTGAGAACTATTTTTAGTTCAAACTTACAAGAAACATGAGGTTAAGTTATGAGGTGGAGGGTTGTGCTTTAAACATACGTGAAAGGATGATGATGAGTTTGGGTCCTGGGCATTGCAAGGTCCTGTATGCTCTGTCCTGATCTTCTTACGCTTTTAACTACAGGTTGCGATTGTTGTTGGAGGAGGAAACATCTTCCGTGGATCCACCTGGGCTGGGTGCAGTGGCCTTGACCGCTCCTCTGCTGATTACATCGGGTATTGTATAATATGTTTTATTTTTCCTCAACTTTCTATTATAGTCTTCTTGTTCCTCTTACCCCAAACGAAATCTTGTGTTTGGTCTCATTTGGTTCATCTAAATTTTGACAGGATGCTGGCAACTGTGATGAACGCAATATTTCTCCAAGCGACAATGGAGAGCATCGGCATCCCAACACGTGTTCAAACCGCTTTCCGCATGTCGGAAGTCGCAGAGCCTTACATCAGAAGACGAGCCATTAGACATCTAGAAAAAGGCAGGGTTGTGATATTCGCAGCCGGAACAGGCAATCCGTTCTTCACTACCGATACTGCAGCAGCTCTTCGATGTGCCGAGAGTAAGTTTAAAGAAAAGATGGTTTCTGCTTCTAACTTTTCTCCAATGATTTCATTAACACACTTTCCTCCCTTTTTTGACAACAGTTAACGCAGAAGTAGTACTGAAAGCAACAAATGTAGATGGAGTCTTCGACGATGATCCCAAGAGAAACCCAAACGCTCGCCTCCACGAGTCACTAACTTACCAAGAAGTAACCTCAAAGGATCTCTCCGTGATGGATATGACTGCTATCACTTTGTGCCAAGAAAACAACATCCCAGGTTTGCTCTTCACAAACACTCTCTCAAACCTTTAAACCACATGAAGAAACTTATACGTCAATGATGTTTATTTGGTTTGTGATTCTTGTAGTTGTGGTCTTTAATCTGTCTGAGCCTGGAAACATCGCGAAGGCCATCAAAGGAGAGAGAGTTGGTACATTGATTGGAGGAACATGGAACTCTACTGTTGCAGCCACATGAAGAAACATAGAACTATTACTACTACTTCCTTAATATAGTATCTTAGGTCTAGGAATCTATTTGTGTGAAATTTTGAAGTTGAATGAAGATGTGTTATAGTTTTACATTACAAAGACACAAAGCTCTCATCTTAACCCCTTTGGGCTCATGTTAAAATGAATAAAAATTACATAAAAATCTAAAAACAATTTCTCTAAAGATCCCAAATATGACTACTAAAGACATCAGCAAACGTTGGTGAAGCAACCAAACTAGCATAACTAGGACTATAAAGAATAAACGGGCTCATTAATCCTGACGGAGAAAACCATCCCGGCGAGAATATTCCGGCGGAAGCCGTCGGCAGCATAGCCGGAGACGGCGAGAGTATTCCCGGAGCATAGCCACTGAACTCAGCTGCTTCTTCCATAGCCATAGCGATTTCCACCGTCTCTTCTTTAGCCGCCGCCGTCGGTTCCTTTCCTCCTCTCGGGCTAGCATTCTCCGTCGCGGCGAGTCTCGCCGCCGGTGACACATCTCCGCCGTTTCCGGATTCGTGGAAGACCCCGGCAGAGATTCCGGTGAGTCGCTGGACGACGTTCATGAAATCGGAGGTTGTGGTGTGCACGACTTTCGGGGAGACGGCGTAGATAACCACCGGCTCTCGAGGAGCGTAGAGCGGAGCTTGGTCGCGGTGATGATGCTGAGGAGGCGGAGCAGGGTGCTTGGGAGGTTTCTTGATCTTGTGAGAGTCTTTGTGGACGCTGAGAGGGGAAGGACGAGGACCGTAGATCTGAAGCTGTCGTTTCTGGTTCTGTTGGTCGGAAGGATTATTGCCGGTTAAATAATCCGACGGATCCATTGGGAAAGAGAGTTTCTTTCGATCGAATTGGCTTGTCTTTTTTTTTTAACTAGTTTGGTTTTGGAGTTGAAATGAATGTTCAACCGACGAGTATATTGACTAAAACATTTGTTTTTTCAGACCGATTAGTTTGACTTTCAAAATGTTGACTTTTTGCAGCCAACTAGACCTTTACAGCACATACTCGATTTAGGAAATTATTTTTCTTGTCTTTCCACTTAATATTTTTAGGAAGATCTTAGGAATCATTGATTCATTATTAGTGGCAACATTTATAATAATGTTTTTTGTTTACCGTGATGAACTTCTTTGCCAAACAATTTGCGTATATTAATTCATGATAATTTAATTTATAATAAAAATGGCTGTGTTATATGATATGTTTTGGCATAAAAGTTAACCTAAGACCTATTAACGTGTATTGTTTCTCTTCGTTTCACTATAACTATCATGTATCATGTTTTATTATATTTATTTATATATCAAAATATATAGGGTTTGTTGAATATACGTGTTACAGCTAGAAAATGTGCGACTGATCTCTAGTCTCTACCTTAAACTAGTAAAGAATTTTAAATAAACATAAGTTCAAAATGTTAACAGAAAAACATAAGTTCAAACATTCATTTACATGCTGGAATACAGCAAACCAATTTTAATTTGTTTATTAAGGTCCATGAATATTGTCAACACCATGCTTATTTTAACTGGATGAAGTATACGTAGTGTATAACAATATACTTCAAACCTACGCTGGAAATTTCTTACGATGATTAGTGATTTAGTTCGGTTATCTTTGCAAACCCCGTAACTTTGTGATTGGTCGATTTTTGTTGTTACTTCTTATAAAAAACACCGGTTATTATTGACCCAAAAATAGAAAATTCGATTATTCGATGAACTTGGAAGTCATTTGGAAAATGGGCTTACATTCCTCTAAAGCCCACATTATGCGTATAGTGTTATTGTAACCTTTTTGATTTTTTTTTAGGAGTAGGTTTTATATTTTATTTTTGTTGACAAAACGTTCTAACGAAACACAAGAAACAAAGAAAGACAAAAACTAATAGCGATAAACAGACTACAATTACAAACAACGACCTAAAGTGAAAACTAACAAGAAACAAGCCAAACCGGAAATATATACTTTATAAGAGAACGCTGGTGAAACACAAACAATCCTCATTTAACAAACAGGTACAACAACAACTGAGTGGTCTCAAATGTCATTTCAATCTTGGAACCTTAATTATTCCTTTGTTCTGGTTTTGTAAGCACAATTATCCGTCCAATTTGCTCATATTAATATAACATGTAGCTACATTCATTTCAATGGACCATATTTTTGATTAATTTTAGTACATGTAGTCGTCATCTTGAATAGATTCAAAATATCCAACATGTTTCAGGTGGGGGCAAATCTACACAACTCCAATGCAACGACACTTGGGGCAATGAACGAGGCAGCCTCAAATCTTTCAAGACTATGTTCAAAGTGGTAAACCAGCCAACACCATAATAAGAATAGTCTATCTGCTAACATGAGTTAGAAGAGCAGTTCACCCAAAATGTTATATTGCTGAATTCATTGTAAGGAATAGAAAAAGGAACAAAGGAAGAAGATAAAATGTGTAGTTAAAGCTAAATAAATATTAAGGCCACGGTCTAGTCTATTTCTTCCGATGTATCCTTAGTCTTCAATCCAACAGCGTATAACAATCCCGCAAGACGATCATACTAAGTTCTGAATGTTAGTAAAAATGATCATACTAACAACAAACTTTCTTATGATTTATAAATCTACGTTTAATTTATAAGATAGGATACATACTCATTATAAATTAATATGCGTGATTTGATTAAGATCTTAGTCTTGTAAGCAACCAAAATAGAAGCACCCAAACTTAACTTCAAACTTCAACACTTTGTTCAGACTTCAGATGTTTCGTCATTTGTCTCACCATGACCAAACAGTTGTTTCGAATTTTCCTCGGCTTTATAAATAATATGCTCTACTTTATAACAAAAGAAGAATAAATTGCAAATCAAATGTTGAAGCAAGAAAGAAAAATGTTGAAGCAAGTACCATTTTTTTTATTTTGTCACTTCAATCCAAAGGAACCTTATTCCTTTATTTTGGTTTAGTAAGCAAAATATCTATAAACCATCCATTTTCCTCATATTAATACAACTTTTGGCCAGATTCAGTGGACTAAGTATTAGATTAATCTTTTTCTTATAGTACATGAGGCTGTCATTTGTATTTGATCGTACCAAAAGTGTTTGTGTCTTGTCTAGCCAATAGATTTTCATACATAGCCTCAGCTAACAAGCTAAAGTAATCAGATATTAGTCATTTGATCCCTTCCCTTATTCCCTAGTAGTACTAGGCTAGTACTATCTAGTAGTATAAAAAAGATATAAATCTATTAAAAATATGCCACTTCGAAATTGCTAATGTGTTTTAAATATATGATACAAGTTTGAAACATACGATATTTTAACCATTTTAACTGTTAAAAAGTGTTTTGAAGACAAAATATATAACTTATTAATTAAATTAGGCGAAACTAAAATCAGAAACGAGAATGAAAAAATGAATATTAGTAAAACTGATCACACTAAGCAAAAAAGATTTACACGAAATCTACATTCAAAACAGTTGACTGTAACATATCTCCACTAAAAAGATTTATTATAACAAAAATCAAAATGGCATAATATGAGTGGTCTTGGTCTGGTAAGCAGCCAAAGCGGAAGCAGATGACTTAACCTTCAAAACCTTTATCAGATCCTTCGCCATTTGTCTCACCATCGGCGAGCAATTACTCTGAATCACCACTAACAGCTTCGTCACGCCGTTACTTCTCTCCACCGTCTCCTCCACCGTCTTATCTTCCTTAAACACGTGGCACAAACACCACAAAATCGTGACGGCGTGCTCCGTCGCCGTCGTCGATACTTTCAACATCTTCTTCACCACTCCCTCCACGCAATCTCCGTTTCCGCCGCAAATCTCCGATCTACCTTCCCGCTTTGACGATAGTATCTCCAACAGCTTCAGAGACTTCTCCGTCACCGCGACGCTTATCGTCTCCTCCGTTAGTAGAATGTCCTTGATCCTCGTGATCGTTTTCGCCGCGATTAGTTTCGATCTCACTCGTTTTGATTTCGAGATTGTGATTAGGAATGATAAACTCGCTTCGATCAAATTAGGATCCGACTCTGTGCTGATTGATTTGATTAGCTCCGTTAGAATCCCCTCGCGCTCTGCGATCATCATCTTCGATTTCGCGTCGTGGGATGCGATAACCTCCAAAACACTAACGGCTTCGATCTTCGATTCTAGATCCCCGCGCTGAATCGCGAGGAGAATCGCCGTCAAGCAATCTCCACCGTTGGTCAACAACATCAGATTCGATAACCGTTCTCGATCTCCCTCGTTACATTTCTTGATTATACTATCCAAAATCTTAATCGCTAGAATAGCTAGCTTGATCTTCGCCGTCTTCACGGCGGAGACGATATCAACGAGCATTGGCACGAGATCCTCTCTCCCGGAGAGAAACTCTCTGTTCGCTTCCGAATCTTTAACGAACCGAACGATTCTCGTTAGAATCTCCAGACGAATCTCGTCGTCCTTCTCTTGACTCAGTCTCATCAACGACTCATTCACTTCTTCCACCGTCGGGATCCCTCGAGCAGACGCCGGATCCGGAGAGCTAGCGGCGGGGGAACTACCGACGGAATCGGACCAGGCTTTGATAAGCCGTTGGAGAGTGAGGTTAGGAACGAGATCCTTTGATTTGAGAATCTGCATAGTGGCGGGACAAGTGTTGTTGCCTCCGTCGAGCCACCGCTGGATACTTGGACGATCGTAGGTGACGCCGGTGGAGAGACTAACGGGAGATCTCATCACGTCGAGAGATATCGGACACTTGAAGAAGGTAGGCACCGTAATGTACGTCTCGGTTTCATCTCTCCCCATCGTTTCGATTAAAAAAAAAAAGAATCAGAGAAAGTCTGAAGAGAAAATGCGGGAAAATAAAGTTAGAGATGATGATGCTATTGTTGTGTTAAGTGAAAGGTGGGGGAAGGAAGTGAGTGGTGGTGGTTTTAAAGAGACAGAGTCAAACGCACGCTTGCGTCACCGTTTTGAACCTATAACATACTATATAGTTTTCTTGATATATTCTTTATCTTTACACATACGAAAAAACATTCGGTCCTATATATTCCCAAGACGTAGTTTCGTGAATTAACAAAAAAAAAATAGTTGTACAGTTGAGAGGTCAGATATATAAGAATTAAATGTTGTATTTAATAGTACAAAATAATAGAGAGAATTAAATGTTGTATTTAATATGAAATAATTCAGAGATTCAACTAATTTTTTGGTATAGGGTCAAAAATCAAAGAGTGTCTTGCTCGGTCAAATGTCGTAACCGTTAGATCTGAGTTTGATGGGAGCTTTGACCAACGGTGTCGATTTTCATACACGTGTGAGTTAGGAGGCCAGAAGCGTGTGGATAATAGTGGGGCCCAATATTCTGCACGAGGGTCTACTCAAGTCCGATCTCGTCGAGAGAACAATGCACATGGACTTGGTCCATTTTATCTGTCTTATTTTTAGTACATGAAACTAAAAACCAAACAAATGAACAATCATGAAAAAGCAACGTTATAATATCTGTGTTCAAACTCTGAGTCAGCAAATATATGGAAGCTGATCATATTGGTTATGGTCGAATAATACTTTTTTGACATATAAACTTTGTGTTAATGTGGTTCAACAATATATAATAAGTTGTGTTGTGGCTTGGCTTCCACTACGGATAAAGGGGGAAAAATTATTCGAGCGAATGTGTTTTATTCGGGGAGAAAAGCAAAAGCGTTTCTTTTATTTTGTGGATTGTCATCTTCTGGGTCAATATAATATGTTTGTTAGATAATTTAAACTTTTGTGATGAGCAACAACGTGTATTTTAGAAAGCATAATAAGCATTCGAATATCCACAACATTTTTAGTTCTCCCAATCGTATAAACACATGTGGTTAAGACTGCCTAATTTCCAATGAAGCTGTATAATTGACTATCAAATTAGGGTTGCATTGAATATTTGAATATATATGTATATATATATATATATCTCAAATTCAAAGGATTTGAGAGTTTGGTCCTTTTGTTAATTAGTGCTTTGTTTGCTCACGTACGGTTGTGCCATTACATATGTTTAGTGCGTGGATGCTTCGTATTTAATACATAAGTTCGACTAATGCGAATATATTTTAGTTCGTTTGTTATGTTTCAGTTTTTTTCTTTCACTTATAAGTGGTTCATACTTGCTCTTGTTTTCTTTAAAGTGAAAATTGGTTTATCACCTCTCCATTATTTTTTCTTCATGGATAAATTAACTGGATGCTTATCTAGTTTTCTATCATTGAGTTTTACAAACTTTAAATTTGGAAACATAAAAAAGACTAAATATCCGTGGATGGTATAAGCAGAGGGTGGCCGAAAGTTGCTGGCCTAATTAGGTCAAGTTTCGATTAGGTTTAGCATAATTAATCAGGTATGTATACAATCATGGTAATAGCCGTTGAAACGAGCGTAAGATATGAGCAATCTTTTAATAAAACTCAGATACATTATTTTGAAGATACAGCACGTCCTTGTTCAAAATTCAAACTGCAATGAATGGTAACTATATAGCATTTAATTAAACGAACACTTTAATTTTATTTTCAAATTAGTGTATTTTTATAGTCCTCATTATGGCAGGCGAATGAATGAATACATTAACTCGTGAGCATATAATTTGATAATTGGCAGGGTAAAATTGCACCGAAAGAGAGTTAAAATATAATGATGCGAACGTGCATGGTTGTCTACAATAAGTAATTATGGCAAATCTGAAAAATCTGCGCCAGATTATAATGATCTTAACTTTAATACAGTAAATAACACAATAACACCACTCATCATCTTATTCATCCATTATTGTCTTTGGTAGACAATAATTTTCGTTTGTCCTCATATGCAAGCAACTTTTCTATCTTTTTTTTCTTTGCAAATGGTCAGGGCCGGGCTTTAGGATAAGCGGGTGAAGCGGCCGCTTAGGGCAGCAAATTTCAAGGGGCATATTTTAGTTTTTTTTTATAGATAATTCAAGTTTGTAAAGTTGCTAAAATAATACTTCGGGCATAATTAATAAGAATGATATTTGTCGGATCTTTTAACAATATCAATAAACTGTTTATTAAAAAAAATATTAGTTAAATATGTTATTAAATTATTAGTAGTAATTTTCTATTTTAAATTATAATTAAAAGGAAACTCTAATTAAAATTTAACCACTAAGCAGTTTTCTTTTTTCCTCCTTCTTTTCGGTTCCATCGTGCTTCCAATTTAGTTTATATTGTTTAAACTTCAGTTCTTCGATCATAGTATTTTTATTGATAAGGCGTACTATATAGGTATGTGACTAATTTATTATTTTTGCTTTCTATGCGTTAACCAATCTTAGCTATAGTCAATTATTCATAAAATATTGCAGCAAAATCTAATGATAGTTTATTGTTAATTGGTCAATGAATTTTACTCTTGTTATACGATTTTGAACTATATATATAAGGGCATAGTTTTTTTAATTGGCTTGGGGCATCATAAGATGTTGGACCGGCACTGCAAATGGTGTTATATCTAATCGGAAACATGTATTTCTCATTATTAAAAAAATAATTGCTGGAAGAAAATACTAATGTGAAATGGGTAAAAAACGAGATTAATTACGTTCTTACTTCTCTTCTAGGACGTTGTCTACTAATACATTGTAAAGGGTAGGTTTATGTATCTATGAATGGGGTCAATCTGTTGATAAAAAAAAGAATGGGGTCGACAATCTATTCACAATAAATCTAAACCGGTGGTATTTGGAATAAATCTCCATGAACTTGTATTCACAGTATTTTGCAGGTTATGACTTATGAGATTTGTATATCTCAAACTTAACGCATGGTATAGAAGACCTCATCGAGTACAAATATAGATGAATGATGATCGATACGATATATGTGTTCCGTGAATTTGCAGTTTATATATAATGATACTAAATATAACCTTAGCATAAATATATTGCTACTGGTTAAATGGCAAAAGAAAATTCTGCATGACACGTATTCAAAACGAATTCTCCATAAACCGATGGTCCAAATGGGTCGAAATAAATATTGGGTCAAGATAGATATATGAAGAAGAATCGAGTTCCAAAAGTGTGGGGTTGTGTTTCATATTATTCAGAGGTTGCCAGGGGTAGAGGCAACTAGTTTGCATCACATGCAAAAGAAAACATATATATCCAGTGTCATTATCCCATTCCAAGTCAACATCATACAGTTCTTGGTGAGTAATATTATCAGATCTGACCAGCTTCTCTTTTTGATTCAGATTCGGCACTAGCTAATACTGCTATATCTGTGTGGATGAAAGTTATACTAACTTTGCTAATGTTGTAAGACTTTAATATTTTAAACTTTAAAAGTAGGAATAAAGGTAATAAAATCTTTAATGATGAAGATATTCACACGCTGCGGGTAATTAAGGAAGATGGTAAGAGTAAAATGAGGAACCGTAAAGTAACCTAGGTATGATGATATTTCATTCGCGTGCGATTACATATAATTCCACATCAATAAGTTTTTTTTTTGCTTATATCATGGAATAAAGTTCATCCTTTCGTGCCTTAACAAACGGGAAAGCTTTTGATCATATATATGTAATCAAGAGAAGCAAAATTTGTAATTGAAAGGAGTTGTAAGGATTTCAAACGTACGAGGGCGTATTTGCTCGTGTGGGATATATGTACATATACATTTACTTTCAGTGAACGTGTGGGCTATATAGTATAATATATATACCAATATAATGCATGCAGTGGGATAAACGTATTTACTGGATATCATTAAAAAGGTGAACATTTTCGGTTCATTTGAAATAATTAAAGTGACCAAAATTATTATTCTATATGTTTGGCCTATCCAATTCCTGTTATTAAAACTAAAAGCAAATCAGAAGATCCAATTTCACAATTTGCTTGCGTTAAAGATCAAAACATGTTAACCTAGGCATTTTTTCATCATCGATGTACAGAGGGAGAGAGAGCAAACCTGAGGATTATAACAAGAGAATCACACCAGTGTTTCTAAAGTTTAATGTTGAATTCTCTGCTTAATCACAGTGTCTATCGTTCATCACGTTATAAGCATTGTACTCATATCCAATATACATCAGCTTAATTCTTTGCAAACACACGTTACTGTTCAAACCTATAAATCTGTTGATAAGAATATATTTTTATGAAAATCTGTGAAGCCATTAAACTTCAAATCCAGTCCAGGCACAAATGCCAAAGATCTCTCCATCTGCAAGATAAAACGCTAGTCTCGACCACATCCTTAGTGGGAAGATGGAAAAGTATCTCACAAAGCAAAGAATCTGGTAACTGATTAGTCATATAATATTATTCTTCTCTATAACTATCATACCCAACAGCAACAGGTTTCTTCTCTAACGTCATGTATAGATTCAGCGTTACCAGAATTGGAAAAGTAAAAGTCGGGACTCAAATAAAATAACCAGTAAAGAGTATTGAACAAGGAACAACAATCATAAGCTGCCTAAACTAACACATGACAACTTCACACCCGGTAGAGCTTCTTGGAATCGATTTGATTTTTTTGATGATGTTACAGAAACTCCAACTGAGAGTCAGTTTCTTGAGAGCTGCAGCATTCTCTAGGAAGTATTTTGCTATTTTCATCTTACTTGAGGTTCCTGTGAGTGGTCTCCCTTTCTTTTTCATGCGTCTATCGTAAGGTGTCTTCAGGTGAACAAACTCGAGAGATGATTGGAAACATTGTGGCACTAGCGAAAGATCAACCTCCTCCGTCTCTGGAAGACAATCAAACTCCTGAAAAAAATTATAGCCCGAGAGGAGTTTGAGTTTTGAGTTAATCATAATAAATGTCGACGTGGTTTTATACTAGAGCATGAGTAAATGAGACTCACCAAGACGACAGATTGTAGATTTGGGCAACACCCAAGGAAGGCTGGCAACATTTCCCACGCAGTTTCTTGGAAGCGAGCATGCAAGAAAGACAAGTTGGAGAAGTGAGGCAGCTGTTCCATTTCACAGTAATCATGAATAACCTGTGCAGCAAGGGATAAAAGAAAATCACTGAGAGATGTGATAACAAAACTGTACAAGGCTATTGTATGTATGAATATATACATTTAGAGTGTCAACAGAGAGTGTCAGCATAGTTAGCTTGGAAGAATCAAATGGCTCCGGCGGGTCACCATTTTCCACATCAAAGAGAACATCAATGTTTACCTTTGCAGAGGGACCAATACTGTGTATTATGAAGTTGTCAGACACGTGATCAGTGAGAGTCAGACGCTCAAGTCTTGGAGCATCAATTGCAACAACACGACCGTCACTATCGTCATACCAACTCCGTAGTTTGAAGCTCTTTAGTGACTGGGAGCGCACACACACAGATTCCAGATCGTCACAATAGACTATGGATAACTCCTCGAGAACAGGACAGTTTGATATTAAAGTCTCCATAGTCGAATCACCACCATTGTACCTGACCCCCTTCAGACGCATAATCTTGAGACAAGGCAAGAATACAGATTCAGGATGATCCAACAACACACAATAGAGATTTAAGTTCACCAATCTCTCAGACGATAAGAGAGACGGAGGCATCTTGAGTAACTTATCATCGTTCACCTTATTATGAACAACAAGATGACGAACCCTACGCCTAGAACCTTATTATAGACCAGCTCGAACCTCTCCAATTGTTGCTCATTTTCAGAACCCAAGAACCTATCCATGAAACTCTTAAAGACATTCTTATATGGGAATTTTCTGGAATCTAAGTCCAGTACTGGAACATTCAACCACACATTTCTCCATCGTTTCGATAGAACGCTTGAGCAGACCGATTCCTTGGTGGTAAGGTCAGAGAGTATCTTACATAGCAACTCATCAGGTAGATTGCTTAACCTATCCAAAATCCTTTGCTTCGAGGTTTCACCAGCCATGTCTACTGCATTAAACCCTGAAACTTCAGAGGACTAAATTCTCAGATTTTACATTTATATCAGAAAAAAAAATCTCACAAATCTATTACCCGAAGAAGAAGAAGAAGAACTCCTCGTTCGCCGGCCAAAGAGTCTGCACGCTTGATTTAAACACGGACACCAATTAATAAGCCGCGCCGTATTCATTACAACCTTTGCTTAATGCAGTGGTACATCGCCACGTGGCATTAAACGTCGAGGGTAACGTAACACTAAGAACATCCACGTGTATAACAAAATCAACTTACCGGTGAAAATTTGAATCTTTTAAACAATAATTAGTTTCGAAAATGAATAAGGATTACATCGGGATATCATATTTTCATTAGATGAAGGAGGCTATGAAGCGCCAATTATCGAAACCTTTCTTTAATAGTGTGAGTCTGTGATTATAAATACTAGAGCTTAGAGCACCTGCAACGCAGGATTTAAAGTAATCCTTAACTGTTCAAAAATTAATAAAATAATTATGTGGGGGCCGTGTTTTTAGGTTTCTGTGTCACCAAAGGTTCAAATAATCCTTGCTTAAGGATTCATTCTTATGCAGTATCGTCACTGTTTGTGGGCCTAGAATGATTATCTCTTCTTTTCAGCTAAAAAAAAAAAAATAACAATAAAAAAATTCTAATTACTATTTCTAAGAATTTGTGCGCAGGTTCACGGTTGCTGATGCTCTTATTACCCGCTTTACGTGCAGTTTATCTATTCTAAATCGTAAAAGTTTAAGAAACCTCTTATGTAAGGTATCATTTGAAAACTACGTTGTTATTGAAATTTATTTAAACATCTTACACGTTTACATTTATGTAAATTGACTAAATGTAATATTTAAAACTATAATAATATATTGTCATAATATTATTTTAATATTTAAAATAAAACTAAATAGAAATTATGTTACTTATTTTCTTTTCATAACAAAGCTATTGATGTATATGTAATCTCTTACTAATAGATTTCATACTTTAAAAAATAAAACATGAAGCATTTCTATTTCGTCCCATCTTTTATTTTTTTCTACTTTTTTATATCTATTCCTTTCTTTTCCTGATTATTTTTCTTTTACCTAAATAAAAAACACTGGTTTTAGATTTTATCACTTCCTAAACTTTAAACTTACAGAATAAAAATAATCAGAATATGAAAGGGTAGCAAAGAAAAACAATAACAATCGCATTATTGAAAAAAACTCAAAGTCAAAGCTCTTCATAATCTAAATTAGAGTATAACAAAATTAAATTAGAGTCCTGTCGGGACCAAAATTGGATATGTTTTACCTACATGTTTGACTTAAGATCAATGTTTTTAAACCTCACCCAAACACTGAACCGGACGATTTACCGAGTCGCTGGGTCGACCGCGGACGAACCGCGGGTTAATAAATGAATTAATTTTATTATATAATAATATATCAGTTATGTAAATAAAAATAAAGAAACTAAAATTTAATATTTTCTAAATTTTTTTATAAACATAAAATAATAGTTTGGATATGTATATTTTTATGTTTAATAACATTTAAAAAATACTTAACTTTAATTTCTATATTTTTATTTTTATTTGATATACAAAATATCAAAAAATAGTTTAGACTATTTATAATTTTGTCTAACAAGGTAAGAGTTATGACATCTAAAAAATCAAGAAAGAAAATTTATAAATATTTAAATATTTAATGTGAATAATAAATTAAATGTAAATACAAAATAAACCAAAAGTAAAAAATCATTATAATAAATGTTTAAATTGTTGAATGAAATAGAAAATACATGAAAGTACAACTAATAACTATAGAAGTTGACACAAATTAAAAACACTTAAACTTTTCTATACAGATACAATGTTGAGGATTTTCAAATTTATATGCGGTTATTTTTATAAATAAATTTTGGATGCATATACAATATTATTTTAAATTTTAAAGCTGATACTTAATTAATGTATCGTTTGTAAGATCTTTGTACCGTAAATAATTCATGTATGTATATTTTAATACATTGTTGATATCAATAATTACAGATGATAGCAAAGTTGCCCAAAATTCATTACTTAACGGTCTTTCACCAAAATAAATAAAATTTACACAGAAAATCACTTATCAAAGAAAATCTATTTTCTAGTTGATTTTCTCGGTGAGAAATATGTTAGTTTGTTTATTATTCTGTCATGCTATAAGAAAAAAAATTGGCCACCAGAAACAACTGCTAAACCTAAATTTAACTTTCATAAAAAAAATATGGCTAGTTGATTTAATTAACTATAATGGTCGACAAACCAGTTTCCTCCATTAAGCATGCATGAACTTGTGTACTCTAATTATGTTATTTGAAATGTTAATATTTATTTTGTTAGTTTAAGTTATATATGGAATATTAATTTTATTTTTAATATAATTTAGAAATTTTGACATTATAAAAATTAATAAACTAAAATGTTGATTTGTTACAATACGATTGATGGTTTTAAATCATACGTGGACATTCTTAATGGTTTATAGTCTTAATTTTTTAAAAAATTAATAAATTAAAATGTTGATTTGTCACAATATGATTGGTCGTTTTTAATCCTACGATGGTTTATAGCCTCAACTTTTATATAGTATAGATTATACAACTGCATCTTATTTTATTTACTTTTTATTTATCAATTATTTACCACGTTCTATATTGACCTAACACTTACCGCGTTAATTAAATCGATCGATAAGAGTAACCAAACAATGACCATTTCATGATTCTAATGAATACTTGTGCAAGCGCACATAAATTTGCATTACAGATGATTATGTCCAATGACAAAACGTATATGTTTGACTAACACATAAGCAGCACATGTCATAGAAATATGTTTATAACTTTCTGTTATACAACTAATCAATACTCATAAGAAGTCTAATCAACACAAATAATAGTATTAATTAAAAATACAAAATAATATAAAATTCATTTTTATTAAAAATTTAATTAGATATTTAAAAATTTTATTTGAATGTCTATTTCTGTCTCCCATGAAAAATAATATTTTTAACTAATTGTTAGTACCAAATTAGAACGTTGGCTAAAATTTTAAATAATATACAACTAAATAAAAATTATTATAAATTTTTTAAATATAAATAATAAAATATAAACTTATAATAGATTATCAATATCGAAAATTAATTCATATTGTCATGTCAGCAAATTTTAGTTTTTTCCATTACTATTTTTTTTGAATTACATTTTAAAAGTTTAATAAAAGTGTAGAGAATCACAAATCAAATAGTTATTCAATTTTATATACTATTAAAAAGTATATGAGAAGTTTAATTATTTTTTTTGTAATATAATCAGATTTTTTATGATTTTATAGGATCGACCAGTGTCATGTCACGGGTTAATAGTAGATTTATGGACTTTGTCAGATTTTTAATTAATAGAAATTTTCACTAAATTCAAAGTGAATTATATATCGGTCGTCAGTTTTACCAATTCGACCGTGGGTCTGGAACAAATATGAAAAAATTGTCTATATTTAATTTCATTTATAAACATAATGTAACTCACTAAGAGGAGTTAAATAATTTGTACAAATATAATGATTTCTTGGCACTATTTAAACATAGAGACACTATTAGGCCTCAACATTCATAGATAATTTTTAAAAGTTTGGATAAAAATATTCAGGTAATTTTTTTTCGGGTAATTCCGTTTATGAATTGTATTTTTAGGATATTGGCTATTTAGAAATTAAATATAATTAATATTTGTAGTTATATAATCTGTATCTCAAAAATTTAGGTACCCATTCGGCTTTCGGTTCAGTTCGGTTCTGATTTGGTTTCGTTTTTTGGTTCCAAAGATAAAGAATCTTTTTACTTATTTATAAATTTCGATTCGATTTTGGTTTTTTGAATCTTCGGTTCCACATAAACATGTTCATACATATACACTATCTTATTTAGAAATATATAAAAATAACTTTTTTTATTCCAAAAGCCCGGATTAAAATCTAGTACAATCTTTACAACGGAAATTAAATCAGAGTCATCAGACTCCCCCGTTTTTGTAACATATATTCGAGTTTATACATAATATTTCTATATACGTTATTAAATTATATAACAAAATGTCCCATTAACAATATTCATTTGAAACCTGGAAACGAACCAAAAAACCTCAAAACCAAAACCAGACCAAAATTTACAAAAATCCATATGAATTTTATTTTCTAAAAAAAAAAACCAAACGGTTATCTAAAGATATTATTTTTTTTCTTTAAATATTAATTATTTTTAGTTAAAAATAATATTTGTCTCAAAATATAATTTTATATAAAATATTAGAAAACCCAAATTACGCAATTTATATATTTTTTGGTTTTATTTAAGTTTTCGATTTTTTGTGTCTTTTTTTCAGGTTTAAAATCGAGTTATGTATCACACATTTATATTTTACTTTGATCAATGGTAATCTGGATGAAAAAGAACTTTGTTCCCATTTTCTATCTTATTAACCTTACTTCGGGGTCTGGGAACCCAAATACTTTTTCATTGACCATCCATTTTACCATAACACTAGGATAAGACCCGCGCCTTGCGCGGGATTAAGTTATTATTTTTATTATATTTTAGAGAATGAAACAATAGTTTGGCATCATTTGGATTAGGGGTGTTCAATCTGGATATCGGATTGGTTTCGGTTCGGTTCGATTTTTTCGGTATTTCGGTATTTCGGTTAGTAAAATATAACTATTATTCTAAATCCATATTTACTTTGACTTTAGTCTTTCACATACTTTTCAAAGATTTCAACTGGACGACTAAATTGATCAGCCAATCTTGTTGCTTTAAATCATTAGTTTATATATATATATATATATATTGTTTAGTTTGAATATTTATTAAATAAAAATTCATATGCGTTATATTTTATGATCATTTGTAACTTATTATAACAAAAAATAATCTATTGATCACAAAATTTTCAGAGTCAGAATCTTCAAATTTCTAATAATATATAGACGTCTTGAAAAAATCAAAATATAACATATAAGAAAAAATATAAATGTTTTTATTATATATTTAATGTGATTTTTTAATATCTTTCAATAATATAAAATTAAAAAAAAGAACTAAGATACCAAAATTGTTATCAAATATTTCTTATTCATAATAATTAATTTTCATATATACGTTAATCATATTAGGTAATTTCGTAGCTTCTAATTAAGGAAAGTGCAAAAAAAAAAAATTTGGTAGATTATTTATCAATTCAATAGTTAGTTTATAAGAAATATAATGTAAGTTAAGATGGACCAACCTATTTTTTTTAAAAATAGTATATTTTATATAGTAATTTATTAAATGAGAATTTATAATCATACAGTTCTATGATCATTCATATCATTTTATAACTGAATATTTAAATCATCTATAACAAAATTTTCAATGTGAAATCTTTAATAAGTTTATAATTTATAAATGTTTTTGAAAATTCATTGAAAGTTTTAATATTAAAATATTTATGTAATCTTATGGCATATATTTTAATATATATATATGTTTTATTATTAAATGATATTTTTTACTTATATGGTTTTAAAATCATGTGTATCTTCTTATAATATTAAATAAAAGTTCATATTAATACAATTTTATGACCATTTGTAACTTATTATGACAAAAAAAAAATCTATTGATCACAAAATTTTCATAGTGGGATCTTCAAATTTCTAATAATTTATAGACGTTTTGAAAAATTCAAAATATAACATATAAGGAAAAATATAAATGGTTTTATTATATATTTAATGTGATTTTTAATATCTTTTAATAATATAAAATTAAAAAAAAAGAACTAAGATACAAAAATTGTTATCAAATATTTATTATTTATAATAATTAATTTTCACATATAATGAAAACTCACTATTTTCGTAGGGGGTTCATATAAATTTTTTGCGTAGCTTTTATTTAAGGAAAGAGCAAAACATTTTTTGGTACGTTATTTATCAATTCGATAGTTAGTTTAATAAAAAGTATAATATAAATTAAGATGAAACAACCTATTTTTATAAGAATAGTATATTTTGTATAGTTATTTATTATATAAGAATTTATAATCATACGGTTCTATGATCATTCATATCGTTTTATAACAAAATATTTAAATCATCGATAACAAAATTTTTAATCTGAAATCTTTAATAAGTTTATAATTTATAAATGTTCTTGAAAATTCATTGAAAGTTTTAATATTAAAATATTTATGTAATCTTATGGTATATAGTGTTTAATCTATATATATATATTTTTTATTATTAAATGATATTTTTTACTCATATGGTTTTAAAATCATGTGTATCTTCTTATAATAAAAATGTTAAACCATTGATCATTAATTTTTAACATAATAATTTTAATAGTTTTAGTCATTTATTGTCGTTTTTAAAAATTCAAAATATAACATATACGAAAAAATCTAAATTTTACTTTTATAGCTAATTTGATTGTTTAATTTATTTTAATAATATAAAATTAAACAAAAAATGATGGAGGAGATATAAATTGTTATCAAATCTTTATTATTAAAATCATTAATTGTCATATATTTATTAGTCATTTATGGTAATTCCGTAGGTTTTATTTAAGGAAAGAAAATAGCATATCATATCATTATATCATATAGTTTGGCCAACTTATGTATCTAACAACATATAAAAATCGAATGTGGACCTACTTATTTTTCAATTGAATGTAATTGACTACCTAATTGAGTGCCACCTATGCATTGGGGCCTCTTTTAATTAATACAAAATTGAGGTTACATCTTTTCAAATGTTCCTCAATTAATATATAAGGGATATTATAATTCTTCAAATCATCCTTTATTTCAATGCATTATATTAACTTTTCCGTTGTGTGGTCTAATAGCTTGAAGTTGGTGCGTATATTGTCAATAAGCTGTTTTAAAGCTACTAGAAGTGCTAATTGTTTACCTTTTTGTGGAGATATTAGAAGTGCTAACTGTGTTTTCAAATATATTAGCAGAGAATGTGGGTAAAGCTTTTCAATTAGTTCTTAACTAACATAGAATAATAGATATGCATCATAGTGACATCTACCGATCAACACAATAATACCACAAAGTTCTCTCCATAGAATGACACATCAGCTTTCTAAAGCATTGAGGAGTTGCCATGTCAATTAATGAAAAAAATTGAAGTACCAATCACAACATTTTATTCATACACATCATAAAATTGTTATTGTCCACCTGTTTTTCCATATTCTTTATTTCGTCAAAAAATGTGTGTTTACTAATGCTGATGATCCCAAAGCGCTCTCTTCCTCTCATGCAAGCGAAGACGGAGTCACTAAGGCGACACAGATCAAAGCAAAGATCTTTAAAGAACTATGATGGGTCTTAGGATCATTAAGTGAGTTTGTTATATCTTCTATTTATCTTTCATCTTCATTGTTTTGCTTATCATCTTCGATCTTCTCCAATTATTTAATATCCAACTGAAATCTGAGGATTTATACGATACTTTTCAAAAATGCATCATTGTAGAGATCCCTAAAATATGGTCTTCTCAAGAACAAGAAGAAAGCTCGTAAAAATGGTTTCCACTTTCTAGGTAACATGAGATCACTTCTTCGTGTGCAAAAGCCAATGAAAGAAATAGCTTTGTTCTTAACAGAACAAAAAGTTGATTGGTTTATCTCATTTCTCCCATGTTATAGTGGTTGCGATGGCAGTGAAATAAAAGAGTTTTTTTTCCTTGTATGGAATCGAATGACAGGTGACTGAAGGCATTAGAAACAATACAACTAAAAGGAAAATGGTTGTCACTATTTTTTTTTTGCGTCACTTCACCAGATTCGTTTGATTTTCTACGTCGATGTTTTTCTATTAAACCTTCCGGCAACAATACTGAGGAAATTTGGAGAACAAAAATTTTTTTTTTCATCTGATCAGGCTTGATTGTATCCGGTAGCACTTATTGGTGAATGTTTATGTTGGTGACTATATTTATGTTGATTATGAGTTTAGCTAAAGTGGACTTGAATCTAATTTTGACCAGACCTTTGAAATATCGTTGGTGGAAATGTAAAGATTTGGGGAAAAATCAACGACTAGATATCTACGATGTATATGGGTTTTGACTCCGCTATGTTACACGAAATTGACATTTGGGATCGTGAAAGATGGCTGAAGAATATGTTTAAAAATAGCTCATGTTTATCTCTAAGACTTCCAACAGATGTTCCTAATAGTCATCAGTAAGAGTTTATGATTGCTTTATTTATGAGCGTGATGAGTTTATATGAATCTGCGAAGTTGATATTATTTGTTCCTTTGAAGTACTTTGTGACTTAGATTTTTTTTTTATAAGAAATAAATTGTCTTACTATACTTTTCCGAGAAAGAATGACCAAATGGAATATTAAAATCAAGGCCACAACAGTTACACATCTCTAATTAACGTGTAAACACATAAGAATTGTGAATTCAAGACACATTTCACGCCACCGGTTATTTATTATTTGGTATCATCAACAATCAACGAGTGAGAAACATATTGTTTTAAATAATCTTTTAGTACAATGACATAAACCAGAACAATATATGAGTTTCATGTAAATGTCAAAAGAAGAATTGGAAAAAGGAAACACATCCATAACTCGGTAAAAAGGAACAAGTTGTCGACATGAAAAGAAAAATAACTGAATGAGTCATTAAACTTTGGAAGTTTATTTCCGTTTTCTTTTAAAGAAAATTAAACTTTGGAAGTTTATTACTCGTAGGTTCACCCCTAAGGTAAACCCGTAGTTTCACCAACCAATATGATTTAGTTATTTCAGATTTAATATGTTTTAAAAAAGAAAATAAAATATTAAAAATTTGTCAAGTTATATTATGATTTTAAAATAAATAATAATTACCGAAAAAATATTTTTAATATTGTTAACACTATCAACAAAACAGTAAACCTTAGACCCTAAATTTTAAACTCTAAACCCTTGGATAAACTTTAAATCATTTGGTAAATCATAAACCCTAAATCATAAACATTAAAAACTAAATCTTAAGAACTCTCCTAAATACTAAACCTTAAATTCTTGAGTAAATTCTTGAGTAGGATTAAAGATTTAGGATTTACTGTTTTTAAGATTTAGTTTTAATGTTTATGATTTATAGTTTATGATTTATCAAAAGGTTTTAGATTTTATCCAAGAGTTTAGGATTTAGTGTCTTTCTGACGGTGTTAACAATATAAAAAAAATGGTAATTATTACTATTTTATTTATTTTAAAAGTATAATATAACTTGATAAATTTTTATTATTTTGTTTCTTTTTTTAAATATTGAATCTTTAATAACTAAATCTTATAATTGGTTGGTGAACCTAAAGATAACCCTTGGAGTTGAACCAAAGAAAAACTCAAATAACTCGATAAGGTGGTATATTATAGAAGTATTACTATTTATACTTTTAAAAACTCAAATAACTAGATATGCATCATAGTGACATCTACAGAAATCAATAATAAAAAGGTAACTATTATTCTAACAGTCTCCTTCTCATGTCCCCCGGTCAACCTGACACTACATATATGATTTATAATTTATAAAAAGAATAAAATCCAAATTCATGATTTTATACTCCAGATTTTGGTATAAAAATGGATACATTTTCCACGCAAAAAAGAAATATTTATTTATATAAGAAAATTCACACAAGTGATAGTTCGTTCAGTGATTCAAATATAAAATGCAATAATGAATGTTCAGTTTCCCTTACCTTTATTTAGTTTTATTGGCCATTATTATTGTTCCAGGCTTCCAGCCAAAGAGAGACCTATTCAAAAGGGGTTGCCCTCTTTCTCCCATCAAAAGTCCTCAACCAAACCCCACTTCTCCAAAACTGAAACAAACAAAAATACCTATAGTGATCTCTTTCTCTTATTCGATTTGAATCACTGAAATGGTTACTACACATCAACATTATTGGATGAAAAGGTTATCAATAAACCCACAAGCTCTTCTTCTTCTGTTCTTCTGCTTCTTCTTCATTCACCATTGCGACGCCTCGAGAGCCTTGTCACCATCAAGCGTTTTCTACATAATCCCTAATGATGATCACAACAAAAACACTATGAGGAGAGACCATTTCTTTGGAATCTTGCCAAGACACTTACCTGTTCCGGCTTCTGGTCCTTCACGAAAACACAACGACATTGGTCTACAAGCATTGTTGTCTCCATGATCATGCTTACTCACTCTCTCTCTGTCTCTCTAGTGTAGTTTATATAATGTATTGTAATGCATGAACTTACACAAAACAAGAGTAGAAAACCATTCATCGCTCTCTGATGTTTGATTTGACATGTACACTGTTCAGATGTTTGACCTCTTTTTAATTGTTTCTTGATCTCTTGGTTATTTTTTATTTTATTTTTTTTTGCTAAAAGTCTTGGTTATTTTTTTTGGGGTGTTGCATTGCATGTAACTTCTTTAGAGTATAAGTGAAAATAATGTACTGGTTAGGATGGGTTTTGTTACTTTACTCCCTTTTTTTCTTTTTCTTTTTCTTTTGTATATGTAATTAAAGTTTGCGAGATGAGATGATGCAACTTCCGTTTCTTCAATGCGTGATTTAACATCTTTAATTACGTTTCACCTTGTTAATTATTTCATTTATTTCTAATAATATATCAAAGCCGTTGATAATTTCATTTCGTAAAGTTTAATTTGATAAAAATGAAATACAACAACTTCATTACCTTTTACAGAACACCGTGGGTCATCTTTTACTCGTTCAACCAATGAGCTATGAAAAGAATAAAAATGTCTTCTCAAAGGTTTAAATCTTGGATAAAGAATCTAGTATTTAATTATAGACTCAAAACAATTATGCAAACACCGCATGATTCATATGATATGATGGGAATAATGGTATCACACGCTAAATAATATGAATGATTTGATTTATATCCGAAAATTCCGCAAACGATTTTCAAAATTACAAATACACGTATGTAAATGTATGTACCTTCTCAAATTTCATTATCATATCACTTTTAATATTCACCACATTTTTCTTAATTTTACAATATTTATCAAAAATTAAAACAAGGTGATAATTTAGATCTTTAACTCTTAACAAAGCTTTTGCACCACAAGAACAATGGGAGACTTTGTATAAGCAGAGGAATATGTTTAATCCTTTCTGCAGCATGGTTTGACTCCACAACATATCTTCCTTTCAACGTAAAAATGGACAATCTCATCTTTCACATGCCTTTGGGCTATGCCAGTTCGCGATTCTGATGATGACCATGCCATGTATAATGCTTCCAAGGCTTCAACTGACAACCCATTGTGGCTTAGATCTAGAATCTGCAATTGGTTAGCCACTGCAAGCGCGGTCGAAAGCTCTTTGATAATATGGTTCTTGCGTGGTAAACTAAGACTACTCGACGTTGCAGTGTGTTCCTCTATTTGCTCATCTTCGCTGTCTGCAACTTCAAGATCGTCACACTCCATATTGGCTTCACATAACTCTTGTTCTTTGTCTGGGTTCTGGCAATGTTCACTATGAGTTTTGTCCATTACGGTGATGGATTTACATGTACCATGTTCTTTCTGTCCCATTTCTGAGCTTCCACTCACAGGCTCGCCAAACAGAGTCTCATCCATTTTAGCATTTTCAGAGATATTAAGCTCTTCGAGATTCTTATTATCTGCAAAATGTTTAGTTGATAGTTTGAAAACGAGAAGATGTTTGGTATAATCGTAGCTACAACAAGAGATGCAGGGTAAATAATAGTTCAGACCTGAAAGTGCTTGAATTATGCATAGAATTCCAGAGAGCTTCAGATGACACTTGTTTAAAATCAGAACTTTTATGTTAGAACAAGGGTTCGCAAGCAGCATCCCCAGTGCACTAACTCCCTGTTTTGTATATTGTTTCAGAGGGTCAGTCATATGATCTAAGAACACATAATTTTACATTGAAATGACAACAAAATCACGAGTTCAACTGATTGCAAAATTCTTTCCATATCAGCCTCAAAATAGTTTAGAGATAAGAGCTTAAGGGTGTTGAGGTCATAGAAAACATACCTCTTCAGTGATTAGATTTCCTCCAACATTGAGCTCAAGAATGCTAGAAGTTAGAGTAACATCTTGGATGAGCTTAAGAAAGAAAGGAGACGCTAGTCCAGAAGATGAAAGGTCGAGCTTAACAGTTTCTTCCTTTTGATAGCATAGAGCTTCAGTGATTTTGATAGCTCCGTCCTAGAATAATTTGGATAGCATTGTCAGATGAAAACGAATGCATTTAATCACAATATAAGAAAATTCATTACCGTTCCAATGCCACTGCTGCCAACCAAAAGTTTTGATAAAGATGGAGTCTTAACAAGTGCGGAGAGGCTACTAACAACTTGGCTGCTCAGCTTTATGCCATTCATGCTCAGTTCTGTAAAGCTGCATGTTTGAACATATGATAGTGTCAGATCGATTTACGTAACTTGAAACGTTAACAAAAATACAGCTCTAATGTTTTTTTATCTCACCTGCTTAGAGTAGCTATTTTAGCCAAGAGGTTTTGAATAGCACTCCCTGAAATAGGATTATTATAACCTGCCATACAAGTACGGAAATACTATCTTTAGCTTAACTGAAACGAGAGAAATAAAATGAATGTAAAACGACAAAAATTAAAAGTCTACCTATATAGAGTTGTGAAAGTCCCGACTCCGGATCCAAACCATCAGCAATCTTTTGGATTGTTCTAGATGTGAGTGAACAATGTTCCACATTCAAGCTGTAAAGTGCTAAACAACAAATGGGGACACTTTAGCATAAATGCGTGAATAGAAGATAAGAGGCGAAAATATTAGTCTAAGATTAGGTACTATAGATGACAGGCAATCTTTAAAGAAACTATACCCCGGCAGTTTTTCAAGATGGTTGAGAGGTATGATCCACAAGCATCAGTAAGTCGATTACTGGACACATTGAGGACTTCCAGCCGAGTGAACAGAACAGGGCATTCACAGATCTGGTAAAGTGGATTATATTTAACAATAAGAAAAAACACGAATATGTGAAACTTTCTAGTTTTTGAGCCTATTCGGTTACCTGAAACAAAGCAGTTGGACCAAATCGATTGCAGTGCAAATCCAAAGTTAAAGCACCATACATCTGGTTTGATGAGGCAAAAAGTTGTTTCAGTTTCTCCATTGTTCCATTCCCTAGCAACCAATAAGATGATGAAAAATAAGTACCATTAAATTTCCTAGTAGTTCCTTATCAGTTAACCAACTTACTCCGTTCGCAAACTAGAAGTTTAACACTGTACAATAAATGTGCAAGGTAAGACGTTAGAGGCAACTTTCACCTAGCATATTGTGGGAG
The DNA here is from genome assembly GCF_020379485.1 of Brassica napus. Lineage (NCBI taxonomy): Eukaryota > Viridiplantae > Streptophyta > Magnoliopsida > Brassicales > Brassicaceae > Brassica > Brassica napus. The sequence continues at coordinate 21,789,914 of NC_063438.1, read as the reverse complement.
AGATCCAACATTGCAACTGTGTTATGCACATCGAGGGCACGCAATAAAGGAGCAGCTGATACATCTTGCAGTTCACATTCTGACACACTGATATCATCCTCTACCTGATAAACATACAATGAGATAACCATACAGATTATACACTAGATAAAGTGATACCTGTAACTAGCTTGCTTTTAAGAGGTCGAAAAGAAAATAAAGAATTAAACTATTTCATCCATTTCTGGCAAACTTGCAGTAATTTCTCACCTCCGAAATATATAACTTCTTAAGCAATTTTATACTGGGTTTCTCTGACAAATTTTGGCAACAGTCCATGTATAGTTTCATCAGACGCTTGTGAACCCAGCCTGCAACAAATTAATTGCATAGCTGATTCAGCCAGCCGTCTTGTATAAATAAGAAGGGAGAACCAACGATCATATAAACCAATAGAGCGGTTCAGCCACACTCATGTAAAAACTTAAAGAACAATTTGAGATGAAAAATATAACTAGTAAGATCAACTTGACAATCACATTCCAAATATCACAGGTAGATCCCATGTGTAACAAGAAAATACTTACCACTAACGGAAGCTTCAATAACAACGTTTTCAGAAGAGCCCGAGAGAACCTCATATAAATCCGATGGTTTCAGAACTCTACCACCATACTCCAAATGATGAATGATAGGCAACAGACCTAATGAAAAGCATATTGAACGTTCAAAGATTTAAACAGCTTTAGGAGCAGTGAAGTTAAAGTGCTGTAAAACATAAACTATAAAGCATGAGACGAGTTCTATACGTTAGCTGTGAATCAATAAGTTCACATACCTTTAGATTTCTCGTCATCAGGAAGCTGTAAATAGTACAAGCAAGTAAGTTCCACCTTCACAGACTCATCATTGCCAGAACACGAGTCAAAAGCCATGTGTACATTTTCAATTTCAATTTGAATTTTTTGCTGCAACAGTTAAAATATAGTTATTAGGGAGAAGGAAAGAGGAAGCATAGGTTAAAAAAAACAATCCAATCAAGATTAGTTAATGATAACCAAAAGCAAGGTAAAAAAAATCTCACATCATCTGTCTTGGAATAAGTGTGGAAGTTCACGAGAGCAGATCCATGTTTGCATTGCGTGCTGTTGGATTCGCCAGCTTCACATTGAGATCCTTTTATACCGCAACCAGTTGGTTCAACAGCTATAGTATTATTGGTCAGAGGTCTGCAATTGTTGGCATCTGGAGCAACTTTAGTGGGACGGAGAGACGTAAACGAGCAAGAACCTTCTTCTACATGGTCTTGAATAGCAGGATTATCCATACAATTAACAGCGCCATCAAAATACATACTTTCATCAGAGACTTCCTTACGCTGACTTGTAACTTTGTGAAAACTGCCTCTGGGGCATCCCAACTCATATTCGGTTTCACTTTCATCGTCAGAGAGGATTACACGAATACGCTTCCGGCCAGAGACTGTCTGCTGAGAGTCTGCTGGTGCAGAGAAATCTTTCTTGGCCTGATCAGGCTCAACATCTTGTTTTCCTGAAAACTGTTTCCTTTTGGAAAGACGTCTCCCAGGCTGGAGAAATGAAATTAGTGGCACGTCATCATTTGTTTCATCCAAATCTGCCAACGATTCTGATTCAGGTGAATTTGATGTTTGGAGATCTGGCGAACTACATGCATTTGGCCTATCATTTGAAATGTTCCCATGCCCTTCTGAGTCGGTTTCAGAGCATTCATCTTCTGTACCATATTCTGCTCTCTCACCATGCTCTGACTCCAGATTTTGTATTTTTTCCTTCAACTCCCTAAACAGTATAAAATGTATATGAGAAACTAAAAATTTGAAACCGCAAGCCTAGTTGTAGCCCTGTAAAACCTAACAGCAGCTTTATATTACTATCCAACTTCAGCCCACCGACTACATAGTAAAGATTACCTGGCTTCTTTAGCATTCCCAAATCTGATCATATGGCTATAATGCATATGTTCCAGTGCAGAAAGCTGAACTGAAGGAAGATTGGCTTTCAAAGCAATTCTGCAGGAACAGATGAAATTAGTTCCAAAACGACCATCACGTTATTCATTAGCATGAGATAGGTATGCATATGTGAATTTCTATAGTGATAACTGATTCCAAATACTTATTCATCAGCTATAGTGCAGTAATTCTAGAACGTATTTGAATTACATTAGATTCGTGCTTGCTCGGCTATTAAGCCTTCCATCACAGAGTAATGCTATGCAATAGAATTGTCAATTTTCTAAAAGAGATTAATAAGTAGATCCATGTATTTGGATAAACTCACAAGCAATAGATACTAAGTAGCTCAAATGTACAATTTGATAATGGGTCTACCTGTATCCCTTTTCAAATTCTTTGAGTGCTTGTGTCCATTCACCAATACAGTCCAAACCATCACCTATATTAATTTTCGCCAATGCTTGTCCCTAAAAGATGCCAACATAAGTGAGCATTAGAGTCAATAAAGACGAAAAGCTACGATATGAAAAATCCAAAAATAGTATTATCAGTGTTCCTTTTACCCAAACCATGTGAGAGGCCTCATCAGTGAATTATATTGTTGTGATTTAGATTTAAAAATGAAATATAAATTGTAATAACTAACCGTAACAAGCAAACAAAATCTCACCTCGAAATTACTAATTGCTTTGTATCCCTCATAACTTCTTCCGACCCACTTCAGGGATTTTCTGAATTTTCTAAGCTTTTGGTAGGACTCTCCAACAACCAAGTAGGCATCACTCAGCTTTTCCTTGTCACAGAGTTCCGCTGATATTTTCTTCTTCCTTTTTGAATATTCAAGATGCTACGACATTCAAAGACGAAAGTGAAACCCTTAGTTGGAAGAAAAATTAAATGTCAGCTTCCAACTTAAACTATATTACAAGTCATTAGAACAGTGGTTATAGACTTGGATCATTGATAGCTCAATATCCGTTTGGTACAGAACAAGTATAGTTTTGCCACTTTGGTCTAACATATTGACTTCGTTTAAAAGTAACGAAATAAAAATTTAAATCCCAGGACTAACTTTCTAAAAGATATGTTTTCTGGAGAGAAGAAAAATCAATCAATTCTTGGATAATAGTCTTTATGACTGATCTGACAAGACAATGTCATCAACAGAATTCAACAAAACCCGAATTTGTCTAAGAAAATAACAGTTCCGTAGTACCCTGATGAAATCTGAAGATCTAACAACGCTTATTTATGATTGAAGCCCCCCTAAGATAAACAATTCTAACTTTTGGAAACATTTCAAACACATGCAGACATGGTATTAATTGTTATCAAAAAACAAGAAGTGTTTAAGAAATAAACTAACCTTATCCCATGCAAATACTATGCTGGATTTTTCAATGAGACGTTCAAGACACGCATGCACTTGAAGCATAGACTTTCGTTCCTCCGAAGTACCTTTGGCATCAGTCATTTCAGCAGACAACTTCCTAAGCCTACGCTCTTCTTCCCTCATCTCTTCCATAACTTTAACAGCTTTCTTCACAATCTTGATATTATGCTCTATCTGCTCAACTAACGCACTCTCGTCTTGCATAGATTTCGCTAGAGTAGAAGCTTTACCATAGCACATAAGCGCATCCCCGTAGTTCTGAGTCCTGTTGTGCAACTCAGCAAGATTGATATACCCCTTGGCTTCTCCTTGGCAATGACTTATCTGATGGCAGATCTTGATATCCATCTTAATATGCTCTTTCGCCTCTTTCCAACTCCTCAGCTCTAGATAAACGTTCCCAAGGTTATGATGAAGCCTACTACGCATAGCATCATGCTCCTTAACCTCCTCTTCGTCGCAGATCTTCAATCCTTTCATGAGAATCTTACAAGCAGCATCGGGATTATCAAGATCAAGGTCAAGCATACCAATGTTGTTATGCGCGTTGATATACTCCTCAAGAAAGCTTCCAGATTCTCCAGGAGGCGGTTTCTCCTTGAGAGCCTGCGCAAGCTCCATTGCTTTCTTGAAGTACTTCTTAGCACTCTGAATCGCGTCGCAGTCATCCTCAGATTTCAAGAAGATCTCATGGTAGGTACGGCCGAGCTGAGTACACGCTCGTTGCTTCTCCACAGTGTCGTTGTTCTCTTCAGCTAGCTGCAAATGCTTCTTCTGCAACAACCACCAAAAAAACAGTTAGAAAAGTCAAACTCGGTCAAAGCTTCTTCGAGAAGTCAGTTATTATTATTTTTATTTATTTTTAATCAGAGGCGTGTTACCTGATAGATCAAGGCTTCTTCGAAATCCTGGAGACGGAGATAGATTTCGCCGAGAGACTGACACGTAGGCAACAGATCCTTCCCGGGCAGATACTTGACGGAGATATCGTAATCGATTCGGAACCACTTGAGAGCCTCCACGTACTCTCCTTCGTTTTTGAGGATATCGCCGACGTTATTGGCCCATCTCGCCTCTTCGCTCCGGTTACCCACTTCCGTCGCTGTCCGGTAAGCTCTCTTCGCCGCCGCCAAATCTAATCGACCCATGAACGATTCGATGATCCTCTCTCTCTCTCCTTTCTCCGACGAAAGGGTTTTTTTTGATACTTCGAATTTCAGATTTCTCGTTTTATTGATTTGATCATTTTCGCAAAAAAAAATTTGGTGCCATCAAATCCCAAAAACTCCCGCCAAAAGGTAATAGCGTTTACCCTAAAGGCCTGAATTATTGGGCCGTGGGCCGAGATTATATTGGGCTGTGGGCCTGTATCTTGACGAAAATAATTATAAGAAAACCATTAGGGTTCCATTGTCTCCCTATTTAACATATCATTTTGCGCCGCTCACCACGAAAGGACTCTTCCTGTAAATCCCGGCGATCAGCGAGACTTCACGGCGTTGAGAAGATGGTTGCGGCGAAGAAGACGAAGAAGTCCCATGAGGGAATCAACAGCAGACTAGCTCTTGTCATGAAGAGTGGAAAGTACACTCTAGGTTACAAATCCGTTCTCAAGTCCCTTCGCAGCTCCAAAGGTAAAGAACAAAACTTTTTGAACCTTTCATCTGCGTTGAGTCTGTTGAATGATTGTTAAGAGGCGTTTTTTTTGGGTTATGTTGTGTTAGGTAAGTTGATTCTTATCTCTAGCAACTGCCCTCCATTGAGGAGATCAGAGATTGAGTACTACGCCATGCTTGCTAAAGTTGGTGTTCATCACTACAACGGCAACAATGTTGATTTGGGAACCGCTTGTGGAAAGTACTTCCGTGTTTCTTGCCTCAGCATTGTTGATCCAGGTGATTCCGACATCATCAAGTCGCTTCCGGGAGACCAGTGATTGTTGATTTGGGTCGATTTGTTATGAGTTTGCCATGTTTTGTCTGCTTTATGGAATGTGTTCTTGAAAGACATCATGTTGGTTTCTAAACTCCTTATGCTTAATTACACTTTCGTCTCGTGGATCCATTTTGCATGAATGAAAGAGTTATTTTAGGTATATTTATCTGAACGCTTGCACTAATTCATAATGTTCAACCCGAGTTTACTTGAACTTAAGTTCATAGTTGTTTAACTTTATTGGCATGACTGAAACACACACCAAAAAAAACTTTAGATAAACATCATGTTCCATTGGTCAAAACTTTAGATATACGTGGTGTTCTATTGGTAATAATTAAAAGGTTAAGCTCCTTTGTCTTAACTGCTGGAATCTTCGTGAGCTGCTTTAAACATGATGTTTTATTGTTCAAAACTTTAGATATATATTGGTCATAAATAAAACGTTGGACTCTTTGTGAGCTGCTGTAAATATGAAGCTCCTTTTTCTCAAAGAATGAAACTACTGGATATGTAACTGGAGTTGAATTTTGACCTTTCTCGTCTTCTACTACAGAGTGTTCATAGTTTCTATAGGACAAAGATACTCCCTCAACCATACTACTATACGGAGAATTAGCAATACAGAGTGTTCATAGTTTCTAAAACTAACAATCGGCAGGTTATTGTCTTCGTTGAGGTCTATAGACAATGGGTCTACTATGTGTTGTAGGTGGGCCTTCAGACGCAAGGCAACGTTCTCCAATCGCACCTTCTTTGGGCATAACAAATGCAATGTGGCAGAGGGTTGTTCATCGTTAATACATTGACATGAAGAAAGGGGTTCAATAGAAGGTCTCTTGCTGATAACTCTAGAGAGTGAAACATGGTCTTATAAACCTTCATGTATATCTAAGCAGAGTGTCTGCATTGGCTGTATGGTAAATGTCAAGATCTCCAACATATACATCCCAAATGAACATGGGGTTGCTGTTAGTAACACTTCAATTTAACTTCAAATTAAAAATGACATAAAGAAGAAGTGTTTGTTTCACGAAGGGGTCTCAGTTTTTCCTTTATTTTTTTCTGCCTAAAACCATTACATGAATATCTTATTTCTTTGTCTGAGGAGAAAAACAACGCCAAGTCAACAAACCATAAGAGAAAGATGAAGGACACTGGTGGTCTAGAGTAACATTTAAAAAAAAAAAAGTAAAACGATTTCATTCTTCTCCTCATCGAGATAAGCCTAAGACATCGTCGTCTTCGTCGGTAGAAGACTCATCATACAAGCTCCTATTAGTAACTCTGTTAGACTCGTCCAGACGGTCTTCCATCTCGGATGAACCAATCTTGATATCACGGTGTTTAACAAGGAGCCAGCGCAGGAGTTTGTCCTCTTTGTTGAGGTAGTGAAGCTCCTTGTTAATGTTTGGAGTTGCCATCATTGTTATCTGCATCAATTGCCCCTGCACCATTCACCCCATAAATAATTACGTTATAACATATCACACACTCAAAGCTCCAACCCGTGAATATGCAAGAATTAGCGAGAGAAGAAGCTAATAAAGAAGATTACATTAAAGACAAATAGATGATTGGTACTAATGCTTAACGCTTGTGCTGATACTCTCAAACATATGCTAATCGTACAACTGTTGCATAAATTTCAAAAGAAAAGACACAGTTTTATTGGAACAAGTTATATATCGTTCGTTAAATACATCAAAACTAACAATAAAATACTAAAGATCACAAGTATAATCCTAAGTTAAATCAGATAATCCTAAGTTGAATCATCTAGACAAAAGTATAAAGTTCAAACAACAACCTGTCGTGATATCTGTATGTAAATTACGATGTTCACACTTCACAATCTGATGAGGTTGCTTCAAGAATACAACTTAAAGCTAAACTGAAACAAGTATCATTTTCCGAAATGCCAATCTAAACCGTAATGCACTAGCACTGAATCCTAATCCAAGAAACCTGAAGAGGAATTGAAACACTGCTTCTTCTTTTTTTTTTTACCTGATAGTGTCTACCGTCGAGCTTTTTGATACCGTAACCCAATTCGACCTTGCCGAAGGATTTGACCTCCGTGAGAACTCCATTTTTGCTGTAAACGTGTTTCCCGATGCGAGCAACCAGATCGATAAGACCTTCCTTCCTTATTATCGGCTTGAACAGAAGCATACAGTCGTACAGCGGCATTTTCTTCCTTCCGACGAGAGTGACTACAGAAAGTATTGAGATCTCGACCCTCTATCCGGTTTACATTATTAGGGTTTTAGTCTTTCCAGATTCAACCGACCGGTCTTAAACGACACCGTATTTTCTCTACCGCTCTAAACAATTTCCCCAGGTAAATAAATACCTTTTTTACACTCAGTAACTGTTGATCATAAAAAAAAAACAAAATACACCCAGTAACTATGTACATAGTACAGTTTATTTACATTGTTTTTCAGTATAAATTTATGTACATGGCTACGGTTCAAGAGCTTAGTGCAACATAATCAGTGTTCCCATTTTTTGATCCTTAAAATCTTTTTTTTTTTATGTTTTCTGGTTTTCTTTAAATAAAAGAAAAATATATAAACGTATAGCGGACTGCCATGTGTTATGAGGCCCACAAACAGTGCTAAGGACTCAATGCAAAAGTTCCTTAAAATGGAACATTATGGCACATTGAGAAAAAGTGGTGGGGCCCACGCTTAAGGACTCTCCCACCACCACCGATAATGTTGGTCTTAGTACATACATTTATGTAAAATCAAAATCAAAACCAAACCAAAAACCAATACCCAAACTAATAAAAAAAAAAGGGATCAAGATTCTGAAACAGCAAAGGGTGAGGACGAAGCATTTGTGGATTGGCTAAGCAACACATTCTTCATTTCTTTGTAAGACCTCAGCTCTTCCAAGGCATCGGCTGTTGTCTTTGCCGCCAGAGCTATCCCTGACGCTGTCATAGACGCTGTTGCTATCTCCTGACCCCCTCCAGGTTTGTTCTTGTTGTTGTTCCAACAAAGTTCAGGTATGGAAGTTTCAGAGACGTCTTGTCTGAGAGGTGGAGCTTTCTTCAGCATATTCACAAGTGCACCAACTGCAGCATCTTGTGACTTCTTTGGGTATGAACCGCTCGACTCAAATGGTGGTGGTGGTGGTGCTTCATGTGCATCTCCTCTCTGTTCAAAGGAGCCTGGTCTGAAACAATAAAGCAAAGATCAGTTTCTATTGGAGAAACATATAAGCAGTTCCAAAACAACAGTCAAGAAGTGGATCATATTTAACAACTTTTAAACAAAAGACCAATCTGTTGGGGAGTTAATGATAAACCAGATATATGATGAAACATGATACTAGCCTAAACGGGTTCTCTGGTTTCTCTACTAAAGACTGAAACCAACTGTTTTCCATCTATAATGTCGCCAAAACTGATGAATGGAGCCACGCTTAGTACAATTACTACTTTCAAAGCTAGTAGCTACAATGAGAGATCCAAAGGAACAGAGAGACTGTGTGCTTCAGCTGTTAGATAAAGTGGAAAAGACACAGTGAGATTAAAGACTCATATACCTGCTACTACTAGGATCTGTAATCTCATCATACTCAACATCAAATGGACAAGGGAAGTCAATATCATCAAAATCATCTTGGTATGATCTACTTGAACTTTTAGAAAATGATATCCTCGGTGAGCTGTTTGAAGATAGCCTCACCCCAGATTCAACAGGACCAGTGTTTCTCACAGGCCTCAGAGAAGTGTGTCTCGACAGTTTCAAATGAGAAGAAGGTGGCACCACCACGTTCTGTTTAGCCTCAAAACTAGGAGGTGGAATCCTAACTGGAGCACTTTCAGTACGCGTGATGCTTCTTGGGACGGCTTGTGTAGGTGCTGAAGGAGAACAAGGAGGAGAAAAATTTTGCAAACACTCTTCAGCATAGCTTTCCTTCCTACGACCAGTAGTTATATCACAAGGATGAGGAGGAAGGCGACGAGAACAATGATTAGTAACCAACGCTTGTGAATCAGACCGTGTAGGCGACGGTGAGCAAGAAACCGAAGGTGGAGAGGCCTTGTACCTATCAAAACTCCAACTATGTCGCCTCTGAAACGACATCAACGGCGGCGAGCCATAAGAAAGAGGCAAAGAAGGGAAGCTTTTCAAAGGATCAGCTAAAGGACTTCCAACGTAATCAGTAATAAAGGTCGGAGACACAGGAGCTGAGTGCTGGCTGCAACTGACATCCGAGAGAGATCGATACAACACAGACATGCAAAGCCTACCGCAGATGGTATCAACAGGTGTGAAAGCGAACTTCTGCATCTCTCCCTCTTCTCTACGAGTAAATGGCTCAACTATGGTTGGAACCTTAGGGACAAGCTTGAACTTGAAGATCTGTCCAGATGAGTTGAGTTCTCTGAAGATCTTGTAAGCTGGTAAAAGCCTAACCATCACAAAGAGTGATCTCAGAAGCAAAGTTGCTTTCTTATACATCACTTGCAACTTATTATTATTATTATTATTACTACTTGACCTCCTTTCTCTAACCTTCCTGTTATCATACTGCACAACCCATCTCTCAATGATCTGCTTGTTCTTGGTTTCACGATCATCTTGATCAGAGTGATACTCTTTCCCGGAGAAGTTCCTGATAAGCTCTCTCCCACCTGGAGAATTCATCTGATCAAATGGTCTTGCGACAAGAACCACATCAACAACCAGAGGCTCTAGCGTGCTTCTGCGGCCGATGTCGAAGCTCTCTAACGCTGCAGGACACTCCCTGAGAGCTAGGTTGAACCATTTGTCACGAGGCCTGACGCTGGAGGAAGACGAAGAAGATGAGGAAGGTGAGGAGATCATCTGCTCGCCGCTACTACTGAAGTTTCTTGAAGACATGAAAGGAGTCCTTGATTCGAGGATGATGTCGAGGGTTTTGGCGAAGAACTCGAATATGATCTGCTCTGCTTTAGCACCTTCGGAGTTGCTACTCCTGTTCATCTTTGAGAACACTGTTCCTGGGAATCAAAGTTGAAAACTTTTTTAACTGTCAATCGAACAGAACATAATCATCTATGATCAATTTAGACTCAGAAACGAACATCAGAGAGTAAAATTCAAACCCCAGAAGAGAGTATATACAAAACATCATTACCTTATCGAGTAGAACAGAGAGAAACAGAGAACTTGTTCGTCTTCGGACATGGGAACTGAAACTGAATCGAACCATGGGAATTTTCTCTTAAGAATCGAACAAGGTTTTTTTAGTCATTGGAAGTTCAAATGGTTCATGATCACTAAAAAAAATTACTTTCATAATTACTCAGAAAGGCCATGGTGTAAATATTACTCACTTCAGCACTAGATACATTTAATAGTCTTCATCCTCCATGGCGTTGTAAAACTTCTTAACTTTCCGATGGCCTGAAGCTGAAAAGAACTTATTCCGCATCAGGAAGAGCCATGTGAGAGCAAACACCGTTAGTGATCCAAGCAGACTACGTACAGTAAAACTAGCAGTCAAGATGTTAGTAAAACAGAGAAAGATGATGTTCGTTTGTTCATCGAGATGATCAAAACCGAAAAAACATATTTTCTGCCAAAATAAGTAATTTTTGTTAAAAAGGTAAAAATAAGTCTAGTTTGGTAATGTTAGTAACAAGTGCATCTTGATACATATGCAAGTTAAAAAAAAAATCAAAAGAATATAGTTGCATTCAAATAAATTATTTGAATGCATAGACGAAATACATAACAAACAACATCCAAATAGATCATCTCGATAAGACATTTAGATGGACCATCTGAATGCATTTTTCAGAAGTACAAATGAACGGGCCAAAGACCAACACACATCCATAGAAAACTTTTCAGTGTGTTTTAAGCAAAAAAAGGACCAACACATTAATTACATCCATAACAAAGAATCAATGAAGTTTACATACTTCTCCACGCGCCATGGATCACTTTTTAGGATGTTTCAGTCAAAAAAAAAAAGACCAACACATTAAAGAGTCATTTACACTGCATGACAGTTTTTGTTTTTTATTTACACTCTGAGACCAGTTATCACTACTAAAGTAGTTTATATGTGAAAAGTCTTAACTTGCCCTCAAAAAAGTACTGGAGTTGGAACTTTAAGTTTAGCATTTTTCGTTTGGTTAGGCTTTTGAAATTTAAAAAATGAGTAGTCGACCCGGGGGCAAACTAAATCTAATTTAGTTTATTTATTTTGAATTTCAGTAAAAGTTTAGAAAAGAAAAAAGAAAGAAACTATTGTTGCTCGTCCTCCTCTATTGTGAAGAGTCATACGAGAAAGTCGACAATCTCTCGTCGGAGACAAGATCTAGTCATCCACATTGTCATTTTGTTGTAACTCTCCTCGACGTTACCTGTGTTCGAAAACGCGGCGGTGGCGACTGAAAATCGAGGAATAACACTTCATGGACATGGACAAAAACGTGTTGGTTATAATCGGTTAAAACTTGATTTTTTTTAAAAAAAATCTTGTTTCTTTAATCGTTTTTGGTTAATCTAAATAATATTTGTAAGTTTTTGTGTTAACATCGCAAATAAATTGATGATTAAGTGAAAAGAAATTGATGGCGGCTCGAATAGAAAGTTGCAGAGTTCCATGTAATTTAAAAGGAAGAAAACATTTTATTTACAAATTACCACTCATTAAAGACATGTTGCATAGTGGTTGTGAACTTCAGTGATGTGTACACTGTTGTAAAGATATTATTTTGTACACAGTTGTAACTATATCAGTATACACAGTTGTAAATGATATCTATGTGTACATCAAAGTAATGATACTTAACCCATCTCCCCATGGAAACTATTTCTCATATCCCATTTATTAGATTCTTTTCATTATTATGTGATTCTTTATGATGTATTATTTATTCGAATACTTTCTATATCTAGAAAACCATTTAAAACATAATTATACACTGGAACACATATTTAATTGATGGAGTGTGATGGATACGCTGATACTAAGTAAGGTTCATGGGGTTGGGTGATGTGTACATATGAGGCTATACAACTTGGCGGTGTACACAATGTGATGTGTACATGTGTATACATAAGCGAATCAAAAGAATAGTGGTATGTGAGATATGAACAACACATCAATATTTGTGGTGAGTTTGTACACATGTGGGTGAAATGAGAAAATTTTGTAGGGAATTCTTTGTAATTTGAGAAGTCATTGTTTATACATGTATGAAGCTGTCAATATATCAAGGTATATACATGTATGAAGCTATACATGTATCAAGGTATACACACATGAATGGAGAAGTTTGTACACACAGAGGGTGTACACATAGTAAAACACATGGAATATAGTGTATACATAGATGGAGAAGTTTGTACACCCATGGGTGTACACATAGTAAACACACATTTTATACTTTTTTAATGTACACATGTTTAAGCAAATAAGAGTAAATTACATGCCTGATTACATAAATGTAGATTTCTTCAGTTTAAAAAGTATTTTGATTTTTAAAAAATTTCAATTATTCAATAGAAATAAGCATGAAAAAAAACATTTTGAGATGTTCTTTGGCATATGGAGTTGATTCACAATTGGTTGAATGTATGTAATAATATTCGGGACATATACAATGGTTATTAAATATCCACATAGACACCAACCCATTAATATTTGATAAATATTTGCAAGTTTTAAAAAGGTCAGAAATAGAATTGACATGTACACATATTTCCTATGTTTAAAAGGTACATGATTTGACGATGTCCACATGTACACCGTTGTAACGATATCCACGTGTAAACTATATGTGGGAATCTGTTCATGTCATAATTATTTTTGGAAAAGTATGCTAATATACCAAACAGCCAAACAAACTTTATTAAAACTTGATTCAAGATCAAAACTTGATTCAAGATCAAAACTTTACGAGAAATATAAACTCGAAAGATGTGTCAAACATCAATACTATCATCAATCATATAGAAGAGGAGTAACTTGATTCCAAGATCAAAACTTTACAATCACGAACACCAAAATATGCAAGCTTGAGCACTCTGTCATCAACGCCATAGAGAATCTGAATCATCCATCACTTAATCTCCCCTCCACAGAGAGTCTATCTCCTATTGATCATTTTTTATTCTTTTTTCTTTCAATCTCTTGGCATCCAGAATCATCGTGGCTGCTGAAAAAATAGCCACGACTGTGGTAACAGAAGAAGTGTTATTGCGGCTGTGAATGAAGTGTAGTGAGCAGAGACTACAACTCGCCGTATTCGTAATGGAAAATTTGTTTTCGATCGGGAATTTTAGAAGCAATAATCCATAGAGTTTAGGGTCGAAGTTTAAGGTTTTTGGAAATTTCTGGAAAAAGAAGAGATAAACCGAGACAGATGAAGATGATGAAGTGGGATTAAAAGATATAATGAATCTGAGTCATTCATAGTAAAAGTACAACATTAAATCAAAAGGACATGAATTAAGACTGTAAGACCCGTTCCTGGTCTTTCGACCCAACTGAATTCTAAGTCTTACTTTCAGACATTTTTCGCTTGTTTGATTCATTTTCAAGTCTATTATTTCATAATTCATATTCCAATTTGAGGTTCATAAACAATCGACCAGATAGTATACAAAAACATAAGGCAAATTGTTTGTGTTATTAAATCAAATGAGATTCGATACATAAGTTGCAATGTGTTTTATCAGCTCTATAATCTATTATGAGTTCATTCCTAACACGATCTACCCACACGCCATACAGCCTCTCACTAATAGAGTCTTCACGGCTCCTCGGCTTTACCATGATCCTCAATTCCTGAAACTACAATCCATCGCATAAGTACAATCAGATAGACCTTTCTCTTTGCCTTTGGTATCCATAACCACACGGCCTCCTCTCTCTTAAACTCTTCTCCATGCCAGAGATACTAAACCACCACAACCGAGCCTTTTCCGGCCGATCTCTCTCTCTCTCTCTCTCTCTCTCTCTCTCTCTCTCTCTCTCTCTCTCTCTCTCTCTCTCTCTCTCTCTCTCTCTTTATATTTGTCATTTGCCTTTTGTTTCTCACGAAACTGATGTCTATAATGGTCAGAGAGGGCCTATATTTATAGAGAATGGGCTGCAGGCCTTGACACACGAACATATACAACTTGCTAGGCGAATGGGCATGACTTGGCCGAAAGGTTGCAACCTTGGCCACTTGCACCCCAGCGCCCATAACTGCCCCTTCTTGGATCGGTCCTGAGCCCAATGAGATGCCCAAGCCTTCTGAACATAGCCCACGACCTGACCCAAAGACCCTTCAGTTCCTAGCCCACATGGCCGACCAATCGGCCCGCCACCGGACGGACCCGGTCAAACTGTCCGAGACCTGAACACTCCGTGCAGCTGAGCCCAGCTGACCCAGCTGAGTGAGCTAGTAGTCCAGCTGGTTGAGCTGACTTAACTTGGGACGAGCTGGGCTGAGCTTGACCGAGCTACGTCCAGCTTGATCGAGCTTCCCGAACGCATCGTCCAGCTACCGTATAACTCGTCCAGTTGAATTATTCTTATTTCTCTCTTTGTTTGGTTAAGTCTCAGCATCCCAACGTCCTTAACCTTCTATCTTGGCCATAGAACGCTTGCCTTAAGGTCCTAAGACCGACTGGTACGTTTATTCGAACTATGGTCCGTTCCGGCGATCCTATCTAGGATCGGGGACATGACAAAGAAAAATATATGTTTTGTCCAATGTGTCAGATTTAATCTGAGTCGTCGGAAGAGAGATGTGCGGTTGAGATAGGTTCTCACCTACACTCTGGTTTAGTTAGTCAACTATATAGTTAATAATAAACTAGTTTAGTTAAGAAAAAAAACTAGTAGAAGAAAGTGTTTTGATAGCTGAACTGCATATTGTGATATAAAAAAAACTTTAAACTGCATTTCACTGTAATTATTTCCACGTTATACATCCAAGAACCTTTGTAACAAAGAATCAATGAAGTATACATACTTCCCACTGCGTGTGGGCAACATGGACTTCAGCATGAATTCTTTACTTGCGGAAAACTCTCTGCCAAGGGATCCTCTCATTTTTAGAGTTCTTTATGTTGTTATTGTTGCATAGTAAATGGAAATGATGTGATTTTACCAGACAAGTCTTAGTCAGATACACTTCTCTTTAGAACATACTTTTTTCATTGGACTACTTACTACAAGCCCATCTGCAATTTGAATGAGCCTTAATTGGTTCATTGACATGTTAAACTATGCTTATTTTGGATAGTACTCTTATTTTGGATAGTACTCATTAGAAATGAGTTGGAACCAAAAATGAAATGTAAGAGACATGAACCATGTCTTTTTTTGGCTAAAACTTGAACCATTCAAAACCGTGCTGCCCCAGGTCACTCAAAGATTTGATTCTACGTAAACGGTAAAACTAATTGAAACAAGCACTACACAATGAAAAAATTGTTAGTATAAGTATCGGTTTTTACTATCATTTTCTTAACTCTACAAGAAGATTTGAATAGGTATTATTCTCTTATTAAATATGTAAGGACTACAATCATAAGATAATATCACAAATCATGACCTCGAAATTTATTGTAGAGTTATAAGGATTTGATGTTACGTAAATTAACATATATTTGCAGATAAAGTTAGAGAAAAAGACTAAAATAGCACTAAACCAAGTTTATGTTCCCAAAGTAGCACTCAAAGCTCAAAGTCACAAAAATAGGTTTCATTAAAGAGGTAAATATACACTTATACCCCTTGGGTTAATTAATCCAAACCTTAGGGTTTAGAGTTAAGGGGTGGGTTTTTGGAATTAGGGTTTAAAATTTTATAAAAAAAATACTAAAATAAAAAATAAAAATTTTAAAAACAGTTTCAAAAAGTATTTTTAAATATAAAAAGAAAATTTGAAAAAAAAAATAAAAAAAAAAATTTTTGAAAAAAAAAATTATAAAAATTTCGAATCTGAAAACATATAATCTGAAACTATAAAAAAAAAAATTCTTTTTTTCATTTTTTTTATTTTTATTTTATTTATTTTTATTTATTTTTGTTTGTTTATTTAATTTTAAACCAAGGGTATTATGGATATTTTATCCTTTAATGAATGTTATTTTTGTGACTTTCTCCTTCTAGTGTTATTTTTGAGACATAAATTTCAAAAGGTGCTATTATTGACAATTGCCCATAAAGTTAACATAAAATATAAAGTAATTATTTGCAGTGTCTCTCTGGCAAGCCGATGTATAAATCAGTTTGAACTTCCAAATTCAGATCAACAACTCTGAATTTCTCTTGTTGATCAATCGACACTCTCCATGGATCCATGACAGTCTGTAAGGATATTATTGATCTTATTAAGCAACACAAATATTTGTAAACATTTTTTTTTTTTTGGTAAAAATGTTAAAACGCAATCATTTTAAGGTAATCATTGTAAACATATTTGTAAACATATTTTATGATGCCTGTACGTTTAAGTGTTTACCTATGTTGTTAAAAAAAAGGATTTACCTATATGTACGATAATATCGATCTGGAAATCAGTATTCATCTTAAAATCTCTTTTAACGCACTACACATTATTTTTAGTTATGGGAGTACTACAAGATTATTTTCAAATTCTATAACTTATCAGTAACCTACGTGACATGCAAAATATTTCTCATGAGCGACAAGTACTAGATCTATATCTCAAAACTTTCTCATAACCGCTTATTAAATTAATCAAAGAGGCAAATAAAAAATGAGAAAAAGTAGGGTTAAAAGTATCCCACTTGTGTGTGATTTTTTGGGGGTGCTTAATCCATGTCCACAACCACAAATTTTAGTTATATCTATCTCCAAGTCTCTATCTAGAATTGAATATTCAACATACCATATAGGATTTATACACACTAAAGCCCCTTTGTAGTTAGAAAATTATGAATGTTCACTCAAAGCTTAAGAGCAATATGTAATGGGATATGTTTTATCAGTCAAACTTGATGAAACTTGCAATTAACGTTCTTAATACCGTAGACGAATTATCGTCCCGAATATCGATTGTCGTAGATTTAAAACCATACTATATTTTCTCAGGGTTGGAGAATTGTGTTTGAGATTATACAATCACATTAAAATTTAAAAGCAACTAAACATGGCACCAGAGAATAAGGTTACGGAAGATAATAACGACGCAAAAGACAAAACCAAAATCCAGACGATAACGTTTGTGGAGTAGAACCGAAAAGGGGCAATTGAGCCGATTACATCTGTTTCGTTTCCTCCTCTTTTCTTTGGCTTTTTTTGCAGAAAGAATAAAAATAAATATATTAATATAACTCAATAATTCAGAAAAAGTTCACATATATATATGCAGACAAGTATATCATTTAGATCTTGGAAAATCATTACACTATCAAAAAAACGATTTTGCATATAGGGTAAAGATTATATGAAATGAAATGAACAATTGTCTAAACAACATAGATCTATCTTTTTACCGTCCACTATAAGCAATTGTGATTCTATTTGTACACATATAGTAATTTCATTGACTTTAGTTGCAAGCACTCTCCAGAGTTAGCAAATTTACTCACATAAACTTTCTTTTATTAGAAAGGTATTTTGACATATAGAGAGAATCAGAGAATTATGAAGCGACATAACACATGTAAAGAGAAGCACACAATAATACAGAGAATTATAAAAGCAACAAACAAACAACACTCCTTTACAACCTTCCACATATCATAATAGAGATACAACTCAACAAGGTCCCTCCCTTCCTCTTTGATTAAAATAACAATCATAGATATCAAGACTATTTTATGTTGTATTTATAATATTATTATAAGTTATTTATAAGATTAAATGATTGTCCCTACAAAAGCATTTTGTATTTGGAAAAGATATGGACATAGGCACAATCTATATACACAAGGACTGGTGGAATTGGATAAGCTCTTAAAATAAATTTGATTTCTAAAATATATAATTCATATAGTCCCCACTAACTTAAAGTATCATCAAATCTATATATAAACACCATTTTCAACCACTTCAGGGAATAAAACAGCACAAGAGAAACCAAAAAAAAAAAAAGAGAGTAAACATGTCTTCAGATCACTTACCTTCTTCATCTCAAGTTTTCCAAGAACATTTCATTGCGAGAAAATTGCTTCAGCAACTCCCATATAGTCACACCACACAACAGCAACAAGCTCATGCACCTGAAAAGAACAACTTGAGCGGCAACGTTCTCCTTCTTCTCTCAGTCCTTGTGTGCGGTATCATCTGCTCACTTGGGTTGCATTACGTAATCCGCTGCGTGTTCAGACGTCACTCGAGCTTCATGATCTCTGAACCCATCTCAAGCCCGTCCACACTAGCAGCAAACAAAGGCATCAAGAAGAAAGCTCTCAAGATGTTCCCTGTAGTGAAATACTCACGTGAGATGAACCTCTCAGGGCTCGGCGAGGATTGTGTTATTTGTTTGTCTGATTTCGTAGCTGGTGAACGGATACGGCTGCTTCCTAAGTGCAACCACGGGTTCCACGTTCGTTGTATCGACAAGTGGCTTACGCAACATATCACTTGTCCGAAATGTAGACACTGTCTGGTTGAGACATGCCAAAAGATCTTAGGCGACTGTGATGAGGCTGGTCAGGTTGCAGCACCAAGGGAAAGCATCGATGTCATAATTGCTCCTCTAGAACGTGAGGCAAGAGTAAACACTTTTAGAGAAAGCAGATAGAGTATATGCCAAGAAACAATTAAATTTCAAGAATTTGGTTCTTATTTTTTTAGAATTGAACATAATTTATGTTTCTAGCCATAATATTCAAAATCAAATACAATGAAGCTTTTACTTTTCCTTGAAGCCCAAAATGTTACAAAGTTTTGGGATAACAATCTACATGGCGAGATTTTGGAAGCTATAAACAATATTTAAGTATAGATATTAATACAAAATTTAGGGCCACCAAACATATATTACATATATTAACTCGTTAAAATTTGGGGGTCTAAGACCGTTAAGACCGGCCCTGACAATTAAAACCGTTAAGTACCAAGAAAAGTTCGATAAGTGCTTTACAGAGAACTCCTCTGCATATCTTACGTCACAAACACAGAGTAGAACAAAGTAACAACTACTTTTGAATGTTGAATATGGAAGATGATTCTATTGATATTGCAGTCATAGACTTATATACAAAGTCATCGATAGAGAACATGGAAAGTAAATATACAGCCTTTACAGAGATAATAATACTAGCTCAATCAAGGGGATTGTGTGTATATTCTAACATGCCCCCTCAAGATGGAACACTCTTAGTGATTCCAATCTTGATACTCATACTCTGAAAGTGGGCACGGGAGAGAGGTTTTGTCATGATATCAGCCAGCTGGTCTTGAGAGGGAACATGTGTGACTCTAACCATCCCTGACTGAACCTGTTCACGAACAAAATGGTAGTCTAGAGCCAAGTGTTTCATCCTGGAGTGAAAGACTGGATTAGCACTTAAGTAGGTTGCTCCTTTGTTGTCTGAGTAGATCGTTGGTGTTGTTGTGACCTTGATCCCGAGTTCACGCAGAAGAGATAGAAGCCAGCACACTTCTGCAGTGGTGGAGGCTATTGATCGGTATTCAGCTTCGGTTGATGAACGAGCAACGCCTGTTTGTTTCTTAGAGGACCACGCAATAGGATGTTTGCCAAAGTAGACAATGTATGCTCCAGTGGAGGTGTAGTCGTCTCTGTTGCCTGCCCAGTCCGCATCAGTGAATGCATGGAGAGATGGTGTGTTGTGAGCGGAGAAGAAGATTCCTTGGTGAAGCGTGCCAGCCAAGTAACGTAGTATTCGTTTTGCAGCAGTCCAATGATCAGTTCGAGGGAGATGCATAAATTGAGAAAGCTTGTTGACAGAGAAGGCAATGTCCGGTCTTGTGAGAGAGAGGTATTGGAGGCTTCCAATAACCGCACGGTACTCTGTTCCTGAAGGAAGTGGATCACCACTCTGAAGCGTGAGTGTTGTGGACGGGCACATGGGTGTTGGCATAGGTTTAGCGTCAGACATCTTTGTTTTATGAAGAAGATCTGCAATGTAACGAGTTTGGGTTAGATAAAGACCTTTGGATGTACGTTGAACTTCCATGCCCAAAAAATAAGACAAATCTCCAAAATCTTTAAGAGAGAAACGAGTTGAGAGAGATTGGATGAAGCTATTGAGGTAAGCAGTGTTGCTTCCAGTGATGATAAGATCATCTACGTAAACCAGCATGTAGAGGAGTATGTTGTTGTGATTGTAGACGAAGAGAGAAGCATCTGCTAATGAATTTCTGAACCCGGACTGAAGAAGAAACGTTTTGAGCTCATTGTACCAGGCCCTAGGAGCTTGCTTGAGACCATATATTGCCTTGTGGAGCTTGCAAACGGCTGTAGGGTGAGATGGATCTTGGAAACCAGGGGGTTGAGCCATAAAGACATCATCGTCAAGACGCCCTTGCAAGAACGCATTGTTAACGTCTAGTTGTCTCAGTGACCAGTGACGTGAGACAGCAACACTAAGGACTTGTCTGATGGTTGCTGGCTTTACTACTGGACTAAAGGTGTCATGAAAGTCAATGCCCGGACGTTGATGGAAACCCTTTGCAACAAGTCTAGCTTTGAATCTGTCTACAGCTCCATTAGGTAGTCTTTTAATTGTGAAGATCCACCTGCAACCAACAATGTTTGAGGCAATATCAGGAGTAACCAAAGTATAAGTTTTATTGCGAAATAAAGAATCAATCTCAGCTTGCATTGCAGCTCTCCAACGAGGGTCTTTGAGAGCTTCAGCAACAGATTTGGGTATAGTTTCTGTTGGATGTTGGACTATGGTGTGGAGATTGAGTTTCTGAACCGGTCTGCGGTTCCTGGTGCTCGTTCTTGTTGGCTGTGGTGGTGGAGCCGATGATTGTTGTGGTATTGCTTGTTCAGTAGACGTAGGGGGAGGCATTGTCGTGACTGGGACGGTATCTCCTTGAGCTCCAGGAGCTGGTGCAGATGCTGCAGGGGCCGTGGTCACTACGGGAGGTGCTGCAGGTGGAGATGCTGCAGGTGCGGCAGAAGCTGCTGGAGGTACTGCAGGTGGAGATGGCGCTTGGCCTTGTTGATAAATCATCGCTGGAGAAACTGTTGAAGTTGGAGCTGATATATCCTCAGTGGGAGTAGACTGAGACCCTGTGAGTGTTCCTGCAACACTAAAAGGAAAGACAGTTTCATGGAATACAACATGACGAGAAGTATAAATCCTAGATGTGGTCCGATCAAGGCAGAAGTATGCACTTTGCGTGATAGAATAACCTAGAAAAACACAAGGAGTAGATCGATCATCAAGTTTGTTAGATGTATAAGGTCTCAGCCAAGGAAAACAAAGACAGCCAAACACTTTGAGTTTCTGAAGATTTGGATCACGAGAAAACAATTTTTGAAAAGGTGATTTGAGCTGAAGAACTGGTGTTGGCATACGGTTAATTAGATAAACCGCTGCTGCGAATGAAAAGGGCCAATATGATCTAGGCATGGAAGCATGGGACATAAGAGATAAGCCAGTCTCGACTATGTGTCGGTGGCGTCTCTCAGCTAGTCCATTGTGCTCAGGTGTGTGAGGTGGAGTAGTAAAATGTGAAATACCGTGAGTAGCTAAAAAATTCGAAAGACCAATGTACTCACCACCATTATCAGAGTACAGAGTCTTGATTTTAAACTGAAACTGGTTTTCTACCAAAGAACGAAATCGAGTAAACACTTCAAAGACTTGAGATTTTTTCTTCAAGGGATAAAGCCACATATATCTAGTAAAATGATCGACAAATAAGACATAGTACTTAAAACCGTCTACTGACATCGTTGGTGAGGTCCAAACATCAGAGAAAATAATATCAAGAGGATGCTTGGATTGCAAGGTTGAAGTAGAAAAGGGCAACTTATGCATCTTATTGATCGAACAAGCATGACAAGGCTTGTCTAATAAAACATTCGATGAAACTGGTAAATCAAAAGTTGAAATAATGTGTTTTAAAATAGGAAAAGCAGGATGGCCTAAGCGAGAGTGCCAATCTGAGATAGTGGTTTTTGTGGTGGAAGCAAAAGCAAGAGATGGGCGTGGAGAAGAACGCGGAGTTGGCCACTCGTATGTGCCGTCTTTAGGCTTGCCTTCCAGTCGAAGGCTCCCCGTTTGAAGGTCTCTCACCTGATAGTAAGTTGGTGTAAATGTAACAGAAACACCATTAGCCTTACATAATTGAAAAACAGATATAAGGTTCTTAGCAAGAGAGGGAACACATAAGACGTTATTAATAAAGAAAGGACGAGAGTATGTGGGAACAGAGAAAGAACCGGTGTGTGATATCTGGAGACCCGAGCCGTCTCCAAGCATCACATCGTCACCTCCATTGTATGGCGTATGGAGAGAGAGGTTGCTAAGGTCTGATGTCATGTGGTGGGAGGCACCTGAGTCAAGTAGCCAAGTGGACGAGTCGGAGAACATCGCTGGATTGGCTCTCGGCTGCCATGATTGTGGTCCTGATTGCCACTGCTGTTGGTATGGTGGTTGTTGCCACGACTGAGAGGACTGAGAACCACGAACCATGCGGAACTCAGGACAGAACTTCGCACTGTGACCATGTATACCACACGCTTGGCATCTCCCATGATATTGTCCTCTACCACCACGCTGTTGATTGTTGTTGTAGTGATGACCACCACGAGTGTTGTTGTTGTTGGACCGGTATTGTGAGTTTCCGCGACCTTGCTGGTTGTTGTTAGGCCTCCACGACCGAGTATCAGCAGCATTAGCGACAATGGGAGTGGGCTGAGAAGAATCCGCACACAAGATCATAGCTTCACGGTTAAGCAAACATTCATGGAGTTCAGTGTAAGAGATTGGTTGGTCTCTGCCATTGACTGCATCAATTTCAGGTTTATACTCGTCTCCGAGTCCAGCAAGGATCTGTTCGGTAAGATCTTCGGGATCCATTGGTTTCCCAAGAAGTGCTAAGTCATCAGCTTTTGCTTTGATGGTGCGTAGATACTCTGAGATGGTCTTGGTACCCTTGGTGCAACTCTTGATCTGATGTTTGAGCTGTCGGATATGACCTCGAGTAGGATTTCCAAAGGCTGTGGCGAGAAGACTCCAGATCTCAGCTGACGTAGTGGCACTTGAGACGATCGACTGAACTGGAAGGGAGATGGCTCCGATCATGGCACTGAACAGAAGACGATCTTGGCGACGCCAGGCCGCAAACGCAGGATTCACGATGAGTTGTCCATCGACGGTGATTGTCGTGGGAGGAACCTGATCGGATTCGCCAAGGAAGGTATGCAGCTCGTGACCTTCGAGTAATGCAGTAACTTGCTTACTCCACATGAGATAGTTCACGTTGGTGAGTTTCGTCACACTCGACATATTCACCGAAAGCAACGTGCTTTGGGGATTCTGAACATTAAACACGGAGGTTTGTTCAACAGAAGCTGGACTTGAGGTAGTCATGGTTGAATTCAAATCAGACAGAAACAGAGAACAGAGGTTTTAGAAACGAAAGGAAGAAGACGATGAGAAGAGAAGGGGTGGAGGCAGTGAAAAAAAAAATATTTAGGTCAGAGAATCATTGCTCTGATACCATGTTGAATATGGAAGATGATTCTATTGATATTGCAGTCATAGACTTATATACAAAGTCATCGATAGAGAACATGGAAAGTAAATATACAGCCTTTACAGAGATAATAATACTAGCTCAATCAAGGGGATTGTGTGTATATTCTAACATTGAATGTCTGAAAAGAATGGTTTCGATGAAGCTCACGGACACCAAGGTATTGCAAGAAGAAGCAGAACAAAGACTACAGGATGAGAATGAGGTCTGCTCTAATAAGTCACAAATCTATCCACTCATTAACTAGTTTGGCACAGTAACACCATCTATATGCGCAAATACCTGACAATATTATGTATTTGGGGTAAGAATATATGATGGATTATCGGTACCAATGATAAAGAAATCTACTCGGTGTGTTTAGAAAGGTACATGGACCCAACCCTTTATAAGGTCAAACAAAACCACCTAAAGTGAGTGGGTAATAGTCAAACCTAAAAGCTACTTTGAGGGAATACTTATAGTCTTGTAGGCAACAACACACATGGTATGAAACCGTAATGGACTGCTCAAATTTAACAATCTTCTAAAGTGATAGAAACACGTCTATGCTAACACATTCTATCGATATTCAAAACATTGGTTAATGTAATTTTCAGGTAACATAAGTCCACTAGGCATCTATGGGGTATGAGATAAGTATTGAATCATACTGTCGTAATACTCCATAGTCCGTAATAAAATTGCACCCGTTTAAACATTAACTAAAGACTTTACAGTGATCAACAGTTGCAGCTAACTCCCCGTTGTGGTGCAGTTGTAGAACTATAATAACATGTCTGGATAGTAACAACAAAACATTACGAATTGAATGATTAACGAGAAACTGATTCATGGTGCACCAAATGTATATAATGTTCAATAAACATTGTGTTCTTTTGGTCGAGGGAAGAACCATCTATTATTGGCCTAAGAAGCAGGTATGTAGGGAGAGCCATCTACAAGGCCCTAAGAAGATCCAATGGTATCTGTGAAAAAAAGTTTTAAATAGTAACATATAGCTTTTAACAAAGCCGTCTTGCTGGACTAAACACTTCAATCAGGAGATATATGCTTTTCAACTTTATGTAGTATAATGGATAATAGAGGATTAGATAATTCACAGCCATTCAATAAAAAATGGGAAAAATTCTGTCGGCATAACCTTGTAGAGGGCAAAAGCTGAACACAAAAGGTTGTGCCAATTCATCCAAGCACAAACTGAGGTTCACTACATAATCAAGAAATAAAAGAAAGATTAGTAGGCAAGACTGATCAATCAGAGATTGAACCTAGACAAAGAATTAAAAGAGATAAAAGCTATGTATTAGAGATTGAACCTAGACAAATAATTAAAAGAGCTAAAAGCCATGTATATTAGAGAAGTGCATAATCTAGCACAAGAAGAGATTTAATTAGAGTGCTCCTGAGTCCTGAAATAGTTACATGACTCTTCAATTGACATTGAACGAGGCCAAACCATTTCGAAACCAAATGCATCCAGAAATATTCTTAAGGTTGGTGTTCCAAGGAAGACTACCAAATCAAGAATGTCAACCAAAGGACGCACGAGTATCACATGGTATTCCAAGCAACATAAAGAAATAAAAAGGCAAAGTTAAATCACTTTCAGGTAAGAGATAAAAAACAAACCACTACCTGTTCTTACCAGCTATATGGAACCTAGTGGCACAAACAAAAGAAAAGACAAATCATTTTCAGATAATCGTATAGTCTTTATGTAATTTTCAGAGTGGGACTTGTGCCAAAGGATAGATTCCCCCTGCTCTGCAGCATCAAATACATAAATATCTACTCCTAGTTAATACATCATTTGGATCTAAATCAAAGATAATCAGTATAGATGGATATCATTAGTTTGCATCAAACATCAAGCCCTTATATCTAAGAAGGAACAGAGAGAAGTCAGTGACATGTGCTAAGACCCAAGAGTTGTATTATCTTAGGGAAAGTTCATGGCTGCTTCAGCTAAAGCTCATGGGTCCCCTGTGAGCAACTCTTGGGGATTTGATTTGCTAATATTACTGCCACATGGCACTAGTATTGCAGTAAATGGTATGAAGGGCCCATTTTCAATAAGAAAACACACTAATATTATTCAAATTCAGTGGAGAATCCATACTAGATGCAGACTAATATCTAAAATAAAAACTAAAATCACTAAAGTACCTTGCTAATTTCCCAGCATATTCCACCAACCATAATTAAGAAAATTCGATTAAAAATATTTCCCATTAATATATCAGAATATATGAAACCTTTACCTTTTCACTATATATAGAACTTGCAATAAAACCTAGAAGATCTACCTATCTATCTAACTCTTCAAACTAGGTTTAATCATGTCGGCTGAAACATTTGCTCCCATTATCTATGAAGATTTTCTTGAGAACTTTTACTCAAGAAGGCTACTACTTCACACAGCTTATCAACCACCTACCATGGCATCTCCTCCATTTGGAGACGCTCATGAAGCATCACACTCTCATGCACATCAAATGAGCTTTGATGCAAATGTTGTTATGGTCTTATCAGTACTCTTGTGTGCACTAGTTTGCTCACTTGGACTGCATTCTATCATTAGATGTCTGTTGAGGTACTCATCTGAAGCTAGTGAAGAGCTCGCAGTTCGCGTGGCCAACACAGGGGTGAAACGAAAAGCATTGAAGAGTTTCCAGACGGTAAGTTACTCTGCAGAGATGAATCTGCCTGGTCTTGATACAGAGTGTGCCATATGTCTCTCGGAGTTTGTGGCCGGAGAGCGAGTCAAGCTTCTGCCAAAGTGTCACCACGGGTTTCATGTTCGGTGTATAGACAAATGGCTAAGTTCACACTCATCATGTCCCACTTGCAGAGACTGTCTCATTCAGACTTGCCAAAAGATAGCTGGGTGCAGTGAGACGACCTCATCATCTAATCAACCACTACAGGGAAGCTTTAGCGTGCCTATAGCACCGCTAGGACCAGAAAGATTCATACACGGCTTCTGAACAGAGTCAACTAGGCTTAGGTGAAGTTATGTTGTAAAGCTTGATATGTATGTACTGCCAGTGGCAGCTTACCTGTAGTTCAATATTGAGAAAAGAGTTATCATTTCAACTGTATAGTTTTAAAACATTATGATATGTTGCTTTCTTCACTCTTTAAGCTTCCCAATAGGAGATGTTAGACTCACGGGAGTGAATGAAATTAAAAACAACTCAAATTACAAAGATAAGGAAGCTGAGAAGGCAAAACACTTAAGTGAGGGCAGCAAATCAACTTGGTCAACTCTTAAAAATCCTTAATCTCAAAGATTATTAAAAAAACATGATATGTGCCACTAACTTGTTTGTTTAATAGTGATTACCATAATGATTAATGCTAAATAATGTAAATTAAATAATCTTAGCCCTCCAGAACAAGAAGACCTTTCTTGTTTCGTTATCAAACTTTTGTGAAGTGAGTAGGCTGTGATAATGATCAGACGATATTAAAAACGTGACAAAATTAACAACAAGGACCTCACAAGAGATAAAAGATATAGGTTACACCTAGAACAAACGGCATAAAGTAGAATGGAGTCTGAGCAAGAAAACCACCATGTAGTCTAAATCAGATGTTAACAAAATTAATGTGTGGTTCTCTTTTTAATATTGTAGTACTAATCACAGAAAAGCTAAAAACGGTACGATAAATTAACAACCATTGCTGGTGGCTGTCAGATATCAGAATCTGTTTTTTACCAAACTGAGGTCGCAGAATATGGACCATTAAGTGCTAAAAACCAATCATTTAACACTGAAAAACATACTGAGAGAGCAGTAAATGTAACAGTACTACCAAAAACTTTGATGTTTATACTTTATTGAAGAGACAACCTTGGAATATTAGAGAATAGAGAGTGCGCTGCTAGAAGAGAGGGTAAGCTAAAAATACTGCATCAGAACATGGTTTTCAAATCCATATTTAAATTCAACTAAATATCATCATCTCTTCATTGGCTGGCGCCAACATATTCTCAGTTTGTTGGGAGATTGGATTGGTAGTCGACAGGTCTTTTTGGGCCTATAAATAAAGCCCAACAAATAACGGTTAAGTTCTTGTCAAATTTTGATTCGTGTAAATAATTCACTTTTTTCAGCAATAATTCATTAACTTTAATAATTGAAGATGTCCTTCATTTTGTAAAGGTACACTTCTTTTTTTTTTGATCAACGTAAAGGTACACCATACCTCAAATTAAATAGAAAACTAGATCTTTACCCGCGCAACCGCGCAGATTTTTATTTTCATTTATTTTTATATAAATATTTTATTTTTAATTCTAAATTGGTATATATTATAATATATATGTGTCTATCAATTTTTAAAACATAATAAATTTGCGGTATATTTTTTTCATTGAATAGATTATTTCAAACTTTCACATATATTTGTATCTTCTTCTATATATATATTTTTGGATTATTATTTCATAGTTAAAATCGTAACTATATATATAAAGATTAGTAAAATATTGTTTTATTGGATGACAAAAAAAATTGTTTTATTGTCATATTCAAAAATATTGTAACATTTCACAAATTTAGAAAGTTTTTAAAAAATTAAACTTTCCACTTCATAGATTTATATTATCGAGTAAATAATTAAACATTTAGTTTTTGTTTAATTTTTAAAATAAACTATATAGTTTAAAATTTGTTTTTATCGGTTTAAGGTAGTAAATATTAATCATTTTTAGATAATAGTATGATTTTTATTATTAAAAAAAAATCTTTATAATTTTAAAAGTTAACATCGACAAATATTTAACATATTTAACATATAGAAGTATAGTATTACAACATTAAATTATATCTATTTAGTTTATATTATCTATAAATCCAATGGATCATATATTGTTTAAATCCAATTATTGATAGCTCAATAAAAATTTCTGGTAGATCCAAAATTTAAATGATAAGTAATAAGTCCATTACATCTATTTTTTTAAAAATCACACATGAATCAAGGTTGTAACTTCTGTTTTAATATATAAGATTAAATCTGACTATCTATTTTATTTTGGCATCATTTCTTGTTTTTCTAACATATTTCTTTTTCAATTATTTTATTTATCTATTTTAATGTCGAATTTCATCAGTAAATTTACAATTTTCTGTGTTTAAAGATCATTAATATGGTGCTTAAAAGGATTTAAAATGAGAAGTTGGCAAAACGAATTTAATGTACATTATCGGACGTATGGGTGTTACATGCTTGTATCATTTACTTTCAAAAACTTTATTTTAGTATACATACAAATATATACTACGGTGTGTCAATGGGAACAATATATTAACAGATAAGTAAATCGGGAACTTCCATGATTGAAAAAACACTTCAACAGTATACCAGACAATATGATTTTTAAATATAAAAAATGAACGATCCATTGGGTTTTTACTTTTTATTACATGTAGGGCTTAAACCATTTTCAGTTTAGAGGTAATCAATCCATATCCCAGAAAAGCAAAAACAAACTTTATGGGTGGATCGTGGTGTGCCACTACTAGTAAAGTTAAGAGGGAGAAAAGATAGATCTCTAGGATCAATCAACCCGTTAATTACATTCTAAATCCAGATAAAACTAACCTTAATTGACTTTTCTACAAGAAAAGAACATGAATGTGGCCTGCCATATCCCCAATATATTATTTGAGAAGCATTGTAACATTTTTTGTAGCCACGTGTCATCACTAGAATGAATCTTAGAATCCTTAGAGAAATAGGTTGGTTCATCTAAATATATAAAGCTTTTTATTAAATCACAATAAATACATTATTAATGTGCTTCTTTATTTCCTTAAATAAGATTACGAAATTGCCTAATGTGGCTAAAGTATATATGACAATTAATGATTTTGAAAAATAAATATTTGATAAAAATAAGTGTGTATTATAATTATATTTGTTTAATTTTAAGCTATTAAAATAAATTAAACAATCATAGTAACCATATAATAAAAATTTTAAAAAATTATTTACATATTATATTTTGAATTTTTAAAAACAAGTATAAATTACTAAAACTGTTAAAAGTTTTACATTCAAATTTTGTGATCTATGATTTAAAACTTTTGTTATGGCATGATACAAATAATTAAAAAATAATATAAGTTGAAAGTCTCATTTAATAAGTATCAAAAATAAAAGATATATAAATATATGTATCATTTTAAATTAAATTATATGCCATATAAAAATACATAAATATCTTAATTTTGAAATTACTTTGAACATTTTTTTGATAAAAATTTTGAAAAAATATTGACAGCTTAATTTCTTAAAATATTATAAATTACTTAAACCATTAATCCCACAGTAAAAATTTTGTTATCACTAATTTAGACTTTTTGCTATAACATATACAAATGATAAAAAAAAAAAATATGAGCAAAAAACATCATCTAATAAATATTAATATTAAAATACACCATATATATGTTACTATCATTTAAAGTTAATTATATATCATATCAAATAGAAAAAATATTTTTTCGATTTATAAAATTTATTTATATGTTCGCACCAATTTAATTATATAAGTAGTAGATAATGACTTTTTAATTATTCAATATATATTTCTTATTTCATAATATGTTATAAACATATAATATATAAAATAATTTATATATATAATGTTCATCCTGCGCAAGGCGCGGGTCTTAACCTAGTTAACTTTATATTATAAAAACATGAACATGGCCTGCCTCATATAACCCGTATAATAAAGAGTGGGAATTAAATGTAATCATAATAGTAGTTATAAAAATCAGAAGTAGTTTTCGTGATGATGGACACAACGTTTTCGTAGGTGCCAGCTTAACCCTCTCCCTCTCTCTTTTCGATTCTACTTACCACGTGCGATTCACGTGGATCGCGAAAAGTTGACTTTTTTAGTTTTCATCTCTCAACATACATGTAAAGTTTACGAGGATGAATCATAGTGTTTTTTTTACTGTTGGGCAGAACACGACGAGGATTCTAGTATCATTGCTCAGCTTGCTAGTTGCTATGGCCCCGATGATTTGATCTAACTATCGTACGTTAAGTATACTCGGGTTGTTATCTCTATATGGAATCCAATACACACGTGTGTCCCACTTTCTGTAAATCAAAATAACCTATAAATATCCTGAACAGGTTTTTTTTGTTGTTGTTCAACATCCTGAACAGGTTAAATATCCAATTCATGATAGATAAGCTATTAATACAAGTGCTCTATGCCAAGAGCCTCAAAACTTTGAGTCTATACCTGACGTTAGTGCTTGATATTCAGAAAGAACTTATATCCTCAAATATATATATATATATAGTTTTTTTTTTTTGAACTTCTCAAATATATATATAGTTCAAATAGGTTATCATCAGCTAAGAGAGTTTTGACGTTAAGAGTACATGCATGGCATAATAAAATGGCTAGACTCAATGTATTGGTATCTCAACTCGACATTATTTATACCAAACATATGGCAAACATACAAATTTAGACATACAAAACTATTATCTAGGTGTCAGCAAGCATAGGTGATATAATCCACACTCTATGCGGGATTAATTTATGTAAACAATTATATTTGGTGATGAATAATTGAGAAAATATATTGAATAATTGAAAAACCATTAACTATTAAATATATAATTAAATTGGTGCAAACACATAAATCAAATAAATCACATTTGTTTATTTACTATCATTTTATGATAAGTAAATCTAAACAATACATTTATCTATTTTGTATATAAGTAAATTAAATGATATTAGCATAGATATATAATATATTTTAGTATGGTTGTCTATTAAATGATACTTTATAAATCATATGATAATATGATCATTTGTATATTTTTCTAATATATTTTTTTTAAAATCATTGATAATAAAAATTTCAAATTGGAAGTTTTAATAAGTTTAAAATTTATAAATATTCTTGAAAATTAATTGCAAATTTGAAATTAAAATATTTATGTTATTAGAGATATAAGTGAACTTTTATTAATTTTCTTAATTAGTATGCAAAATGTCGTAGTGACATTTTTCAAGAAAAATAGTGAATATATCCTGACACATCATGGAAGTCACCTTCTTTCACGGTATGATCTATTGAAACTATGTAAATGTAATCTCTTTGTGTATAAGAATGATGTATAAGAATAACTCTCTTATATAAATCTCTCAAAGGAAAACTCACTCAAAACCTTGAATCTCAAACTCATACAAAATCCTATCATCACTCGATGGATCCTTATAACAAGCTAAACATAGATCCTAACCGAATACAAAGATATGATATGCTTATAGATAACTCCCAACACATCTCTATCCTTATCTTCTCAACAACCGGATTAGGATTGTCTTTAGCTTGCTTCTCACGTCATCACTCTTGTCTCAATAACTTCAAGCTTACTCCAACATTCTCCTCCTTAAGCTTGAAGTTAACTTGTGCTGCATCTTGGACACCAATAAGCTCTCTCATCTCATTGAACTTAATCCTTCCAAGTCCTTTCGTCAAAATGTCTGCCTTCTGTTTGCTTCCTGAAACATGTTCGACCTCCACCTGTCCATTCTCCACACACTCTCTTATGAAATGGTACCTTCTATGAATGTGTTTAGACCGACCATGAAAGACAGGGTTCTTGGTCAGTGAGATTGCAGACTTGTTGTCCACTCGAATGGTCACTCGTTCACACTTGCCTCCGGTGATCTCACTTAAGAGCTCTTGAAGCCATATTGCCTGCTTTGCTGCCTCAGTCGCCGCCATAAACTCAGCCTCACAGGAAGATAATGCAACAGTTTCTTGCTTCTGAGAACACCAAGTGATAGGACTCTCATTCAGATAGAATATGTGTCCCGTAATACTCTTACCATCATCAACATCCACGTTAAGAGAGCTATCACTGTATCCTAACAGTCTCACAGTGTTTGCACGCTTGTAGGTAAGACCATAGGAGAGAGACCCGCGTAAATACCTCAGCACCTGCTTCAGAGCCGCATCGTGTGATTCCTTGGGGTCGAGCATGTATCGGCTAAGAACTCCAATGCTGTACGATAAGTCAGGACGCGTGTGGATCAAGTACCGTAAGCACCCAATACTCCTCCTGTATTTCTTCTCATCAACACTACGCTCCTCTACTGCTTTTGACAATCTCAAGTTCATATCCATCGGCACAGAAACAGAGTTGCAAGCATCCATACCCGTCTCGACAAGGATTCTTGATGCATACCTTTCCTGTCTCAACGTGATGCCACCTGCGTGTTGTAGTACTTCAATCCCCAAGTAGTATGTGAGTCTACCCAAATCACTCATTTCGAACTTTGCAGCCATCTCCTCCTTGAACTCATTTATCATCCGTAAATCTGAACCCGTCACAAGTAAGTCGTCTACGTAAACAGCAACGACAAGAATATCATCGTTCTTCTTCCTCTGGTATAGTGAGGGTTCCTTGGAACAGCGTGTGAACATCAGCTCTCTCAGTATCTTGTTCAGCTTATAGTTCCAGGCTCTAGGAGCTTGCTTTAGGCCGTAGAGTGCCTTAGAGAGCTTATAGACCTTTTCTTCACTTCCTTTGACTTCAAAACCCTCTGGTTGCTTCACATAAACCTCCTCCTTAAGATCACCATGGAGAAACGCGGTTTTCACATCAAGGTGATGTACTTCCCAGCCATGAGAAGCTGCCAAAGCAATGATGAGACGGATTGTTTCTAGTCTTGCAACAGGTGCGAAGACTTCGTCGTAATCTATCCCATGTCTCTGCACATACCCCTTTGCTACAAGTCTTGCCTTGTACTTGTTCACACTTCCATCTGGATTACGCTTTATTTTGAACACCCATTTTAGTCCAATGGCTTTAGCTCCTGCAGGGAGATCAACAAGAGTCCATGTGTGATTCTTCTCGATAGAAGCTATCTCATCTTCACAAGCTATCACCCACACTGTCATACTTTTAGCTTCTGAAAAATCCCATGGCTCTTCATCTATTGTCATCAGAAGCCACTCACATTCTGTTTCAGCCAAGAGGATATAATCAGACAGGTACTCCGGCACTGTCTTGTTTCTTGTTGATCGTCTGAGCTGTGGTTCCTCCTGCAGCTCATCTTCATCATCAGAAATCTCCACAACATCCTTCTCAATCTTTTCATCGCTCTTGTCTACTTCCTCCTCGTCGTTCTCTGTAGTGACAGCATTACCATCTTCCTTAGACTCCACGTTATACTCGACTTCTCCAAGTCCTCTGTTTCCAAACTTTCCAAGATTAATGCTGAACGAGCCTACATTGCTCTCGCAGCTGTTCCACTTCCAGCCTTCTTCTTCCATAAACACCACATCTCGACTGACGGTGATTCTTTTGCTCGACGGGTCAAACAAACGGTAGGCTTTAGTACCAGGTTCGGTTCCGAGATGCACCAAGGCTCGTGACCTATCATCCAACTTCTTCTTGTGTGGAGCTTCTACTCTCGCGTACCCAACGCAACCAAAGACCTTTATGTGTGAGATATTTGGTTTACTTCCTCGAAACATCTCGTATGGAGTTTTACACAACAGAGTTCTTGTCGCAGAGCGATTGATGAGATAAGTAGCATGTCTCACAGCTTCTCCCCACATGTAATTAGGAACTCTCATGTGTTTCAAGATACTCCTTGTCATCTCCAGTATCGTCCTGTTACGCCTCTCAACAACTCCGTTTTGTTGGGGAGTGTACGGTGCTGTCAAATGTCTCTGAATCCCACTTTCTTCACAGAAGCCGTTGAACTCATGCGACGTAAACTCTCCTCCTCTATCCGTTCGGAAAGTTTTGATTGAGATGCCTGTTTCTTGTTCTATTGATGCTTTGAACTTCTTGAACCTTCCAAAAGCTTCACCTTTTTCCTTCAAAAGCATTGTCCACATGTAGCGAGAGTGATCATCAATTATCACAAATACGTATCTGTTTTGACCGATCGTTGGAGGGTTGATTGGACCGCATAGATCTCCGTGGAGTAGCTCAAGTCTTTGTGTAGCTCGAAACTTTGTTGATTGGGGAAAAGGTTTTCTTGTTTGCTTGCCAAGTAAACAGGAAACACACGTACTCTTTGTGATTGATATCTTCGGTATTCCTGAGACAAGTTCCTTATCAACCATCACCTTTATGTTGTCGAAGTTGATATGGCCCAGCCTTGCGTGCCACTTGGTTGATTCATTTGACGTTATCACTTGCAAGCATTTAGTGTTCTCAGCCTCCAGAATGACCTTGTACAGTCGGTTCCGTCCTCTGCTACTCTCAATCAGTAGCCTCCCATCACGGTCATACACGTAAAGAAGATTCTTCTTCATGCTGATCTCACAACCCGCTTCTGTAGCTTGACCCAAGCTTATTATGTTGCTCCTGAGAGCCGGTATGAAATAAACATTTGAAATAGTCTTCTTCATGCCATTTCCCAAGATAAAGCTAATGGATCCCTTTCCCTTTATGTCAATACGCGAGTCATCACCAAACTTGACCTTGCCAGTAATTGTCTCGTCGAGTGAGGTGAAGTAAGAGTGATCTCCCGTCATGTGGTTGCTTGCACCGTTGTCTAGATACCAAACATTACTCGTGTCTACGGTCGACTCAAAGGTGTTTGGTTTTACCTTTTCTTCATTGAGAAGCACCACTTCGTTCAACATTAACTCATCAGCCTCATGTGTGTCTTCTTCTTTGGTCTCTTGAGCCTCCTGCAGTTTCAGTAAACGATCAGGACAGTCCGTAGCATAATGTCCCAATTTGTCACATCGATAGCATGTAATCCTCGATGCATCTCTCGTCTCCTTCGCATAATTGTATCGGCCTCGGCCTCTTCCTCTACCATAGGTTCTTCCTCCACGACCACGGCCTCTGTATTCACTGTTAGAACCACGGGCCTGTTGCTCTGAGCTAGCATACATTAGTTTGCTCTGTTCATCAGACGTCTCTTCTTCCTCGCTGATACGTTCTTCGTAGGCCTTTAACCGTCCGATAATGTCCTCAAAGCTCGTGGTCTTGAGGTCCAGTACTTGCTCCAATGCAGCCACAATGTGTATGTACTTTCTGTGAGGAAGACTTTTAAGAAACTTCTTAACAAGCTTCGGTTCTTCTATTTCTTCTCCAAGCGCAGAAGATTTTGAAGAGATCTCAGAGATTCTCCCCGTAAACTCATCAATAGTCTCATTGTCTTTCATCTTTAGACGGTCAAACTCTGCCATGAGTGTCTGTAAGCGAGCTTCCTTCACCCTATCAGCCCCCATGTGTCTTGTTCTAATTGCCTCCCAGATTTTCTTTGCTGTGTCCAGCTCCCCGACTTGCAGGACAAGAGTTTCAGGTATTGACTGAATCAGCAACGCCATGGCCATGTTGTTCTTATCATCATCTCCCCCTTCAGACTCAATAATTTCCCACACCTTGTGCACCTTCAGTAGAATCTTCATTTTAATCGCCCATACAGTGTAGTTTGTAGTAGTCAGGATGGGACATTTGATCGATGATGATCCTGTCTCTTTCTTCACCGTAGCAACCGTAAGGTCTCCCGTAGGACCTATAAGGTCTCCCATAGTTTCAACGTTTATGCTCTGATACCAATTATTGAAACTATGTAAATGTAATCTCTTTGTGTATAAGAATGATGTATAAGAATAACTCTCTTATATAAATCTCTCAAGGGAAAACTCACTCAAAACCTTGAATCTCAAACTCATACAAAATCCTATCATCACTCGATGGATCCTTATAACAAGCTAAACATAGATCCTAACCGAATACAAAGATATGATATGCTTATAGATAACTCCCAACACATCTCTATCCTTATCTTCTCAACAACCGGATTAGGATTGTCTTTAGCTTGCTTCTCACATCATCACTCTTGTCTCAATAACTTCAAGCTTACTCCAACATGATCTTACTATTCCACTTAAAAAAAAAACGATTCGATTCAAATAGAAAAAGAATTAATTAAGTTGAATTTTGTGAAATCTAGATGAACAAGCCAACCACGACCATCGTTGCCTGGATTGACTCGGTTAACACTAGCTAAATAAACAAAAAGAAAAGAAAAGAAAAATGAAAATGTCATTATACGCCGAGTCCGATCACAGTGTCAAGCCATATCAGCAAAAACAAACTAAATCTTAATTAATCCAACGGCTGAGATCACTAATTAAATTTTAAAAAGGAATTACCACGAGGGAAAAGGCTGTCTGACAGCCAGGTCACGTTATCTTTACCTGTGGCCGAAATGATTCTTCTTTTTTTTGTTTGAATGGCCGAAAAGAAAGTTGAACAGATAATAAAACCCGCCTTATAAATTCAACATCACTTCTCCTCCTTCTTTGGCCGTTTTATTATCTCCGGCGAGAAGAGAAAGAAGAAAGTTTAGATCGGAATCGTCTTGGTTCCTCGTTTCTTCTTCGATCCCATCTTCTTCTTCCGATCTTTCTTTTCCAAGGTATACTTTCTGGATCTACTTTATCTGTTGGATCTAGATGTTTGTTTCCGGAACTTGGTAGAGATCTGGAACTTGAATTTGGATCTGTGAACTCTCTATAGTCGGTTGACATTCCTAGAAATCGATTTCAGTTGACCGATCTCGAACTTGAATTTGGATCCGTGAACATTCCTAGAAATGGATTCAGTTGAGTTGACCGATCATCTTTTAGCTCGATGGAGCCACCTGTATCTGTGTTTGACTTTGATCTTGATCTCGATAGGGATAGATCCAGATTCAGATCATCTGGTTTTCATTTGTAAAATATCTTAACTGTTAAGGCTAGATTGAAATCTCAACTGTTACGGTTAGTTAAAGTTTGAGTAGCGATTGAGGATAATCTTGCAGCTTCTCAAACTTTAACTAACCGTAATTAGAAGTTATTTATGATTAGTTCTTGATTTAATCAAGGTTCATTTTCAGAGTATTCAACTATTTGTGTGTTTGCAGCTTATAAAAAATGGCTGAGGCTGATGACATTCAACCAATCGTCTGTGACAATGGTACCGGAATGGTCAAGGTTAGTTACTTATCCTCTCTTTACTCTTTTCATCAGATCTGTTGATGTTTCTTTTGTTTTGATGATACACTTTGTGTACAGGCTGGTTTCGCCGGTGATGATGCTCCCAGGGCTGTTTTCCCTAGTGTTGTTGGTAGGCCAAGACATCACGGTGTCATGGTTGGGATGAACCAGAAGGACGCCTACGTTGGTGACGAAGCGCAGTCCAAGAGAGGTATTCTCACCTTGAAATACCCTATTGAGCATGGTGTTGTGAGCAACTGGGATGACATGGAGAAGATCTGGCATCACACTTTCTACAACGAGCTCCGTATTGCTCCTGAGGAGCACCCGGTTCTTCTTACCGAGGCTCCTCTTAACCCAAAGGCCAACAGAGAGAAGATGACCCAGATCATGTTCGAAACCTTCAACTCACCAGCTATGTATGTCGCCATCCAGGCTGTTCTCTCCCTTTACGCCAGTGGTCGTACTACCGGTTAGTACTTCTTAAAACTCTCTTTGTAGTCATTGATGATCTTGAAACTGAGAGCTGATTGTCTCTTCCTTGAACAGGTATTGTGCTGGATTCTGGTGATGGTGTGTCTCACACTGTTCCAATCTACGAGGGTTTCTCTCTCCCACACGCTATCCTCCGTCTCGACCTCGCTGGTCGTGACCTTACTGATTACCTCATGAAGATCCTTACCGAGAGAGGTTACATGTTCACCACAACAGCCGAGCGGGAAATTGTAAGAGACATCAAGGAGAAGCTCTCCTTCGTCGCTGTCGACTACGAGCAGGAGATGGAGACCTCCAAAACCAGCTCCTCCATCGAGAAGAACTACGAATTACCCGACGGACAAGTGATCACCATCGGTGCCGAGAGATTCAGGTGCCCAGAGGTCCTGTTCCAGCCGTCGTTCGTGGGAATGGAAGCTGCTGGAATCCACGAGACAACCTATAACTCGATCATGAAGTGTGACGTGGATATCAGGAAGGACTTGTACGGAAACATTGTGCTCAGTGGTGGAACAACTATGTTCTCGGGGATTGCAGACCGTATGAGCAAAGAGATCACAGCACTTGCACCAAGCAGCATGAAGATTAAGGTGGTTGCACCTCCCGAGAGGAAGTACAGTGTCTGGATCGGTGGTTCCATTCTTGCTTCCCTCAGCACATTCCAGCAGGTATATATATTCACATGATTTTTTTTTCAAACTCTGCAAATATTACTAAAGGAGCTGATTGTTTATATCTTTGGTGTCATCAGATGTGGATCTCCAAGGCTGAGTATGATGAGGCAGGTCCAGGAATTGTTCACAGAAAATGCTTCTAAGCTGTCTCAGGGAGAAGGCTCAAAGCTGGGTTTTATGAATTTTTTATATTTGCTTTCTCCATTTGTTTGTTTCATTTCCCTTTGATTTCGTTTATGTGTGTGATAAACTCTCTGGGTTTTACATTACGTCTGCGTTTCAAGAAACCTTTGCGTTTTAGTCCCTTGTTTTGTAGCCCTGAGTGATCGAATTGATATATGCCTCTTTATTCCTTATTTTTCCATAATTTCTTTCAAAGCTGGGAAGCAAGAACCTTTGCATTGTTAATAACTTAATATAACTATTGTATCAGATAATATTTTTTTATTGATATTTGGCTTTTAATTGTTATCATGCAACCTTCATTTGGTATCAAGAGTCTGTATGATCGAGCCATCGAGGCGTTATTGGTTTTCCATTTAAGTAGAAAACAAAACTACACTAACCGCAACAATGTATAAAGCCACACTAACCGCAACAATTCTACTGCTGTACCAGCAAACCATTCCAAGCATCTCGTCATTACTATTTGAGTTATAATCCTTTTACATGATGAACATTGTACATTATAATAATGTTGATGGAATTTCGAATTGATATATAACACATTAGGTACCTTGATTCCCTAATGGGCTTTGGGTTGGGTCCATATTGTCTTTTCTGGGTTTAAGGTTCAGCTCAGTAGGTCTCATTCGGGTTTTATATATGTTCAAGTTGATTCAGCCAATAACATTTTATATTCATATATTTTTGATAATTCTGATTATTATCTATTTTGGTCCCGAACTCTTTTAGGTTTACTTAATAATACATAATTAAAATACACACCATTGAAAATACTACTTTGAAGGAATTAGAAGAATGAAAGCTAAATTGAGATTAGGTGTGTACAATATATGTGTTCGGATATTGAATAGAAGTCTCTCCTGATTCGGTTAATGGTTCACTGGCCTCAGTATTAATCCTGGAAATATGATTCAAATAAAATATATTTTGAGCGTGTAAGATATTTCAGCATGTGTAAGGCAACATTTGTGTACTAACATCACAACTTCACCAAAAGCCAACATCTAAAGCTAAATGCAAGCATTGCAAAATGTCATGAATCATAAGGCTCGCCACAGAAGTTCACAAAACAGACAACTACGCATACCACAGAACACACCAAGTAAACGAAATTGTGACTTTAGCAACTCTGAAACCACATTCTCTACTCAAACCATTGTCCATTGTGCAAGGAACAAAGCTAAAAAATTACATAAGACATAGAAAGATGATATCATCATTATCTTGATATCATCAACAAAGCCAAAACCGAATCCAATCGTGAGCTGTAGGCACCTAAGCAAAACCGAAGATAAGGAACTGAGGTTTATCTTGAAATGAAATGTTTTGATAAACTAAATCCGAACCAAAACAATATCGAATCTTTATTATGCTTCTAGGAAACCCAAAACAGCTACAATGTAATAAGATATATAGACAGCATTTCTCTATGAGTTCAATTACACAATGAAAGTTCAAAAGATATCATTTTAAGGTTTAATCTCTGATAAAATTTAGAAAAATTAGTGCTTTTTAAATCAACAAAATCAGTCAAACTGAACTTGCAGCAAATAATAATTCAAAGCCACAAAGAAAGTGGTTTTTTTTTTTATCCGACCTTAAACTAAAATAGTAAAACTCAAAGTGGAGAGGCAATCGTAGACGTGGCTTAGACCAATGCACAGAGGTGGAGAGGCGATCGTAGACGTGGCTTAGACCAATACGCAGAGGTGGAGATGCGATCGTGGAACCATTATGGCGTAGACCTCCATTTTAATATTTTATAGATTGTGTCAGATTCAATTTTGATTTTTCTAGTTCAAGTTATTTTATGTTCAGTTAGGCTTATAACGAACCATCAAGTAATCCACTAATTATTCAGTATTTATTATTTGTTTATGATTTAAAATCTATGAAAATTGAAAAAATACGCTATATAAAAAGGTTTTTCAGTTTACTTTTTTTCATTTTCTATTTCAGTTATGTTTGATATTCATGGAAATTGTATGGTTAGGTTATTAACAATATCATTTTGTGTGTTTATTGTGCAGAGTGAATGTAAAGTTCTGGATCAAACTTACTCAAAAGATAAATCACACAAAAGCGTTTTTACACATCTCATGCTTATCTATGAGAATACAATAAGAAATACATTCTCCTATACATTAAAAGAGATGTCATATTAGTGATTTCTGCTGATATGACATTAATATAGAGCTTTTCAGAAAAATTGTTATAATTCTATTGGTCGATTTTTTTGAATTTTATTTTTTATTTATTTTAATCAATCGCTTAAGTAGACAAGCCCAAAACTATTGTCGATTTCGTTAAGCCCATATATAGCTAGGAGATAATAATTATCGATTTAGTTTAGCCTTGGGCAAGATTTAGAACTAAGACAAATATTAAAAACTTTCCTTATTATTCAAAAGTAAATTTCCGCATATTGATATCATATTAATTACATTTGCTTAGAAAATATTTTAATGTTTCTAATTAGTAGGGGTGGGCGTTCGGGTACCAGTTCGGGTTCGGATCGGGTATTTTGGATTTTCGAGTATTTCGGTATAGAGGTGTAGAACCCGTTCGGGTATTTTTAGTTCGGATTCGGTTATTTCAGATCGGGTTCGGATATTTAGATTTTGAAAAAAAAATTAAAATTTTCATTTCTCAAGTTTCTTATATTTAAAAATATAACTTTCAGTTAACTAATTTTTTATTTTTAATAGATTGAATGGTTTATAGATTTGGACATAAAAATTTAAAACTAAAGAGACATTAATTTAGTTATTTAAAAAAAAAAATTTGGTTGTAACTTTTTGTTAATTTTTTAAATAAAAAACTTGACATGCATTTTCGGATCGGGTTCGGGTGCCACTTCGGATATCGGGTAAAGTGCCCACCCCTACTAATTAGGTTATTTGTTTTTAATAACTTACATTTCTAATACGGATTACTTGCGCAAGTTGAAATCATTAAATATGCAAATAACTTATTGACAAAATTTGTTTTTAATAACTTACCTTTCTAATATGGATTACTTGCGCAAGTCGAAATCAATAAATATGCAAATCACTTATTCACAATATGGATTACTTGCGCAAGTTGAAATCATTAAATATTATCGATTTAGTTTACCCTTGGGCAAGATTTAGAATTATGACAAATATTAAAAAATTTCCTTATTATTCAAACGGTAAACTTGCGCATGTTGATATCGTATTTATTACATTGCTTACAAAATATTTTAATGTTTCTAATTAGATTTTTTGTTTTTAATAACTTACATGCGCAAGTTAAAATCATATCATATGCAAATCATTTTTTGACAATACACATTTAATATCTTTCTTTAAACGATTTCATTATTTATTGTGCAAAATATTGTGCGTTATTAATATAAGAAATAAATCGACTGTATATATATAGGAGACACCCAAGGTCTTAAAATACAAACATTCTCTTTTCATTCTTTAAAGTATTATTCACAAATCTCTCCTCTCATACTATTAAGGTATTACGACGATGTTGCTTGTGTGCTAAGAAAAATGTGTTTAAACGCAAAGGCTCCTCATCTTTCATCGACTCTGCCACCCACTTTGCCTTGGAAGTTCAATAAACATGTACAGCCTAATAAAGGACTAACCCGCCAAGGCAATGTGAACTCAGAAAAGCTACGTTGTGTCAATGCTGTTATTCGACAGTATGTTTTCTTAGCATATAAATCACCTTTATCTCCTCTATCTCCTCTATACTTCTATCTGTTAAAATTTTGTTATTACATGACAGTGGCGATCGAACTCCAAAACAGAAAGTGAAACTAAATGTTACAGAGGAGAAACTGTTAAACTTGATGCTGAAGTACAATGGTGGAAAGCCAAGAGCTGAGGTGCGAGAGGCTCCAGCTTTTCTGTCATCCATCTTTTATCAGAGTCTTGATTCATTTTATATATTTTTTTTCTTTTTGTAGACAAATTAAAAAGTGCAGTACAGTTGCAAGACCTATCAGATGCAACAAGAATGTTAGTTCCCCGTACAAGATAGAACCATGAACTCAATTTCTTTGTGTCTTGTCTCCAAAAAGCATGTCTGATCTATCCTTTCCATGTGTTGAATACTGGTAACGGCAATATGGTCTTCCTTTTTTTATATGTAGACCAGGTCGTGAGAGTGATAGTGATCCAGAAGACCTTGAACATGCTGAGAAGCTTCGCCAAGTTAAAGCGGTTATTGAAGATGTTCTTTAGTACTTTCTCTTTTTTTGTTGAATATAGTCCGGGGAAAGTATTACATAATATCATTTAGTAATACTATCTTATATCATTTTTTTTGTTGAATATACTATCTTATAAGTAAGCTAGCATTATTCATTTTTTATTTAATTCATGAGGTCATTTTCAAAGCAGTAAAAAAACCTAGAAAATTAATAATCGAA
Organism: Brassica napus; assembly: GCF_020379485.1. NCBI lineage: Eukaryota > Viridiplantae > Streptophyta > Magnoliopsida > Brassicales > Brassicaceae > Brassica > Brassica napus. The sequence goes on along the minus strand of NC_063438.1, from coordinate 21,746,140 downwards.
CCATCTACCTTTTCTTATTAGACCGGATATTAGTTCCACCAATAATCGTGGTCAACTTACCAACATGGTGCATATATGTCAAATTGACAAATCTACGTTTAAGTAACCCAACCTATAAGGGATTTAGATTTTTTTTTGTGAATCTCGTGGACTGATCTATCGCAGATTGGGGTTTATAGGTGAAGTTTCAAGAAATTGTTATAATTTGATTGGTCGATTGTTTTTAATTTTTATTTATTTAATTTAGATCTAAAAATTTAAGATAAGTCTAAAATCATTTAACATCACTTGCCATATAATCTAACGAATATTACAAATAACAATTTATAGAAACTAATTCTCGAAATTATAGAAAGATTGATAATGTTTTATTTATTACTTTTAATATTTATAAACTATAAAATACAATGAATGGTATTTTATATAAGATAATTATAATAGTTTTATACTCTACTTGATGAATTGTGTTCGAATATAATTATATAATAACTATTTTAAATATTACAAAATCCAAAAATGTTTATTAATTTATTTTAAATTATTTATCGTTGTTTAAAGAATAAATTTATCATAATTTTAAAATAATTTATAAAATGCTTACAAAATGCAAGGCAAAGTTGCACTTTCAAGAGTTAAGTCGAGATCTGGATTAAAAATCCAAATAACTGGTAAAGAATGGAAGCCGGAGACAAAAATATTGAATGTTGTCTACAAACAAGTTTTACAGAATATATATTTTGTAATCATGGCACGTAATTTTAATCTACTTTTTTTTTCAAATACAAATTTTAAAATAAATAAACTGTTGTAATTATTTATTTTTTGTATTTGCTAGATGGGTTGTGATGAGTTAGGAGACCGATGACGGTATGTCAATTTAATATTATTTCATGTTCAATAAAATTTAGAAATTTATAAATCTATCAAATAATGTTAACCCGTCAAATTGCTTACAAAATTTATTTAATTTTTTGCAAGTTTCTAATTGAATTTACTTTCTTTATCGAAAAATGTACTTCATAATTTATATTATTTATGGATAATATTTTGATTTTTATTATATTTTCTTTTAATATGTCTACATAAATGTTTGTTTATTATTTATGAAAAAATAATATTATTCACCTAAAATAAAGAATTACAAAACATATACAATACAATTCTAATTAATGATAATATAAAATCTGTTACTTCTAAAACTATACACTATTTATTTCATTTTTTGAATGAAATTATCTTCGTAAACACACAAAATATTTTGTGATGTTGCAATTATACATACACACAATATATGCCTCTTTATACTGACGTTACTGTGTTCCCTCTCGTAAAGTACGAATCGAGAGAGAATAAGAATGCGGGCCGGTCATGTTCTTATGTCCGCACAGGGTGCAGAGCGGTTACCTTAAATACATGCTCAAATTTCTTTTAATTATTCATTCCGAAATTCACAAACCAAGTTATACAATACAATCACTTACTCCATAAACGGGCCTTGTAAATAAGAAATATGGGTTAGTAAACTGGGCCGTAGGATCGATAAAATAAAAGATGAAACTAAAAAAGAAAACATCACATCTTCAAATCTATCTTCGTCCCGTCCCCTTCCCGTCGCTCCTTCGTCCTCCAAATTAGGGTTTAAGATCGAAACAAGCTTACAGAAGAGTCGATTCGCTTTGCTACTTACTTCTTCCTTCTTCTTCTACTGTAATTCGTAACTCCGAAGATCCAAGATGGCTCGTAACGAGGAGAAAGCGCAGTCGATGCTCAACAGGTTCGTCACCATGAAAGAGTCCGAGAACAAGAAACCAAAGGAGCGCCGACCTTACCTCGCCTCCGAGTGCCGAGATCTCGCGGACGCTGACAAATGGAGGCACCAGATCATGCGTGAGATCAGCCGCAAAGTCGCCGAGATCCAGAACGAAGGACTGGGCGAGCACCGCCTCCGCGACCTCAACGACGAGATCAACAAGCTCTTGAGAGAGAGATGGCACTGGGAGCGCCGCATCGTCGAGCTCGGAGGTCCTAATTACAATCGGCACGGCGCGAAGATGACGGATCTCGAAGGAAACATCATCGACGTGCCGAACACGAGCGGACGCGGTCCTGGCTACCGTTACTTCGGCGCGGCGAAGAAGCTTCCTGGTGTGAGAGAGCTTTTCGAGAAGCCTCCTGAGCTGAGGAAGAGGAGGACGAGGTATGATATTTATAAGAGGATAGACGCGAGTTACTATGGTTATAGGGATGAGGAGGATGGGGTGTTGGAGGGGCTGGAGAGGAGTGCGGAGGGGGAGATGAGGAGGAGGGAGGTGGAGGAGTGGCGGAGGCTGGATGAGGTGAGGAGGGAGGCGAGGAAGGGGGCGGCGGAGGTTGTGAGCGTTGGAGCTGCGAAGGAGGTGTTGTTTGAGGAGGAGGAGGATGTGGTGGAGGAGGAGAGGAGGGAGAGGGAGAAAGAGGAGGAGGAGAAGGAGAGGGAGTTTGTGGTGCATGTTCCTTTGCCTGATGAGAAGGAGATTGAGAAGATGGTGTTGCAGAAGAAGAAGTTGGAGTTGCTTAGAGAGTATGCTAGTGATGATTTGGTTGAGCAGGAGAAGGAGGCTAAAGCCATGCTCAACATCCACAGATAGATAGAGAAACAAGGTGATTATATCTATCTTTAAAGCTTTTAGCTTCTTTTGAAGTTCCTGAGTCTCTATCAAGTACATTAGCTTAGATCTTGAAAGATCCTTCATGAGTAATTGGTTTGGTTTTGGGCATAGTATTAGTAGTACTCTTATGGAATGGAGCTTAGACTTGCGTTTAACTGTTATTTCAATGGCCAAGTACAACACTTTGACTAGTTTGTAGATGCAGATTATCTTCTTCTCTACTGTATTGACTTTGATGAATCTGTGAGACTGATAAACCTTTATACACCTTTCAGGCTGAATCCACTCAGCTGCGCTCTTCTGATGACAGACCCTGTGCCCAACATGAAGAAGCAATGGAACAAAGTGAGGTGACATAATGTTGGAACAATGAGACATGGAAACAAACTCGTATTCTCTTATGCTACCTCTACTTTATAGTCTGTCTGTATTTTAATTTCTTTGCGCTCACAGAATTACTTCTTACTCTTAGATCTCAATCACTTTATGAATGGGCTTTCTTTTCACAATGGCAATCAAAATCCAGTCTTTGGTTTAAGACAAATGCAGAAACATGTTGAAACTACCCACTAGCATTTGTCCATGTGTTAGCAGGCAGAGAACAAGTCAAAGTCATTCTAAAAAGACTTGTTGTGTACCTGTGACAAAAACCAAACTCCCATTTATTAATAACACCGTTGAGATGAGATGTATGTTGGATATGGTAATAATACAAATGTGTCTAGAGATACGAACCACACCCACATGTTCACACACTCAATCCCAAACTCTCTCTCTCCACAACACAAACGCACTCTTGTCTCTCTTCTCAAGTTCTCAGTCCTCCAATGGCGGACTACGAGGACGAGATTGACCAGCAGAACCAACCATTCATCCCCAAAGAGACAGCTCTCCAAGCCTTAAACACAATAATCCAGCTCCACTTCGAGAAAACTCTAGAGAAAAAACGAGCCATCGACCACCAGAAGAAGAAGCTCCACAAGCTATTCCAGCTCTTCTTCATCTTCCTCGCCCTCATCTTCTTCTCCCTCTCACAGCCCTCAGGCCGTCTCCACTGCCGCCACTGCTGGGCGCCAATCGTCCTCCTCTCCTTCTCCCATCTCTTCTTCTACGTCTCCGTAGCTCAAACCCTCCGCTGCATCAACGGCTTCAAGTACCAGCGCCGCTGCCACAAGCTCACTCTCGGCCTCGCTACGCACAAGCTCCGTTTCATCAAGTCGCGCATAGCCGCGGGAGATTTCTGCCTCGGTGGTGGTGGTGGCGGCGGAGAAGACGAGGTCTCAGCCTCCGCTGCTGCTTGGGATCTGGAAGTTCCGTATCAGGAGCCACCGGATAGCTACTTTGGCAAGTTTAAGAGAAACTGGGCTCTCTACTTTGGGTTCTTGATCCTTCTTTACACTTTCATGATCTCCTTCTCTGTAGTCATCCTCTGTTTCTAGTGGCTATTTCGTTATTTTTTTTACATTACCCTTTCTGCTTCTTTATCTTTCATTAGTCTTCGGCTTAGAAGGGATCACAAAAAATTCGAATCTTTTCACGAACCCAAGTCTTCAGCTTGATGTAGAGATAAAAGGGATCACGAAAAGTTCGAAACTTTGAATCTGAATTCAAGTCTTGAGCTACATTGCTCTCTTGTTTCATCTCATGTTTCAAACACTAGCAGAGAGACATTTAGCATTAAATAATCAGTTAATCACAATCAAAAGATTGTATCTTTCTTCATACAGACACAAACGTAAATGCACAACGGTCAGAATCTGACAAAAAAAAAGAAAATAAAAGAGTTTCATAAGGAAACAAAACATAAACAGAGAAAGGTTGGTTGGCTGTTTGAATCTAAAAAGCTAAGTCAAAGCTCTTGTCTAGTAGTTGTTATGTTATGCTACTCCTCCTCTACTAATTACGTCGCTGCTCGTACTCGTTCGTGTTTCCATACTCACTACTCGCACCGTACTCTTGGCTGTCCAACGCTGTTTTCCTGAACTTCTTCATGTCCGCACTGTAAGTGCTCGAGTCATAGTCCGAGCTTGATCCCCTCGCGAGATTTTGTCCAGGTTTCCCTCCTTCGTTTAGATCGTCTAGTGATGCATCTCCCTCTAGAGCCCGAACAATCTGTTAGAATCATAGAGCCACTCAGAACGTTAACCCATTTGTGATATGTTGTTAAGACTTATTACCTGGCTCATCTTAGGCCTGCGTCTAGCTGAGTGTCTGACGGCTGCAGCAGCACAAGCCACCATTCGTGCCATCTCATTAGGCTCGTATTGGTTCTCGAGCCGTGGATCAGCTAGCTCACTGTAGTCTCCGTCTTGAGCTGCGTTTATGCATAAGGGTCTTGCCTGTTTAAGAAAGTAAACATAGTTTGTGTAGGATGATTAGGTTACAAAGACTAACTTTGTGATGATTGTAGTATATATATGGTACTCACCCAATCGACCAAGCTGTCTTCCATTTCACCAGTGAGATCAACAGGTCGGCGTCCGGTAATGAGCTCTAGAAGCATCACTCCAAAGGAGAAAACATCTGATCTATCTGTTAGTTTCCCGCTTGACGCATACTCTGGAGCCAAGTACCTGTCATTTGATTCAGCATAAAAGATTCTTGATTAGAGAAACATATTCTTTAGTGAGATCTTTCATCAGTTGGTTTAGCGTTTCATTATTACCCGAAAGTTCCCATGATACGAGTGGACACATGTGTAACGTTGTCCTGAGATAGCTTCGCTAATCCGAAGTCAGCAACCTGAAGATTTAAGCCAGTCCAGTTATAAAGAAACACAGAGTCTGAAAGCATTATGATTCAAGATCATAATTAGGCGTGCGAGTTCGGGTAGTTCGGAATTAGAGTAGTTTGGTTCGACCAAAATCTCGCTGAATTGAACCGAAAAAGTTTGGTTCGGTGTATTCACGTAGTTCAGCTTTTATTTTTTTTTTTACTGAAACTAACCGAAGTTTTTGATTTCGATCAAATTTCGGTTAAATTGGGTAATTTTGGTTATTTTGGTTTGAAATTTCAGGTAATTTTGGTTGGTTCGATCGGTTATAAACCGCATGCCTAATCATAAGCATACCTTGGCTTCAAAGGATTCATCAAGAAGAATATTTGAAGCTTTAATGTCTCGATGAATGATCTTCGGATGACCTGATTAAACAAAATTTGATTATATCTATAGTTAAACCTAGAAAAGATCAAATATATAAGACTTTTTGTTTTTGACTCACAATCTTCATGTAAGTAAGAAAGCCCTTTAGCTGATCCCAAAGCAATCCTGAGCCTTGTAGTCCAATCAAGGATAACACCACTTTTACCATGGAGATGAAACTCAAGTGTATCATTAGGCAAAAACTCATAAACCAACATCCTCTGCCCTCCTGCAATACAATAACCAACAAGAGACACAAGAAACCGGTGGTGAACTCGGCTAATGATATCCACCTCAGCCTGAAACTCTCGCTCTCCTTGTCCGCTTCCTGCTTTAAGACTCTTCACAGCGATCTCTTTACCATTGGGAAGTATCCCCTTGTGAACGTACCCGAACCCGCCTTGCCCTAACAGTCTCGCTTGAGAGAAGCCTTGCGTTGCTGCGGCTAGCTCGTCGTAGGTGAATGTGCTCTGGTTGAAACCTAGAGCCACTGAAGGGTGTGGTGGTGGTAGAGCTGGACCGTGTGGGCCTGAGTAGTTTGAGCTCATGTCGCTGCTGTTAAGACCGCCTGAGACGGGCATTGGTTGCGTCGGTTGCCAGGTTCCAGGAGGTGGTGGAGGAGGTGAATTCATCCAGTTGTTGTTCCCTACGTTCATTACATGATCGCTTTGGTTATTGTATTGTTGTTGCTGATGTTGGTATTGACCACTCGCACCTAAGGTCAAAACAAAAAGACTTAGTTTTCCCCTTGTTTCTTGGGTGACAAGAAACAAATTTTAATAGTTTTCCACAATAGATCAGAATATTCAAATATGTAAAACTCTGCCTGAGAATCAAGTTCTCGTGAGATGTGAAACTCACAAACTTGCAACTGTGGTTTGAAGGTAAGAAGATTTTAATGTGTTAGGTTATTAATTCAAGTAGCTTGGTGCACAAGAAATAGTTCTAAACAAGGACGGACAAACTAGGGTTGAGGTTAGTGACTTGGTGTTGACCAATATAGTCTTACCGTTGAAACCGTTGCTTGCATAGTAAGGCATTTGATTCTTCTTTTTCTTCTTCTTACGACAACAACAGACGCAGAACAAGATCATGACAAGAAGCAACAATCCAGCAGAAGCTGCAATTCCTATAATAGCACCCATGTTGGGTGTGTCGCTACGTGAGGATTTAGAGCCACCACGGCTTGATTTAGGAGGAGACAGAGATTTCGGAGGAGAGTTACGGCCGGAATTTTTAGAAGGAGGCGGAGGCGAACGGTTTTTGCTTCCTCCGTTATTGTTTTTGTTGTTATTATTATTCCCATTGTTGTTGTTGTTGTCATTGTTATTCCCCTTGTTGTTATTACCATTGTTGTTGTTATTGCCATTGTTTTTGTTACCATTATTGCCATCATTGTTGTTATTACCATTGCTGTTGTTGTTGTCATTGTTTCCACCATTGTTGTTGTTGTTGTTGTTGTCATTGTTGTTATTACCATTGTTGTTGTTGTTATCATTGTTTCCACCATTGTTATTGTTGTTGTTGTTGTTGTTATTGTTTCCTTGTTGTTGTGATGGTGGAGATTGTGAGTCTGAAGAAGGTGGTGAAGGAGGGGAGGAGGAGTCAGGAGAAGGAGGAGATTGCTGTTGATTGTTGTTGTTGTCGGAGGAGGGAGGTGACGGCGGTGAATTCTGCGAGGATTGCCCCTCATCCGCCATAATCTCTTTGGATGTTCCTTTTTAAATATTTCTTTTAGTTATCTGGAAGTTCTTTCCTTAAGATTTTCGTAAGAGAGAGATGAAAACTGAACAAAGAGAAACACAAAAAGCTCATTGTGTGTGTTCCAAATTCTAATTTTAAGAGATTTTTTCGTTTTCGTTTTTATTTTTTATTTTCTGAATTGCTAATTCCCAATAATTTCTTCTTTTTGTAAGGTCTATATTTGGGGTTTAATACAGCCATGCAGATTATGCACCTTCAACTATATTTGCAAAAGAAAAAAAAATAATTACAGTAAAAAAAACTCGATGTGTTTATTAGAAAATAAAATGATTGGTTTACCTATATCATAGATAAGGTTAAGGCTACACAAGGATGAAATCAGATATTTTTTTGGCAAGGTAGTAAGGAAGTGTTGTTAAAAGCAGTGGCATTGACAATATCAATGTACTCTATGAACATTTTCAGATTAAGTGTGTGAAGAGATTAATGGAACACTACCAAAATTGGCCTAGAATTTAGGGATTTATAACGATTTAATCAAGCGTTACTTGGAAGACAAGTATGAAAAACCTTACAACATCCTAATTGTTTAATGGCCAGATTAATTAAAGAGAAGCATTCCTTGATGAGAATATCTTCAGTGCAAAAAAAAAAATCTTCATATGCTTGGAAATCAATTCTATATAGGAGAGATTTAGTATGTAAGGGAATGCGTTTTTATAGTAGACGATGGAAACCTAATTATATTTGGACGGATCCGTGGATCTCATATCATCCACCACGTCCACCAAGACCAATATTACAAGGAGATAAGTTGGGCAAAGTGAATTAGTTGTTCTCTTTGGATGGAAATCATGGGATGAACAGAAAATTATAGAAATGGTCGTAGAGGAAGATGTCAATTTTAAACATCAAATTATGCTCATTTTCCAACCTGGACCTCTTAGGATTACACTATAATTAAGATGGTTTGTTAAATCTTGTTACTGGTCAAAGTAATCATCTCAGTACAAATGAAGAAATCACGCCTATTTATGGAAATATTATGTTGAAACAGAGGATTTGGAAGACAAATATATATTTCCCCAAAAATAAAACATTTCATGTGGCGTATGTTATCTAAGAGTTTGGCTACGAAGAATAATCTTCACAGACGACATATTACACATGCTACCCAATGTCGAAGATATTGTCAAGCTGAAGAAACAAAACTACATGTTTTCTTTGAATGTACACATGCCCGACGTATATGGCGAGCTTCAGGTATATCGAACCACATAATTAATAGCTTCACTACTACTTTGGAAAAGAAGATCGAGGCATGCCTTCTTTGTAGTTATTCAAGTAATTTATGTCATTTACTAGACTTGTCTCTTTGGATATCATGGAGAATTTAGAAAAGTAGGAATATACTCATTTTCCAATAACAAAAATACATTGGAGGAAATTACATCAGGCCCTTGATGATGCAATTTGAAGATCATGCGTCATTGAGGATCCGATTAACCGACTTAACTATAGTTATCATATGAAATGGAGAAAGCCAAATTAAGAAGGGATGGATCAAATGTAACGTCGATGGCTCCTTCATTGATCCTAACACATATGTCCACAAGCGGGTTGGGTTTTCCGAGACTTTAACGACTACTATAGAAGAAGGATCAAGGTACCTGAAAGAATGTTAAAAAAGTCTTTGATGCAAAATAGTTGTGCTAGAGGTTACAAAATTATTGAATTTAAATGTAACTGTAAGAAGGTAATAAACATTATGAATAGTCGTATTCATCTTTTTTTTATGGATACAATTGGGTTCAAGAAGCAATGTGGTGGAGTAAGAAGTTTGCTGATGTTCGGTTCCTATGGACAAGAAGAAATGGAAACAAAGTGGCTGATAAACTAGCAAAGCAACCAATTACTCAAAATGAACTTTCTGTTATCACTTTTTATGTACCACCTTTTGTAACCATGGATCTTCATCATGACTTTGTTGTTAGTCAGCAAAATTAGTAAAGAGGGCCTGACTGGTTTAACCGCAGCGGTTGCGGTTGCGGTTGCGGGAGTTTGCGGATGCGGATGGTTGCGGTTTCTAGCGGTTTTAAGAGATTCGTACGACTGGTTCTGCGGTTAGAAATTTGTGCGTTTGCGGGATACTTATGACTGGTTAACTACCAAATGCAGCAGCTGTTAAATAATAAATTAATAATATTTACATTTTATACAATTATAAAAATATCAAAAATAATAATATTATAATAAATATAAAATTTATATTTAGAAAGATATAGTTTAATTTTTTAAAAAATATAGAAAATATTTTTATTTTAAAGTTTTATAATATTAATTAAAATTTAATTGATATATTTTAGCATTTTTATAATTTCACTTTAATTTTTTTATTGAATTTTTTTACTTTTGTATTTATATTGTTTTGGAAAAAAAATAATTTTTTTTTATCCTCCCGCAAACGCCCGCAACCGCAAACGCTAGCTGGAACCAGCTTTTGAATTTATGAGGTTCAGAGCGATTTGGAGCGGTTTAGAGCGGTTTGAGCGATTGTTGCAAAACGCCAGCAACCGCTACTAACCGCAAAAGCTGCGTTTGCGGGTGGTAGCGGGAAAACCAGTCATACCCTTAGTGTTAAAAAAATGATTGGTTTTCCAAAGACGGCGGGACACGGATAAATGAACAATACGTGAAAAAAAAATCAATAACAACTGATGGGAGGAAGGACAAAAAGAAAATTAAGTTAACGGAATGCTCTCGTTGAGAGTCGAACTCAAGACCTCCCGCTTACTAAACGGGTGCTCTAACCAACTGAGCTACGAGAGCTGTTTAGCAGCTTTTTCAATATGTAAAATATAATTAAAGCACAAGGAACATAATGATTCGCTTTTGGTATAAAAGACAAAACACTAGTCGCCTAAAAGAGAAATTTACAAGACAGATCAGGAACAGCTTAGACTCTCCAGGTCCCAGAGAGAAAAACACCGTCCTCTTCCACAGAACATACCAGAGACACAGATCGTAGAATCTTTCTCTCTCTCTCTCTCTCTTTTAGATCCGATTCGATGCCGTCCCGTAGGCGTACCCTCCTCAAAGTCATCATCCTCGGCGATAGCGGGTTAGCTTTCTTCTCCCCCCAGATTCTATTTTCTCATGTTTGTATTTGCTCATCGCACGTGATTTGATGTTTTTCCGATGACTATACTGAGTGGCTTTATCTAAATCGTTTCCTGTGGGGTTTAGATACTCGTATGATTTGTTGATTTATCTCTTAGTATCATGCTGAATTTGATATTGAGGTTTACTTTCGTGTTGTTCATCAAAGACCACAACTTTACGAGGCTAATTTGAAAAAATTGAGCTGACCTAGTCTCAAACTTGGACGTTTTCAACTTGAGTTTTACTTTACCACGTTCTTAATGTATAAATTGTTTTCAGTTTATTTTATGTTTTCAGTTTATTTTATGTTTTCTTTTTTTATATTTTGACTCTTGGGTTTTTAACATGTAATTTTGCAAACTTTATGATTCCTAGGTTTTGTATGTTATTGCCGGCATTTTATTTGAGAAAACTTAGAGTTTTGCTTAACAGGATCATGGTGTAATCATCCTAGATAGATTTTTTTGATGTTATCTTCATTTGAGAGAAAACAAAAATCTGAACTTGTATGATTTGTGATTTTGCAGGGTGGGGAAAACATCTTTGATGAATCAGTATCCTTCTTTTGTTTCCAATGGACTAACAAGTAATACTGTAGTAGTTTGTTTAATGATTTGGCTGGATCTTTCTCGAAGTCAGATGAGTTTTCGCTTTTGTTTTTTGGTTTAACACGATTAACTTCAGATATGTTAATAAAAAGTTCAGCAACCAGTACAAGGCCACCATTGGGGCGGACTTCTTGACTAAGGAAGTCCAGTTTGAAGATCGTCTTTTCACTTTACAGGTTCTTACTTGAGCTTTAATCACTGAATTACATTAATTTTGCTTTTGCTGCTGTAGTTTGTATATTCAATAGATATTTTTTTGACTATGCGAGGTGTTGGTTTAAAAAACGCCAAGTACCTAATCAGTTTCTGCCAGACACTTCCAGGCTTACCTTTCTCGTGAATCATGCTTCCTATAATAATATTGCCATGCTTTTGTGCTAGTGTCAGGCAATCAGTAATTAGTTCTGAATAAGACAAGCCACTAGGATATTTTCATGTGGTTCTGAATAGCTTTTCTTGATAATTATAAAACCACAAATAAAAATAGCTCTGAACTGTTCCAAGGATTGTGATCACAGTGGTCAACCTTTCACATCTCAACAACTGGAGAGCTACACTCTTTGCTTGAACAAAGCTCACTTGTTTATGTGTGTTTGTTTCTGTCAATGGATGGGTTATTACAGATCTGGGATACAGCTGGACAGGAAAGGTTTCAGAGCCTTGGGGTAGCTTTTTACCGGGGTGCTGATTGCTGTGTTCTTGTATATGATGTCAACTCCATGAAATCATTTGACAATCTCAACAACTGGAGAGAAGAGTTTCTGATCCAGGTACACATTCAAGCTCTTCCTCACCTCTCACAATAGACAAAGCATTAACGCGATGCCTCTTACAGGCGAGTCCATCGGATCCAGAGAATTTTCCGTTTGTTCTTATCGGAAATAAGGTGGATGTCGATGGTGGAAACAGCAGAGTGGTATGATGTGCTTTACTTGATTCTCCATTGTGACATGAATGTCTCTGAGATGTAACATGAATGTTGACTTTTATAACAGGTTTCAGAGAAGAAAGCTAAAGCCTGGTGTGCTTCGAAGGGAAACATTCCCTACTTTGAAACCTCTGCTAAGGAAGGCACCAATGTGGAGGAGGCGTTCCAATGCATTGCCAAGAACGCGCTCAAGAGCGGAGAAGAGGAAGAGCTGTAAGTTTCATTACAAATCTGACTCCATGCATACATACATACGAGTTTGGTCTCAACGTTTTGTCTTTTTTTTTCTCTCTCTCTAGATACTTGCCAGACACAATCGATGTTGGGACAAGCAACCAACAGAGGTCTACAGGGTGCGAATGCTAAGGAGAGTATCTCTCCCGGAAGAATATGCTTTTGAGTTTAAACAATGGTGGAACGTGTCTCTCCTCCCATCACATATCTCTTTCTTCACCAGTTATCCCTAAACTTTATTTACATTACATGCTGTAAATTTGTTCTTTTGTGGGCTTAACGAACCCTTCAAAATGATTTGACTTGTCTAGCAAGTATTTGTTGTTTCTTTAAAAAAAAACACATATTTCCTATAAAAGACAAGAGAGCTCAGTGTTTGTTTGGTCCAATCTCAACCTCCTGGTTTGAGTTTCTAAGCTTACCCTTGGAGTCTCCCACCTAAAGCCACTAAAAAAGCTCATACATATCCTCCTCAAGCATCCCTTGGAGTATTAGCCAAGCTTCCATGACCAAATTCGAAATAAGTGAGTTTTTTTTAGTAAGTTTTGTATGCCTTTTCGTGCTGTAGGATATACCGCGCAGAAGATATGAGTTATTTTAGATCATAGTTTGATAGTGATCGACAGTGAAAGAGGTGATGAATAAGTCTCTCCTTCTCAGGTTCTAAGCCTCACTGGTTCCATATCATATGCTCTTCGAGTTTGATTCCATGCTTCGAGTACAAATCGCAAGTAATAAAGTAGACATACAAGTTGCATAAAAACAAATATTAAATGTTCAATGACACTCAAAGACTTTATAACCCCCTATAAAGAGATCAGCACAATGGTGACATTGTTATTGTGAGAAAGTGTTGCAGTCAGGTCTTCAGTTTTAAACTTAAGGTAACGTTCATCCAACAGTAGGACAATCTTATATAATTTCTCTGTACAGTTTATAAGCAAAAGTTCCACTAATGAAGCCACATGCTCTAATTTTGCATCCACACAGTGCTCTTCATTCCAAGAGGCTCCTCCATCTTTTGATCTCCAGCATTTGTTCACGTTAAAGCCTTGTAGTTTCAAGTATTTGTCAAGAAATACCACCTGTATAATAGAAAATACAAATTCGGTTTATGGGTATATTCGAACTCAATGATAGCTGAAAAAAAGAGAGGTTCATGGTAAATATATATACCGGCATGCGGAAAGGAGCCCTTCCACCTACTGTTAGCTTCTCTAAATCAGGTGAGTTTTGTAACAGTCTTTCGATGCCAGGAATAACATAGTGAGAGATCTTTGTATCAAGAGTCAATGCTTTGACCTTGAGCACCGGGAAAGGAACACCACGAATCTCAGCAAGAGATAAAATCTAACAGAATGCAAAACAATTCAAACGTTCTTAGAGAACTTATATAAATTACGTCTAATGAGAAAATAATCCATATAGAAGACATTGATAGTGCAATAATTAGAGTTAGAGAATGCAATAATATGAGGCCAAAAACATATATATGTACCTGAATAAAGTTTCTCCCTAGCTTAACCTTCTCTGCGTTCTTTAAATTTTCTAGCATCTTTAACACCACGACTTGGAGAAAATTAGCGTTGAAGTCAGAGTTCAATGAGACACAGGAAATTTCCAGCCTAGCTTCGGTTAAAGAAGCGACATCGACCAAAGAACATGATAACTGAGGGTCATACAGTCTGAGACAATGGATGTGTGGTGCCACAATCTGTCTTGGCCCCCGAACCGTTGTCATGTTACGTATTACTTCCAATGTTCTCAGACGTGGAGATTGGCTGAGATCAAGAACATTTAGTTCACCGCAGTGATACAATTTTAAGTATTCGAGAACCGGACAACCGGATAGAATCTTAGCCATGGATTCATCAGAGAGTCTACAAAATTTCAAGGATAACTTGTGCAAGGATGTCCAAGACACAGTGCACTGTGGAACAATCGTTTGGTTACGGCTTAACGTAATGTTGAGTCGTTTGAAAGAAGAAGTGTTATAGAAGAAATCAGGAAGCTTATAATGACTACGACTAGGGAAATTCAGGGAAAGATTCTCAAGGATCGGACAACCGGATAGAATCTTGGCCATGGATTCATCGGAGAGACTATAACAAGTCAATGATAAGTTCCGCAAGGATGTCCAAGACACAGTGCACTCGGGAGGAACAATTGTATGATAAAAGCTTAACTTAATGTTGAGTTGCTTGACAGACGAACTGTTGTAGAGGAAATCTGGAAGCTTATATCTATAATAATGATGAAGGAAATCCAGGGAAAGATTCTCAACGCTGTGTGACATGGCGAACTTGATCCACGTGTCCATGTATGGTATGTTCTTCATTACGTATTTTATTGTGAGGTGAAAACTCTTTGTCTTGGGAGCTGTGTAGCGAGTTAGGGCTTCGTTTACCGAAGCTGCAGTCGTCAGTGTACCGACATCTAAGGGGAGAGAAGGTACCTCGCACCAGACATGCCTCCATCGTCTAGACAAGAGGGAAGTTCTGATGGCTACTTTGGTGGTCGGAACAAAGCAGAGTATGTGTTGGAGGATCACATCTGGTAAATTGCTGATCAAGTCTTCAGCTCCTTCGATCTTCCTGTCGTCTGTCATCTTTGTTTGCAGTATTATCACTAGGGCACAGCTTTTATATTTAGGGCCCATCGATGTTTTTAATTACTTTTTTTTTCTAATCTCTTCCCAACTTTTATTTGTCAGTAAGATAATGGGCTTTCAGTTTTTGCACTCGTTCGTTATACAACACCAAAGTACTGTATGTATAATACACATCATACGCATTTAATTATTTTTTGACTGAGGCAAGCCGCTAGGATATGTTCATGTGGTTCTTAATGATTTTCTCTAAATTGTCCAAAGTGTTGCGTCTCATTTTACATTTGTAGGAGCTACCCTCTTTGCTTGTTCAAAGCTCACTTGTTTATGTGTGTTTTCTGTCAATGGGTGGGTTATTACAGATCTGGGATACAGATGGACAAGACAGGTTTCAGAGCCTTGGTGTAGCTTTTTACCGTGGTGGCCATTGCTGTGTTCTTTCCATGAAATCTTTTGACAGTCTCAACAACTGGAGAGAAGAGTTTCTGATCCAGGTACGTACACATTCAAGCCTTTTCTCACCCCTCTCTGTAAACAGAAATTTCACAATAGGCAGGCGCATTAGTGCAAGTGTAATAATCGGAAACAAGGTCGACGTGGATGGTGGAATCAGCAGAGTGGTATGATGTGCTTTACTCAATTTTTTTTATATGCTCTTAAAAAGTCCACTTATATGGGACTGAATTTTCTTTTATTGTGTTTCAAATTTCAATAGACTCGGATGTTAAATATTAAATAAATAAATAAAACATGTTCAATGACACTCAAAAGACTTTAACCCCTATGATTCACCATTCATATGATGTCAATCAACTTAGTGGTGGAGGAGAGCACAATGGTGACATTGCGATTGGGAGAGAGTGTTGGAACCACCACGTCTTCAGTTTTAAACTGAACGTAACGTTCATCCAACCGTACGTCCATCTTGTCTAATTTCTCAGTGTTTTTAAGAACAAGATCCACAAATGAAGTGACATGCTTTGGTTGTAAATTCCAACAAGACGTATTCCAGTTGAAACCATTTTTTGATCTCCAGCATTGATACGTATTCAAGGATTGCGATTTGAAGTATTCAGCAAGATGCACCCCCTCCTGTACAAACATGCCAAAAGTTCAAAACGGAATATATTTGAACTCGATAATAGCTAGAAAAAAAAGAGATTGTACGTATGGTAAAAATATACCAGTATGCTGCTGCAACTCCTTCCACTTATTATTAGCTTCTCTAAATCATGAGAGTTTTGTAAAAGTCTTTCTATACCAGGAATGACACACTGACAGATCATAGTATCAAGAGTCAATACTTTGACCTTGAACATCGGAAAAGGAACACCACCAATCTCAGCAAGAGATAAAATCTAACAGAATGAAAACAATTCAAACGTTCTTAGAGAACTTATATAAATTCAACGTCTAATGAGAAAATAATCCATATAGAAGACATTGATAAGTGTAACCAACTGATTTTTTAGGCATTAGAGAATGCAATAAATATGTACCTGAATAAAGTTTCCCCCAAGCTTAAGCTTCTCTGCGTTCTTTAACTTTTTTAGCATCTTTACCGTGCCTTGGAGAAAATCACCATTAAATTTAGGCTTCAATGGGATAGAGGAAATTTCCAGATTAGCTTCGGTCAAAGAAGCGATATCAACCAAAGAACATGATAAGTGAGAGTCATGCAAAATCTGGTTTGGCCCGCAAACGTTCACGAATGTTCTCAGACGTAGAGATTTGCTGAGATCAAGAACCTTTAGTTCACTGCAGTGATACAATGTTAAGTTCTCAAGGACAGGACAACCGGATAGAATCTTGGCCATTGATTCATCAGAGTCTACAAAATCTCAAGGATAACTTCTGCAAGGATGTCCAAGACACAGTGCACTCGGGAACAATCGTCTGGTAAGAGCCTAACGTCATGGTGAGTTGCTTGACAGAAGAACTGCTGTAGAAGAAATCAGGAAGCATATATCCATAATAATAATAATAACTACGAGAGAAATCGAGGGACAGATTCTCAACGTTGTGTGACATAGCGAACTTGATCAACCTAATTTCGATGTAGTAGGGTATGTTGTTTCTAGTGGGTGTTGTGAGCTTTACTATGAGCTGAAAACTCTTTGTCTTGGGAGCTGTGTAGCGAGTTAGGGTTTCTATTACCGGATCGGACGTCAGTGAATCGACATCTAAGGAGATAGATTGTACCTCGCACCATACATGCCTCCATCGTCTAGACAAGAGGGAAGTACTGATGGCTACTTTGGTGGTCGGAACAAAGCAGAGTATGTGTTGGAGGATCACATCTGGTAAATTGCTGATCTTGTCTACAGCTCCTTTGACTTTTCTGTCTTCTCTCATCTTAGTTTGCGATATTATTCTTAGGGCACAGCTTCTATATATATATATAGGACTTAAAGAAAACGTTACATATAGTTTCCTCTTTCTCAGTTCTTACAAATACTTAGGCTCAAATACTATTGTGGCCAGGAGGCCAGTGTCATCCGCTGGTGTTATACTATTATGAATGATCTGATGTGTATTTTTTGCTGATCAAGTCTACTGCGCCTTCGATTTTCCTGTCGTCGCCCATCTTAGTTTGTTACATGTATTCTTAAGGCGCAGATTTTATATATATAGTTCTCTAAAAAATCTAAAAAAATCTCACACTTCTCAGTCCTAGAGAACCTCATATTATCTCACAGATTATATATTTATATCCTAATGTAGTTTTATTAAACAGAAAAAAGTATTTTTTTAAAAAAACTAAGCTAGTCACATAGTGACATTTGGAAGTAAAATATCTTATGATTTTTTTTTATTTTTCATATAAAAAGAGCTTCATCCTTAAAGTATCTTCATTGGTGTTTTTGAACCAAATAATATTTATATTTAATTAAATCAAAATACTTTAAAATGTGAAACTATTTATTAACAGGCAGATGCCAAAAGAAATTGTAAAAATATTTTTTTCTAGAAAAGACTAATTTTTAAAGTTTCTTTCCTATATTTTTCTTTATTATAACTGCTAAAATTCATATAAATCTAGTAATAATGGGCTTCAGTTTTTGCACTCGTTATAGAACACCAAAGTATAATGAAAGCCTGAGCGTTCGGGTCTTCGGATCAGATTCGGACCGGTTTTTTTCGGGTCCAGATTTTTTTGGCTCTTAAATATTTAGATTCGATAGGTACTTAGAAATTTTTGGGTCCAGGTTAAAATGTCCAGTTATACTATAATCTTATCCATCATATGCATTGCGCTTAGGGATGTCGGGGAAAAAACCTATCATACCCGAACCCGAAAAAAAACCCGTCCATAAAAATTCTAGTATCCTATTATGAAAACCTGAATAAAACCTAAACCATTAGGACAACTCAAAATCAACCCTCTAATTTTAGGGTTATCCGCGGGCATCCAAATACTTTGTTACAGTTTGTTATTTTTTTCGAAACAACAGTTTGTTAATTTTATCTTAAATTATATACATGAGAAAACCAATTTTACTTATTTATGATGGAAAACATGATTTTATGTTTTGGTAGGAAAAAAAATCTGCGCTAGCTTTCTTATGAGAAAAACCGTCTACTCCGTCCCATTCACAACTGGAGTATGGGAAATCACAGAACTACTTTTTGTGGATTGTAAATATATATGGGAAAGTTCTTGTCCAAATCAATATCATTACATATAAGGAGACATGTGGCATGTGCTGTACGTTGAAAGCTCCTACTTAAACTAAGCTATGGGTGGATTTGTGGACCAGTTATAATTAGTTGTGGTTTTGTCTAGTATATATGTTTTTTTTTTTTTTTTGACTAAGTCTAGTATATATGTTCACAAAGTAAACTTATATATATATATATATATATACATAAAGTTTTTTTTGTTAGATTCGACATGAATCATGTGTATGCATGCTTATCATTGTGAACAAACGATTGTATTCATTGATTGCGGATCATGTATAGTTTGACCGTCGTCTATGTATATTAATGTTTGTAGCCGATTCAAGCAGCAGGCGACAAGTTTCATGACTACTGTATATGTATACTACTTACCAATTAAAATTTGAATTGAACAGATAATAAATGGGATACATATATATACGTAGGCTGTAGCAATCAAATGAAGCTACATATACATTAACCAATATCATACCTTCAAACGGTTGACCCATATATAAGAACCAATAAAATGGCAAAAGTTGTAAGATAATGATAATCTGAAAGTAAAGGCATTTTGGTTGAACGGTCATCTACAATACTAAAAGGAGAATATGGTGAGCAGATAGAGTGTCCACATCAGCATGGAAATTCTAACCAATGAAAAACATTCCTTTAGCCATGTCAGCACTTCTTGGACGAGATTTAGAGAAACTGGACCTATTTAGAGAAACTGGACCTTTGTTTGGCCCACTAGCCACATCATTCTCTTCTCTAACGAGTAGTTCAATCGTTTCCTCTTCACTTTCGTAAGTTTTCATAAAACTTACAATTCTTTCTCTGCGACACAAGAGAATTGTGCTTTCCTGGAACTGCTTCCGAGATGGTATTGAATACAAATGATCAGTCTTCTTCGCCATCGCTGTTAGGTCTGATTGGAGTTCGTCCTCTTCTGATGATCAATAGGCCTTATCCGGAGAGTGTGTTGCGAGATTTCTGCGTTGAAATACAGCCAGCATCTCCGCTCTGCTGCAGCTCAAGACTTCTGCTATTGACAGTTCAAAATTTTGCCTTTCTTTTCTTCAAATGTTGAATTACATGGTTTTGTTTTTGCTAAGTTGATTATGCATCCTGATTGCACTTGAAGTTCGTGGTTGGTTTCAATTTCTATGGACTTACATTGAAGACTTTCACATCTTATTTTGCAGTCAAAAGAAGCAGAATTGAAACACCAAACAATCTCATTGCACAGATTTGAGAGGCCGGTACTGGAAAGCAGAGTAAACATAAGGTAAAAAAGATTGGATCTGTGTTGTGTATCCAAAATCTTCTTCATCCATCTTTTAGATCTGAGGAGGATTGCTTATTTTGTAATAGTTTCCTTTAAAAAAATCTCGCTTATTAAATGAGATTATACACAGTGATTATATGTTTTTGTTGCTTTCATATTTGTTTTATCAGCAGCCTAATCTGTTTGATCAAAGAACTATATCATCTCATGGAGTCTGAAAAAAGTGGCTGGAACCTTTTGATATGAGTATGCGACTGTAGAAGTGGGCAAATGCAGAAAGCTAAAATAAAAAGATAGACGAGGCAAGTACTTAATCACCATCAGCTATATTTTATATTGAATTTTTTTAGAATCCGGATTGAGCTAGATGGTTGTTGAAGTTTTTGTTTACTATTGACATTGTTCAAGCGGCAAGGACTGTTCTCTTCTTCGTCAAGTTTACCTCAAGTGTCCACCATTCCAAAGAGGTACCTTATCACTTCCTTATTCACCTCTTTCCTACTCTTCTTATAATTGGAGATTGATTTGGTGGTGATGGCTAGGTTATGGTGTAAACCACAAAGATCAGGTATTGGACGTAAGAAAGTGTATACTCGCAGGTCAACCTCAATGAGCGAAGTCATTCTCTGCAAACCCAGATAGAGCTGTGTAGTCGGATGACCCAACTGACCGTTGAGGTAGAGTTTGTGGAGTTATAAACCTGCCAAGCGCACCGGTATCTCGCCCTGCAGGAAGTTAAGAGATAGATCCCGTCTTATAAGAAGGTTAGTTGATTACTTTTTTGCTTGGGAGATTCCTAAATCAATTAATTAGTGGAAACTTGAATTTACGTACGTTTTGCTTCATAGTGGTTTCAATGACTCCAAAACTTGAATTTACGTACGTTTCTTTTTATTTTAAAGAAACTTGAATTTACGTTTCTCTTTAAAACTAGACCATGGATTTACGTGGGTTTTAGTTTATCAAAGCTTGCACTGATTTATGTTCCGGTGATTTTGTATTTGTGATGCAGAAAGTTCAGATCCAGTTTTGGCTATTTTAGCAGAAAGGACAAAGGAGGACTAAATGAAGAATTAATGTAAGCCATCATATATTCTTCTGCAATACGCATTTTCTAGCTGTGAATATATTGGTAACGGAGTGCCATAAGCATGAACTATTTAATTCCTCAGTTATTTTCCTTGGAAAATTAAGTTTGAAAACCTCAGCATTGTGACGAACTCTCTAATTCAGTCTTAAGAACGAATGGGTCAGTTACTCAAGCATTGATTTTTCTGTTTTTGGGTATAGTCTAGAGAGGATCTTGATCCTTTCGACCACCATGATTCTTTGTTATGGTAAGTCTAATCTGACTCCCTGTCAGTTCCATAATATTTATAGATACTTTTAATGTATTTTTCAGGTACCAGTTAATAGGATTACCTTCTACAAGCCTCAGTGAAATTAAAACTTGATGGATCATTTTGAAAACGTTTGAGGTGGCTGTAATTGTTGTTTTGATAAGCGACTGTGACCGGATTACAAAAGACAGAACCAGAAGATGTTACTCACCAAGAAAACTCTTTGAAATCACACTCATCCAATCTTTCTCAACAAGTACGATCTTTGGAAGAGAAACCGAACGACTTCTTTTGACACACTGCGAGTGGTTCCAAGATTTCAGTCATGTGGTTAATCGTCACCGTCACCGTTCTAACACTACTTTGGATCAGCTCACTTTCTGTTATATGCGAGTTAGGGGTTACTCTACCATAACGGGGGGAAATGGTTGTTTCTTTGAGCAAGAGTTTGGACCCAACCCTGTTGATTCCTCTCTCAATTTAGTTATGGAGATTCTCAAATGAAGTGGGGAGAGAACCATTTGCATGATAGAATGCTCTATGTATAACACTAGACCAAGTTCTTCTCAAATTAATGTTTTAACATTACAAAAGTCTTACGTAAATGGTAATTACTTTCTTTAAAACAATCATTAAATTTCTTGACAAAGTAACTATGACTTGAACACCTACGACCATGGAGGGTTCTCACTGGGATGCTCGCATGAACATATTAACCATTTTAGCTGTCTCTGGTGGTACCACTAGGACAATATCCACCTGCTCACCCCACTTGGAATCTATCGACACAAAAATTCCAATGTTGCTCCAATTTTCAAACATAACTACCCATCCTTCCTACCTTTGATTGTGGAAATCATATTAATAAAAATTTCTGAGTTCACAAGTCTCTTCCTGTAGATATTTTTTATCGTTTGCCTTTCTCTTAACTTCTTTTATGAGCTTCACGATACCAGAGATGGTATGTCATTCCATTTTTTTAAGGATTTTTTTTGACAGCCACTTCTAAGGGTTAAAGGGTTAATGGCACACATATATGTATGTATTACTGCAGTACCCGTCGGGAATTATGTATCTCCTAAATATTGTTTTCATATTGGTCCAAACTTAAAGTTTTAACTCTTAATTCTACAACTAAGCTCCTAACTTTGACCTACTAACTACGAAATATGTATCTCCTAAATCTCCAAAAGTAGGTGAGGTCGTCACTTCTGCACAGTTCTACTTGCCTAAAATACCATAACTGTTTTCCTTGCACATGTAGTTTTAACATAATAATCCGGCATAAACTCGGTTTTTAAAATAAATTTTCTATTAATAAATTTAGGATTAGAGAGCGTGAACTTAAGGTACAAAAGATATAAATAAAACCACCACTACACTCAAATAATATATTGTCGACACCTAAATAAACCCTCAAACTAAAGAAATAATATTCTATGAATTTTGCCGACTGGCCATCAACAAATTATATATGTGAGTCCAAAGATTTGGATAAATTGGATCGTAAGTTTGTTACAATGAAAACCCAAGCTGACCATCCTCCTCAACAATTATAAAAATTAAAAAGGAATAGCTACTTAATAATTACGAAACACATAAACATACCATTACCATAAACAATTCCAGACTACCACCCACTAATTCGACAAACTAACGATCACCATGACTAATTTACCATATCATAATCACCGCTAAAACATTAAGTATGAAACCAAAGACAAAACATGCAACAAAAATGATAAATACTGCCACACAACACATGAAATATGCAACAAAAGCACAAGGTTTCGTGGTGTAGTTGGTTTTAGCACAAAAAAAAGAAACTAATAATAAACCATATCCCGAAGACCCTCATGGTTAAGACCTGAGTATGCGTAGCTGGTAAGGTGGGTTTGGAATAACATGTACACATCAGTTTTTATTTGGAATAAATCATTATAGCGAGAAACTTCGTAACACCACCTAATAATCAAACAACATCTAATAACACACTCCGCGCGAAGCGCGGACCACACCCTAGTCTCTATAAAATAAGATCGTAAAGTGGGTATATACTATATACATTTGAATATAAATTGAGGATGCCCTGTCTAACTGTCTTCGAAAAGTTTTTTTTTTCTTTTTCAATATAGGTTACAAAAGTGGTATGAACACTTGAATATGCTTAAAGTAAACCATGATTTTCACGCGACTCGTAAGCATGATATACGAATTAAATTATATAACCGAGTTTGAACGAAATAAATATATATAATATATCTCCTTAAGGATAATTTTTTTGAAAATTTTGAGTATCAAGAAAAACTTTGATATAAAAAAGAGTACAAATATAAAAGATTAGTTAATCAGTTTACTAACGGGCTTGGACCTTAAAGCCCAGCTATAGAGACGAGTTGTTTGCTCTCTCCGGCGGCCTCTCTCTATGCTCTGCATCAGCGCATGACGTCACGCTCCGCCTATGGTGACTTCATGCTGAAATCTTTGAATCTTGTCTGAAGCTTAGCATGAATTCCGTAAAACACGGGTTTTTGCATCACACTCGTTCCATTAAAGCTGGTTTAGCCCTGACAACAGTCTCCTCGAACCATCTCGTTAATATCTACTCAAGAAATGGCTTATTACAGGAAGCTCGGAAGGTGTTCGACGAAATGCCTGAGAGAAACGTTTACTCATGGAACGCTATGATCTCGGCCTACGTAAAGTCCAACGATTTGAAAGAAGCGAATAAACTGTTCAGAACGGTTATTTCTAAACGAGATTTGGTAACCTATAACACTCTGCTTTCAGGGTTTGCCAAAGCTGATGGGTGTGAGAGTGAAGCCATTGAGATGTTTGGTGAGATGCAAAGGAAAGAAGAGGACGGGGTTTGGATTGACGATTTCACTCTCACCATAATGCTCAAACTCTCTGCGAAGCTAACCAACGCGTTTTATGGTGAGCAGTTGCATGGCGTTATGGTGAAAACAGGGAATGATGCAAGCAAGTTTGCTGTGAGTTCTCTCGTTCACATGTACTCAAAATGTGGGAAGTTTAAGGAAGTTTGTAGTGTCTTTGATGGATCGTGTGTTGAGGTTATTGATGGTGTGGCTAAGAACGCGATGGTTGCTGCTTATTGTAGAGAAGGTGACATTGACAGAGCTTTGAGTATATTCTGGAGGAATCCAGAAATGAATAATACAGTTTCTTGGAATACATTGATTTGGGGATATGCGGAGAATGGATTTGATGAAGAAGCTTTGAAGATTGCTGTTAGTATGGAGGAAAGTGGGTTGAAATGGGATGAACACACAACCGCGGCTGTACTAAATGTTGTGAGTAGTTTGAAGAGCTTGAAGATTGGAAAGGAAGTGCATGGTCGGGTGGTGAAGATCGGATCATATTCTAATAAGTTTATAAGCAATGGGATTGTTGATGTTTACTGTAAGTGTGGAGATATGAAGTATGCAGAGTCTGTCCATTTGTTATATGGTTTTGGCGACTTGTATTCAACTTCTTCGATGATTGTGGGTTACTCGTCTCAGGGCAAGATGGTGGAAGCGAAGAGGTTGTTTGATTCTTTCTCCGAGAAGAATCTAGTGGTGTGGAGTGCAATGTTCTTGGGATATCTCAAAGTATGTCAACCTGATTATGTCCTTGAACTTGCACGTGAGTTTATAGCCAAGGAGAACAAAGTTACTGATTCTTCGGTCATGGTTAGCATCCTTGGTGCATGCTCTTTACAAGCTTCAATCGAACCGGGGAAGGAGATTCACGGTCACAGCTTGAGAACGAGGATTTTAATGGATAAGAAACTTGTGACTGCTTTTGTTGACATGTATTCAAAATGCGGGAACGTTGAGTATGCTGCAAAGGTCTTTGATAGTAGCTTCGAGAGAGATACAGTTATGTACAACGCTATGATATCTGGTTATGCTCATCATGGACATGACGAAAACTCTTTCCAGCTCTTTGAAGATATGACTGAAGCTGGACTCAAGCCGGATGAGATCACGTTTATAGCGCTCCTATCAGCTTGTCGTCACCGTGGCTTAGTTCTAGAGGGTGAGAAGTACTTCAAGTCGATGACAGAGGTTTGCAATATATCCCCCGAGGTTGGTCACTATACCTGCATGATAGATTTGTACGGAAAGACCAATAGATTAGACGAAGCCATAGAACTAATGAAAGGTATTGATGAATCTGAAGAAGATGCTGTTATTCTTGGAGCGTTTTTAAATGCTTGTAACTTGAACAAGAGTACAGAGCTTGTGAAGGAAGTGGAAGAGAAACTGTTAGACATTGATGGATGTAACGGGTCTCGGTATATTCACCTTGCTAACTCTTATGCCTCGTCTGGTAGATGGGATGAGATGAGACAGATACGGAATCGTATGAGAGGGAAGGAGCTGGGAAAGTTTTATGGGTGCAGCTGGGCATATATTGATAATCAACTTCATATGTTTAGGTCCTCTGATAGTTCGCATTTCAGAACTGAAGCTATATATTCTATGCTACATTTTGTGACTAAGGATTCGACTGAAATGATTGCTTAAGAAAGAGGTATCAATTTTTTGTACATTATTATAGAATACTCAGAGGACTTGAGGTCCATGTTCTCTGTTTGTTTTTGTGTAGTTTCACTGATTTTTAGTACTTGGATTCTTTTTCGCAGATAGCTTTCTCAGTGTTCTTCTCATCATCAGTGATTGTTGGTCATCACTGTTTTGAGTGTCCACATTCTGTTTTACTTGCCTCTGTTGGATGATCGCTCTTTTGAAGCTGTTGCATCAGCCAGAAGATTCAGAAGCAAGAAACCTAAGCTTTCTTATCCAAAGTGGTTGTATAAAACTTCCTCCATTGATGGAATCATGGAAGGGCATGTTAAGTCTTAACTTAGCTCACCCATACAAGGTCATGTGAGTGCTAATGGAACCTCTGTTTTGTTTTCATTACTCATTGTGCCGTTTAACATGTTCTAGAGCTGAATGTATGTTTCCTTTTTGCAATCACTCTTACTAATACTTTTTTTTGTTTTATTATTTTGAAGAAATCAAGCAACACAATACAATGGAGTTAAGACAACAACTGAAACAACATCACACACCAACACAGAACAACAACGGCAACAGAAACAGTACAAGAACAATGGATTCATAAAAGAAAATCAAAACACAAAGCGAAACCTTCGAAAAGGAAACCTGTCTTAGCAAGTTGCACCAGATAATCCACACTTCTCCGGGAGTTTAGAAGCGAGGTCGAGGTCGATCGAACTGAGAAAAGGATTGGTTTTGGTTTTCTGCTTGCAGAGACACTGGAAGTCAGCCTTTGACAGGGCAGTGCAGCAAGGGCCCTTGGGATCAATCGCGGAGGTCACTGGGTTCTTACTCTGCACATAGGGCTTGCAAGAGTACAGATCAGAAACGCTCATACCACAGAACTCTCCCGTTGCTGCCGTGAGTGTCAAGGCAAGAACCAAGGTAATAAGGACAAGCTTAGTGTTTGGCTCCATTGCTTTGAGTATTTTGAGAGATTGTTTTGCAAGTACTAGATGGTTTGCTATTTCTTAGCTTAGGATAGGCTAGGTTACCTGCTTCAAATGGTTTATATAGAGAGGATAGGCACGTTACTGGTGAGATTAGATCTATAAAATTATCATAATAACTTGAAAACATGGGTCCCTAGTATCATATAAGACAATAATCTTGTGACTAATCTCAGAACTAATCTCATGTGCATATCTATTTAAGTGCATATGTAGGGGAATATCGAATGTATGAGATGGTCTATACTATACATGTAGATGTAGTGTAATCGATATTCTTTTGTTGTCTTATGATACTTTTAATGTAATATAAAGTAAGAACACCCGTGAGACATTGGCATTACTTTCGTTCCAATGTGCTAACTTGTCACGGGCCTTCTTTGGTGTCCTCAAACTTTATTGGGGACTCAAATTTAATTGCTTTCATATGCAACTTCTTGTACTTTTGATATATCTTGGACGTATTATCCTATCCCAATTTGACAATTTTTTATTGAGAATAAACGATATTTTATTCTGCTTGTGGTGAAACTGTAGTGCTTCTGTGAGTTAAGTAGCAGTCAAAGGTGTCTTATGGTTGTATTTTTGTGTTCTGTACCTGCCAAGCTGTGAGCTAACATGTGTAGATGAATCAATGAAGACATATAAGATAAGAGTAAGAGTTCATTTATTGCAGCTTGGATTCACATTTCATAAGTAGAAGTTGGATAGAGTCTTAACCTCAAAATATATACTAAAAGAAAAACATTATTCCATCATGCGAAATGACATAACATTAAAAGTTCAATTTTTTACTATAGAAGCTTTTCTTTGCAGTCTCAACAAGAGGCGCAGGACGAAGATTGAAATGAGTAGCATAGGTCAAGTAGGCACAGACCAAAGAGACATATATCTTGAACCAGATCATCGACGAGAAGAAGGTGAGATGCGTGCAGATGATCGTGAACACAATCACCGCCAAGCAGTTTATGAGTTGCTTTATTGTGCTGAACTCTTTTTCTGTTCCTTCGTTAGGGAAATGGCCACGAGAGTAGAACTCACTGAGCAGCTGGTCTTTGATCTGGAATGTGTTCATTAACCAAGCATTGATTTCCTTTTCTTCATTTGGGATTTGGTTTTGGCTGATTCGACGGATGTGGATGTGAACTTCTGATGGTTCAGTACCATAGACATTGTCTAAGAAAGACGGACAACGGGTTTTGTAACCGATGGTCACATCATAAACTGCAACAAGTGCAAATAGTTGCAAAAGAGTTTGGTTAAATCACTGATGCAAACCAGCAAAAGTATATAAACAAACCTGCATCAAGTGAGGAATCCAATTCTTCCAAGCAGGAGACAAAACCTTTTGTCTTGGGAAGCAACACATTGTTCAGTTCTGGAAGGCCATTCTCAGCTGCAAACTTCTTGCTCCTTTCGCATTTAGCCTCTCTGCATGGTAAAAATGCTTTTAACCAAAAGGTTTCTAAAGAAGTCCAAAGAAGAGGGGAACTTACGTGTAATCTGTGCCCTCGGGAAAAAGACCAAGCCATAAACCATCTCGAGGATCCTTAAAACTGGAAACCATCTGCCTCAAGTTTGCTTCATCTACTTTCCATTTCCGCTCAACGGGGATAAACTCAAAGAGGTGAAACGCCCAACCGAACAGAGGCAACTTCATCAGACTGCTCTTAAGGACATACTTCATATTCCCAATCTGACCTTTACGCAGTGCAAGATCCCAGAAGTACATCCAGTCAACCTCTGTTCGGTGATTGGCAATGAGCAACACTCGTGACTCACAAGGAACCTTATCCCCTGAGAAGATAACTTTGGTTCTATTGATCTTCTCAAAGAGGAAAGGCCACAAGGCGAGCCAGGAGCCAAAGAAGAAATAAACACATTTACGGCTGTAGTGTAAGCTGAAAAGCCTCATCACTACAGCTGATAGGAACCCCCAGAAAATCAACATCATAAAAGCTGTTGAAACCAACACCATCAGACATATGATACCTCTTAACATTCTTATCAGAGACAGGTTATTAGAGTTTTTAAGTTTCTTTTCCATTTTGTGACACCTTAAAGATAATCTATATCCCCCTCCTGTTGTGTGTGTTCTTGATTCAATAAATATTGAATTTCACCAATCTGGTGTTACCATAGATTAGTCACCATTAGAGATCATATGGTGATAACATCAGAACAGATTTCTTGGCAAACATACTCACCTGCAGTTATATGATCAAAGACTTTAGGAAAATATTTTAGGATGATAAAGAATTTAAGCACTTGACATAACACAATATATTGATCAAAAGAGAAGCAAACTATGGAAAAAATGTCTTGAACTTTTTTTAAAAAGACTCGAAGCTGAGAAATCCTTAATGTTTAATTACTTAACACACTAAGGGTTGAGAGATTAATTAATAGATTAAAAAAAACTAAGAATCTGACTTATAGCTGGATTTAAAATATAAAAAAAGAAAGAAGCTTTATTTTTAGAAGCATCTCGTATATTATATACACTGTAAAAAAAGAAAAAAAAAAACTTCCGACCATGATAGCTCAAAACTCAGGAAGGAATTAAAAAAATAAACAATCAGACAAGAGAACATTACAAACTTACAAAAAAATAATCAGAATACAATGCAAGTTGTAAAATCCACCCACCTATCAAGATTTTTATATATTTTCAGAAAGTTTGCTGGAAAGGAGATAGAAGAAGAAGACAGCTTACCACCTATCATGAAGCTTCGGGGGTTTTATAAACAGTGGAGAAAGGTGTATTAATGGCCGAGAGAAAAGATCACCAAGGAGTCAAGGGACTACGACCGGTTTTGAAAAAGGGCTCGGAGGTGGTTGTTAATTACGGCTTATGCCACCACTCTTGTACAAAGAACCCAACAACGGAAGGTGCGGAAATTTAAACTACTGTCCGCTCCTCTTTCGCTAATATTAGATTCTACCACGTCACCGTCCTTGTTTGTTCATCCTTTTTTAATACTAGCTAGCTTTTTAATGTTGTGTGTTTTCTTCGTTTCTTTTTTTTTTTGGTAATATCTTCGTTTCTTTTTTGCTTGTTGGTTTTTCGTTTGGTGTTTGTTACCTTCTACTTTTAAATTTGATTACCATTAAAAAATGTTTTTTTTTTTGAAATAACTCGTAGATTGTGAGTCTTCCATTCTCGTTTGGCTTAAAAAGCTTCATACTACTAATTTAATGCCTTAATTTTGGCATTCAAGGTGATATAATAAGTTATGACGCCTAAATAATTCCGTGGTCTTTTTCATTGGTTTTCTTATGTGGCACAAAATGAAAAGTTTTGAAATAATATCCTACTATATAAAAGGAGCTATTTTGGGGGCTTCTAAGGTGTGCCACATAGGCAGAAAATTCATGGCCAATCAATCTACCAGCTCATCTCAGACTGGACTGATATCCATGTCAATTACGAAGCCCAAACAATTTATTTGAATCCCAGTCAATACTGAAGTCAGCCCAATATCCACTTACGGTATATGATATCAAGAAACTAAGAAGCTCATTCTATTTTATGAAATTACATGCTTTTGTTTAGTCTTTCGCCACAGTGACCGGAGGCGTGTTGAATCACAAAGCTTCTCACGCATCCCATTATTATGCTATTTCAATTGAGGTTCTTAGTGTTGTTCTAACTTATATTTAAAATTAAATTTTATTAAATGTTATAGATTTTACTATTATCTTAATAAAATTTAATATAGATTTGATATATATTATATCAAATTGTATAAGACTAATAAAAATGATATAAAAGCTTTAGTAATACAAATTATATAATTATATAAAAATAATAATATTACTAAATCTGGAATGTTATATATGAATATATATTTATTTTATAGATGATGCATAAGATATTACCAACATTAAATAAAATTATCCATCTCATGTTTATTTTTTTAATTGTAGAGATGACATGTAGCAAAATTCCCAAAATGACCCTAATACCCTAGATATATAGAAAATATAAAAAAATTGAAATATAATACAGTAATTATTTGTAGATCCAAACTGGTACGTTTAACTTTATGGGACAAGGAGACGTCTAATTTCAGGGAGTTAAATCGTATATCTACCAGGAAAAACCAAATCGTAATCATCACAAGTATCATTCTACGGTTACATGAAGGTAATAAACTAAACATAAAGTTTATGTCAAACTAAATGCTTACAAATATTTCACTTTTTCAGGGAAACTATCACTCACAACCACACCTGGATCGCGTTTCTACTTTAACAATGATATTGATATCATACAATACTTCCAAAAGAGGAATAAATTGCTATCCTAAGCCTCATAGCAACCGGCACCAGTCAACTTTTTTAAAATTTACGTTACAGCTTTCTACGTCAATTAAATAGGCACATTCAAATACTATTTTTTCTTACGAATATTAAATTCATCAACATAATTTATTATTCAAACTTACTTTAGTTTATAAAAAACTTGATCACCGTTTCCAACGTCTTCGCATTATAAAAGAAACAAAACTTAACTTACACTTTCAGAAACTTCAAAACTCTCAATTTTAATTAAACTGTTCTTTAATTAAACATCTAATCCGCGCGAAGCGCGGACACGGGCTCTAGTCCTACTATATAAAAGAGACTAAATTCAAGTCTTTTGGGACTATCCACCTCATCCAAAATATTCTCATCAAAAAAAAAACTAAAAATAGACGTCATTTAGAAAATAATTAACTAACATAAGACTTTTGATATTTCTAGAAATTTCAAATTTGTAACTGCTAATTTATTAATAGAATCATATATCTATATTGAATTATGTTATATTTTTAATCGTTAGACTTCAAGGGTAAATAAATTATTAATTTATAATATATATAGTTTATAACTTTATATTGTAGTTATAAATAAAGAGAAAATAACCGGGGAGGGTGAAGAAGCTCATGTAAAATTATGTAATTAAAATGGTAAAATGGTGAGTATGATGAGGTGAATCTAAGAAAATTTGTTGTACAAATTATGGTGCTTTCTTCGTCCACTATAATGATTTAAAATAAAATATATATTCACATAAATAAGTCAATATTTGTTGTTTTTTTTTTGGTAAGATGTTAAGATTATCATTTTCTGAAAGGTTACACTGTTGTTTTTAAACAACTTATTACAGCAAGGAAACACAAAAACAACCAACAACAACTCAAGGTAAAAAAAACCTCAAGGAGGTCTTATACAAGAAAGATAAAAAGAAGTAGAGAAAAGGAGAAAGAAAAACTTGCCGGGTAAGAGAGGAGACGGTCACGCATCATACGGTCGAGAGAGGCAAGGATGACTGATGAAGGTGAGGAGACAGCTGTGAACACACGAGCATTACGCTCTTTCCACAGCAGGTGGATGGCTGACTGAAAGTATAGCTTGATGACTGGAGTAGCATGCGCACCTGCGTTGACGCGAGGTTGATTGATTCAGGCTGCAACAGAGTGTAGATCGGCCGGAGGAGAAATCCAAACTTCAGCAGCAAAAGGCTCCCATATCAAGCGAGAGAAAGAGCATTCAAAGAAGAGATGATGGTGAGTCTCTATTTCCAGATTACAAAGGACGCACGTTCCTGAGACATTTAACCCCCAACGCCTCAAGCGATCCTTGGTTGGCAGTCTTCTCCGCAAAGCCAGCCATGATATAAACGTATTACGTGGAATATGTTCCTTGAACCAAATAGTCTTGTGCCAATATTTGTTGTTGATAGTGTTTATATTCTTTTCTGACTTTAGTATCCATATTTTTTAGTAAACTGATCCAAAGAGATTAGTTTGTGGAGCTAACCAAACGAGGATTATAGTGTTTACTTTGGAAAAAGTAATAGTTTGAATGATAGATGGCGTGCGTGCTTTTTCACATGGAAATCTGCACATATATTAAAATTGTAAGATTTGAATCATAGAGAAAATATAGTGTATATGACTGAAGTTGGTCCATTCTGAAACTAAAGATGACTATAATTCTTCTTTGTCAAAATGCATAGATGTGAATCTTATATGAATAGAGTTCTCCATTGCTTATAGCAGTGTAATAAACTCCGTGTGTAAAGGAAAAAAAATGTTATATAAGTGAAAACAAAAATTATGATTTTTTTTCTTGTGCCTATAGGCTCTTCGCAATTTGAAGAAGAAAGAACATATTGTGTAAAAATTTTTGGCTCGGTCAAATTTTATCCAGTTGTTTATAAAACTGTTGTTATCTGATTCATGTAATTTTTCAGTGTTGATTTAAAAGCCCAAAAATCCATCTATACTGACTTTTTGATATTTTTTTCTGTGATTTAAATTTAAAAAGAGATAAAACTTTCGATAAGTTATGTAAACTCAGAAAAAGTATTTAGCTTTAGAAAGCATTTACATGTTTCAAACTTATAATATATATTTATATATATAATGTTTAAAATTATGCCTATAAAACTTTTTGTAAAATGTGTCTGAATATGTTTTTCTTCTTTAATGTGTTAATCGTATTATATATAACATTATTTTAAAATTTCAAAAAGTTTATGTCACATACAAAAAATCATCAATAAAAAATATAATTCTCCATTTACAACAAAAAAAAATAAAAAATTATAAACATATAAAATTAAATTAAGAAAAACTAACATTGGAAAAACAAAAAGTTAATGTAAAAGAAACAAACCAACAAATAATATTATAAATAAAATAAATTTATAAGACACAATCCGCGCGAAGCGCGGAAAAAATCTCTAGTATATATATATATTATATATTTGCAAATTATTGGATCATATGGAGATTGGAAATATTATTCACTGCCTCACTGATATGTGGTGCTTATCGGTGATGCTTTGTGGGATCTGTCCAGTCAAACTCCTCTTATCATAACATATCGGTCTTATTTTTTCATGGCCGTGAAATAATGAGATATGTTCTATTGATTTGAGTTTTCATCTTCTATTATATGGGCTATACCGTGTCAATCCATACTTAGCCGATAGGCTGTACCGTGTCAATACATACTCAAGTACTAATCTATTATAAAAATTCTTCCCATTATTAGCATATATGAAAATGTGCAAATATATCTATTAATATTTTTGCTAAAAGATTCTTAGTAGATGATTGTCCAGAAAAAGTATTATATCAGCAAATACGGAAATTTCATTTATAGTCAAAATTAAAAAAGGTATTAAACTGAAACCTTTTGACATTAATTCATATAAATAGAACTTATCATGGGAACAGCAAATATTAACAGATGTTCCTCTCGATAGAAACAAAAGCTAGAAGAAATATATAATGACTATCACAAAAACCTCTGTGACTTTTTTTCTTGTAACAATATTGGCAATTTTAATGTCCAACAATAGTGTTGTGGCCGCATCAGGTATGTGCTTATTACAAAATATTTCTTCTTATTTTTGTTATCTTCCAATTATCTTTAGCCACAAACATTCAAAATATTGAACCAGTAGTAACCAAATGAATTTTAAGCATCAGGTATGTGCTTATTACAAAATATTTCTTCTTATTTTTGTTATCTTCCAATTATCTCTAGCCACAAACATTCAAAATATTGAACCAGTAGTAGCCAAATGAATGTTAATGTATAATTGATTATTTTTTGAGTTATTAATAATTTAGACCCTTAACTCAAACTAACTCAATGAACCGTATGCTACTAATCAAAGTGTATAGGCTATATGTATGTGTAGTAGAATTGAAATTATTATTCGAAACACATGATCCGATCTGAAACCCGATTTGAATATCTAAATAGCATAATTAGGATTCATCAAAACTGGAATCAAATTCATGAAGTATATTATAAAGATTATGAATGTATTTTATTAATATTTTTAAAATATATTAAATTTTCAAAAATAAATTACTTTATAACATTATGTTTTGTAATTTTATATTTAATGTTTATACAATATTATTAGTTTTTTAAATTCAATTATTATTTTAGTGTTTGGATATACTTTATTTATTTCCATGGATCCATTTCGTCAATACCTAATGTTTGGATATATATGAATTCTGAAAATCTTGAAGCTATGAATCTGAATTCAAATAGTTAAAACATGTCTGATGAATCTGAAAACCTTGAAATCTCCAGGTATCCATGAATATTGTCCATTCCTAATAGTAATTATCATACATATTCTTAAGCTGTTTTTTAAATTATTATTCGACATTGTATATGCATGATTATAATTCGACTGTGTGTTGTATACCTGTAGGGCCACCAAATTGCAAAGCTCAGTGTGTGCCAGGAAAGTACGGACTTCATGAATGTATCTATGACTGTATAGTGGCTGGGTACGACTATGGAACGTGTAATCCGAACCCTACTGGAAAATGTTGTTGTGCCTACGAGGGCCATGACCGATAAAAACTGATCTTATGTATTCTTATAATTGGTGATTTGACGATGGATTATGTTGTTCTTAGTATTATGTTTAAAAGGTGACTTTTTCTATTGTTCTTTCTCAATTTTATTTGGTAATAAATTTAGCGAAACAAACTAATTTTACTGTTATATGGTTTTTATTGCCTTTAGTAAACGAAATTTAAAAACAAAAAACAAAAAAAAAATCGTTTAATTAGAGTGTTTAGGTCAAACAGCTCAAAACAGAGATGTTTATGTATCATATTATATGTGCAAATTACTGGATCATATATTGAGCCTGAATATTATTCGTATCCTCACTGGTATGTGGTGCTTTGTGGGATATGTCCACTCAAACTCCTCTTATCGAGTCCTTCAAAACATCAACACCTTCTGCTTCGGTCTCATTGTTCCATGGCCGTAAAATAATGAGATACTCCATCAATGTTGAGTTTTCATCTTCTATTCTATCATATAATGGGCTTTTGTGTTTAATAATAAGATCTCTGATTATATGTTGGACTGGACTCCTTAGCCGAAAGAGACTATACAAATATCTATCTATACTATTATTTGCAAAGTAAAAATTTGGAATCAAGCTCTCACATTAAAAGTTAGAGTGGTTAATATCGTTTATACCATTAATGAATAATTATATAAATTAGTCAAAAGATAAAAACAAATTTCAAATCAATCTGATTAAAAAATGATTAAAATTAATAATAAATTATTTATACCCTTAATGAATAAATGATATAAATTAGTCGAAAATAAAAACGA
The DNA here is from genome assembly GCF_020379485.1 of Brassica napus. NCBI lineage: Eukaryota > Viridiplantae > Streptophyta > Magnoliopsida > Brassicales > Brassicaceae > Brassica > Brassica napus. The sequence goes on along the minus strand of NC_063438.1, from coordinate 21,710,126 downwards.
ATTTTAAATATATCTAATTAAATAAGTGATTAAAATTAATAGTAATAAGAATTATCTAGAATATAAATAATTAAAAACAAATTTATATTAATACTATTATATTTATATTAGCTAATTGACTATAAATAAATATAATAAAATTTTCAAAAATAAAAATATGTTTTAAAACATAAGATAATTCTTAGATATATTCTGTTGTTATCTGAAAATAATATTTTATTATAAAATTTATTGTTAGATATAAAACAATTTATAATTAAATGTTAATCAAATAAATATATTTTCTAAAATATATGTGAATGTTTTGAAAATTTAACACAACAATAAACATATATATATTTTTTGATAAAAAAATAATGAATATATTTTAATAATATTTTATTTATATGTTATATTTGATAATTGACTATAAGTAAATATAATAAAATTCTCAAAAATAAAATATATATTTAAAACATAAGATAATTCTTAAATATGTTTGTTTTTTTATCTGAAATAATATTTTTTACTATAAAATACAAAGTTTAATGTTTTATCTTTTTAAAAACATATAATTAATAATTTATTATGTTGGTTTTGATTTAATAGTTATAAAAAAATAAATATCTATAAGAACACTATGTCCGCATGTGCGGACAGAACACCTAGTTATAACTAAAAAAGAAGTATTAAATTATAAGCTTTTTAGTTTTTGCTATATAATAAAAATCATCCCATTGAAAACATATAAATATATATATTAATATTTTGAGAAAAAAATCATATAAATACCTCAACTGAATTTTAATAAGCTTTCTGATAGCCAAACTGATGACAAAAAAAAAAAGATAGCCAAACTTTTTTTGCTATCCGGCTTAATACTGGAAATAATCATTTTGCTCAGTTTAATACACTTAATTTTAAAATTATTATCATTTTAATACAGTAACTATTTTCATTTTAACAATAAACACTAATTTTCTAAAAAAACTTTTAAAATCTCTACAATTCATAAACAAATCTTTGAAAAGTTCAAATTTTCTTTTAAGTTTCAAGAACAAAATTAACTAAATTTTGGATAAATTTTTAAAATTTATAAAAATGAATTCTGAATAAAATAAAAAATTTAGTAAAATATTTAAGAAAAAAACTAAGTTTGGAATTAAAACTAATACTTATATCATAATTGTTAAAAATTATCCAAAATTTAGATATTTTTATTCCAAAACTTAAAAATAAAATTAGATATTTTAAGATTTAGTTTAAAATTTTGAATTTTTTTAATATGAAACTTACTAATATTTTTGATTAAAAACATAGTTTAAGTATTAGAATGAACATAGTATTCAAAGTAAATGTATTAAAAGGAGCAAAATAATTAGTTTGGTTATTATACTGGATAACAAAAAAGTGGGTATTAAGAAGCTAATCAAAATTTTAATTGGGTATTTTTAAGAAATTTTCCTTAATATTTTAGCAAAATGTTGTTAGTAAATTTTGTCCAAAAATGATAATCTTAACAAATACGGAAATTTCATTTATAGTCAAAGCAACAAAAAGGCATTAAACTTAAACTTTTTGACATGAACTAAGGTTAAACCCGTCCTACGGACTGGTACACAAATATAAAATAATTTAAATATATTTAAAGTGTTTCCATTTCTAGCTAAAAGTTAAATTAATTTTTACATTTTTATCACGTCAAATTTGTCTATTTATTTTACAAATCATAAACTTAGCTAAACATAATCTAGTTATTTTACAGATCAAATTACAAATGATAAAATATAATTTTTTTTAAGTTTGTTCTAATTTAGCGTCTAACGATATGTCACTTCGACTATTTTTACTAAAGAAACATCTAACTAATAGTTGTAGTCTAATCTAGAGATCTAATGTTAAATTTTCAAAATTGCCCTTCACTTTAATACACAGTCACACGCAAAAAGTAAAAGGATATTATCGTAAACTAAGCTTGTCATCATCTGCTTTTGTTGTGGAAACTCATCCTCTGTCGACTCGAAAAACGTTTTTTTTTCTCCAAGAACAAATCATTTTCTCTTCTCTTATATGTTTGCCTCTTGAAATTTTCCGCAAAAAACCTCTGATTTCACACAATCAGATTTCGAATTGGAGCTACGTCAAAAAGATATCTCTGATTGATTTAGAGACTTAGGGGTAAAAAAAATATTGGTGCATGGAAGAGTAGTGATTTGGAGAAGAGTTTGGAAGTCGTTTCTAGCGGTTTCAGCGCATAGTTTGCTCTTCTCCTTCACCCTTCTTCTCACTCTCTAGCTTGATCGTGTTCTTTCTCAATCATGGTGGTCAGTTTCTTTCTTTCTTTTTTCATAATTTTCTGCCTTGACTTCTTTGTATAGTCAAAGTTGGGATAATTATCTGAATCAGTTGATGGGTTTCTCTGATATTGAGTTTTGACTAAGTTTTAGTTTGGGTACAAACTATAAAAAATATATCCTTGTGTGTTTAACGATGTCTAAAGTAGAAGCCCTTATCATCCTTAAGCTCTGTTTTTTGCAGATTTATATGTACACCCTTGTGGCTGTTTCGTCCTGTGATTTCTCGTGGTAGATTTCGCTGCATGCTACATCTATGACATCTTTTGTGGTTATCACCTTTGCTCTTTGTTAGCATCATGTTGTTTGTAAATTTTAAATTCCGGGTTTGTGGCAGTGGGCTCCTTTTCAATCTGTCATGGCAACACCACTGCTTGTTGCTTTTGAGATCATGCTCTGTGTACATCTTGAAGATCAATATGGTATACTCTTTAACTTGTAATATTAATCGCGGCTGTATTTATAGCTGGTTTTTGTTTATGATAGATTTGGTTGTGTCCCTGACTCCTTGTGTTGTAGTTGTTTATGATATATTTGGTTGTGTTTTACTGTTGCTTGCGTTCGGGTAGGGATTTGGGACTGGAATTGGTTTCTTAGTTATTGTTCAATACTACTTACCATTATTCCAAAAAGGTTGCAACTCGTTATGTTTTCATTTCCTTTTTGTTCTTAGGAAAGAATGATTCTTGCTCATTTGTGTGATGAGCTGAAAGGACTAAAAAAAATTATGTGCATAGTAATATTCCCATAATTTTTCTCTTGCCAGTCTCTCCATCTTACTGGTTTGGAAACCATATATTTTTATTCAAAATGCAGTCATTGGTCTATATTTCCTTTGCACTTGAAAACGCTATAACCGCAAGATTGAATGATGGGTATGTTTTTTTTTTTTTTGCATTTTTATGTGTTTTTTATTTTTATTTTATTTATGGTCATTGCATAGCATACTCTTATTGGAAATTGTCTTCTCTTAAGTATGAATGGGTGGTCTGAGACTATTGGAGATAAAACGACTCTTGGGAGTGAGACTCTTTTACCAACATGTGTACCTGTGACTATTTCACTTTCGATAGCTCGTTCTGCCATATGAGCCACGATGAGTCTTGTCCCATTGCAGAGACATTTATAGCGATGTGCTTGAGAGTGAGATAAGCAGTCTCTACGTACAAAATATTTGGAAATAATAAATATGTAAAACTACACTTTTTTCAAATAGATGTTAAATGTAGTATTTTCATTTTTTATATTGTATATTTACTTAAAAATGTAATAGGTGTTTAATATAGTATTTCCGTTTCTTATATTGCATATTTATTTATTCTAGTTTTCTTGCTTTTATATCAAATGATATTATTACGATAGATGTTTAATGTAATATTTATGTTTCTTCTATTGTATATTTAATTATTCTTTATTTTTTATTATAATGTAATAATTCCATATAGACACTTCATGGAGCCTCAAATAGTTCATTTTATTAATATAGATTTTAAACATATTCAAAAGAAAACAGACTAATTTTCTAATTGTGCCAGTTTTAAAGCCCATAAGCTAATGTTCTTATTTTACAACAATTATTTTATTTATATAAAATATAACATTACAAATAAGATAATAAAAATGAAACAAAATGAACATTTAAAATAAAGAAAATACAATATAACACATGAAATAAAATTTGAAATTTTTTTCTTCCAAACCTCTTCGATAATAGAATAACAATTCTATCTTTTCGATGCGATTACATTCAGCAATCAAACAGTCGATCAACTTCCAAACCTTCCTTTGCAACTTTCTTTGTTGTATAACATTGGCCCAAACTCCAATTTAGATATATATATATATATATATATATATATTTATTTATCGATTAAGAATCCAATATAATGATTCTCTCAAAATGAATAAAGTTCGGACTTGCCAATTTTTAACAATTCGAAAAACATTGCCATAAAAAAATTGTTCTCTTAATATTTGTTATTGCACACTCTATCAATGATGGTTTCCCTGGAAATTGTTTCCAGAACAAAGAAATTAGGATAAATTCCTTACCACTTGAATTTGGATTCGACTCAAACATATTGACTGTTTTGTCGTCGATCCTAGCCACCAATTCCATGCCAGAGATAAGAACAACTAATTGAATTATGAAGTGGTTAACACCGAAAACGCAGTGAGTAATTATGCAACTCTTCTTTATTAGAGAGAATAGAAAACCACAAAGAAATCGTTTCAAAAGAGAACCTGAAGATAGCTACTGTTCTTTCTTTTCTTGTTCTTTCGAGCGAAAATATCATTTTTGTCAGTACTGTTATTTAATAAGAATCACCGCGTAAATACGGACGATGGATCTTTATTTTGTGAGCCAGATAAGTATCATCGACTAGTCGAGAAGTTAGTATATCTTTCGATCTCGTGACTGGAGCTATGCTACTCCATTCATATTTTATCTTAATTCCTGTTTGTGACGTGCATTGGGAAGCCGCATTATGCGTCATCTATTTCCTCAAAAGATCACTAGGACAAAATATTTTCTACTCACAACTGATAACTTGGAGTTCTCCGTGTATTTTTTCGCGGACTGGTCCTCATGTCTCATCACTCGTCGTTTGCTAAACTTGTTTGCAGTTATGCTAAGTGGATCTTCGATTTCCTATAAAACTAGAAAGAAAGACACAATATCTCACTCTTCCACATAAGCTGAATATCGAGCTAGGGTCGTAGCTACTTGCGAGATCACGTGGTTTCTTTCGCTTCTGTTAGTACACATATACTTTAGTATTTCTGTTAGTACACATGTCCCATTTTATTGTGATAGTCAAGAAACAGTTATATTGCGTCCAATCCAGTTTTTCACGAAAGAACCAAATATATTTAAGTGATATAAATTAACATATAATAAAATTGAATTGTTTTCAACATAGATGAGTGAAAGTAGTGAATCAGATATTCTTTGGTTTAGGGTTTGACAACATATGTTGTAGTATTGTATGTATTCTTAGGGTTAGATTTTGGAAAGCTTAAATGTTTTTTTGAAAAATTAAACTTTTATCTACATGTGATTATTTCTGTGTATAGTAAACACTTTTTAAGTTTAATTTGATTTTATGAAGTGTTTAGTTAGTTAATTTAGTTTAAGGGTTATGTTTAGGATCTAGACGACTAACATGTATGTGATGCAATTTATGATAATCTTATTTGAATGCGTTATATCAGAACCAAAAATCAACTTATAAACATTCTTATCAAAGTACTTGGCCGTCTTCAGTTTGATGTTTCATTATCTGAATTGGGTATTAAGGATCTTCAATCTCTAACTTCAAAGGAAGAGTTAGAATTCATTTCTATACTATTATTTGAGAAATGAATTAGCTTCCTAGTCATGTTCTCCATGATTTTAGGTTATTTGCTTATTTATCATATTATTTTTCTTATTTGCATGTTTTTATTTATTTTTAGAAGCTTATTTGTCATATTTTTGATGATTTTAGGTTGATTCATTAGTTTTAATAAATAATTTTAAAAATTGCTTAAACTACCACATTCCTAACACTATTTTCATGTTCACATTAACCACATTCACCCTCACTTTTAAAGAGATAAATAAACACTTCAAACCATGGGAGAATTTTCATGTTTACCACATTGTTGATATCATTATTCATGTTTACCTTCAATAAAGAGACATTTTCAAAAATACATTATTCATTAAGAGACAAAAGACTCTTATACTCTTTATTAACAAAGTATGGTCTAACCATTTTTCATGATGGGACTAAACCTATACTAACCAAAATCCTTTTAAACATGGTTTTAATTGTTTAGATTACTTGTGGACATTCTCATGATAAACAAAAACAACCATTATGTATAAACTACAATTGCAAGTTAGCTTTTATGAGAAATAAACTATCTTATATACTTCTAATCAAAATAAATATGACCAACGCTCATATGCAAACAATCATGGGCTTTGTTTATAATGTAAAAAATTGATATTTTTATTAAATATTTCATACGTTCTAGATCTTTGTTTATGATGTGAAATGTCATCTATTAATTAATACTAGAGATTGACCCGTGCGACCGCACATGTGTATGTAACAATTTATGTATATCATATATTTTGTTATTGTATCGTGTTATATATATATTTATTAAATGTGAGTTGGAACAGTTATGTAACTATACAAAAAAAATTGGATGTAAATATATATATATATATATATATATATATATATTAATATACTATGTTGGATCAAATTTATATTGACATTTCTTTCATATTTAATTGTATGATGGAAATGTATTATTAGTTTATTATGCGTTTGGGTCAAACTAAAAAAGAGTTACAACTATTCTAAAAACCCAATTGGACAGGATATAAATTGACCCGCCTATTTTAATTAAAATCATGAGAATAAAGTTAATTTTATATTCAAATATGAAGCTGATATTCCTGGAATATTCCTTTTTTATTAAAAAAAATTGATGATAATATTCCAAAAAGTTTATAATAAGGAAGTTTATAACATAAATGAATCACGTCTAATATATATGCATAATACTTTATTGGTAAGTTATAGTAATAAGCATTAATTTTGTTTATATATGATAATGAATACATATTATAAGACCAAAAGCGTGGAAGCTAGCTTTTAAATTGTTTTTCATAGTTTAGGTTATTTTTAATATTTGTTTCAATAGTTTGTTAATATGGGTGTATTTTAAAATTGATTTAATTACATTTAACTCAGATTTATTTAAGAAAAACACATTAATCTAACTGAAAAAAACAAGCATTAAAATAGGAAATTCAATTTAATGCTCAGGGTATGGAAGTGTAATAATAAATTTAAAAACTAAGGGATATTTTTAATGGGTACTTCTTTTTTAATAATATAGATATATTTACACTAACTTTATCCAAATAAATATATATACATCAATCCAAATCATTTTTAAAATAGGATGTCAATAATATATTTAGTAACAAGAAATTATTTTTACTAAATCTTAACAATGTATTCAAAAATCAAAAAATTGAAAATATTTTTGGTTGACAAATAATAATTTATTAGAATATTCTCTCTATATATTCTTTGAAACTTGGTTCCAAATCTGCATATTTTTTTAATTAAGATAAGACATTCTTTTAACAAAATGTTTTAGCAATAGTGTTTCCTAAAAACATTTTTATTTATATTTAATTTCTTTGCTCGTGTGGGACATGTGTTAATTCATACTTTCTTGGCCATAGTTGACCAAAAAAATTTGAAGCTCACACTTTTTACATTACTAAGAGAAAATGATGCAACTGTGAACTCAATCTTGATTACTGGTCTAATTAGAACGATATTTGAAACTCGCACTATTTACATTATTAAGAAAAAAAGATGAATCTATACACTTGAATCATGTATTTTGTGAGTTTAAATGAGTAAATAGACAATAATAATAATCTGGAGGAAAGTTTATACAAACCTTCAATTTTGTTTTTGTTGAGAAATTAAACATTAGAAATAGATGATTTAGAATTCAGTAAACCTCAAGAAAAACAAGACTCATATATGGTAGGTATAGTAGACCAAAAATAAGAAGCATAACCATTCAAAAACACTAACTTCTTTAAATCCACGCTTAGCAAGGATTAAAAATCTAGTCTATACTATTAAAATGGAAAGAATCCTAAAAAATCTACTTAAACAAAGTTGTTAGACCATTTCATTATACTTAACTATTTATTTGGTTTTACCTTATATTTCTCTAACTATATAAATACTTTACATAATTTAAATAAACTCATTTATTAATCTTCCATAATCTATTATATAATTACTCTAACAATAAATCTCCATGAATATATGACATATTATCCAAACATGTTTAACATGATGTGGTCACTACCACATATAGTTCCATTAATAGTATAATTTTTAATGGTTTAGTTATGTTTAATAGGTATATAATTTGTATTTTAAAAATTTAAGTACTCATTTAATCTTTTATTTTTTGGTTCCAAAAATATATGATATGCTCTGTTATTTAAGAAATTTAGCTTAATTTTGATTTTTTTCTTCAGTTTGATACGGTTCAAGTCATCCGGATAAATGTACCCAAAACTATATACATTATCTTATATAGAAATTATATAAGAAGAATTTATTTAATTTCAAAAATAAATTTGTGTTTTCTAAACACGATCAAAATGTAGTTTCCCATTATTCTGTAAGGATAATATTACCATTATGTTGATAAATGATATCCTAATACATTAGCTGTGTATATAAACCATGTAAGGTACTGTAGTCAAGAATACGACCTTTTTACAATATTTTTGATCGGAAGATCCCTCTCCTCCTCCTCCTCCTCCTCCCGCAAGTCAAGTCACTTTTGAGTCGCTTTGGGTCATTCGTTCTCAGTGATGATGGATATCGATTTCAACGAATACAAGCTCAGGTGCGAGCTCCGTGGCCACGATGACGATGTACGATCTCTCTCTCTCGTTTTTCCTCCTTCCTTGTTCACGATTCTCCTTCGAGATTTCGAAACTCCGTCCCTTGTAACTTTAGAGTCTGTTAGCTTGATCCAGCTCCGTGATTCCACTTGAATGTGATTTTGCATTGCCTCAATTTCAATTTCATGTGTGGATTTGATAATTAGAGCGAGCCTTAGGTTTCTGATTAGATGCTCGATACTGTAATTGACCTAATTGTAATTTGATTCTCTCAGGTCCGTGGAATATGTGTGTGCACTTACGAGCATATAGCTACCTCGTCAAGAGACAGAACCATTAGGATATGGTCACTTGATTCTGATAATAAGCGAAAGTATTCACCTTCCAAGATTCTTCTGGGTCATACGAGCTTCGTTGGACCGCTTGCATGGATCTCTCCCAACGAGGAGTATCCTGAAGGAAGGCTCGTCTCTGGGAGCATGGATACTTCCGTTTTCGTTTGGAACTTGACTAATGGAGAGATTGTTCAGGCATTGAAGGGTCATAAGATGCAAGTCACTGGTGTTACTCTTGACAACGACGACATTGTTTCATCTTCTGTTGATCAGTAAGTCAGTCAGTGTATATTATTAGCCTGTGGCTTTCCTTTGCTGTTTATATTATTTTATTCTAAAGCCTAGTTCTAGCTAGTTCTAGGTGTTTAGTAGTGTTAACTGTGTCTGTTTTTGTCTTGATGTGCCTTACTAGCTTGTTATACAAGGGTAAATGTATTGGAATAATGTCTACTAGTATTGTCTAGTATAACTTAAGTTCTCATTTGTTTTTCCCCTTGTTCTGAAGAACTCTGAAACGATGGAGAAACGGCCAGCTTGTTGAATCTTGGGAGGCGCACCAGTCGCCTATTCAGGCAGTGTTGAGATTGCCGTCTGGTGAGCTCGTTTCTGGTTCAAGTGATACCACTCTCAAACTCTGGAAGGGAAACACAAGTCTACGAACTTTTGCTGGGCATGCAGGTAAAGATATGAGAAGCTGCAGTAAAGATATCTTATCTTGTGAAGTGCTAATATAATGACCTTTTGTTTTGCAATGTAGACACTGTTAGAGGATTAGCCGTGATGCCTGATTTAGGATTTCTTTCAGCATCACATGATGGGTAAGTTATTTGCTTCGTACAACCTCTTGCTTGTTCCATGCCATTTTCCCAGTAAATCAGGCTCATCCATCTGTTCCTTATCGGATTTTTTTTTATATAAACAGCTCAATCAGGCTCTGGGCTCTAAGTGGCGAAGTTCTTTTGGAGATGGTTGGGCACACCTCCATTGTTTACTCGGTTGATGCTCATGCATCTGGCCTTATTGTTAGTGGGAGTGAAGATCGCCATGCCAAAATATGGAAAGGTAATGGTGTTTTTCCTTTTAATTTGAAGTCATGTTTCTTATAGCTTGAGGTGTTGTTCTTACTTGTTGCTTTTGTTTGGTACAGATGGAGTATGCGTTCAGAGTCTGGAACACCCAGGCTGTGTTTGGGATGCCAAGTTCCTGGAGAACGGAGACATTGTGACTGCATGTTCAGATGGAGTGGCTCGTGTCTGGACAGTACGTGATGGCATGATTGCAGATCAAATGGAGATTGATGCCTTTGATTCTCAACTTTCTCAGTATAAACTGAGCAGGTGATCTGATCATTAAATCCTGTGTCCATAGAGTTTTTTTTTCTTTCATTTTTTTCCCGTGGCAGTTTCATGATTTTTAATGATGTTGTGTCATATGTTCCTAATCTCAGGAAAAAGGTTGGGGGAATGAAACTTGACGAGCTGCCGGGGCTTGATTCTCTGACTTTACCAGGTGCCACTTAGTATCCAAATTTTGTATTATAAATCCTGTCGAAAGTTGTAACTGATACTATCTGGCTATGGTCATTCTTACTATTTGATGTATTCTATCAGGTACCAGTGATGGCCAGACAAAAGTCGTAAGGGAGGGAGACAACGGTGTTGCTTATGTATGGAATATGAAGGATCAGAGATGGGACAAAGTATGTCAACATATTGAGCTTTTATATCTTTTTTCTTAATCTTTCTAGTTTGTTGGCTACATGTCATTTTTGCTATTCACTTGAATGCTGCTTTATTATTAACTTTTTCCAGATTGGTGAGGTTGTTGATGGGCCAGAGGGTGTGGCTGACCGTCCTCTCCACGATGGAGTTCAGTATGATTTTGGTTAGATTACAAACCTATTATGACTTTATTTAAAATCGAAGTGACCAAAAGTCTTAGGCGGTTTTTTATTTTTCTTATAGTTTTCGATGTTGACATTGGTGATGGGGAACCTATCCGAAAGCTTCCTTACAATCGATCAGGTACCTGAACTGTGTTGCTTCCAAGTGCAACTACAAGCAAATGCTTCAGTTTATTTATACCTAAAGTGGTTTCTTGTTTGGCAGACAATCCGTATGATGCAGCTGACAAATGGCTTCTAAAAGAGAATCTTCCCCTCGCATATCGGCAGCAGATTGTTGAATTTATATTACAGAACTCTGGGCAGAAGGACTTCAATTTTAATCCATCTTTCCGTGATCCCTTCACGGGCGGTAAAATTTCTCATGTTTTATAACTATTTAGTCTGAGATTTTGTTTTCAGGTTTTAATGTCATTTGTTTGTTCTGCCTGTCTTTGTGTAACAGCAAATGCTTATGTGCCTGGGCAGTCATCTCATACAGCTGGTATGAATATATTATCTGGGCTATTCTCACAAAGTACTTTCAAGGATTTCAGATTCTTGTGAAAATTTTGCTTTTGACCCATGCACTTTGACTCTTTTCTGTTGCAGCAACTACGGCAAAACCCTTATACAAGCACATTCCAAAAGTATGCTAGTTTTCTTCTTTCTTTATTCCTGTTTTGTATTTTTAGATACTGATTCACTGTTTCTGACATTGCTTTGTCCAGAGAGGTGTACTAGTTTTCGATGTTGCTCAATATGATGGGATCCTGAAAAAGATGACAGAGTTCAACAATACTCTACGATCTGATCCAGTAAGCTCTCAGTAACTTCTGCCACACGAGCACAGTTGCACCAAGAATTATTCAATGGTTATTTTACAATTTTCTAGTGCTGGTAGTTTATGTTTCTGATACTATTTTTCCATCTCATGAAGGTACATACTGACAAGTCCCTGACAGAAGTTGAAGTATCCAGAGTAGGCGCAATGGTGAAAATACTCAAGGACACATCACATTACCATGCTACCAGTTTTGCTGACATGGATATTTCTTTGATCTTGAAAGTGTTACAAGCATGGCCACCTGCGATGATGTTTCCTGGTAGGTCTTCAGACTGTTTAAGCCATTTAGGTAGTAGTAATATAGCTGAATCAGTTGATTTTCTTGTATGCTTATACAACAATCTAAAATGAGATATGTTTTGGTTTCTTTGATAAGTATTATTGTTTTCTTACAGTCCATAAAGCAATTTAGGTAGCCAATGTTTTCTCGTGTTAATTGTCGGATATAGCGCTTATGCGTATGTTTTTGAATATGCAGCTACCGATTTAGTCAGGATGCTCGTTTTGCATCCTCATGGAGCAAGTCTACTTATCAAGCATGTGGAAGGCAACAATGGTAATCATCTCACGTGAAGCTAATGGTTTCCCAACATGAATTATAGTATCAGCTAATGTTCTTCACTAACTTGTATCTCTCTGTAAATTAAACTCAACTAGATCTGCTTCTGGATCTTATAAAGAAAGTCACAGAAGATTCGGCTCTTCCTGCAAATCTTCTAACAACTGTTCGTGTCCTTGTTAATCTATTTAAGAATCCTTCATTTCATTACTGGCTACAAAGGCATCATAGTCAAGTAAGTACTGTTTTTTTCTTTGGTTTTATATCGCAATTAGAGAATCTGTGATTATCTCCATGAACCAGCTACTGGTATCCTTGTCGAGTACCAATGTTTGAGGCTTTGAGCTGCGTCTGGGAACAGGAATGAAGTTTATAATTGTATTTTACTATAGTGCCTAAGATTTGTGTTTGTGTGTTTTATTATGATGATTTGAAACAGTGGTTTCTCGGGTACTCAGCCTTTAATGTGTGATGTCCATTGATGCAGATTCTTGATGCCTTCTCAAACTGTTATTCATCCCCAAATAAGAATCTGCAGTTGGCATATTCAACGCTGCTTCTCAAGTAAGATACTCTCTTATATTACTCTTGCTCTTTAATCTATGATACAACATTGTTGAGTTTTTATCAGACCCCATGACCTTCTATATATTTTTGTTTTGCTTTGCAGTTATGCAGTGTTATTAATAGAAAAGAAGGATCAAGAAGGCCAAGCTCAAGTCCTTTCAGCAGCATTGCAGGTAAAATTAAATTTGGTCTGAACTGAACCTCACCTGTTGTAGTAAAATCTGAGAACCAATGTATTGTATTATCAATATTTGTCCTAAAAAACATTGATCTCTTAAACAGATTGCAGAAGAGGACGCTGCAGATGTTGATTCCAAGTTCCGGAGTTTGGTAGCAATCGGCTCGCTGGTTAGTTCTTCCTTTTATGGACAATATGTATATATGCTTGCTGCTGGTTACACAATTTTTCTTTAACCTGACAGATGCTTGAAGGCTTGGTGAAGAAGATAGCAATAGATTTTGAGGTGGAGAGCATTGCGAAATCAGCAAAGGCATCTAAGGAAGCTAAGATTGTGGAAGTTGGTACTGATATCGATTTTGTAATTCGCCAACCTTAAATGAGAGACTTGTGAAGGCGCCCGAGATTAGGACATGATTTGTATTCTCTTTTATTACTTGAAAACACAGCTATATTTTCTAGCAGAGCATCATTTTTTTTTAGGCCTGAGAAAAAAATCTGAGATCCAAACCCAACTCTAACCGAGAATCCTGAAAATTTGAATAACCAAAAAGATCTGACCCGAAAACTTGAATTAATATCCAAAATCAGTATTCAAAATTTAAATAAATGTTTAAAACACTCAATTTCATCTTTATTTTGATGGGATATTTAAAATATCTAAACTGTTATTAATGGAAGTTACAAAATACTGTCTATCTAACCATATTATTAAATATTAACCATACAAATTTGAATATCAACAGTGGAAAACAATGAAGAGGATAGTGATCATGGTTTCCACTTGGAATAGAACTTGTGATCACCCCACATCAACATCCTACTAAGCGAAACCCTAACGCCCTTCTTCTTCAAATGCCAATGCCTCGGCTTTATCCTCCTCCCCAAGCTAAACCCAAAGTACTGCGGAAACTTCTTCAACTCTTCCAACTCTCTCTCCATATCGTAAACCAAAAACTCAAACTTGGGCCTCAAGTTATCCTCCACACTGTACCCAAATATCGCCGGTATCCTCCCACACACTCTCGCCGCTTCCTCGTGCTCAAACCCTATGCTCTTTAGAAACCTCACCTTCGCTCTCAGCTTCTCCACCCTCGTGTTCAGCACGTGCGCGTTCGTCTTGCTCGCTCTGTTCAGATTCTTCACCCCCAGCTCCTTGAGGTAAACCAGCGTCGGCCTCAAGCAGTACTCCACGTCGGAGAGGAGGAGGCTCGGGCAGTTCACGATCAGTCCTCTGGATTCCGCGGCGGAGGCTCCGATCTCGCCGGCGAGGAAATCGAAGACGGGATTGGTTTCGGAGATGGAGAAAGTCGGAGAGAAGAGCTGCGGGCAGAGGTAGACGAGGCGAGGGAAGTCTCCGTCGGAGATTCCTTTAGATTTAAGGAAGTTCACGGCGGAGAGGATCGCCGGAAGGTTGTCCACCGGAGGAGCGAGTCTTGGATTCTGAGGGATTACGCCGAGAGACGAGAGGTATCTTAGATTTTCGCGGTGTGAGGTGTGAAACTTGAGATAGAGAGGTCTCGAGCTTGGAGGAGGAGAGGAAGACGAGGAGAGTGATGATAGAGGTTGAAGACGAAGCGAAGCGGTTACAGTAGCCATAGATAGATTCCGTCGTTGATTCTTTATCCTCATCCCGGTTCGATTTTATATTACCAGATGTTAATTTTAATCTGGTTCAGTATAAAGCCGGTTCAGATCCATTGGGCTAAAATTGAAAGCCCATCAATATAAAACCCTAGACGATCGTCTTCTTCTCCGGCCTCCAGATTCTCACTCGTTGATTTCTCTCTCGTCGCTCAGGAAAATGAAGCCGGTGATAGGTACGGTGGTGTCGAACAAGATGCAGAAGTCGGTGGTGGTAGCCGTGGACAGACTCTTCCACAACAAACTCTACAATCGCTACGTCAAGCGTACTTCGAAGTTTATGGCTCACGACGAGACGAACGCCTGTAACATCGGCGATCGAGTAATTCCCTTGATTTTCTTATGCTTTTTTTTTTCTCGAACTCAAATTTTCGTGAGATTTAATTTCAGATGACATTTGATTACGAACTCGTAAATCAAGTGGGCACTTAACGAAGCTTGCGTCTTATCGATTTTGTTAATCAATGCAGGTGAAGTTGGATCCGTCAAGGCCATTGAGCAAGCATAAGAATTGGATTGTTGCGGAAATCATAAAGAAAGCACGAATCTATTCTCCGCAGGCTGCTGCTGCTGCTGCTCTCAGTTTCTCAGCTGCGAAATCTCCCTCTGAGTCTTCGGTTCCCCCTGTTTCGTCTTCCTAAGGTGTATCAGACTTCTTTTGTGTTGAGTTTCACTAGCAAGTTCAGTGTAGTGTCTCTTGGCACCTTTTCAAAGATTAGGTTGTGTTTCAGTTTTGTGGAACTTCATGTGACTTTGTTGTTTCTGAAAATAAATTATTTGACATTTGGCACTGCTACTATGTAGCAATATTGCTAGTTTGGCATTTCATTTTACTTTTCTTGAAGTTGTTAGAAACCATTGTGCGGCTGGGCTGGCTACCTTGTCTTGGTCTTACCACTACAATTTATAGGTTTGCAGATACCTTTCTCCTAAAGGTTACCTGTTATTGTAGAACATATATGGTGGTAGTCAATAAAAACCTTACCTTTTTGGTTGCTTAGCCTTTACCTCTCTCCCTCACACTGCAGTTGAACCGCAAACTCACATTAGGGTCGAGAAATGTGTTTCTCAGACTGACAGCGATAGTAGAGGAGAATCATAAAACGTAGGATGTAGGATTAGTCCATCAGCTGTAGTGTAGTGCTTTTTGGTGATGCTGGTCACTTGTATGATTGATCAGTTTGATGGTATAGACCATAGATGATAGATGATTGTTACTCCTCAAATGTATATATATTGAAAGCCGATCTGCGAGAGAGTCGATGAAAAATGATGATGCAGAGCTACCTACATAATTACCTATATTATTACACAAACCAGACATCTCTGAGTAAGTTTCTATATAACCAGCCAGTTTTGTACCGTGAGCTTAATAAATATTAAGAAGTTGATCATCAAAGAAGAATGAAGACGGAGACCACACGTATATTCAAATATCGGCACCCTGTTTTGCCAAGTCAACGAGCGCCGATCACAGCTAGCTCGAAAATGTTCTCACAAAAAGCTAGCTAGCTATGCATGATAAATTCTCTTGCGACTATGTTGTTTATATCAATCCGGTGGATCAATCCCAAGTGTTATCTGGTGCAGAGCTAGTAAACCGGGTTTAATGTGAAAGTAGAGCTGGTTAAGCTCGATTGAAATCCGGTTATTGAAGCTAAAAACGTGACGTTTTGGACACAAACTAAACTAATGGTCTGGTGTGGAGCAAGTAAAGCGGATTTAAATGATGTTAGTGTATGCCCCTCGTTATCATGGGATAAGCATAATGTATCGAACATAACCAACCTATGCCATGTCAGCACTCCATTAAACAATGATTGGTCTGTTATGATGTTATGTAGGTCCCATCATATCAGGATGCAGTGGCACACCTCCTCGTCTCTCTCTCTGTCCACCCAGAAGATAAAATTCAATCAGAACAAATTTCGATTAATGTACAAGAAACAACACTAACTCAGCTTCTTCTCTAGCAATGGAAGGAACTAGTTTTCTCCGAGGGCAGCCTCTAACAACAGTACCCTCTCTTCCCAGAAAAAGGTTCCTCCTCCAAGGATGGAAGAGCAATCAGATTGTCAGGTTTTCAGGTTTGAAGAATCAATCCGATTCTCGAAAGTCAAGGTCTTTCTTCGATCTTAGCCTCAGAGCTTCAGGTAGTGTTCAACAGTTTTAACCTAATGATCTGTATGTCCTCTGCATTTCATTTTTTCAAGTTGCATTTGAACAGTTTTGTTAATTGGTTTCTTTCGTTATCATTGTTTAGACAAAGGTCCCATAAAGGCAAGCTCTGCCGTAACTGATGCAAGCCCCACGAACTCAGAATTCAAGGAACAAGACCTTGTCTTTGTAGCTGGTGCTACCGGTAAAGTTGGTTCTAGGACTGTAAGGTTAGTTTCTTCTTGTTTTTTTCTTAACTCTCAAGAATTTTTTTTAGCAATGCTGGTTAGTTATCATTGTCATCTTTCATCTAGGGAGCTACTGAAGCTCGGATTCCGAGTAAGAGCTGGAGTTCGAAGCGCTCAGAGAGCAAAAGGTCTTGTGCAGGTATGACTCATATTTAACACTCTATAGTCATCCTTTGAGTGATCCTTATTGCAACTAAATACTTTTGCAGAGTGTTAAGGATATGAACACAGATGAAGGAACTCAACGTAAGAGTAAAATGTTTTGATTTATTATTTGCTATTAATTTTTGTTTGTGGTAGAAGAAAAGGTAACAGGCAGTGTCTGTGTCTTTTTAGCCCAGCTGTAGAAAAGCTTGAAGTTGTGGAATGTGACTTGGAGAAGAAAGACTCAATACAGCCTGCACTGGGGAATGCATCTGTGGTTATATGCTGCATAGGTGCTAGCGAGAAAGAAATATCCGATATCACCGGCCCTTACAGGATTGATTACTTAGCCACCAAAAACCTTGTTGATGCTGGTAAGCCAAACAAAAAAACAATACACTCTCAAAGATGTTTGTTCATTGGCCTTTCTTACTATCTTTCTTGTTTCATCGTGTCTCTTTGTTTGTGTTATGAACAGCAACATCTGCAAAAGTTAATAACTTCATCTTGGTGACATCCTTGGGGACAAACAAATTTGGATTCCCTGCTGCCATTCTCAAGTAAATCTGTAATGTTTCTCTTTTGTCAGAGAAGCAGTTAGAACTTAATGGCATGTTTTTGTTTGTGAAGCCTATTCTGGGGAGTTCTTTGCTGGAAGAGAAAAGCTGAAGAAGCCTTGATTGCAAGTGGTCTCAACTACGCAGTGAGTGATAGTGATTACACAAACAGTTTCACATTCTCTTTATGGATTGTATCACACCTTAGAGTTTTGCTTTTGCATCTTATTTTCATCAGATAGTTAGGCCTGGAGGAATGGAGAGACCAACTGATGCATACAAGGAAACTCATAATCTCACTCTTGCTCTAGATGATACATTGTTTGGTGGTCAGGTCTCAAATCTCCAGGTATTGTTTTTTTCTCCCTTGTCTCTATGATACAGTGATGAAGAAGCTTTGATTTGTTTCTCTTTTTGCTTCCTTGTGATTGATCTCCAGGTTGCAGAATTGCTCGCTTGTATGGCTAAGAACCCTCAGCTTTCTTGCTCTAAGATTGTGGAAGTAGTTGCTGAAACAACTGCACCATTAACTCCAATTGAAAAGCTTCTTGAAAAGATTCCTTCAAAACGTCCTTATGTGCCTCCACCAAAGGTTTATTCTCCTTTCATTTACTAATCTTCTTGATCATCTCTCTTCTGTGATAATATGTTTATGTTTATCTCTCTGCATTTCGATTGTGGATAGGAATCAGTTGCAGCGAAAGAGGTTCCACCAGTTCCTGCTGAGCCTGTCAAGCAAGAATCAGTTGCAGCCAAAGAGGTAACACCGATTCCTACTGAGCCTGTCACGCAAGAACCAACAGCTCCCAAGGAGGATGAAGCACCTGCCGAAGTAAAAGAAGTGAAACCTAGGCCGTTGTCTCCTTATGCTGCGTAAGACAACCTTTTTTCTCAGAGGCAATAAAGTTCAATATGCTACTAAAATGACTTGTTGACATAAGAGACTGATTGTTTTTGACGTCCCTTGTTCCTTTTCTGGTTTGTGAATATATTTAGCTATGAAGACTTGAAACCTCCAACATCTCCTATTCCGGCGACAGCACTTGGTGCCACCAAAGCTAAGGAGGTGGATGCAACTCCGGTTCCGGAGGTGGAGGCAACTCAGGCTCCTGTTGACGCCAATGTAGCTCCACCACCAGAAAATCCTGTTGAGGCCAATGTCCCAGTAGTAGAAGAAGTGAAGCAAGTTGAGGAAAAGAAAGAGAGGCCTCTTTCTCCTTATGCTAGGTAAAAAAAATTTATCATCACTAAATTGATGATGATTATGATGCGCCTATGAGTTTCTATTAGTATCATCATTATTGGTCTAATTAATATGGGAGCGGTTGATAATTTTCTTTTACTTTCGTATGATGGTGCAGCTATGAGAATCTAAAACCACCTTCATCACCCACTCCTAAAGCTTCTGGTATCCAGAAGAGCGACCCTGTGGCGCCTGCTCCAACAGATTCTGATACTGGTGAAAGCTCAACAGTTGCAACGATTTTCACTGAGGAGGCAGAAGCACCACCAGCCATACCAAAAATGAGACCTCTTTCTCCTTATGCAGCGTAACAACTTTTCCTCTTTCTCTATATATAACTCGGCCGTGGTCTGTTAAGAGTCTAAACTGTGTTTTTGCAGTTACGCAGACCTGGAACCACCAACCTCACCAACTCCTGCATCAACCGGTCCCAAGAAAACAGCACCTGCAGAAGAAATCTCAGAGGTACCTGGAGGGAATGACGTGCTGCAAACGGTTGATGGTAGTGTGTAAGTATCTAGAAACCAGAATTGGAAAAGCCTGTCTAGTTTTAAGAAATGAATCTATACAATCTCAGGTTTTTGCTTGTTGTTTGTGCAGGAACACCACTGAATCTGCTTCGGTGCCAGAGGCGGAAACTGTGAACAGTGTGACAGACACTTCCCTTACCCCAGAAGAAAGTGCAGCTGATCAGCCAAAGCCAAGACCATTGTCACCTTACACAATGTGAGAGAAGCATTTTGAAAGTGTGTTCTTTGTTATTAACTTCTTATTATGTGAACTGAGAGACTAAAATGTTCGGCAGGTATGAGGACATGAAGCCTCCAACATCACCTCTTCCATCTCCGGTCATAAATCATTAGTTATGTGTGAAATGATTTGCGCTTAAACCCTGGAGCTTCTTCTTCTTTTTAGCTCCAGCTTCTTTTTTTTTTTACAAATGAGAGAAAGATGGGGAAATTCATTTTTACAGGTATGAATCAGTGAGCTGAGTAATACAAGATTCATCTTGCCTTCTGAGTTCTTCGTTTTTCTTCTGTTCAAATACTCATATTCGATAACCCATTCTCATTCGAACAACTTGATAATATATATATTCTGAGTCCATGTTTTCTTATAATATGTTCCTATTATACAAGGCTTTGCATCTTCCATTCTCTATGGTAGTTATTTAGTCATTTTTATTTGGTCTAAACATGCGAATTTATCATCGTTAAAATTGAAGGTTTGTATTGTTTTCTTGTAATTCTAATGTAATTTGAAAAATTCAATAATAAAAAATTTTCTTTTTATCCGAAGATACTATCACATTTTTTGAGTCTTTTGACTAATATAACATGTATCAAAAACTTTTGGCAGCTATATATACCCTCGACAACAATGGCAATAGATCCACACCTGATAAAATGTGAACATCATTCTCCATAGTGTAACAAAATAATCAGTTGTTAATTGTCAAATTTAATCGACAGCTTAATATAAAATTAGTAGTATGAAAAAAAAGTTTAGCAAACATAAAATTCCGTAATTAAAAAAAAAAAGAGAAGCAATAAGCACGACCGACAAAAGAAAGTTATTATAGAAACGAAATCTAGTGTGGTTTGTTGACTTCGTTTCTATAATAACTTCGGCAGATTTGGAAGTTAATGCATTTGATAACTCCAAGGACAATACTATACAACTAAACAGAAAAAAAAAAAAACAGTTAAAACGTCGTCGTACCAGCTCCAATACTTTCACCGTCTGGCATGTTTCGTCGATTTTAATTCCATTTAATGCCAAACCCCACATTCCATTAATGCTCCCTCCTTCCACTTCAATTTTTCTTCCTTTCATCCCCACCGTCCATTTTCATCTTACATATCTACCCTACACGTGTCCCTCCTCCTCCACCTCTCCGGCGATAACAGCGCCTCTGGATCTCCGCATCTTAACCGGCTCGACGAGTGCGGTGCCGTTCTGAAGAACCTCGGACTCGTCATCGATTTCGTCCGCCGCGACGATGAGCTTCCCGTCGCCGGAATCCGCTCCGATATCGGGAAGAACACTCCCGATCGCCGCCGCGAAAACGGCGATTTCGCGCTTCTGTGGTAACGTAACGAGAACACTCTCGATTTCAGGTTTCCGAACGGAGATTGACGCTGCTTGATCCACGTGGATCTCCGGTATCTCCATGGAGACACCGTCGCTGGCTCCATCGTCACTCTCTCTGATGCTGATTCCTCCCTATCGTAATCAAACGAGTAGGATCTCTTCAGCTCCCTGAATCTAGAAATTGCCGGTGATTGCTCTTCCACCGCCGCCGCTGTGATCTCCTGATCGTCTGTAACCGTCGCGGTTGCGTTTAAATTATTATTACTCCGCGGCGGAGTTTCGGTGCGGATGATGATCGCGTCACTCTCTTCATCGAGGCTTGGACGGATTCTAGGAGCCATCAAGGGAACGAACGGCGAGGTAGTCGCAACGACGCCGGATCGGAGAATCGCAGTGCGGCAGAGAGGACAGTTAGGGTGAGATCGGAGCCACTCGTCGATGCACTCAAGGTGGAAAGCATGGAAGCACAACGGAAGCGTCCGCACGTAATCTCCTTCCTCGAACTCCAACAAACAAACGGCGCAGTCCACGGCGGCGGGAGTTTTCCCCACCGCGGTGGCAGGAGAAAGGCTCTTCCCGGTGCAAGCGGCGGCGGAGTAGAGAAACAGAGGCAGCGTTTTGATGACTGACTCGTCTAGTCCGTAAGGTGAGTAGGAGGAGTAGTGAAAAGAGTCGAAAGGGAAAGGGGAAAAGGATCGGAGATCGGAGGATGAGTTTGAAGCAGAGGATAGGTGGAGGAGACGGCGCCGACGATGTCGCCACCGTCGGAAGCGGCGGAAGAGAGGCGAGAGGAATCGGCGGGAGATGAGGCGAGAGTAGGTCACGAAAAGAAAAGCGGCGGCTAAAACCACCACCATGGCGATCAAAGGGGGGCTAAACTGTAAAGGAGGATCAGAGGAAGGAGAAAGAATCTCCTCTGGTACTCCTGAATACGGTGAAAGAGACGGTGAAGCAGCTGGCGAAGGAGAAGGTGAGATATCGCCGGAGCGCGGGGGTGGTGCCGCGAATCGCATGGTTGTTTTGGTAAAAAAAACAAAGAAAGACTCTGAAACAGAGTTTCTCAGTGAAAGGTTTAACGTAAATGAGCATGCCCGAGTTGACTAAAGTAAACGGTGTTCAGAAGACTAATTGCCACGTCACTGTTTTTTTTTTTAATAATCTGATGCAGACAAATACGACGATCCAAAATTAACAATAATTAATCATAATAATTGCTAACTTGGAAACAATCCCATCCTGGAGTATTATTATTTCTATATCAATGATACTTTGGTTCTGAATTAGATAGTATGCAGGTACTAGATTTGGGTAATTGAGGATATTATTCTATTGTTAACCTAACTGTGATATATCTTAGATTAACTAGGAAGAAGAGATTAGCAAAAATCTAGCAATATGGCGTTTGAGGGAATTAAAAAAGAAGAAGAAGATAGTGCTTCTTTACGGTTGTTTGATTTTAATGTGGATTTGATGTGGTGTCCCACTCTGATACAGTGGTCTGAGAACTTTATTATTGTTATAAGTGGATTTTCATGACTTTTTTTAGAAAATTGTTCTTCCAATCTTTTATTTTCTCCATTTGTTCATACTGCCTGATAATCCAACCAAGTAGAAAGTTTTTGTTATTACAATTTGTTTGCTTTCTCTTCTACACGGCTAGACTCATTTTTGTATTTTCTAAGGGCCTGACTGGTTCAAACGCAGCGGTTGCGGTTGCGATTGCGGGTGTTTGCGGATGCGGGTGGTTGCGGTTTCTAGCGGTTTTAAGAGATTTGTACGACTGGTTCTGCGGTTAGAAATTGGTGCGTTTGCGGGATACTTATGACTGGTTAACTACTAGATACAGCAGCGGTTAAATAATAAATTAACAATATTTACATTTTATATAATTATAAAAATATCAAAAATCATAATATTATAATAAATATAGAAATTATATTTTCAAAGTTATAGTTTAAAATTTTTAAAATTATAGAAAATATTTTTATTTTAAAATTTTGTAATATTAATTAAAATATCATAGATATATTTTAGTATTTTTATAATTTTATTTTTAAAAATTTATTGAATATTTTTATTTTTGTATTTATATGGTTTTTTTTTTTTTAAAAAAAAATTATCATTCCGCAACCGCCCGCAACCGCAAACGCTAGCTGGAACCAGCTTTTGAATTTAAGAGGTTCGGAGCGGTTTGAAGCGATTTATAGCGGTTTGTATGATTGTTTCGAAACGCTGTCAACCGCTACCAACCGCAAAAGCTGCGTTTGCGGGTGGTAGCGGGGAAACCAATCAAGCTCTAAGACTATTGTTCCTATGATTCTGACTGACCAATGACATGCTTATTTGGTGGGTAAATACATTCCACGGATGTTAATTCAATGTAGAATTACGTCATATGTAAATTTTCAGGTTCAGTTAAAATATGAGACTATAATTCTAATCTAGTAACTAACCAAGTTACATGTTACATAAGTTAAGTTACATAAGTTAAGTCCATATGACCAAGTACCCACTCCACTCATTACTTCTTTGATTATTTCAAGATGCAGAGCTACTTACTTGCATGTGACCCAAAGAAAAAACAAAGGATTACTTGCATGAAAATATATGTAAATTCATAGTATTGTTTCTGAAGGCAATAAAGGTGCATTAAAAAGCTGGTCAGAAGTACTTGGCTTGCCCTATCTATACATTTAAAACACAATGACTCCACAATTTATTGCTCAACTACTTTCTTTTCAGTCCCGGAGATATTTCTCACATTATTATTGTCTGGTTTGGTGATTTATCCTAATGGTTTAGAAACTTGTAGTCATCTCAACCCCCTATGGCTATGGCTGCTAGCCTAGCCAAAGGACTTCCACTTTTAAACAACCAACATATCTGTTACAGGCTTGCAAATCTATCTATTGAGCATTGATGATCATTACTTTCTTTTTCTCTAAAGTAGTTCTCATTACTATAGCTAATATTCAAACTTTGATTAGATCCATCTATTCTATGATTCTTGATAGACTTTCAAGGGATATGGCATTCTAGTAAAGTAATTATACTTGCTATCCAGTAATACAGATTTGATGATGAAAGAAACTAGAAAAGAGGTCTCTCTCAGATTAAAACCATCTCAAATGTCACACTTGTACTACTACAACCTCTGTCTTGACTTTGTGAGCTCCAAGAACAGTCTTAAAACATGGACATATCAGGAGGAGCTCCATACATACTCTTCCACGAATACGGTATCCGCCACTTCCCACCTTCTTCCCCTGCAGAAAAGATATGATCATAGTGAGTTTGATCGGCTCTCACGAATCATTGTCCAGAGATGTTATTACACTTGAAAGAAGATAAATTTTCTTTTTACCGTGGAACTTGTCAGGACTTAAACCCGTAAGCTTAGATGCAGCCTCTGCCAGAAGGAATGCATCAGGAATGTTGTCTCCTTCAGAACAGTAACATAGCAGGCATGTCACCTTCAAGCCTCTTGCCTAACAAACAAACAAACAACATAAACCCCGAGCAGACCATCTAAGTGTTTAGAATCATCTATAATGAGTTGGCATGCGGATAAATCGTTGAGCACAAGGCATTAATATACCTTAAAAGCTGAGAAGAGAGCTGCAAATGGCAAGCTTGGGTAGTAGTCTATGTCTTCGAGCTCATCTTCCGAAGGGAAAGTCAGATCTTCTTTATTGTTCTTGTCAAAGACAGAGCTAAGATGCTTCCAACATCTTCCTTCTGGATCATACTCGCCCAATCTTCCAAATCCGAGCCTTTCACAGTGATCGTCTCTTCCATCAGATTCGGCGTTAGACAGATAATACACCTGTGGGCCTCTAAAGCAATTTCCACGGAGAACACAACTTAACTTGTAAACACTTTGCTCTAGGTAATGAAAGGAGGACAAAAAAAAAGGTGCAAGTGAAGGTTAATTAACTACCTTGACAAATCCAAGTTGTGCAGCCTCTGGAAGTCTAAACTAGAAAGCACAATAACATGCTTCTTTCCACTTGAAGCAGCAAACTCTGCTATATTCTCCGCAAATTTAATCATCATTCCCTGTTTTTATATCAAACATTATATAAGTTTAGGATGTGTCACCAAATTCCCAATTTTTTTAACTGAAAAAACCCAAGCTAACTGGCTCTTCCGTAGTCCCAACACAATAAGCAATTACTGTATATATGAGGATAACACATAGAGGTAAAAAGAAATGTAAATACCTTTGCAACAGGAGACCGTTGCTGAGCAAAAGTAATAGCAGTTGAAGATGACTCATACACTGAAAATACACAAAGGTAAGAGAAAACTTGAGGTTCTCACAAGGATGAAGGGATGATTCAACGATGTACAGTGGCAAAGAAAGCAGAAAGAAACTAGAAGCTCTTTATATAGCTTCTCGACTCAACAACATGGACAACAAGTCCTATGGATCCTTGTTAGAAGACGAAACAGTAACACCTGCGCGCACTATATGGAAGCAAAAAATAAAACTGTAAAGGAAGCATATATAGATTACCCTCGAGAGGAAGAGCGAGATCACCACAAGGAAGAGGTCCATAAGCATCATTGCCAACACAAGGAAGCAGATTGGGATCATCGAGATAACCAACTCTTTCAGCAGCAGTAGATGACACTAGAAGATCAACAGCTAGCTGCCCTACGTTCCCAATTGACAATGCAGGCTGGTTCGGAATAAAAAAAGACAACCAATCAGTTCTTCAATTACAAATCCCTAAGCTTTTAATTTCTCAAGAAAGCTGCAGTTTTTTACTATTTACAAACAGAAGGAGAAACAGATCGAAATCGAAAACGATAATAAAAGCTTACTAGAATCAAAGTCGAGCATTCTTCATGGACTCGCTTTCCTTCTTCAATTACAAACTCCATGAAATCGAAACGAAACTAAACTAAACACTGCTGATTACAGAACCGTATTGCAAGTTTCTCTCAAGACCAAACCAAGTTCACACAGAAGCTGTCTTGAATGCTTCGGTAATTAACACCCTTTTTCTTTGGTCGCCGAGCTTGAAGAGCAAGCCAGGGACTGATTATGGGCCGATAAATTTTGAAAATAAATAAGTATTATGGGCTAAGAGTTGTCCTTAAGGCCCAAATATCTCTCTTGATGAAAATTATGAACTACAACTCTCTATTTGATTTCAGATCTGTAAACTTAGGCTTTCTACTTTAACAATTAACCTTAGTTTTGTAACAAACTATTTTTCTTTTTACTTGAATCGATTGATGTAGCTACATCGGTTTAGTTTCACAAGTAACCTTGCATTTTTTGGTAAGTCAAATGCTATTGTTATTATGAATTTGATCGATTAAAGTAGCTAGGTTTGTTTGCTCACGCTATATATACTATGTGAAATTCGTTCAATTATCACATGTAATTACCAACCAAATCCCACAACCAATTTTCTAAAAATTTGTTTGTGTGTCATTATATCATAATCTAAGTTAAATTTAGATGACACTGATATGTTTGTAGGAGTTGCAAAAGAAAAGAAAAGAAACCATTGCTAAATCATATGAGACTATGAGTTATAAAGTGTGATCACTGATACGATAGTTAGATATCCAACACCAAAAACATGTAAATAATGGATGATTATTACCAAAAAAGTATAAAATGATAGAAAAACTTTTTATCTGTTTGATGTGATTTATTAGTCGGGTTTTATTCTCAGTAAGCCATATCATATGAATGAATTAATCATCTTAAGTGACATGCAAAGACTTTATGATGCTGGTTGTTTGTTAGGTATGGTGTACACTCTGTAACTGTTCTTATTGCTCTTCTCTGATATGCAGGAAAATCATGATGGTTTTGATTTTGACGAAAATTATCCACCTAGTCAGGTAGTTACAATTATTGACATCAACTAATAATAACAAACAAAAAGACTGAAAACATGTTTTTTTTTTTTCCATCTGAGATTTTTATTAATGGGTCCTAGCCCAACCGAACCAAGCCCAAAGAAAACACAAACAAAGGTCCACCGAACGGACCCAAACATAACAACATCTTGGGCCTTCAGCCCAAACGAAAGAAAACCCGTCGAGGAAGAAAACCAACCACGTCCACCACGTGTTCGGTTGCCCAGCACCCAATGGACACGCGTCAAGACGATGGAGAGCTGTCATCCTCCAGCGAAACTGAAGCGGCTGGAAGAAACTCCGACGAACGGAGCCTCACCGGAGAAGAACCGTTCATCAAGAACGTTCTTCGCTGAATTCCAAGACGCTCAGAGGATCTACGCTTCGATAAACACTATCGACATCAATCGATCCCTCAACGAATGAAAGGAAAGAGAATCAATAGGACCAAGGAAACCACAAAACCGTAGATCTAAACCATAATCGAGAAGACCCGATAAAAAGCCACCGTCACCACCAAGAAGGAGAGTGACACGGAGACAAAAGCCGGCCGTCCAACACCGGAGAAGAAGGTGAGGGCGCCATAAGCAAAAGCCGGTCGTTCACCGAAAATAGATACAACGCCGGAGACCGAGATCCGGCCGGATGAAACCGTAACCGGATAGACTTGAGCTGGAAGTTCTACGCCGGAGAAGAAGGCACAGACTCCAGATCCAAAAGCTGGCCGACCGTCTAGAGAAGATGCGATGCCGGAAGGGCCCAACCACGGTCGATGAGTCGCCGGAAAAGAACCAGCGCAACCGCAACGCTTCTCCTCCTCAACTTCTCCTCTGTGAAAGATTCTAGAGAGAGAAAAGAGGAAAAGGAGAGAGAAGCTCTTTAGTTTTAACTGAAAACATGTTTATTTTATGAAATAATTATGCACGTATATAGAATTAAGTAATTTCTGTGGATACTAAAGAAAGAAAGATTATTGTAGAAATGAAGGAACTAAAAAAAAAAGGAGTTGAAAGACACCCGTCAAGGAGTGGTGGACCAAACAGTCCATATGATATATTATGATGAATCAAATCTTATCCACTGAATATATTATGATGAACCAAACTGTCTCTTGCGATCTTAGTCCTGTATATAGAATCACAAACAATCTTAATAAGAAGTCCTTCTCTTATTATTCAATCAAAAGCTTTAACCTAAGCTTAATCACTTCACACAATCCGTGAGTTGATTCATTCATCATATGTCTCAATATATAGATATTACACTTTCAATATTTCCTAAACATTTTAGGTTTAACATAAATCAATATTTCCTAATCCTTACAAACTTCCATATCACTCTAGGATTAGGTAGCTTCCATCTCAAGTTATTTCAAGTTTATTCCAAGCTTAAACCAACATTCTCCCCCTTAAGCTTGGTTTCATCTTCACCCACATCTTGCATTCCAATTAAGGTCCTCATTTCTTTGAAACGATTTCGGCTTAAAGACTTCGTAAGGATATCAGCTCTTTGTATACTTCCTGGAACATGCTCAACTTCAATTTGATCATTCTCAACACATTCTCTTATAAAGTGAAACCTTCTATGAATGTGTTTGCTTCTACCATGGAAGACCGGGTTCTTGGTAAGAGAGATTGCAGATTTGTTATCAACCTTTATAATCACCTTCTTGCAAATATTTCCCACGACTTCACTCATAAGTTCTTGAAGCCATATTGCTTGCTTCGCAGCCTCTGTGGCAGCCATAAACTCAGCCTCACATGATGATAATGCTACAATCTCTTGCTTCTGAGAACACCAAGTTATGGGACTGTCACCGAGATAGAAGATGTGTCCTGTTGTACTCTTGCCGTCATCCTCGTCAACGTTGTGTGAGCTATCGCTAAAACCAACTACCTCTAGTGTTGTTGCTGCTCCAAACCGTAAACCAAGAGAAGTAGTGCCTTTCAAGTATCGTAGCACTTGTTTTAGAGCTGCACCGTGTGATTCTTTAGGATCTTGCATGTACCTACTGAGCACACCAACAGAGAAAGAAAGATCAGGCCGTGTATGCAATAGATATCGAAGACATCCTATACTCCTTCTGTATTCCCTCTCATCGATGCTTTTTTCTTGTGGCGATTTGGATAACTTTACATTCATGTCCATTGGTATATGAACTGGATTACAATCAATCATGCCGGTTTGCTCTAGTATCTTTTTAGCATATCTATCTTGGGATAGTACGATTGCTCCATCCTTTTGTCGAACCTCAATACCCAAGTAGTAAGTCAATCTACCAAGATCGCTCATCTCAAACTTTTGAGCCATCTCCCTTTTAAATTCCATAATCGAACTCAAATCAGAACCCGCAACAAGCAAGTCGTCAACATACACACATACGAGAAGTAATCCTTTCTTCTCTGTTTTCCTATAGAGTGACGGCTCTTTGGAACATCGAGTGAAGCCTAGTGATTTCAAAATCCCATTGAGCTTTACGTTCCACGCCCTAGGTGCCTGCCTTAGTCCGTAAAGAGCTTTATGTAGCTTGTATACTTTGTCTTCTTTGCCTTCAATCACGAATCCTTCTGGCTGGTTAACGTAAACCTCTTCTTTCAACTCTCCATGCAAAAACGCTGTCTTAACGTCGAGATGATGAATCTCCCAATCCTTTGATGCCGCAAAGGCTATGACCATTCTGATTGTTTCAACACGAGCCACAGGGGCAAAGACTTCATCATAGTCTATCCCATGCCTTTGAACGTATCCTTTTGCTACTAACCGCGCTTTGTACTTGCTAACACTTCCATCTGCGTTCCTCTTTATTTTGAACACCCACTTTAAACCAATAGGCTTAAAACCTTTTGGTAGATCCACAAGGATCCAAGTGTTGTTTCTTTCGATTGAAGTTAGTTCTTCTTCACACGCTCTTACCCAAACTTTGTGTTCTCTGGCCTCATTGAAATCCCATGGCTCATTGTTGACCAACATTAGAAGTATTTCGCTTTCGACTTCAGCCATCAGGACGTAGTCGTTCAAGTAAGAAGGTTTAGCGCTTACTCTGCTTGATCTTCTTGGTTCAGGTTCCATTGATTCCTCTTCATCTTCATTATCTGCATCGTCTACAACTTCGTCGATACTCTCATCATCTTCGCTGATGTCTTGAGTCTCAAGGTATCTCTCATTGCTTCTTAGTGGTAATATTTCAACTTCAAACGACCCTTCTTCTGATCCAACTTCATTACTCCAGCTCCATTGCTTTTCTTCCTCAAAATACACGTCGCGGCTTACCACAATTCTCTTGCTCTTCGGTTCAAGCAGTCGATAGGCTTTAGAGCCTGGTTCAGTACCTAAGTGCACCAAGATTCTTGATCGATCGTCAAGTTTCTTTCTTCCTGCGGCCTCTGTTCTAGCATAACAAACGCACCCAAAAACTTTTAAATGACTGATGTTTGGTTTTTTGTTCCTTAGTGCTTCGTACGGCGTTTGTCCTAGCAGAGACCTTGTCGCGACTCTGTTGATCAAATAGGTTGCGTGCCTGACTGCTTCTCCCCATAATACATTCGGTACTTTCATGTGTTTCAATAGACTTCTGGTCATCTCAAGAAGTGTACGGTTTCGTCTTTCGACAACCCCGTTTTGCTGAGGAGAATATGGAGCTGTTGTGTGTCTTATGATACCGTGTGTTTCACAATAGCTCGTGAATTCTTGTGACAGGAACTCACCACCTCTATCTGATCGAAACGTCTTTATAGTTGCCTTAGTCTCTTGTTCAGCAAGCTTCTTAAAAGTTTTGAATTTGCTAAACGCTTCACTCTTCCTTTGAATCAATATAGTCCACATATATCTTGAAAAATCATCGATTAATACGAAGACATATCG
Source organism: Brassica napus (assembly GCF_020379485.1). Lineage (NCBI taxonomy): Eukaryota > Viridiplantae > Streptophyta > Magnoliopsida > Brassicales > Brassicaceae > Brassica > Brassica napus. The sequence goes on along the minus strand of NC_063438.1, from coordinate 21,679,134 downwards.
TTTTCCTCCTGGTGTTTGAGGAGTGATGGGCCCGCAGAGATCTCCATGGACAAGTTCAAGTGGATTAGTAGCTCTGTATGAGGTACTCTGAGGAAAAGGTTTTCTTGTTTGCTTGCCGAGCAAGCATGATACACAAGTCTCTTTCTCGATTGTTATGTCCGGTAAGCCAACAACCAACCCTTTACTTATCATTACCTTTATTGTCTCGATGTTTACATGTCCCAGTCTAGCGTGCCATCTTGATGAGTCGGTAGGTGCTGCAATTTGTAAACATTGAACCGTATCAGCTTTCAAGACAACTTTGTATAAACGGTTCTTTGTCCTTGACGTCTTGATCATTAGATGTCCGTCGCGATCAAATAGGATAAGCAAGTTATCTTTCATGTTTACTTCGCATCCAGCTTCGGTGGCTTGCCCCAAGCTTACAATATTGCTTCTTAATCCAGGTATGTAATATACATTGCTCAAAGTTTTCTTCTCGCCTCCTTTCAACACAAACTTAATTGAGCCTTTTCCCTTTATATCTATTCGTGAATCATCTCCAAATCGAACCTTTCCCGTAATGCTCTCGTCAAGACTATTGAAAAACATTCTATTCCCACTCATATGATTGCTAGCTCCATTGTCGAGGTACCATACGTTCTCCATGTTCTCTTCATCTTCAAAAACACTAGGTTTCACTTTCCTTTCATTGAGGTAAACTACTTCATGCACCATTAATTCATCAGCCTCTTGTGTGTCTTCTTCTTTCTTCTCAACAGTTTCTTGCAGCTTAAGCTTCGCATCAGGACACTCTGAGGCGTAGTGACCGAGTTTATCACAAGAGAAACATGTAATATGGCTCTTATCTTTGTTTTGTCCCTGCTTATATGCTTCCCTTTGTGCGTAGAATCCTCCATAGCGTCCTCGGCCTCTTCCACCTCTCCAGTTACCTCGTCCTCCACGTCCTCTTCCTCTACCATAACCTTCATGCTGAGCCTCACCGCTCGCATACATCAGTTTACCAGTATCATCACTCTGTTCTTCCTCCTCTTCATTTATTCTTTCCTCATAAGCTTTCATCCTCCCAATTATATCTTCGAAACTAGTTGTATTGAGATCCAAAACTTGTTCCAGTGATGCCACCATGTGAATATATTTTTTTCTTGGCAAGCTCTTCAAGAATTTCTTCACAAGCTTTGGTTCTTCAATAACCTCTCCAAGAGAAGCTGTTTTCGATGAGATTTCGGCTAGCTTGCCAATGAAGGTATCAATGCTATCTTCTTCCTTCATCTTAAGCTTGTCAAAATCTGCCATAAGTGTTTGCAGTCGAGCTTCTCGTACTCTCTCGGCTCCAACGTGTCTGGCTTAAATTGCATCCCAAACAGTTTTAGCTGTCTCAAGATTCCCTACCTGTAGCGTTAGTGCTTCAGGTATGGATTGGAATATCAATGCGATAGCCAGATTATTCTTTTTTTCATGTTTTGAACCAGGATCGATAGTCTCCCAGACTTCATTGACTTTAAGGGCGATCTTCATCTTCATAGCCCAGACGGTGTAGTTAGAGGAGGTTAACATTGGGAATTTGATGGACGAAGGTCCGGTTCCTTTGCTGCTCGTCTCGATCTCATCCTTGACATCGGCCATGGTGTTTGTGTTTCTTCGCAGTGTCACGCTCTCAGTTTCTGATTGCTCTGATACCAATTATAGAATCACAAACAATCTTAATAAGAAGTCCTTCTCTTATTATTCAATCAAAAGCTTTAACCTAAGCTTAATCACTTCACACAATCCGTGAGTTGATTCATTCATCATATGTCTCAATATATAGACATTACACTTTCAATATTTCCTAAACACTTTAGGTTTAACATAAATCAATATTTCCTAATCCTTACAAACTTCCATATCACTCTAGGATTAGGTAGCTTCCATCTCAAGTTATTTCAAGTTTATTCCAAGCTTAAACCAACACTGTATATATCCATTGATTAATCTAATTTACAACTTCAACTAAAATCTCAACAACCAACATTTATTTAATAGAGTTTTTCCTTGTGTAAATTACACATGTCCTTGCAATAGTCTCTCATGTGATGTGTGATGTCTCCATCGAAATCTCGATTTCGTTTAGTTTTCAGAAAAGATATGGTCGTGTTTTCGCTTCGTTATGATTTTAAGTTCTTTTTTTCCCAAGACGCGTAGGCCATCTCCAACTGGGAGATGTTACCAAAGTTCCTAAACTATTTAAAAATAAAAAAAATAACAGAAAAGGAGAGAAAAGTGGAAAAAAAAAATCATATTTCTAAAAACACACTTTGCAAAGACCGTATGAAAACATGTCATTATATTAGTGATCTCCTTATTAAAAATATTATTTTATATTGTTAAGCATCTTGTGTAAAGTTCTAGACCGTTGGATATGTTCTTATAATACATTTTTTTTGTGCAACACTCTTTTAATACATATAGAAAGAAATAAGAGTCATTTAGGTGAATATACAAAACATAACCGGTAATTGCAAAATTATGCATAATTTAAAAGTATTTGCACATATGGTTATTTGTTAAGCATGATCAGATAATATTACCCTAAACACCAAATGATAAAGCTACGCTATAAACATGTGTAACAACAACACCTATTGTGCAAAATATACAAACGATGAACAAAAAGTCTTGCAAAAAAACAAAAGTGATTAAACACATCTGATCATCAAACACGATGAACCACAACATGAAAATGCAGCTCTTTTTTTTTTTTTTTTTAATGAAAATGCAGCTCTTACAGAACTGAAGTATATATGAAGAGATAAGTTAGTTTTTAAAAGCATGGTTTCTTACATTCTAACTACTATTCTTTGCCTTATTTTCATACGTAAAAGTATAATTACGAAGGAACGTGTATGTAAGATAGATTGTATCTTCTATCAGAAGTAGAAGTAAAATAGGAATAAGGACATTTTGGGATTATGAAATATCAAACAGTGTTTTTCCATATAGGGTAACTAATTTAGTTTTGTTTCATAGGTATCTAGTGCAAATACCCACGAAATAAACAACAAAGTAATTAATATATATATATATATATATATATATATATATATAGTATGAATTTTTTGAACTAGCTTTTTTCAGTCTACCAAATCTAATACTCTGTATGATCAAGTCCTTATACTTCCATGCTCCCTTCGTATTATTGATTTAATTATGGATGACAATGAGAGCTTTGTATGTGTCATATCTGATACTTTTTCACTATATTTAACGTGCAAATCATATAAGCACTTCAAGAAAAAAATCACAGAAGTACTTTGTTTAGTGTGTCTATATATCGACATTTTAAATTCACTAATGTTTCTGTCAAAGTTCAGTTTGTATTCAGACGGCATATCGACTAGGATCAGTTAAGCCATGCAAACAGAAGAAGGAAAATATCCCATATGTAACTATCTCAGAACTCCTCACTAACTGGGTAACACAAATTTGTTTATTTGTCCATTGGTATGGCTGTCCTGTGAAGAACCTCCAAACACATAATGGCGTTTTCACAATAATGATAACTGTTAGTATTATACTATTATGTACGTACGGTGGTAAAAATTATAGTGTCATTAGCATTTAATTTCCGTAATTGGTATAGTGTATATATGGGGATTGTACTCTTGCCATAGTTGTGACGGCATGCGTACGTACCATAGTTGTTCATGACAACGATTTAATATTTTGTGGAAATGTTGTTATAGTATTAGATAGCGACTGCGTATAATAATTCAAACTTATCACATAATATGCATGTCGTGTGATCAAATGAATGGTTTTACCAAAAAAAAAAAAAATGAATGGCGTGCAAAATGTAAACTACTCCTAATGGAGAAAAAGTGTAATTTTGTCTGATTAAAACGGTGGTTAGTTCTGGTTACTGAAAGTGACAATTGCATTCCGAATCATTCAAGCTCGATCTAGCAATCGTGGTTTAACGGAAATTGAAGGAGATCTATGGTAATATACTAATATGTATTATAATTTTGGTCATACCTCTTTGAACATCGAATATTCGATTTAATCGTATAAATATAAACTTCGTTTTGCATTGATCATATCGTAACAGTAACGTCCACCAGATGTATCGCGTGTGAATGTAAAAGGCTTTGGGATTCGATGGGTCACATACTGACAAACGTCTTTAAGAACGCAGTCGTTCTAGAATTCGCGGCCATGACCATTGACATTTACCATTTTTTCTGATACTAATTATTGGAAAAGGTAAACGATATGATATTATCTTTATGAAACCTTAAAATGTCAAAACTGTGGTAGCTCGTAGCTGTGAAAGAATCATTTTCAATTTTATTAGGGGGGTTGACAATAGAGGATCGGATCACTTCGAATGTCGCCATTTCCATTTACTTTAACATGAATAATCAAAATTCAAGTTAGATTGGGTTGTGTTTCAGAAAAAAAGAGAGGTAGATTGGGTTCTAAACATCAAAATTAAAATGACTTCCAAATTTTAGCAAAAAAATAAAATAAATTAAAATGACTTAGAATAGGAATCTAAAGTTTTAATTCGGGTAGTATTGAATCGAGATCTATTATCACGATTAACGTTATACAAATTAAATGATGAGAAAGTCTTATGTTAGTTTTTTTTGTGAAGTATGTGAGTTTTCATTAGAAACTAATGACACAAGGGATACAAAGGTTCTGCAGAATCAAATCCTACCATCTAAGAAGCTTTTCAAAGCAGGGTGCCAAAAGATCAACAAATTTTTTTTAGTTGAGTTGGTAAGTCTTGTGTTAGTTTATAAGTCCTATGTTAGTTTGTAAGTCTTCTGTTAGTTACCAACTAAAATCCATTTTTATAAATTTTTATCTGGTCGACGAGATGATATAAATTATTTATTTTAAATTAAAGATCGTTAGATGCATACAAATGAGGCATATATATGTTCATTAGAAACTTTTATAATTTCTACCGTCTAAGTTTTTTCTTGATCAACCGTCTAAATTGAACAATTATATGTACGAACTCATACGTTATAGAAGATTATTGGATAATGATGATATAAGTTAGAGATATATATGACAAGTGTGTAGATAAATACAAGATCCTATAGATAAGGATCTACATGGTCGAGTAAAGTTGTATATAAACTCATGTACCACATCAATAATAAACAAGTTGTTCAGTTATTTACATGGTATCAGAGCCTAGATCTCATTAAGCAAACTCAGTTTTTCAAGTTTATTTCATCACCATGGGCGACGAAGATAAACAAGTTGTGGTGAAGTCAGGTGAAGGCGTTGTGGTGTCTCCTTACTCGCTGTTTTCATCAGATAACCCGGGTGCTTTAATCACATCCGTACAGTTAAAAGGAGACAACTACAACGAGTGGTCGATGGAGATGATGAATGCGTTGAGAGCAAAGAAGAAAATCGGCTTCATTGATGGAAGCCTAGCAAAACCATATGAGAACAACAAAGACCTGGAAGCATGGTTGAGTGTTAACTCTATGATCGTGGGTTGGATACGATCGTCGATAGAGCCGAGAGTGAGGTCTACGGTGACGTTTATTACCGACGCTCACAAGTTATGGGATAATCTGAAGAAGAGATTTGATGTTGGGAATAAAGTACGAGTACATCAGTTGATGGAGCAGCTGGCTTCTTGTCGTCAGAATGGACAAGCTGTCATTGATTATTATGGACGCATGGCGGTAATGTGGGAGGAGTTGCAGACGTACCGACCACCGCCTGCGTGTACTTGCTCTGCTGCAGCTACGTACGAGAAGGAGCGAGAAGATGAAAGAGTACATCAGTTCATTATGGGACTCGATGATTCAAAGTTCGGGAATGTAGTGACTGCCATTATAGAAGCAGATGATCTACCTGATCTAGGTAAAGCATATGCGAAAGTGATCAGGGAGGAAGCCAGGCTCAATGCGTCTAAAATGCGAGAAACAAGTCAGGAGGCAATAGGTTTTGTTGCAAGAAGAGAGCATCAACAGAGTGAGAATCATGAAGCTAATGGTGGAAGTGTGAAAAACAGTGAAGGAAACAAGTCTAGAGACAGGGTGTGTTACCATTGCGGGAAACCAGGCCACGAGAAGAGCTCTTGTTGGCAACTTGTGGGTTATCCAGAGTGGATTGCTGAGAAACAGAGAGGACGTGGAGAAGGACATGGTGGTGGTAGAGGTACTGGAAGAGGTTACGGTAGAGGTAACGGGCGTGGAGCTGCTAATGTAGCAACTGCAACTAGCTCGCATGGCTCTGCTCCAAACGATCTTACTCCTGATCAATGGAACAAAATCACGCAGATCATTCAAGAAGGGAAGTCGAATGGTGGTAATGATAAACTATCAGGTAAAACTCTTGGAGATGTTATTATCGACACAGGTGCCTCACACTATATGACCGGAAAGCTCTCTCAACTTGTGAACGTGAGGAACACGCCACCTTGTCTTGTGGGTTTCGCTGATGGAGGAACCACGACCTCAACGAGCACGGGTGATCTCGTGCTAAGTGAAACAATTTCACTTAAGGATGTGTTATATGTGCCGGGATTGGAGTGCTCATTGATATCAGTTTCTAAACTGCTGAGACATATGAACTGTTTCGCCTTGTTTACTGATGCTATATGTTTATTGCAGGACCGTTCTTCGAAGACTTTGATTGGAGCAGGTGAGGAACGTGATGGGGTGTACTACTTCAAGGATGTTTCAATGGCCAGAAGCAATGCGGTTCAGAGCAATGCAGATCAGTTGTTGTGGCATCAAAGATTAGGACACCCAGCTTTCTCTGTTTTACCTATGATTTCTGGTGTTAAGAATAATGTTTGCTCCAGTCTTTGTGACATTTGTTTTAGAGCTAAACAAACTAGGGATGTGTTTTTCGAAAGTTGCAATAAAACTACAAAGTGTTTTGAGTTAATACATATGGACATATGGGGTCCTTACCGAGTGCCTTCCTCGACTGGTGCAATATATTTTCTAACGATAGTAGACGATCACTCCAGGGCCGTGTGGACCTATCTGATGGTTGCAAAATCAGAAGTGCGGAAAGTAGTAGAAAGATTCTGTAAGTATACAGAAAAACAATTTGGTAAAAGTGTGCAGACAGTGCGTAGTGACAACGGACAGGAGTTTATTGGCTTGAGTACATTCTTTGCTGACAATGGCATTATACATCAGACGGCTTGCGTCTACACTCCACAACAAAATGGCAGAGTGGAAAGGAAGCACAGGCACATTCTTAATGTAGCAAGAGCAATGCTGTTTCAATCCAAGTTGCCTGTGAAGTTTTGGGGAGAAGCAATAACATCGGCAACTCATGTCATCAATATGACTCCTTCAAAAATCCTGCGAGGGAAATCACCATATGAAGTTTTATTTGAGAAGAAGCCGCATTACAATTCTCTGAAGGTGTTTGGCTCATTGTGCTATATGCATAGAAAGGACATGAGTAGAGATAAATTCAGTCCTAGAAGCAGAAAGTGTGTTTTTGTAGGATACCCTTTTGGGAAGAAAGGATGGCGAGTTTATGATGTAGAGACAAACGAGTTTCTCGTCTCTCGCGATGTTGTGTTCAAGGAGGACGTTTTTCCGTATGAAGAAACAGAGTCGGCTCAGGTGGATGAAACTAACTTGATTGGGGGACCTGATGATGATTGGATCATCAACTCTATCTTGGATACTGAAGACAGGGGGAGTGATTCTATTGATGTGGTTAAGGAGAAACAAAGCGTGGCTCCTATGGTAGAAGGAGCAGAACAAGTAACTACAGCAGATGATGCTGTTTTGGCGATGGAGGAGAGTAAGTCTGCAAAGACAAATGAGTCTAATGAACCAGATGGACTCAACGAAAGTAACAATTCAGAGGGTGATCAACCAGTGACAACCAGCAGTGAAGAAGTAAAAGAAACAGAATTAGGACGAGGTCACAGAGAAAAGATGCCTTCAGTGAAACTACGAGATTACGTAAGCTACAATGCGCAGTGCCTCGACAACACCCATCACGTTCTTCTCAGCTCAGATCAAGAGTCTTCGATGAAGGTCTCAGGTACGAGTTCTACACCATACCCTTTGGTAAATTATGTGTCTGATGAGAATTTTTCAGAGGCACACAGCATTTCTAGCTGCAGTGACCAAAGGAGTTGCACCAAAGAGTTATAAAGAAGCTGTGCAGTATGACGTTTGGCGAGAATCTATGAAAGATGAGATTGATGCTTTTAATATCAACAAAACATTCAGCATTGTTGACTTGCCACCAGGAAAGGAAGCCATTGGCAATATGTGGTTGTACAAATACAAGTATAGGGCAGATGGCACAGTCAAGACACACAAATCAAGACTGGTGGCTCTCGGGAACAGACAAGTAGAAGGGGTAGATTTCACTGAGACATTCGCGCCGGTGGCTAAGATGACTACTGTCCGTAGCTTGTTGCGTGTAGTGGCAGGCAAAGGCTGGATTGTCCACCAAATGGATGTACAAAATGCATTTTTGCATGGAGAACTCAAAGAAGAAGTTTACATGAAACTCCCGCAGGGGTTTGCCCATTCTGATCCAAAGAAAGTGTGTAGGCTACACAAAGCTGTGTATGGATTAAAACAGGCTCCGAGGTGTTGGTATGCGAAACTGAGCGAGGCATTGACAAACGCTGGTTTCAAACATTCATATGAAGATTACTCACTGTTTATGTATACTAAGGGCCATGTTGAAATTAGAGTTCTCATATATGTGGATGATCTGTTAGTATGTGGGAATGACATGGATGTTCTGGTAAAATTCAAAGAATATCTTGGGAGGTGTTTCCACATGAAAGATCTAGGAAAGCTCAAGTATTTTTTGGGCATTGAAGTTGGGAGAGGAAGTGAAGGCTTTATGCTTACACAAAGAAAGTATACGTTGGATCTAGTTGCAGAGGTCGGATTGTTAGGGGCCAAACCGTGTACAACCCCAATGGAGCAGCAACACAAACTTGGGAGAGATAATAGTCCGTTCATTCAACAAGCAGGACAATACAGAAGACTGGTGGGGAAGCTAATATACTTGTCAATCACGCGACCAGACATCTCGTACTCTGTTCATATTCTGGCCCAGTTTATGCAAACGCCTAGGGTGGCGCAGTGGGAAGCAGCTCTTCGAGTTGTTAGGTACCTGAAAGGAACTGCAGGTCAGGGAATTCTTCTGAGCTCCAACCCCGATCTCAGTCTATCAGTATACTGTGACGCAGACTGGCAGTCGTGTCCCACTTCCAGACGGTCGTTGAGTGCTTATGTAGCAATGGTAGGAGACTCAGCTATCTCATGGAGAACGCAGAAGCAGGATGTAGTGTCACATTCCTCAGCTGAGGCAGAGTACAGGTCCATGGCAGAAGCATCAAGAGAAATCAAGTGGCTGAGACGCTTGTTACATGACTTGGGAGCGTCTCTTAAGGATCCAGTTAGACTGTTTTGTGACAGTAAATCAGCAATATACATAGCTACTAATCCTGTTTTTCATGAAAGGACGAAGCATGTGGAATCTGATTGCCATCAAGTCAGAGATTCAATCAAGGCAGGGTTGATCACCACGGTTCATGTGAGAACGAATGAGCAGCTTGCAGATGTTCTAACCAAAGCACTTGGCAGAGTCCAATTTGAGAAGCTGTTGCATTCGATGGGAGTTCGAAATTTCCATCTTCCCAAATTGAGGGGGAGTATTGGATAATGATGATATAAGTTAGAGATATATATGACAAGTGTGTAGATAAATACAAGATCCTATAGATAAGGATCTACATGGTCGAGTAAAGTTGTATATAAACTCATGTACCACATCAATAATAAACAAGTTGTTCAGTTATTTACAAAGATTCTCATACTGCCCCCAAAGATATACAAAAATGTAATTTACGTAGAAAATATCTTCTTCTTTAGCAATGAAAGTCAATCAACACGAATAAGACCAGCTGTAAATAGTTTGAGAGACAGAGTCGTTGATAGGTTGTGTTCAATAAACTTTTAAAACGAAAACACATTGCAACAATAGAGAAAAAAAGTTTTGCAACTTGCTTTTTTTTGTATTCTTTTGCCGTTTGCAACTTGCTTGATTTGTACGAGTAGACGATTTTAACAGAGAAAAATATCAGAGGCCCATCAAACTTTGGAAAACTTTCTATCGTTCATGGGCAGTCAGAAAAGTCAACATCTGGAAGAAAACCTTTTTTGCTCTCTCACATGTCAAAATATCATAAACTTATAAACCAAGTAATAAAAACCAATACCGCTTGGAGAATAGTATTTACCGTTATTATGCACCGTGTGAAGATGATCAGCCGCCAACATAGACACACACGCTTTGTCTTTTTTCTTCTATTACTATGAATTGTCGAACCCACTTCTTAGAAAAAACTCGAATCTTTGTACGGACGCATCTCATGTTACAAGTATTTTCACATTGCCAAACCAATATTAATATGCATTACGTTTAAACTTAATACTTTTGAATAGTTGTTGCTGTTGTCGTTGTTAATGAGCTTCATATGTACGTTTTCTTTAGTACTACTTTTAATTCATAATAACAAATGATTGTCTAGTTAACAGTTTGAAGAGTTCATATTTGAAATGATTAAAAGATTTTAAAAACTCGATGTAACTAAGTTTCAGAATTAAGATAATCATGCAGTAAGCCTAACAAAATTAAGATAAAAATGATGAACAAATTGTAAGAAAATTAGATAAACGAGCCTTATACTCTTCTGGTATCTTATTAGAACAGAAAGTGTGAAAATGTATAGTCAATCAATAATCATTCAGTTTGTAGCTAACTGTACATCAATTTAATCTGTTTATTATTCGAATTAGTTTTATATATAACCATAACAGCATAAAACCTAATACACACAAGAGCGGCCCTGTTCGTTTGGCAGTCGCTAGCGTCAGCGACCAGCGTCCGCGTCTAAAACATGTTCGTTTGGCAGTCGCTAGCTCCGCGACCTGTCGCAGCGACCAGTCGCTAGCGTTCGGCGACATAAAATTTTGGTCGCTGAATTTTTCAGCGTTAGCGATCAAAATTCTGCGATCAAAAATCCTAAAAGACTAAAATGACAAAAACACCCCTTATATTTTAGCCAATTTACAAAAGAATACCATTAATCTGAAATTTTATTTCTCATCTCTTTTCTCTCTCGACTTCTCCAAGCCTCTTCTCATCTCTAACCCTCTGTTTAATCTGATCTCTAAGCATCATCTCTTCACTGGAATAGCGCTCTACAGCGACGAGAAAAGCTCCATCTAGTCATTTGCTTCAGTTCGAGTTTTATTGAATGTTATGCTATGGCCGTTTTTCTCTGTCCAATTTTTGAATTGAGCTGGGTAGTTTTCTATTTAGTTTTCGTTAGTGGGTTTTGATTGATTTTGTTTTCTGAGAGATGTGTAAATCGCGATTTCGGATTTGATTTGAAATTTTATTGCTTTATAAGTTTTGGATTTTAAAGAATGAATTTGTTGACGCTGAGTTACTGATACTTTTGTGTGTTAGTGAGATTCTGGTTTTGTAATGAGTTTGGGAAGATGAAACATATGAGCTTGTTTCACACACGTCCAAGCTATATGATTATGCTTGTCTTCTTGAGTTGGTAATTTGTAAGATAAACCTAGTGTGTAAGTTTGATTAAACGTTGACTAGTTAATTGATGTCTTTAATGATTAGTGATGTTCATCTACTAGAGAACTTGAGCATATGAGTTCTCAGGTTAAGAGAAGAGGAATATATTGGTTTGAGTTCACAAATTGGACTGGTCAAGACTAACCATTGAGCCCTTACATGGATGTTGAATTTCTTGTGTTGTTGAAAGAAATGCTTCATTATGAGTGTAAGCCTTGCTGTTAAACAAATACAATGGTGTGAGAGACCAAGTGCACTTTTTGAAATCATGGTGCTTTAGTCCGTAGTTGATTCTCAGTTTAAAGTGGAAGTGATACATGACATACCAATCAGGTCATCTGTTGGAATCAATTTATCTATTTTAATCAGGTTAAGGGTAAAAACTTAATGATTGTGAAAGAATTGAAATCAAATCATAAGATACCATAGCAAACGCAAAAGCAGGACTCACACCCACAATTGTCTCAACTTAAACACAGACCAGTAGTAGTTTTTTTTTTTTTGTAAACTAAGACCAGTAGTAGTTCTCCCACAATAAGTTTATAAAAACTTCATATTTTAAGGTTTACGAGGACAATCACTAGTTTGAGCAAAATTAACAAATTAAAACCAAACCTTGTGACTACCACGCAGTGTTTTGAAACCACCCGCGGTCAAATCGGTAAATCCAGTGACTCAATATGTAATTCGGTTTGGATTAAAAAAAATATCATTTTATTTATGATTTTTAGATGAGTTAATTTTTTATGAATATTTTCATATACAAACCCGAAGAAAATAAAGTGAACGATAATCGAAAGAGCCAAAAATTAGTTGATATGATTTTTGAGCAACTAGTTGATATGGTTTAGTATTAGTTTATTATGTTACCGACAGTTTATTAACATTAATGTTTTATTTTTGGTTTATTTTAGATATAAATTTTTATTTTATTATTTACTTTAGACATTTAAATACTTAAATTTTTTAAGTCTTGATATATTTTGAATTTGAAATAAAAATAAAAATAAATAAAACTAAAGTAAAGTATTTTTCTAAATATTTTTAAAACATAAAATATATTTTATATAGCTAATATAGTCTTACATAAAAAAATTAATTAGTTATTAACTCGCGGTCGCCTTATAACCTTGTGACTTAGGAAATTGTTCGATCCGGATCGGATATAACATTTAAATTCTAATGTCAATTATCAGTTTTATAATATTTATTTATGATATTATAACATATAAGATGTTTTTTAACATTTGACTTCTAGTTCATAAAATTTATTTATGTTTAGTTAATACAACAACTAAATATCTAGAAATAAATATTAAATAATTTTTAAAAATTAATTGGTCGCTGGCGAGAAAAAAACGAACAAAAATAACATAAAACGATTAGTCGCAGCGATCTGTCGCGCGACAATCAAACGAACAGCACAGCGACTTGTCGCAGCGAGTAGTCGCTGGTCGCGCGATAGTGAAACGAACAACTAGTGGCGACATCAAATCGCAGCTGCTGGTCGCGGACTCTGGTCGCTGACGCTAGCGACCACCAAACGAACAGGACCAGCATCTCCAATTTCATTTTTTTTTACTGTAAAATAGAATTTGAAGTAAAATTTTCTCTAATGTTATTTTATTTTATATTCTTACGTAGTAATAAATGAATTTATTTTATAAATGAAATAATGCAATTATTTTTGGTTTATCACAAATGTATAATGTATTACTATTCCATTTCAAAATGAAGTAAAATTTGAACATTGCCTTGTAACCGTCCACTCTTCAAATCAACAAAGCAAAAAGTTCTTTAAAGCCATTTAAAATGTTGATTCTTAAACAAAAGAGAATCCATAAGAAGTGTTGATTACGCAGTCTTAATTTTAATTATGGTCAATACGGTCTCATGTGAAAACTGGCGTTCAGGGTATGTGACGGTCACGTCTCCAGTCTCAAAGCCACGCGTCAGTAACCCACGTCGTCCGCTCACCAACTTTTACTCCTTCAGCTTCTCTATATATAATCCCAACCAAACTTCCTCTTCCTCTCTTTTATTTCTAAAAATCTCACCAATTTTTCAAACTTTTTTTCCCCTCAAAATTTCCCCCACACGACAACGAAATTAAAACTCTTTAAAGAAAACACAAACCCCACAACAACTCCATTTATAGCTTTCTTCATTTCTTTGTCTAATCAAGAGGAAAATATGGTTATAGCTGCTGCAGAAACCAGTGGTACTCATCACCGGAGACCCACTTTCGCTGCTTTCTTAAACACCGACGAAGAAGAACAGAGTCATGCTGCTGATGTCATCGATCCTACCAGCACCAGCGTCAATAACCAACAACTTCAAAGCTATGCTTCGACCACGAGCGGCGAATCGTCTCCAAACCAGGTCCCATCTCCATGGAATCAGACTTACTCTCCGTACTACACCGACACGACAACGACGCCCACTATGTCTCCATCTCCGTGGAGCCAGACTTACTCTCCGTATTACAAGTCTCCTTGGATCTACCAAACGACCCCAAACGTAGATGATGATTCAGACAACGGTTTGGTCGGTACGATCGTGAGACAAGAAGGTCATGTCTACTCGTTGGCTGCTTCAGGAGATCTTCTATTCACCGGATCCGATTCCAAGAACGTTCGGGTCTGGAAAGATCTCAAGGACTTCGCCGGTTTTAAATCAACCAGTGGTTCAGTTAAAGCGATTGTGACAACCGGAAATAACCGGATTTTCACCGGTCATCAAGACGGTAAAATTCGAATTTGGAGAGGGTCTAAGAAAAGAACCGGAGTATATTCACGGATCGGGAGCTTACCGAGTACGAAGGAGTTTCTGACCAAATCGGTTAACCCGAAGAACTACGTCCAGGTTCGTCGCCATAAAAACGTTCTGAAGATACGACACTACGACGCCGTTTCGTGTCTAAGCCTGAACGAAGAGCTCGGTTTACTCTACTCCGGTTCGTGGGACAAGACTCTCAAAGTCTGGAGACTCTCAGACTCGAAATGCCTAGAATCGATTCAGGCTCACGACGACGCCGTCAACACCGTCGCCGCCGGGTTCGACGACTTGGTGTTCACCGGCTCAGCCGACGGAACTTTGAAAGTGTGGAAACGCGAGCTTCAAGGGAAAAGGACGAAGCATTTTCTCGCAAACGTGTTGATGAAGCAAGAGAACGCTGTGACGGCGTTAGCGGTTAACTTAACGGCGTGTGTTGTTTACTCTGGAACTTCAGACGGTTCCGTTAATTTCTGGGAAGGGAAGAAGTATCTTTCTCACGGCGGGATTCTCCGCGGCCATCGTATGGCGGTGCTCTGCCTCGCCGCCGCCGGGAGTCTGGTGCTGAGCGGCGGAGCGGATAAGAACATTTGCGTGTGGAGGAGGAACGGCGATGGGAGTCACTCGTGTCTCTCGGTGTTGACGGACCACGTGGGACCCGTCAAGTGTTTGACGGCGGTGGAAGAAGGGGAGAAAGATGGCAACGAGGGAAGATGGATAGTGTATAGTGGAAGCTTGGATAAATCGGTGAAGGTGTGGCGCGTGACGGAGACTGCGCCTCCGGTGATTGGCTGAGATGCGTCGAGGAGGAGGAGAGGTGACGCGCAGTCTTAGCGCGTGGGATGAGACTACGGAAAAAGAGAATGTTCCGCCGGATATGTTGTTCGTGTCTTTGTGGTCAAGACAAGTTTTATGGCCGGCAAAAGGAAGCAGATCTTAAGACAAATAAAGGACTGCCACGTCATGAAAGTATCTAAAAGGTTTAGAATGTTTTTTTTCTATTTTATTCGTTGCTTCATTGCAAACTGTACATATTTGAATTACGTTTGATAAAGATTAAAGAAACATAAAAGGTGGGAATGATTCTGATATGTTCAGAGAAAGGGCAACTAACCTGTATATTATTTCATTGTTTTAATATCAAAGTTATTTATATTTTTTATGCAATTCGTTCAAAAAGCAATATTGGTTAATTTAAACTGATATTGTTAAAGATAAATTTGGAATTTTAGACCTGTAATGTGTACGTTAACTTGATTTGTTTGTTTTCTTTGTTGACTAAGATTTAGCCGTTGAAAAATGAGATGTAAAATTTTTATTGGTCTCTTCATGAATTTATGTAAAATGTCTCACTAGCGACCATAGGATACGTAAATCAAACAAGCTACAAATTTACATTGACATACAATTAACTAGGCCAAGAAAGAACGTTCCCTCTACTGCTACTCTTCTTACTGCATCTGCTGCTTTCATTTCCCTTGTTTATGCTCCTTTCATTCTTCTTGGCCAAGTCAGAATGGCAGATTTGGAATGGATACAAACCAGGTCTTGCAGAAGCTTTTAATTTTTCAAAGGTTGTAGTGGAGGAACAAACAAGAAAACTAGCCAAACCTAAGTTGATCTTTAACAAGAGTGGGAAAGTTACTTTTTCGCCTTACAGTACTGTGTGAATTCCTAGGTACGATAGTGTATCCGACTCTGGTTCTCTCATTTAACAACAAAGTTCGAAAATGTATGTGATGGAGTAGTCATATGGTGCCCCTCCCTCCCCGCCTCACAATTGTTCGGTAAAACCCCAAATTCAAATGGAGTGGAGTGGAAGAACCAATGTTTAGTGGACTTCTCAAAATCTGTGGAGCATCATGTGTTATTGTTATTTTATACATCAAACAGTGGTATTGAAATCATATATGAAGAATTCTAATCATGGTCCTTCAACCTCCAACATGAGTCATTCAGCCAATTGACTAAAATTATGCAGTTTTGCTATCAAGTTTATTCAATGAGCATGTTCTATATAACTTTCGCATAAAACCTAGTATGTCTTTTCCTAGAGCAAAATAAAAAGAAGAAAAAGAAAAAGAAAAAAAGAAGGTTGCAGTTTACACACGACGAGATGTTAATTATGCTTCTCCAACGTAGTTAGGCAAAGGTCCACTAGGTTCTTGTCCATTTGATTTCATATTAATTAAGAAGGAATAACCCCATAAACTGGATCGGACTACTATATATATATATAGTTTCATATGGTAGACTATGAATGGTCTTTTAAATTAATCATAAACTACACTTTTCTATTTCAGTATTAATGTCATCTAAACCTTAGGAATCTACATGCTCCGTGTATCGTATTAAAATACAAGGATGGAATAATTTGTAAACACCATCACGATTTAAGAACAAAAATGATTTTACACTCACGCACGCACGCACGCACGCACTCAGCATCTAAGCTCAGAGCTCCAACTAGAACTAATAAAACCCTTTAAAGGATACTATATTCATAGTTAATATACTATTATGTTGATTAACATAACGTAACCGACCTTAGCTCAGTTGGTAGAGCGGAAGACTGTAGTAGTTGCAGATAATCTTTAGGTCGCTGGTTCGATTCCGGCAGGTCGGAATTAATTTTTTTATACACTCTTTTGGACTTTTTGTGAATAAAAAACCAGCTCATCATATCTTTTTTTTTTTTTTTTTTTTTGGCTCAACGTCAACATTCATTTCACCAATTTTGTGGATACAAAGATTTGACCACTAGAAATTTAAACCACTAGTACTTTGAGATGATCTAGTAATACCCTGAATCACTTGATTGGATCCAACGCTACCTAATTTAAATCTCAAAGTACTTTGAACCACAATGAGAAAGAGATCAATCCACGACCCGGACTGATCCTTCTCTTCAACCTCCTAATTCGACCTCATGGTACAACAACGCCTACTAACACAACAGGACTAAGAACTATACCCGAGACCAATTAAAACTAGCTAAAGGACCCTAATAATCGGCATCAAAGTTCATGATCCAATAGCTTCAACACCGTAGATGCGTAGTCGAGATAGCCTCATCTTGTTGGTCTTCAACCGCTGTGACCCTCAGCCTAAAAACGGACACAGTATCCGAATGAAAGTCGGGTTCCAGCTGCACAAAACGCGGGTCGATACACCATATCCGAATTTCAGAGAAGCGGAGCTCGTACCATAAGTTAGAAACCTTCAGAGCTAGGGTATAAGCCACCGCCACGAACCACCGCTAGAGTGTATCTTCTTCTTTGCCCATTAGTCTGCGGGAGCCATTGTTCGTGTGTTCCCGGAGATCCCGGAAGACCAAACTCTGTCTGTTCGCCGTCTACTTTTCCTTCGTTTGTCTCACCGTCACGTATGGACGTAGATCCGAGGTGAAGGAAGTGTATTTCGTAGCCACGCGCCGTCGCCGAGTCGGAGTTGCCGTGAATCTGAAAAGGGGAAAAACCAGATCCAGTAACTCTGAAAACCCTAAAAGCCGACTTTCGTCCTCCCACGTCATCTCGTTAGCCTCGCCGCAGCTCCAGATCGTCAGATCTTGCCACCGTCTGCGTCAAAGAGGAGCATCAAGTGGAGATCCCACCAGAGTAACGAGCATATCGACTAAGGACAAAGGGGAAGAGAAAGCAAAAGGAAAAAGAGGGAGAGGAAAAGAGAGGCGCCTCCGGCACCGGATTAACCGGGCCGGAGCTAGGGTTCCGTTGGGTGTTTAGGAGAGAAACGAGAGCTGTGTTTTGGTTATCTTTGGTTGCTCATCATATATTTTTAGAAAACAAAACCCAAAACATATCTCATTTTAATTCGTTGGCCTGATCTTTGGATATTTTTTTGAACCACTACAATAATACAAAACTACCAACACTGTTCCTCACTAACGTTTACGGTAGAGAAACAATCTGTCGGAACTTGACAAAGCCAAGAAGCGGCAAGATCTCTGAGCTCTGCTCCGATAGTTACAAATAATCGATCGCAATGGGAGAAGGCAACTTGTCGTTTCGCCGTCTTTCCAGCATCCGCCACCGCAAGAAGCGCACTGCGGCTAAGGATGAAGCAGAGAGTAGCCTCATCTCGTCTTCACCGCCTCCTACGCCGATCACTCCAGCTGCGGTTGCTGCGAAGGCGGCGAAGAAGAAAGCTGGAGGAGCGAGGTTGTGGATGAGGTTTGATCGGACTGGAGCTATGGAAGTAGTGGAATGCGACAAGAGTACAATCATCAAACGTGCTTCTGTCCCCCCTAGAGATCTAAGGATTCTTGGACCTGTCTTCTCTCACTCTTCTAACATTCTTGGTATAATATATAGAGAGAAAGTATAAACCCATTCTTGATATAGAAGCTAATACATGTATGTATCTCTGGCTCTGTGCAGCGAGGGAGAAAGCTATTGTTGTGAACTTAGAAGTCATAAAGTTAATAGTTACCGCTGAAGAAGTGCTGCTCTTGGATCCTCTCCGTCCTGAAGTTCTTCCATTCGTTGAACGACTCAAGCAGCAGTTTCCTCAGAACACTGATGCTTCTGGAAACGTTGTGCAATCCTCTTCTCTTCTTGATCAAGAAGCTGGAGAGGGTTTGCAGAGTGAGCTTCCTTTTGAGTTCCAGGTTCTCGAGATTGCGCTTGAGGTTGTCTGCTCGCTTCTTGATACGAGCGTTGATGCACTTGAGACAGAAGCTTGGCCTGTTCTTGATGAACTAACCAAGAATGTCAGCACTGAGAATCTTGAATACGTTCGAAGCTTGAAAAGTAATCTCACCCGCTTGCTAGCCCGTGTACAAAAGGTTTGAACATTTCGTCATGATTCTATATATTTTTTGTTGTGGTGGAGGGGAAGGTAAAACTTCAAAGCAAAATCCATATTCTGATACCATATTAAATTTTCTGAACTTTAAATTTAAAACTAATGAACGATAAATCTTTTGTATATTACTTAATTTATTTTTTTATTTTTTATTTCCGATGTGAGATTTTTTCTTCAACAATTGATGCAGGTGAGAGATGAAATCGAACATTTGTTAGATGACAACGAAGACATGGCAGACTTGTACTTAACAAGGAAATGGATCCAGCAGAACGAGCAATCCGAAGCAGAACTTGGTGAGACCGCATCAAATCGTCTTAGCCGGGCCACATCAAACAGAAGCTCCAGTATGGTGACGAGTAATACGAAGGACGACGACGTGGAGGATCTAGAGATGTTGCTGGAGGCATACTTCATGCAACTAGAGGGAATGAGGAACAGGATTCTCACGGTGAGGGAGTACATTGACGACACAGAAGACTACGTGAACATACAACTTGATAACCAACGTAACGAAATGATTCAGCTGCAACTTACGCTGACCATAGCCTCGTTTGCGATCACTGCAAACACCTTGTTGGTAAGCTTGTTCGGAATGAATATACATTGTCCATTGTATGAGATGGATGATGTCTTTGGTTACTTTCTGTCGACTGTTACTGCTGTTTGCGTTGTGCTTTTCATGCTCACCCTTGGTTACGCAAGGTGGAAGAAGCTGCTTGGCTCATAATCACTCTTTCTCACTTGTAATCAGAACTCATTGCCACATGTTCAATACATATCTTGATGTAACTAGTCTTGCTTGATTTATCTCTTTATTATCTGTGCTAATGATAAGCTTCACTATATATATCAACGAACTAAATAATGGCACAAAAGCCAAAGTTGTAGAAGCACCAATATTGGTTAGAAATACTCAAATACAATATTAACTAGGTTAAGACCCGCGCCTTGCGCGGGATGAACATTATATATAAAAATTATTTTATGTATTAAATATTTTTACATATTATGAAATAATAAATATATATTGAATAATTAAAAGTCAGTAACTATTAAATATATAATTAAATTAGTGTGAACATATAAATCAATTTTATTAATCTAATTTTTTTTAATATTTGATAGGATATGTAATTAAATTTAAATGATACTAACATACATAGTATATTTTTAATACTAATGTCTATTAAATGATGATTTCTACTCATATAGTTTTTTTTTTTTGACAGCAAAAAACATTTACAGACTCAACTTGACTCTGTAAACCAAATCGGTAACTCCATATCCATGTGAACGACGAAAGACGGTTGTTTCCTAGCACTGCGTGCTAAGCTATCCGCCCGTAGGTTCTCCACCCGTGGTACATGAACGATGTTTGAGTTGATGAAACTTCTTTTTAAGAGCTTAATGTCTTCCATATAGCTTTCAAATGCTGGCCATTCTTCTGGTTCCGAAACCATCTTCATATAGTTTTTTTTTGATCATTTGTATCTTTTATAGAGAAAAATTTAAATTACTGATAACAAAATTTTCATTGTGAGATTAATAGTTTTAATAATTTATAATTAAAAAAAATAAGTTATCAATGTTCGTTCAAAACGTTTACCAAAAAATTGTTCAAAGTAAATTTTGAAACTAAAAGATTTATGTATTTTATATGGTTTATAGTTTAATTTAAAACGATATATATATATATATATCAATCTTAATAATTAATTAAATTATACTTTTCACTTATATAATTTTGTAATCATTTGAATGTAAGACTTTAAACAGTTTTAGTAATTTATAGTCGCTTTTCAAAATTCAAAATATAACATATACAAAAAAATCTAATTTTTTTTATTATACGGTTATTGTGGTTGTTTAATTTATTTAATAGTTTAAAATTAAACAAATATGATAAAAGATACACTAATTTTTATCAAATCTTTATTATTCAAAATCATTAATGTCATATATACTTTAGCCACATTAGGCAATTCCGTAAATTTTATTTAAGGAAATAATGAAGTACATTAATAATGAATTTATTGTTAGTTTAATAAAAAAACTTATTATATAATTAGATGGACCAACATATTTCTCTAATGATTCTAAGAATCATCCTAGTGATGACATGTGGCTACAAAAAGAAGTTGTAATGCTTCTCAAATAATATATAAGGGATACGTTTACCAATGTTTAATTATAATAAATTTCAAACGACAATGTACATGAATGTCTCATTTTTCAATCTATTGCTTCCTTTTTCATTTTTTACATTTTTATATAACAATTGCTAAAAACGGGTTATTAACAGGAAAATATAGTTTAAAACTCTATATTTTAATCTGTATTTGCTTTTAAATGCCTTTTCCAAATTGTAACAAGGGTTATCTCTGATTTTTGTGGTTTGACATACCCTACTTCAGTAACTTTAATAATCTTTTACCTAATCAAGACGACTACTTTTTGAATGGTGAAAACTTTTATGAGAGAATCTTGGGAAACTACAAAAATTAAAGTAGCTTCTCTTGTCACTTGTCAGATGAAATCTTACAACATCACGACAAATAACTTTTAGTCCTCGGTTTCTCTTTTTATTGGCTTTAACTCGCCACTCTGCTTCTCTCTTTCAGAAAGTAAAAATAATAAAAAAAAGGAGGAAAAATGGTTACTACACGGCAAAAGAAGGCCGGAGTCACCACAGCCTCTCACCGCCGGCCACCATCGGAGCCAGATTCTTCTGTGAAGAAGTTCTGGAACGTGGTTTTACCCTCAACAATGAAGAGAAACATGATGGTAATAAGATAAATCACTTGTAGAAACATAGTTTCATGCATGTGTTGTTGTTGGTTCAATTTTTTGTTGCTTTACACTTCTTGAGATTATATCAGCAGATTTGCTAGACAAGACTCCATTTCTTTGTTGGATTAGAAATCTAAAAAGGGATACCTAAGATTTAGAAACTGTTCTTAAGACATGCAGATAATCCAAGATCTAACATTTTGTTACTTCATGTCTGAACAGATGATTCCACCAAAATTTGTGAACCTACAAGGGTCTACACTCTCTGAATTCGTTACAGTGGAGACTCCTGTGGGATTCAGGCGTTCTATAAAGCTTAAGCGGATCGGTGAAGAGATTTGGTTACACGGCGGTTGGAGTGAGTTTGCAGAGGCTCATTCCATCAGTGAAGGCCATTTTCTCTTCTTCGACTACAAAGGAAACTCAACTTTCAGTGTTATGATCTTCCATGTTTCGGCTTGTGAGATTGACTATCCTCTGGATGAAGTTCATATCAGTGACAGCGACAGCGACGATGATGTAATGGACGTTACAGACGAAGGGTTTCGTGGAACTCAAGCTACAAGGAGAAATGACCAATCTGTGAATGGTGGTGGTATAGAACACAACCGCAAGAAGAGAGCAAGAGACGACGAGTTTGATAAGATTCTAAACGGTAAGAACAGACTTTCCCCTTATGATGAGTATGAAGGTTAAGGATCTGAATTTCTTTATGTTTGTGTAGATCTTGATGGGATGAAACTGCTTGAGGAAGAAGAAGACGGCAAAAGAGTCTTCAGGGGACAACAGTTCTTTTAACAGAGCAGAGTTGCATGTGTTTCTGTTGTGTAATGTAAAATATTGTACTTAATGAACTTGGAACTGCGAATTAGTTTCTGATTATGTCTAAACAAAGCTGTAACCAGGTCTTGTTCTGATCCTTCTTTCTTTCATCTCATCCCTCAGCTTCTCTACCTCTACCCATTTCCCTTTAGAAGCTAACACATTAGACAAAGCAACATAATCTTCGCAGTCAGAACCCTTTTCCTCTTGTTCCATCTCGGTAAGAGCTTTTCCGATCTCTTCACCCAATACAGTCTCTCCATAGATGCTGCAGGCATTGCATAGACTTCTCAACATGATAGCATCCGGTTTAATAGGCATAGCTAACACAAACTCATACGCTTCTTGTAACCGCCCTGCTTTGCCGAGAAGATCCACTATGCATCCATAGTGTTGAATCACCGGAGTGACACCAAACCTTGTCCTCATGCTCCGAAACAACTCCAGCCCTTCTTGAACAAGACCGTTATGACGGTAAGCCGAAAGCAAACTAGTGAAAGTTACTTCGTTTGGTTTGATACCAGACTCCGCCATTCGGTTTAGAAGACTCGGTGTTTCGTTCCCCCTTCCGTTGAGAGCTAGCCCTGTCGCCATCGAGGTCCATGTCAAGACATTCTTCGCTCTCATTAGCTCGAACACAGAGATAGCGCTGTTCAAGCAGCCGCATTTCGAGTACATGTCTACAAGTCCAGTACCGATAAAGACATCAACTTCGGGTGTAAACCCAAGTTTCTCTATGTACCCATGAACAAGAGCACCCGCTTCAAGCAAACCCATCTGAGAGATGGCTGAAAGAACACAAACCATGGTCGTATCAGTAGGTCTACTAACTCCATCACCACAACAAGAGAATCTCCGAAACAGAATCATCCCTTTTCTCGCATTGTGATTCCCTTTGTCCTTATGCGAACAATACCCTCCGATCATTGCGTTCCATGTAACAGAAGTTCTCTCAGGCATTTCATCGAACACCTTCCTCGCATAACGTAAATCCCCATGCTTAGCATAGAAATGGAGTAAAGTGGTTCCAATCAACTCAGAGTTATAGAGAAACCCAAGCTTCATCACCATCCCGTGAACAATCCTCCCGACCCGCGAAGAAGAACCTGACCTGGCGCAAGCGCCGAGGAGGAAGACGAACGTGCGCTCGTTGAGATAAAGCAACGAACTTTTTGATACCCAGTTGGTGAAGATCCGTATAGAGTCTTCTGGGTTGCTGCATTTAAGCAATGTGTTGAAGAGAAACTTGTCAGGATTACTATATCGAGGGAACACTAGTGAATGAGCAAGCTTGGAGCTTTCTGTAGATTGCTTCGAACAGTAATGGCCTATGAGTTTGCCGAGGAGAGAGTTGTCTCGGCAGCCGTGAATCACGAGTTGACCATGGATTTGCTTAGCCTGAGCTAGGGTTTTTGAGTTTCGGTGTAATAAGGACAAGAGTCTTGGTCCAGGAAAAACAGAGCTCATACGGACAACTCTGTTTCTGAAATTTAGGCATGAATGTTTTGAGTTTGGAACAGATGTTTTCGGTTTAGCCCTATAGACCAATTTAGGTTTTATAATAATACTTGAGTGCGGATAGATTTTGTAATTCTATATAAGATGATTCATTTTAAATTCAGTTAATAATAGTTAGTTTCACTTTTTTTTTTATATTTTGTATCAAAATTAATATAAATTTAAATAATTAAATTATTCATTATTTAAGTTTAGAATATTATTTTGGAGTAATTAACAAAAAATAATAATATCTTGAAGCATTATTTTGATATTCGAGTTGTCTTTTCCCAGTTTTTTGCCTACATGATCAGAATTCAGCTACGAAAGTTCTTTTTTTTTTTTTTTTGGGAACCCTGTAAAGTTCGTAAGAAAAAAAAAAGCTCAAGTCTGTAAAATATTCGAATGCTCTTGAGATGAAAGAGAAGAGTTCGAAAAATCAACAACACAACAATCCCATCTTCATCATATCATCTTTCTTGGTGCACAAGTATCAATACCAAAGTTGATGGAGATTAGGTATCTACAATCTTCTTAAACCTAACTTCTAAGTCAAACACCACTCCAGAGGTTACATATTATGATAAAAATCATAAAACAACTTATCCACATCGAGGAAAAAAAAAACACACTGACGCAATGACACAGAGATTGAGAGAGTTTAGTTGTTTAAAAATTAAGAAACCCTACACGAAATTGCAGTTTGATATCCCCACCGCAGACCGATAAGGAACACACCGAAGTAAACTACTAGTACTAGATTGAGTTGACTCGATAGGCCGTTACTTTCAGGACGAAGTCTCTGGTTCTGAGGAGCTCGAACACGCAGACGTCACCTTCTCCTAGGTTGTTCTCCAGAGTGAACTCGTACCATCCTTGGCTGAACTTGGCTCTCCCTGCTTTGTAGAGGCATCTCACTGGCCACTGTTTCTCCCCGAGCTGGACCTTGATGAATCCCGAGATCCCACTTAAGTACTTCTCAGCAAATCCAGAAGGCAGATACTGTTCAAAGGAAACACACAACAACAAAAAGAGAGCTTTTTAAAAGACGTCATAATGAGCTGACTTTGAGATGTTTTTGGCTTTACCATGATGCAGCCTCTGTATAGATAAGATGGTCGGAGAACAACTCTGAAGAAAGGGTTTGTTGGCTCGAACGTTTTAGCTGCATTGATGGCTCTCTCTCTCTCTTCTGCAGTCACCGTTCTCTTTCTCGCAGAAGCACTCTCGTAGAACTTTGAACGGCTCTCCGGGTCATCATCCCTCGGAGCAGATGAGTTTACTTCCTCTGGATGGATCACACCAATCATCACATCAATCCAAGTATGAAACAAGAGTTTAAAAAGAGAGGAAAAAGGCTTTACCAGGAACAGCGTTCTTCTTCTTCCTCCCTCTCTTCTTAGTAACTTTAGGAGTTGGTGTCGCCTCTTCAGCTTTAACAGGTGGTCCAGCGAAGAAGCTCTGGATAGCTGGACTAGCGTACCCTTTAATAGCGGCCACAGTAACTTCAGGATGCTGTTGTGATGACGGATACACAGAAGAAGAAGGATAAACAACCTCGGCGGCGTCTTCATCTTCGAGGTCTTCAAACAAACGTGCGCGTTTGAGGTGGGTGTGTGCGGTGTCCATGAGAGCGGAGGAATGGTAGTTGATCTCGGAGTGTGATAAGTTGTAAATGTAGACGCTGAAGGCAGAGTTGCCTTCGTATCTGAAGATGAGAAGATAGCCAATGCGGATTGAGTAACGGTCGACAAACTCTTGCCAACCATCTTGAAAGTAGATTTTGTTGTTGTCGGATTTTCTTAGTCCTACACGCCAGACGTGACCGTCAGGTACTGTGAGTGCAACTGCGACGGATAGCTCGTCCTTGAATTTACTCACAAACTTATCTGGAACTCTCTGCACAAACCATACCAGGAATTTAAAAAAAAAAAGATTTACAAGATATATAATGCTAAATGGCAAAGATATATTGCTGGAGAGCAGCCTGCTTTTGCCTAAATTAAAATCACAATCCAAATTGTACTGTTTCAATTTCCAAGGCTGTGTGACACAGTCCATTACTATTCCTGGAACATTGTATATTTTTTATCTTTGAATAGACTGCTTATGTCATCACTCCTATGATCTTATTTATATGGTAAGCTGAGAACCAACTAGTATTTCAATATGTGTTCATGTTAATCCACAAACTTTCATGGACTGTAACATAAATGTATGTTTATTCTTCTACACACACAAAAACACTTTTTAACTTACGAAAACGAGCAATGAGTCTTGTAACATAGACATACAAAGAGACCTTATTAAGAAAAAAAAAGTCAATTACTTCTTATTACTCTAAACAAAGCAAAGAGACCTTATAAAAAAGAGTCAAATTACTTTTCACTTCTTTGGAGTTTCACTCACAAGAGGAATCTAAAATCTCAGACCTTCATGAGTTAAAACAGAGAAACCACAAACAGATCTCAACATGTTCTCCTCCTCTGAAGTTGCATCAATCTAACAAAAACCATACATGTAAAATCATCACCAGAAGAAGTCTACTCACTCGACACATATCCCAAACTACATTCACAACTTCTAGACCGGATGAAGATTTCTCCAACCTCAATTTTCCAGCAAAACCAAACAATGACCAAAGTTTCCAATCTTCCTAACATAATTTTTCAGCTCACAAAACTGAACAAGGAAAAAAACAACCTTGACCAGATATCTACCGAGAACAAAGACAATTCAGTTCAAGAAATCTAACAGGTGTCACTCAGAAAATACACGAATAAAAAAAAGCATATACTTGCAAACTCGAGACCAGATTCCAACTTTAAAGACTCAATTTTGCAAAACTAATAAGAAGAGAAGGAGGAGGAGGAGGAGGAGTTACCAGGCGTTTTTCTTGGATAGTGGATGAGAAAATCAACTTGTGGAAGAAAGGGCGTGGCATGTTGAGAAGAAACAGTGACCAAAGTAAAAGAAGAAGAAAAAGACCAAAGTCAGATCATGAAACGACGCCGGAGAGAATACGCGGACAGAGACTGAGAGAAGCCCCTTTCAGATCTGAAGAGAGAGTTTTGTATAAACGCTTTGATTATGGTCAAAGGGTGGGTGTTTCAACTTCCAACACTCTCTCTCTCTCTCTCTCTTCTCCTTTACACCTGACCTTGACCCAACCAAGCCAAAAAAATATGTTAAAAAAAAAAAAGAAACCAACTTGTAGAGCTCTCGAGCGAGTACGGTGTAGAGAAGAGAGAGAAGAGAGAGAAAGGAGATCTCGGGTCCGGCGAGCGGCCGGCGCGTGAGCGCGCGTGCCGACGCCGGAGCCCCCTGTTTTTTCATGCAAGCTATCGTGTGTGGATCTCTTCACCTTTTCTTCCGGTCTTCGCCTTGTCTGAGCTCTAGATAGCCTCCAACTGTGGAGTCTCTGTCTCGTGGAGGGAAGACGCGGTCGCCGGTTTGAGAGTTTGGTGAAGTAGATCGCAGTGGTTTAGTCTCGTTTCCGGGAGGTGGAGGCTACGACAGCTCCACCGACGCCGGCCTTAGTCGCTGAGAGGTGGAAGTTCCTTCAACTTCGCCGTCTTTGGCTCAAGCTTCCGGGAGGTGAAGGCTCCTTCAGTCTTACGTCGCCGGCTCTAGGTTTTTTTTTTTTTTTTGGTGTTTTATGTTAGTTAGATTGTGGCTACGTTCTTGGCTCGGGAGAGTTTCTCGGCCATAGATATTAAAGGGGTTGACGCTTTGCCGCTGGAGGAGATCTCAATAGAGAGATGAAGCTCTCCGACAACGGTTCAGGAAGGTGAAGAAGGAAGTTGGTTACGGCGGAGGCTCGAAGGTATTATGGGCTCCGGCGAAACGAGGGTTTCGGTGGTCTGGCACGGCGGTTTGGTGAGACGGAGATGGTCGGGTTGAGGCAGAGTGATGCGTGGTGTACTGACGGTGAAGATCTCCGCACGCGTCTTCTCAGGGCTCCTCGATGCATGCGTAGCCAAGCCGGGTGGTTTACTTTGGATCTTGGATTTTGCGGTGGTGCAGCTCCGGCGACGGTTTCGAGAGGGTGGTGGTCAAGTCGAAGCGTAAGTGACGCGTGTCGCACTGATGGGAGCTTATCCTTCCACGCGTCCGGCTCCTTGACGCGCGGCCTCACCGAAATCGGGCGGGCCTGTAAACGTTGATTTGTGGCCCATACGGGTTGGGCTTTTGTGTTTGTTTGTTTGGTCGGTTTGGACCTTGGGCATTTGTTGGGTTTTTAACCCCTTTTATTAATATTAAAATAACTTGACGGAAAAAAAAAAAGAGCTCTCGAGCGAGTTGAATCTGTCTTTTGACTCGGTGAGTCGAATCGGTTGATCAGGATTTATTTTATTTTAATTTAACTAATCAAAAGCCGACCTCCCCCACCTACTCTTCTTTTTCCACCATCTTTATTTCTTTTCTTTTTTTCCGTCAAAGTTTTTTATATTAGATAAATAGGTCAGATCCAGTAAACGGCCGAAACCCGATTACAACAAAAGACGGCTACAAACCCAAAGAACTACGGGTTAAATGAAAAAGCTAAACGGACCCTTAGTTCAAATTCAGAAACCGCACGATCCAATCGGATAGCGTGTCGAGGAGGCTGGCTCGACACGTGGAAAGATCTGCTCCATCTTTATTTCTCTGTCCCTTTTTTTGTTTTGTTTTAAATATTTGTTTCTTTTTTTTTTCTCTTTTGATTTAACTATTC
The DNA here is from genome assembly GCF_020379485.1 of Brassica napus. Classification (NCBI taxonomy): domain Eukaryota; kingdom Viridiplantae; phylum Streptophyta; class Magnoliopsida; order Brassicales; family Brassicaceae; genus Brassica; species Brassica napus. The sequence goes on along the minus strand of NC_063438.1, from coordinate 21,650,078 downwards.
TTTTCCTTTTCTTTGTAGCACATATAGCCCTTTATCAATTTTACAGATAAAATATTATAACCAAAAAAAAATTAAAATTCAGTTTCCCCTATTTGCAAAAAATATTACTATAAAAAATATTTGAAAAACAAAAAAGCATTTTCAACTATAAAACAAATGACACAGAAAAATAGAGAGAAAATAAAATGGTTATGAAAAGAGAAAAATCTTCATCACAGCTCATGCAACTACACTAAAACCATCTCTAATTTATACTTCTATAATCTCCTCTGAAATAAAGATCTCTAAGAAAAATATTGAGATTGAAACATGGGTGAGTTGGAGATGGTCTGACATGACATGTAATATTAATGAAAAACAAATTAGCGTTATCTTGATTTTGTTTTTGTTTTCTTGATTTTAAATGATGCATATAATGAAGGTTTTGACTTATGGGTACAGTACGTAATGTACTTCGTACTATAAGAACATTTAAGATTAATCTAATATAATTTATATAAGGTACGCGTTCTATAAGAATGTCTTTTTCTTTGTTCTTGATTCTAAGAATTTGTACTATGAAAAAATATACAAGAATTAAATATACCATGTTATATCTAGCTACTAGCTGTATCATGTGCACAAAATACAAAAGTACATATAGCAATTATATACTCAAATCTGATTATATAGTACCTATATCAGTTTAGGTATATCATGCATAAATGATAAATCTAGTGAGATTATTTATGTACAAATCCCAGGCTATATAATCTGGCTACACTATGTATACATCTATCTTATTAAAACTCAAGTACAAAATTGGAGTGTTTGGAGACTTGAATAGGACTTTTAAAAATTTGGAGTGTTTGGAAACATGGATTGCAGTCTTTAAAAAAAAATATTTTTGTTTGAAAACAAGGATAGTAGTATTAAGAAAAAAAGTAATGGGCTTATGTTTTTTTAAAAAATTGAAAGTTATCTATGCCACTTTTAAAATATACCAAAATGAATCAATCTAATTCCCTGAAAAAAAATTTTCTAAACTAACCATAAAACAAAATTTAAACTTTATATACATATTTCAAATCAAAATAATAATTCAAATTTGATTTATATCAAAAATTGATTCAAAAATATACATATATTCAAAAATGGATTTTTACTAAACTATTTTTCAATAACCATTATAAAAAAATATTGTCAATATATATAAGAAAAATATAATACAAAGCCCAATTTGAAATACCAACTCAAATTATGGTTTTCATATTTCATATTAAGTTTTAAAAATATAATATATGTAATTATTTATATGATGGTATGTATAAAATACTATTAATTATATGATTACTTATATGATGGTACATATAAAATACGATTAATTATATGATGATAAAATACGATATATAATAATGACTAGGGATGGGCTTTTGGATATCCATACGGGTTTAGTTCAGATCGGTTTGTATTTTGGGTTTTCGGGATCAAAGATTTCAGCCTTATTAGAATGTTTCTAAATTTTGGTTTGAGTTCGATTTGGATCTTTGCGGGTTTGGTTTGGGTTTGGATAACTAATTTAAATTATTTTTAAAGTCTTAAATCATTATATATTTTAAATTTCTCAAAATGTATAAATAAAATAATATATTACGTATAAATTTGAATAACATATGTCATAATACTTAAACTTAACATATCAATTGGCTTGATTTAAAATTTTGGATACGAAATCAATAATTATTTTAAGTATTTTTGGTGATTTGAGTATACTTTAACTATTTCAGATATTTACTTTTGACTATCTATATATATTTTCAAGTATTTAAACCAATTTAAAAGTATCATTTTTGATGTTTTATATACGTTAAATCTAAAAATAATTAATATATATAAGTATATAAATCTATTTTTAGATAAATTCGGATACCTAAATACTTCGGTTCGGATCAGATTCGGTTCTCTAAATAACAAAATTTTGAATAATTAGAATATTTAATCAATTTATGTTTGGGTTTGGTACTATATCTTTGGATCGGTATCGGTTATGTTCTTCGGATTCATTTTTCCAAATCCTAATAATTACATGAAAAACAAATATCAACATATTTTTCAAAATATACACCCGCGCGCCTGCGCGGGTCAAAATCTAGTTTAGATTATAGATACATATTATTTAACGGTATGATTACTGATAGAAAAGCAAAGCATTGGCCACACTCGTTATTTATGCATGTATAGCCGTCAACTAGCTTCTTAAAATCACTTATGTTGCATGTAACATAAATTCACGGTTTATTCTCAAAAAAAAAAACATAACTTCACGGCACCAATTGGTAATCAGTGTGACAAGGCGGAGCTTGTCCAATGATTTGATTTTAATGGTTGTAATGGGAACAAGAATGATATTGAAAATCTCTCGTTAATTATACGTCTGCTCACGAGTACTCTAGCTATGGTCGGAGGATTTGTGGGATGAATATTTATAGACAAGTATATTAAAAATAGGCCACGTTCATTAGCTAATAATAATTACAAACCGATGATACATTATTAGGAACGCTTGCTAATGAACATGATGCGATTAATTAAGCCTTGAAGTGATCAATCTGGATGTCCTCAACTTCGAGCTTCTTGAAATCACTTCTGTTTCTCGAAACAAAGAACTTGCCCCAATTGCACTTTTTGTAACAAGGCGGGTTTTCTTCACTTATAAGCTCCTCCAATGGCTCAATGTTGGTTTCATGCGACGGGAAAAAGAAGAACGGTACTGAGAACCTCTCTTTGCTTGTGTTCACTACCACTCTATGTTCTGCACTCCAGTACTTGTCATTTGTCCACACCTACTCCACAACATATGTTACATGACCAAATTAATTACATTCATCAAATCTAGATATAATATATTTTTAAGTTATATTGATTTCTTAATAATCTCTCTTGATATGATTCATTCATCTTTTACCTGCATGCAGTTGCCAATGTTAATGATCAAAGCATCGGGGATCGGTTTCACTGGGATCCATTCTCCATCCGATCTACGGCAAACTTGTAATCCACCTACACTATCTTGGGCCAAGACGGTAAGAGCTCCTCCATCTTTGTGACGTCCAACGCCTAACGCTAGCTCGGGGTTGGGACAAGGAGGGTAATGGTTGAACCTCAAAATGCTCGTTTGTTCCTTAAAGTAACCCGATAACCGATCACCGGGTAAACCCAAGCTAATGGAGATAAGTTCCAAAATCTTGAAAGCTAACTTCTCAACCTCCCTTGCATATTCTTGGCATATCTCTCTACCAGGAAAATTAAGTGGTAAAAATTCATTTCCAGGATAACTAGAATCATACTAAATGGAATCTAATGAGGCCCACTGGGCCAAAATCCATGTTAATGGGCCGAACTAGTGATTAGCCATAATAATTCAGACAGATGCATGAGAGATTGGTCCGAAATGATCACCTGAAGTCAGCAGGGTGTTGAGGCCACTGGTTAGTGAGCTCTCTCTTGTCGGTGTCTTCCGGCTCCGGAGTCGCCGGAACGATTGTCGGGTCTTGCAAGAAAAAATCAAAGATCTCTTTCCAGTCTCTAACGTTCTTGGTGTGTTCCTCGTCGTGATAACCCATAGGGTTCACTTCGTCCCTTCTCAATCTTCTCTTCTCCTCCGCCGTTAGGTTGAAGAATTCGGCCGCCGTGTTCTCTACGCGACACCTTAGGTCTAAAGGCAAGCCGTGGTTGATCACCTGGAAAAATCCCCATCTCTCGCAAGTTTTACCAATCTCTTTGGCGATCGATGTCTTGTCTGAATTGGGATCTTGGAGAGAAGAGAGGTCGATGGTCGGGATCTCGTCGGAGAAAATGAAGTCACCGGAGTTTGTGAGATGAGTGATGGGTCTGTGTTCGGGAGCTTGGATGAAAGCTTCCTCGAGTCGTCCCATGGCGGTTTTTGCGGTGATTCTTATGTTGATTTGGTAGTACAAAGGCTATTATTGGCTTTGCCTTTGCAGGATTTATATATAATATCAAAATAATTTGTGGTGCGGTTGAGCCGTTGAGGTTAGCTTAATAGAAAAATGCCACGTAGACTTCTTGTCAATCAAAAACTAAAGTTTTTATTAATTATTGGATTAATAAAATGAATGTACATGAATTTATGTGAAAACTAGGAGTTTTCCGGCGCTACGCGCCGGGTTCGGATATTTGATTTGATTCAGTTTTCAAAATCTTGTGTTCTGGTATTTAGTTGTTAGGAGTGTATGTAGATGAGTGTTGTTGAAAGGTTCGTCATGTTTAAAAAGTGTTGAAATTGGAATGGTCTTTAGGGGAAGTTAGGGTAATGAAAGTGTTTATATTTTGGGGTCGATAAATGAGGGTATGCTTCGTATCTTAGACTAATATCTGTTGTTGTGTTGATGCGTTTTTCTTTATACTCAATTTCGTTTTACTGAATGGCAAGGACTAATGTTATTCGTAAATGTTTTTTTGGTATAATTATATTTCGATCCTCCGATTTTGATCAGTTTTAGGTGTTTTCTTGATTGGACCGTTTTAAATAATAGGGCTATGTTAGTTTTTGTCCTTGAGTGCGGCTTGTTAGTTTTATACTGTAATACTATATTGAAAGGATCCGGAAGGACAGATTGGTGATTCCGGCTTGCCTTTTTTATGAAGATTTGACGTTTTCTGTTATGGAATGATCGTAGGGATTTGCTTAAATTCTGTGACGTGTTCCGCAAGGTATTCTGATAAGGTTGGTTTTTTAGGTTTAGTAATTTGGTATGATTGATTAAATATTCATTTATCTGCACACGGGTTTAATGACGGTGGATTCAAATATTGTGAGTGTATTTTTATTTATTCATGGTTTTATTTTATAAAGTTATTGGATTTATTTAAATGTCTTAGAACTTTGTAAAACTCTAACAAACTGACTTTTTTAAAAAATCTGAAACAAAATTTCTCTAACAAAGTCTTTATTACGGTGTCGTAATATTAATATAGAGCTTGCTAGATAGGCTAAGGATTTTGACTGTAATTGGTATTTGCGAGACAAAGATATTTGGTCGCGAGACAAACATGTTGCATAAAAAGTAAGAAACATCTGGTGTTTAGAATGGTCGAGTCTGTGACTTAAAAAATTGTCTGCCAATTTGAAAAAGAGTAATCTAAATATTGGTTCACCACATCATCTCATGAAAACCGTCAGTTCCTGTCTTCTGTGGTATTACGTACTGGACGGGATCCTATGCTGTTCCTGTAACGATCAGAGTGAAGATTAGGTTCGTATATAATGTTTTTAGGTAGAAGTATATTGATCAGGGTTTGGTTGTAAGTGACTTACTGGTCTGGAGATTGCTGAATATCTCTCGGTAGACAATATTAGTAACAACGTCTTCCTTGGCGTGCCTTCACTGTCATCAAGTATCTTCAATCCTTCTGGAGTAGTGACTCGTGAGAGAGCAACATACAGCTGGCCATGACTAAAAACTGGTCTAGAAAGGTAGAGTGCAACCTGTTTAATACTCTGACCTTGACTCTTATTTATTGTCATCGCATAACACAGCCTAATTGGATATTGCCTTCTGCGAAAAGTAAAAGGATGTATACTGTCTGTTGGGGATAACTGTATCCTCGGAATAAGCACTCTGTATCCAACATGAGTCCCTGTTAAAAGCTCAGCCTCTAGAACTCTGTGGCCCAACCGTGAAACAACCATTCGTGTTCCATTGCATAGCCCATTATACTGGTCCAGATTGTGCAACATCATCAGAGGAGCACCAACCTTCAGACATAGTTTATGTGGTGGCAAACCTTGAAACTCTAGTGGGACAATGTTTATGTAACAATCGCAAACGTCATAAAACTAAACAAATCTTAATGAAATAAGCTGGGAAACAAATTTATGCTATGATCCTTACATTTTCATCAACAAAGAGCATATCAACACTCATCAGCTCTCCCCCTTTCCTAACATTTCTGGCCTCCCAGAACCTGAGCAGCCGGACCTCCGCAACGTTTGAACAACGACCTGCTTTCAAATCGGCAAGAAGTACTCGAGAATTCGCCATTGTAATAACCATAACTTGAAAAAAGTGACTTTCTGATTCTTGTCGTAGCTGTAATGACCATGACTGGATGAGGAGGTATTTATACCCGAAGCTCTACTGAGCAACAATGGAAGCGAAAGAGTCGGATTCAATGCGGAATAGTGGGGTAATTACGATTTGAGAGGAAATAAAGATAAGAAACAATAAAGATGAGTAACACGAAACGTTGAAACGGCCACAGAGCTATCAATGGTCTTCATCTGCAGAGAACGGTGTCTGTGGGAGGAAGGTTCGACCTAGACGTCGCGAGTCCTTACCGGGCCTGAATAATTTATGAAACGGGCCCGACACAAAACAGAAGATATTTTCCACCTAAAAAGTCCAACACGTCTACAACACCAAAAAACGTAACACAGTTTATGCAATAAAGCCCAATACGAAAATTAGAACCAATCAGCAGGTGACAAATGTCATTATTCCCCCCATGGAGATAAAAAAGCTGACTTTATTAGTATAGACTAGGGATTAACACGGGCTACGCCCGGGATTTTTATTTTTTCTAATTTAAGTTGTTAAATTATTTATATTTAGGCTATGATATATATTTATATAAATGTTAAAATGCATATCATAATTAAAATTTATTTTTAAATTTTAAAACGTTAAATTAACAGATTTTTTACTATTTAAATATTTTTTTGTAATTTTATTGGCTATCTAGTTATCATATTTAGCAAAACTATCTTTTGAGCGTTGGAATAAATGTTTTAGAGATTTTATTAAACTGCAGAGTATTTTCGGATCGACCACATGCTCAACATTCGATCGATCCGTAAAAAGATGGTCGATCTCCTTGGCCAGGTAAGTACAATTTTAGCAAAAATATCTTTTATTTTCAAATATTAAGTATATAACTATTCTTTTTAATATTTTTTAATTATATTTTTTGATTAAATTATTGTATTATAATGGTTATGTAAATATTTTTTGTGATGTTTGAATTTGTGTTGTTCGTATACTTAACCTAGATGATATTGATGTTAAACAATTTATTGTTTTCTGGAAATAGAAAATAATGATATATCAAAACGTATCTAATACTTGTTAAATGATAGTATAATGTAAATTACATCCATTATTTGAAAATAACCATTTGTTGTTTTTATTTTTATTTTAAATTAGAAATTATTTTTATTTAAAAACATTATTCATATATAATATAATAGTTTAAGTTTGGAAGATTAATCTATATATATAAATTATGTATATTTAAAAAAAAATAATTTAAGATATTATATATTGACTATCTAAATAAAAGCTGAATTTATTATCTTGAAAATCAGATATTTATAATTTTGTCTTCATGTTTTTTTTTTTTTTTTGTCTTCATGTTTGTCTTCATGTTATACTCACCAATCCATCATTGATATTTATAACTCAGTATGTTTTTTAAAAAACTTAGTTTTAAGTAATAAACGAATTTAATAAATTAAATTCATCACCTATAATGTTATGTAAACTATATTTGAAAACTCTCTAAAATTATATTTTAAGCATAATATTATTATTATTTTATTTAAGTTATTTTAAACATAATATATGCTAAACCAACTTAAATTATATTTACAATAGGACCATCCTAAACCGGTTAGTAAACCAAAAACAATACTAAACCAACATGAACCAATACCTGATTCGGCGAGGAAGGAAGTGTTTCGGGATAAACGCTTGAATGGTTACTAACTGAAATGGTTTGGTCATGAGAGAGTTAGTATGAATATTAACAATAAAATTATGGATTAGATCAATTTAAATTTGTAAGAATACCTTTGAGTCTATGAAAAGCAATTCAATTCCCATGAATAAGTTCGGCTTTTGGAAGTTGCGGGTTTCCCAACAATGAATCCACCTAACAAAAAGTTTGTTGTTATAAAAAAATCTCAGTCAAGGTCATTAAAGGTTTCTGGGACGGCAAGAGTTGATGGTGAAACCATTTTTTTGCTCGAGTGCTTTGAAATTTTCCTTAATAGTGTGAGGTTGATGTGGATGGAATAATGAGTTTTATAGGGACTTTCTTGATGTAAAACTATACATTTTTTTTTTAAGGTGGTATTTGCATTTTTATATAATTTACTACCATTTTAAGATATAAGTACATTTTAAGATAGATGCTTAAATTTTAATGTACTTTTTCCATTTCTTAAAATGTTTATTTTCATTTCTTATATTTTTTTTTACGTAATATCTATATTTTATATTTTAAAATAGATATTTAAATATTAATGTATTTTTTCATTTTTTAAATTGTGTATTTACTTATATTATATATTTTACATTTTAAGATAGATGTTTAATGCTTGATGAATTTTTTCCATTTTTTAAAAAATTGTGTATTTACTTATTATTACATATATAATTCATATATTATATATTTACATTATTTACTTATTATTTATTTTCCTGTATATGTATTTCCATTTCTTGTACTTTTCATTTACTTAATATCTCTATTTTATATTTTAAGATAGATGTTTAAATCTTAATGTACGTTTTCCAATTTTTTAAATTGTATATTTCCATTTGTTATACTTTCTATTTACGTAATATCTATATTTTAAATTTTAATATATATTTTTAAATCTTAATGTAATTTCCCATGTGGAAGTACCGTAGCCTATTGGTTAAGGTTTAAAGGCTTCTACACCCAGGTCTGGGGTTCGAATCCAGACTATGCAATTTATTGCAGATTACAGGAAATCCAAGTTTCAAGTCCCGGAGAGAGCGGTTTATTAAACAATTATACAGACTAAAGAGGAATGACTTGCAAGAGATCTTCAACATGGTGCAAGTAAATCTAGTCAAGCGTAGATTTTCATAGGACGGCTCAGGTGATGCAGTTAGGCGTAGGTCTTCATAAGGCAGGTAGTATTGTCGGTTGTCGAATCGTCTATGTAATCTTTCCTATATCATAATTGTAAGATCATAATAAATCAGCGTTAAAAAAAATGTAATTTCCCATTTTTTAAATTTGGTATTTACTTATATTATATATTTACTTATTATTTATTTTTCTTTATATTGTGTATTTCTATTTCTTATACTTTCTATTTACTAATAATTTTATATTTTAAGATTGATTTACATTTTAAGATAGATGTTTAAATACTAATGTACTTTTTCCATTTTTTTAAATTGTGTATTTTCTTTTCTTATACTTTCTATTTACTTAATATCTATATTTTACATTTTAAGATAGATGTTTAATATTTAATGTACTCTTTCCAGTTTTTAAAAATTGTGCATTTACTTATTATTGTACATATAATTCGTATATTTATATATTTACAATATTTACTTATTATTTATTTTTCTATATATTGAGTATTTCTCTTTCTTATACTTTATATTTAGTTAATGTCTATATTTTATATTTTAAGATAGATGTTTAAATCTTGACGTATTTTTCCATTTTTAATGTAAAACGACAATGTTTAATAGAAAATCTTGGACAAATAGTCAATAGTTATATTTATGTTTTTTTTTTCTTTTTTTTATAAAAAGGTAATGTTACATTATGAAGATAACCCGTTTTTTTAGTGAACAATGGTAATCTTACATATGTTTAATGTAGTTTTTCCATTTTTTTATGTTGTATGTTTACATATTATTGTTATTTTTAAATGTAAAATGACAATTTTACATATGTTTAATGTAGTATTTCCATTTTTTATGTTGTATGTTTACATATTATTTATTATTTTCGAAATTATATATAATTGTTTTTTTATAAAATAGTAATGTTACATTATGGAGATAAGCCGTGTTTTTTTTTTTATTGAAAAATGGTAATCTTACATATGTTTAATGTAGTTTTTCCATTTTTTATGTTGTATGTTTACATATTATTTTCTTAAAATAAAAATGTAAAATGGTAATCTTACATATGTTTAATGTAGTATTTCCATTTTTATGTTGTATGTTTTACATATATTTATTATTTTTGAAATTATATATAATGTTTTTTGTTTTTTTTATAAAACGGTAATGTTACATTATGGAGATAAGCCGTCTTTTTTTTAAGTGAAAAATAGTAATCTTACATATGTTTAATGTAGTTTTTCTATTTTTTATGCTGTATGTTTACATATTTTTTATAATTTTCGAAAATAAGTAATGTTAAATTGTAAAACTATATTTTATGCCATGTGTCATCTTTCGAGATTATATTATATATTTACTTCTTATTTATTTTTCTTTATATTGTGTATTTCTATTTACTAATAATTTTATATTTTAAAATTGATTTACATTTTAAGATAGATGTTTAAATACTAATGTGCTTTTTCCATTTTTTTGAAATTGTGTATTTCCTTTTCTTATACTTTCTATTTGCATAATATCTATATTTTACATTTTAAGATAGATGTTTAAATCTTAATATACTTTTTCCATTGTTTTTAAGTTGTGTATTTCTTTTTCTTATATTTTCTATTTACTTAATATCTATATTTTACATTTTAAGATAGATGTTTAATATTTATTATACTCTTTCCATTTTTTTAAAATTGTGCATTTACTTATTATTGTATATATAATTCGTATATTTATATATTTATAATATTTACTTATTATTTATTTTTTTTATATATTGAGTATTTCTCTTTCTTATACTTTATATTTAGTTAATGTCTATATTTTATATTTTAAGATAGATGTTTAAATCTTTACGTATTTTTCCATTTTTAATGTAAAACGGCAATGTTTAATAGAAAAACTTGGACAAATAGTCAAATAGTTATATTTATGTTTTTTTTCTTTTTTTTATAAAATAGTAATGTTACATTATGAAGATAAACCGTTTTTTTAGTGAACAATGGTAATCTTATATATGTTTAATGTAGTTTTTCCATTTTTTTATGTTGTGTGTTTACATATTATTGTTATTTTTAAATGTAAAATGGTAATTTTACATATGTTTAATGTAGTATTTCCATGTTTTATGTTGTATGTTTACATATTATTTATTATTTTCGAAATTATATATCATTTGTTTTTTTACAAAATAGTAATGTTACATTATGGAGATAAGCCGTGTTTTTTTTAGTGAAAAATGGTAATCTTACATATATTTAATGTAGTTTTTCCATTTTTTATGTTGTATGTTTACATATTATTTTCTTAAAATAAAAATATATAATGGTAATCTTACATATGTTTAATGTAGTATTTCCATTTTTATGTTGTATGTTTTACATATATTTATTATTTTCGAAATTATATATAATGTGTTTTGTTTTTTTTATAAAACGGTAATGTTACATTATGGAGATAAGTCGTCTTTTTTTTTTAAGTGAAAAATAGTAATTATACATATGTTTAATGTAGTTTTTCTATTTTTTTATGCTGTATGTTTACATATATTTATAATTTTCGAAAATAAGTAATATTAAAATGTAAAACTCTATTTTATGCCACGTGTCATCTTTCGGGATTATATTTTATAATTACTTATTATTTATTTTTCTTTATATTGTGTATTTATATTTCTTATACTTTCTATTTACTAATAATTTTATATTTTAAGATTGATTTACATTTTAAGATAGATGTTTAAATACTAATGTACTTTTTCCATTTTTTTAAATTGTGTATTTCCTTTTCTTATACTTTCTATTTGCATAATATCTATATTTTACATTTTAAGATAGATGTTTAAATCTTAATATATTTTTTCCATTGTTTTTAAGTTGTGTATTTCTTTTTCTTATACTTTCTATTTACTTAATATCTATATTTTACATTTTAAGATAGATGTTTAATATTTAATGTACTCTTTCCATTTTTTTAAAATTGTGCATTTACTTATTATTGTATACATAATTCGTATATTTATATATTTATAATATTTACTTATTATTTTTTTTTATATTGAGTATTTCTCTTTCTTATACTTTATATTTAGTTAATGTCTATATTTTATATTTTAAGATAGATGTTTAAATCTTTACGTATTTTTCCATTTTTAATGTAAAACGCAAATGTTTAATAGACGAACTTGGACAAATAGTCAAATAGTTATATTTATGTTTTTTTTTCTTTTTTTTATAAAATGGTAATGTTACATTATGAAGATAAACCGTTTTTTTAGTGAACAATGGTAATCTTACATATGTTTAATGTAAATTTTTCATTTTTTTATGTTGTATGTTTACATATTATTGTTATATATTTTACATTTTAAGATAGATATTTAAATCTTAATATATTTTTTCCATTGTTTTTAAGTTGTGTATTTATTTTTCTTATACTTTCTATTTACTTAATATCTATATTTTAAATTTTAAGATAGATGTTTAATATTTAATGTACTCTTTCCATTTTTTTAAAATTGTGCATTTACTTATTATTGTATATATAATTCGTATATTTATATATTTATAATATTTACTTATTATTTATTTTTTTTTATTGAGTATTTCTCTTTCTTATACTTTATATTTAGTTAATGTCTATATTTTATATTTTAAGATAGATGTTTAAATCTTTACGTATTTTTCCATTTTTAATGTAAAACGGAAATGTTTAATAGACGAACTTGGACAAATAGTCAAATAGTTATATTTATGTTTTTTTTTCTTTTTTTTATAAAATGGTAATGTTACATTATGAAGATAAACCGTTTTTTTAGTGAACAATGGTAATCTTACATATGTTTAATATAAATTTTCCATTTTTTTTATGTTGTATGTTTACATATTATTGTTATTTTTAAATGTAAAATGGTAATCTTACATATGTTTAATGTAGTATTTCCATTTTTATGTTGTATGTTTTACATATATTTATTATTTTCGAAATTATATATAATTTTTTTTGTTTTTTTTTATAAAACGGGAATGTTACATTATGGAGATAAGCCGTCTTTTTTTAAGTGAAAAATAGTAATTTTAGATATGTTTAATGTAGTTTTTCCATTTTTTTATTCTGTATGTTTACATATTTTTTACAATTTTTGAAAATAAGTAATATTAAAATGTAAAACTATATTTTATGCCACGTGTCATCTTTCGGGAGAATTTGTTTCGCTGATGTGGACGCTCTATGGAGCCTCAAAAGGTCCCTTTTATTAGTATGGATTACATTTTAAGATAGATGTTTAAATACTAATGTACTTTTTCCATTTTTTTAAATTGTGTATTTCCTTTTCTTATACTTTCTATTTGCATAATATCTATATTTTACATTTTAAGATAGATGTTTAAATCTTAATATATTTTTTCCATTGTTTTTAAGTTGTGTATTTCTTTTTCTTATACTTTCTATTTACTTAATATCTATATTTTACATTTTAAGATAGATGTTTAATATTTAATGTACTCTTTCCATTTTTTTAAAATTGTGCATTTACTTATTATTGTATACATAATTCGTATATTTATATATTTATAATATTTACTTATTATTTTTTTTTTATATTGAGTATTTCTCTTTCTTATACTTTATATTTAGTTAATGTCTATATTTTATATTTTAAGATAGATGTTTAAATCTTTACGTATTTTTCCATTTTTAATGTAAAACGCAAATGTTTAATAGACGAACTTGGACAAATAGTCAAATAGTTATATTTATGTTTTTTTTTTTTTTTTTTATAAAATGGTAATGTTACATTATGAAGATAAACCGTTTTTTTAGTGAACAATGGTAATCTTACATATGTTTAATGTAAATTTTTCATTTTTTTATGTTGTATGTTTACATATTATTGTTATATATTTTACATTTTAAGATAGATGTTTAAATCTTAATATATTTTTTCCATTGTTTTTAAGTTGTGTATTTATTTTTCTTATACTTTCTATTTACTTAATATCTATATTTTAAATTTTAAGATAGATGTTTAATATTTAATGTACTCTTTCCATTTTTTTAAAATTGTGCATTTACTTATTATTGTATATATAATTCGTATATTTATATATTTATAATATTTACTTATTATTTATTTTTTTTTATTGAGTATTTCTCTTTCTTATACTTTATATTTAGTTAATGTCTATATTTTATATTTTAAGATAGATGTTTAAATCTTTACGTATTTTTCCATTTTTAATGTAAAACGGAAATGTTTAATAGACGAACTTGGACAAATAGTCAAATAGTTATATTTATGTTTTTTTTTCTTTTTTTTATAAAATGGTAATGTTACATTATGAAGATAAACCGTTTTTTTAGTGAACAATGGTAATCTTACATATGTTTAATATAAATTTTCCATTTTTTTTATGTTGTATGTTTACATATTATTGTTATTTTTAAATGTAAAATGGTAATCTTACATATGTTTAATGTAGTATTTCCATTTTTATGTTGTATGTTTTACATATATTTATTATTTTCGAAATTATATATAATTTTTTTTGTTTTTTTTATAAAACGGGAATGTTACATTATGGAGATAAGCCGTCTTTTTTTAAGTGAAAAATAGTAATTTTAGATATGTTTAATGTAGTTTTTCCATTTTTTTATTCTGTATGTTTACATATTTTTTACAATTTTTGAAAATAAGTAATATTAAAATGTAAAACTATATTTTATGCCACGTGTCATCTTTCGGGAGAATTTTTTTCGCTGATGTGGACGCTCTATGGAGCCTCAAAAGGTCCCTTTTATTATGGAGCCTCAAAAGGTCCCTTTTATTAGTATGGATTAGTTTCCGACATAAACTCAATCTCACCGAACACACAAAATGGCATATGTAGTTTAATTGGTTAATAAAGAAAAGTTGGTACGTACATCATATTTTTAGGTTAAAACTTCGAAGTTTTAAAGTTTTAACCTATCAATTTTATTGGGCTACCCACCATGTCAACTACCTTATGTTGTTTTCTTATTTCTGTCTGTCATTACATGAAATTAAGAAAGCGTCAGTTTCTCACTGCTAATTTGGGTTGTCACCAAAACCTCACAAACTTTCATTAAACATTATCAAATTTATTGTTTCTGACAAGACTCAAGTCTCACACACATTATTACATTAAGGGCTTACATTATAAGATCACAGCTTCATAAAACAAATTCACACATAGTACCAGTAATACTAAGTTACAACTTTAAAGTCATCGATCTGAATGTTTTGGATCTCAAGTTTTTTAAAATCGCTTCTGTTTCTGCTGACATAAAACTTGCCATATTTATATCCTTTGTATCTTGGAGGGTTTTCAGGACTCAGAAGCTCTTCTAATGGTTTCACTTCCACATCATGTGAAGGCAACAAGAAGAACGGTATTGAGTATCTTTCCCTTGTTGAGTTCACCACCACTCTATGTTCTGCACTCCAATACTTATCATTTGTCCATACCTAATAGTATATATAGTCATTACAATTCGATATTTAAATTTATATATTTTAAAATGAGATATAATATGAAAAATTTTACCTCCATACAATTGCCAATATTGATGACAAGAGCATTAGGAACGGGTCTAATAGGAAACCAAACACCGTCCGATCTGCGACTAATTTGTAGCCCTCCAACGTCGTCTTGAGCCAATAGACTTATAACATCTGCGTCTTTGTGGTGGCCTACACCTAGAGCTAGGTCAGGCCGTGGACATGGTGGATAACGATTTATCCTGAAAAAACTCATTTGTTCTTTGAAGTAATCATGAAAACGCTCTTTTGGTAAGCCTAAGCTTAATGAGATGAGTTCTAAGAGTCTGAACGCTAGTTTTTCAGCGTGGCCTGCATATTCCTGACATGCCTCCCTAGAATCAAATTAGACAAACAAAAAAAAGAGAAAAGAGATTAGCTTACACCGTTGAAAAAGAAGTTTTTTTCACCAAATTTTTGTTTGATATGTCCTACGTGTAAGTTGTAACTTATCACATATGCAGCGTTGGAAGATAGCGAGTTCACGTGCCTTCAATAGAGTTGTGGAAAAGTGATGAAGTTTCTGATCATATTGGGATTTCAAGTTTGTATTTTTTGAAGTTTGTATTTTTACTCGAAAATAGAGAATAATAAATCAAGAATAAGAAAGAAACCAAAGTAACTTTGTCACAAAATTAAAAGAAAATTATAATGTGTATATATGTTAGACTGATCCTATAATTTGATAAATAAATTTTAGTACAAAGTTCATCATTTAAAGAAAAATTTCATGTTTAAGGTCAACTATTAGAATAAAAATAAAAAAATATATATAATATCTTAACCGGATTACGTTTGTGTTATCTCTCATAATCACAACTTTATGTATTTAAAATAACTTACCTGTAATCAGAAGGAAACTGAGGCCACTTGTTGTAAACAACTCTTAAACCTTCATCTTCAGGATCTGTGGAAGAAGGCATAACCATTGGATCTTTGAAATAAATATCAAACACTTCTTTCCAATCTCTAACGTTCTTCGTGTGTTCTCCATCATGATACCCTGCTGGATTCACCTCGTCTCTCTTTTGGATATCTTCAGGGTCGTTGAGACGTGAGAGATCGATCACGGGTATTTCTTCGGGTTGGTTAGGGATGGAGTTGGAATCTGCTCTATGCTCTGGTGCTTGGATGAAAGTTTGATCAAGATCCTCCATTTGTTAAAAGTAAAGAAGTTTTGGGCAAGTCAAGAGAGTTGCTATGTTTTGCCTATTTGGATGGAATGTAGCTAACTATATACCACTTTAGTTTATTTTTATAATAGTAACTTGAAATTCTATATAAATCAATTTTGTTTGTATGCGTATGTATTAATGATAGAAGATACTGAAAAAGTACAAGTCTACTACCTATCTTTCTTTGACCAACTCAGTTACGAGACTTTTTCTCGTTGAATTAATATTAAAACTTGTATTAAGCCGGTCAGAGGAATCATATTAAGTAATTGATTAGGGTAAAACTAAATTAGTGATTGGAAAGCTGGACTAAATAAACCAGAGGGTGGTAGGCTATTGGTCTTGAGGCAAGGCTATTGGTCTTGAGGCAGTTTCTCCGCCAATACGGACTCGGTTTCGAAACCTCCTATGGCCATCCGGGCCTTTCCTGCTAATTCTTGGGGTGGAAATTACGTGGCTGCTGCGGGCCTTCGTGTGATTAGTCGGTTGACCTCGGTCACTGGATCCCCACGGATATCAAAAAAAAAAAAAAAACTGAACTAAATAATTATTTCTTATCGTTGAACACTAGTTTAATAAGATTTTCTTCCCACATATGCTGACTTACTCAGTTACTTGTCGTTATATACAAGGAAAGATATCAACTAAGCAATAATTTGTTTGTCAAACTGATGATATTCTGAAGCTATCTGAGAACAGTTGGAACATTAAAAGTTGGAAATATATAATAGTTGCCAACAAAGACCAGAATTAAAATCAACTACCTGTTATCTAAGTTGACAATTCAAAGATGGTTTTTAGGTAATATTGATGGATTGCTTTGAAAAGTAAACGAAAACGAACTTTGAGATCAACACACAAGTGAAACGAAAAGGTATATAAATTATAAAATAAACACACAAATCTTGTGATGAATTTAGACTATATACATATAGTTATGGATTATCATATGTTTCAATTTAAGAAAAATGACAATAACTAGATTAACCATAACTCTTTATATATTACAACAGAATTCTATAAATTAATACTCGATAAATTAATAAACTTAATAAATTAATAAATTTCACAAGTTCTAAATTAGGTCATGTAAAATATGATACAATTCGGAAAGATAATAAGATAATAAAATTTTAAAAATACTATGTAAATATATTATCCCAATGTAAATATAAATAATAAATTGATATTTTGAGTCTATTTTTATCTTTTCTTAACACATCAAAATATTTGATGTTATTTGATTACCAAATAATCGAAAAAGAATTATATAAAAAAATTATCTATAAAATTTAATCAATACATATACCGTAAAATCAAGTATTTTTTATTTATACATTAAACACATACATCAAAATACACAAATCTAAAAATTATTTTTTTGTACATATTTCTATGAATTAAGAAAATATTGTAATCTCAACATTATTAATTTATAGAGTTTGTATTGTAGTTAGTTTTGTCTCTAACTAACTATGTGAGATTTCATTCATTCAGTAACATTTTCTTTCACGTTTAAGCGTGAATAATTGTGAAAACAACATTCATGAAGTGGCCTTTGATACCATATTAAATTCAGAGTTATCATAAATTTATAAATTAAAACAAATCGGAAATAAATAGATTAACTTTAACTCCTTATATATTATTTAGTTATTTTTTTTTCAATTACCTATATGAGACTTTCACATTTTCTTTACATAACTTGTAAAATGTATCTGCTTACAAATTACAACGGTCAAAATCACAAATGTGTTTTTTATCATAAATTTTGTTAAATGGAAAATTGTTGACCAAATTGAAAATATTACACATGGTTGGTTGGTTTAGAAGCAAGGGAACATTGGTGGTGGTGATGGTGATGCATATTTAAATCCAATGTTTGCTGAGAGGATGAAATCTCCACCATAATGTTTTTCTTTATGCATTTATAACATGTTATTTCAATTCCTGTGTTAACGGTGATGGTTCTTCGACTTATTCTTCTGGTTGAATTTACTTATATATCTAGTTGGGAAAGTGGAGTTGGAGCATTATTTGGTTTGTAGATAAGTACTGTTGGAGCAGGATTTGAACCAAGCACTGGTGACCGATCTGATGTTGATGGTGTTTCAGTGGTCTCACAGTTTCCCTTCAAAATCATTGTATCGGATTCGTATGTCAAGGAACAGCAAAGACGGCCAAGAGAGGGCATCTGCCTGAAACAGACTAGCAAAATGGTTGCTGCTCCCGTGGAATTTTTACATCAATGCCAGTTTTGAAAGGTTTTTTTGGAACAACTCTGCAAAATCTATTAGAATTAATTTGAAACAAAACGACAATAATCAAACCTATTTCAGGGGACAAATACTTGGCTATGTCTGCATGGTTCATATCAATTTTCCACCATAACCATTATGTGTGGCCGTGGGCCATCAAATGCCGGCGCGGAGCACACAGATCTGTAAGAACACACGTTTGGAGCAACCCAATAAGCTAATGTGTTGAAGGGATCGAAGTACGTTGCTTTTCAAGCTTGAAGGTCTATAACTATAAGCCCTCTTAAATCAGTTATCAAATTTGAGGTTTAAAATTTTAGCAAAAAAAAATTTGAGGTTAAAATTGAATTAATAATCCATATGGCACAAAGATCACCGTTTTCCGATAAAAGCCAAAAGTTGGCGTCTGGTAAATACCAAAGCTTCTTCGTCATAAGAAGTCTGGGCATTTCAAGTATCGGTTTGGTTCGAATATTTCAGCTATTGGGTAGTTCAGGTAGGAGATTAGAGGATCCATTTACTATTTGATCTATTTCAGTTCAGATAGTTCCGGGTTCGGCTCGGCTAATAAAACTAGGAACCGAAAATACATGGAAAAAACTCAGTTCACATTTGGTTTCGGTTCCGATTCAGTTATTTGGGATGGTTCGGATAATTCGGGTAAAATATCAGATACTTCGGGTAAAATATCGAATAATTAGGATGATTCCGATATTCGGATTACTTTGGATATTTCAGGTATTTTATAATAATTTATTTAAAATAAAAATTCTAGTATACTTTTAATAGATTTTTAAATTATAAATATATATATTTAATTATTTTATACATATATATAATTAATATTTTAGTATATCCGGATACCCGTTCGGTCTTTGGCTCCAGTTTGATTCAGTTATTTCGGATACAGAAATAAGAACCATTTGAGTATTTGAGAATTTCAGTCTGGTTTCGGTTTTTGGTATTTTGATTTGACTCTGGTTTGGTTTGGTTCTTCGGTTCCGTTTTTTTTTTTGCCGAGGCCTAATGAGAACGGTAACAGAATGTATAATGACAAATATAATAAGAAGAAGAGGAGAAGGAAACAGCCATAATAAGGCTTCTCCATTGTCATTCGAGTCATGGTGATGAAAAAACTTTGAAATGACTCGATGATTTCAATAGATACTTGGTGTGGACAAAAAGACTATGATGAAAGAAAAGCAAACAGAAACCACCTATTTTTCCTTTTCTACTTTTCACAATACGAAAATTATATTGACTACTGTTTTAAAGATTTTTAAAATTCCTTGACAACGCCTTTAGAAGTTTTGTTTGTGTTACTACCACTAGGCATGGACGTTCGGGTACTCATTCGGATTCATATCAGATGTTTTGGGTTTTTTGGTTTTTGGATGGAGAGGTATAGAACCCGTTCGGGTTATTTTATACTTCGGATCGGGTTCGGATTTTTAAGGTTCGGGTTCGGATTATTTCGGGTATAACCGAACTGTATAACAAATTAAAAAAATTCTATGTATCCTTGATTTGACTTTGTAAGACCATAAACAATATTGTTGAAGTTAGAAGATTGAACAGCTTAATATAAGATTTATGATCTTTTTCTGATTTGTTATTACGTTGAGGAACACGAGTCTATATTCTTTTTCTTCGTATAATTTCTATTTGTATTATCTTGAATAGAAAATGGTAAAGAATCCATCTATTCATAAATCAAAAGCAGAGAGACATCAAAATCAAACAAAAATCATACCTGGATAATCATGAATGTTTGAGCTTATGCTTGTGTAAAGAGCGCAGAGAAAACAAATCGCAAATCCTACTTGTAATCAAACATAAATCAAAATCGCAAAGTATAGTGATTCATACATGTTATCGGTCATAAAATGAGTATAAGTATGTACTGAACATATACGTTGAAGAAGGAGAAGACGGAAAAATGAATGAGAATGGAAGATGTAAGTTTAGGGTTAATATAAATATATATATGTATATATTAGGATATTTCGGGTAATTGGTTCGGGTATCAGATATAACCAATCGGGTATAGGTATCCGGACTAGTTGAATCCTAAACTCGTTCAGGTTTTATTAACTTTGGTTTGGTTTTCGGTTCAGATTTTTTGGCCGGTTTGGGTTCGGGTTCGGGTTTCGGTTAATATGCCCACACCTAACTACCACATTTTGAACGATCTATTTCCCCACGAGAACTATCGTATAGCATCAGATCCCCACCAAACTATGACCTCGTGCTAAAACTCCATGAATTTAAAGTTGTAAACTTATTTCTCTCCAAATTATAAGTTGTAAATTGATTTCTCCCCAAACCGATATTTCAAAACGTAATTGTCCATAGACCATGGTTTTAATCGGTTAACCGACCAATTAAACCAATACAAATCTCAAACTAATTTTTTATTAAAAAAAAGCGATTCACAAAAAAAAAAGTGATTCCCAGAATTTTTTATTAGACAAACAAATTTTTTTGGCAATTTTAATTCAATTTTTTAATGAATCAGTTTTTTTTAAAAAAGGTTTTAATTAGTTTAAAATTGGTAGGTTAATAGTAAACCGATTAAAACCATGGTCTATGGACAATTAAGTTTTGAACTATAGATTTGGGGAGAAATTAATTTACAACTTATAATTTGGAGAGAAATAAGTTGACAACTTTAAATTCATGGAGTTTTAACACGAGGTCATAGTTTGATGGAGATCTGATGCTATACGATAGTTCTCGTGGGGAAATAGATCGTTCACCCAAATTTTAAAGGACCGATACTTTTACACAATGGAAAAAAGGTAAGAAACTTTTTTCGTGTTGTGAACATGTTTCTTCTTGTTGGCGTTTGCGTTTTGCACTTTTAAAAACGCTAAAACAAATACAAATATTTTGTCCTATAATTGCTGATACTATGGGCTGTTTCTTTTGTAATCATGATGGGAACTGTTTCTTATAAAAAGATGGGATAAAGTAAACTAACAAAATAAAACGTCAAAATCCGTTTAGATATACGAATTGCTGGAAAAAATTGTTAAGACAAAGTCTTTATTAGTAGTATAGCACTAAAGAAAATTTTCAAGGATATCAAAAAAATGATTTCATCTAGTACACTATATCTGTTTCTATAATTCCTTTTAAGAATTATCAAGTAATATACTTGTGATGACATAAACATAAGAATTGTTCAATTTGTCAACACCTTGTTATTTAGTTCTACTATATAACTGTTTTGTAAAGGCAATATATGTTCATCACAACCTCCCAATAACTTGAAAATAATGGAGAGCAAAACCAACAAATACTTAGCCCTGATTCTTGTTACATTCTTGATCAGTCTATACTACCATCCTATTTCCGCCACACCACAGCATGGCCATGCCCATTTCGTGCTGGTTCATGGGGCCGGTCACGGCGCTTGGTGTTGGTATAAACTCATACCAATATTGAAATCTCAAGGACACAACGTAACTGCAGTCGACTTAGCTGCATCCGGGATCGATCTAAGTCGTGCTGAAACTCTCTTGTCGATCAACGAGTATATTGAGCCACTGATGGACCTAATGAATAGTCTAAACGTGGATGAGAAGGTGATTCTGGTGGCACATAGTTTTGGTGGGCTTGCTATTTCCAAGGCCATGGAGTTATTCCATGATAAGGTTCATATGGCTATTTTCGTTACTGCCCTAATGCCTGGCCCAACCTTCAATTTCACGTTTCTTTCTAAAGGGGTATGCTACTAATTACATATTTTTCACTTCTAGAGTAACATTGATCGTAGTTTCAAAAAGTTTCAGAATAACACTTTTAAACTTTTTGTAAGTTGGTGAGGTGGCAAGCTCCATTACTAGACATGAAGTTTATATTTGGAGATGGGCCTAATAAACCTCCTACTCTTTCCATTGGAGGTCCACTTTTCCTTTCTTTAAATATGTATGACCTTAGTCCAAGAGAGGTAAAAACATACACAAAATTTATCACATAACTGGAAATAATTTTTTCATTTTCATTTTTCTCTACTTATATATAACCACTTTTGGACCCGCACCATGTCTGATTTGAAGGACGTTGAATTGGCGGGTGCATTGGTTCGGCCACAGCGCTTATTCAGCAACGAAGATATAGACACAAGTCTTGTGCTCACGCCCGAGAGATACGGATCGGTAAATCGGATCTTTGTAGTGTCCGAGAAAGACAAAACATTGATGAAAGAGTTCCAACTCTGGATGATCAAGAACAATCCTCCTAATCATGTGGAGCATATCCAGGATTCTGATCATATGGTCATGATTTCCAGGCCGTTGGATCTCGGTGACCGTCTTTTATCTTTGGCTAAGAAGTTCGCTTGAAAATATTTGACATTTGATTCAACATTTTGTTGCGAGTTCTTATGGTTATCACTTCTACTATTCTTGTGTTGCAAAAGCCTTGTGTGAGTATTTATATTTTGTATGTGATCATCACTCTGTATCTGGTTTGACTTTTTTTTGTGCACGTGGTTTGACTTTTCAACATTTGCAACTTCAGCTAAATTATTTCATAAAACTAATCAAAGTAAGTCGAACACTTTAATTAGCCTGCCATTATGGAATAGTGATCATGAGAAGGCTAAAATCTAATGAATCAAAATTTATAAACACTCGCTATTTTCCCTGAAAAACTAGTCATATAAAAAAGAAATTAATATGTAAATTTAAATTGGAAGGAAATTGACTTAACAAATCTATTAAATAAACTTGAACATGGATACATATTTCATCTGAGATCTAATTCGTGTCAAGAACATGCTCCCTATTCAAATCCAGTCGTTCTAAAGTTTTGAGACATTTTTTAGAAACAAATTAACTTAATTCACGCACCTAACTATCGATTCGCAGCATTGTTTCTCCATAGAAAGTGATTCTTCTTTCTCTGTAAAACTTTGATTATTTGGAAAAAACTGTCAATAATAGATAACGAATATAGCCAGTTTTGAAAGTTGTAACTGCAGTTTTTTAAGTGTGCTTATAAGATTGGAATGATCTTAAAGACAGTTAAAGCGATTTAATAGTAAAAAAGTTTTATAAACATTGACGATTTGATTCATCTGTAACTCTTCAAGATTCTTATATACACAAACCAACAACTTCCAAAACGCCACATGGCACGAGAGCTACTAACTTTAACGAGGCCAAAACCCAAAAAAAAAGAGCTCATCACATGAATCCAACAAGAGGAATAGGAACGTCGGCGTAACTGTTCCGGCGACTATCATGAACTGCCGGAAGCGACGGTGGTGGCTTACGGAAAGCTTTTTCTACTGATTCAGCCACAGTGGCGACAAAAACGACGCCAATCTTCACTAATTCGATGCAGATCTCTAGCTTTTGAGACACCATATTGTGTTTGATTTGTAGGAGAAATCTAAAAGTGGATTTTCTTCTTCGTCTGGTTTGTGTATTGCGCTTTTGAGGTATATGTTTCTTCTCTCTATGTTTGCCGCGTCTGCAGAACTTTTTGCCTTTGTGACTTGTGAGGTCTTACTTGCAAAAGCCGAGCTATATTTATACACATTCACGTCGAGCCATACAATTATTCTTATGGATTATGATACATATAATATTTGATTTATAATATGCCACGTGGCGTTTGGTTCGCTAGCATTTCTTTCTGGGAAGATGCTTTGTTGTGCTTTGGTTTATCCGAAGAGCCAAATACTCTTTGGGGGCATATCTTTACTTACATATGTGTAAGTACATGCCTAACGCATATGTTGATTTGTATAATTATTGTAGATAGGCTTACAAGCATGCAACGAAAGGCTGTAACTTGTACGTACAATTGAAAAAGGAATATATATCCAATTCGATCACGAAATTTATTTCCATTATATAATAACGAAAACCAGGATATCCATCAATGATAATTAGCTAAACTAATTCCCTAATCTAAAATTAGAGATCCTCTAAATTCATGAAGTTGGCAAATTAAATGACTTATTGTAGTAGTTTTTTTTTGGGGTATGCATGATTACTGTATAGTTTAAGATTCATAAAAAGAATGTTAAAAAAAGATTCATAAAAAGAGATCGTCTACATGTAACAGGGTAACATCTTCATGTATATGATCAACGTGAAAATTTATGGTAGTTATAATTTTATTTAAGATATATACAATTCACATATGTATATCTAATGATACTGGGTTGGTTGATATGGATCAGGATGAAAATTCGGCACCAATAGGAGGGAAGGACACGGGGACATCAAGACAATTTGATAGTTGTTTTTCATTGAAATTTCAATAAATATTCTGTCCAACTTGCGTGGATATATAATACTTACAAAACTTCATGTCCCCTTTGCAGTGTAAGGCTGACTAAGATTTTGATTAATATAGACATACATATACATTCGACCAAAAAAAAAGACATACACATATACATCAGTAACATCACATGATGTAAGTTGATACTTTATTATGAGGAATCAAATTGTTATCAATACAAAAGATCAAAAAGTGTTGATCAAAAAGTGCATATGATAGTGATTATTTATTTCTTTATTCTCGAATGATTGACAGTTGTTTATTGCATAAAGTGAAATCTAGATGCCATTAAATTTGCGATATTTGCAAATAACAACATGGCTTGCTGCTAAAACAATATGAGTGTCCTATTATTCAGATCTAATCTACAACCAAACTAAATCAAACCCACCCAAATTAATTATTGAATAAACAACAATATAAAGTGCAAACTAATGAAGACGAACAGTTTGTTTCTGTGTCCAAACTTTCATAAATATAGCTAAAACAATCACTAACTAAGCCTTCGGAAAGCAAAATCACCCGGAAACTAGAGAGTTTAAATAACAAATCAAATATCGGGTTGATTAAGGAATTCAACTTAATTCGTGGGACTGAAATGAAATTCATTACAATAGTCGATGGGACGTAGCACCAAACCCATAAGATGCACAACTGTGAAATATTATTACTCAAAATTGCTGGGACTTGCAAGGAGCATCTAAACTAATGTTTCTTAAAAAACTTCAAGCTTATTAAACAAAGCACCAAAATTATCTAACCATATGTTCTAAGAGCCCATGAGAGGGATGCCACGTGTTTTTGTAGTTGTTGTCTCGTTGAAGTCCCTCCAGCCTTTATCTAATTTCAAAATAAAATGTGATGTTTTCTCTAACCATTGGTGATTTTTAAAATGTTTATTACCTAAGAAAAGTAGAAACATTTAAAAGGTAACCAATAGACAGCATAGAGAATCTCATTTACAGATACTAATACCTACAAAGTGATGACTACATCAATAATATAGTGGAAACTTAATGTTTTCATTATGTTTGTTTACTTGTTTCTTTGGTGAATCTGAGAGTCAGATTATTCATGTATAATAAATAACAATACTCAATTTGTTCTAAAGTTTCCAAAAGACAGATGAACTGAAATTTGGATGTATGTTTCATGAAATCGAATTAAGAATATATCAATATATTGTGAGACTAACATGCTATTTAATCAAACAAAACACGCTACTTAAGAAATTAGCACATACATGAATGTAAAGTTCATACTATACATACTAATTTAGGTAAACTCATATTTATTTAGCTAACTAATTAAATCAAAATAAAATGAAATATTTTAATGAAAGACACGCATAAGGAAGAGAACCTTGACTTTACAATGTTTGATTAGCAACTTGGATATGAGATCATGCGGAATGCGTTTTATATTTGCATGCAACATGGAGTTGGATTTTACATTGCAATACTCTAAAGTCTCTTATATACAATAAGTAATATGGATTACGCAAACGTAAGAAAATCTTGTAATGTATGGCGACCTTTAACGACCACATCTTCCTCTCTGATTATTCTTCTATTCCACAATCTTATCCACTTTTCCCCTAATATATTTAAAAATGCTCTTAAAAATTTAAACTAATGAAGATCATAAAATAGAAACCGATGACGATCGTGTGTACTTTTAGTTTTTTTGTTCTGTTCCACTCAGTGCCGGTCCTGACAATATATGGGTCAGAAGCTAAAACTTTTTTTGGGCCTATTAAATTTTTTAAAAAAGTAAAAGAAAACAAGCAAGTAATAGTGGAAAATGAGTCTTCGAACTTTGTATCTCTTACAAATTAGAAAGGATACAGAACCAAAACAGCTGAAGAACTATATGATAAAATTGTGGCCGAAACTTTAATTATAATATTGAGGCTGGAAGCACATACTTCCACTTCTACTTCAAACCAATTAGAACAATTATACTTATATCATTATATGAATACAAGTATGTAAATACAAACAATACATTTCAAATGCAAATATGCAATTTAGAAACAATAGGTAGTGATCAATATTCAGGACCACCAAAGACTTCATTTTTTCTCTGAAATATAACCAGTTAAATAATGATCGGTACTAAATCTTTTTTTTGTTTTTTTTTGTTTTGTAGCACAACTGTAACAGACATACAGAAAATACATTTTGTAATTTCCAACCCTTTTTTTTGCTGTTGTTCAAAAAAATCCATATTGATAAGGAATTCCAGACTAGTCATACTTATTTATACAATCTGTATTAACAGATGTTGCAGTGGAAAAATAACAATAATAAGCTGCAACCAGTGCCGACTCTAAGGGGGTGCTGGGAGTGCAAATGCACAGGGTTCACCTTGTATGTTAAAATTTCTTTATTACTTTAAAGTTCTAAATTTTTTTAAATTGATATATTGAAGGTCTAAACTCTAAAATTACTCAATAGTCTAGAGGAAAAAGAGCACATGGCCCTTTATTTTTCTAAGCCAGGCCTGGCTGCAACACCGACATCTCATTATTGTCACGAATCGTAAGTAAACCGATCACCGAACGAATATTGCCACAGTTACTTGTGGTTATAGCTCTATCTTCTTTCTGTGTGCCAATTATAAACCTGGAGAGGCTTATCAAGCTCTCAAAAATGACCATCTGTCACTTCAAACCCTCTTTCCTCTTCAAGATGTCATTAGTCTTTTAAAGTGTCAATGTTTGTACCGGGACTGTTAAGAGAAGTTCAGATTTCTCTACCAACAAAAAGTACGCTTAGATTATGCACAATGCAACGGTATTATTCAACACACACCTTTTTACTTTTTTACAATCCACATCACCATATTATATATTTTTTATTCCACATAATCATTGACACTTATTTAATTTTTATGTTATATAATATATTTTTTTATAAATTCAACATTCTACCATTTTACTAACAAAAATAAATATTTTCAGTTTTCAATTTTTAAAGTTTAGTCATGAATTTTAATTTAATAAATTTGTGTTTATTTATATAAATAATAATTTATAAGTAAATAATATTAATATTATAATAAAATTATATGTTTCCAAATTAAATAAATCAAGTCTCTATTTATAGAACATTAAAATGATGAATTTTGATATTAAAAATATCTCCTACAAAGTAAGTCACTTGAAACAAAAAGGATGAATAAAATCTAAGTTATCAAAACAACCAATTAAAACTCAACAGTTATGTAATTTTTATTTGTTTGATTAAAAAAATGGAATCTCCTACCTTCACTTTCTTTCTGAGAGTGTGAAGCACATCTATGAAAATTGATTGGTTCAAGTCTTCTATGTAGATCCCGCATGCATTTTATTCAACTAGTTGAATATATTCAACTGGAATTAATCCACATACTTTTTTACCTTATTTCAACACTCTCGTTGTAAGCTTTCAACGGTTAGAAAATTTATTCAACTACTTCGATGTAAATAATCTTAGAAAGAACAGAAACAGAAACATAAGTTGCATGAAAAACGGAAAAATGATCAATTTCAACCTCAACAATTTCAGTCGCGCCAAATACAATCCGAACAAATCGTCAATACCAAATACGACATTAACTCAATTATTATTAAAAAACTACCTAAACGTATTAAAACATGCATAAATCTACATTGACTCTAACAAAAGTTAGTCAACCGTTAACAAGATAAAACGATGTTGTTTTGATATACGGAAAAAATGTCAATTTTGACCCCAACAATTTCAGTCGTGCCAAATACGACCCAGACAAATGGTCAGTGCCAATTACGACGTCAACTCAATTATAATAAAAAAAACTATCTGAACTTCTTAAAACTTGTTTAAATATACATTAACTCTAAAACAAGTTAGTCAACCGTTAAGAAGATAAGATGATGTCGTTTTGATATATATGTTTAAAAAATATGTTCATTCCGGGACTCAAACCCATGCCGTGATACCTTTTTAAAAGAGCACACTAACAACTAAACTAAAGTAACTTTTTTGAAATATTGTTACAAATTTATATAGACTAATATTCTTCTTTATCTTATCCAATTTAAAACTTTGATGATTGTTTATATATAATTTAGTTATCGTTTAACACATTTAATATTATGAACAAGATATCTCAATGAAAGAAAGGTAAAACGCCTCTATAACATTTTTGAACAAAAGATCACAAATATATAATACTAACTTTGAAAAAAATTCCACTTAAGTTTAAAATTTTAAAATAATTTATATAAGCAAATTCTATAAATAGCTTTAAATTTTAAGTATATTTAATATAATATAATTATAAATATTTTATTATTTACATTTTAGTAATATATAAGTTTATTAAAGATATGATAAGTAAAAACATGTTAATGTATTTATATAAAAAAAAAAGTACCACCGAAGTTTTAAATTGGATAAGATGAAGAAGAATGATAGTTTATATAATTTCAAATTTGTAATAATATTTCAAAAAGTTAGTTTAGTTTAGTTGTTAGTGTACCCTTTCAAAAGAGTATTAAAGCATGGGTTTGAGTCCTGAAATGAACATATATTAAAAAAAAAATATAAATCAAAACGACGTCGTTTTATCTTATTAAAAGCTGACTAACTTTTGTTAGAGTAATGTATATAATTTAGACACCTTTCAAAAAGTTCAGATAGTTTCTTAAAATTATAATTGAGTTGATGTCGTAATTGGTACTGAATATTTGTTCGGATCGTATTTAGCACGACTAAAATTGTTGAGGTAAACCGACTTTCCCCGTGAAAACATGTACTTACATCAACGCAAATTCAGAAAACCAGATAAAAAATGATTTGAACCTACAAAGCCAAGTCGTAGGAACAAGAAAAGAAAATGCATAGACAAAAAAAGGGTTAAGAGAAGGTAGAATGCAAACTAAACGTTCAAAACTAAAAGACAAGTAAAGAATTGCATGAGATATAAACTTGTTGTATGTGCTAATGAATTTGCCAACAACTATTGAGTTTAGAAACACCAATTTTATCATCCCAGTACACTCTGCTATGAACTTAAGAGACATGACTATAAAGAGTTAGAATGTTACAATTACATCTGGCAGACATGAACCCAAGGTGTCCTGTATAGTTGAATATGAACATTAATAGCTATCTATCTCTACGAAGACAATAACAAAAGCCAGACGAAAACTTCCATGAAACTACTCTACTCCCTCTGCAGTCTGCTCTATGCCGAAACTAAAAAAGTATAGTAGTTCCAAGTCCAATTGTCAACCCGGACTAATTGTTATTAACCGATCAAAATTAAACACTAACCAAAAATTAAACCAGTTTGAATTAAAGCGTATCATGATCTCGAAGTTTAATTTTTGGACAAAAAAAAAATCTCGAAGTTTAATATATGGAAGCCGTTGGGGGAGTATATATTTGTAATTGACAACGCAATATTTGAATTTAGGATGGGCCCTCATCCCCCTCTTTAGTCGTTGAATATTTTTGAAAAAAGGGAAAAAATACGTTGCTTATTTACAAAACTACCCTCAGTAGCTTAAATTATTACGTTAGAAAGCCCTAGCCAAAAAAATTCAAATTTGAACTCCGCCACGAAGATGCAATCTCAGCCGTCCGTTTCATCATCTGCCTCTTTTACATCACCCATCTCTCTCTCCATCGTCCTCCTCCTTTCCTGCTGAAATCATGCGAATCTAGAGAGAGAAAATCATATCGTGAGTGAGAGAGAGTGAGTGAGAGAGAGAGATAAATTATAACAGAACTCCATCAATAGCTGCTCAATTTTCATTAACACAGGCAAGTAAAGTTTCAATCTTTCAGCTTCATCTCTGCTTCCAAAGCCTCTAACTTTCATCAATCCTCATTGTAGGTTTCGTGAAATCACCTTAAGTAACGATGTTAAGGGACGCTAAGCTTTCCCGTAGAGACTCCGGCAAGCACGAGGAGATCGAGAACGTCCCCGAGAATCTCCAAGCTTCCTTCTTGTCTCAAGCCAGCAACGACTCCTCCTTCTCTCTACCACGAGCTCCTTTAAACACCATCCACGATCCGTTGAAGGAGTCCCGGAGTAGTAAGATGGATCGGACTCCGTCTAAGCCCAAACCCAAGAACCCAGATCCGGCATTGCCTTTACGGACGCCTGATAACAACAAGCACCGGTTTGGTTGGGGGGAGAAGCGTGGCTTTATGGCTAACACGACTCCTAAGACCGGTAGAGTTGTCGGGAGAGCTAACTCGGAGAGCGGTTCGGCTCAGAATACGCCTACTAAGAGCGTGTCTAAGCCTCCTCCGGGGTCTTGTTACAGAGGGAAGCTTGATGGGGCGGGGAGAGCTGGTGGGTATGCGTCGTTGTACAAAGGGTTGTCTAGCTCTGATAGGCAAGTTTCTGGTGTTGTTAATACCGTTGAAGTTCCTCACTTTGACCTTAAGGAGGATCCTTCTTTCTGGATGGATCACAATGTGCAGGTACCAATTCTTTTCTTTTGGGGTCCTTTACTGCCATGT
Source organism: Brassica napus (assembly GCF_020379485.1). NCBI lineage: Eukaryota > Viridiplantae > Streptophyta > Magnoliopsida > Brassicales > Brassicaceae > Brassica > Brassica napus. The sequence continues at coordinate 21,618,380 of NC_063438.1, read as the reverse complement.
ATGCATCTTGGTTCATTAGCTGCGCCAAGTTGCTTCTTCTAACAAGATTGTTTTTGATGATGAGTTTATTGAATGTGTTGTAGATTCTTATCCGTGTGCGACCACTTAATAGCATGGAGAAGAGTATAAATGGGTACAATAGGTGCTTAAAGCAGGAAAGCTCTCAATGCGTAGCGTGGACTGGACAACCAGAAACACGGTTTTTGTTCGATCATGTGGCTTGTGAGACGATTGACCAGGTAAGACTCAAGTCGGAAGTAGAAAATTTTGGTTTCCTTTTCTTTGTTGAAATCATTCTTGATTTGTAGGAAAACCTTTTCCGGGTTGCTGGTCTGCCCATGGTGGAAAATTGCTTGTCTGGCTACAACAGCTGTATATTTGCGTATGGCCAGGTAAATACTTTATTCTATCATCCCAGAGATGACTTATGAGAATCCTTACAAGGTTTAAGTTCTTAGAATAGGACTGAGTGGATACAGTTTCCTTCTTTGTATTATTTTGCATTTCCTAACTTGTAATATGTTGTTGGGATTGTGTAGACAGGAAGTGGAAAGACATATACAATGCTCGGGGAAGTCGGTGATTTAGAATTTAAACCAAGTCCCAACAGAGGAATGATGCCACGGATTTTTGAATTTTTGTTTGCAAGAATACAAGCTGTAAGAATTTTATGAAATTGCTTTATCCATGTCTTATTAACTTTGCTAATCACATCTTACATTTTTGTTCTTGTTGGCAGGAGGAAGAGAGCAGAAGAGACGAGAGTCTTAAATACAATTGCAAATGCTCTTTTCTTGAGATTTACAATGAACAGATCACAGACCTTCTTGAACCGTCTTCAACAAATTTGCAGGTAATCTTAAATTATTTTTGGTGGCGAAAGTACACAGATATGCAAGGGTTAGTTTTCTAATGTGTTCTCACTTTTCTTAGCTTCGAGAGGACATTAAGAGCGGTGTCTATGTGGAAAATCTCACCGAGTTTGAAGTAGAGAGTGTTCAAGACATCTTAGGGCTTATCACACAGGCTAGTTTTGTTGTCTCCCATGCATTTTTGTTTTATGTTTATTGTTTCTAATTATCTTTGGTACAATAGGGTTCCTTGAATCGAAAAGTTGGAGCCACAAATATGAACAGAGAGAGCAGCAGATCACATAGTGTATTTACATGCGTGATCGAGAGCAGATGGGAAAAAGACTCAACAACTAATATGCGTTTTGCAAGACTGAACCTGGTTGATCTTGCTGGATCAGAGAGGTAACTGTGGGGTTTTTGCTTGGTATTTCATTAGAAACCTCTTCTTACATTCTACATTATGTAACAGGCAAAAAACTTCTGGCGCTGAGGGTGACCGCCTAAAAGAAGCTGCTAATATCAATAAATCATTGTCCACACTAGGGTAACCAAGGAACAGTTAAATACATTGCATACATCGTTTCATCAATTACTTGTTATGCTGAATCTTTCTATTTTGTTAAATCTTGATTGTAGTCATGTCATTATGGTTCTTGTGGATGTTGCAAATGGTAAACCGAGGCATATTCCATATCGTGATTCAAGGCTGACATTTCTTCTTCAGGTTAAATCTGAATTCATTGCCGTTCTTCGTTTAGGTTGCAATCTTTCCTTTCATGGCATTATAACTGTAGATATTTCATTTACAGGACTCACTGGGTGGCAATTCAAAAACGATGATCATTGCTAATGCTAGTCCTTCCGTCAGGTATCCTTTCAACACTAACGTGATTTAGTATTATATAAACTCGTACTGTCAGTAAAGAACTTCAACTTATTGCTTCTATGGATTATCACTGTGGCAGTTGTGCAGCAGAGACGCTAAACACGCTTAAATTTGCTCAGAGAGCAAAGCTAATCCAGAATAATGTAAGTTTGCACTGTTATCCATATTGATAAATGAATCATGAATAACTTTTGGATAAATATTATGTTTCAAATTCTTTAGGCTGTGGTCAACGAAGATTTCAATGGGGATGTCCTGGAATTACGCCGTCAAATCCGACTTCTAAAGGTGTGACATTTTGAACTATCACTAGGTGCTCTTTATCTGTAGCTGTAAATAAGCTGAGACAATTTGCTGTGTGTGTGTGGAACAGGAAGAGCTTTCCCTCCTCAAGCGCCAGAACATCTCGAGGGCATTGTCATTTGGAACAGCAACAGCCAACATTACAGAATTCCAAGTCGATTCTCCATCGAATGAATTGCAGAAGACAGGACATCAACAGGCTAGTAACTCACTTGTGTATGAAACTGGAGGCTGTGTAAGGATGTCTAGAAAGCAGGTATACCGACTTTCAGAAATTTTAATGATTCATATGCCTTTGCCTTGCGATTCTTCTAAACCTCTGTATATATCAGTTGAAATCTTTGGAGATAACACTTGCTGGCTCATTGAGAAGAGAACATGTGGCTGATGCTTCAATTAAGAATCTTGAAGCTGAGATTGAGCACTTAAACCGTTTGGTAATTCCTTTACCTACACTGCTCCATCCCCACTTATGTTTTAGAGTCTGAATCGGCTACAAGCCAATTTATCTTTTAGGTTCGGCAAAGAGAGGAAGATACTAGGAGCACAAAAATGATGCTCAGGTTTCGAGAAGACAAGATACAGAGGCTGGAATCACTACTTGGCAACCATATATCTGCAGATTCTTATTTGTTGGAAGAGAAGAATGTGCTGTCAGAAGAGATTCAGTTGCTTCAAGCTAAAATTGACAAAAATCCTGAATTGACTCGCTTTGCCCTGGAAAACATAAGGCTTCTGGACCAGCTTAGAAGGTGATATATGTTTAGGAAGTACCCAAACCTGAAATAAAAGAGAAAAATGTGTGTGTGTGTGTGTGTTTTCTTAAGCTTTGTTGTTATGGTACTCGCAGATTTCAAGAGTTCTATGAGGAAGGTGAGAGAGAAATTCTACAAGGAGAAGTCTCGAATCTGAGAAACCAGGTAACTCTAGTTAGCACCGTATCTATCCTGGTATGTAATCATTCTTCTTTTCGTTTGCAATGCAATACTTAGCCCTATCTATTGATGTTGCAGCTTGTCCAGTTTCTTGATGAAAACGCTGACCGGCAAAAACATCCTGTTGATGTAACAGAGCCACAGGTAACACCTACTTTCATCTTGAATCTTTACATATGTTTAATTAAGATCCAGAGTGAATATGCTTCATTGGTTGCGTGTCATTAGGCTTGTTGTACTTTCTATTTTATTCCAAAAGTATTTTGGCTTTTCTATGGCGCAGGATGCACTACGCATTAGCAAAGAAAATTATTCACTACAAGAGGAGGTTGATTCACTTTCTTGCTCAGAAGTCATTCTCCTGTTTTCTTTCTGTTCTACCAATTTAATCACAATTTTTCTATTCTTTTCCATCGCAGCTAAAAAAGACCTCTAACGAGCTTGACAAATGCCGAACTAACCTTGGTTCTTGCCTGGAAGAGAATGCAAAGCTTAGTAGGTTAGTAAGTCTGATTGACGATTCTTTTTTGTTTCCTTGCATATGGCCAAAGGACTTCTCATTTTAACCATATCCGTGATAAGTCTTCTCGCCCATCTTCTGCAGGGAAATCCATGATCTTCAGGCTATGGTCAGCGATATCAGAGCTTCCACACCTGATGAACATAGCGCGAGCAAACAAAAGGTCTGCACAATAAGCACAGTATGGTTTACTAATCTGCACAACCATCTGTGATGTTGTTACTTGACAGTTTCATATTGCCAAAAAATTGCAGGCCCTGCTGGAAACTCAAAATGTTGATCGGCCCGAAACACTTGCTGGTCAGCAGGTCAACCATGTCGAAGAAATCATCAAACTGCAACTTGATTTGGATGTACTGAAAATTATACTCGATGAGGAAAGAACACTACGTGTTGATACAGAGGCGCAAGCAGTTCGCTTGAAACTTAATATGGGAGAGTTGAAGGACCAACTACTTATGATAAGCAAGCAGCAAGAAAATGTAAACAGTGAGCTGCGCGAGACAAAGTCTGTAGTTGAAGCTCTCGAGTCGCAAAACAATACATTGATCCAAGAAGCTGTAGAGTTGAGGAGAACAAAGGAGAAGTATACTGAACTTTTACAAAAGCAAGAGCTTGACATCCCAGTAACGAAGTCCAAACAGTGCAGTGAGTTCAAAGATAATCCTGCAGAGGACAATGCAATTAATGCCAAGTTCAAGAAAATGCAAGCATCTCTTGAAAAAGCTAAGAGGTTGAACATGTTATTCAAGAATGATATAGCTTCTAAGGCATGTGGAGATGAAGAAACGGACGAAGTTCAAAGACAAGCCGAAGCTGAAACTGCTGAGGTGATTGTCTATTTGCAGAACGAGCTCGAAGTTCTTCAGAAGGAGGTTGATGATTTCCAATCAAAAGAAAACGTGACTGAACAGCAAGTAAAGCTTTTGGAAACTCAGATGGAGGAGCTGCAGGATAACTTGCGAGATATGACCATGGATAATGAGCAGTTGCAAGAAAATCTCAGAAGCAAAGAAATGGAGCTACAGATCATTTCAAACGAGATGGAACTTCTCACATCTGAGCTTGAAGAAATTCTGCTGAGTGGGAATGAAGGCCTTACAGATGCATGTTACCAGGCTGATTTAATTTCGGGTTCCTTTCCAGATAAAAGGATATGGATATCTGAACAGGTTGGGGAGCTAATAAGAACAATTTCTGAGAGGGAATCAATGATCGAAGATCTTGAAAGCTGTTTAGAGGATGCCAATAAAAAGCAGTGTGATATAGAGTCCATGTTGAAGTCTCTTAGAGGGGCAGCGTTAGTGATGAGTGAAGCGCACCAGAGAGAGTACGAGGAAAAGGAGACACATAATCTCCTCTTGAAGTCGCAGTTGTGCGAGAAAACAGAGGCCATATCAAGGCTTCTAGAGAAGATAAAGATGGCTGAAAGTTGGATTTATGAAGCATCACACTGTGCAACAGCTTCTCTAGTAATCGTCAACCGATATTCTGAGGTAATCGAGTCCCATACTTTTGAGTTGAAGCAAAAGGATGTCCAGCTTGAGGAATTTGCTGGAACCATTATTTCTCTGAAGAAACAAGTACAAGATTTGGAAGCAACCTGTGAAGAATTCAGAAGAAAGCTTCTGGACGAAGAAAAGAATGCTTCTGTTATGGAACGAAAGCTTGAGGAAATTGAGGAGACTAGCATTTCAGCCATGAAAGAGAAGCTTTCTGAGCTCAAGGGTGGCGTGTCTGGGCTAAGATCATGCATAAGCATGTGTCAAGAACATGAGAAATACACTCAGGCAGAGAATTCACTCGGGTCTCCAGCCCACTGTAGTGAAGGACAGGTGAGCTGCAATTTTTCATATTTTAACGAACATGGCTTATTATTATGTATTGTATTGTTCTTAGTCCTTTGCTCGAATTCTTTTTCATACAGGAAGTTGGGACGAATGTAGTTGTCTCGTCTTGCATTGAGAAGACTCCAAACAAGAATCATGTGGAGTCCATGAGAGTTAGCAGCCAGGTGTCTAGTGAGAGAAGTAAAGTGATTATACTGCTAAAGCAAGAAATGGAATCTGCTCTTGTAAGCTTGAAAGAGACTCAAATTGAGATGGCCAGGCTCCAGGAGGAGAAGGAAGAGCTAAAGGCGTCTGAGAAAAGAAGCTTAAGCAACTTACACGATCTTGCTGCACAGTTTTCCAACCTTGAGACTGTGATGAATAGCATGAAAGAACAATATGAGAACATAATGGAAGCCACAGATCATAAACTAAAGGTAAGTAACACACTCAGATGCTATGATTTTTCTCTTCTTTTTTTCTAACGTTCCCAAGCTATTTTACAGACTTTGGAGCATGAATTTGCTAAGATGAAGCTAGAGGCTGGCCAGGGACATGTAGAAAACTTATGTGTTCTTCAGAAATTCGAAGAGGCTCAGTGGACTATTAAAGAAGCAGATATCACGATCAATGAGCTCATAATAGCGAATGAAACGATGAAACTTGACCTGGAGAAACAGAAGAAAAGGGAAAGAAGCTTGGTTGGAGAGAGAAACGCCTTAGTTGACAAACTGCAGGAGCTGGAATCCATAAATGTCAAAGAAAATGAAAAGGTTGAGTACCTTGAGAAGCTATTCGAGTCAAGTTTGATGGGTGTAGGAGATCTTGTCGAAGAGCTGGAAACTGTTGTCAGAAAACTACAAGACGAATCATCTGAGGCCTTGACTGGCATGGCCAATGATTTATCTGACTTGAAGTCTTCGGTTTCAGAAACAAAGTCAGCTAGGTTGTTCCTCGAGGATATCTGGTCAGAAATAATCATGAAGGATTGTGCTCTCTCAGTTCTACATCTATGCCATATGGGGGTTTTGTTAGAAACAGTTACAGGGGTCAACGCCGAAAATGGTCTGCTTCAACGTGGGCTGTGTGAATCGAACTCTTCCATAGCCGGATTAAGAGATAACAATGTCAGGTTAAGAAGGGAGCTTGAGATGTTTACAACGCTCAAGGGTAAACTGCTAGCTGATATAAAGAATGGTTTTGAGAAAGTTTCAAGAAATGAAGAAGCAACTAATCTACTCACTACAAAATTAAGCAATTTTGAGCAGAAAATTTCAGGTTTACAGTACCAGGAGGAGCTGATGTTGCAAAGATCTGACAACATGGGGTCTCAGCTTGATATTTTGATGAAAGAAATAGATTTGAGCAATGAGAACCTTGCAGAAACTCTGTTGGAGCAAAAGCTGCATCTGAATCAGCAAAGTGATTTCTTTGACACTGAAGTTCAGCATTATCTGATGGATCTCTGCTCAAAGGATGTCGAGTCACTTGTTCTGGCGCTAAAAGTAAAAGAATGGTCTTCTTGTCTCACAGTTTTGGATAGAGAGCTTCTTGATCATCAGGCCATCGTTGAGGATCTTAAAGAGAAATTGTTTGTGTCTCAGGTGGAGAGTGAGCTCAAAGACCTCTGTCTGGTTGATAACAAATTGGAGACAGTTTCAGTGAAACAAAAGCTGACTGAAGCACAAAGAAAGATCAAGGCTCTCTCGTCAGATCTTAAACACAGTGTGCAAAAAACCGTCGAAATGGATGAAGTAAACAAGGGTTTTGGAGAAAGGGTCTTCTTCTTGGAGTCTCGCGTTTCTGACCTACAGGAAGATTTAGAGAGGAAAGCTTCTGAACTTTACAGTCTCCAACGTTCCCAGTCGATCACTGCAGGAGAATTGGATATCAAAGAAAGGGATGTACAAGTTTATGCTGATGCTGTCAGCGCGTTGAAGGATGAAAACAGCTCTCTCAAGCACACGTTTATACATTTTGGTGAAGAGCAGTCTAAAGCATTAAATGTCAACAGCTTAAGCATTGCCAAATGTTCTGAAGGTAGCAGAACACTGGAGAAACTAACCAGGGATGGTCTGGTAATCTCTGATCAGATGTTCGAAGTGATATGTGAAAACGCCAATAAGGCTTCGGAATTCGCAGATGCTGTTCAATCTTTGCAGACTGATGTAGAAGACTTGCTGTCTGAAAATCTGAATCTCCAGGATGAGCTTTTGCGAAAAGATGATGTTCTGAAGGGGTTGTCTTTTGACCTCAGCCTATTACAAGAATCTGCTTCCAGTTCCAGGGACAAGGAAGATGAAACAAAGGAAATCATGGTTCATGTTGAAGCTTTGGAAAAGACACTAGCTTCTAGAACCTCTGAACTAGAAGAGGCTGTTTCTTTCGCCCAAATGCTTGAAGTTCAGCTGCAAGGGAGCAAAGAAATTATCTGCAACCTTGAAAAGGATACTGAAAAGGCAATGCAGTGCCGAGAGCAGCTGGCAGCAGAAAATAAAGAAATTAGAGCAGAAGCTGAAGATCTCTTGGCAGAGAAAAGCTCTCTAGAGGAGGAGCTGATCCAGACAAAAAAGGTATCTGAGAGCATGGAGATGGAGCTCTTTAATCTAAGAAATGCTCTCAGACAACTGAATGATAAAGTTGAGTCTACCCAGAGCAAATTAGATGAGACCATCGATGAGAGGGATAATCTACAAGATGAGGTTTTGTATGTGACAGAAGAACTTGGGAAAATGAAAGCTGAGGCTAAAGAATTGGAAGTTAGAATCATAGAAGCTCAAGAGGTAGGCGGTAATCTTAACAAAACATGTACATTTCTCAACCCTTTTTGCATTGCTTACTAAAACTTGTTTCTCATCTTTTTACAGATTGCTGAGTCAAGAAAGATGTATGCCGATCAGAGAGAAGAAGAAGTGAAGCTACTAGAGGGATCAGTTGAGCAGCTTGAGTATACTATCGATGCACTTGAAAATAAGGTAAGGATTATTCATTTTTTACTATTGAACAGCTTAGTTTAGTCGCTGTGTTTACTTTTCTGATGGAGGCGTGTTTTCAATAGGTTAACGTTATCAAAGATGAAGCTGAAAGACAGCGTCTGCAAAGGGAAGAGCTGGAGACAGAGCTTCACACCATACGCCAGCAGATGGAAAGTGTTAGAAATGCTGATGAGGAAATGAAGAGGTTAGAAAAACATTAAGCAACATAAACTGGTATATGTTTAAAACAACTCATTTCTTTATTTTTTTGTGGTCAAAGAATTTTAGATGAAAAGCATATGGATCTTCAAGAAGCTCAGAAGCATATAGAAGCGCTTGAGAGAAAGACGGCTAATCAAATGACTGAGGTAACATTATTGTGCTATTTTAACAGTGGTGGATTCTTAAAGTCAAGTCACAAAATTACTGTTGATAATGTGTATGTTTACTCTACAACAGATTACTCAACTCAGCGCGCATATCTCAGAATTAAATATGCATGCAGAGGCTCAGGCTAGAGAATACATGCATAAGGTAAAGATAGTTCCTTATAGATTGCTCTTTTTTCAAAAGACTGGCGTTACTTAGACCGTTCTATTCAAAACAGGTTAAGGAACTGGAGGCAATGGCTGAGCAAGTAAAACCAGAAATTCATGTTTCTCATGCTGTGGACTCTTCATTGAGTAAAGGTTCAGGGAAGCCTCGGGGTTCTGGCTCTCCTTTTAGGTGCATAGGGTTGGGACTTGCCCAACAAATGAGGTCTGAGAAGGATGAGGAGCTTGCTGCTGCAAGGCAACGAGTTGAAGAGCTTGAAACTGTAGTTGCAACCAAGCAGAAAGAGGTAACTAGTTGAAAATGTGTTGTACTGATACATTTGGCATCCATATAGTATTTTTACCTCTTCTTTGTTGCTACCAGATTTTTTTATTGAACTCAAAACTCGCCAAGGTGGATAGCATGACCCATGATATTACTCGAGTTATGCTCGGACTCAAACAGAATTGTGCAGTAAGTAACCGTTTCTACTTGTTTCTTCTCTGGTCTTGTACCTGAACTATATTCAGTCAATGATCTCTATATCTTCTTCTCTGTTTCTCTTCTCAGTCATTATTGGATAGTCAGCAAGTATCAAAGATAGCAGAGATGCTTCAACGTTATAGTTCAGATTCACGGGAAACGGTATTTTCTTTGGAAGAATGATTAATAAGTTGTTCATACTATAATCAAAAACCTGTTGTCTGAGTCTTTCCGTATATAGGATTTTGAAGTCTCTCAGCTCAAGCGGCAACTCAGTGAATATAATGAGGAAAAGCAAGGGTAAGCAAGTGAATTACTCTGTCAAGTTTTAAAGAGAGGAAGATGGTTTTTGGCTCCTTCCAGATGTTTTATCTTTACAATGGCTTGATGCAGATGGCTAGAGGAGATTGAAGGAAAACAGACAGATTTAGTTACGGCACAGATAGAACTGGAGGAACATAGACAGCATGAGCAACTGCTCAAGAAAGAAAACGAATTCCTGAAGGTTAGAAAATTAAAAACATTGGCGCACTATTATACCGTTTTAGTAGCACAGAAAGTATCTAACTCTTCTGACTTTTCAACAGAAGGAGAATGTTAGTCATAAAAGAAAACTAATGGAACTTGAAGGAGAAGTGGAGAAGCTTTCATCCCAGCAAAAGCCCGAGTGGAGAACTCGTGATCATGCTAGAATCAAGGCAAGAAGAAATCTCTAACTCCCTCAGTACTTGTCTGTGTATTTTTTAGTCACTTTTCTTTTTTCTTGTACTCACTACCCTTTTATATATCTCATCATATGCAACAGGAAGAAAACAATGTGTTGAAACTTCAGCTTGATGAGCTCAATCTGAAGTTACGAAGAGCGGATGTGAATATTTCTCGTGCTAAAGAAGAGCTTGCTTGGTACCGAGCATCTACAGGAAAGAACCAACATTCAAACATTGAAAAGATGCATCATTTAAGTACCAAACTGAAGGAAAGCGAAGAGGAAAGAATGCAGCTGGGAAAGCAGCTATTATGTCTCTCCACCAGTATCTTAAAGGTAAGAGAACATCATGGTTTCTCAGTGTAATCAGTTTTCTAATTCCAGTTATCTGAAACTTGTTAACCTATAATGCCTTCTAAATATCATCTTTGTGTGGGTTTAAAAATTTCCTCAGGCAGCAGGTGTAACAGGAGAAGATATCACAGACATAAACCCTGAAGTTGCTGAAGAGGCACTTGAACAGATCAAGACGAAAGTTGGTTTACTTGAAAGTGAATTGGATCACTTTAGATTAAAGGTAAACATCTAGTTCGATTGAAGCTTCAATCCTGTAGCCTTTTGCAGATGTACTAATAAGAGAAGTTTGTTAAAAAATCTTGATGCAGGGAAAAACAAAGAGCAGAAGAAGTAGAAATCCTGAGAGGGCGATGCCTTCAATGCCTTCGCCTAGAAGAAGATCATGGAGTCAGAGTCCAAGAAAGATGTCTCAGGTCCCTTTTTTCACTTCTTTAGACAGGTGATAGGAGGAAATGTTTGTATGAGTAAAACTAGTCTGTATAAGATTCATGAATGTTAAAATGTAATTTGTAAAGCATACTGAGACATTATTTCTCTCATCCCAAACACAATGCATTAACCTCCTAATGATATGATAACGGTGAACCATTTATGCATGGATTAGTGTACCCAAAACCAATTAAATACCATATAATATAATACAATATTTAAAAACGAATAACATAGGGAAAGACTTCGATTGTAAGGATGGTCAAAAGAGAAATCCATATTTATCTTTCTGTTTGAAACTTGAATGAATCAAAATTTGACAGTATTTATATATCTTTTATAGAATTAGATATCTTAAAAATAATTCAAAATCATCATGTATACACTGTAGACCAAACCTAGTTGGTATAAATTTGAAATATATATAACTGATCAACTCTCTGAGCATTTCTATATTTCTGCAAATTTACATTATATCACTATATGATGACAATACTTCATTATTCTACCATATTGTATTGTCAAAATGCACAAATTTTGGTTAAAATGCACAAATCCAATGATTTTATAACCAAGCTCTTAATATATTTAGATGGAACTGCTGATAAAATAGAAAAGCTAACGGAGTAAGAGGATGTCACCTAAAGTCAAGTATCAAACATTGATACAAAACCTATATAGAAAACATCCTAGAGATGATGGCGGAGAATCATCTTCAAGAAAAAAATACAATGTTGATTGAGATTGTGACTAGGGACTGTTATGACTAGTGTTAACTCAATAGACTCACTATAGATTACTAGTTAACAAAACAAGCGTGATTGGCAACTCAGAATAGAAGAAACAAATGAAAAATGGTGAAATACAAAACAAATGAAAATAAAAAAAAAAGGGAAAAAGAAAGTAGTGTAAATTTTATTACTCTAACAAAACTTGAATTTTTTTTAACTATTTTTCCATTGTTTCAGTGGTAAAGAGATTAAATATCAAACTGATATTTCATTTGATAGACAAATTTTGGGAAAACTTAGAAAAATTTTAAATTTAGAATTAATTATTACTTTAAAATCAGATTCAACATGAACATATGCTTTTTTTTTTTTACACAGAGTACATATGTTTTATAGGATGTAATGTTGATTCAAAGTACTATGATGACTTACACTCAGGTGCAACTGCTAAAGAAGTTAAAAAATTGATGGAAGAGGTCGATGTCACCGAGAGTCAAATAGCAAATATGATTCAAAACCAGAAGAAGAGACATCCTAGAGATGATGGAGGAGAATCTTCTTCAGAAAAAAAAACAGTGCCGATTTTGATAGTCACTAATCGGGGTTGCTACTACATAATTATTCAATTTTTTTTAATTTTTACTTCTGATGTCTACAATATAAGAAAATAGTGATACTTACATTTTCGTAGACAAAATCTTTTTCCAATAATTGGTCAGTCCTAGTATCCATAAAATCCATAACCTGGAATCTAAACCAAACCGGAATAAAAAAACTTCATTCATATCCGATCTGAAATATTAAAAAAAAAATGAATCTTACATGGTTTATAAAACATATCCGAACTCGAAGTGTTTTTAGCCGAACTAGACACATAACTCAAAAAAGTCAAAAAATCTAAAAAAATATTTGAATGCCCAAATTAATATGTAACATAAATATATACTTCAAATATCCAGTATCATATTTATTTTGATATGATATCTAATAAAAATTATTTGAAAATTAAATAAGTATATTAAATATCCAATTTTATATATTAAAACAGAAGTCACAACCTTGATTCATGTGTGATTTTTTGAAAATTGGACCTAATAGACCTATTTCTAAAAATTCATGTTACACTTAATCTCTAATCTTATCATTTAAATTTTGAGTCTACTAGAAATTTTATTGGGTTATCAATAATTGGATTGAAACAACAGATGATCCATTGAATTTATAGATAATATAAATTAAATATATATAATTTAAAGTTGTAATAATATACCTCTTTATGTTAATTATTTAAATATTTGTCGATGTTAACCTTTAAAATTATAAAGATTTTTCTTAAATAACAAAAATCATATTATCTAACAATGATTAATCTTTACTACCTTAAACCAATGAAAAACATTTTAAATAATATAGTTTATTTTAAAAATTAACAAAATCTAAATGTTTAATTATTTACTCGATAATATAAATCTATGAAGCGAAAAATTGAATTTTTTAAAAACTTTCTAAATTTGTGAAATGTTACAATATCTTTGAATATGACAATAAAACAATATTTTACTAATCATTATATATATATAGTTACGATTTTAATAATGAAATAATAATTCAAAATATATATATATATATATATATATAGAAGAAGATACAAATACAAGTGAAATTTGAAACAATCTATTCAATGAAAAAATATACTGTAAACTTATTATGTTTTAAAAATTGATAGACACATTTATATTATAATATATACCAATTTATAATTGAAAATAAAATGTTTATATAAAAATAAATAAAAACAAAAATCTGTGCGGTTGCGCGGGTCGAGATCTAGTAAGTATTATTACTTATGTTTTTCTTTTAAATTCTAGATTTTACTTCGGGTATATCTGAATCGAACCGATATAATCCAAATCGAAACAACCTATAGTTACTTTATAGATTTTTAGATGTGATACAAATTAAAACCAAAACATATGTTTTATATTGAAACTGATCCATACTTATAAAATTTTACTAGAATGTGACTTAAGATGTGATACAAAATAAAATTGAAATCTGAAATATCCAATCTAACTTTGGCGGGTACCCAAAGGTTCAAACCTGTTCAAGAGTATTGGGTGGAATATTTCGAATCTCAACGAATTTAAGATTTTATCAAAATCTCTTAGGTCCAAATAGATTTTTTTGTTTTTTTGTTTTTTGGTAACTTAGGTCCAAATAAAATTCTTTAGTTCCCTTCTCTCTTTTTCTTCACATTTTTTGTGTTGGCAAAGAAGTATTGAGCTCTATCTGCATAAGGGTCTTGTCTTGACTGTACAGCTTCCCGTGAGTGTTTTCTTTGAACTTAACTTTACGAGTAGTTGAATCACACGTTGTATTTTCTAAAGATAATAAAATTGATCGTAACCTTATTGCAAATCTCATGATTATAGATCTGTGGTCCACTCTTCTTGCGGTAGATATGACTTCACGAGAAGTTATTCACGAACAATTTTTCATAAAAGAAATCTCTTTACTTGTACGGTACTTATCTTTTATGAGTGATGAAAAACTTCTAGAAGATCAAAAAAATCCAAACCATCCCCAAATAGTCATTAACCATGATTATATCGTGACTAGTCTTTAATTACGAGAAAGCGAAGGATCAAAAACGACGCCGTTATGAAACCGAAGCGAATTCCCCAAAACACCCCTCTCATTGGTTTTTTCAGTTCCACCTCAAGAATCGTTTTCCCTTACATCAGCCGCTTCCTTTCTACTTTTCTCGTTAACCGCAAACAAAAATGGTTTCAGAGTCGGACCTCGTGACTCGACTCCGAGAGATTCTCAGTAGCTCCGACCTCGAGACCACGACTCCGGCGACCGTCCGTCGTCAACTGGAGGCGGATTTCGGCGTCGAATTGACGGAGAAGAAGGCGTTCATCAGAGATCAAATCGATGCTTTCCTCGAGAGCAATGGCGGAGTTGAAGAAAACCCAGTTAGCCCGAAGGCTGAAGAAGATGCCGAGGAAGAAGACGACGGCGATGAAGAGAAGGAAGAAAGGTAATCTCTGAGTTCTTGTATGAATGAATCAAAATGTTTTTTTTTTCTGAGAGATTCTTAATTAAATGATCTATTTGTCGAATAGAATTGAGTTCAAAGGGATTAAGGAAAAGAGATTAACTTTGTTGTGTTAATAATAGGCCAGTAAAGGCAAAGAAACGAGGAGGTGGTGGGTTTGCCAAAGTATGTCAGCTTTCTCCTCAGCTTGAGAAGTTTATTGGATCCTCTCAGTTGGCTCGAACTGAGGTTTATTCTCATCTTCTTGTGGAATTATTTAGATATGTCTTGTGGGACAAAGTTTTATTCTTTTTTTTTTTTGCGTGTATGTGTTATTAGGTTGTGAAAAAAATGTGGGTTTATATTAAAGAGAAAGACTTGCAAGACCCTAAGGATAGAAGGAAGATACTGTGTGACGAGTCTCTGCATTCTTTGTTCCATGTTAAGGCTATTAACATGTTTCAGATGAACAAGGCATTAGCCAAGCATATTTGGCCCTTAGGTGATGGAGGAGATGGTACTTTCCTTTTCATTAATACTCTACACATTCATTCTTTTTAGGATTTTAAGTAAACTCGGGCTAGTGTAGTGTTTGTGATGATCATAGAGCTCTGTTTTAGACTGTCTTCCTGACTTCTTTATGGACTCAATGCTTCTGGTACACTCACATCAGAGTGTATGATATCCATATTCCTCCTCTTGAGTCAGCCATTGGTATTATAATTCTTGATAAGATCATGTGTCCGAAACCTAATACTCGAATGTATAAATTAATCAATCATGGTTAATTGTGGGGAAATCTATGAGTCAACCGTTCGATTTAATACATTGGTTTTGTATGTTAAGGGAACTATTTGTATTATCCACCGGGAGACTAAGTTACAGTGAAACGCTTATCTTTCTCAGGGTGTGTAACCAGTGTGAAAGAAGAAGAAGATGAAGGTGATGCATCAGGGGAAAGAGACGAGAAGGGGGAAAAAGCCGAAGAAAGGGAAGAGGATAATGAAGAAGAAAGTGAAGAAGAAGTCAGGAATTTGCGTAAACGCAAGAGAAAGAAGTTAGTTTTCTGTTTCCCCCCGTCACTTCTTGTATTGTCCATCTACTTAATCGCCACCTTGATGCCCATAAACTAAGTTTACTCTATTAAATAGGCCAGCCAAGTCTGAGGAGAAACCCAAGAGGAAAGGAGGAGGTGGGTTTGCTAAAGTTTGCAGCCTCTCGCCAGAGCTTCAGGCTTTCACTGGGATGACGAAATTAGCCAGGACAGAGGTACATGTCTCACTCGAGTGAATCGGCTTCTACTTCGTCCCTTGACATTGTGTCTGGTGAATGGTTGTTTCAGGTTGTGAAAATGCTTTGGAAGTACATAAAAGAGAACAATCTGCAAGATCCCAAGGATGGACGCACAATTATCTGTGATGAATCATTGAGATCTCTGTTCCCTCTCGAGTCCATCAATATGTTTCAAATGAATAAACATCTAAGCAAGCACATATGGCCTTTAGAGGATAATGCAGGTACTTTGATCACTGATAACTTCTTGAATATCTTTTTAACTGTATCCTAATCTGTTGCTTCGTCTCTGGTCTAGGAGAATCAGGTGGCTCTAGCTCTCCAAAAAATGGAAAGCTAAAAATGGAAACAGAGGACGGAGGTAAGAAAACTAAATGAATTTCAATTTGTCCCTTTTGTACATCAAGGTTTAAACAGAGTATGTACATTCGCTTAGACACAGAGAGTGATGAACTAAACGAGAATGATGAAAAGCCAAAGAAGGAAGGTTGTGGTCTTCTTGCTCCCCTTCCACTCTCAGATGCTCTTATCAAGTTCTTGGGTGATGGAGAAAGCTCGTTTTCGAGGGCAGATGTGGTAAAGAGATTGTGGGAGTACATAGAACAGAATGATCTTCAGGTTTGCTATTTCCTCTCTGAACTGGTTGTTATTTTACTTACTGCTTCCTTCACAATTTTTTATTTCATGAACTTAGGATCCTTCTGACAAGAAGAGAATCATATGCGATGAGAAGCTGAAAGAACTCTTTGAAGTTGATTCGTTCGAAGACATATCAGTCTCAAAACTCCTGACCAGCCACTACATCAAGATCGAACAATGACTTTGAAGCCTCTTTCAAAAGCGGATGGTTTCCTGTGGAAGCTTTTATTCGGAACAGTAGAGGTCGGTTCAGGACTTTAAATACCGCAAAGCCATAGTCAAAAGACTAAAAAGGTATTGCATTTTGAGACTTGGAAGCATGTGTTTTCTGAATTTGCTTGCAAGTGCATCCTTTTGAAGTGATCTCAAGATGTTGTCTTTTTGGTATATAGTGACAAAACTAGAACCGATATGTTTTGAGACCAAACTAATTGTTTTAATCATTTCCTTTTTAATCATTGTAGACAATAAAAGTACCAAAAACTGGAATCACATCACTTTTGTCTTAATGATACAAAGCATTATTATCGTTGTTGTAGCCGTTTCTGCATTTTCTTAGTGCATTTTGTTTTGCTTGCATCTGTTCACAAGGATTTGTCCTTTGAAGCTGATATAAAATATGCTTAGCGTTTGGTTAAGATCCATTATATAGCGGTTCATAGAGTTCTTGTTTAAGATCAATTATATAGTAAAAGTGTTCTATGTAAGGTAAGGATTAGTTTTCATCAAATCTTTCAAAGAATTAACGATGACATATTATATATGAATCTATAAACAAGAAATCATAATGGCTTTCTTCTATAATATTCTGCAGCGCAAAGACTAGCTGATCTATAACTTACTCATTCACTAAAGAGTCTTAAAACATAATTACACCAAATGGTCCGTCCACAAGAATGTTTTTTTTTTACCAATCCACAAGAATGTTGTTCGCGAGTTTAGTAGCTTTTGTACAATATATTTAACTCATTGAATACATATATATCTTCATTTTGTCAAAAATGGTAAACTATTTATGATTCGATTCGTTTTTTCAAAGGGTTGAGATTTGATTAGGTAAAAAAAGGAAATAATATATTTTTTTTAACACTAAAGATTTTATTAACATAAAAACCAAAGTACAGAACCTGATACAAGGACGAGATACAAAGCCGGCGAGCTTGAAAGCTCCCAGAAAGTAGCCAGCGGATAACAACCAATCCCTGGAAGCAAAACCAGCGGATAACAGATAAATCACCGGAGACAAAATAGAACATCACTAGAAAAGCAAACATACAGACACAAATCCAAGTAGTTCTAACAACAAAACACCCAAGATAGTGAAAGGATGAGATAAGGAGGCGAAGAGAGAAGCGTAACAACCAAAGTCGAACTTTATTAGGGCTGAAGCTCAAGATGGAACTCATTATATTGCTCCTAAGGAAGAGCCACGAGTCTAAAGAACTTGAAGCGAGCCCGGGTAGACGAGGAGAGACACTGATTTTACCAATCGACTACCCATGACTTGTTAAAAGAGAGACGAAGCTCCAACTCCTTGGAAAGAAACCAGCTATCTCTGAAGAAAGAGACTAGCCACAGAGTAAAGGCAACTGATCGTTGCAATCACATCCAAAGAGAAGCACTCCTCCATAACCCACACCTTCACCACTTGAAGCAATCAATTAAAACCACATGCAGTGAGGAGAAGATGAGACAGATTCAAAGAAAAATCTTAAAATCAGCTCAGAGCCTATTAACACTGAGACCCAAAGAAACAGAGGTTTTTCACTGGGAGAGACCATGCATGGACAGATCTACAAACACCACATAATAAACAACTGAAAAGAGGTCTGAAGATCTGGATCTACAAGGATTTATAGAAAGTATGAAGCTTTAAACTTCCAAATATACAATAGATATCAAAAGAGAGAACAATAGACAAATCCCGACCGACGGTGTGGCTAAAGGAGCCCACAAACCGTCGGTCGGAGTCACTGCAATTGAGACGGAGAAGAAGAAGTCGAGAGGGAGATGTACAAAGAGAAATAAGAGAGAAAGGAAATAATATATATAATAATAAAAAGGAAATAATAATAATACTCCTATAAAATACGAGTACTTACGGTTGAAATGAAACACACGGTGGATGAAAATTAGGGTTTGTTTAGAGCTTCTCCAATGTATTACCCCATTTTTTACTCCAAAATAGTGCAACACCAAAATGGAGTAAGGTTTTACTTCAATGTATTACTCCATTTTCTACTTCAAAAATAATATTTCTTAAATGTTTTCATTTTTATTTTATTAATAATTGCAAAGAAAATCTTATACTTATAAAAATTTACCAATTAACCCCAACTATTTTATGTTTACGATAAATAATTAAAATATAAATTATTTGAATTAAATGTTTATTATTAAAAAGTACAAGAAATCATTAAAAAGACAACATATATGTGGGTTCAACAATGAGCATTAGAATATTTTTTCCACAAATGATCAACTAATGCATTTTGTAATGAAAAATGAGCTTCTTCATCTTTGATATTCCTAAATCGAGTAAGAAAATTTTAAAATCGGACATTTTCATCTTCTATAATTTTGATACCCGGAGGTGGAGCTTCCCTTCCAAGTTCAATTGGTGCATCGAGTTCACGCTCATCCATACAAGATCCAAATATTCGTGCAAATATTCAAGCTCAACAAATACAAATAATATCAAAGCGAAATGTTGAATCACAAGATCAACAAGCTCTTTCTCAGACTTCTCCGTTTGGGCAATATTTCACCGACCTTAGCGGATCCGGAATGAATTTTCCAGATTATTAAATTACTCATTTTATGTTATTTTTATTTTAATTATTTATATTTTCTGTTATTTTATGCATTTATTTAAAATTATTAAATAATCCTTTGTGAAATATACTATTTTCATGTTATTGTATCATTTTAAATATTATTTAAGTAAGAAATAAAAACATTAAAGATTCAAAGGACCATTTTATAAATAAAAAAAAAGTTCAACTCCAAAATGGAGTAATGGGTAAGATTACTCCATTCCATTTTGGAGTTGAAAATGGAGTGGGGTAGGAGAAGATTTTACTCCACAATGATGTTTGGGGTTGAAAATGGAGTAGGGTTGGAGATGCCTTAGAGAGTAAGAGGAAGAAAAGGCGTAGAGCAAGAGACTTAGTTTCAAACGATGAGCACGTGCGCAGCATCACACACGTATTCTCTCTTCTTCTTTTTTTTGAATGAATGCTAAATTTATTCATAAAAAACAGCCTTGTTACATCAAGATGCTTACTATTTAATTTCTAGAATGAAACTCAAGAAAACTCTTTACATCCTATTTAGAAACCAATATTGCATCATCATCTCCATTCCCTTTATCCCCTTTTTGCGCAGAACACTAATCTTGTTTCTAATGCTCTTCTCAATCAATCTTTGAAGAATAGGAACAGACATCATCCGATCACCGTGCCTGACCTTATTTCTTTCTCTCCACACACCATAAAGTACTGCTTGAAAAGAATATCTTTGACAGAACAAACTCTTCCTTTCCCTCGACGAATCTGTTATGAGAACCATGATCTCTGACCACTGATTCGTATATGAACTACCCAAGATCCCTTTCACAATAAACTCCCAAACTCGAGCCGTATATTGACACTGCAGCATTGCAGAGAACACAAGTGGTATCAACACCATGACTCCACTTTACTACTCTATCCATTGTAGATAGTCTGTCCCTTGAAGCCAACCACGCCATGAACGCAAATTTAGGAGTAGCATGAGAGAACCACACTCCACTTGCCCAAACACAGAAAGGATTTCCAACTCTCACCTGCTTCCAAGTTTCTTGAGTAGAAAACTTCTGTTTGTAAGCCGATTTCCCTTTCCAAATACTCACATCTTTACCTTCTGGATCAAGCATGCTTCTGGTGTTTCTCATCTCTTCCTCAAGATCATTGAGGATACTTACACGATGTTTTCTTCTTCTCCTACTACTCAACAGAGCATCCTCCACAGACTCATCTTTCCCTATACCCAGATCAATAACTCCTCTATCTCCTAACAAGTCGTGAAGCACCCCTTTCTCAGACCAGTGATCATACCAGAATGAAGTGTGTCTTCCATTCCCGAGCTCCTTCTTATAAAACAGTTTAGCCACTTCTCTTAGTTTCAACATTTTTCGCCACATCCACGACCCCACTTGCGGATTAGACTTCACTACCCAAAAACTCTTCCCTTTCAGTAGGTTAGCATGAATCCACTTGCCCCATAAAGAATTCCCAGATAGCAATCTCCATATCAACTTAAGCCCATAGACCTTATTTACTTCCCTCAAGTCACGTATCCCTAGACCTCCTTCACACTTCAGACAGCTTACCTCCTTCCAAGCTACCTTAGCATTAGAAGACTTGAGCACTGGACCAGTCCATAAGAAAGCTGAACAGATTTTCTCCACCTCCCTTATACAGCTACAGAGAATACGAAACACAGCTATCCAAAAATTTACAATACTGATGATCACAGAGCTTATGAGCTGGAATCTCCCTGCATAAGATAGGTACCGACATTTATTTTATTACGAACATGCTCTAGCAGGGGAGAGTAGTCTTGGGTTCTCATAGCTTGAGTCATCAATGGTAGTCCCAAGTAACGCACCGGAAGTTCTCCTTCAGCAAACTTGAAGTTAGTCAAGATATTACTCTTCTCCTCAGTTGTTATACCAGCCATATAAATTGTAGACTTCTCCACACTTATGCTTAACCTAGACCAAAATTTAAATTCTTCAAATACTGAGAGAGCACCCTGTATAGAATCCTTAGAGCCTTCTACAAATACCATTAAGTCATCCGCAAAGCAGAGATGAGTGAGAGATAGCTTCTTACAACCCGAATGAACCTTAAATCTCCTCTCATCCATTGCTCTGTCCAACTTCAGTGAGATTACATTCATACAGAGAACAAATAAGTACAGAGAGAGAGAGCAGCCCTGGCGGAGACCTCTTGAACTTTGAAAATAGCCTGCCAAGTCCCCATTTACTTGAACCGAGAAGGAAGGACTGGTGATACAGAGCTTAATCCAGTGAACAAAATTCACAGGAAACCCCAATGCTTGCAAGCTTTCCAACACAAAAGACCATTGTACCGAGTCGAAAGCTTTGGAGATGTCTATTTTCATAACGCACCTGGGGCTGACCGTGTCTTTGTGGTAATCTTTGACAAGCTCAGAAGCGAGTAAGACATTCTCCATAAGTAAGCTACCTTGAACAAACGCTGACTGGTTCTCCTGAATGATACGAGGTAGAACCTGCTTCAAACGGTTAGCCAATATCTTAGAAACCACTTTGTAGAGGACGTTACAACACGCTATGGGTCGAAAGTCCTTCATCTCAAGAGAGTCAAGCATCTTGGGAATCAAAGCCAGAATTGTTGAATTCACCCTTTTTGGAAGGAACCCATATCTAAACACAGATTGCACCGAAACGATGAAATCTTTACTCAGAACTGGCCATGTAGTCTTGAAGAACTCTGCAGGGAAGCCATCTGGCCCGGGAGATTTATTGTTTGGCATAGCAAACAGAACCGTTCGAACTTCCTCATCAGTGACCACCGCTTCTAGTAATCCACAATCCTCAGGAGTACATCTAAAAGTATGCAAATCTCGCAATTCCTCCATTGTTGTACCTTGGTAATTCGATGGACACTTATTCAGGAACTCCTTGAAAAATCTTTCTGCCTCCTTCTTAACTTCCTCATGAGTGTTAACAACGTTCCCATCTGGACATCGGATTTCTCTAATCAAGTTCTGAGCTTGCCTCGATCTAATAGCACGATGGAAAGTCTTGTTATTTTGATCCCCCACCTCAAGCCAATGCAGTTTAGCCTTTTGTTTCAGATGATCCTCCTCCAAATTAGCCACATGTAACCATTCACCATAAGCTTTAACCTCTTCTTTAATGGTAGTCTCACTTGGACAAGCTAATGTAGCCTTTTGCTTCTCACATAGTAATCCATAAGCTTCTTTAGTTCTCTTAGTCAAGTTACCCAACTTCTCCTGAGCTAACTCTCTGATCAGCGGCTTCAGATTCTTCAACTTCTTTGAAAATCTATACATTGCAGAGGTAGAGTGGAACAAACCCACAGTAGAGTTCCAAGAATCTTTAACCATCGGCAAAAAAGACGAGATACTACTCATAGAGTTGACATACTTGATTGGCCTTTTGATCACCTCAGACTTAGGCAGCAATTGAATATTTCATCTCATATGATCCGAACAACCTCCAGGCTCAAAGACAGAATACGCATTTTGAAACCGTAGTACAGCCTCTTCATTCAATAAGACTGTCCAACTTCTTACATATTACTCCCACCTCTCTTTTATTACACCATGTGTATTGTGGCCCTTGATAGGCCATATCAACAAGGTGACATTGCAGAACTACACTCTGAAAGTCCCTCATCCCAGACGGAACTCTACCCGTATCAACGAACCTCGAGCTTTCATTGCCTTCCAAAATTTCGTTGAAATCACCCATTATCATCCACGCCTTATTCTTGAAACTAGGAGAACTGTGATGATGGATCAGATCTTCCCACAGCCCTCTTCGATCTTCAACTTGGTTATTTGCGTAAACACAAGTACAGTAGAAAGCTTCCTCATCCTTAATCTCCACCATTACTGTGATTATTTGATCCGACTTATAAACTGGAGTGACACGAACCATCTCCCTCCAAAGAAACCATATCCTCCCACCTCTACTGTCTTCATAGTTAGTGATAGAAGACCAGTCTTTAAACACGTATTATCTCTTCCTTTCCCTCTTTTTACTTAATTGTTAGTATTAATCTTTTTTTTTTATATTCATGATGGTAGACTTGGATTTTTCACCAAGTCGATCACATCTAGTGGATCTATGCGTCTGAGTAATATCAAATAACATGTACAACATCATTTAATCTAACCTCCAAAATGCATTCTTATATATAGTTCTCCCATGCCCCCGATGATTGATCCATTGAAGTTGTTCATGGAACACATTGAAAAAACTCAAATACTTTCTGGTAAATACGTCAAGATCCACGCATATCTTGTCTCTCTCAAGGAGGAGAAGAGTAAGATCATTGATCTCGACCTTCCTACCTCCAAACAATTCTTGGATCATGGTAATATATATTCATTTTTTTTTGTCTAACTAATATGTATGGATCCTAATCATCAATCGATCATTTTATATAACTATCAAGACTCTTGAGGTGGAACATGATTTAGTTTTAGAAAAAATAAAGAATAGACTGAATCAAACAGGAATTACCAATGTTGACGTGTTGCCGGAAGAGATGATAAGAGTCTTTCAGAACCCAAGCCTCAACCAAAATAACACTGTGCCACAAGCACCACAGGTACCGATGCAGAGTCAACAAGGGTTTGTGCAACAAGGGTTGGGGAAACAAGGCTTGGGACAGCAAGGATTGGGACAACAAGGACTAGGACAACAAGGACTGAGACAACAAGAGTTGGGACAACAAGCGTTGGGGCAACAAGCGTTGGGGCAACAAACTTTGGGGCAACAGGCGTTGGAGCAACAAGCGTTGGAGCAACAGGCGTTGGCAGTCTGGGCGATGGGGCAACAGGCGTTGAGGCAACAGGCGTTGGGGCAACAGGCGTTGGGGCAACAAGCGTTGGGGCAACAAGCATTGGGGCAACAAGGACTGGGGCAACAGGCGCTGGGGCAACAAGGATTCGGACAACAAGGATTGGGGCAACAAGCGTTGGGGAAACAAGGGTTGGGGCAACAAGCGTTGGGGCAACAAGGGTTGGGACAACAAGGGTTGGGACAACAAGAATTGGGGAAACAAGGGTTGGGGCAACAACAACCACAAGGATTTCAACAACCACAAGTTAACCTAAGCCATTTGCAACAACAACCGCGAGGATTTCAGCTGCAACAACAGATGATGAAACAAAATCATATGCAACAACAACAAGTATTAAAGCAATCACAAATGATGAAACCAAGTCAAGTGCCACAACATCAAGAATTACTGCAGCAAGTAGGGCAACAAGTATTCGGTCAACACGATGAGGAGAAACGTCCTTTGTAGTTTGGTTTCTTTCATGATGAGGAGAAAACAAATACTGGTTTTTTTTTAAGGCAACGAGGATTACTGCAACAAGTTATTTTGTTCTCTTTCATTTACTCGTATGTTTTACATGTTTTGATATTTAATTAAAACTCTTTCTATTCCAGTAGAGAAAAAGTTTTTTTGTTTGGTTTAACCTGATTCGAACCTTTTTTTTTTTGCATAAAAGCCTGATTCGAACCTTATTACAACTCTTATGCGTTATCTGAATTTGCTTGCAAGTGCATCCTTTTGAAGTGATCTCAATATGTTGTCTTTTTGGTATATAGTGGCGAAACTAGAACTACGGAGGGGTTCCTTATAAGTTATGCTTTCAAGGCTTTGGTTCATAGTATATGGAGAGAGCAAAATGCACGAAGACATGGTGAGCAGCCAAAGGATGAGAAGAAGATATCCAAGTTTGTAGATAAGTTGATTCGACTGAAGCTTTTGACAGTTAAAGGGACGGGGAAAGTATATCTAGAGAAAGAGCTGAGTGCTTGGTCCGGTACAAGAATAACATGATGTAAGGAAGTTAATCTTTTCATGTTTTGATTTTATAGAAAAAGTAGTTTCTTCTACATACAAAAAAAGTAGCACTTGATGTGACAAAGTTTTTGATTGAATAAAATATTAAAATTTTACATTCATATTCTAAAAAAGAAGAAGACAAAACTAGAAGGGAAAAGTGCCAATTTCGACTCCAACTATTTTAGTCGTGCCAAATACGACCCGAACAATTGATCAGTGCCAAATACGACCTCAACTCAATTATAATTCGAAAAAACTACCCGAACTTCTTAAAACGTGCTTAAATCTACATTGACTCTAACAAAAGTTAGTCAATCGTTAACAAGATAAAATTTTTGATATACGAGGAAAAGTGCAAATTTCGACCCCAACACTCTCAGTCGTGCCAAATAGGACCCGAACAAATGGGCAGTGCCAAAACCGGCCTCAACTTAAGTATAATTTAAGAAAAACTACCTGAACTTCTTAAAAGGTGCATAAATCTGCATTGACTCTAACAGAAGTTATTCAACTGTTAACAAGATAAGAAGACGTCCTTTATATATACATATATATATATATATATATATATATATATATCTATTTTAAAAAAAAATATGTTCATTCCGGAACTCAAACCATGTTGTGATACCCTTTTAAATGGGCACACTAACAACTAGATAAAAGTAATTTTTTAAAATACTATTACAAATTTGAAATTATATAAACTACTATTATTTTTTATCTTATCCAATTTAAAATTTTGGTGACAATTTTTTCTGATTTATATAAATACATTAACATGTTTTTCTTATTTATCATATCTTTAATAAAATTATATCTTACTAAAATATAAATAATAAAATATTTATTATTATACGATCTTAAATATGCTTAAAACTTTGAATTTATTTATACAATTTTCTTATATAAATTATTTTTAATTTTTAAAATTAAGTGGAAATTTTTTTAGTTTCCAAAGTTGATATTATATATTTTGATATTTTGTTCAAAAATGTTAAGAGGTCTTTTACCTTTCTTTCACTAAGATATGTTGTACAAAATATTAGACAAATTAAACAATAACTAAAATATATAAAGCAATCACCAAAGTTTTAAATTGGATAAGATGAAGAAGAATAGTATTTTATATAATGGAGAATTTCAATTTGTAATAATATTTCAAAAAATTATTTTAGTCTAGTTGTTAGTGTGCCCTTTTAAAAAGATATTCCAGCACGGATTTGAGTCCCGAAATGAACATATTTAACAAAAAAATACATATATCAAAACAACGTCGTCTTATCTTTGTTAAAGGTTGATTAACTTCTGTTAGAGTTAATGTAGATTTAGATACGTTTTAGAAAAATTGGATAATTTTTCTTAAATTATAATTGAGTTGAGGTCGTTTTTGGCACTGACCATTTGTTCGGGTCTTATTTGGCACGACTTAGAGTGTTGGGGTCGAAATTGGCACTTTTCCTCGTATATCAAAACGACGTCGTTTTATCTTGTTAACGGTTGACTAATTTATGTTAGAGTCAATGTAGATTTAGGCACGTTTTAAGAAGTTCGGTTAGTTTTTTGAATTATAATTGAGTTGAGGTCGTATTTGGCACTGATCAATTGTTCGGGTCATATTTGGCACGACTGAAATTGTTGGGGTCGAAATTGGCACTTTTCCCAAACTAGAATGGATATGTACTGAGACCCCAAACTAATTGTTTAAATCATTTCCCTTTTTATTATTGTAGTACCGAAAACAAGAATCTCATCATTTTTTGCGTTAATGATACCAAACAAAACGTTGTTGTAGAGACGTTTCTGCATTTTCGAAGTACACAGTTAATCATATATTAAGATACGAAAAGCTTGCTTTACAAGGTTTTGCCATTTAAGCTGATATAAAATATGGTTACCGGTTGGTTAACGAACTCTCATCAGCCTATCAATGCACAGTCATAGCCTTTCACAAAGCTTATAGTCAAATCTTTACAAAGAATTTTGCCTATAAACAAGAAATAATGATATTATTATTCTAAAATTATTCTGCCATAGAGGACCTATATGTCGTCTTAAGAGTTTTTTTTGTACACTATATATTTTAATTCACTGGATATATATTTTCTTTTTGTCAACAACTAACTAATTTATGATTCGATTCTTTAAGAAATAGCTCCCCACCCAAAGCTGCGAAGTCATCAAGATTCAAGGTTGAGACGAAAAAAAGGAAATAATTTAAAAACAATAAAAATAATAATAATACTCCTATACTATAAATACTAGTACTGGGGTTGAAAGAAAGAATAAAAGCAAGACGGGATCAAATTTAGGGTTTCTTAGAGAAAAGCTTACAAGGTTTTTTTCTAAACTTGTATAACTTTAACGATGAATACTTGCACAGGGCCATCATCATCATAGACCTAATTGTTTTTTCTTTTGAATATGTAAACATAGACGACCTAGCTAGGCCCATAGCAGCTAAAATTATCCGAGAACGTTCTTATTAATCGGAGATTGAAGACTTAGTATCAACGATGAACAATTGCACATCACCATCACCATCATCAAACACGTATTCCCTCTTCCTTTCCCTCTTTTTACCTATTTGTTATGATTTTTGTTGTTAAATATGTAAACATTGACCACCTAGCTAGGCCTCTTGCGGCTCAAATCATCCGAGAACGTTCTGATTTTAGTCATCCAGGCGTTTGAAATCATGATATATTCGCCCAATTAATATCATATAACTTGTACAAAATCATTTATTCTAACCTCTGAGCATTCTAATATATAGTGCTCCCACGCCACCAACGAGTGATCCATTGAAGTTGTTCATGGAAGACATTGAAAAATCTCAAACGTTAACACTTCATGGAAAATACGTGAAGATCCATATGTATCTTGTCTCTCTCAAGGAGGAGATGGGTAAGATCAAGGATCTCGGACTTCCTAACTCCAAACGAATCTTAGATCATGGTAATATTCATTTTTCGTTTAATTCACAATATAAGGATCATCATGATCGATTGATCATTCTATATAAATTATATTTTGAATTATTCTACTGATTTGAGAAGTAAAATAACTATATATAACTAACCCGTTTTCTTTTTTTCTTTTCTTGATAGCTATCAAGACTCTTGAGGTGGAACATGACAGTGTTTCAGAAAAACTAAAGAATGTTACGAATCAAACAGGAGTTACAAATGTGGGCGTATTTCCGAAAGAGATGATAAGAGTCTCTCAGAAGCCAAGCCTAAACCCAACTAACACTGTGCTACAAGCACCACAAATATCGATGCAAAGTCAACAAGGAAAATGGCATCGCGGATTAGGGCAACAAGGATCAGTGCAAGCAATAATGCAACAGCAAAGGTATCAAATGTTACAGCCACTACAAGAAAACACGCCGAATTCCGACGAAGATTCCGACGGACGTCAAAGGCGTCGGACATTTTGGACGGAATTCTGACCGATTTCCGACGAAAACAAAAAATCTGAAGTCGTCGGAATTCCGTCGGCTAATTCCGACGAATTTCCGAGAAAACAAGGGTCGTCGGAATATTCCGACCACTTTTCGACGACATTCCGATAAACAATATAACCGTTGTAGTCGTCGAAAAGTCGTCGGAATATTCCGTCAAATTTCCGACGATATTCCGATGAAAAGATATAACCGTTACGGTCGTCGGTATTCCGTCGGAATTTTCCGACGAATTTCCGACGAACCAAGTGACCGTTGCCGACAAATATATATGACCGTTTTATAGCCGTTCGAGATTGGAAAATACTGACGAAATTCCGACGGAATGCTTTATATCTGTCGGTATTCCGTCGGAAAGTCGTCGGATGTCCGTAAGCAATTTCCTATAAATGCAACCCCTCCTCATTCAACTCATTCACACCTCATTCTCTCTTCTTTCTCTTTAGTCATAACAATTCCGTGAAAATCATGTCTTCAGGAGCTTATTATCGTTCATGGATGGATAAACCTCATTTGGATCCCAACACTAATTTGCTTACGGAAGAATACGTTCAAGGGATTGGAGAATTCATGAGGCTTGTTCAACAGCAACCGGATGCAAAAAGTGGTATGTTAAGATGTCCCTGCTCTACTTGCAATAATAATAAGGTTATAAAAGAATTTGATGTTTGGACTCATTTGTATATGAAAGGGTTTTCACGTAATTATAAAGTTTGGTACCTTCATGGGGAAACTGGTTATGAATATGGTAGTACTAGCGAACCTCAGCCTGTTAGTGAACTTCAGCCTGATATTAGGTTAGAAGAACCTAGAACGGATATAGATTATGGTGTAGGTACTGAGCAGATGGTACATGATCATTATAGAGGGGAAGAACCAAATCCCGAATCTAGGAGATTTTTTGATATGTTAGATGCAGGAAAACAACCTTTATATCAAAATTGTAGAGATGGTCATTCAGTCTTATCATCTGCAACTAGATTAATGGGTATTAAGACAGACTATAATTTGGCTGAAGAATGTATGGATGCGATTACTGATTTTGTCAAAGGTATTCTACCTGAGGATAACCTTGCACCGGGTTCATACTACGAGGTTCAGAAACTTGTAGCCGGTCTTCAACTACCGTACGAAGTGATAGATGTATGTATTGACAACTGCATGATCTACTGGAGAGCGGATGAGACACGAAATGTATGCAAATTTTGTGGGAAACCTCGTTATCAGGAGACGAGAGGAAGAGTTCCGATCCCGTTCAAAAGAATGTGGTATTTGCCTTTGACGGAAAGATTGAAGAGGTTGTATCAGTGTGAGCGCACAGCAAAAGCAATGAGATGGCATGCAGAGCATTCCACAAATGGTGAGATTAGACATCCTTCAGATGCGAAGGCTTGGAAACATTTCCAGTCAACATATCCAGAATTTGCGGAAGAGAGAAGAAATGTTTATCTTGGATTATCTACTGATGGTTTCAGCCCGTTTGGAAAGCATGGAAGACAGTATTCTCTATGGCCAGTTATCGTGACCCCGTACAACTTACCGCCGAGCTTGTGCATGCGACGAGAGTTTTTGTTTCTCTCAATTCTCGTCCCCGGTCCAGATCATCCTAAAAGATCACTAGATGTGTTTCTTCAACCACTGATATATGAGTTGCAACAACTATGGGCGCACGGTTTTGAGACATACGATGTTTCGTGCAAAGAAAACTTTCAGATGCGGGCAGTACTTATGTGGACAATAAGTGACTTTCCAGCATATGGTATGTTATCTGGATGGACAACACATCAAGCAAGGCGACAACAAGAGCAACAGCAGCAAGGGTTACTGCAACCACAAGTTATGAAACCAAGTCAACTGCAACAGCAAATGATACAACAACAACAACAAATGATACAACAACAACAGCAAATAAGGCAAGCGCAAATGCAACAGCTACTGCAACCACAAATTATGAAACTGAGCCCAACAATAAATGAACCAAGTCAACTGCAACAACATCGAGAATTACTGCAACAGTTAGGGCAACAAGTATTCGGGCAACAAGAATGAGGGACAAGTATAGTTTGGCTTTTTAAAATTTTTAATTTTCTATTAAGTGCCTTTTGAAGATTTCCTTATGAATATCCTATTGGATGATACTTGTCTGTGAGACTCATTAAAGGAGAGAGAGAGCTATTAGAATTGGTTAAAAAAAAAAATTCATTTACTCTTTAAGTTTTTCGATGTTTTGATATTCACATTGTCATTCGAAACTCACCATCTTCAGTCATCAGAAACATATAGTAGGACTTTTCATTTACTTTTTGCTGATAAACTTGAGAGGTTAGTAATTTAATTAACACTAGGAAACTAAAAGAAGTTTTAACTAATTAAGTACCAACTGGTTGGTGGTTAATGGTATTGAGAATGTGTATTTAAAATCACTAGAAACTAAAGTTCGGTAGAGAGCAATATCATTTGACAATGTAATTAATCTGTTTATAGTCTTTAAAAAGATGTTTACACTAGAAATATGATTTTTTTCAAATTTTGACTGGTCTATGATTGAGCAGTTTTTCTTTCATTTTTTTATGGATTGCATATCTATCAATTAAGTGACATGTAATAATATAAACTAGATTAAGATTTGCATCTTGCGCGGAATGAACATCGTATATATATATATTATTTTATGTATTATATGTTCTTTTATATATTATAAAATAATGTATATATATATTGAATATTGAAAAAGTCAGTAATTATTACATATATAATAAACTAGTGTGAATACATAAATAAATTTTATTAATCCAAACGATCACATTTTTTGTTTTCTATTTTATATAATTAAATTTACATAATATATACATAGATAAGTAGTATATTTTAAATATTAATATATTTTTAAATGATGCGTTCTACTTATTTGTATCTTTTTATAACAAAAAGTTTAAATCGCTAATAACAAATTTTTATTGTGCAATGTTTTTGAAAGTTTTAGTAATTTACAATTTTTATAAACATTCAATGCAAATTTTAAATATTGAGTTGTCAGTATGTGTTCAAAGATTTTATCAAAAAAATTGTTCAAAATAAATTTTAAAATTAAAATCTTTATGCATTTTATATGGTATATAGTTTAGGGAAATTCTCTCAAATAGTCCTTTTTAAGTTTTTATTACAAAAATAGTACTAAAAAAATAATATGACCAAAATAACACATTTTTGTTTTGAAAATTTTAATTTTATTTTAATTTGAAATCCTATCCTCAAAACTCCACCTCTTAAGTCTAAACCCTAAGTCTAGATTAGTTAACCTTTGGGTGTAAATGCATATTTACTCTTTAATAAAACCTATTTTGATCATTTTCTTATTTGAAGTCTATTTTTGCGAAAATAAACTAAAAAAGGCTATCTAAGAGAATTTTTCTATAGTAGTTTAATTAAAAGATATTAATATATATAAGATTTTCTACTTACATGATTTTGTAATAATTTGTATCTTTTCATAAATAAAAAATTAAATCATGGATCATAAAAATTTTAATGTGAGATATTTTAAAAAGTTCAAAATATAACTTAAGTTAAAAAAAAATGATAGAAAATACACTAATTTGTAACAAATCTTTATTATTCAATATGATTAATTGTCATATATATTTTAGTCACATTAGGTAATTTCATAATTTTTATTTAAGAAAAAAATTGAGAACATTAATAATTAATTTATGGTTAGTTTAATAAAAAAATATTATATATTTAGATAGAGATCAACTTATTTCTCTAAAGTTTTAAGAATCATTATGGTGATGACACATGTCTACCTCAAATATTGTAATGCTTTTCTTTTAATATATATAGATGATAGATGATTTTATGTTTTTAATCTCTTTTAGGAAGAGAAAATTAAAAGTTATTAAAAATTAGTAAAAGTACAAAGTCAAAGCTAGAAGCTAGTTTTTCTCGTTACAAATCCATAATTTGCGCGAAAAGCCAAGGGCTTCAAAAAAAATCGTTGTTTTATAACTATTAGAGGGGAAGTAGTAAGAAAAAACTAGAGAAGAAGAAATCAAATCCACAAACAACAAAAAAATATATTAATTTTGTTAGATTGAAAAAATATAAACACCAAAAAAATATTAATTTTGTTAAAGAGAGTTTTGCATAGTGAGTGGAAAATGGCGCAGATGCACCGAGAAGATGTTGAATCCGTCACGGCGGATAAGAAAGTATCAGACGGAGGAGGAGGCGGCGGCGGCGGATCTTCCGGCGCTCAGGCGTCATCGTTCAAATTCAACGCCGAGGCACCGGAGTTCGTACCGCAATCGCGTGCCGCCGTGGCAACACCGCAGGTTTCTCCGATCTCCGGTTACTTTTATCCTTGCTTTCACTACAGCGACGGAGGAGGGACGGCGGTCGGTACTCAGGCGTCGGATTGGTTCTTCGTCGGAGGAGGAGATCCTGCTCAGCATCCACACGTTCACGATCCGGCGGCTGCGTATTACGTTCCGAGTCCGGCGGTTCAGTTTCCGGTGAATCAGAACTCTTCTCCTTCTTCTTCGTTGCTCTCTGATGATCTCCGCCTTAAGATCGTCAAACAGGTTAACACTTCTTTTGTTTCCCGCGTTATTGTTTTTTACTTAATTATCGTTTTGTTTAATTGCAAATGTTTTTTTTATTTTTGTTATTTAAAAAATGAAATTTAGATGGCAAATTATGTGTTAAAAGTGTCATTTTCAATTTTTATATGTGTAAGTGTTTAAATTGATCATAAATTTTTCAAATATATGCAGTGAAACTTGATGTTTTGATGTCAAATCTATTCAATGTTCGGATTAAATGTCAATATAAATTATCAATATAATTATGTCATGAGATCATATTTACAGAATTTTTTTATAAATATTGTGTTGATTAATTGGAGTAGCTGCAGATAATGATGTATCAAATAAGATTAAACCGACGCTGGTTTAGCCTTTCAATTCAATTTCTTGACTCACAAGAAACTAACTATGGTTTCAAAGTATAGGTTGAGTACCAGTTCACGGATATGAGTCTCTTAGCTAATGAGTCCATCTCAAAGCACATGAACAAAGACCCTGAAGGTTATGGTAAGCCTTCAGTTTTCTGAAACAACTTGTAATTAAATATATATTCAAAACGTAGTTTTGTTTTTACATTCATATGTCTCTCTATTTAAAACCAGTGCCAATATCTTACATTGCTTCGACCAAGAAGATCAAGGCTTTAACGAGTAACCACCACTTAGTTTCATTGGCTCTACGCTCCTCCTCTAAGCTTGTAAGCTTCTTTCTAGATACCAACATGCTAATCATAACATCTTGAGTATATATACTGAGAGATTTTTTAACAACAAAATGAAGGTTGTGAGTGAAGACAACAAGAAAGTTAAGCGTAAAGTTCCATTTACTGATAGAGACAGAGAGGATTTGCAGGTAACTAATCACCACGAAACCCTTCATTATATTATATATATACATATTAACTACTTCTTGTTTCTGTTTATTGCTCTTCAGGGCCGGACCGTTGTTGCAGAGAATCTACCAGATGATCACTCCTACCAGAACCTTGAGAAGATCTTTGGAGTTGTTGGAAAGTAAGAAACATTCTACTCCATATACTTTCACTTAAACATGCCTTTTTTTCTAACCAAACAACAAGTATGAATTTGTTTCAGCGTTAAAGCGATTAGAATCTGTCATCCTCCAGAATCAAACTCCTCTCGTCCAAAAGGAGATTTCTTGATGAGCAACAAAGTAAGTAGTACCAAGACTTGCTTCTAATAATTTCTTCTGTTTCTTGAGCTTTTCATGGACTTAAAAGATTGTTTTTAATCCAAAGATTCACGCACTGATCGAGTATGACCACACTGTTGTCGCGGATAAAGCTGTGAGTTCATCTTTTCTTTCTTTCACACGTTCATCTTTGATCCAAAACTCATTAGTTTCTAAGATGTGTCCATACCAGGTGGAGAAGCTGAACGATGAAAGAAACTGGAGGAAAGGACTTCGTGTGAGGCTGCTTCTTAGATGCTCGGTAAATCCATTACACACTTACGATGTTTAACAACCAACATATATTTCTCGAAACTACAAAAACCCTCTGAGATTAATTTGTATTTTTACAGCCCAAATCAGTGCTCAAGCACAGAAGAAACTTTGATGGCATCCTCATAGATGATGAAAGTCCTTATGAATCTGGAGAAGACTCTCCACGTCTCCATTTAACCGAGCATCAGCTTGATAACGAGGTTAGTGTTGCTTAATCCCTTCAAATTAAACCTTTCCATATTTAAAAAGGAAAACAAAAACATTTCTTGGTGTGCACGTTAGGGTGATGAGAACACTCTTGGAGGACTGTGGGGAAAAGGGAGAGGAAAAGGAAGAGGACGGTCTCCAAGAAGCTATGTGGTAGGAGGAGGAGAACGTAGCTTCGGGATCGGGATGGGACTCAGCCTCGGCCCAATGTCACCGAGCCTAGGTTTACACGGATCTTCGTCTCCAAAAACAGCAACAAAGGGACCAAGGATGCCTGATGGTACAAGAGGGTTCACCATGGGACGTGGCAAACCCGTCAATCTCAGTCTTATCTAACAATCTCTAAGTGAAGGACTACTACTATTTATTATTATCTAACAGTCTTTAACCAAATAATACATGTGGGTTGGTTTCTTGAGATATGAGTTCACAGAAGCAAGGACATGAGTTTGGGATGATGAGGTAACTATATAGTGTTTGAACTGAGAAGGCATGGTGAAGTTTTTTGAGTGTTTTTTTCTTTCTTTTTGCATTTCTTTTATTCTCTAACTTGGGCAATTTCTTTTGTATGTTTTGATTTATTTATTTCTTTGTGAGATTAACTGAATAATGAAGGGTTTATAGCACAAGGACTGCAACCCTGTTGTGTAATCATTCTCACCTATTTATTTTGACTATATGTGACTCGAATATTGGTTGTAGAAAACGAATCACTATTGCCATTAAATGAAAAGACGAATGATCAAGAAATATGAACTAAATCAAACACGAAACACCAATAACCAGCGTCTTAGTCTATACAGATGTACTAAAATGGGAAGATGAACATAAAAATACGCAACTTCTAAGATCTTGTAATATTCGGTAATCAAATCAAGAGTTAGTGAGAATAAACTAGAGATGTGGACCAGTTAATTCTTCTTGAAGATGCTGATCGATCTAATAAGCATTTGAAAATTGAAATACATCCTGTCCAGATACAATGAAGTTGTTGGGTTACATTACATATATCAACTTCTTCCAAGAAAAAGAGCAGATATGTACATAGTACATACAATCAATTAGTGATACATATATTTGTTAAGTTATCTTGATTTTGAGAGCGAAGTTATTTGATTACAGTTAGCTAGAGATAGATTTTCAAATCAAGCTTCTTCGCTGACTATATGGTATTTACTAACTAGAGAAGATAGATTAGAAAAAAAGATAACTATAAATGTAAATCCATGCAGGGACTAGGGACTATGATTCATGCTTGATAGATAATCTTTAGTAAATTATCTACAAAATTACAAACTTGTTATATACCGCCAACCACATGCTAGCTATCGTTCTGAAATTGTTACAGTGGACCACTTTTTGTTTCCATTATATATATTTTTTTTAAAACTACTTATGTGATAGCCCTTAACCCATAAGCGAATTAAACGCATGTAGCTTGGTAACTTAGCTTGGGATTGTTATTGTTGTTTGCGAGTTTCGAATTCCGTTTTTGGGTCTATTTCTTAAAAGATACGATCCAACAACTATATATATTGTTTTCGTCAAAAAAAAAACAACTATATATATTGTCAAATATTTAACAAAGTTGAAAAAAGCTATATATATATATAAATTATATTTACATAATCTCTTTGGATCATCTAGATGTGTACTCCCTCTATTTTCCTAGTAATGATTTTTTTTTCAATCTTTCATCACTACATTCTTTTCTGAATCTCACTTTCCCCATATATTAAGAAAATAAATAAAATTTGAATACGTGCATCATTTTGTATGATTAACTAATTTAAATAAATTGTATCAATAATAATTCCATAAATTTAGTGATTTTAAATTGATAAACAATATGTTGAAAACTTATAAATATTTTTAAACAGTTTTTTATTTTATTTTCTGGAAACAGTATGATTAGTATTTATTACTAGATTGAGAAACGGTTTTTATTTCTTATCATTTCTGTAAGATTGTTTTCCATAAACACTAAGATCTACACAATTCACCAATTTATGTGAAACTTTTTAATGGTTTGATATTCCTCTAAATAAAGTATCAAAATACAAAAGACAAAAAACTATAAGGCCCCCACAAAATAAAAGACAAGAAAAAAGACAAATATTTAGTGATAAATTAAACCGAAAGTAAAACAAGAAAACAAAACAATTTTAATAAAATTTTCAAAAACAAAAACACGTGGCAAAAAGCAACTAAATCTCCACCAATCCACATCTACTACCTTCATCAGATCAACACACCCGCAGATTATGCCATGTGGCCTCTCTCTCCTCTACAGCTCACTTCCTCTCTCTAAAAGACCAGACCTTCAATTCAATGTCTTTGCTGTGATTCTCATAAAGCTCACTGTCCCAATTCTTCTTCTTCTTCTTCTGCCTTTTTGATTTTTCAAAATTAAATTTCTTTTTAATTTTGCTGTAAACCGGAGAAGACGATGGGAGGTTGTACCTCCAAACCCTCCTCCTCCGTGAAACCCAAAGACGCGTTCCCACAAAATGACGATTCTACCCCTGCCCATCCCGGCAAATCACCGGTCCGTACCTCAACCGCCGTGAAGTCCTCTCCTTTCCTCCCATTCTACACTCCAAGCCCCGCCAGGCACCGCCGGAACAAGAGCCGCGACGGAGGAGGAGGAGGAGAGAGCAAGAGCGTCACCAGCACTCCGCTCCGTCAGCTCGCGCGTGCTTTCCACCCTCCGTCGCCAGCGAAACACATCCGGGATGTTCTGCGGCGGAGGAAGGGGAAAAAGGAAGCTACTTTGCCGGCGGAGAAGAAGCAGACGGAGGAGGAGAAGGAGAGAGAGGAGGTGGGGCTGGACAAGAGATTCGGATTCTCAAGGGAGTTTCAGAGTAGGATGGAGTTAGGGGAAGAGATTGGGAGAGGGCATTTTGGGTATACTTGCTCTGCTAAGTTCAAGAAAGGAGAGCTCAAGGATCATGAGGTTGCTGTTAAAGTCATCCCTAAATCTAAGGTCAAGAACTTTACAACTTAACACTTAAGTTCTAACTTCTAAGGTTTATCCTATTGCTTCAATTGGCTTTAAGTTTGCATGCTGTTTGATGTTTGGTGAGGTGTTAGCTGAAATTTGATAGTTCTACAGATGTGTTGGTCTCTTGTTTGTTAGATGTTGTTACCCTATGAACTTATTGTCTTCATAGGCTCTCTTGATATGTTCTTTTCTTCTCTATGAACTTACTGTCTTTCTTGTTGGAAAATTAAATGGAGTGCGACTGTTATGCTTTAGAAATTAATAGAAGAAAAAAAACATGTTTTTTGAATTCGGATTAGGTTGTAAAGTTTTTTGATAAGTTTTATATGTTTGTCAAAGGTGAAGATTTTCAATGGTAGTAGATGTAAATTTTGCTGACTTTTTTCCTGGTGCAAAAGTTCTACACGTTATAACTTGGTCAATAATTCATTGGAAGCATAGTCATTTTTGTGCTTATGTCATCAAGGAAATGAAGAAGTATCTATTGTCCTTAATGCAATTTTGTATCATGCAATCAACTTATCTGACTTCTGAATTTGTTAGAGTGTTAGCTTAATCCATAATAGACTGTTGCTCATTAGTATTTGGTTTGGCAGATGACAACTGCAATATCTATAGAGGATGTAAGAAGAGAAGTTAAGATCCTGCGGGCGTTATCTGGACATAACAATCTAGTACAATTCTACGATGCGTTTGAGGACAATGCTAACGTCTACATCGTTATGGAGTAAGAACACATTACTATCATGCTGCATACAATGTTTGAATCATCTAGATTTTAGTTATATATACAGGAAAATAATCTACTATATCTTCAGATTCATATTTTCTTGACTTGCCTTACCTCAAAAAAGATTCAGCCGTTTCTAAACAGTTACTTTCTTGGAACTTTCAGGTTATGTGGAGGTGGTGAACTCCTTGACAGAATACTAGCAAGGTCTGCTATTAAAAGAAAGAGATTCATTTGCCATGAAACTTGTTATGTTTTGGTCTGACTATGTCACATTCTCTTTTAGGGGAGGGAAATACTCTGAAGATGATGCAAAAGCAGTGCTTACACAGATCCTTAACGTTGTAGCTTTCTGTCATCTCCAAGGAGTTGTTCATCGAGATTTAAAACCAGAGGTGAACCTCTATTCTCATCCTCTAAATTCCCTTTTAAACCCCACATAAAGATTTTGATTCCAAACTTCCCATTTCATGTAACAGAACTTCTTGTACACTTCCAAGGAGGACAACTCTCAGTTGAAAGTGATAGATTTCGGTTTATCAGACTTTGTCAGACCAGACGAGAGACTAAACGATATAGTGGGCAGTGCATATTACGTAGCCCCTGAAGTTCTACACAGATCTTACACCACGGAAGCGGATGTTTGGAGTATAGGAGTCATAGCATACATTCTCCTATGTGGAAGCCGTCCCTTTTGGGCAAGAACTGAATCAGGGATCTTCAGAGCAGTTCTTAAAACTGATCCGAGTTTTAGTGAACCTCCTTGGCCTTCACTGTCCTTTGAAGCTAAAGATTTTGTTAAACGGCTATTGTACAAAGATCCTAGAAAGAGAATGACAGCCTCTCAAGCTTTGAGTCAGTAACTCCACAATCTTTCTTTGGTTTATCTTCTTTTTTATATATATTCTGATGAGTGCATTTTCACAGTGCATCCATGGATCGCGGGGTGTAAGAAGATGAATATCCCATTTGATATTCTGATCTTCAGGCAGATGAAAGCATATTTGAAATCTTCTTCTTTGCGCAAAGCTGCTTTGACGGTACATTTTTTTCTTGCAATCTTTACATTTGTGTTATCTAGTTTTGGTGTTGGTCCTAACGCATATACTCTCTCCAGGCTCTGTCTAAGACATTGATTACAGATGAACTTCTTTATCTGAAAGCACAGTTTGCGCTTTTAGCACCTAACAAAAACGGCCTCATCACTCTGGATAACATCAGATCGGTATGTACCTTCTCTCTTGCTCTCTTAACCTACAGCTCAAAGTTTGATTCATTTTCTGTTGGACAGGCACTTGCTTCAAATGCGACAGAAGCAATGAAAGAATCAAGGATACCAGACTTTCTTGCATTGGTATTGTCCTGCTTTTTCTTACAGCTCTTCTTGCTTAAATCTGTTTGGTTAACAAAAGGTTTGGTGTGAATGACACAGTTAAATGGACTTGAATACAAAGGGATGGATTTTGAAGAGTTTTGTGCAGCTTCCATTAGTGTTCATCAGCATGAGTCGCTTGATTGTTGGGAGCAGAGCGTTCGCCATGCTTATGAGCTCTTTGAGATGAATGGAAACCGAGTTATCGTCATCGAAGAACTCGCTTCCGTAAGTTTCTCATTGTCCCTTTATATTCACTTGCCAAGTGCTAAATGGAACATACGTGTTTTTGTAGGAACTCGGTGTTGGATCATCGATTCCAGTCCATACCATCCTACATGACTGGATTAGACACACTGATGGGAAGCTAAGCTTCTTGGGTTTTGTCAAACTGTTGCACGGTGTCTCTACTCGACAGCCTTTAGCTAAAACACGGTGATGGGGGCGTTATGACAGATCCAAAAGCATACATAGGGAATGGAGATGTCAAAGAACTTTACTGATCTTGTTATGGAATTGTAAACTGGAATTTGTATTAAGAGACTCCTTCATTACCAAGTTCATAGTGTTATAAAGAAATGCAAAAGTTTCAACAAAAGAAGACTACTGTTAAATTCAGACACGCCTTGAAAGTTGTAATCAGACAACAATCCATAGTGATGTTTTTAAAAGATTAATGGAAGAGAGATTCTGAATCCTTCAAGTTGAAGCTAAAAAGTTAAATCTTTCTCTCAAGAGGATTGAATCTACAAATGACACTTGAGAACACATTCTTCTTGCATGATGATAACAATGACAAGAAGTTTCAGCTCTTGACCAAGAACTGTCATGTTCATGTCTTTTTTTCCACCTTGAAGAGAGCCTCTGATGCAAATCATCAGCCAACGCTTTTCTCAAACTCTGCCCATACTAATAGAACTGCCTCTCACTCTCCCGAAATTTAAAGGGGTCACGTGACCCCACAGGTGGTCCCTTTGTCGAGGGTTAAGCTATGAGCTGTATTTATAGTGGAGCTGTTGGGAGAATTTAAAGGTTTTAACTTGCACGGCGAAATTATCTTAACGAGAACAAACCATTATGTTAGTCTTCAGACAAGACACCAGTAACCAACATGTTTCAGTCTATCAAAACCAAATCAAATCTAACAAAATTCTCTTTTTCGACTACAAGTTTTTAGCATTTGATTTATGTGTTATGAATCACAGAAGGCTTAAACCACTATGATCCATGAACACTTCGAGTCTCTTATTCTCTTCAAGTCTCGGCGGGGTAGTTGTTGGAGTCGTGGTGGTTAGCGTAGCCTCCGTTGTTGTAACCTTGTCCTCGCGAGTATCCTCCATTGTCTCCTCTCCACTGCCACAAAGTAGACAACACATTAAGAGAGATAGATAGAGTCGATATTTATCGAACATGTGCGACATGAAACAAGAACTTGACAGGAATGGGAACAAGTTTTTTTAAAAATCATTTTTAAGTCGTACGAATATGGGGAACAAGAAAATCAAGAGTTTGACCATGTTAAGGGAAGTGACAAGTTGGGTGTTAGATATTACAACTTGTAGAATCAAAAGAGAAAACGAAGGGAAGAGCAAGATAGATTCCACCACCAGCTATTTGCCTATTATCTACCACTAACTTTAAGTTTTATTATATAATGACACAACTAGGATTAGAGAAACCCCTCTTGACAAAGTTTGACCCTCCCAAAATAATTGATGTTAGTCTACAGATAGAAAAAAAAACATTTACCTGCTTGTTCGGGGTTCTTCCCCAAGAGAGCCTGACAGTGTTCTTGCCGATGACTGTCCCGTTCAAACTCTGGATTGCATCATCAGCACTCTTCCTGTCACAACCAAAGGCAGCAAGTAGCTTTGAGATTAAACATTGGGTTGGCTCAGTCTTATGACTGACAAGCCCACACTTCTAGGTAAAAGACCGCACCTGTTAGAAAGTTGGACAAATCCACATCCTTTGCCTAGTGGGATCTTCACTGAAACAACCTCGCCAAATTGTGTAAAAGGTTGTCTGAGGTCTTCTTCTGTAAGATCAGGGTCAAGTCCGCCAACGAATATCTGCAGTAGATAAAAGAGAAAATGAAACAGAGCTTGAATGATGCTAGCCGAGGGAAAAGCTCTGATAACTCACTGTTGAGTTGTTTGAATCACCATCAGACTGTGACCCATGAGCGGTGAAACCATTTGCTCCATGTCCTCCAGCCACTATCACAGCTACTCCAACCAAAACATAAAACTTTGTTGAATGTTAACAAGAAGCATTATTATCTTTATAAGATATGTGTAGTCACCTTGTGAAGAATGTTGTTGCTGATTAGCAACAGCTCTTTTAGGAGTCGCAACACCAACTCTCATCTGCCTGTTGGAACACAAAGCTCCATTCATCTCAGTCAAAGCCCTTGATCTCTCACTTTCATCACCGAACCTAACAAAACCGTAACCTTTAGATCGGCCAGTATTGGAGTCAATCACAACCTTGGCGCTTTTAACAGAGGGATATCTCTCAGCAAACAGCTCTTGCAACATACTATCAGTCACGTCCGGAGACAAATCTCCAACGAATATGGACAGCTCAGGACCATTCTCTACTGCTCTCTTCTCACCGGTGCTAAAAGACGCCCAGTTTAGACGGAAGGCTTGCTCAGAGTTTGGCATTATAGAACCACTAAAGCTCTGGAGTACCTCTTCAGCTGCAGCACGTGTAAGAAACTCAACAAAACCGTATCCTTCTGACTGAAGAGTCTGCTTGTTACGAATAACTTTCACAGAAGAAACCTAAACACCAGTAAAAACAAAACAGAACTGCATTAGAACAAATATGTAAGTATGATTAACTGAAAAAATATTATCAAATTAATAATCTTTTTACATGTTTTATTATTTTCTCCTAAGCAAGAAAAGTTCATCTCAACATGGCAACGTAGTACAATACTTTTTGCCTAACGAAGTCTGAAGGTGTCATGTCATTTTCAAGTCAAATAATATTTTTCCATTACCATATTTGTTTCTTCTATGAAAAATTCAATAAATAATCATTGGATCTTATCCAATAAAAGCAGTTTCAAAAAAAAAAAAAACTTGCCAAAAAAAAAAAAAGTCCTTCGATAGAGACAATGAATCAAAACCAAACACACAAGAAAACATCAAGAACAAGACCAAGATCTGGAAACTAAATCACTTTTCACACGTAACAACCATTCATTTATTACCTCGCCGGTGTGAGAAAAGCAGGTGTGGAGATAAGTCTCGTCCATCCAATGAAGAAGGTCACCAACCCATAGAGTCTTGACGTCTTCTCCAGATCCACCACGCTCATGTGGTGGCTTTTGGTGGTTGTGGTGTTGCTGATGATACGGTGCGTATTGGAGGTGAGGAGGGTGGTGGTGATAATGACCACCGTGATTGTAAGGAACGTATTGGTGAGGATACATCATCATATGCTGCTGCTGATGTTGCATCATCATCATCGCCGCCGCGCCTGGATACTGCATCATCCACTGTTGATGCTGCTGCCACTGCTGAGGCGGCGGAAGAGTCGTTTGGGGAACCGGAGGCGTGGCTGACGTTGAATCTGAGCCGTTGGTTGTCTGCATCTTTAAACAAAGTCCGGATCCGATCTGATATCTCCGAGCTAGATTTTTTCAGAAGCTTATGTTAATCTTTCTCTCTGTTTCCCTCTCCGAGACCGAAGTGGCTCTAGAGAGTTGTGGTAGTGGCGGAAAGTGAGAGAGAGAGAGAGATTTGGTCGTGAAGGGAGGCGGGGAGAGAGAGAATGAGAGAGATGAGTTTGTGGGTTTAAGGCTGAATCTATGGGTCTTTGGGAAGTGGCCGAAACGTGGGGCCCATTTTTTTACCCAAAGCCGTGTTTGTGTTTTTTTTATTGGAGATGGACGGCTCTGATTCCACCGCGTTTTTGCCAGTTGCATTTATTGTTTTGTAGTAAAATTAACTGATTTGTTTAAGGGTTTATTGGCTTAATAGCCATATTTCATAGGAAAATCAAAAGAATAGACATGATTTTGATGTGTTCAAAAAAAAAAAAAAAAAAAAAAAAAAAAAAGACATGATTTTGACAGAATGTAGTGATTGCTTTTTTACCATCATTCCAGCCGGTTATACCCTTGTTGGTAACAAGTATCCGGTTCATTCACATAAAGAAAACGACGTGGTCATTTTGTGAACCATAGTAACACCTCTTATAATACTGAAAGTATGTATTTGTGGTTTTTTTAAAGAAGAAAAAGCCATCCACGTATAACTTTATTGATCACATACATAAGCATCAAGATTTATATTCCATATCATCTAAGTTTTATTCCATATCAGATAAAAACTAAACTCTAAAATCTAATCACTAAACCCTAACCCAAATATAAACCCTAAACTCATATATCAAAATCTAAAAAATACATAATGATACGTAACATTAAACTAAATTATGTTATATTAAATTATATTATGTAATACACCAATATATCACCAAAATTAAAACACATGGTATGAAAGTTCAGAAGTGTTCTATTCCATATCCAAACAGAATAGAAACAAGTAATGTTTTCCCCATGGTGAACCCAATATTCCAGAAACTAAACCCTATCCAATTATCACGAAACCCTACACGAAAAATATAAACCCTTTTAAATACTAAATCCTAAATTCTAATCACTAAACCATAACCCAAATATAAACTCTAAACCCAAATATAAATATTAAACCCAAATAGAATGGAACAAAATAAATAACATAGTACATATTAGTGAAATTATGAAATGTATACGATTGCATGTAAGAAATGTCTATGATTTCATGAAAAAAGTTGATGTTGACCCCAACCATACCCT
Organism: Brassica napus; assembly: GCF_020379485.1. Taxonomy (NCBI): domain Eukaryota; kingdom Viridiplantae; phylum Streptophyta; class Magnoliopsida; order Brassicales; family Brassicaceae; genus Brassica; species Brassica napus. The sequence goes on along the minus strand of NC_063438.1, from coordinate 21,573,537 downwards.
TTCATCTTCTAAATACTAAACCCTAAACCATATTCACTAAACCCTACACCCTATTCACTAGATCCTAAACCCAAATATAAACTATAAACCCAAATAGAATGGAACAAAATAATAGTATGTTATATATTGGTGAAATTATGAAATATCTATGATTTCATGGAAGAAATTAAAGTTAATGCTTACCCCAACCAAAACCCCTCACCTTCTAAATACTAAACCCTAAATATGATTCACTAAACCCTAAACCCAAAAATAAACTCTAAACCCAAATAGAATGGAACAAAATAAATAGCATGGTATATAATGGTGAAATAATGAAATGTCTATGATTTCATCGAAGAAGTTAATGCTGACCCCAACCATATCCCCTCACCTTCTAAATACTAAACCGTAAACTATATTCACTAAACCCTAAACCCAAATATAAACACTAAACCTAAATATAAACCCTAAACTCAAATATCAAAGTATAAAAAATAACATATATTATGTAAATTAAATTATATTATGTAATATTAAACTACACAATCTAGATCATAGTACAATATTTACTTGTTCAAAAACTATATTTCTAAACAAAATAAAACATTCTTTAGTAATCATCAAATGGAATGGAACATAATAAAATAGAAAAGTAGCATAATATATTGTATTTCATAACAGGAATAGAACAAACATAATACATTTATATTCCATATGCGAATAGAATAGAACAAAATAAACAAAAACTGTTTATCTTCTCCGATCAATTTAAATCATCCACGACGACAAAATATAAGTGTATCTTACGATATTAGTGGAGATAATACATATAACCGCATCAAGGAGACAAATTTTGTTGTTGATACAGTAAATAGAAGAGAAGAACATACGGTGGTGACACGATGATGGTGTCGTTCGTATAGATGGAGGTGATCAAATCTTTTGCAACCGCTGCGGACTTAACGGGTTGTTGGAAGGCGCCGCTGCGGACTTAACGCCGCCGATTGGGAGCCGATTTCAGAAGCGGAGTTGAGACGGATGTTTATAACAGTGAAGGAGATGTCAAAAATGGAAGAGATACAGACGGAGGCGACGGGGTTACTCCACTCGGTGCAAGAGGATGTGGAGAAAGGTAAGCCACAATTTACTGTTTTACGCTTAATAATTAACACTAAAAATTATTTTTTGTTTTGCAGGTTTCACCGGTTGACATAAGGGGCAAAACAGTATTAATATAGAAAAGTAACGACGTGTATAGATCTGTTAGGGCAATTGTGTAGATAGTGAATTAGGCGTTTTTGTGTGGCTATAGAGCCTAATTTCCCTTTGTTTAATCATACTCACGAGGATTGGGTAGTTTCTGCAAAATAATTTTACACGAATAAACTTTTGTTTATTTCGTAAGGAGCATCAATCTCAAAAACTTGTTTTTTTTTAGTTAGGGAATCCTAAAGTCGCCGATTAAGTATTGGGCCTAATAAAAGAAATAAAACAAGGCCCAATGTTTATAAAATATCGGTCTACTACATTCTGTGATATTTTTTTGATTTCAACGACTCGAATGATTTTATTACTGCATGGTTCTGCTAAAGTCAGTATGCGATTATATATGAGAAATTCTCTAATATTTTTAATTTATCTTCACAAAAAGTAAAAGCCTTCAATAAAGAAAATGATCAAAATAAATTTTATTAGAAGGTAAAAATACATTTTTTATCCTAGAACTAACTAATCTACACTTAGAGTTTAAAGTTAAGGTGGGATTTTGGAAATAGAGTTTCAAATTTTAGAAAATAAAAAATAAATATTAAATTTTCAAAATAAAAAATGAGTTATTTTGGTCTTTTTCTTTTTTCAATGATTATTCTTATGATAAAAACTTGAAAAATGTTATTTGAGATAATTACCCATTATATATATCTAAAGATTTCTCAAATGATCTTGTAACTGCATGGTAGCTGGTCCTTTTGCCAATGGCGGTATACGACTTTAAAATAGTTAAGTAAACTTATTGGAAGTCTAGACATTCCATGATCTGATAGAAGTGTAGTCTAAGTTCGAGAAAAACATACAGTAGCAATACGTAAATTATACAATTATAACTGCAAACATCCTATCAGCTTTAATTACAGTAAGTTATCAATCTCATTTATAAAAAATACATACAACCAATAAGAAGGATACATCGCATATATGGCGCCCTATATATACAGAATACAATCCAATCCTAACAAAAATTAAATAGTAATTCTGAAGCAAATATGACGGCCAATAAATATGTGTGACATTTTGGCTGTTTTAAGATCTCATGATCATGTGATGGTGTAAAAATATAAGGCTTCGTTATAAGCTTCTATAAAGTGTCTGTAAAGGTGTGAACTTTAGGTATCAAATCAGCAATAGAAACAAATGTTGAAGAAACGCCATCTATTTTCACATTCCCAAACTCATTCCTCTTACCATTCTTCTCTGCATTACACGTCCATACCTATTTGTTTTATCTACACATACAAAAGTTCTAGGAGCACCTTTAACGCTGAACAATATCTAAAAAAATAAAATTACTACTCCCTCTGTTTCAATATAGATAATGTTTTAGAAAAAGTATTTTGTTTCAATTTACATGAAGTTTTAAGGTTAACTTTAATTTTATTGGAAAATGTTCAGCCAATTAGATTTTACCGTATTTTTTATAATTGGTTAAATGATTTAATAACTATTTTTTAAAAACTATTTTTTAAAAACTATTTTTTATTTAAATCTAACTTTTTTAATCTTTGTGCACTAAGACAAACATCAAATATTATAAAACGGAGAGAGTATTATTTTATTTATATGTTTGTATTTTAGTTTTCTTTAATCAGTTAGAATTTTAGTTAACTGACTCTTGGATATCAAATGAATAGTAAGTATCTAAAACCCTGTAAAACAAGAACTTTTCATTAGTCTCTTTTCTACTTTTTTGATTAACTCATTTATTTTTAAAGAGTAGGACCTTGGTTAGAAACCACCGTTAAAGATGCTCTAACTGTATATACAAACACAATTTATTGTTTTACACACACAAGAACACATACAAATATTCTAACCACGTACACAAACACAAATGTATGGTTTTATATTCATATTTTGTGTAAGTCCCAATATCTGCAGTTAATTTTTAACTGCAAAAGTCTACATATGTATAACTAGATATGGCTTCACATGTTTACAAGTAAGCATACAGGTGTGGTATTTCATTTATTTATTTGAAAATAAGAAACTGGTGGTGAGTGTATATGATGATGATGATGACGATCCGGGACGTAACAAAGGAGACAGGGTGGACGTAGAAAAGGACAGTTGCATTTGCATGATCACATTTTGTAAAATCCAGGCAGCTTAACGTCGTCCAAATGGACCGATTCTGCTAAGATATTATCTGATTTGATACCAAACTGTAATTAAATTAATAAAACGCGATTGTTAAATGCTGGGACAGAGGCACGTGTAGCCAAGACTGTAAGTAAAGAAAGAAATGGTAAAAAAGCATCCCAACCGATTCATGCAATGATGAGATTTACCTTTTCTTGCTCCCTACGATTTGCTTCCCCCTCGTCCTTCAATTTGCACAATTATTTTCTTATTTTACAGAACCAACAAACTAAACGACAAAACATACGCAATAATTACAAATATAGTTTTCAATTGTCATAATCTTATTATTTGGAAATCACTAATTGATTACGGTTAAACTTCATTTGGAAAATTACATACACAACATCAGTTAAGCTAATTTTGGTCTTATCTAATGAAAGCCAAAATGTTTAGTGGTGGACCCACTGTTTAGAGGCGAGGAGGAACGGATCCATAAACAAAAACCAGACGAATATTCCGCAATAATAAAAATGAATATTAACGAGAAATATATCGAAAGTTTTGTAGACAAGTACAGACCAACTGTATGTCTGTATCGTCATTTCATGTGCACATTTCCTCTTTTTCCCCATTTTTCTTTTATAATAGTAGTATATAAAACCTTAAAACTATGAAACATTTAAATAATGGTTTCTTGGGAAAATGTAACAACAAGAAAGACACGAGAACAAATGTTGAAATAAAACATTTGTAATAAGCATCCAATGTCCTAAACGAAACAAGAACCAACTTTCCTTATTCATGCAAATTTAAAAACCTGAGTCTGTATGTCATTAATTGCCTAAAACCATGTACCATACTCACTTGATTTACTAAAAAAACAAATGAAACATGAGAAACCCACAATAATAAATAAAAAAAAGCAAACGCCAGAGAAATTTCTATCTTCTGAAAAAACCATCGTAGTTACTTGATCAAGATCCGAAACTTCCGATATAAAGGTTGTATTTTTCCTTTGTTTATACGAACGGCTAAAAACTGATTTACCAAAAAAGAGCTGTACAAGTGGAATATAAGTAGAAAACAACCTAATTTTATTTTTCTTCCTCCACATGCTTTCATGGCTTGAGTCGATCCCACATGTAACGACCTTGAAGCGGTTTGTCATTGACGATATCGAAGTTGTACCTGCGTGCGTGTCAAAAAGTGTTCGTTAGGATCCTCATTTGCTAAACTACGCGTGCGTAGGATCATCATCTCTTATCCTGCGCAGACATTCTTCTTCCCAACGTTTTTGTACGGACTCGAAGAAAACAATCCCCCAAACCCCAAAGCGGCGCACACGTGAGAGAATAAGAGAAAAGGAAGACGCGGACTCACTTTTCTATGAATCGCTTCTGTTTATCCTCGCCGCCTTCTAGCTCCGATAAGAATGCTTCGATCTCCTCCGCCGTCGGAATCTTGCTCACCTCCGGTGGTTTATTATCCCTCTTCAACGCCGGCGATGATGATTCCATTTCCGTCTCTGTTGTTTCTCCCAAAGCCTCGCTCGCTGTATCCTGAACAAACATAACGAACAAACGGAAAGAAGATAAATGGAGATTTAACAAAGACGAGAAGAGCTACGGATTCAAGAAGCTTCACCTCCAGATCTGCACCAGAGGTTGGATTGTTCCTCACGGTTTCGTTCGATTCACTGCTGAAACAGCCGGAGCTGACGATAGAGCTTTTATCATCGTCGTCAGAGGTGACAGAGCATCTACCTTGAGATGAAGCTACGGAAGGAGAGGGAATCGCGAGGACGACGGCATTAGAGTCGGCTGAAGAATCATCGAGCTTCTTCTTCTTCTGGAGCGGGGAGACGCTTGTGCTTGAAGCTTCAAGCTCTCGCGATTCTCGCTTGCTGTTGAGATTTCTCTCGCTCATCTTCTCTCTCTCTGTGTGCGGACTTCTCTGCTTCTTTCTATTTTTGGTTCGCTTCTTATTAGAAAAAAGCAGAGGAGATTTTGGTGGGAGAGAGAGAGAGAAAGAGAGAGGAGAGTTGAAGGGTTCATGAGCCGTTGATTATTTCAACGGATGAGATTTTTTATTCCTTCGCGAGGGGACGGAGTTTATGGTTGTAGTCCCCGTTTCGAGTGTGACGGAGACTTGTAACGGCGCCGTTACGGAGTTTCGCTTTAAACGCTGTTGGGTTTCGGTTTCGAAACGCGCTTTCTTTTATATTTTGCCGTTTTTGGCTTCCTTTCAAAAACAATTAAAACGCAATCATGTTCTTTAGTTATGACGTTGTGGAAACGTAACAATAATCATTTTTTTAGAAGAAAAAAATATTTAGTCTCGAACGATTTTTTTAAAGGTCAAATATCACATGCACATAGAGTCTTTCTCAACCAAGCCAGTGCTTCAACGGATTCAAGGTTTTACCAGTATTTTCTTTCGGATTTTACCGTTTTTAATGTATTTTACCAAATTTTCAAAATAAAGTTCTCTTTAATAGAAATTCAAATTGAATTACATATTAGATCACCGGATTTACTAGTCGAACCGTGGGTTTAGGTCGATTTTAAAACACAGTTGCAGATATAAAATTCAAAGATCAAATAAGTATAACCCATTTATTGAGAAAATATTTCAAAACTCAAGTTCTCAATCTTTAAATTCTTATAAGCTATGTCATATATTGACATTTTCTCATGTAGAACTTATAAACTCATAATTCTATTAGGTAATATATCTAGATAACTCCTAATTCTTATTTCTACTATTCGGTAGGATTAAGTCTATAACTTATATCTCAATTTTTTTTTCTCTAAACTTAATCCAACAGTAGAATGTGACCTTCAGTACCAGCCCATCCTGCATTTGACCCAATTGCGTATAAAACGTGCCTGCAATTTGCTGACCTACCACCCCGTTTTGAGCCTTAATAGGCCAGACCCGCGAGCAAGCTCTTTGTTTTTGCCATCTGACTATAACACGAGGATTCCATAATATAAATTTGAAAGTTAGTTTTTTTACCCCTCCTTCTTGTACACATCATCACCTTTTACTTTACTAAAACCGGAGATAGGGATTGTCTATTATATATATATATATATATATATATATATATGTATCTACTCATCTTCTTCTTTGATTGATCAGCACGGTTTAATAGAGAAATATATTATTGCAAGGTCCTCTCTACTCGTTTCCTTCTTGAATTGATCAGATTTTATGTACGTAAGTCGATCATATCTTCACTCACACTCTACTCGTCTCCTTCTTGAATTGATCAGAGTCAATCGTATCCCTACCCATCTTCTTCTTTGATTGATCATCTTTTACATAAGCGAGAAAAATATCCTGATCATATCTCAAGGTCCTCACGACTCGTCTCTTTCTTGAATTGATCAGATTTTATGTAAGTCGATCATATCTTTACTCACTCTACTCGTCTCCTACTTGAATTGATGATATTTTACATAAGTTGATCATATCTTCACTCATATTTTTCTTTAATTGATCAGCTTTTACAGCGAGAGAAAGGTCATGATCATATCTCAAGGTCCTCTCTACTCGTCTCCCTCTTGAATTGATCATCTTTTACATAAGTCAACCATATACTTTTTCTTTCAACAAAAACGCTGAGATGTGATTCTTTTCCAATTGATTCCATTGTTTAGTCCTAATTAATCGGGTTCATGTATATTTACAACAAATGGCAGAAGAGAGTTCGTCATCACCACTGTAAGTTTCGTTTCGCCAATTATTTTCTTCTTGTAACAAGATTTCTCAACTTGGCTAACCAATAAGTTTTATTAGGAAAGGAGAGGGTATTATGTTGTTCAAGTTTGATAACTTGATGAAAAGTTGGAGTAGATCAGTTTGGTGGAGAACATCTCAACAACAACAACAAGTTGAAACAATAATGCTACGACCTCTTCCTCCGATAAAGGAGCTAAATATGGCAGTATGAGCTACCACAAAGGGTTAGTGTGCATATTACGGGGAGAAACACCCATTGTCTTCAATCCAACACTAAGAAGAAGATCTATAGAGTTACTGCCATTTCTCCTCATTTTAGCGAGAAGGCTAGAACTCCTTATCGATTATTGATTGAAAAATCCAACTAACAATAACAATAACCGGATAATTATTTATGTTAGTCGGCCACTAACTTAAATAACCCACGATCATTAAAGATAACTGGATAATTTGTATACATTACATAAAGAAATATATGAATTGCATAGGGTGGACTGTGAATCTGATCACATAGTTAATGTGAACTTTTATCCGGCCAACAATTTCAATTATCTGTGTTTTGATTTGTTAACAAACCCATATTATGTTTACTAGAACAAGTAAAATTTTAGCTGAAACTTCCAATTACATAATGAGTCTGTACGTTTTATTGAGTTAACTCAGTTAAACAATTTATGAACCAAATCCAACTCACCTAGTAAGCTCAATAAAACAATGTTTGAACCAAATTCACTATTTATCTTGTGGATTTTATGTGATTCTACAACATTAAAAATATGTCAAATCTCAAATAGAAAAAGAAACTCATAAGAAACATTGGATTTATTGGAGAGTGACGAAGAAAAATCTGGGAAAAAAAAAGAAAGAGAAGATGATCGCGATGGAAAGAGAATAAAATAAAAATATTTTGAAAACCATCACCTAAGAACTTATACTGTTTTTCCAATTTGTTTAAATGATTAATAGAGTTAGTAAGGTCATTTTATCTCTAAACAGTTTGGGCTTTAACATGTTTTTGGCCATTTTTCAACATTTGCAAAATTTGATGTTATTGATGTATTTTATGTATTTTAGCGCCAATTGCTCAAATTGGAAATAGATTAGAATATCTTATATAAAAATACATAATCTTATTATTATTATTTTTTTGTCATCAACGTATACATAATCTTATAATTAACAAAATTTGATGAAATTTTATTTAAAAAGAAACAAATCCCACGCTTTTAAAATATAGTTTGTAAATTAAATCTAGAAACCTAAATCACGAAGCTACTTTGGTTGATTTAGCTAAAGTTTCTGTGTTTGACCTCCCCATTTTAAATATGGGCCGAAGGTTAAGCCAGTAAGAAGTCTAAAAGGCCCATGTCAAAATTCCAAGAGGCGTGGTCACGTCATGTGTCACACTGAAGCCTCTGCTTGGTTCAGCGGGTCGCCTTATCGTTACGAGACGAAAGGAATCAGCAATCAAAACCAATGTCAATTTTCTGAGTAAACCCATACCATGATTCTACCTTCACTCTTCTTCTTCTTCTAGGAGTCAGTCGTCCTCCGAAGCTGCGGTTCAGCAATGCCAGTGCTCTACACGTTTCCAGTTCTCCCTTCTTCTCTGCTCCGCGGAATTTCTAATCGCGGCACCAGCATCATCCTACATCCTCCCGAGGTTCAGATCTCATGTTTTCTCGTCGCGCGTTCTGATCCCGGAGAATTCGACGGTTTTAGTTTCTCTTCGCGGCGGAGGAGATTGAATGCTGGTGGTGGTGGTGCACATGTCGTCGATAATGCTCCGTCTCGTACCTCTTCGCTCGCTGCATCTACATCCACAATCGAAATCCCGGTTACTTGTTACCAGGTATTATCGAAATCATTACTTAGGTTAAGTGGAATTCTAGTTCGTGTTAGTCAGTGGTGAGAAACTATTGATTTGGCTAAGTTAATTTTGCTGCTGTCAATGGAATTGAATCTTGTAGCTTATCGGAGTTTCTGAAAAAGCTGAGAAGGACGAGGTCGTTAAGTCGGTGTTGAATTTGAAGAAAGCTGATGCTGAAGAAGGATATACAATGGAAGCTGCTGCAGCTCGCCAGGTTTAAGTCACTACAAAGAGTTTGATTCTCTTTCACTTGCTTCATAGCGTATGACAGCTTTCGTCTCCCAATACATTGTAATGTGCAGGATCTTCTCATGGATGTTAGGGATAAACTTCTTTTTGAACCAGAGTATGCTGGTAACCTTAAAGAAAATATTACTCCTAAATCTCCTCTTAGAATCCCATGGGCTTGGTTGCCTGCTGCTCTCTGCCTTCTTCAAGAGGTATTACTACTGATTATGTCCCTGCAGATGTCTTGTACCTCTATCTTTCTGCATTGTTTTTTTCATTTCTATCGGTACCTTACCTCGTTTAAATGCAAATTTAAACTTTTTGCTACGAGATTTAAGAGGGATTTTGATGATTTCCCTCTCAAGTTTTGTGCCTTGTTGAGCTTAAGATATAAAGGATTTTGGATAGGAGATAAACCGGTGATGTGAGCTACTATGCTTCAGGTTGGAGAAGAAAAACTTGTGCTGGATATTGGCCGGTCTGTTCTCAGGCACCTTGATTCAAAGCCATATATTCATGATATATTTTTGGCTATGGCACTTTCTGAGGTAAGATCAGTAAACCAGGGATGGAAACTAGTTACCAGTTTTCACTAACTTTCTGCTTTTCTTTTATGTTATGGTTGGGTTTTTTTTCCATGAAGTGCGCGGTCGCCAAGGATGCCTTCGAGGCGAACAAAGTCTCTCAAGGATTTGAAGCTCTTGCTCGTGCTCAGTCTTTTCTGAAGAGTAAAGTTACTCTTGGGAAACTTGCATTGTTATCTCAGGTAATAGCTGCCTTGCATCAGGGCTGATTAGGCTTCTTGTGTTTACCTTTAGTTCTGTCACTTGCTTAGCATGCCTTATCTAGTAATGATAAGGAGCTTCATATGTAAGCTCGCTCGTATTATCTAAAAAGAAAATCTACCACCATTTTTAAGTGATTTAAGTTGAAAATTGTAGATAGAAGAGTCCTTGGAGGAGCTTGCAGCACCATGCACATTAGATCTACTGGGCCTACCTCCCTTGCCGGAAAATGCGGAGAGGAGACGAGGTGCAGTTGCAGCGCTACGTGAACTTCTGAGACAAGGCCTTGATGTTGAAGCTTCCTGTCAAATTCAAGACTGGCCATGCTTTTTGACCCAGGCAATTAGCAGGCTACTGGCCACAGAGATTGTTGATCTCCTTCCATGGGATACCTTGGCCATTACACGGAAAAATAAAAAATCACTTGAATCACATAATCAAAGAGTAGTAATTGATTTTAATTGTTTCTACTTGGTGTTGGTTGCTCATATCGCTGTTGGATTTTCAGTCAAGCAAACTGATAAGGTATGTAACTCTTTTCTGTCGTTTGATAAATTTTAACTAATTGGTTCATTTTTCTAGTCTGTTCGTTTATAAAGTATAACATTCAGTATGTTTGTGTAGATTAATAAAGCAAAATCTATATGCGAATGTCTAATAGCATCAGAAGGTGTTGATCTGAAATTTGAGGAAGCTTTTTGCTCATTTCTTCTAAACCAGGTACTTTTTCCCTTTCCAATGTGTCGTTGCATCTTAAGCACTTCAAATTTACTTAAATTACCTGCTCCGCAAGATTCATGTCTTGTACATTTAATTAAGTACTACTTGACCTACATGTTGGATAACACAGGGTTCCGAGGCTGAAGCCCTTGAAAAACTTAAGCAGCTGGATTCAAATTCAGACTCTGCGGTTCGTAATTCGATCTTGGGGAAAGAGTTGAGAACTACTTCTGCAACACCATCGTTGGTAAACCTGATGTCTTTTACCGAGAATTTTGTGTCTGTATGTTGCTAGGAGTGCGGACGTAATTATTCCCTGGCTGATGGTTCTCCCTGATATAAATGGCATGATCAACTTAATGAAATATGAATTGTGCTATGTCCCAAGCATTGACTGAAACAATGAAAATAGAGATGTGGAGTGTGCAGTAGTAAAATTCATAGAATCTGCTTTAACAGCATTGCGTATGGCTGCCTTCAGTTTCCATTTAGTTGACATAAGCTTTTTTTATGAAAAAGAGATCATGGGTAATTCCTTTGATTGATTCATTCAGTTTAACTTTTTGCTATATTTGCATACGCTTTTGTATATCTATATCGTGTTTAGCTGTAATTTTCTTTAATAAAAGTTGATATTGACCTTTTACGTACTACCTAATAAAATTAACCAGGAAGCGTGGCTAAAGGATTCAGTGCTTGCCAACTTTCCAGACACAAGGGGTTGTTCGCCATCTTTGGTAAGAACCAGATCACTGAATGATTCTGTAAACCAGTTCTATATTTAAGCAGAAGCATATTTATACGTACAATTTATGCAGGCCAACTTTTTCCGGGCTGAAAAAAAATATCCAGTGAACAAGAAAATGGGGTCACCGCCAATTATTAATCACAAGACGAACCAAAGACCGATTTCCTCTATGCAGTTCATGAACTCATCACAACATATTTATACAGCTGTCGAGCAATTGGCACCAACAAATCTGCAGAGCCCAGTAGCATCAACAAAGAATATTGATGAAAGCGGTGCCAGTAGGCCATCGGTTCAACTGAAAAGGAACCTTGGTTTACAGCAAAATAAAATATGGAATGGTTGGCTCTCTCAGAGCAGTTTGATCCAAAGGGTATCTGTTGCTGCTTTATTAGGTTGTACCGTGTTCTTCTCTCTAAAGCTAACAGGCATTAGGTCTGGTAGATTACAGAGCCTGCCTACATGGGGTTCTGCAAAGCCGCACTTGGAATCAGATTCTGGGAATTTCAGAAGAAACCTTGCTTCTGTGAACAGAAAGGGTGTCGTGGGCAACATCAAAACACTCTTGGACATGTTGAAGAGGCATCATGGGGAACATTCGGATGCCTTGTATCTAAAAAGCTCTGGTCTATCGGCTACGTTGTCTCATCCCACCTCGGAAGTTCACAAAAGACCAATGCTTACAGAAGACGCCGAAGAGCTTGTGAGACAGTGGGAAAATATTAAAGCTGAAGCTCTTGGACCTACACATCAAGTTTATAGCCTTCCTGAAGTCCTTGACGAAGCCATGCTTATCCAGGTCACTGATTCTCCACATTTAATCTGTTTCTGTGCTTAATTGATTTAGTTTCAGTGATCTGGTTAAACGTCAATCGTTGAGTACAAATCAATCAATAGTTCGACTAGGTCCAGAATAAGATCTAGAAAATTGATATTTTACCGTTAAGTTACATTACATTTTGAACACGTAGTAAGACTGGGATGAAACAAAAACAGTGCTGCATAGACCGGAGATTGAACCTTGACCTCTAGGTTAGAAAGAGCTTGCTTGGCCACTAGGGCAAGTTTTGGATCATTATTTTTAACCTTTTCTAACGTAAAGATTCATCAGAGTCTACGTTGCAAATGTCTGTCAGGGTATGCTCATTTGTTCTTATTTCGGGTAATGTGGACTTTGCAGTGGCAAACGTTGGCGCAAACAGCAAAAGCTAAATCTTGTTATTGGAGATTCGTTTTGCTTAATCTTGAGATTTTGCAAGCGCACATATCCACAGATGGTAGTATTGCTGGTGAGACTGCCGAGATTGAGGCCTTTCTAGAGGAAGCAGCAGAACTAGTTGACGAGTCTCAGCCCAAAAACGCAAAATATTACAGGTAAAAAACATTTGCTTCACTTTTGGTCTGAGTGCGTATTTTCGCTGATGCTTGCGTTTCGTATATTTTGTGTAGCACTTACAAGATCCGCTATACTCTGAAGAAGCAAGAAGATGGATCGTGGAGATTCTGCCAAAGCGATATCCAAATACAGAAATGATACGATCTTCCTAGAAACAAAGCACAGTATATCGCAGAATGATGTTTGATCTAACTAAAGTTGTAGCATCAAACTATAGGAACACGAGTTCCTTCTAGCCTTTGTTCTGGTTTAGCTAACTATGTAGGAAAATCTTTAAAGGTTTGTTTCTTATTCCTTAGTAATCCAAACTCGGAAGTGTCTTTGTAGATTCTTTGATTTGGATGATGTGTTTGTGGATAGCCACCCTTTGGAATTTTCTGTAAAGCGTGTCACCTCACCAAGTTCATTTAAAAAGCTAAAAAAAAATACAGAATCTAATTGTAAATTACGTAGGACTAAAAGAAGTATTTATGAAACTCATGAGTCATGACCAGTTAACGTATTACATCGTGCTTGGTGCTTAAACATGCACTGTTTAGACTTTGAGATTTCAAAGTTACTAAATAATATTATCATGAATTCTGGTAATAAATTCAAATTCGTGATACGTATAAAAAATATGAAAAATCGTGGTTGTATATATAGATGTAGTTATCGCTAAGTTCTTTTTGGTTTAAAGTGGGAAAAAATTATTATTAACTCGATATAAATATAAGGAAAATTTATTGATGTTTAGTGTAAAATTTTATGTAATAAATAATTATATATTGATAAATATATTTTTTATGTAGTTTGACTAGATAATTATATAAAATTTCTAGATAGGGAGAGAGACAGGGAAAGAGGTTCCCGACACGGCAAATCCAAAACCGTGACTCACTTTTGCTTTCGATTCTCTCTCTCTCTCTCTCTCTCTCTCTCTCTCTCTCTCTCTCTCTCTCCGCAATCACCAACTTTCTCCCTCATCATCATCATCCTCCTCCAATTCCCCCGCGAACTCGAAAAACCCTAAATTTCCATAAAATCCCAAAATTAGACTCCTCTTCGAATCTATTCTCTGATCGGCAGGGGGGGGGGGGAACACGATGTTTCCATGGAACTTCGCGGAGGCTGCTTTCTCAAGGTGGGCCGTGAAGAGGGTCGTCAAATTCTTATTGAAGAAGAAACTCGGTAAATTCATACTCGGCGATATCGACCTCGATCAGCTCGATATCCAGCTTAGGGATGGCACAATCCAGCTCTCCGATCTCGCTATCAACGTTGACTATTTCAATGACAAGGTTTATCTCTCAATTGATGCTCTAAGTTATCGAATTGATGGCAGTTTCACTTGTCGTTAAACTTATAGATTCATCAAAGTTTAAAACTTTTTGATTGTTTTGGTGTTTGATTCCAGTTTGATGCTCCGCTGCTCATAAAGGAAGGTTCGATTGGTTCTTTGTTAGTTAAGATGCCTTGGAAAACTAATGGTTGTCAAGTTGAGCTCGACGAGGTCGAGCTTGTTCTTGCACCACGTTTGGAGAGTACTTCATCTTCTTCAAATGAGCCCAGCATCTCCTCTTCTGCTAGGGATGATTCACGTATTGGACTAGGAACTCATGAGAGTGAGATGTTGGTGAACGCTGCTAAGTCTGCCTCTGTTGATGTCCATGAAGGAGTTAAGACTGTTGCGAAGATAGTTAAATGGTTTCTTACGAGCTTTCATGTCAAAGTTAGGAATTTGATCATAGCGTTTGATCCTGATTTTGGCGAAGAACGGAATAAAGCTGGTGGTCCACGGCCAAAATTGGTGCTTAGAATGGCGGAGATAGAGTGTGGCATTTCAGAGGAGAGAGTTTCGACTAGTGAAGTTTCCCCTGATAGTTTCCTCGGTATTAATCGACTGAGAAACTGTGTGAAGTTTCAAGGAGCAGCTGTAGAGCTTTTACATATGGGTGGTGATGATGATGATGATGATGGCGACATGTCAAATGATGTGATCATGACAGGCGAAGGAGGTGGCTTTTCAGGGAGTGTGAATTTGAGTATACCTTGGAAGAATGGTTCCTTAGACATTCGCAAAGTGGATGCTGATATTTCTATTGATCCTGTTGAAGTGCGGTTTCAACCTTCTACAATTGGATGGTTCTTGCGGTTGTGGAAGAATTTCAGTAGTTTCGGATCAGACTGTTGTCCCTCAGTTTCGCATTCTGATTCATCCTTGGGTTCACCTGCGGTACCTACTAATGTAATGGTAACGCCTCCAGCTACGTCATCCTTGTCGGGTGGACAAGAAGGCGAGCCGGATATTACACCTGAGTTACAGTTTATATCAGATTGGTTTCCGTCTTCCTTCAGTAAGAAAGAAGAGGATGGAGAAGTAGATATTGGTGCAAGGTATAAAACGATGTCTCTAGCATTTTGATTTTCACAGTCTTTCAAAGATATTGCATCCTTTGCTTGACTTGTATCTTCATCTTTTGTCACAATCTGGACACGATTATATCTTTAGTTTGTTTTTTAAATGAGCTCTCTTAACCGTGTTATATCTTCTTGTTCCCTACAGTGTGGACCAGTTCTTTGAATGTTTTGATGCAATGCGGAGTTACCAATCAGCTTTTGGAAGCCAAGGAATGTGGAATTGGACATCCTCTGTCTTCACAGCTATCAATGCGGCATCTAGCCTTGCTTCTGGGTCTTTTCTTCTTCCTTCTGGTAATATTCTTTTCCTGAATTATGTTTAAATGTGATCTTTCTGAAACGGTTTTTGGTAATCATATTATAATCTTAGTTTCTTTTTCTGTTTATTCTTTCCATGCCATCAAGCTTTGATTTACATATGCATGTAATAAACTCTCTGCAATATCTGTAGCTTTTATTTATATAGGCCTGCATCGTTTCCTGTTCATATGCTTTGTACTCTACTAATCAGTTCTTCTTCATGTGCAACTATTCTCATCAATATGCAGAACAGAAGCACGTTGAAACTAGTTGTAAGGTATCCTTTGCTGGAGTTTCGGTGGTACTGTTTTTCCAAGATGAAAACGTTTGGAAGGATGTTTCCACGGGGATTCACTACTTAGGCGCAGAACTCAGAGATATTTCTGTGTCTTTTCAGGTAATTACTTTGATGAACTGTGTTTCCTCCCCTCATTAGTATCTGTGCAAGTTACTTAAAACATTCGATAATTCAACAGGTATCCCCTCAGAATATGAGGTTAGAAGCAGAAGTGAACAGCGTGGAGATTGCTGATTATTATCAAGCTGGAAATGTTGTTGGCACCGGTAATTCTGAATATCAGAGTGGTTTGATTAAGGATTTACAAGCCAAAGTTCAGAGTACACTTCCTCCCTCTGCCTGGTCTGATATGAATGCTGCTTCCGAAAAATCAAGCGAGATAGTTTCTGATGGCTTCCTCTTTCGTAACAAGGGTTCTGCAGTCAAGACATTGTTAGTTATAGCTGCAGGGGGGAGTGGATTTCAGTTTACTGTCAATTTCCAATTATCCAAAGCCAACCTTAGAGGACCAAACTCATTCTCGCTGAGTTTGCCACCTACCACACTCTGGTTGAACCTTCATTCAGTAGAAATGTTGGTAAATCTCTTCAACGATGTGTCAGAATCTATCCCCGTAACTAGTCATGAAAGGAATCAGGTTGCATCCTCTTCTAAATCAGAAAGATTGCGAGGTAGCGTGTCAATCGGGAATGCTCGAGCGATTTTGTGCTTCCCCATTTCAGAAGGGTTTTGTAGCTCGCTTGGCGAACATTTTATTGTAGTCGACTTATCTTCCTCTCTACCTTCTGACAAGGAAAGGCGTAAGGAAGGAAGTCCAGGGGAGAAGTACTTTACATCGGCTGCTCGCTCCATATGCTTCAGTGTTGGAGATGTTAGCATTTATATGGTCACTTCTGACCATAAAGATTCTGAATCAGGGGGTGAATTCTCTGCATATAGTATTTTACTTGCCAACAATAGAACTAGTCACCAACTTTCAACTATTGGTATGTTTTGGCAAGATGAAACTATCATTAGCCCTTGGTTAGTGGAGAGAGCTAAGATGCTGGCTACGCAGGAAGAATCTATTCAAACAGATAAATCTAGGAGGAACGGCCTTGAGTTTGCTGCTGTTGCTACTGCCAAAGATCAAGAAGACATCTACTCTCAAACCAGGAAAGAGATATTTTTGGCTTCTTCATTCTGCCTCTACGTTCATTTGCTTCCACTTACCATCCGGTTAGATAGTTGGCAATACAGCAAGTTATGTAATCTCATAGATCAGGCAAAAAATTGGCTATCACGTATGGTAGCCAATACAAGTGAGAAACAAGAGGAACGTGCCTTTAAGAAAATAGAGGAATCTGTTGTGTGTCAAGCGTCTCTGGTTGTGGAATGTGATTCTGTTGACATCTTCGTTAGGCCAGAACCTCGAATGGACATTAAAAATCAACTTCAGATTGAGCTTCCAGGATCATGGATTCAGTTAAACCTGAACGTTCAGAAATTAAATCTTATGTCTGTCTCAAATCTTGGCAGTATCTCTGGTGCTGATTTATTTTGGTTAGCCCATGGGGAAGGCACCCTATGGGGCTCTGTCACTGGTCTACATGATCAAGAGTTGCAATTAATCTCGTGTAGCAACTCTGCCATCAAGCGGGGTAATGGAGGAGGTTCAAATGCATTATCGTCAAGGTTGGCTGGCTTAGATATTCTGCACTTACATGAACCTGGGATCTGCTACGATTATTTAGCAATATCTGTCAGGGGCTGTACGATTTCTGCCGTAGGAGGACGCCTGGATTGGATAGATGTGGCTTCTTCTTTTTTCACTTCTCAAGTTGAAACAAATTCTGAAGAGAGAAAGTCCAGCTCATCTAGTAGCTCCGCGTTTACTCTTAATTTGGTTGATGTTGGTATAAGCTATGAGCCCCACCACGAGAATACAGATCATTTACATCAATCAAGTGATCCGTGGGTGGCCTGTCTGGTAGCGGCATCTTCTTTTAGCCTTTCGAAGACAAGTCTGGTTGATTCCATAAGAAATGACTACAGAATCAGGATTCAAGATCTTGGGCTTCTTCTGTCCTTGGATTTAGACCTTAGAAGACTTGATGGAACGTACAGTTCAGCGAATCTTCATAAGACTGGCTATGTTAAAGTTGCTACCGAAGCGCTAATTGAAGCAACTCTAAGGACAAACTCTGAAAGTGGTCTTCTCTGGGAGTTAGAGTGTTCAAAATCTCACTTATTAATTGAAACTTGCAGTGACACAACCTCCGGTTTGATTCGCTTGGCCACGCAGCTCCAACAGTTGTTTGCTCCTGATTTGGAGGAATCAGCTGTGCACTTGCAGACTCGATGGGACAACATTCAGCAAGCGAATGCTAGGAATGGTTTTGACATCAGCGATACACTCAGTAGCTCTGGTTCAAGTGGAGAAATTAAAAACCTAAGATTTGGCTCCGAAACTGAAACAGGAATCATTGGTTTGATGGGCGAAATAAATGAAGATGCTTTCCAATTTGATGTCAATCCTAGTAGTCAGTCCGACTCTTTCGAATCTCAGAATAACTTTATGTCCCCTTATGGGCATGCACCTAACTGGGTACCTGCTACTCCTGAGGAACCACCTTCTAATCAGTTCATTGGTGAGTCATCGTCCAGATTGAAACCAGAAAGCAGCCAAATATTCCTTGAAAGAGATGGCCTACCTGAAATTATTGAAGACTATTGTTTTTCTGAGTTCCATCCCTTGTCAGAGGTACCTCAAGAAGGGGATTCATCTGGGAGACAAGTGTTTCTTGAGACTGATTTGAGTAGAGGAAACTCTGGGTGGTATGATGACACTTCCATAAGAATTTTAGAAGACCATGTGTCAGAAGCAACTGAGGAAGATCATGAGGAACATATGCTGGATGGAGAGTTTTCATCTTTTGGCCTGACGTCTCATTCTACAGTAACAGCTAATGGACGCGTAATTCTGAAAAACATCGACATCAAATGGAGGATTTACTCTGGCTCTGATTGGCATGATTCTGGAAAGAAAAGTGAAGTTCATAAAAGTATAGTGGGCCGGGATACAAGTTCTTGCCTTGAGCTGGAACTATCTGGGGTGCAGTGCCTATATGATACCTTCCCAATTGGTGGAACATGCACTTCTAAGCTATGCCTCATGGTCCAAGATTTTTATCTTTATGATAGAAGCAAAGATGCACCGTGGAGATTGGTAATTGATATTTTTCACCTTTAAATGTCATAAGATTGGTTATACTAAAAGTAACTGAGTAGATAATTGAACTTGTTGTCATGATTCATAGGTGCTTGGATATTACAACTCAAAAGATCACCCAAGAGATTCGTCTGCAAATGCAATCAAGTTGGAATTAAAAGCTGTCAGACCTGACCCTGACACGCCACTTGAGGAAAACCGGTATGCTTTTTTTATTATTATTATTCGACGGTGTTATTCTTACCTTTTTATGTCCAAGTCTTAGTAAACTTGAACTACGTTATTTCTGCTACTTGGATCTTTTTCCCTTAAATAGATTTTGGTGTTACATTACAACTTATATGGACCTTCTATTTATGGCTTAAATACTAGTGACCGCCTATGTGAACCCTTTATTTCGTTTAACTCCTCAACTGCTTCCTGCCAGGTTACGTGTTGCTTTACTCCCTATACTGTTGCATCTTCATCAAAGTCAACTGGATTTTCTCATCGGCTTTTTTGGAGCTAACAACCTAGAAAAGCCTGTAGTTTCCGTCGGAGACTCAGGTGGTTCAGCGTTGTCGGTTTCTGTTAACGGACATAATATCATAGAAGAAGCGCTTCTTCCATATTTTCAGGTTAATAAAGTTTCTTTCTTCCTGTAAGCCAATATGATGGTAGAGGAGAAATATTCACGCATTACCTTTCTAGGACGTGTATAAAATATGTATAGGGATAGGGTGTGTTTTCATGCTCGATACTAATCATGTTAATGTCTCCAAAAATAAACTTATGTTGTCTCTCAGCTAAAGTAAAGATATATTTGTGTTTTCATTTTCTGAGGAAATATGTTTCTATGAGGTTGATTTTGTTAAAATGATCTGACTAGGGAAATTTACTTGCAGAAATTCGACATATGGCCTGTTACTGTTCGAGTTGACTACAGTCCACATCATGTTGATCTAGCAGCACTAACTGGAGGGAAATATGCAGAGCTAGTGAACCTTGTTCCCTGGAAGGTAAGGAACACAAATTTTCAGCTTGTGTATTCAAACTTTTTTTTTCAGCTTCGTTTACTCATAGAGGAACATATGTAGGGTATTGAACTAAAGCTCAAACATGTGCATGCTGCTGGAATCTACGGCTGGGGTAATGTATGCGAGACTGTAGTGGGAGAGTGGTTGGAAGATATATCTCAAAATCAGGTTCATTTCTCATAGCATTAATAATCATCCGTTTTATGGGTTCAGACTCGCAAGGTTTCCGTTCACAAAGAGAAAAAACAGAAAGGCTAACAAGCTTTTTAATGTTCTGTAACTGTATTTTTAGATTCATCAACTGTTGAAGGGTATCCCAACAGTAAGATCACTTTCTGCTCTTTATGCTGCTGCTACGAAGCTGGTCTCTTCACCTGTTCAAAGTTACAGAAAAGATCGAAGGCTAGTAAAGGGAGTCCAAAGAGGTAAGGCGTGAAATTAAAGTCCTTGTTTTCCCTTTACTTTTCTATTACCTGAAAGTAAGCTATCTATGGTGCTCTTTGTGTTATCATATATGGTTTTAACTGTTAAAAGACCACTTGCAAAAGTGGAACTGGTCATAAATGGTTTATTGTGCCAATCTCACTCCACTAGAACAAGGGTTAATAATTATTACTACTAGCCCTAATAAATAACTTCAACCTTATGTGTTTGGTTCATCCAGGAATTTCGACTTTGTGTGTTTACTATGGTACGTGTGACTGATCTGAAATTATCAATTATCAGGTACTATTGCGTTTCTCAGAAGCATCTCACTGGAAGCCGTTGGACTTGGTGTTCACTTGGCAGCCGGGGCTCATGATATTTTGTTGAGAGCAGAATATATATTAGCAAGTGCACCATCATCGCCACAGCACCAAGGCAAAACGAAGACGAATGTTAGACATAACCAGCCTAGAAACGCTAAGCAAGGCATGCGTCAGGTGAGTGTAAAAGATTAGTACATGTCTTGAGTTTCTGCTCAAATGATCCCTCTTCCGCTTCTGAATCAGATGTTTACATTTATAGGCATGCGAGAACATCGGTGATGGAATAGGCAAGACGGCTTCTGCATTAGTCCGCACACCTTTAAAAAAGTATCAACGTGGAGACGGAGCTGGATCAACATTTGTAACAGTTGTTCAGGGAGTTCCAACAGCTGCTATAGCACCTGCTTCAGCTTGTGTTAGGGCGGTACATAGCGCTCTTGTTGGCATCAGAAATAGGTCTGTTTATATTCAACTCTTTTTGTGAAACAAATGTTATTTTACAGAGTACTAAAGAGTCTTTGGGGATTTTTCAGTCTTGATCCTGAACATAAAAAGGAATCAATGGAGAAGTACTTAGGACCAGATAAGCAAAGGAAACAAGACCAACATAGATAAAGCCAAGGTAAATTTTAGGCCATTCTTAGATTGTTATTGCAGTTGCGGTAATATTCATCTAGCGGATTGAGAAACATTTACTGCTCGTGTTTCTAATATGTTTGCTACAGATTATTATCCATGTTGGTGTCAGGTCCCTTCTACATATAGCATGTAAGTACACTAAACCGGTTTAGGTGTTCTCAATTCCTATAGACCTCGAAAATAAACAATTTGCTAATTGTATGGACTTTTTTGGTTCGATAATTTCAGCAGTGTTTCATTTTCTTGCAGGTGTATAGGTTTTGAATAGAGTGAAGTGCAGAACCATTCTTTTTCCCCTCCAAAACTCATAGAGATGGGATAATTTTGGTAAAAAAGTTATAGAATCATTCAGTTTGTCTCTGTACATAAACAAAGTTCGATCTTGCACCATTGTAAATATATATATATACCCCTCCCCACAAGGTTTGCCAAATGAGTGAAAGTGTAGTGTTTTCTATGTATATTATTGTCCAAAAGAAATTTATTTTCTGACAGTTTCTTTTTCGTAATTTTCTGTTTTCAAGATTTAAATTAATTAATTAAATAAGATAACAGCGACTGTGGCTTGACTGAATCAGACGTCTAGATGATTGTTTTGGAAACGTGGTCAAACATGGTCCCCTAAACAGAATTCACAGAATTCAGTACTTATTTCGTTTCAGTCTAGATGACCTTCTAGTTTTTTTTACACCAACTTAAAAATAAATTAATAAAGGTGTATTGAACTAATGATTGTAGAATGCTTTGGTGGATTTTACAATTATTGGGATTTATAAGCTTTAAATCCACGAATTCCAGATTCAACACAGAAGGTCAAAAAATTGATTTCTCCACATTTTCCAATAAGAATATACAGATTATGCTAACCAAGAAAACAAGCATAAGTTATATTATATAAAATGCACAAACATACATACGAACAAGCTTGCGTTCATATCTTTTACATCTCAAACCATACTTTATCACACAAAAACGTATTGATATCGTTCACAGTCACCAATTTCTCAGATCATTGTTTTGGTCGAATGCTAATACGAACAAGCTTATGTCATATCATATACAACTCAAAGCATACTTACTCAATCAAAATCAGCAGCACATGATAACAGAACGTTAGAAACAGTGAAACTGAGACGTACGAACAATTGATATCAGAGAAAAGAAGAAAAATTGAATATAAAAAATCTGGAATATTTTTGCAGTTTTCTAAACGTACGAGTTCTTTTCTTTTCAAAAATCTCATCAAATAACATATGTAGAGGTGAGATTTGGCTATACCTATTTTTAAGTAAAAAAACAAGTGTAAAGTCTTCTGAAATTCCTTTTTTAACAAACTCTTGAAAAAAAAATTGTTTTGAATAACAGTAGATTTGATTTAGGTTTTACAAATTACTGTTTGAATGACAGAAGATTTCAAGTGATTTTTAATAACTATACACAAATTCTATATTCAACAACAGAAGATTTGAAGATGTATTTAGAAATCACTAGTTGAATAACATAAGATTTTAAAGAAAACTCAAATCATTCTAAAATCATTAGTTCATTAATACACCCCCCCCCCCCCCCTAAATGTTCAGTTTCATTCTTATTTAATTATAAAAATTATGTTGATTTAATTTTTCTTAATTTATGTAGAAAAAAAAATTAGTCACATAATTTGCATTGAAATTCTAAAACAATACTTATTTTGTAACAAAAAAATTTATTATATAACAACACTTTAGATTAGTAATTTATAGTCAGTATATGTTGCTGACGGAAAAAAAAGAAAAAGATTAGTAATTTATTGACAATGTTATTTTTACTCTTATGAAAGGACCTCGTAGACTTGTTTTGTAAGTAGAATCTATGTTGTTGAAGGTAGTATTATTTTCACGCTGGTAATTACTATTTGGATTCTTCTTAAAAGATAAAATGGACAGAGTTGCATGGATTATTGATTATTCATCAAAATATGACTGTTCAGAATGATGTAGTCAGACATGAATCATCATAAGACAGGTATAATTGTTGACTATAAAATCGTTTTGTAATATTTCTCATAATTTGTAATAGCATAATTAATCATCGACAAGAAAAAAGATTATTGATTATTCAGATGGAAACATATGTATCAAATTACCGAATCAAAATAGATCAGATCCAATTGAATAGTTGATTATGCGGACAAAACGGATCAAATAACAAATATCTCTAAAAATTCAGAAATTTGTTCCGTGCATACTCCTACTTTCCGAGACTTGCTGATTAATACATCAACTATGTAACTTGTGACAGAAATCGATCGGGATAGTTGATAGTCCGGTTAAATGGTAAATGTTAGAGAAGAGAGTATAAAATACTAAACCAATTGCATACGAATTGCTTATTTATAATGAAGATACGATCACAGGTCAGAATAACGGGGAAACTACATTATAATAGGAGATAAGTCGAGAACTCAATGAAAAACAAGAACAATAAAAAATCGGAAATAAATTATTTTGTCATTAGCATTAGAAGTCTAGTTCGTCGTAATTAGCTAAATGTTTTAGGAGCCCATCGTTCAGTCATCAGATTCCAATATACTCGCAAGACAATTCTGCATAATGAACATACATAAAGAAGATTATGCATACAATATTAGTAAATATGGAACATTATTACCATTTAGATATATACAACATGGAGACTTAGACTAATTATGTTACCTGAGATTTGTGGGGAAGGTGGAAGTTGTTGTTGTTCTTGGAGTGAATTTTCTTGGGCTTACTTAGACCTAGTTTCCACCAATTACGAGATCCCTTTGAGTTCGTACGGTCTGAATCTTGAACGCTTAGCTCTTCTCTAAGTGTGGTCACTTTTCGCTGATGAGTCTTCTCCAATGGCAACAAAACTCCACCAAAGAAGATCTCATCAGCCGCAGAAATAAAACCGTAGTTTTCGACATTGAATTTGAAATCAGACGAAACAGGAGCTTCCTTGTACTTCATCTGATCCTTTCTTGATGAAATTGTCTGATGAAGCGTCAGATGATCACTGTCTGCAAAATCATTGGAGAATGAAATTCTTGCGTCTACAAAGGATGGATACATTGCGTCTTGTTCTACAGTATTAGCCATCTCTCTCTGACTTTCTGGTAAGTATGTGTTTCTTTTAATGTGCAGTCTATGGGATCTTCATGCATCCACATGTTTTGCATTTTATAGATATGAGACGTGGTGGGCATCCATGTGGATTTCTCCTTTATTTTTGTAACCTAATATTAAACTTTTAAACCTAGTTTTTATACAGTACTGAGTTATACGGATTCAATGAACTAAAGATATTTAATTTTATAATTTTGACTCTTCATTGTGGATAACAAATAGTCAATGAACTACGACATCTTTACACTTACTTTATGGACATATATATTAATTGAAGCATTAATGCGCCGTAAATATGGTATAAATTTAGGGGGTAAATAAGGTATCGATAATAAGAACAGCATTAGTGGAGAATTTTTCAAAATCAACTTCTTAACCTTTTTATATTAAGTGAAATTTCTTTGGTCTAGTGATTTAACTAAAAGTTCAATAGAGATTGATCCGCACATCCACGCGTATATTAGTTCTTACATTTTTATATATTAATATTTGTTTTTTATAATTAGTGTCATATATTCTAGATATATCATAATATAACTAATTGTATTTAAAAGACGTTGACCGAATCAGATAATATAGTTATTTTTGATACAAATATCTGAACCCGTTTCTCATACATATGTTATTTAGATATTTTATGTTAATATACATCAAAATAGAACTCATCTAAACACAAAAAGACTTAACTCAAAACTCACATATAAATTTATAATATTCGAGTGGAGTCTAATTTCAAAAGAAAAAAATGATATCCGAAAAGAATAACTCATACCTAAATTGATAGTCAATGTTCATGCCTAACTAATTTTATAAATTAATAAAATGACTATTTCTATGTGTTTGGCTAAATTAAGTGAAATAGAAAGAGTTTTTTTATTCAGTAAATAATTATATAGAGTGAGAAATCAAGTGACAATAAATGTAATACATTTTTCAAGTAATTATTTTATTCACAAAAAATATCTTTAAATTATGTTTTTGGCTAAGTATTTTTCCACCGATTGAAACTAAAAAATAGTAAAACAAACTAAACTGAACAATTAACCATATGCAAAACTAAGTTATTATATTTTTGATTTGAAAACTAAAATAAAAATATGCACCATTATTATTATTTTAATATAATTAATGATGTGATGTATTGTTAAGGTAATAAAATTAATAAAAAATTTAAACTGAGTGAAATATGAAAAAAAAATTAATGTACTTATATTAGTGAAATTACTAAAATGACATCATACTTTTTTTATACTACTATCAATGTTTTCAAACAATTCTATTTTATATTTTCATTCATATTTTCAAATAATTCAAATATGTACTCTAGTTTTAAAAATATAGATTAATGTTTTTACAGCATGAGATCTAAGGTTCAAACCTCAGAAAATATAATTTATGGAACATTATGGAGAAAATGGTTAGAAAAATCTTCAGCATAGTAGAAGGCGTATCATCGAACATGGATCTTAGGGCGGGTCGGAGTGGCGATGTCAGACATGTTTTCTCATTAAGTGGTAAAATTGTCGACCGCATAGAATCGTCTATTTAATATTTCTCATAGTTCTAGTAACATAATTAACCAGAAAGTGAAAAATATATATATTAATATATCAATATTTTAAAACTTTATTAATAAAATTAATTTTAGTGTTTAAGGATAATTATACCAATATGAAAAGGATACTAATTAGCAGAGCATGAGTAGTCAGCATTTCTTTTTTTGGTTTCTGAGCAAAAACAAAATAATTAAATATTGCAAAAAAAGAGAGAAAAAGTAGAAAAGATGAGAATCGTTTCTTTGGGAAGGCACTCTCAACAATTCATGAGAGATTATTGTACCATGTGTTCTTCTTTAATTTATAAACCACATTAAAAATTAATACAAAATTAAATTAAATGAAATACTATTACAATAATGGTTAGAGACTCACTTTATGAAATGACCCATTGCTGAATGAGGTTCTCAAATTATGTTGAAAGTTCTTCTCATTTTTCTATAATTATACCCTCTTTTTAAATTTTTATTTCTTAATAATATTTTGAGTGTGAGACACCCATGAAAAACCATTTGATATGGGTGCCCAAACACTCTAATTTTGTTTATATTCATTTTAAAAACAAAAACAAAATGACCTACCAAAATTCAGTAGTACTATATTTTTCATCTGACTATGTGTTTTTACATTTATTTAAAAATTTGAAACTAAAAATGATGTTGTTTACGTAACTATCAATAATGGTCTGCAGACTTCAGCACACTAAACTCATTATAAACTTGAATCAAGTATCTACATTTTCTTTAATCCAAGTATGGTGGTAGTAGTTCTTTAGCCAAACATATCTATTTTGTAAGAAAAGGTTATATTACTACATCAATATAAATTGTTAAATATTTTTCAATATAAATTCAGTTATATATTTTAAAATTTTGTGATATATATATTCTTCATTTTGACTATTTTATCCTCTTTTGCTAATAATACTAATGAATCATTCAAATTGGAACTACAACATATAACTATTTATCCTATATCAGAAAATATATTATATTTGTGAAGCAAAAAACTCAGATAAGAAGAAAAAAAAATAATTATAAAAACTCATGACATGGGTATCATCAAAAGTTTTATTTAAAAAAATAGATCTGAATTCAATGCAGATTAAATTGTGAAATCTAAGATCGTAACCAAAAAAATTCAACAATTATTTTTGCCGAGAATTCTTCCTTCAATTTTGTATAGATATAGATCTATAGATGCATTGCATATATCAGTTTAGTAATTTAATTTGCATGAATTTCTGTTGTCTCTTACGCTTTGTTCGATCTAAATGAATGGCACTTGTTAACCGACAAACGTCCATCTTGTCCGCATCGGTTTCTCATAATTATTATCTTAGAAATACTATTAGTATTTTTATCAATCGCTAATCCGCAAGTGTTAAGCCATTTGCTTGTTTTATATAAAGAAATGTTTGCATTTTCTTATTCATAAGATAAGTTTCGCTTTAACTATCTGCAGCTACACAAACTTGTAAATATTATGCACTCTAAAGTCGAGTGTGAACATATGTCTATAGTCTATTTTTCTCTCATATATATGTTTTTCAATTCATTTAGTCATGTACATAAATGTAAAATTGAAAATTACTAATAAATCAACAAAGATGAGCTACATTTAAGAATTATAACAAAAAAATATTCTTGGTAGGATATATTGATACTACCATTAATACTTTAACAAAACATTCAAAACAAAACAAATATAATTATATTTCTCTCAAATTAATGAACAGATTCATACATGTTAATATGTAATTACTCAATAATACTTAGTTACAGACAAACAGATGAATCAATCAAGGAGACAGAGTACTGTAGCACCAAATGAGCCATGTGAGTCTGAGCTGTAAATGTTCGACTGATCAAAAACCCCAAAAACAGAAAACAATATCTTTTAAAAAAAGAGGTAAAATCTATATTTTTGGATTCAGACTTTAGGGTTTGACTAAAACTGTGGTAACCTTTGTCTTAATGTGACCCTCACGTGCTTCAGTTCCAGTCCTAATGGAATTTCCCCACGTTTCTTCAACTAGGGTTTTAACGTGTGGCGCTTTAGACCAAACCAAGCTCGTTCGGCTTACGTAACTATTTATGTGCAAACCATTCATTTATCCAAAGTATAAATGCCATGTTCCCTTGAGTGCAATTTCGTATCCAGCAAGTTTTTCGGATCGAGTTTTTTCAAGTGATAATGTGTTAAACTCCCATCTCATTGACTACTAACAGTAACTAGACATTATCGATAATCAAACCTAGATACATTATCATATTTTGCATTTTCTTAAATAGTCTGAATTTACCAAATTGCATTAAGTATATTGTTTTCATATTAAAAGTAGAGTTTTTGATTATTAAAAATGGCGCAAAGCATGGTAAGGGAATCTAGACACATAGATAGCATCATAGGACTTTTGTGGTGGATAAGTAAGCTGTATCTAAAGTTTATTTTGGCTGTCTTCTTGTCTCCAGTTTACTCTACACCTTCTGTCTTCTTCCTCTTACTTAAGTCTCTGCCTTTCTTGTGTTATTCACTTAAACAAAATAAAACAGCTTTTTACCACACTACTTTTTATTTCTTAAAACAGAAGTACTTCACAAACAAAAAGACAAACAAACAAGTCCAATTATTGTCACCATTTTTTATCGGCGTTCACCCTTTTATGTAAAACTGAACACAATAATGCAAAGAAATAATAATCGACTTGTATTTCAAAAAGAGATGAGTAGATTTGTCTACTCAAGAAAGACCAATATCTCTGATGAATGTAACCGATCCAATTCTATCAGCCTTTGCCAAAGACGGGGCATTTCAAGGACCGATTCTAAATAGCTAGCGACTTTTCGAAGCTTTGGCTTGCTTTGGTTCAATCATTCGATCATGGTCTCATGGATTAACTAATTGGCAGTCACCAAAACTTAAAACAAACATGAAACATATATGATCGATATGCGTTCCTATCAGAACAAATCCCAGACGGGCCGGATTAACAAAACTGTCCAAACTAATAATTATGCGAGTAATATAAACAAAGTCTAATGGATCTCACAGGAAAAAGGAAAAAAAAAACTCAATTATATCCACGATATAGCACAACAATGTCTCTCTGAAGGCTCAAAAGCTTTAAATTTCACACAAAATCATCATCATGATTTACAGACACTTGATTTGGTCTTTGCAAAGGCATTTGCATTTGAGCACCATCAGTATTACTAGTACAGTGTAAACGCTTATACGTAGACAACTTCACTCTTTTGTTGGTCTCGTTGGGAGACAACGGTTGCAGCGGTTCCCGAGGTCTTTGTTGCGGCTTGTTGAAGCCACGGTTACTTACAGCTTGGTTTCGGTTGCGACCTGTTTCGGTTACTTCCGGTTTTGGACTAGGATTTGATTTGATGGGAATGAGCTTCCCATCTACCTGGTTTGTGAATACAAATGTAACCTGCAATGTTTTTATAGACCGTGAAAAGTTATCAGAAGCCTCTAAACTTCCTATACCACAGAGCTTGGCTTAGCGATTGATTAGATTGAAAAATAAACTCGGAGAGGCAACTAACCTCGTCACCAGCTGAAGCTTGCAGTATCATATCTGGAACAGACTTTGAGGTAGAATGATGACCCCAGCTTGCTAGATCTTCCTCCAATGGAGTGCCCACCTGAGACATTTCATGGAAAAAAACTTTTTAGATGAAATCAGATAGCAAACGCACGCGTAGAGTTTGTAGCTGACAATGGAATCAGTAACTAAATAGGAATCCTGTTTTGCTATGTTAAATATGATTTTCTGGTGGTAATGTTTCAGTGTTTTTTAAATCTAAGCTTTAGACAGACTGATTAGTGCAGGACGCAGTAACTAATCACATGAACGGACCTGTCTCTCGGAGATTTTCAACGAGTGAAGGCATCCTGCATCGTTTGCAAATCCGCCTATATCTTCTTGATCAGTCTGGCAAGCACTGTCATCAAGATTGTTCTCATTTCCTTCTTCCGTATTTTCTGTACCAGAGGCATCATTTTGGCACCTGCTGCAGCTCATCTTTCCATGGATTTCAGACCTATGAAAAAGGCAGAGTTTAAACCATTGGACTACTTTACAGTAGAGAATGTGTGTTCATGAATACTGAGATGCATAATCAGTTCCAAGAAAGTGGACATGACAGCCATATATGAGAGGGCAAACACATCGTGAGTTCAGGAGAAACACATACGTAACATCACCGTGGAAGGAAAATAAGTCTCTTAAATCCTCTGTTGAAAGTAAGTTTCCCTGGAAAATCAAAGATGTTGGGGTCAATATTTATGCATTGGGCATAAGCTGTCTAGTTGACGAATATAACATTCCAGCAAAGACCTGTCTAGTGCTGTTATCCGTCTGTTCATGCTGAATAACTTTTTGAAGCCCTTCTTTTGACATCTGACGCTGGTATACCTACCAATATATCAAGAGAAATACCAGTATTAGAGTTTAGCAATTACTCCCGCGAGCAAAAAGTGAGGTCAGTCAGTTCTGTGGGTGTGGTACATTACCTTTTCTTCAATAGTTCCAGTACTAAGAAATCTGTAGACATACACTCTTTTCTTTTGCCCATCCCTCCAAACTCTAGCAGCAGCCTTTTTGACAGCGAAGTAATGAATGTATAGCACAATCAATCATCCCTTATCGACAGTTCTGGAACAGATGTAAACGAAAGTTAAGATGATACTTACTTGTTTATCATTGGCAGGATTCCAATCGGGATCGAACAAAACAAGTCGATTAGCACCAATTAAATTTAATCCACAGCCACCTGCCTTGCTGCTTAAGAGAAATGCAAATTCATCCTACAGAAGCAAAACCCGAACCAAGTGATTAGTGTTTACTCAAGGTTTGTAACGAAGGGAGAAATAAATATATAAGATCAAGTACCTTTGTTGGGTCGTTCAACCGGTTAACAAGCTTCTGCCTCTTGCTGATAGATGTTGATCCATCCAGCCTCAGATAAGGATATCTTCTTTCGCGACAGAGTTGAGCGAAAAGATCCAATGTCTAGTGCAAAAGGTGCAGGCTATTATCATTGTATGCAGACTGGATTTAAAATTGCTATCTATATGGAACATACCACGATGATGGCTTTATGCAGTCAAACAACAAACAGAGTTCAGTTATTGTGATGTTTGTAAGAAATAGTTGCGTTTTGGATACAAACAGACCGATTAGCTTAGCCTGTTCTTTACCTTCTCAGATATCACATGCAGAAATATAATGGCTCATAAGCCTCGGGATAACACATAGCTTATGGGAGACTAATTCAAAATAAATTGAAACATCCATTATTGACAAGTAGGCCAGTAGTAACACTGTCCCGTTCGAATAAAATAAAAGTAGCATACCTGCGTATAGTTTGATACAAGGACTATGCGGTCATCTGTATTCCGACGTAGGTTAGCCAAAAGTCTGGAGAGAACATGCATTTTCCCAGAGAGTTCGACCCAGGCACCATCACCCCCGGTCCATGCTCCAGATCTGAATGGATGTTTCCATTTAGATCACAATCAGTGACACACATGCAGTCACACAATGATTCAAACTAGAGAAAGAAGCCTACCTCCCGGAGAACATTTCTGCAGGGAAAAACTCTAAGCAATCCTCAAAACCAATAGTACCAGGACTTTTGCTTTTTATTGTATCGTAAATTAGCTACATAGAAGAAAAGTACGTTTATCATTAAGCATAAATTGGGAAAGATCGAATAGATTTGTCAATCACGTTGATCATGGATCACTTGATCATAGCACCTTAAGATGTCACAAAGATGCCTAACAATATTGGAGAAACTTAATTACAAATGGATACCTTTGGATGATTGCAGAGCTTCTTGAGAGCTGTTATATAAGCCAAAACTTTTGTCTGCTTTGCATTATCAGCAAGTGCTCTTTTAAGCTGCATGCAGAGGCACCCATTGTATATAGTTACATGTATATTTTACATAACGTATTAAGAATGACTGTGATCAATGCTTACATTTTTTGAGCTTATAAAATGATTGTACAAAGTGGACTGGAGAGTAGTCATCTTGCAACAAACTACTTCAATTATCTGCAAAACATCCAGCAAGCATCAAGATTTTGATGTATTACTGAGTCCAAAATAAAGAAAGCAGCAAAACTAATAACTAGTAGCTAGGAAAAGATGTTCATTCTATTTATATTCTCATCAGCTGATTATGTCCCTGCTAATACTACATATAGTACTCAGTCTGACGATTCAGTATATGAAGAAGTAATTAAGCCAATTCTATTGACAGAGAAACGTTTTAGCATCATAAGACACTTATTCAGAAGCCTGTGGCAGATGCAGAAGGAAAGTTACCTTAGGTGGTAAATGATTGGAGAGCAATGCATTAGTTCTCCTCAATATAAACTGTAAACAAAAGAAATTCTTCTTAAGGTAAAGCAGTAAAATATAGGGCAATTGTCAATAATAGCACTAGAAGGAGAAAGTCACAAAAATGACATTCATTAGGCTTGTTCTTTTCACCGCCGCAGACGCAGCGCAGAAGGACCAAAATTATAACTGACTTTTGCCCAAATATGTGGAGAACACCGCAGGCAGCCGTACTTTCCACCATTAAAATCAGACGCAGCTCTCGTTTAGCTGTCGCTGTTTTACCCAGCGTCACGGAAAACACCGGCGGCATTTGCAAAAAGTAATCGCAGCGGCAAGTCATTTGTTCTCCACCATATATTTTCGTGATTTTGATGTGTTAATTTTGAGACGCTGACGCAGCGTCTGCGGCCGTGAAAAGAACAAGCCTATTAAAGGGTAAAATATCCCTAATACCCTTGATTTAAAATTAAATAAATAAACAAAAATAAAAAAAATTAAAAAAAATAAAAATTAAAAAAATTAAAAAAAGAATTTTTTTTTATAGTTTCAGATTATATGTTTTCAGATTCGAAATTTTATAAAAAAAATTTTGAAATTTTTTTTTCGAAATTTTTTTTTTTATTTTTTTTTTCAAATTTTCTTTTTATAATTTAAAAATACTTTTTAAAACAGTTTTTAAAATTTTTATTTTTTATTTTAGTATTTATTTTTTATAAAATTTTAAACCCTAATTCCAAAACCCACCCCTTAACTCTAAACCCTAAGGTTTGGATTAATTAACCCAAGGGGTATAAGTGTATATTTACCTTTTTAATGAAACCTATTTTTGTGACTTTGAGCCTTGAGTGCTACTTTGAGAACAAAAACTTGGTTTGGTGCTATCCTAGTCTTTTTCTCTAAAATATAAGCAACAATTATAGTGATGCTCTATTGATCATAGTACCAATATCATCTAAGCAAACTGCATTCGTTTTAAGAAATATATCTAGATGAAAATGAAATCTCAATGACAATTAGATACATACAAAATGCTACGAGGTACCTGATTCACTTTTGAACTCAGTTCTGCCGAGCGTTCAGCAGCTAAATTTTTCTCTTCCTCAGTAGCTGTAGGTTCTCTTCCACAAATAATAGGTGCCTTATGTATGATATATAAAAAAAAAAAGGATGCATCAGTTTACGAAAGATAACAACCGTTAGTCAACTGAAATGAAGTTATGACACAGATAACTGCGTAAGCAGATTCTCTAATCTCAAAACTATCTTTATAAGCTTTCAACCTAGTGGAATCCACAGGCTATGAAGCTGCTATACGGAAATGAAACATAAATAATGTAGCGGCAAAGTATACACTACAAAGTAACATACGCTTTTTTTTTTGTGCAACAAGTAACATACGCTAAACCTACATTTTTAGGCCAATAATCGGCTTGAGATACTGATTTTGACATAGTTACAGATGAACGAACACGGAATGATCGGATTAGAACCAAAGGGAGGAACAGAGTTTATTGTATGTCACCTCAAAATAGTGGCGAAAATGCGAAGCATCGCCTAAACTTCCTGGATTTGTAAAGTTGACCATGGCAAAAAACTCTTCCAAGTCATTCTGGAACATTCGGATGCTGAAGAATCAGAAAGAAGGGAAGAACGCAAAACATGAAGAAATCAGTGAAATTTTTCATTACCTGCATGGGAGTTCCAGACAACAAAACCCGCCTTTTGCATGTCAATGAAGCCAAAGCCTGCATCCAAATATTACAGTCGAAATCAGAAAAGACAAGATATAAAAAGTATCATTGTACAAACTTGGTAGGATACGAACTAAGTACGTATGTGCATGCTACCTTGTTAGTTAGTGTCTGGTCATTTTTCAACCTATGAGCCTCATCGCATATTAGAAGATCACAGGATCCAGTCTGGCCGAACTTGGATGAGTGCATTCGGAATGTCTCGTAAGAAATAATAAGTACCTGTTAACATTAATTAAGTGATAAGTGCACTTTTCAGAGTCAGCGGGCAAATATGCACAATTATACCTGCAAAGCGCTTCGTGGTCGAGTGAAACTATCTATTCCAGACAAAACATCATCTCGGGTGCTTTCACAGAGGGCTATAAGCTGAATCCTGTCTCCAACCCATTTCTTAATTTCAGCTTCCCAGTTACTGACAAGACTCGTTGGTGTAACAATAATGGCCTTTTTAACCATAGGAGTCCCATCAAATCCTTGACATAGAAGTGTGTATAGTAAAGTAATGGACTGCAATGTCTTCCCCAAACTGCCAAATAAATTTAGAAGGAGCTAAGAAAATTACATAGCAAAGTATAAGTGCCCAGACCACAATATCACATAAGGGAGAAGATGTATATTACCCCATGTCGTCAGCCAGAATGCAACCATTTATATTTTCCGAACCATGTAATCCTGAAACACAATCGAACATGAACTGCACACCTTCTCTGCAGCATCAGAAAAACCATCTCCATGTAAGTAAAGTTGTATATATCCTTCGTGATGCCAGTTATAAATAATGTGACACTCATTGATTTGTTGTATAGACAAGCCGTTCACTATGGTAAAATACTGAGAACATATTACGATGTGCTTCACCTAGCACTATGAGAGTGCGTTGGAAGCTTATAAGCAAGTTTTGATATCCTTAAGGATTACACTATTCTTGACATCATTTGTTAGATAGAAACTGGAAATACCTTTGATGAGGCCGAAGAAATCGAACAAGCAATGGATGCACAGTAATTTTCGTTGCGTCATCAGATTCTTCAAGTTGCCACAGTACCAACGGTTCAACTTCAGGTGGAAGAGAAACAGCTTCCTCTTCTTCATCTCTCTCAATAGTGGTTGATTCATTGAGCTTAGTAGGCAGAACAACCACAACTGGACTTGAAGAACCCCAAGGAACAAAGCGTTTCCGAGCCGAAAGGCGACGAGAAAGTTGACCGGTGGTATTATAACCATGAGAACAAGGAGGCTTGAAAGGCTTCCTACACACTGCCGCTCCTTCAGATACTGAAAGCACCCGAGGAAGGAGTGGCTGCCGTTGCACCACCAGATTGCCCCTGTGAACAGTGCAGAAGATTCAATTCCATTTTTCATAAAACAATCACACTCAAGGATATCTAATCGATACAGCTTCAGCGAACAACCACAATCATCAGCTTGAAGATGAAACCATAATGATACTCTACAAAGAATCGCGAGCAACTATATCAACCCTAAATCCCAATCTCGAAAACTCCAGATAGACGCTTACGAACAAAGCTTTAATCAAGTTCAAGCTCAAGCTCAAATTGATATCGAGAGACTTCGATTACGTACCTCAATAGATCGTTTACGTTCTTAGATTTCCGATCGGCGTCGGACGGAGGAGAAACGGCGGCAAGGTCTTCGCAGTCAGGGTTTTCGTCGGAATTTTCGTACTCTCCTTCCGAATCTTGAGATTCTTCCTCGTAACTGTCGCTGGAATCTTCGGAATCGGAAGACGAGATGACGACTTCTTCTTCTTCCTCCATTCTCGACGACGGTAGCCACCTACGACGACGAGTACAGAGTACGCTTTTAACGATTCTATTTGGCGGCAAGAAAGAAACCTAAAAACCAAATATTTTTGAAACAACAAAATAGATAAAAATAGGAATTGACTGAAATACCCTTGAAGCTAGATTGGCTTATAACCGTTTTAAGTTTAGGATATCAATTACGTAATTTCGTACCTTGTAATTTTCAAGTAATTTAAAATAAAATACTTAAACCGGTTATTGACTACCGTTTAAGGTAGGTTGGTTTAACCGGTTAAGCCTTTCTTTTCCTAAAATAATTTACGATAAAATAAAATAAAAATCAGAAGTTTTTTAATTCGTCGAGGTTGATTTACGTCACCCACTTTCATGGCCGCACCTGCAAACTTCTCTTCTCAATGTTCCGATTATACCCAAACTGCTCTTTACCTTCTCTCCTCTTCCTTCCCCGCCTTCCTCCTTCTCGCTCCTTCCGTTGCCGCGCCACCGCCGATATCCCCCTAGGCGACGGAATCCGGATACCGCGTGAACAGGAATCCTCCTCTGACACGGCGAGGTCTCGAGATGTCTCCGCCGCGGCCGGAGGGAACGGTGAATCGGGTAAGTGGAGGAAAAGGAGGCTGCTGTGGTCGAAAAGCGGAGTGAGTTACTTGGTAGGAGACGACGACGCGCTTCCTCTGCCTATGACTTATCCGAATACATCCCCTGTGTCGCCCGATGAGATTGACCGGAGGTTGCAGTGCGATCCTGTTGTCGAGGTTTCCCATCTTTCATTTACTGGTTTGATGATTTGGATAAGTCTCAACCATTTAATTGTGTTGTAATAATCAGAGTAACATTTTAATTGTTTTTGAAAAGCTTTTAGTCAAAAACAAAAAAGAAAAAATCATTTGAATTGTTTCGTGTGGAGTTTGTAAGCTCAGATTATGTTTTCTTTGGATTTGTGTGATATAAGGCATGGGTGTTAGCATTATGTAAAGCTAAATATGCAAGCTTTTCTTGATTTGGGGTTAGGATTAAATGAAGAAGAGGAGATATGCTCAGATTCTTGAAGTGTCTCTGAAATAGTGAACATTTAACTATGAGTTGTATGGTAGAAGCTTTGGGTGTTAACGGTGTGTAAACTAAAGATGCAAGCTTTTCTTGATATGGGCTGGGGTTGGTTAGATGAAGAAGGGGAGATATGATGCTTAAGTTTGACTTTAACTATCATACTCTTTACTGGGTTCTATGCAATAGGCAGTGGTAACGTTATGCTTAAGACTATATTCTGATCATTATATTCCTGACCAATTCTCAGGATTGCAAGGAAGTGGTTTATGAGTGGACTGGCAAGTGTAGAAGTTGCCAAGGATCTGGATCTGTCAGCTATTACAAGAAAAGGGGTAAAGAGGTTATCTGCAAATGCATACCTTGCCAAGGGATAGGTCAGTTTCTGATTATTGTTCTTTTTCCTTCCATTAACCTCCTTAGAGTATCTTTGAGCTGCTTCCTTGATTCGTCTTTCTGGATCAAAGCCCCACTTTCTGAGTTTTGTAATTTGGTGTCTGTCTCTAGTGTATTACGCAAGTTAGTCTTGACTAAAAGAAGTTTAAACTGATTGCAGGATATGTGCAGAAGATAACATCTCGAACGGACATTGATGTGATGGAAGATTTGGATAATGAAGCATCTTGACCCTTGGATTTGCTCAAACCAGTGCACAACTATTAATATGAGTGCATGTGCGCTTGAGTTCGTTGTTGAAGTTGCTTCTTTGGGATGTTTGGCCCAAACAAGCGGATTGGAGGTATAGACAGACAGAGACTACTGATTCCTGTTCGGATAATGGCTTCTTCTTTTTATCAATACTACCCCAAATAGGAAACTACTGTTCTATATGTATCAGATCTTGAGCAACCATAAACTCTAGGAACTCTTC
This sequence comes from Brassica napus, assembly GCF_020379485.1. NCBI lineage: Eukaryota > Viridiplantae > Streptophyta > Magnoliopsida > Brassicales > Brassicaceae > Brassica > Brassica napus. Next base: position 21,535,575 of record NC_063438.1, on the reverse strand, counting down.
TTTGTGTTTAGGTTGTTTCAGTTTTCCACAGAGAGAATATAAAGCGGTAATACAGTCTCTTACTTCAAATTACTTTACAGGTTAATAGTGGTTCAATAACATATACAAATGGTTTCCGTGAACTAAAAAGGAATAAATACAGTTATTTAGAAGTAGAACTGTCATGGCCCAAATGCTTCCTTGATTTAAACCTTCTTCCATGAGATCTGTGTACTTCAATTTTAGAGGCCAAGACAAATGACCCTGTCGTTTACAGGTCCCCTGATCTATCACTAATGAGCACTTGAATCTTATCAGTGTTAGCAACTCTAACTCGGCCCGGTGTTGTTTGTGCTTGGCATGTTCTCAGGAGACGCCCTACAACAAGTAGGAAACAAAAAGTTTGACATCAAAATTTATATGACAATGCTTCTGTTTCTTTTTTTAAGTGTCAAACACTGTTATGATTCTTACTGAATAGTTAGGCCCTTTCTCTGGAGGAGTGCACTAGGAATTGTACCTTGAAGCTTGTTGTTCTTGATGGACCTGCAGATTCACTATTAACATCAACCAAAATAAACTGATGCTAGTTTTGGTCATGATGATGCAGTCTGTTACAGGTTTAGTTTATCATATAACTAAAGTGAACATTGTTTAGCATGATCTCAGATTCATATGTGTAGGCTTGCTGTTATAAGAAGAGAGGAGGAGCGAAATATGTTTACAGTATGCGGAGATTAGGGAGCTGTGCAAGTGACTCTGGAATCGATCCATTGAACTGGTTGTCCTCTAAATGTCTGCCTCATCCACCAAAAGAAAATGTCAAGGTTAGAATATAAATCTTTTGCAGAACAGTTATAGAAGTCTGGTTGCAAGAATGGCATACAGAGTTTCTAATCTCGTCATTGGACTCAAATCTGGTATCGGTCCTGTGAGCTTGTTCTTCCCTAACCATCTGCAAACCCCCGAAAGTTGCAGCTGAAACTCAGTTTCCACAAAGAAACTCCCAGACATTAACAACTTTTAAGGATGCAAAAAGTCCTTACAGATCTTTAAGTGCAGTCATGTTGCTAATGCTTGGTGGTAGAGAGCCCGCTAGTCCACGATTTGTCAGATTCCTAGCAAGAGAACCAAAATCATAGATCAGTGGTTCTTCTTGATGTAGTTTACAGAAGCTTGTCTTAAGAGTATTAAGTTGTTTTTTTCTTACAGAGAAATCACTTTGGTGATTTTTTCTTTGGAGCAAGTTACACCAGTCCACGAGTTGACAAGAGGAAGGCATGGATCACCGGACCAATCTACAGGAGGCTCATCGATGCTCTCTAACAAATCTTCCAACGCAGTTACTGCAGAACAATTTTATTGTTTCCAATAGCTTCATAATACAGAAAAGACATGAAAGCAGAAGTGGAACATGTACATTACCATCGCTTATATTAGTGGCTCCACCTATGGGAATAACCTGAAACACTTCTCCAGCATTGATCACTGCTCCCATCGGTGAACCTTTAGCAGTAGTCAACGTGATCGTAGTCTGACCTGACAATGGCCACTGACCTGAGTAAACCATAACCCCATTGGTGCTCACATTGAGTTTTCTTGAAAAGGTAGCTCCATTGATTGATGCACCAAAGGCTCTCCAGCTCAAGGGGCTTGGACTCCTATCATCCTGAAAATACAACGCTATATAGTACTTTGTGGCCGGAAGAGGAAACGGCGGCCATTTAAGCTCTAGAGCCTTCCCTTTAGTCACTGTGAAGCCTTCCACAAAAGCTTTAGCCGGTGGAATGTTCCAGAAGTCTGATGGGTTAACACTGCTTTGAGAAGTCACTGACTGATGTTTCTTGTCAGAGAACGGTTGCCATAGACGGTTGTATTTATCATCTGGATAGCTAGTTTTTGAACATGTTACATAACATATCATTACAAGTGAGGTTTTTAAAAAATGAAAATGTAAGATCATGAAACAATGATTATTACCTAATCATCTCTCCATCTACTCCAAAGCTGTTCCTAGCGATGAGGCTGAGCTTGTATAACCCAAGATCAGTTGAATTATACATTGTATCCTCAAGAGATTGCACATCTAAAGCCGATATAAAAGGTGAGGAAAGTGTATTTGCGTTCTTGGCTAGACAAACACTAAGTGTCCTCCCAGGAACACCAACAACGATCTCGTAGTAAGAACTCTGACCCTTGGAGTAATCCTCAGATGTATTCACAACGCTCCATTTTGTACCTCCAATGATCTGGTCGAACACTGGCGGGCTGTTTTTGCCGTCGAAGTTGCCGTAGTAGTAAGTGGTTCGGATGAGGTACTTTGAGTTCCTGGCGACGGGGAAGTTGTAACAGTGTTTTCGTGATGACTTGTCCGGGAAGTAACGCAGTGTTGAGAGGATTGGAAGAAGGTCCTTTTGTTTTATTGTCGTCGTGTTGCCTACGTTGATGAATCCTCTGTCCGATGTGTAGTTTATGTCGTTGAGTTTGGTTGTGGAAGGTGATCCACAGTTTAAGTAAAAACCTTCAATGTGAGATGGAAAGGTGACGTATTAGGGGATTTATAACGATGTTTAGCATAGAAAAACGAACGTTCAGATGAATATATGAAAAAATTTCGCATTGAATCAAGAATCATACCTCGAGGAGGAGGGAGAGCTTGAGAGATTGAGAACGATAACAAGAGGAAGAAGAAGAAAGGAAGCATCGTGACGTATCTTTGTTGAAGAAGCAGAAACAAATGATCGGATTGTTTCTATGTTTTTGATGGAGAGATTGAATAGGGGAATGCTTCAAAGGTTATAGAAAACAACGTTGAAGGTTTCTAATATTGTTGATTTTCTTATTTTTAGCATCAATATGAGGTTTGAGTTTTACTGATTGGAAGGATATAGGCAAAAGAAAAGGAGGTGACTAAATAAGCTACATGCAATGTCTCTTTTCATTTTTTTTGGTTGGTGTGTGTTTTTCTTTAATTTAACTTGGGGGTCATGTCCTTCGAATAATCTTTTGAGCTGATATTTCATAAACAAGTGGTATCTTTAGATGTGTTTTAATTTTACAAAACAGTTTTATGTTTCCTTACAAAGCTACTTACTAACACATGTCTGAAGATGATAATATTATGTATGCATCAAATTTAAATTTTTTCTAGTTCAGTGATTCATATACAATGCGAAAAGTATCATATAGATTCATCAAAACGTTATACAAAACTTAACAGCTTAGTAGCTAGCTTACCACAAATGTTGAGGGTGATCAAATGGTAAAACATGTGTCAATTAAACAGATAGTCGGTCTATTTCTATATATCGGACAATATAAATTTTAGAAAATAGAAACTAACATTGATACAGAAATAATCCAAATTAATCGGAAGTTTCTTTAAAAAAAAAAGTATACAGGAAAAGGTCGTTAAAAATAGGACAGAACTTAGGTTCACCCCCTAGGGTGAACCTTTAAATTCACCCCACCATTTATAACCAATCAAATTTCCACTTAGATTATTAATTAAAAAACATTAAAATGAACAAAAAATAGCTATATAAAATAAAAATGATAATTTTAGCGACGGTAACGTTTCCAGCGAATCCTAAACCCTAAATTTTAAATTCTAAACCCTATACCCTAAATTCTAAACCTAAATCCAAACCCCTAAACCCAAACTCTATACCCTAAACCCTAATCCTAGACCCCTAAACCCAAACTCTATACCCTAAACCTTAATCCTAGACCCTAAACCCAAACTCTATACCCTAAACCCAAAAACTAGACTATAAACCTATACTCTATACCCTAAACCCAAGTCCTAAACCCTAAACCCAAACCGTAAACCTTAAACCCAAATTATAGACCCTAAACCCAAAACTTTAACCATAAGTCCAAACGGTAAATCCTAAACCCAAACCGTAAATCCTAAACCCAAAACCTATACCCTAAATCCAAATCTTAGACCTAAAATCCAACCGGTAAATTCTAAACCCAAACCCCAAACTTAGATGCTATAGGGTTTGGGTTAAGGTTTACGGTTTAGGTTTAGGGTCTAAGACTTGGATATAGGGTTTAGGTTTATAGTCTATTTTTTGGGTTTAAGGTATATAATTTGGGTTTAGAGTCTAGAATTAGGGTTTAGGGTATATAGTTTGGGTTTAGGGTCTAGGATTAGGGTTTAGGGTATAAGGTTTGGGTTTAGGGGTTTGGATTTGGGTTTAGAATTTAGGGTATAGGGTTTAGAATTTAAAATTTAGGGTTTAGGGATTCGCTGGAAGCGTTAACGTCGTTAAAATTAGCATTTTTATTTTTTGTAGCTATTTTTTGTTTATTTTAATGTTTTTTAATTAATAATCTAAGTGAAAATTTGATTGGTTATAAATGATGGGGTGAATTTAAAGGTTCACCCTAGGGGGTGAACCTAAGTTCTGTCCTTAAAAATACAAGGGCATCAGTAATGGTGATACTCAAGGTACAAATTCCTAGAAATAGTATTTGTGCTTATTTTATTATTTTTTTTGGATTTAGAAAAAAAAAACTAACCAATTGCGGGTCGCCAAGTATCAGTGGGACTCGCGAATAGTTAAGAGGTTCAGCAAATCGAATTCTTAGAGCATCCCATCAATGAACTTATGGGGGATTCACACAGATTCCAAAAAAATATATTAAAATAATGTACAGTGATGAACCTGTCTCTCTCCAACTCTCCCCAGTGTACATGCGTCCGGCGAGTTCATCACTGTTTTGCTGGCTCCACGACACGTGCGTGATAGCTCACGATTGGTTTAATTATTATTTTTTTTTAAATCAAACAAAAAAAGTAATAATAAAAAATTATAAACTTGAATCCCAAGAGAGGGTTCACTAATGGAAATGCTCTTAGCTAAGAAGTTTAAGAGTTTTTGTTGGCACAAAAACATAGATGAAATAGAGCCACATAATTTTATAATAATTTTTTTCTTAAAAATTTGTGCTAAGAATCATTGTTGCATTGTTGCAGATGGTCTAAAAGGAAAAAAAAAAAGTAAGAGTTGGTCTCCTTTAAAACCCTAAATGAAGATGTTGAAACTTCCAGAAGATTTGATAGAGGAGATACTCTGTCGTGTACCAGCCTCATCAGTGAAGCAACTACGTTCTACTTGCAAAGGATGGAACAGTTTATTCAACGACAAAAGAATCATAAGAAAGCACTGTGATAAAGCCCCAAAGCAGTTTATGGTTCTCATGCTGCTGTCCAACTCATTCACAATTCTTCCAATGAGCATCATCCATCTCAATGGAACTCCATCTGTAAAACGTAAACGTGAGGTTGGCCTACTCGATCCGCATCACAATAACTCATATCGATTCCATATATCTCAAGTCTTTCACTGCGAAGGCTTGTTGTTATGCGCCTCTTACAAGGAATCTAGATTCCTGGTTTGGAACCCTCTTACTAATCAATCAAGATGGACTCAGTTCAACAAACGTTACACGGGATTCACCTACTTTTTCCTCGGTTACAACGAAGACAGAAAATCATGTAATAAGAGTTACAAAGTCTTGAGCTTTGATCCTATTAGCATGATGAGTGATGTAGTAATCCATGATCTTAATTCTGAAGTCTCTGATTCATGTAGGACTATCGATAATGACAACCATCCAGGCGTGCCCCACATTGGTCAGAGTTTATCTTTGAAAGGAAATACTTACTGGTTTGACAAAGATGAAACAAAAATGCACCTTGGTATATTCTTGAACGAATTTGATTTTTCAACAGAGAAACTTGGACGTCGTGTGCTTCTCCTTATCAGTGTCGAGAATATGAAAACTTGAGTGTTTCGGTTGTCAGAGAAGAGAAACTTTCAGTGTCGATACAACGTGGAATTACATCAAAGACTGAGATATGGGTGACAGATCAAAATGATGAGACCAAAGTTGTGTCTTGGAGCAAGGTCTTGGTATTGGATTTGAGTCGTGATCATCAGATTACGCATTGTGGAAGTTTCTTGCTAGATGAAGAGAAGAAAGTGGTCATGTGTTGTGAGACAAGGTACGACCCAGAAGAGGAGAACAAGTCCGAAGAAATGATATACATTGTTGGGGAGGATAGTAAAGTCACAGAATTGGATTTGGGAGTAGATATAACTGACAGGTATGGGGAAACTATTCTGAATTATACGCCCAAGTTTGGTTCAATCGAGCCAGATGGAGGCAAAATAAAAAGATGTGAGTATGTGACTAAATAAGCTATAGTTTTTTTTATATATATATATTTTGGTGTGTTTTTTTTTTAACTTATTTACTTTGATCGTGTTTTTAAGTGATTATTTGAAGTGATAATTCATTAACAAGTGAGTATCAGTATACGCTATTTAGCTAACACAGTTTTAAAGTTCTACTTTTATGTTTCTTTGCATTTTATATGTGCTCTCGCACAGAGAAGGGTAGCTAATTGGAATTCAAGCTTTTCTAATTTACTGACAAGTACTCGGTAAAACAAGTCAAAGCTCAACTCATGTTATTTTTTTCTTTGACAAAAAAACATGTACACAGCCTTTTTTTTGCTTGTCCTCTGCTTAAAGTTTTCGTTTTTCACCCAACTCATTCCCTTGCAAGTTACAAGCTTTCCACACAGCATTTTTAAAATTATGTATCACCTCGTATATTTATAACTCATTGACCAATAACGGTACAGAAATGAACGTACAAGAAAGCGCCTGTAGCTCAGTGGATAGAGCGTCTGTTTCCTAAGCAGAAGGCCGTAGGTTCGACCCCTACCTGGCGCGAAATCACTCATTTATTTTTTTTCCCCAAATAAAAAGCCGACGAAGTGGCCGCGGCCGACGCGTTCAAAAAGCGTTGCGTCAGGGCGAAGCAAAGCCCAACGTTATATCGACGCTAAACGTATCCTTCCCCCAACAGATAATCGTACCCTATAAAACCTCCTCTCAAATCCCTAACTTCTTCTCCTACAATCACTCTCTTCATTTTCTTGAGAATCATCAAAGCAAATTTCAAATTCGTTTTCGAGAATTTAAAAGAGGAAACTTTCTTCTTTCGTTTCTTCGTCTTAGCTCATGGGTACTTCTCAGAGTCGCGAAGATCGGATCTCCGATTCCGATACGGAATCCGATTCGGACTACTACGAAGAAGAAGACGATGATCAGAAGCAAGGATCTTCATCCGCCTCTGGTTCGAAACCCTCTTCCGATTCAACATCGACTCACGAAATCGAGCAGAAGCTTAACGCCTTGAAGCTGAAATACCCATCATCATCATCCCCAACCCCCAAGATCAAAAACGCGGTGAAGCTTTACCGCCACATCGGTGGAAACACGCCCAAGGCGAAATGGATCACCGCTGAGAAACTCACATCCTACAAATTCGTCAAAACGTCGTCGTTAGAAGGAGAGGATGTTAACGATTACGACGACGGTGAAGAGTCTAACGAGAAAGGTGAGTCCTTTTGGTTTCTCGGCGTTGGTGGTTCCAAGGTCAAAGCTAGGGTTTCGAGTGATATGCAGTTGAAGATGTTTGCGGATCAGCGTAGAGTTGATTTCGTGAGTAACGGTGTCTGGGCTTTGAAGTTCTTGACGGATGAGGAGTATAGAAGGTTCGTTACTAGGTTCCAGGACTATCTCTTTGAGAATGTGTTTATGGTTAAAGCCTCTGAGGAGAGTAAGATGAAAGTTTACGGGAAAGATTTCATCGGTTGGGCTAATCCCGAAGCTGCTGATGATTCTATGTGGGAGGATGCTGAAGGTCCACCAGAGGAGGAGGAAGAGGTTGATGAGAAAGATAGGGACTTGACGGAGGAGTTTGAAGAGGTGGCTAACGGTGGAGTCCAGAGTTTAGCTTTAGGTGCGTTGGAGAATTCGTTTCTTGTGAATGATTCAGGTGTTCAGGTTTATAGGAACATGGACCGTGGGATTCACGGGAAAGGTGTGTGCGTTAGGTTTGATGGTGGAAGAGCTGGTTCGTCGAGCCAGACGACGACGCCGAACAAGGCGCTTTTGATGAGGGCGGAGACTAATATGATGCTGATGAGTCCTGCTAAGCAAGGGAAGCTGAACACGAGCGGTGTTAAGCAGCTTGATATCGAGTCGGGGAAGATTGTTACTGAATGGAAGTTTGAGAAAGACGGGACTGAGATCACTATGAGAGACATAACGAATGATACTAAAGGCTCGCAGCTGGATCCGTCAGAGTCCACGTTTTTGGGGTTGGATGATAATAGGTTGTGTCAGTGGGACATGAGGGACAAGAGAGGTATAGTGCAGAACATCGACTCGCCCGTCTTGGAGTGGACTCAAGGGCATCAGTTTTCTAGAGGGACTAACTTCCAGTGCTTTGCTAGTACTGGAGATGGGTCGATCGTTGTGGGATCGCGTGATGGGAAGATAAGGCTGTACTCGAAGACATCAATGAGAATGGCGAAGACTGCTTTCCCAGGGCTTGGTTCGCCGGTGACACATGTGGACGTGTCTTATGATGGGAAATGGATCTTGGGGACGACAGATACTTACTTGGTTCTTATATGCACCCTTTTCACTGACAAAGATGGTCGGACCAAAACAGGTTTTAGCGGAAGGATGGGGAACAAGATACCAGCGCCCAGGTTGCTGAAGCTAACACCATTAGATTCACACTTGGCAGGAAAAGATAATAAGTTTCACGGCGCGCACTTCTCATGGGTAAGTTTCGCTTGACACGTTCTTGTTTACAAGTTGTTTATTCTTATAAAACCTAAAACTCATAGTCTTTTGTTTGTGTGTTTCTGAATGTTATTTGCAGGTAACTGAGAGCGGGAAGCAAGAGAGGCACATCGTAGCAACAGTGGGGAAGTTCAGTGTGATATGGGACTTGGAACGGGTGAAGAACAGTGCGCACGAGTGCTATAGGAACCAGCAAGGGCTCAAGAGCTGTTACTGCTACAAGATCTTGTTGAAGGATGAGTCAATCGTTGAGAGCCGTTTCATGCACGATAGATTCTCTTTCTCTGGTAACAAATCTCCAGAAGCTCCACTTGTGGTTGCCACTCCTCAGAAAGTCAGCTCCATTAGCCTCTCTGGGAGACGATTGTGATAAACACGTTTAGTATCTGAAACTTTTTTCATGTTGGTTTTGTAATGAAATTTGCTTGTGTATCGTTTGATTGGTTTTCTTGTGTTTGTGTGAAGAAGGTTTGTGTTGAATGACATTTGGCTTTCCTCAAATATTTTTTCTTGAAACAGCTTTGTATTGTGTTTGAATCAAATTGGGTTTGACTTTGGTTTCTCATAGTTCTTCATAACGTACCGTAAAATATTCACTTCTTGTGATCAGCTAATGTTTTAATGTTAGTCTTAAGTAAAACATACAAATGAGTTATAAGCAAACCATTAAAAAGGTTCTTGAATCTTGAATTGGTTCCATGGTACATTAGAAACATCCTGAATCTTGGTTTTACATTAGTAATTGTAACTTTCACTTGTACAAAGAATCATTTATTTCAACAGACAACGTTCTGGATCACCAGATTGATTTTTTTTATATGAAATATTAAATTTGTTTATCATCATGGAAAAAATATATGTATAAAGAATGGTGAGCTAAAAAGAAATTATGACAAATAAACTTTTAAACTCGGAGAGCACATGATTTTTTTTAACTCTGATGAGCATTAAACCAACGTTGCATCAGACCACAGAGCTTTGGCTTCTGTAGTATTTAGTTGACATATAATCCGATTTCTCACTGTCTAATCAATCATCCGAACAAACTGCGGTTAATAAATTAATTAGTTTTAATATAAGATTATAGATTACCTATTGCAAAATATAAAAACACCAAAATATTTAAATTTTATTTTCTTTATTTTCATTTATCGTAGAAATTTTTTTAAAATAATTTAAACTACTATGTATGGTTTGTAAAACACCAAGATTGTAATAGATTGTTGATAACAAAAATAAACTAAAACCAAATCACATTCACCAATTTTAGTTTGCCTTATCATCATTCACTTCATTTCTTCAAGTGGCATAGTAGTATCTTCATCAAACTGTAAAAACAAAATAAAATAATTGTGTCGATACTACAATAAAAAATCAGAAAATTCAAAAAAAATTGAGAAGATACAAAGTATATGCGATAATAAAGGAAGACAATATGCTAAAAAAGAAAAATAAGAAATAAAAATCTAACTTTTCATTTGAAATAGAAAACAGATTTTAATAACGTAAATTAAAAAAAAAATTAAAAAGAAGAAACACAATTCATTCACTGGTTCGGATGGTGGTTCAACCAATAGCCAGATTGCTGGATTAATTTTCTTTTACGGTTTTTAACTTTTTATTGAGTTTTTAATGAATGGATATTTATTAAAACTAAATCGGATGATGATGCAGCACATCATTGGAATAAAGTCATTTATTTATTTTCCTACTATTTTGGATTCAATTTTTTTTACACAAATAAATAGTGTTCCTGTATTTGGTAGGAGGAAAATTTGTTAATTATGACCTAAAACTTATTTTAAATGCAAAAAATATACTCAATTCAATCAAATGTAAAAATAACCAAAAATTCTAGTAAAATAATTATAAACAACCTTTTATGTTCAAATAAAAAATATGTATGCATTTTACGAATATAATCCCGTGAAATTTTATGTGGTTTGTGAAGTATTATGTGAGAAGATTCCCAAGGAAGCGAAGACTTCAAAGAAGTCTTTTCATGTAATATAACTTAAAAATAATTTATAAATTTATAAAAAAAATTGTGGGAAAAAAATCATGTAAGTTTAAACATTTCAAATGATGTAAAGTGAATATAGGTTGTAAGTCATGAATGTCTTTAGTTTTGGGTTGGGTAACATATGTTGTAGCATCATTTGTATTTTAGGGTTAGATTTTAGAATTTTACTTTAAAAAATGAAATTAAATTGGACATATATGTATTTAATTTTGTATATATTAAAAAAATTATAACTTGATCATATGTTTTTTTTCATCCGCTTGATAATATGTTTAATGAATTGTTTGTTGTTATATATTTAGCTAGTTATTTTTAATTTTATGGTTTGTAATACATCATATAAAAGTAAAACTAAAATTTAACTATTTTTTAATCTGTGTGGAAAATTTAAATAATATTTAATTTGCAATAGAATAGGTATATTACTAATAAATGCTGTAGTTAAAACTAATTCTTTAATATGTACGACTATGTAACTTGTCATTGTGTTTATGAAATGAATAATAGTTTTTAATCCTAAATTCTTATAATTTTATAATATCATTATATCAATTCTAAACAATGTTACTAGAGTTATTGATGTTGATTGGGAAAGGCGGTAGATGTGTAGAAGACCATTTTTCTTTCAAAAGCCATTTTTGTAAAGTTTAATGCTTTAGATTTTTTTAAAATAATCTATAGCAAAAATAGCAAAAAAAAATATGTTAGCTCTGGAAATCAATTCTCTATAAGCTTTTGCTTAGTTCTTTCAATTTTCTTTAAAAATAAATTTACAACAAAATATTAAAGCCAGAGCTAAAAAATTACTGTCTAATTTTTAAAGTGAGAAACATAAAGCTACAACCCTTTTCAGTCAATCCTATTGTCTGTTGTCATCAATGCTTGTAAGTTACATTGGGATGTATCCAAAAAATCCATATATATGGCTTTAAATCCATGATTTTGTTATCTAATCATGATATGTGGTTTTAGGTGTCCAATTTTCGTAAAAAATAATTTCTAATAAAATATTGGAGTACTAAAATAAATCCATATTAAATACTTATACAGTATTTACAGATAAATAAAATATTAAAAATATAATACTACAAATGGATACTATGTATACATATTAATGTATTAAAATATATTAATAAAATTTAAATTTTTTATATATTTAATTTTTTGGTTTTGAATCTGGATATTTAGATTTGAAATTAGAAATATAAAACTTTAATATCGGATGACAAAAAAGGATTTTAATATCCAGATCTTCACCTTGAATATCAGATTTTCGGAGTGGATTTACGATTGAATATGGATTTTAGATAATGATTTCACCTCTATTGTAAATTACTTGTAGATTATTTATTCCGTTTCATTACGTTTTGAGCTAAACTAATACACTAATTAGAAACTTCACAAGTGACAGAAAATATAGAACAGCTAGCGTGTGTGTACTCAAAACGAAAAGAAAATATAACGGGTAAACCAAGTTGATTTTGTGCCTTTTTTAAAAATTGTTATATGACCAGTAATTACAGTATTTAATTTATGTTACGCTAATTGACAACGATTGATATTTTTTTTTCTTTGCAAATAGGAAGTGTGTTTTTAAAAGATTGACATTTATTAAAATAAATTTTATATCTATGCATTTTATTAGTTAATAATGATAAATTGTAAAAAATTGTATTTTTGAATTTATATGAATTTTAAATTATAAGAAATAGATAATCACATAAAACAATATGTTTATAATCAAAAATTAAAATTTTAATGTGTCAAAACAACAAAATACATTTTCATAAACACATAGAATATCATTTAGAGAGTGTTATTGGTTGTCTATGTTAAAGTTAGCTCCATTAGAATTTGAAAATTTTATTCACTTACAATTTAAGACATGCTAAAATATATACTCTCTCCGTTTTATATTAATTATCGTTGTGGAGTATAATTTTTGGTACAAAATAAGTGTTATTTTCAAATTTTAATACAAAATTTATTAAGTTTATTATTTTTTTCTATTGGTTAAAATATGGTTACATGTAAACATAATGATGTTTTTATTTAGAAAATATACAAACTTAGATATTTTCTTAATTTGTGTGCACAAATCTAAAAGACATTTAAATGAAAAGGAGTATAAATTTTAAAAAATTTGATTCACTTACAACTTAAGATAAATTGATTTTCTTAAAATTTAAATAGCTATCATTGTATCTATATATTAACATGATATCATTTGATGACAAAAAAAACACATGATATCATTTGATTTTTGTAACATAATTGGACCCTTTTTAAAATGATTCTAACTTCAAATATGACTCCAAAACACCAAAACTATATAAAAATATGTAAATAAGTAACAGAACCAAACTTCATAACATTGATATGGTTTTCAATTGTTACACGTATTAATCTGTATTTAATGCGAAAGTTTTAGATTTTTTTTTTAATTCAATGAGATTCTGTTTCATTTATGGGTACTAATTATTATGAGACTCCTCTATATTGACTTTTATGTTTTCATGATGATAAGCGTAACATGACCAAGCAAATTGTTGTCTACCTCAACATGTAAAAATGCTAATCATTAAAAAAATTTAAACGGCTCACTAGCTAGTTTTAGAGTTTAAACCTAACTTTAATTATTTTGTAGAGCTTAGAGCATCATTAATGGGGGAGACCCAATTAGGATTCTTAGAGCATGATTTAACACATTTCTGTAAACTTGTTAAGAGATGTATCTTATATCTCTTATTTAGAAAACGTTTCTTAATGTTTCTTAGTTAATAGCTAAAAAACGTATCTTATATTACACTACGAATCTCACCGAACCTTGCGTTTATTATGATCTTAGGGTTTTTGTTAAATATATATATATATATATATTATAGACTAATTTTTAAAACAAAAACTAATATAAAAGTCTCTTATTCTCTTATGCGTGCGCACAAATATATTAAAGACGATAATCAAAATGATTTTTTTTTTTTTGTAAATAGGCCGATGGATACCAAAGGACAGGGTGCTACAACAACTTATGCTCAGGTTTCGTTCAAAGGAGCAATCTTATCACTGTAGGTGGAACCTACACCACCGTCTCAGAATACGACGGAGATCAATACGACCTCTCCATGCTTATATGGAAGGTACTAAGAGCTAACATGTATAATGTCTTTTTCTCTTTTTAGTAACAATATGAGGTGTAGTTTTTGAGTGTAGTTTTTCCTCGAAAATATGGGATCACCTGACCAGAGGGATATTTCAACACTCTTATACTCAGGACTGGGCGGGTATTGTAGAGCTGGTCTCTGACACGAGAATGGTAAAGAAGAAGCTCTTCTGTCTTCGATATGCATTCCAAGCGGCACTATACACGCTTTGGAGAGAGCGTAACAAGCGGAGACATGGAGAACAGGGGACGCCTATACAAGTCTTGAAGAAACTGTTGGATAAAGCCGTCCGCAATAAGCTCAGCATCGTGCAGACTAAAGGCCTGAAGGGTCTAGAGGGACTCCTTCAATTCTGGTTTGAGACTAGAATGTAAATATTTTTTTGGAAGTTTTGAGAGTTTATAAGTAGCAAGGTTTAGCAGGGGAGGTGTAAATGTTTAGGGAAAAGGAGTAGAAGTAGTTTTGTTTTCAAATAACCAAGTCACACTAGTTGTACACAGGTTTTTTTGATGAATAAAATTTAGCATTCATTCAAAAAAAAAAAAAAAAAAAAACAATATGAGGTGTAATTGAGTTGTCCCTACGTTATGTTATATCTGCATCTCAACCCAAAGTGGATTGTCGATAATTATATATAGGATGGCGAAAACTGGTGGCTAAAGGTCGGTGAAGAGCTTGTGGGGTACTGGCCTGGCAAGTTATTCAATTCTCTAGGAGATGGAGCTACCATAGTTCAATGGGGAGGTGAAATCGTTAACTTGGAGACTGGTGGGAAACACACGACCACGGACATGGGAAGCGGGCATTTTGCAGATGAAGGTTTTAAGAAAGCGAGCTATTTCAGGAATCTTATGACAATCGATGAAACCAATACTCTGATAGAACCACAAGGAGTTTACCCCACGACTGGTCATGATAACTGTTACAACATTAAAGCAGGAGATGCTGGAAGTTCCTGGGGGGTTAATTTCTTCTACGGTGGCCCTGGCCAGAACGAGAGATGCCCTTGATTTGGATCTGTGTGCTCAAATATTTTGAGTATTTTACATGCATGTCTGCATGTATCTGACTATGAATGTGTGAGTAAGAAAAATAATTCACGTCATGGAAGTTAATTTTATCTGTGTCTTTGGATAATATGTGTGTACAAGCTTTTCGAATTTCGCGTGTTTAATTTGAATAACAATAATAATATGTTTGATAAGATCCTTCAGTTTATAGTTAATTGCTTTTGATCTGCCTATAAAAGCATGTCCAATGGAAGTTTCTTTCCTTTGAAATATAAGAAGCCATATATGTGATATACATATGTAACTACGGGAAACCCATTCCATAATATGCATATATAAGGTTTTCCGTAAAGTTTAGAAAACCGTAATTACATATACATATATAATATATACTTAGGCTTTTGTATAAGAGAATAATCTTCTTTACCTTTTTTCCTTTTGAAACACAACTTCATTAATTAAAAACTAGAATAGCTAGGTGAGGGAATTAACATCCTCATTCATTACAAGGCTTTGTTTAGCAAATCATCAGCAACAACATTGTACGCTCTCTTGAGATCCAACCAGAGGAAATGGAGTCACATTCTATCGCTAGCTTCAAGATGTCTGAGACAACTCCATAGATCTCTGGCTATGGAGTTTCCTTCGTAATGCAGGAGATTAGTTGCTTCGAATCCGATGCACATCTGATTTTATTGATGCCAAGTTCCTTAAATTTGAGAAGATCTGCACGCATTGCAATGCTTTCTGCCATTAGACATTTAGAGGTGAGAGTACTGAAGCCTCACTACCAGCAAAAGTTGAGATATACCAATCACTAGATGGATCTTCCAAGTTCCTACCATGTTGGCATCAAATATCATGTACATATATTTTGTATGATTCATGTACCTATACTTTTATTGAAACTATTTTTACATATATAGATATAACTAATATTAATCTCACATAATTCTAATATAATTTTCTCATGATATTTTATTATAGCTGATTTATATTTCTATTAAGTTCAATTTTGAGAAACAACTAAATTAGATCATTTACTTATATTTATATGAACATTATTTAGTTTAATTAACTAGTATTAGGTTTACTGTTTTAAGAAATTAATATATAAGTTTACATAATTTTAAATTTTCTTTTGTAAGAGAGTGTATTTTATTCAATGCTAAAATACATTGGTATAAGAAACTTTTTCCTTTTATGGTTTTTTTTTGTAAAAAGGCTTCCTTTTATGGTTTTTGTAGACTTGTTTTTCTGTCAAATTAATTTATTTATGATCTGATTTACTTTTGAGTGGTTGCTTTATATATTTTTGAATGAATTTAAACTGTATATACTTGTTTATGCTTATAATTTGTTATTTGTTTGGTAAACGTTTTAACAAGGAAATGTCTATAAGTTTTGAATGATTTTTACTATTTTTATTTTTATATTATTTGTATTTTATTTTCAAAAGTTAACATATATACTAAAAATATTTAACATTTCACTGTTTATTTATATATATTATTGTAAAATTAGTATACTTTTATGGAATTTTTCAAATGAAGAGTTAAATACTTTTATCAAATAATTTTAGTGATTTATGATTTTGTTGATTTAACGATATTATCTTATTTTATATGATTGATTTACATTTTAATGGGTGGGCTCTAGAATAAGATAAAATATTATTTTTGTTTACTAAGATTAAATCTCAGATTATTGACAAAAATATATATTGGATTTTAAATTATATTTAACAAGACTATTATTAAGACATTTAGGTTACTGATAAAAGTTTTCTTTATTTTACAATATAGAACAACCTGTAAAGAATACTGTTACAAGACTGATTAATGTTGTTTTCATATATAAAAAGGGTTTTAAAAGTTATTATATATACTAGCTCCATTATGTCCAACAATTGTTTTCAAATATTTAAGGCACCAAAATAATTCAATATTAATCGCAACCACCCTCCTATGCAATGATGCTTAATCAGACCATTGTTTTCCTCATTCTCGGTTTGGTGATACCACTTATAGTCGAAACTTTCCCAAGAAGAGCAAACTTTCCAATCTCCATGAGCAGAAAATCGAACTACGGTTGAAACAACTCAACAAACCGGCCATTAAACCAATCCATGTACTGACAAAAATGAAAAATATTTACCTCTAATTTTCTATTTCCTTTGTTCTCTTTTATAGTATTTCTAAGTAGTTTTGTTCTGTTTCATTTTGTTTGATTCGTAAGTTCCTGAGCAAAAGTTAGATTTATTTCATTTTTTATCTCTTTATACCATGCAGTAACTAGTACTACTATTGAACTATTGGTTGGATTGGTTATAGATTTTAATTAATTATTATCATAGTGTAAGCAAATACACAAATATATAATTTATCTTTTAAATATTTTTGAGGTTTAACTAAAACTTAGATAAGAGTACATAAAAATTGTTTTCAAGATTATTTTGACTAATTGCTTTTAACTTTTTGCATTGATTTCTTTAGAGTCCAGATAGAGATATGATTGTGTATGGATCTACGACCAACCAGCTTTTGATCATCCTTTATTCAAAAACCACACCATTCAGGTTCTTGGTTTTGGTCATCCGAAACATGTTAAAAATCTAATCATTTAAAAAAATTAAACGTACTTTTATATGCGCGTGGATTCACGATTTTTTAATACATTTTTGAATATGTTAAATTAACACCATAATCATATGAACCTTTTTTATATGTAGGTTGATGGACACCAAAAGACAGGGTGCTACAACACCGACTGCCCATGTTTCGTTCAAACGAGCAATCGTATCACTGTAGGTGGAACCTTCAAAAGCGTCTCAAAATACGACGGTGTTCACATCGCGGTCCTCAACTATATGGAAGGTACTAAGTACTAATATATATATAACTAGGGTCGGCCCGCCCTACGGGCGGGAAGTTATAATAAAAACTATTTTATATAGTTTTATATTAATTTATAAAGCATTTAAAATCATTATAGAAATGATATTATAGAGAAAAAAACAATGAAAATAATTTTGAGATCATATTGTTGTTTTTAATAAATATTTTTGGTTTGAATTAAGATGAGAGTAACTTTCATTGTTCTCTATTTTTAGAGGATACAAAATTAGAAAAAAATAATTCAGAAAATGTAATAATATATATACAAATTATACTAATAAAATATTTTTATTTAAAATTATCCTAATAATTTTTTTTGATTTTTTTGATTTTTTTTTTAAATTTCTTTTTCGAAAATTATGTTTGAAACTATTTTTAAAATATTTAAATATTTTTAAGTATTTATTTATATATTTTTTAGAATCTTAAATTTCACATTTAAAAAACCTATCTCACTCTTCAACTCTAAACCCTAAGTTTAGATTAGTTAACCTTAGGGTATAAATGTTTTTTACTCTTCGTTAAAAGTTGAGGTAAAATTAGTTAGTGTAACATAATAAATAGTACTGCGAATGTGGTATTTGTGGTAATTTTTCAAATTGAATGGATATAAGTTTTATTTTATTATGGTTGTGTAGATATTTTAATCTATTTGTGTTAATCATCTAATTTTTCTTTTGTTTTATGTGTTTTTTTGCCGGGTTCTTTTATATTGGTCTATCGTTCGTACTACGAAACTATATATATTTTCTATTTTCATATCATTGCTGAAACTATAGTTGACCTTTTTAAACCAGTACATAATTTCTATAAAAAATTCTATTTTTTAGATACAATAACATTTGATATTTTGATATATCACGGTGTTTTCAGTTTGAAGTAGTAAGTGGCACATTTTATCAACAAATTAAGGGCCGTTAGAGACATTGGACTATTACGTTTGTTAATGTAGCCTTGTTTGGGCTTGACAAACGTGTACAACGTTTTTAAGTAGCCGGATATTGTGGGATCAAACTTTTATGGTTTTGTTATATTCATCTTGGTTTAGTAATAACTTATTGATCAAGCAATCGGTATATAATTTTAGTGCAGTGCACTCTCGCCTAATAGTGTATTTATACAGATGTTTTTAAACAATTTCCATATATTTCTATTTGCTGTATTTTTTTAGCCATACTATTTAAGAGTATATAGTTAAAGAGATTCGTAGTAAAACATTACACAAATTTTGATAATGAAAGAAACGTAACGAAATGCAAGAGTTATGCATAAAATTACAATGATCAGTTTTTTTATCAAAGCTATAAACAAATATTTTAGTTTCTTTTTTTCATATATTAAAAAAAACTCATTATAGTTCAATCTATCTTACTTGGTCCCAAACATGTTTATAGTTTATAGACATCTTTCATGTCCTCAGTTCATGCAAGTTTGATAAAAAGAAAAGAGCGATAGAGGAACAATAGAAGAAGTAGAGTGAGGTTCTCCCCTTTGAGCTTTGTATCTTTGGCTTCTAAGTCTTAAACTCAATGCTAACTGGGTATTCTTTTTGGTCTCAGCAGGATCAGAATGGCTCAGGCTGGTTGTCAAAGAAGAAGACGGAGATACTTCAGCAGCAACGGTTCAGAGCCACCACTTGTGTTGTGGTTTTGAGTTTTCTTGGAGCTCGAAGAGTGAAGCTCTGTGCGTTTTCATCTGAGGATGATGATGATGGAGCTAATGTGCTGAGCAATGAGGACTCAAGAGGGTGCTAATGTGCTGAGCAATGAGGACTCAAGAGGGTAAGGTGTGAGGGGCATGTCAATGACTGAAGAAACCATCGGGCTGTAGCTTAAGGAAGAAGAATAAGAGCTCATGGAAAGAACAAATTTGCAGGTATGCCCAAACTTGCCAATCACACATTGCGGATACTGGCTGCATTGTTACCACAGAGCTGTTTCTGTAGACCAAAAAATGAATTGGAGGATAGAAAAACAGAGCTTCATAACCAAATAAAGAAATTTTAACTTTTTTTGTCAGCACAAATTCTAACTTACCTTCAATTATTAACCAAAATATTATAGGTGAATCATGAGAGTTTCAAGACAGTAAGGTTTAAGCTAATATATCAGATGCTTGGGTAATGAGACTTACATGACACAGTGGAAGGCTAATGTCAGTTGAGCATGAGACCATACCGAGGAAGAACCATTTATGGCTGTAACTTTAGGTGCTTCGAACATGTAAGCCTGGTAAAAGCTTAGGTCTTGGTATAACTACTCTGAATTCCTGCTATGAATGAACGGATTGAGACTGAAACCAAATAAAAATAGTTAGACCAGTTAATGAAGTCAACAGGTGAAACCAAATTTACACTAACATGTTCTCAACTAATAACAGCATTATTTTCCATATGTGAAGTCCATTACTACAGAAATATTTGAGAGATCATACAATACATTACAGCTACGATACATATATGCTAGATCACATAGAGAGAGAGAGAGCGATTAAAACCAGACGTAACGGAAATCCCATGTACTACGCAGATAAATAAAATATGTTGTTTAGAGTGATACTCTTCACAAGTTTAGAGTGAAGATATATTTTAGGAAATCAAGTTTTGTAATCCCAGAATAAAGTATGTTCGCTTAGGACCATCATTAGAATAAACACTGTAGTTGTATATAAGGACACATGTGTTCAGAAGATGCTTCAAAGATGCACCAGGAAAATTAGTGAATGAATAGCATTGTCTATCTTACCTAAAATTTTTGGGACAATTAGAAATATAGAGAAAGAGAAAGTCAGAGAAAGACCTGAGAAACATTATGATAGCTGAGAGCCTGAGTTGATGGTTTATGCTTTTCATCATTATCTTCCTCAGCTTTTGCAACTGAAAACTGAGATTCAGACATTCATCTCTGCATTATCTTAATGTGCACATTAACTATAATAGCAACTCAAACGTATGTAGCTGCAAAAAGAAGAACGTAACACTTCATTACTTGAGAAAGTCTTATTGTGGAGGCTGGAATAATAGAGAAGACTATGAATGCTTCACAATTCGTATGTAGGTACGTTCACAAACGTATGTATGTTCACATTGTGAATTACGATTCGTTAAAGGCCAATGTAATACCGATCCAATTATAGAAGCACAAATACACATGAGATTCATCAGTAGCTTAAAGTCCAGAAAAGTCTCAGTAAGAAGCTCATAAATTAGACACAATAAGGTCTTACTAAGAACGTGAATGGAAATAAAGAGATCTGAGTGTCCCCAAACGATATAAGTTGACACTGAAGCACAGTAACGACACTTAAGGGAAGATAAATCAAAGGCAGAAACTATCAAAGCCACTATGTGCATTCGAACAGACCCGCTTATTCTATCTGCAACAGTCTTTAGTATGAGATATCATGAAACATTTTAGTTCAAGAAAGTAAGGGAATGATGATGATGAGTCACCCAATCCTTGGGATGCAGAAACTGGCCTTCTTATTAATCATACATTTAACTATAAGCAAAGGGTGACTCAGATAGTGAACACCAAACAGAGTAGAGATTTTTTTTTGTGTGTACATAAGATGGTGTTGGGAGATATGTGTACCTTTGTAAGCTATCAGAAGCAGATAATCTGCAAGGAGGGTCGTTAGACTAAAGGCTTGATATAGACTCAGTTTCTGATTCTCTCCTTGATCATGGTCTCTCTCCTGTTCTGTAAGAAAAAAAAAAAGAACATGTTGAACACTAAACCTGAGCAGAACACAACAAAAACCACAACAAAAATAAACAATTAAAGGTTTTTACTAAGAATCATAGTTAACAAAGAAACTTTCTAGATGATAGTATCAAAGCGCATTATAAAATTAAAACTGTCTGTGTTCACACCGTAGTTATAATTAATAGCAACACGGGAAGCACAGATATGACAAATACTCATGATATAGAAAACTACCTCAAAGCTTTAATAGTAGAATCTTCCATGGATTTTTTTCTTTTATCGAAGACAATCTTCGGCGGTGGAGACAACCAATCGTCACCAACTGCTACTTCAAGCACTTTCATCTCTCTCCTCTGTCATATCCCTTCTCAGTGAACTTTAAAAGTTCGACCCGGTACGCCGCAAAGCCCTCTTACCGCTAGAAGCCACGAAGAGACTCTCCACAACAATTTGAGTCAATCGTTGAAACTCCATTGTTGTTGTCTGAAATTGAAGAAGATGGAAAACCCTAAAATCGGTGTAAAGACGACGATAAGCTCACTAAACGTAGTAAGAAAGAATTAGAAGATGGGTTCGAGAGGAGGAATGCTGACCCCTTTATACTCTTCGATATACTGACTCGCCGAAGAAAAAGATCACATTCAAGGTTTCGAATTAAGAAGGGATTAAATGTGAAGAGACATAACTGAAACCGTTTCAGCTATACAGAGGAAGATCAGAAGTCGCTGCAGATCAAAGCGAAGAGACGAACCCTAAACTCGGTCAAGTTCCGCCAAAGAGAAGTCTCGTTAGAATGCGATTCCAATCTTCTCAGGCCGGATGGCAAAACCAGAGCCCAACATGCACCAAACAAAGAAAGCCCACGACAATACACATTTAAATGAAACGTTGAGTTTCGTCCGTACGGGACACATGTCAACACGACATTAAACGAATTTCCATGCTGTCATCTGAGGTGGCTTCATGGGAGGGATTAAAACCCTCTTTTATATATAAAGACTAGGGATTAACCCGGGCTACGCCCGGGATTTTTATTTTTTTCTAATTTAAGTTGTTAAATTATTTATATTTAGGCTATGATTTATATTTATATAAATGTTAAAATACATGTCATAATTAAAATT
Organism: Brassica napus; assembly: GCF_020379485.1. NCBI lineage: Eukaryota > Viridiplantae > Streptophyta > Magnoliopsida > Brassicales > Brassicaceae > Brassica > Brassica napus. Next base: position 21,512,987 of record NC_063438.1, on the reverse strand, counting down.
TATTTTTAAATTTTAACACGTTAAATTAACATATTTTTTACTATTTAAATATTTTTTTGTAATTTTATTGGCTATTTAGTTATCATATTTAGCAAAACTATCTTTTGAGTGTTGGAATAAATGTTTTAGAGATTTTATTAAACTGCAGAGTATTTTTGGATCGACCACATGCTCAACATTCGATCGATCCGTAAAAAGATGGTCGATCTCCTTGGCCAGGTAAGTACAATTTTAGCAAAAATATCTTTTATTTTCAAATATTAAGTATATAACTATTCTTTTTAATATATTTTTTAATTGTATTTTTGATTAAATTATTATATTATAATGGTTATGTAAATATTTTTTGTGATGTTTGAATTTTTGTTGTTCGTATACTTAACCTAGATGATATTGATGTTTAACAATTTATTGTTTTCTGGGAATAGAAAATAATGATATATCAAAACGTATCTAATACTTGTTAAATGATAGTATAATGTAAATTACATCCATTATTTGAAAATAAACATTTGTTGTTTTTATTTTTATTTTAAATCAGAAATTATTTTTATTTAAAAACATTATTCATATATAATATAATAGTTTAAGTTTGGAAGATTAATATATATATATATATAAATTATGTATATTTTTTAAAACATAATTTAAGATATTATATATTGAGTATCTGAATAAAAGCTGAATTTCTTATCTTGAAAATCAGATATTTATATTTTTGTCTTCATGTTATACTCACCAATCCATCATTAATATTTATAACTCAGTATGTTTTTTAAAAAACTTAGTTTTAAGTAATAAACGAATTTAATAAATTAAATTCATCACCTATAGTGTTCTGTAAACTATATTTGAAAACTCTCTAAAATTATATTTTAAGCATAATATTATTATTATTTAATTTAAGTTATTTTAAACATAATATATGCTAAACCAACTTAAATTATATTTACAATAAGACCATCCTAAACCGGTTAGTAAACCAAAAACAATACTAAACCAACATGAACCAATACCTGATTCGGCGAGGAATGAAGTGTTTCGGGATAAACGCTTGAATGGTTATCAACTGAAATGGTTTGATCATGAAAGAGTTAGTATGAATATTAACAATAAAATTATAGATTAGATTAATTTAAATTTGTAAGAATACATTTGAGTCTATGAAAAGCAATTCAATTCCCATGAATAAGTTTGGCTTTTGGAAGTTGCGGGTTTCCCAACAATGAATCCACCTAACAAAAAGTTTGTTGTTATAAAAAAATCTCATTCAATGTCATTAAAGGTTTCTGGGACGGCAAGAGTTGATAGTGAAACCATTTTTTTGCTCGAGTGCTTTGAAATTTTGCTTAATAGTGTGAGGTTGATGTGGATGGAATAATGAGTTTTATAGGGACTTTCTTGATGTAAAACTATACTTTTTTTTTGTTTAATGTGGTATTTCCATTTTTATATAATTTACTACCATTTAAAGATAGAAGTACATTTTAAGATAGATGCTTAAATCTTAATGTACTTTTTCCATTTTTTAAAATGTTTATTTCCATTTCTTATATTTTTATTTACGTAATATCTAAATTTTATATTTTTAAATAGATATTTAAATATTAATGCACTTTTTCCATTTTTTAAATTGTGTATTTACTTATATTATATATTTTACATTTTAAGATAGATGTTTAATGCTTGATGAACTTTTTCCATTTTTAAAAAAATAGTGTATTTACTTATTATTACATATATAATTCATATATTATATATTTACATTATTTACTTATTATTTATTTTCATGTATATGTATTTCCATTTCTTGTAATTTTAATTTACTTAATATCTATATTTTACATTTTTAGATAGATGTTTAAATCTTAATGTATGTTTTCCATTTTTTAAATTGTATATTTCCATTTGTTATACTTTCTATTTACGTAATATCTATATTTTAAATTTTAATATATATTTTTAAATCTTAATGTAATTTCCCATTTTTTAAATTTGGTATTCACTTATATTATATATTTACTTATTATTTATTTTTCTTTATATTGTGTATTTCTATTTCTTATACTTTCTATTTACTAATAATTTTATATTTTAAGATTGATTTACATTTAAAGATAGATGTTAAATACTAATGTACTTTTTCTATTTTTTTTAATTGTGTATTACCTTTTCTTATACTTTCTATTTGCGTAATATCTATATTTTACATTTTAAGATAGATGTTTAAATCTTAATATACTTTTTTCATTGTTTTAAGTTGTGTATTTCTTTTTCTTATATTTTCTATTTACTTAATATCTATATTTTACATTTTAAGATAGATGTTTAATATTTAATATACTCTTTCCATTTTTAAAAAATTGTGCATTTACTTATTATTGTATATATAATTCATATATTTATATATTTATAATATTTACTTATTATTTATTTTATTTATATATTGAGTATTTCTCTTTTTTATACTTTATATTTAGTTAATATTTATATTTTATATTTTAAGATAGATGTTTAAATCTTTACGTATTTTTCTATTTTTAATGTAAAACGGCAATGTTTAATAGAAGAACTTGGACAAATAGTCAAACATATTTATGTTTAATGTAGTATTTCCATTTTTATGTTGTATGTTTTACTTATATTTATTATTTTCGAAATTATATATAATGTTTTTTGTTTTTTTTTATAAAACGGTAATGTTACATTATGGAGATAAGCCGTCTTTTTTTTTAAGTGAAAATTAGTAATCTTACATATGTTTAATGTAGTTTTTCTATTTTTTAATGCTGTATGTTTACATATTTTTTACAATTTTTGAAAATAATTAATATTAAAATGTAAAACTATATTTTATGCCACGTGTCATCTTTCGGAATAAATTTTTTCCGCTGATGTGGACGCCCTTAAGATAGATGTTTAATATTTAATATACTCTTTCCATTTTTAAAAAATTGTGCATTTACTTATTATTGTATATATAATTCATATATTTATATATTTATAATATTTACTTATTATTTATTTTTTTATATATTGAGTATTTCTCTTTTTTATACTTTATATTTATTTAATGTTTATATTTTATATTTTAAGATAGATGTTTAAATCTTTACGTATTTTTCTATTTTTAATGTAAAACGGCAATGTTTAATAGAAGAACTTGGACAAATAGTCAAACATATTTATGTTTAATGTAGTATTTCCATTTTTATGTTGTATGTTTTACTTATATTTATTATTTTCGAAATTATATATAATGTTTTTTGTTTTTTTTTTATAAAACGGTAATGTTACATTATGGAGATAAGCCGTCTTTTTTTTTAAGTGAAAAATAGTAATCTTACATATGTTTAATGTAGTTTTTCTATTTTTTAATGCTGTATGTTTACATATGATGTTTAAATCTTTACGTATTTTTCTATTTTTAATGTAAAACGGCAATGTTTAATAGAAGAACTTGGACAAATAGTCAAACATATTTATGTTTAATGTAGTATTTCCATTTTTATGTTGTATGTTTTACTTATATTTATTATTTTCGAAATTATATATAATGTTTTTTGTTTTTTTTTTATAAAACGGTAATGTTACATTATGGAGATAAGCCGTCTTTTTTTTAAGTGAAAATTAGTAATCTTACATATGTTTAATGTAGTTTTTCTATTTTTTAATGCTGTATGTTTACATATTTTTTACAATTTTTGAAAATAATTAATATTAAAATGTAAAACTATATTTTATGCCACGTGTCATCTTTCGGAATAAATTTTTTCCGCTGATGTGGACGCCCTTAAGATAGATGTTTAATATTTAATATACTCTTTCCATTTTTAAAAAATTGTGCATTTACTTATTATTGTATATATAATTCATATATTTATATATTTATAATATTTACTTATTATTTATTTATTTTATATATTGAGTATTTCTCTTTTTTATACTTTATATTTATTTAATGTTTATATTTTATATTTTAAGATAGATGTTTAAATCTTTACGTATTTTTCTATTTTTAATGTAAAACGGCAATGTTTAATAGAAGAACTTGGACAAATAGTCAAACATATTTATGTTTAATGTAGTATTTCCATTTTTATGTTGTATGTTTTACTTATATTTATTATTTTCGAAATTATATATAATGTTTTTTGTTTTTTTTTATAAAACGGTAATGTTACATTATGGAGATAAGCCGTCTTTTTTTTTAAGTGAAAAATAGTAATCTTACATATGTTTAATGTAGTTTTTCTATTTTTTAATGCTGTATGTTTACATATGATGTTTAAATCTTTACGTATTTTTCTATTTTTAATGTAAAACGGCAATGTTTAATAGAAGAACTTGGACAAATAGTCAAACATATTTATGTTTAATGTAGTATTTCCATTTTTATGTTGTATGTTTTACTTATATTTATTATTTTCGAAATTATATATAATGTTTTTTTTTTTTTTTTATAAAACGGTAATGTTACATTATGGAGATAAGCCGTCTTTTTTTTTAAGTGAAAATTAGTAATCTTACATATGTTTAATGTAGTTTTTCTATTTTTTAATGCTGTATGTTTACATATGATGTTTAAATCTTTACGTATTTTTCTATTTTTAATGTAAAACGGCAATGTTTAATAGAAGAACTTGGACAAATAGTCAAACATATTTATGTTTAATGTAGTATTTCCATTTTTATGTTGTATGTTTTACTTATATTTATTATTTTCGAAATTATATATAATGTTTTTTGTTTTTTTTTTATAAAACGGTAATGTTACATTATGGAGATAAGCCGTCTTTTTTTTTAAGTGAAAATTAGTAATCTTACATATGTTTAATGTAGTTTTTCTATTTTTTAATGCTGTATGTTTACATATTTTTTACAATTTTTGAAAATAATTAATATTAAAATGTAAAACTATATTTATGCCACGTGTCATCTTTCGGAATAAATTTTTTCCGCTGATGTGGACGCCCTATAGAGCCTCAAAAGGTCCCTTTTATTAGTAGAGATTTCTTTTTCTTATTATTTTATTGACAAACTTAGCAAATTTTATTTTATTTTATTGACAATATGATATAATTGACTTAAATTAACGAAAAGTACAATACAAAACCTACGACTTAGATTCTATATCAAAAAATTTAAAGCTACAACACGAAAACCTAGAGCTAAATTTCTACAACAAAATACCCAAAGCTACAGCAGCAACCAATCGGATCATAACATAATATTTAACTATTCGTATGAGAGTTGATAAAATAATTCTTTCAATTTTCCATTCTTCTTAATCTTTACATTATATCAGAATTACAACGATCTAATGATCGGTGTTGTTTCTTAGTTATTTTTCTATAAACTATAGAACCTCTTCTTTTTTTGACTAAATCATATAACCTTTTTATCTTTAAATCTTTTAAGCTAGCTTTATAGTTTCTTTCTACGAATTTTTTTTGATAAACCCTATCGGCTAATCCGGTCGGCCTCGGGAAGAAAGCACTTAGTACGACAGAGTGGACTGGTTGTCATACTGCCTGACCCGAGTTTAGAATATCTTCCGACTAATACCAGAAGATGAACCGATCATCTGTTACGATCCAACATGTAAATCACTTGGACCGAAACCTAGACTAATGATAATAATTTAGTTCCTAAAAAGAATTGATTTATGCAAAACGAAAAGGAACAAAAACGGGTAGACCAAGTTAGATTTATGCTTTTTGATAATTGTTTTTTGACCAGTAATTATAAATCTAATTTATGTTACCCATTATTTGTTTTGAGTATTGACTGCGATTTTTGTTTTTTTTGGTAGTGTCTTGACTGCGATTCATATGTATTTTCACATAGAAAGTACAAAGCAAAAATCATTTATTAGTGCCTGCGTTTGACAGCAATTTGCTTGGTCATGTTACGCGTTTCATCACGCAAGATGATTCGATTTAGTCATGGGTCAATTTCTTCGTTGATTTAACCTCCAATGGAGGTTTTAGTCACAAAATCCTTAAAATACATATATGTATATGTATATCTCTATATTAGTATTTAGTTATGAGTTTCTATAAATTACAAGAAATCTAACCAAAGTATCTAACACATATATGTATTTTAATAACCTTATGACTAGAACTCCCATTTGAAATGCTCTTATGGATCACACACCTTTCAAACATATAAATAGGACTGGGTTGCGGGTCAAACCCACCTCGCTGACCCGCTAACCAGCGGATTGTAAAGTTTGTTTTTGTCAAAAAATCCAACCCGCACAACCCGTGAACAAATAAATTTGTATCCGCACCCGCCCCGCTTAATTTTGTGGATAATCCGCAGGACCCGCGGGTTATATTTTTGTTTTAAAAAATATTTATTTAATTAAATTTTTGTAAAATATAATATAAATAATATATTTATAATTAAAATTTTAAATATTTTAAAATATTTTGATTATAATTTTTTAAAATTCCCATATTTTCTTTAAAAATATAAATTTTTACAAAAAAAATATATATATATATATATATATTTATTTTTTTTTAAAAAAAAAAATTTAAAAATAATTGCGGGTTGGCGAATATCCGCGTTTCAAAATCCACCAACCCGCATCCGCCTCGCATAAAATGCTCATGATCCGCACCCGCACCCGCAAATTGATTTTTCTAAATTGTTTGACCCGCACCCGCCCCGCGGCGGATCAAACGGGCCGGGCCCCGCAGGTAAAAAATCATATTCCCAGGCCTACATATAAAATATAAAAAGACTTAAAAAGGTTATAAAAAAATATAAATAAATTAGTAGTCAGTTATAATAATTCTGTTATTTTGTAATTATATATATTTATGTATGAACATAACAAAGTCACTTAATATAAACATATCATGTATGTTAACTCTAATTGGAGCATTACTGAGATAACCATAAAGTAATCGCCAATAAACTCTAATCGCCACCGGCCAACGTATAACCAGAAAGTAAAAGTAGCCATTACGAGTCTAACCATAGATGCACATGAAAGTTGCTTGCTTTGGTGATGTTGATTTTATGAGTCAGTTTTCATGGATTTTAATTTAAAGCCATGAGAGGCTGTGATTATGTTTAAGTCATGAGTCAATTTTCGTTAATGGTGTTAATGTAAACAATGGTATTTGTAATCTAATTTATAGAATATATGAGCAATCTACTCTTATATATTCCAATAGTAGTTCATAGAATTTTTTATAAAATACTAAAAAGTAGGTTCTAAGGATTATAATTAACCATAACAAATGGGAATGACCGGTTTCACGGCAGCACTGATGCTGATAGGGGTGATAATCTATCCTTGTGTCTGTGTAAAAGAGTTCTCCGATCACCAGGAAATCAAAATACAAACTCTTTTGAAGCGGCTCAACAAGCATGCTCTTATATCCGTTAAGGTACATATTATACATAAACTCATTTCCTGATTATTCGTGGGAAAACTTTACTGAGGTTGAATATTTCACTTTAATATTTGTTACAGAGCGTAGATGGAGATATAATAGATTGTGTTCCAATACATAGTCAACCAGCTTTTGATCATCCTCTGCTTCGAAATCACACCATCCAGGTTTTAACTTAATTTACGATCCATCTTTTGTTTATATATACATGCATGGTGATGTTGAAACGTCAAGTTTTCGCACGTAGATGAGACCGAGCTTTATACCGGAAATTACGTCTACGTACACCAAGAAATGCACAAAGGCAACTCAAGCGTGGCACAAGAGTGGAAGATGCCCAGAAAATACAGTTCCGATAAGAAGAATAATGAAAGAAGATATCTTACGATCAAAATCCATTGAGAGTTTTGGAAAAAAAACGACTTCAAGCATCCCTGAAAATGATCCAAGTAAAGACCATGAGGTACACCTTTTTATATATTGTCCTCATGTTAATTACTCTTTAATTAGTACTGTATATCTTATGGCTTAATTTAAACTTTCTAATTCTTCGGAGCTCGTTTAGTACGCGGTCATGAATTCCATGCAAGGAAAGTATTTCGGGACAAAATTTGCAGTAAATATGTGGAAACCAGAAGTTCAAGTTCCCAACGAATTCAGCTTGGCTCAGACTTGGCTCGTTTCTGGAGTTGGCACTACTCGTAACACAATTGAAGCTGGTTTACAGGTCTTTTGCTTCTTTGGTCCTCCATCCTTAACTACATATTGTTCATATGCAAACATCTTAACTAACATTACTTTGTGTATCTTAATCTATAGGTTTATCCAGGAAAATATGGTGATAATAATCTAAGATTATTTGTTTTCTGGACAGTAAGTTCCTATTTCTGCGCAAAACAATTTAAAATCTTTAAATTTTTAAACTTCTCGCTGGCTAGTTTTCAGATTTTAAATAAAATATACAAGTTTGTGTTCTTATTTAACTTTGAAAGAAAGTTTTCTCAACTGAGTATGTACTTCGAACGGAGAATTTAAGGGCGGATAGTCTAGCACGCACTGTTAAAAAACAATCGTCTTTTATCGTTCACATGAATGCAAAGTTACCAATTTGGTTTGCAGAGTCTATATACGTGATGAAAAAAAAATATTTGACCTGTTCAAAATACTTAAAACTCTTTTAAAATTAAGAAAACACATCACTGCATTTATATTTTACAGTTATTAAGACTTTTATAGTTAATTATGGTTTTCAATTCCAGGTTTAGAGTTTAAATGTGACTGTTTATTTGTGTTAGGATTTAAATTTAGACTGTTTGTTAATTTAATAAATAGATTTAAAAAATGATTTAAAAGTGTCTCTTAATGTTTTTAGGATGATTAACATAACGATTTTTTTTTTTAAATAGGCCAATGGATACCAAGGGACAGGGTGCTACAACAACGACTGCGCAGGTTTCGTTCAAAGGAGCAATAAAATCGCTGTAGGTGGAACCTACAATACTGTCTCACAATACGACGGAGATCAATACGAGCTATCCGTACTTATATGGAAGGTACTATATACTAAGATCATAGGAGTATATATATCTTTGTCAAAAAAAAACATAGGAGTCTACAATTTCTTTTCTCATTTCATTACCAATATGGGATATTATCGAGTTGTCCCCTATCCCTATGTTTATTATATATATGCATATCAACCCAAATTGGATTGTCGATGATATCTAGGACGGAGAAAACTGGTGGCTACAGATCGGTGAAGAGATCGTGGGGTACTGGCCTGGCCAGTTATTCAATTCTCTAGGAAATGGAGGTACGATAGTTCAGTGGGGAGGTGAAATCGTTAACAAGGAGACCGATGGGAAACACACGGGCACAGACATGGGAAGCGGGCATTTTGCAGAAGAAGGTTATAAGAAAGCGAGTTATTTCAGGAATCTTATGACAATTGATGAAACCAATACTCTCAGAGAACCACAAGGAGTTTACCCCACGACTGGTCATGATAATTGTTACAACATTAAGGCTGGAGATGGTGGAACTTCCTGGGGGGTTAATTTCTTTTATGGTGGTCCTGGCCTGAACGAGAGATGCCCTTGATTTGGATCTATGTGCTCAAAGATTTTGAGGATTTTACATATTTGTTTGTATTTGAATATGAACCTGTGAGTAAGTAAAAAAAATCCACCTCAAAGAAGTTAATATTATCTGTGTCCTTGAATATTGTGTGTGTAACTGGAATAATAATTAATTTCTCTTGATCTGCATATGAGGCTTTTGTATAAGAGAATATATATATAACTTTTACCTATAATCACATTTATATGTTATAGTGCATTTGTGAAGAATGGTTTGTTTCTCTTGCATATTAATAAGGAACCTCTGTTGATTCTTAGACCACCCGCAACGCGGGATGTGGGATGTTAACAGAATCCTTAACATTAATCCTTAAGTTAAAGGGATTAAAAAAATATTAAAAAAATCTGGTAAGCTAAGAAGGAGTCCTTAATTAAGGGGATTAAGGACCAAGTCCTTAATGTGCTGGCAATATGGGATTAGTTCGGGTTTAGGATAAATAAAAATTTTAAATTTAAATGTTTTACAAATTTAATAATTTTTAATTTTTAATTTTTAAGATTCAATTAAAAAAAATTATAAGAACTCCATAATGGATAACACCATTGGACTCACAATTATGATTAGAATCCTTAACTATTCAAAAAAAAAACATTATTCTATTGCTAAGGACTCTAATGGTGGGTAACACCGTTGGAGTTGCTCTTGACAAACAAAAAGTCTTTTTAATATAAAAATCAAACTTGACTCTCTATGGTTGTTGGGTTAGACCATCTTTTTGTGTTCAGAATAGAAAAATAGGATAAGTGAGGAACATTTTTAATTAAAATTAATAAAGAAGTAAATATTAAACTTCCTAGTAATTGAACACATTCTAAGGTATTCTGATACTTAAAAGGCTGTGTGCCTTTATTAAAGAACAATAGAAAACGTTTTTGATTTTTGTTTTTAATTAAAAACTTCAAATTCTTATATTTCGATTTCCTTAATTCTTGATACACGCCATGACTTCATACCGGTCAGTATACTCGGGTCTATATGATTCGATTAAAGTAAGGAGACTTCTTTTAAGTATAAGATCATAATAGGGACTCGTTCAAACTCACAATTAATGACATGACTAGTTTTTTCCGCTATCATCCGCAAACACAGTTCTTGCAGTTAATAGTTGTTGTTGGCGTTTTACAACAATCACAAAAAACTGCTATAAATCGCTATAAATCACCCTGAATTTCTAAAATTTAAAAATTGGTTGCAGCTAGCGTTTACGATTGCGGAAGGATAAAATATATTTTCTTTAAAACTATATAAATATAAAAATATTTAGTTAAAATTTAATATTTAAATATTAGTATATATTTTTAATTTATATTATAAAACTTTGAAAAAATAATATTCTATAATTTTTTTAAAACAATAGTATAATTTTATAAATATAATTTTTATATTTATTATAATAATTTAATTTTTGTATTTTTATAATCATATAAAAAATAAATATTATTAATTTATTTATTTAACTACTGCTGCGTTTGATAGTTAACTATTAAAAAGTATTCCGTAAACACATTAATTTTTAACCGATGTACCAGTTGTATAAATCTCTTAATAAAACTTAAAATTACAATCATCTGCAAACGTCCACAATCGCATCTGCAAAAGATGCAATTACACCAGTCGTGTCCTAAGTCACAATCAGAATAATAAAGTGGAGCAATACAACACGGTAAGCAAATACGAATGCAATTTGTAAAACCTTAACATTTTATTTTCTAATAATATATACATGCATTGCAGAAAATAAACTAAAAATCAACCTGAAATCTTCAGAGCTAATACATCACAATGTAAACCCTAACTGGAGCATTACATGACAAAGCTCGCCAAATAACCCCCACAACGAAATATCAGAAAGTAAAGTAGCCATAATTGACTTTACCCAAAAATAGACTTGTTTTTTACTTTACCAAAAAATACTAATTAGACATATTGAGTGGAAATAGAATCCATATATACACATGGATATATGGACGCAACGCATTATGACTAGATGCACATGAAAGGAAAGAAATTGGCAACGTGAGGCTAAGTCTTTGTACAACAAGAGAATCTTGCTTGCTCTGATGATGTTTGAGTCATGAATGAATTATCATTGATTTTTGAGTCATGAATGAATTATCATTGATTTTTGAGTCATGACGCGTTGTGATGATGTTTAAGTTTAAGTCATGAGTCAGTTTTCATTTTCGTTGCAAATGTAACCACTAGAAATTATCTATTTTCTTAGTTTATAAAAAATATGAGGAATTAACTCCTATAAATTAAGAAAAAAAAATCGTACAAACATATATCTACTAAGATTTTTATTTTTGAGAAAGGGGTTACTATATATATCTACAAAGATGTTGATAGGATAATATATAGTACTACATTATAACAATGTTTGAGAAATAATTTTTTGAGTCATTTAGCTGAATAACCACAAAAGAAGAGGTAATTAGGTAAATAGCTAGGCTTCTTTCAAAAAATGGACAAGAGCTGTATATTCCCATTTTAACCCTACAATCAGGTCTGCTTATTAGTCTGACAGTGTCCTTTCTCAGACTATACTAGTCTAGTTGCTAACCTATTTACACCTATTACACACAAGCCATCATGTCCAAAATTGCAAATTTCCATAGCACTTTCATTATCCAGAAGGTAAACACGCTTGAAGAGCTTTCTAATTACTCAAACACGCTTGAATAGCTTTCTAATTGTTCTTTACTAAAATCATCAGAAGCAAGAGGGACTAATTACTCAAGAAAGATGGTGTCGTCTCGAATTGTAGACTTAGACGAGAACGTCGATTGTCATAAAATGGAATCGACACCGGAGATGATGTTCGCTGCGGGAGAAGAGCCGTCTGAGTTCGTGTTCTCACCTATCAATCATCACGCGCCATAAAAATAATTGTCAATGATTTAGAAGATGAAGAAGTCGGAGTGATACGGGAGTCCTCTTTTGGTAAAATAATCAAAATAGCAGAGAAGTCTGCTTTTTCAGGAAGCTTCGTGAGATACATATGAAGATCAAGAAGAAACGTGGAGTATGGTCTAGGTTTGCGGGGCAGCGTATACGGTTTTCATTGAGAGAGTTTGTGATTGTCACTGGACTACCTTAAAGCAACTATCATGGAGAAACCGTAGTTTCCTGCGTTATTTGGGAAAGTGGAGGATGTTACAGTATCATAAATTATCAAGATGCTTCACCGCAGAACCGTCACAAAAAGAGAAATCCGGATTAAGTTTGTGTGTTTGGCTCTTTTATCTTCCATCTTGTTGCTTATGAACCTGAATATGAAAATTTCCAGAGAGCATGCTGAGGCATTGAAGATCTTGATGAATTTTTTGCTTATCCATGGAGATAAGCAATTAGGAGCTCAAAAGAAAATTTATATAGGACTAAGCAAAGTTAACCTCTTCTGTTTCAATAGTTGGTATATCTGGTACACGAGTGCAGCTGGCCGGAAATGATATTAACCGGCTAATTAACTTTTGTATAATGATGGTTGAGCAGATAACCGGATAAATGCAATTCGTTTATAAATATTAAAAATGATAACCGGTTATAATATATCAGTCTGTGATATATTAGAAAAAGTAAACATAACAAAGTTTTGTACTTAGCCGGTTTGTGTTAGTTAGATTATCTTTTTTTGTGTGCAACTAGTTAGGTTATCTATACAGGTGTAAAAGTGATATTAGCATATCATATATCCGGTCAAACAATTAAAAATCCGGAAATACAATATGATTAATGGTTACCATTTTATGGTTAAACCTTTGTAAAACCGGTCACAATTTTTAAAATCCGAGAATACAAAACAGATTGTTATTACATATCTAAGTAATTATCTCACATTTAACATTCGTTGTATTCGTTGTACACACTAGGAGTAGATTCATGGCGTGATTATAAAACAGATGAATCGTAATACACCTAAATTATAATTAAAATTAGTGATTTTTTATCATATCAACATAACAATTCAGGTGCATGTCTGAAAGTCAACTTAATTTACTAATAACGTACACCTAAAACTTGATACTCTTGACAATTCTTAAGTACTTTACATAACAATATATTTACGTTGATCATGGTTCTGAATTAAATTAGGATTAGGATTGTGTCATGCACGCGCCTATCGTAGCCACATATTAAAATAATGAGAAACAATTCGATTTCAACTCGTTTGCTGTTACAATCTGACACAAAATACACTCTTCCATACAACCCTACGAACCTAGAATGCGTTAAACGATGACGCCTAAATAGCAACTCACGCTCAGCCAGGACAATAAGGTAATATCACATACTTCCTATGACCATCTAGCTAATTACGTAAGATTCCTGCATGGTTACCTAATATATTTTCTATCCGTTACTATGCAATGCAAATACTCTAATTTTTTTTATAGTACAATAAATTATAAACAATGTTTACTTTGCATATATCTCATCAACTATTTACAATATTTCCATCTCTTTCAATCCTGCAACATAATATTTTTAATTAATTGGACCCAAAATTGTTTATTTATTTATTATGTGTATTAAAGTTTTTGGTCAAAGTGGATTTTTCCTAATTTTTGAGTTTTTAAGTGATTTAGTAAATGAGCAAGATTTGTTCCTGGAAATTTTCATTTAGTATTCTAATAGATGGTCTTCCAACCATGTTGGCACCAAATATTATGTACATATACTTTTGTAAGATTCATGTACCTATACTTTTATATGAAACTATATACATATATATATAGAGATAATTAATATTTTCACATATTTCTAGTATACAATATTCATGATCGTTTACTATAACTATTTTATATTTATATCATTTTTTGTAACTGCACTTTGCATTCATTTATCTACCAAAATGAGACAACATTTTACAATACAGTTTTGAGAAACATCTAGTATGACTTGCAATTAGCTATTTTTTTACTTATATTTATATAGAAATTATGTATTACGTTTAGCTAATATTAGGTTTGCTTTTCTAAGAAATTAATAAGTTAACATACGTTTAATTATTCTTTTGTAAGAGAGTGTATTTCATTCAATGCAAAAATATATTGGAAGAAATATTGTTCTTTTATGGTTTTTATAGACTTTTCTGTCAAATTAATTTTATTTATGGTTTGATTTACTTCTGAGTGGTCTTTATATATTTTAAATGAATTTAAAATATATATACTTTTTGGTCAAAAAGCTATATATACTTGTTTACTTTTATAATTTGTTAGTTTGGTAAGCTTTTTTTTAACCAGGAAATTTATATAATTTTTCAATGATTTTTATATGTAGATTTTGTTATATTTCTTGTATTTTATTTTCAAAAGTCAACATAAATATTTTAGAAAATAGTTAAAATTTTCATTTATATTTTTTTTTTGTACAATTAATATTTTTATAGTGTAATTTCTAGTGATTTATGATTTTATGGATTTATCGATACTATTTTAGTTTATATGATTGATTTAGATTTTAATGGGTGAATTTCATAATAAGATAAATAGTATTTTTCCATAGTAAAATTAAATTTAGATTATTGACAAAAACTTATAATTTGTACTTTGAATTATATTTAGCAAGACTATTAAATCATTTAGATTACTGGCAAAAGTTTATTTTACAATACCAAAGATTGATTAGTGTTGTTTTCATATAGAAAAAGGGTTATTAATGTTACTTCTTACAAATTATTATATATACTAATACAATTATGTCCAAAATTGTTTTCAAATGCTTAAGACACACTAATACTTCAATATTAGTCGCAACCCTCCTATCGAATGATGCTTAATCAGATCATGGTTTTCTTAATTTTCGGTATGATCATACCAATCGTAGTTGGAACTTTTCCGGGAAAGAGCAAACTTTCCGATCTCCATGAACAGGAAATAAAACTACGGTTGAAACAACTCAACAAACCAGCCATTAAATCCATCCATGTATTGACAAAAACATTTACATCTAATTTTCTATTCCCTTTGTTTTCTTTTATATTACGTCTTAGTAGTTTTGTTTCTGATTGGTAAGTTTCTGTGGAAAAGTTAGTTTTGTTTCATTTTTTGTCTCTTTATACCCTGCAGTAACTAGTACTACTATTGAACAATTGGTTGGATTGATCTTTTAAATATTTTTGAGGTTCACTAAAACTTAGATAAGGGTACAGAAAAATAGTTTTCAAGATTATTTTGACTAATTGCTTTTAACTTCTTGCATTGATTTCTTTAGAGTCCAGATGGAGATATAATTGATTGTGTATGGATCTACGACCAACCAGCTTTTGATCATCCTTTATTCAAAAGCCACACCATTCAGGTTGCTAATACAGTTTTATATTTATTTTCTCATTAAAAGTTGATATTGTAGTCTTAACATTTCACGTGTTACACCGTTTTTCTATAAAAGATGAGGCCAAAAAGTAACTGGATAAGGGACAAAACAGGAGGTAATAAGACATACATTATACACCAATTGTGGCGAACAAAAGGTGAATGTCCTGAGAACACTATTCCCATCAGAAGAACAACAAGAGATGATCTTATAAGATCGGGCTCCATCAAAAACTATGGAAGAAAGAGTCCACCACCAACTATTTATCACACTGACGGCGTTCAGACCGAGGAAGTTCATGAGGTTGGTATACACTGGCCGGCTCAAATATAAAAAGAATTTAAGGATAGACATATTTCAATAGGCTCCAATTTTTAGAGAAGTATTGAATATATACATTGAGATTGAACAATATAATTTTTGAACCAAATTCAATTGTAGCATACGTGTGTGTACGTGGACTATGGTCAGTTCCATGGCAGCAAGAGTCGTATAAGTATATGGAAACCAAATGTTCTACGGACGAGAGAGTTTAGTTTAGCTCAAACATGGGTCGTCAATGGAGATTGGGACACTGGTTTGAACACTTTGGAGTCTGGTTGGCAGGTAACCACTATTCCATTTTTAGGTCACACTTCATTTTGTTATCCTAATAGTTCTGACTTCATTTTTTGGTCTTTATAAAAGATCTTGCATGCTTTGTATGGTGACAAGAACCCAAGACTTTTCGCCTATTGGACGGTAAGTTTTCACATTTTTCTTATCAATCTTTTTAATTTCCTTGGATATATACGTTGTATACTAAAATTTTTCCACCAAAAAAACTTTGGGCGATACATACCAAGAAACAGGATGTTACAATCTTGACTGTCCAGGCTTTGTTCAAGTAAGCAGACACATCTCCCTCGGTGCAGCTCTCAACACTTTCTCAACTTACAACGGTGAACAATACGACTTCCTTCTAACTATTGAGAAGGTAAACTTTTATCTCTAAGAGATATTAACTAGCATTTTCACAAAGAGGGTCATTTCTTGATTAAGTTGAAACACATGTTAGGATCAAGAAACTGGACTTTGGTGGTTGAAGTTTGAGACATACCTTATAGGGTACTGGCCAAGCTTTATAGTCCCCAAGCTAGCAGTGTCGGCACGAAAGATCGTATGGGGAGGAGAGATTGTATATTACACTAGAGGCCAAGGGACACACACGCTTACGCAAATGGGGAGTGGCCATTTTGCAGAGAAAGGGTTTAGGAAGGCGGCTTATTTCAATAGCTTAGAGTACATTGATACATCTAACTATCCGATCACACCCTCTCCACAACATCTTGAAGCTGCTGTGACTCGTCCTGAATGCTATAACCTTATGGTTGGCTCTAGCCAGAGGTGGGGAACTTACTTTTTCTATGGTGGACCTGGTCGCAATCCTCAGTGTCCATGAACCTAGATTAAGCCAAAACTAAAATATTTTATAGAAATGTAAAATATATAAAATAAATTCGCTAGTCTTTTAGACAAGGCCTAATTAACTTCTAATAATTTTTTGAACATTGCAAAAAAAAAAAACAAACAAAAAAAACAAAAACCAAAATTTTCCTGAAGACATAACTTGTACAACAAGGGTATTTCAAACTTTCTATATAGTCAATCATCTTGACTTATATGAGTTTCATAGCTCTCTCTTCTGAACTTAAAAATCAAGAGATCCACATTGTTTGCTCTCTATAGATATTGCAGCAGATGCAGGCTTCTCTGTTTCCTTCTTATGATCACCATTTACGCCTCCTCTCGCTCTTCCAATACCCATCTTAGGCAAACCACAGTTGAGTCCATCCAACAAAACACAAGCTTCACACCATTTCTGCATTTCATTATGTAATCCAAACAAGCAAACATTACAATCTGCCTTGATGTGATAAGAGAGAGTGTCTTTTCTTGCAACTTCCTCAACTGGCTAGATATATAACCACGCCGCTCACACGTCCCTTGCTCAGGCGTCTTTGTAGTTGTTGCTATTCTGAAGTCTTCACCAAATTTTATGATGTCTAGATCTTTGCGCTTCTTACCTACAACTAAGCATGAATCAAAACAGAGGAATTGGAAAACAATTTTAAAGAGATTACCTTTGCCACCAGAGGCACCAATAGCAACACGTTTCACCGGATTTGAATAAACCATTCTTCACAATAACTTGATTAATCTCCTCCTCAAAAACCTCATAGAAGCACTCCTTGCATATCTTTAAACACACACAGAAACTTAGCAACTAAAGATTGACACTTTCTGCTGTAGACCAACTAAGCAGAACGATTAATTTGCTCATATAGAGATCACAATACAGATATGGAAGGGCTTTGGATTCTTAAAAGATCAAAACTTTACAGTATTAAACAGTATTAAAATTGTTCCAAGACAAAACACAAAACATGAGACTTTCAAAACAGTTCCTTGAAGGGTTTTGGGTCGTTTGAGGACATGACGTCTCTGGTTACAAAAGCAGCAGCAGAGGCTATTAAAGGCACAAGAATATTTTTTAACAAAATATAATTTACAATATCAATAGATTTTAACATTTTTGATAAGTAATGTTTTAACATTTTTATTTTACTATATTTTAAAACCATATAATTATATTATATTATATTTAAATTAAATAATTATTTTAAATATTACTTAAATTTTTAATTACTTTAATCCGTTTTATTACGCATCATGAAAATTTTAATAAACTATATGTAATTTGTTTGGTTAAATTTGTGATATATACTTTTTTTAATTAATTTTTAACTATAAAACTTATTTAATGTTAATTTATTTTCTCTAACATTTTATTTGTACAAAAATATTTGATGTCAACTTAAACCAAACATAATCTCGCATATATAATTATAATCTATTAATTTAGTACCTAAATCCTAAAAATATTTATACTTATTTTCAACTTCTTATCAAATATAGCTTTTGATCAAATAGTTTAAAAGAAAATAACTAAGAAGTTATTAAAAATGTAGGACATAATAATTTATTTTGTTTGAACACAAGATTAGTTATTGTGTTGTTTGGAAATACAATTTTGCAAAAATCCCTTAGTATTATAATGTTACCATAATTAGAAGAATAAATTTAACTATAAAATATAATGGTGTATTTAATTAAAATACTTACAAAAAGGTGGGTCCAAGGGTAGGTTTATGTTTTAATAAAGGGAAATTGCCAAACATACCACTTTCATATATAAAAATCATTTTTTATGTTTAGTTTAACCACTTTTACCTTTATTTTTTAAAGAGATAAACTTTTTTTATAACTATAGAGTTAATTAGTCTAGACTTAGGAATTAAAGTTGAGTGGTGTAGGATTTTTTCGTTAATGGTATTACTCTATATATAAATGACTCTATTTTAGCGTAAATTATAAACGAAAATATAGTGTACATTAAGGTTTACCCAAAGAAAAGGGAAAACACAGATAATTTCTTGGTTTAGAACGAACTACAAAACCATCTCTTCAGGTTTCTGATCAGATTAGGGTTTTCTTAATTACTCGATTTCTTAGGGACTTTAGTTGATCAGTTCTCTAATTATATTATATACTTAGAAGTTTTAAATCAGTCCATCAGAGAAACAATGTCTGTTGTTAATAATCTTTCTCTGGAACAGAGAGCCAAAAAGCAGAGGATCGAACCGGTCACCAACGAGTCTTCTTCTTCTAGTAGATGTGGTCACTGGTTCCTTCGTTACGGAGAATGCACCACCTGCAAATCAACTGTTCACAAAGACCAAGGCGGAGTGTTCGATTATCTTTCCGACGGTTTACAGCTAAGCCACGAGGCTGTAGCTGCAACGAAGCAGAGAAGCAGAGAACTTCACTTAGTACTTGACTTGGACCACACGCTTCTCCACACCACTCCTCTTCTACGCCTCACCGAAGCAGAGAAGTATCTGATCAAAGAAGCGGCTTCTATTACAAGGCACGATCTGTGGGAGTGGACAACTGGAGGCGATGATCCCGTGGTATCTTTGACGAAGCTACGGCCTTTTGTTTGCGGTTTCTTGGAAGAAGCCAACAAGATGTTCACAATGTCTGTTTACACAAAGGGTATTCGCGATTACACTATGCTAATCTTGGACGTGATTGATCCGAAGAAAATCTATTTCGGGGACAGGGTGATAACAAGGGACGAGAGTCCTGATGTGAAGACGCTTGATTTGGCTTTGGCTCATGAACGTGGAACGTTGATTGTGGATGATACACGTGATGTATGGCCCGATTACCAGAGTAACTTGATTGTAATTAGCAAATACAACTATTTCAGGAGAATGAGCAACAGCCAACACTCAAAACCATACTCTGAGGAGAAGACTGACGAGAGCGAGAAGGAGGGTGGGTTGGCCAATGTTTTGAAGCTACTCAAAGAAGTTCACAGTGCATTCTTCAGAGTGACAGAAGAAAAGGAATGGAGTCAAAGGATGTGAGGTTGTTACTACAAGAGATAAATTTCAATCGTGTCGACAAAGAATCTTTACTATGTAGAAACTTTATATAAGCATTTGAAGTTTCATATATAAGAAGAAGTGTTAAGTACCTTTGAAAAGTTATTTATTTTGAAGAACAAAACTTTAAAGTATATTTCCATATGATAGTGACTTCCAAAAAAGTCTTATACTTATGTAAATTCATTTAAGCATCGATCAAAAGCTTGTGTGATCTGGTTCATGTGTAAGAAGTATAAAGTATATTTACAATGTTATTTTGACTAGAAAACATTAAAAGCATATTACATAAGTGAGGTGAATGTTAGCATTTCACTATCTATTTTGTATTATTCTATCATCTCTTAGTAATAATATCGTCAAACCAAAGTGAACTACAAAGCATTGTACTTACTTACTTTATACAGCCCAAAAAGATTAGAAGCTATGGCATACTTTGAATCGAATAACAATCTCTGCGACACTCTTACAACAAAACGACAAGGATGCCTATGTTTCTTCTTTATGACGTTTCAGGATGTGGAGATGCTATGGGTTTGGGATTCACTTCAATTTCATTAATTAGCAAACATTTATCAGTATTAATTGGCAGACCAAGGTAGACCTTTTGTCTAGTTGATAATAAACTCAAAAAATAACAATAACGCTACATAATTTATTTTACAAACATAGCATATTAGCATCCGTCATGTTCTTCAATAAAGGTTGATCTTATTAGCTTAAATGTACAACCAATCATATAGACAAAGGCAAAAAAAGAGGCCTGAGCATACTCTCCCTCTCCTCCCATCCCAATCCGCCACCTCGCCCACTTCGGAGCCGTCGCAACCTCCGGAAAGCTCTTCGTATCCGCTAGCCGGCGATCACGACGGTACCTTCGCTACAGACGAGGTGTGGTGCTACGACTTTGTGAAGAGACGATGGGGGCCACGAGCGCCGATGCTCGTTCCTCGCTCTATGTTCGCGTGTTGCGTTCTCGAAGGGAAGATTTTTGTCGCTGGAGGATTCACCACGTGTCGAAAATCGATTTCGGGAGCTGAGGTTTATGATCCTGAGAGTGATGTGTGGAGTTCGATCCCTGATCTCCACAGGACTCATAACTCCGCGTGTTCCGGTTTGGTCGTGAAAGGGAAGGTTCATGTGTTGCATAAAGGGTTATCGACGACGGTGCAGGTTCTTGAGAGTGTTAAGTTGGGATGGGATGTGAGAGAGTATGGTTGGCCTCAAGGTCCGATGGCTGTTGTTGAGGGTGTGAGTTATGTGTTGAGTCATGGAGTGGTGTATAATGAAGAGGATTGTGATGAGACGTGGAAGATGGTTGCGTCGGCGTCCGAGTTTAAGCCGAGGATTGGTATGGCGATGGCGAGTTTGAGTGGTGAGGTTTTGCTTGTGGGAGGGGTGATTGGGCCTGATAGGGATAATTTGGATATCAAGCAGATGTCGGAGGTTGATGTTTTGACTGTTGGGAGTGATCGTCCGGTGTGGAGGAAGGTTGCTCCGGTGACTAAGTGTCGTGGTACGGTGCTTGGTTGTACGCAGTTGACAATGTGATGGGAGTGTGATGTAAAGACTGTTTTTTTTTTATCTGTTATTCTTTGTTTTGTATTGTCACGTTTTCCTTTTCTTTTTGCGTCTTTGTTTTGTTATAGTGTTTTTACTGTTGTGTCAAAATACTCTTTTGTAAGGAAAAAAGAAAGAAAGGACATAGGTAAGGTTATTACATGACAGTAAGGCTTCTGTGTCAATGGGACATGAGGCAGATAAGAGGTGTATAACTGAGAACATGCACATAACATGCAGAGAAGACATTCTCTGGCATCATTTCTAAAAGGAGCTCCATTAAAAATGCAATGGAATAGAAAACCATATTTGCATTTACAAAGTGGCTTGCACATTGTTTTATACACTGCATAGAACAACACAAGAAACCTGAGTGTCTGTTTTTCCTTGTATTTTTCAAAGAGAATCTGCAGTCTAATTAATGTAGACATATACTCACCAATACAAAACTGGAAAAAAAAACTATAACCTTTCTTCTTCTTTTTTAACCTCCAACTCTAATCGGTAAAGGTGCTGATACTGAGAACAAAGACATCGGCAGCAAAAGGGTTTTGGTTGGAGAAGTGGAAACATGTTCCGTATCTGTCATGCTTGCAAAGCCTATTCATCATCCTCTGAATCTGCCATTGTCAAGAATAAACAAACAAAATTCTTTTAAAAAGCATCTCTAATGGTTCCTCCACACTACGCAGCCCACATAACTTTCAAAACCAGGTTTAAACAAAGTTACAGAAACCGTACCGGATCTTATGTCTTCTCCCACTTGTCCTCTGTTTTTAAGTAGTCTTGCAATCATTGCGCAGATGAGATACCACCAATATATGTGGAAAACAAGAAGCGTCAGTAACAGTGTGTTGAAGGAATAGTACATGATGGTGCCTTCAGCTGATGTCATATCCACATGATCCAGGAGTTCAATGCTTTAACCAAACAAAAAAGGTGAGAATGTCAGATAAAGCATTGACAAAAATAAATAAAGTTATATATAGGAGGTAAGAATAAAGAATGGGAATACCTAGTGGCCCTGATGATCCAAAATGGAAAGTAAATCAACCTAAGTAGTAGCCAAGAGAGAGCAAAGAGTGAAAAACCCACACTCGCTCCAAATTCCTTTTCAGAGTACTTGCAAATTTTAGCAGTTTCCATAAACACGTCGCTTGCATCATGAAGGGCTATGATGATTGCTCCAATTCTGAAAAAGCTGCACAAGAAACCAAAATAAATAAATAAATAAATAGTTTCCTGAGCTTCTTGGTTGCTTGCTCTATAATTCACTATATATATATCTAATATCCCAGTCAAAAAGTTGAATATTGTCTCACATAATAATCTTGTCAAATGACAAATCTTTTATTATTATTATTATCATGAATGGACTTGTAACTTAGCAAATATACTTAAGGTAAGCATCCATATGCAAATATAATTAATTACCCCGTTAAGTAGGAGTAGACAAGGAGGATGATGGTAACGACATGGTGAGACATCATAACAGAAAAATCTTTTCGTCTTGTCTCCCATGCAAGCAAGGCAGCAACAGCATACATATAGAAACCGCACTGGCACATATAGTAAAGCTTTATCGGAAGCCTAACGAACAAAAAAAAGAGAGTAAAATTAGGTTACTTCCACCATATAAAGTATAGCTTAAAAAGTGAAAGCAGAAGAAAAGTAACTGACTTCAACTCTTGATTAGGCCAACTGTGAAAGTAGAGTTTGACATCTGTGGCCCATGGCTCGTGAAAAAGGACTTTGAGGACGAATATGTCACAAGCACCGTAAAACAAGAGCTTCCACAGAGACTCTTTGCACTTGACGAGCTTAGCCCGAGTAGAAGCATCGTTCATTTTAATAGGCGCAGAAGAAGCGGTGCTCAAAAGCCATACAGCTATCCTCTGTTAAAAGACAATATGTGACATATTGATATGATCAAATTCTTAGACTGTCAATTGGCAATTCTCCTAGCTTTTTGCAAGATGCATGAATCAACTAAAACCAAAGTGCTCATTATCTAATGAATATCAATTTGCTTACACAATCCAAAGTTGCAAAAGAAAAAAAAACATTTAAAAAAAAATCGGAGAATTTAGAGAGAGTCTTTTATTTATTTACTTACTTCAAAGACGAATCTATCGAGGAAAAGTCTCAAGAAGAAGAATCCGAAGGCGAAATAGACTGCTATCTGGAAATTCCACGCCGCAGTCGACGCTTCAAGATTCCTTACCCCGCCGCTAGAATATAACGATTCCATGTCCAGAGACTCCCAGCAAAAAAAAAAGAATCAAATCTTTCACTTAAAAAGAGAAGAATTAATCGTATCAATGAGAAAGTATATATGAATTTGAGTATTGTCTTCTTCTTCTTTGAGTCATCACCTCTCTTCTTCTTCTTTTATGAGTCTTCCTAGAAGTGAGCGACAGGTGTAAATGTTTTGCCAAGCTTGGGAATTGTGATCTTCCGACCAATTACCTTTTTTCTTATTTGCTTTTTTTTAAAATTTGTTTTTATTACCAATCAATAGTCTTCAGATTATAAGATAATTTCGGTGACAAAAAAAGAAGATAATTTGCATATTCTTGTACTAACAGTTAGACCATCTCTCATTCACCTTGATTTTTATCTCAATATTTTTTTAAGTAGAAAATGTATATTATTAAAATGTATTTGCTCCAATATATATCTCTATAATAAAGTTTTTTCTATTTATAGAGAAAAATATAAAAATATGTTATTTTTACTTCTAAATATAGAAGCAAAAGGTAACATTTTTTTATTTTTTCTTTAAAATAGAGAAATTCTATTATAGAGTGATACATTGGAGCAAATCTACCTCAAATAGTGGAGATGCTCTGTTTTAGAAAAAAAATAGAAACATAAATTGGAAATGCTTTTACAATAACTTTTGAGAAATATATTTCGATAAATGTGTCCTACATGTTTAATAGTATTAGTAAGGGATACAAAACGCTTACAAAAATATGAGAAAATTAAAGAGAGCTAAATTATGAGAGAATCATTATGTAACACTTGGAGTTCACGGTAAGCATCCTTTAAAATAAGATTGAATTCACTTTTAAATAAAGCAGCAGCAGCATAAATGATTTTCAAGTGCGAGCATCAATGATCAATGTCTAGTGGTGGAACCAGTCACATTTTTCACTGCGGTTAGTTTAGCTTCAACTATATACTATAGAGACCACATAAACTAGTATAAGCTTGTTATTTTTTATCAGTTTTTTTAAAATATAAATTTTTTTTCTATAAAAAAAATACATATGGGTCGTCAAATGACCCTCTTCCATTAAGGTGGCTTGACCAGTGAGTCAGTGACCACGTCCCCTTACCTTCCACCAGCATTTCCACTTTTGATTTTATTTTAGCATTTATAAGTGTTTTTTTCTGTAACATATTTTCTTATTGCTTTTAGTTCTCATCTCCCAGTTTGTCTTCTCAACCTAAACCACCAACAACGATTATTGTTTTTGTCCCATTAGTCAAGTATTCTAAGATACTTTTCTACGTTACTTTATGCGTTTTTTATATTTTCTGTAAGAAAGGGAATTTTAGCAATTTGTATCCAAATATCATCTTCTTCTTTTTTTGTTAAAGAACCAAATATCATCTTTTAATATCTGAAACTGAACATCCTGTTAACGTACGTGGCATATCAATAATATGCATGATAATATATATCTACCAAGTACTAGTCAGAGTATTGTTAGTTTTCTTTTTGTATGTTCTCACTTCTTAAGATCATTCATCGACGAAATTTAGACTCATGCTTTTGGGCAGACATCTTTTTTATTTGTCACGCTTGGAAGCTTTCTTTAAATTAAAAATGGCCAAA
Organism: Brassica napus; assembly: GCF_020379485.1. Taxonomy (NCBI): domain Eukaryota; kingdom Viridiplantae; phylum Streptophyta; class Magnoliopsida; order Brassicales; family Brassicaceae; genus Brassica; species Brassica napus. The sequence continues at coordinate 21,487,209 of NC_063438.1, read as the reverse complement.
GCTATTTTCGTAAGTTTGACTTGTTGTGACAACAAAAAGGACTAGAATAAAACAAAGAACGACTTGGTAGACTCAGAGTCGTGCTTATAGTATTTTGAAAAATACATTTGCCTAAAATCCCTAAGTTTTGTAGAAATTTTAAGACTTTTAATTACAAAAACATTATTTTTACATAGTAGTTAACATATTCTCTTGATTAGATTTTTATTCTTATTTGATTCTGAATTTCACTTCAGTTTAAAATAACTAAGTTTATGATCAATTTTGATATATTTATAAATAAAACTATAAAGATTCTACTTCTAAAAAACTGTAAATATTTAATCCACATTTGTCTTCTTTTTATATGCTATGAGTTAGATTTATTTTATATATGTATGATAATTTGGTAAAAAAATTATAAAAGTTTGAATATTAAAAAGATATAAAGCATTGGGACCGATCCGGACTTTGAAAAACTGAATTGACTTAAATCATTTACCGGTTTACTATATTTAATTTAAACGATAAAAAAAAATTTTTAAACAGCCATCAATATTTCAATCCAAAGTCTGCATCTTTGTTTTTATACTACAAATTCATATTTTTTTCATCATGATTTTAATATTTTCGTTTATAAAAGTTTGGTGGACTTTTTTATGTAATAATTCAAAACTTTTTAGTATCATATATATATATATATATATATATATATATATTAAAAAGATATCAAGTAAAATGTATTTTTTAATTAGGCCTCCAAACACCTTCTGACGCCACCGCCGTAGACTCATTATTTCTTTTTTTTTTTTTTTTTTTTGTCAACTGATTTCATTAAAGCCTCATGGGCTGAAAGGAGTACAGAAATGGCTTAAGGCCCAACACATTAACAAACATAATATAATACAAAACATTCATAAACACGAGTGTTGGTTGATGAGTAACTGCGAGGTGGCAATCTCCTGGTGCGCATGTGTGACACGTATTCTGAGCCCACCATCCTTCTCTCCACCGCCTTTGACTCCATCGCTGCTGTAGAGAAAATTCTGGCGACGTTCTTCACCTACAACCACCGCAACTTCTCGAATCACCAATATTTTGTACTCCAAGGCACCTTTCACTCAAGCCGAGACCAAATAATCAGAGGGACCATGAGTCACCGATGTTAAACCAGAGGAAACTTAGATCAGACTGAAATATGATTCTTTGTCGGACCGTTTCTAACGCCGACTCTGCTGAATCTATTTCAAAAAGACCTAATAAATCCGTCAAACTCCCCTTCCTTTAGCAAAGATGCTTTACCATATGCCAAAATGGCAAGACTGAGATCGGTAAAGACTGATTCTTATTAAAAAGAAGTAAAGTTGATTCGGTGAACAGGGTATCCGATCAAAAGTCAACGGAATTTATTATGAAGAACAGTGAAAAATGGAGATTATATATGTTCAACCCGTATCAGAGAAAGATGGAATTGATAAACATGTCTGATTTGGGTGAACCTTACACATCAAAATCGCCTATGCGAAAAAGTTATCGCCTATGCGAAAAAGTTATCGCCATAGCGAAACAAAAATTCGATCCGAAGATCGAACACAAAAAAACTTGATCTCAGCCCCTGTGAAAGATATTGATTTGAGAACAGGGGTGAGAGAGATTTTAGGAACGTCTTTTTATTTACTTATTATTTCCAACCATTAATAATGTTAAATACTTGTATATTTTCAACGATAGACTTTTGTTTCTGCCACGTCGTCCATATCCCACTATATAAAAGGGACTATTTTTAAGCTTCCTAAAGCTAGCCACATGCTCAAAATAATCAGGGCCAATCAAATTGCCACGTCACTGCCAGATTAGGCTTCAAATTAAAATCACGATCGGGCTTTCTGTGCGCTAACTCATTCTCCGACTCCGTATTTTTGTTTTGCGCCATCAGCCGAAGTGAAGCCAAACTCAGATAATTCACTTTCACCCAGCCCAGCCCATTAATCCCATCAATCTGATAATTCACTTTATCCCAGCCCAGCCCATTAACTCTAATCTACGTATTGTTGAGACTCAAGCCAAAGCGCACACAGCTTTCTCATCCTCTGAATAACCTAATCGCCGTCTCCCCCATTTACCTTTCTCTCATGACGACCCATCTCAAAGCCCATTCCCGAGCCACTCTCTCATAAGCATAATCCCGTGTTCTAAACATCCCGTGTTAAATTTTTTAAAACACTCATATCTTAGAAATAGTTTAGAAAATATCTTTATATAAATGTTTTTTCTTGAATAATATTTAATTATAATTTTTGTATCTTTTTAACTTTTATAATAAAATTATTGTTTTCAGATAGCTACAAAATATAAATAAGAATTATCTTATTTTAAATTTTTTTGATAATTTTATTATATTATTTTAAAATCATTTATTTAATATTAATATAACATATAAATTTTATATGATTAAAATAAAATTCGTTTTTAATTATATATAAAATTCATTAAGGGTATTCTTTTAATTAACACATTAGCGAATCAGTTAGAAATTAATAATAAATCAATAACCTATCTAAAAGTCTAAAATCTAATAAAATATGACAAATAAGAAAAACTAACTAAATTTTAATATAAAATAGAAATTTAATATTACTAATAAAAAATTCATTTTTAATATATATATATATGTAATATTAATTAAGGGTATTTTTAAATTAATAAATTAGTGACTTAGCTAAAAATAAATAATAAATCAATGATTTAGCGAAAACCTAATAAAAACATGACAAATAAGTAAATTTACTAAAATCCCACTATATAAAAGGGACTATTTTTAAGCTTCCTAAAGCTAGCCACATGCTCAAAATAATCAGGGCCAATCAAATTGCCACGTCACTGCCAGATTAGGCTTCAAATTAAAATCACGATCGGGCTTTCTGTGCGCTAACTCATTCTCCGACTCCGTATTTTTGTTTTGCGCCATCAGCCGAAGTGAAGCCAAACTCAGATAATTCACTTTCACCCAGCCCAGCCCATTAATCCCATCAATCTGATAATTCACTTTATCCCAGCCCAGCCCATTAACTCTAATCTACGTATTGTTGAGACTCAAGTCAAAGCGCACACAGCTTTCTCATCCTCTGAATAACCTAATCGCCGTCTCCCCCATTTACCTTTCTCTCATGACGACCCATCTCAAAGCCCATTCCCGAGCCACTCTCTCATAAGCATAATCCCGTGTTCTAAACATCCCGTGTTAAATTTTTTAAAACACTCATATCTTAGAAATAGTTTAGAAAATATCTTTATATAAATGTTTTTTCTTGAATAATATTTAATTATAATTTTTGTATCTTTTTAACTTTTATAATAAAATTATTGTTTTCAGATAGCTACAAAATATAAATAAGAATTATCTTATTTTAAAATTTTTTGATAATTTTATTATATTATTTTAAAATCATTTATTTAATATTAATATAACATATAAATTTTATATGATTAAAATAAAATTCGTTTTTAATTATATATAAAATTCATTAAGGGTATTCTTTTAATTAACACATTAGCGAATCAGTTAGAAATTAATAATAAATCAATAACCTATCTAAAAGTCTAAAACCTAATAAAATATGACAAATAAGAAAAACTAACTAAATTTTAATATAAAATAGAAATTTAATATTACTAATAAAAAATTCATTTTTAATATATATATATATAATATTAATTAAGGGTATTTTTAAATTAATAAATTAGTGACTTAGCTAAAAATAAATAATAAATCAATGATTTAGCGAAAACCTAATAAAAACATGACAAATAAGTAAATTTACTAAAATTATGGATAATATAAAATATAATTGATTCTTTAATACAAAATTAAAATAAGAGTTTTGTTAAATAAAACATAAGTTTGCCGTATCGGTCTAACAAAAAAAATAATCATTAATAGTGTCGTAGGAATTATGTTTTTCCCATTAGCGAATAAAATTGAAGCATAGTGTTGGAGGATAACTCAACGTGTAGACAAGATTATGGAGATTGACATGGGAGTTGAGGTAACGGACACAACTGTTCTTTCGCAAAGAAACGCTCCTGCTAGACATCCTGGATAAATGAAAGAGACATATCTTGACTTGGCTTTGTGTTAATGGATGGTGACTTTCCAATGCTGTTTGGAGTAAGGACCGATATACACGCACCAAATCACCACTGTAAGCGGAAGCTGAAGGTTTGCTATGGGCAATGCAAGTGATACTGAAGTTTAGACACAGAGAGATGGTCTTTCAATCGACTGTGAACAACTGGTTATGCTTATTCAAAAGGAGAAAGATTGGCCTGTGTTGGACTCGGAGCTCAACGAAATACAGGCTGTATCTAAAGAATTTTCTGAACTTTCTATTGCTTATATTCCTAGAGCTTTAAAATTCCGTATGAATAGCCTAGCAAAAGGTGTCCGATCACGCGCATCTCAATCAGCTTTTGTAAACCTTTTTGCACCAAGTTGGCTAGCCCCACAAGCTAGCATGAGGATGTCAAAAAAGAGAATAAAGTTAAAAGTGAAACTAAATATCTCAATGAACAAATTTATCAGAAGTCCATATTTATGTGGATGTCTATATAGGACAAACAATTTTTTTAGACAATTATAGAATATAGTCACGAAAATCAATCCTAATATATATAATTTAAAAAAACCATCAAAATTTTCAATATTACACCAAATAAGAATATAAAGACCAACTATATTCTCTTTATGTATAATGTGTTGTGGTAAGATTCAAAAAAATTAACTTACTTTACAGTAAGGAAAAACTAGATTTTTAATTCCAAATTTACAATAAAAACATAACATTTTATAAAACTAAACAATTGACATAATAGTACAAAAATATGAAAAAAAAAAACAAAATACTATCCGCGCGTAGCGCGGACAAGAACCTAGTATTGATAATGCAGTGACTTTTAATCACGTTTGACCCGAAAAGAAAGAAAAGAAAATTGTAATTTATGATCAGTGTGACCACAACCTTTCTTCTCACCCCTACAAAAATGTCCCGGACAAAGAAGAAACTGGGCTTATTGGACTATCCTAAAGCCCATTTGTAGAGCGACAATGCTGGATGAATCTTAGCGATGACTTAGTTATATATGTTAGCGTTAGCCCTTGAACCCATCTGAGGGCCTAACCAATCTTGATAATTCCTAGCTCACAGCACCAAATATCTGATATTCTGAATTCGTGCTAACTCCATTTATTTCTCTATTTGAAAAATAACTTTATCATAACCTCACTTTAGGTAATTATTTAACGTTTTTAATAGCCATAATTAGCGAACTTTGTCAGGGAAAAAGGAAAATCCACATAATTATTCCCAATGGCTTATGTTTTCATAGAGTTGAGATTTAAATCCACATAACATTAATACCAATATTCAACCTCCGCTCAACGTAACACATCAGTTTTCACATCAAACCATCCGTATTAATTTATAAGTACGTGTCAGCACTACAATACCATGCATCAAGAAAAAAAGTATGTTCTTGTAATAAACAATGTATAAACTCGTTAAAAATTATCATAGTTATAGGGAACTGCTTTGCCACTGTTTTCACCTTTTACAAGCTAAGTTTATCATTCTTTTTTTTGGTTTGTGTCACTTAGCCAAAATTAAATGTCAATTTTACACAGAATTCAGATTAATTTTGATGTTTAATGCATTTACCCTGTCTGATTATTTGTTCAAAATACCCGGCTAGCAAAATAATTACTTGTCACTATCCTTACGTTATACTTGCATCATTCATGTATATAATATGTGAGTTAAAAATTCACCTACCACACATTCAAAGGGACAACAACTATTAAATTTCCAACACATAAAAATAAAAGAACGAAATATAACTACACGTAAATATATAAGGATGAATCTTCTTCAAGGAAAAAAATAACTATTTTAGCATGGAAAACAAAAGGGAATAATTGAAAATGGCGATGTTTGGTTGCATGAGTAGGAGCACCAAACAAAAATGGATATAAAATAGACTAAAACCCGAAAAGGAAATCAGTTCGTAAATTAGGTCCCCCTCCCAACTTTGCATTTTCATTGGTACAACACTCAACACTCCCATGTTAATTTACACCCCAAATATTATTATTAATCATAACTAAAGCAAATAAATAAAAAGCTACCCTCCTTTTTATGATCAATGTTGATACTTCTTCTTTTCTTTTCTTTTATAATCTTGTGGCTCTAATTTAAAATGTGATGATGATAAACAGTTTTGATGCTCAGTTCCTTTGATGATATTCTTTGCAAGACTTTATTTTGGAACCAAGAAGAGTGTTCAAATACCCAACTTGTAGACATCTAAAAAATAGAAAAAACTCTGGGGAGCGGTTTCTCTCTCTCTAATAAAACTGCTCCACCTTCTCACTAAGAAATCCTAGTTTTGTGTGCGTTTTCCGGCGGCCGCCGCCTCCATCGCGGCCGCCGGACCTTGGTTCTCTCTTGAATATTGTAGGCTCTTCTCTCCTCTGTGCTCTGCGTTGTTCTGCGGCTGAGGGAGCTGCTTCGTCTTGGTTACAGATCTGGTCGCTCAAGCTTAGATCTGGGGTTTTCGGCGGTGGGAATGGCTAGAGGACGGCTGATTCCTCCGACGTAGTCCTCCTCTGTCTGATTTTGGGCTTCCGGTCATTTTCCCGTGACCTAGAGAAGCTTCTCTGAGATGGAGGCGAGTGCAGCACCGTCTAACTCCTCGTCGGTCTCGTCTCTCCGGTGTAGCGTCCGGTGGTAGGCGAGGTTGCGTGTGGAGTTAGGGTTCTAGAGCTCACCGGCAAAGGTAGCTCGAGTTCTCTCCACTCTGTTTGAGGAACTAGTGTTGTGTTCTCCGGTATTGGTTGCATGTGGGTATCTTTGGTGGTTGTGACGACGGTCCAATCATCCCGAGCTCCCCAGTGGCATCACGTTGGTGTCTGGTCCCTGGCGTGCTCAAGCTTCTGTTTTGGCTGTCGTGTGGTTCTTCACCCCTCAAATCATAGTGGTGATGGCGATGTGGCCTGTCCCGCCATCATCTCTTCTCAAATAATCGCACCGGCTTGGCTTGTGTATGGACAGTGGCTTCAGCTCGAGTGTATCTCTTGGTGCAATAGTTAGGCACCGGCCTCCGAGATTTGGTGTTGGTTTTGTCTCTTCCGGAGGAGTTGTCCGGCTACCGATCCATCTTCTCTATAAGGGTTGTGGTTAAATGGGTGTACACGGTCCCGGTAGAATGTAAAAGAGGCGGTAATCTCTGGCGCAAACTACTGAACGACGGTATCGTCGGTCTTCGGCTCTTCCTCGTACCGCCGGTGGTCTCTTCTTCCTTGCCTGCTTTGGGGTTCGTGATCGGATTCTCTGCTGTAGTTCGCTTTGAGTTTTCGGTTGGAAGCTGTAGGAACCGTTGCATTCAGGGTTTGAGGGCGCCCTTCTCTCGGTAGCTCGCGGTAACTGACCGGTTCTCATCTAGTTCTGGAGTTTTAGGTTCGACATTGTCTCGTTATTAAACTGTTTTACTGCTTGGGATGTGTTGTTGTTTGGTCCAATCCTTGCTGCTGTATGTAGTGTGTTTTGGTGTTGTTTTTTCATTTTCTGCTACTTGTCATCTCTTGTAACTTCTGTCAAAAACAAAAATTGGTATAATATTTAACATTTTACCAAAAAAAAAAAAAAAAAAGAGTGTTCAAATATCATCTATATACTATATGCTCTCCGGAGACAAAGAGCTGTTACACTAATTCTAGTCTGTATATGTTGATATTTGATGGTTTCACTTATTATTCAATTTAAAATCCAAAACACTAGTTATGGTTTTTTGTTTAGCATGATAATTAGTTGATAACAAATTTTCAATAGCTTAATTGAGATGGGAGTAATTAGACCTAACCAAATACAAATTCAATCATCACACTACACGTACGTCTTGGATGAATAAATCATGTTAGAGTTAGGTATCCGAGTTTAACATCTAATAGAAATCATATATATATTAGTGATCAAATCAAAGCTTTTAGACTAACAGTTTCTACAAAGATAGTTCAGTCATCACTATACAAATTTGACGTGTGGTTAATATAGTTCCACTAGCTAGCTATAATCGTGTATTGCTATTACTGTATGCTCTAGAACGAGCTCAATGGTGCTCCACGTGAGATTAAGTTATTATATACGGTTAATTAGCCAAATTTTAGCACAAAAAAAAACTACTGTTAATTAGGATTTTTTATTTATAACCGTTCACTGAGAAAACGTTGTGTTGCTATAACAACTACGAATTAACGTCGTCAGTTAGTTAGTATAGTAGACCAAGATTTACCAGTTTTGATTAGAAATAAAGACTTGCTCGGCAATAATTTGGATGAAAGGGCCAGAACATAAAGGATTCAAACGAAACAAAATAAAAAAATAAAAAACTAAAGGAGGCAAAGGCCATTGTCAATGCTGGGGAGGACCATTCCTCCAAGATATGATGAAAACAGACCCCATTTTTTTAGTTCTTTTTCGTTTTGTTAAAATCAAAACAGCTTTTTATAGGTGGCCAATTCATTAAACAACACGTAGAATAGCCTCATGAAAGTTAGAAGATGCTCTGTTTTTATGGCAGCCATGTCATTTTCACAGGCCACTCATAAATAGACACACACCTCTTTGATTTTTTTCACATTCACGGTTTGTGGTCTTTATGTTACCTTCACGTGGCTCCCAGTCTTTTGATTTGGTTTGGTTTGGTTGTTTACCACAAAGAAAACTTGAACCAATTTCGAATGTAATTGAGAATACCGGAATAGACATTTTTTACTCCATAATAGTTGTTGTAGCATGCACCGTGTTAAACCCCCTCAAGGACTACAATAGTGATTTTAAAAGGAAAAAGAAATCGAAGGGGTTTTAAATATTCTTATCGAGTTCAGATAAAAATATAAATTAAGACTACTTACGACAATTTCAATAATAATAAACTTTAAAGGTTGAAGACTAAAGAGAATGTTGTAGAAATGTAGCGGGAAGACCATTTCGAGGGATTGGAAATGGACTGTACTCTATTCCTTTCTCTCCTCCCACCACTTCCCATCTGTTTAATCCAATTAGATAAGAAAAAGAAAGTATGTGTTAAATTTATTCATTTGTATATCAGATGTAAAGCCTATGTTTGAGTTGTATTAGTAAAATTCTAAAAATTTACAATTTATAAGATCGAAATATTGATGTGATTGATTATGCTTAGACAATGCACTGTTATTTTCTCTTTATATTATACAAAGAGAAAAAGCTTTAAAATGGTTATGTGGGTGTGGGCAACTATGCTGTGTTATATAAGATCGTAACGAATAGATCAAATCATCTATTTCGCTAAACTAAAGATCGTGGTGCATGGAACTTAAAAGTATAAATTATATAGTAGATAGGAAGAGTATAAACTTACCGGAATTTCGAAACTAAATGGTGGAGAAAGATAAGAATCTGTAACTTGGCGAGCTCGTTCCCGGGACAAGCATGGACTCCACTTCCAAAGGGCATGAATGTATTTGGCTTGGGATTCACCTTTAAATAGTTTCATTCATCACATTAAGTAAATCGGCTCTCTTATAATATAATATATGTATAGAACTTATCAATATATATTATATTCTAGTTTATCTATTATTACCTCAAATCTAGATGGATCGAAAACTTCAGGATTTGAAAAATATTTAGGATTGTGATGAATATTCCTAAAAAGTGGCATCACTTTCCATCCCTTGGGTATCAAATGTCCTATATACATGCATGTTACAAGAATCATAGATATTAGTGTTTTATATTTTTCTGGACCACAACAATTTTATTTTGGTACATCTCATACGGAAAAAAGAAATAATAGATAGAATGTTCTAGTAGTGTGAAATGATTTAATTAGTACCCTTATATTCAACATCAACCACTGCTTCTCTGAATGTGAAGGATATGATGCTTGCCATCCTCAAGCTCTCAACTATTACCTATGATTACATAACAATAAAACATGAACTTCAAATTAATGATAATCATAAAAACTCTAAAATATAATATTATAATATTTATAAATTATTACCCTATGTGTTAGTGGCATATTCCTCGTTTGTCCCCATGTTAAATGCTTCTTCTCTCTACTGTTTTCTTCGACTAAAGCCCTTTGCTCATCCTACGAACATTATAATGAAATATACATAGATTGAGTATACTAAAATACGTATATACACACAAAACGAGAGGATAAGATTCTACACATGTGATCAAACCTTAACAGCTTCTAGAAGCTTCTTATCATCGTGTAAGTACTTAAGAATCCAAGTTAGGCAACTAGCTGTCGTGTCTTGTGCGGCGAAAAGGACTCCGATGATGTTGTCCGCAATCTCTTCTTGGGTTAGCACCCGACCTTTATCGTCCTTGAAGTCGAGTAGATGACCAAGAAAGTCTGTTTTCAAGACACTTTTCTCTCTTCTTTCGCTTATAATCTCGCTTACTATTGTCTTTAGCTGCTTCCTCGCCTTTTTTTAATAACAAGTTTTAGTCAGCTTGGCAGAGTTTACTTAATGTCTGAAGATTAATTGATTCATTTATTCAAGAGATGAGATCATACCATGAGAGATTTGTGGTAAGATGTTCCGGGGAGATTCATGGGGAAAGAGTTGTAGCCTTTGTCCACAATATTGTAGTTATGTTTCAATATCTCCCTGTAAGAACCCTCCAAATGGCCAAATATGGCTAGAATACCCACATCAAAAGCAAACTGCAAGAGAAAATATAACATTTTTTTATTGGCAGAGCTCAGAGAGAGCTAAAGAAAGTAAGGGAAGGAATTGCATTTGTGTTTTTTTTTTTTTTGGCATTTAGAAAATATATACCTTCTTCATCTCTTTGTAGGTAGTGACAATACGCATACTGGTCCAAGATTGTAAAGAAGATAGGGCAATGTGTTCGATATCAGGAATGAGTTTACGGATGGTTTCAGGGTACAAAGAGGATTGAACAAGTTTCCTTATATGGACATGATAATCTCCTTGGTGGAAAAATAGAGCAGATGGTCCAATTAGCTTCTCTTTGCTTCTCGGATACGTTGGTTTGAACATATGAGCATGAGTCACCAAGACAAACCTTGCCGCCTCTGGGCTAGCCAGCATCACGCAAGGATAGCCAAGGATTCGTGTTTTGAATATCTCTCCATATCTATACATCAAAAGATAAAAACCATTTACTAAGCTAAGAACATAACCAAAAAAGTAACTAGGATTAAGGGCAAGATTTTTTAGGTTTACCTCTTTTGCTTGGAGGTGAAGAAAACATTTGGGTCTTGTGAATAAAGTTGTAGAGTCTGGCCTAAGTAAGGCCATCCCATGGAACCAGGAGGAAGCTTGCATATAGTGTTTCTCTTTTTCTTTCTCTTATTGTTCTTTGAAACCATCATTCTTACCAAAAGCAAGCAGAAGATGAGACTTGGTATAACAAAGAACCAAAGTCCAGTCATAATCGATTATCCAATTTAATATTTGATGCTTCACTTATAATGAAATTTTAGAGGATGGAAGCTTTTTGAACTCTGCAAGAGAAGAAGAGGGAGAAGAAGAAGATATATGGAACAAAACACACACAAATATATGAGAGAGAGGTGGGTATATATACACAAATGTTGGAGTAATTAATAAAGACAAATGTGAGAATATGTATTTGAATTTTATATTAATAATTTTATTATACTTTTTCTTCTCGCCCAAACGTGAGGGGATGACGATTGCTATCTATTCACAATTTTGGTCTCTCAGGCGAAAAAGCTGAATAAATCTAAATGTAGATCTTGTCCATTCTCATTTATGTAGAAGGATATAGACAATTTTCTATTTCAGTTTCTTTTTGGTTGGTAAGTTTGAATATTTGTAAATTTAGTTAATGGGAGCGCTAGAAATCACGATTATTTTTGTTCATGCTGATATAATTACTGCCTTGGTTTTCAAGGTAATGAGCAGTGCAATTAGATACAACTACAAGGTTCCGTAATTTATTAGCACTAAACTATTTTTATATAATACCAATTTAAATCAACTATTTATTATATAAAGAGAAAAAATACCATCTACAAATTTGCATGTATAAAATTCAGGTTCTTTTTCAAAATTTAACAATATGTTACGTATTTACAGTTATTGGAGCTGTAAATTCTTGTAACCACATGATTTCTTGTTTTCCAACATGGATTGACACAAATAACATGGCAACAAACTAAGAATAGACGACCAATAAACGTTAGACAAATATAGAGGAAACAAAATGTATCAAACTTCATGCACAGAATGATCATTTGACTTGCGAAGTTTCTAACAACATCGTCGACAGAATTGTTTTTTTTTTCCACTAACTTTCCTCTATTCAACATTTCTATTTCTCCGTCTATATACTAATATGTACATGCATAGATTAGTAAGGGTTTTATGGCATTTTTATTGGGATGTTCTCAAAGTATTTGAAAACATATTATTTTAATGTGTAGATATTATTGTTGAGCAATATCATCTAAAAGTATTTCTTTTTAAAAAAATATTTTGTTGAAAACTCTCAGTGATCTTAATTATTGAAACATAAATATATCTCTATTTCGGCTGACCCAAAAAAACAAGATCTTTCTTTCTCAACTACAATAGAGGAAATCCACCTTTCACCATTTTAGCCTTCATTTAACATATTGTTTCTCTACTGTTATCACATTCTTAGCTCTGTCTTTTTGTTACATTCTTAGCTCTATCTTTTTATTGAATATTTTTTTTATTCTTTTAATCAATTTTTTTATTGTATTAAAATAAATAATGACGGAGTTTTCTTTTAAGTTGATCAAACCCTACTTTTGCATTATCATAGTAGTGCATAGTTTTAGTGATAGCATGATTAAGTGTGGTTTTTAATTTAGTAGTGGGAACACATATTTCCGGACCGCTATATTGCAAGGATATATGAATGGCATTTACAGTTACTTAATGAACGGTTTGCGTACAAACTGATCAACGACATTATTTATGGTAATTGTTATGGAGATCTCGAATGAAATACGCGTCTTCTAGCCTCTAGGGAGAAAATTTGGAAGGCGGCATAAAACATTAATCATCAATTTCTTGATTTGATTCGTTTAACCTTTCTAGTTTCTAGTTTCTTCTACATAATACGATGATAACATGTATAATCCAAATTTAATTATGTATCTCAAATTGCAATTAGCTTTTGAAGTTTAGGTATCACGATCTAAGAAAACAACATGACAATGCTCGTGACAAAATATTTCCATACAAGGAAGAATCCTTTTCTAGAAGGGATTTGCAGTTTTTAGTAACATAACCTAAGATCGATGTTACCCAAATTGTTGCGTATCATTCTTTAGTCACGTTTTATATGATTGATATATAGACACAGTAAACTGAGATTAATATCTTATTATAATAATTAGTTTAGACATATATTTTGCATCACTTGATTAATATTAACGAAAAATTAGTATGAATGGCACTCTTTTTACACATCCAAATTAAAGGATTGAAACTTTCATTATAAAAATAAAATACTAACTTCAATGTTTATAAGGCTAGTATGATTTTTCTTAGACGAATACATGTATGATGATTGATCAAATGAGAGGTGGCGAATTTCCCGAATATTTATGTCTACAATGAAATATTACGTGAGAGTAAATGAAATGGACTTATGAGGACAAAGTCGGTGCCTTACACATACCAATTGTCTCCGTCTGATTTGAACCTATAGGCTAACGCTATTCACAACTATATATCATCACAAGGTCACAAACATAAATAAATATCGTTATGTATTTTTCACAGTACATATTATAAATAATGTTCCAAATGGTTGTGTTGGTGTATTCTTGCAATAATAGTAAACTTGTGTTTGCTAATAAACGACAATGTTCCACATTCAAAATTTACATGACGAGAAATGGTGAACTTACCGGAAAATATGACAAACATTTTTTTCCACTGAAACTAGGGCTAAACTTATGCGCTTAATCACTAGCTTACAGGCCTGCTAGCTTACCTCATCTGGTGGTGAAAATTTATTTTTAAGACAAAGAGAAAAATGATTAATGAGACGGTTTTTTAGTTAAAAGTTAAGGGACAGTTTTTTATATTTCTCTAAGAACTTTACCGTAAGAATTCCCATTAATTATGCTCTTAGCTTCAGTCTAATGGACTAAAGCAAAATGATACTGAAAAATACTAATATCAGTCTTTGACTTCAAACAAATATGTTTTCCCTAGGATTAACACTAATGCCAAGTCTAATTTATACCTAATCCGTATTCTTATTAGAAAGTAGTGCTATATCACATTCTCTGATAAGATTTTTTTTGTGTGTACTTTGGATTGGATCTTTTTTCTTTTATGAAAGATTAGTTTCGAAAAAAATGGCTGCCAGAAAAAAAAATAGTGGTGACGGACCGACTGTATGGTTGCCGTCAATTGATGAACAAAAACAGAAAGAGAAAATTAACGAAAAAGGAAATAATATTGGGGGAAGGGAGAGAGAATCCAGTATAGTCGGCGTATCGTGTTCACGTGATGACGTGACACAAAGCGGGACCCGTTTATATGCAATACAGCTCAGTTCCATGGCGGGAATCTCTATCCGTCGTTTCCGGTTAACCACTCGGGTCCCATAAACTATAGACCATGGGTCCCCGTTAACACGTGGAAGCTGGTCATGGAGCGTGAGCGCACGCTCGGCAGACATCAGGTGATTTTATTTTCTTGGTTTGATGAGAAAAAAAAACGAGTGTTACTGTTTCGGGGGATCTATTGGTTATGGGTCTGAGATCGTATCGACACAATAAAAAGACAATACCGAACAACTCAAGCTTTGTTGGTTTTGGTCGGATCTGGAGACTTCCATGGAACAGCAACCATTTTTAGTTTTACTTGTATAAGCTATTATTATTTATTATACGAGTTTTTATTTCTCAAGATTACTTCCAAACTAACAAACCGTCCGTAATCCTACACATAAATTTAAAATATGAGTACAATAAATGAATGTTTCTTACAAGCATTTCCATAATATACTTTTCTATTCAACCACAATCTATTTTCCAATAAAACTATCATATTTAAATTTATACTTTTTTATAAAATTATAATACAAAGAATATTTTATTCATGAAATTATATATTTGATTAAACTTTATAAATTTTAATTTTAATTACTTTTACTAAATTATTTGATATATTTTATGTGTGACGAATACCATATCATATAATACAAACTTACTTTTCTACATAGTTTGGTAAAATGAAAATAAAATTAAAAATAAGATTCATTTTGAAGAGAGATAAACAATAAAGTACTTTGGGTACGTGTATATATATATAAATATTAATTATTAATTTATAACTTTAATGAGACTTAAAATATTACTTTATTATATTATCAAACTATGTCATATTTTATACCGATTTAGTTTGGAATCGAATATTAATTTATTGTGTGTTTTAATTATAAATCAATATTAATTTAGGGATTTTTAATGTATACAGCATTATATATCTTTTGAATTCTGATCACATTCTATATATTCTCAGAAAAAGTTGAATATTTATTTCTTCAAAACTCTTAATTTTGATAGTACATGATATAAACATGTGAACAAATTGTCAAACCCTAAAATAGAATTGGAAAACCAGTTCCAAAGTAAATACTTGATCCGACTTAGCAACATTTTTTTCTTATATACTCATGTTCGGTGACGGAACTAACATAATATATAAAAAAAAACTAACATAATATCAGATTGGGTCATATGATATGATACATGCAAACTGTTGTTAAAGATTTATGTTCTTCTTACAAAATATCTGGCGAAATTAGTTTATTGACCTTTGTAAATTCATGTCTATAAAAAAAATTTGTAAATAAAAAATTTGGACAATTTTTTGATTTGTGCGTATCATCCTTGCGCATGGGACAAGTTAATCTTCTATGTATCTTCCATGTCTATAAATTTGACCACCGTAAAATAATGTTCTCCCTCTTCTACTGCCACTGCCACTGTTCGTGTTGATCTGTATAAGAAGATATACAAGCTATTTATCATCAGAGGCTAACCATTAACTAATGCATTTAAATACTGAGAAATTTAATATATTTTGGGGAGAATGAAAACGTAGATGTTTGTGGCCCTGTGGGTATCTCATATAATCAATATGGCATTACGATAAACTGTGTAGTCAAATTGCAGTGGTTGACTTGGCTCCACGCAAATGCTCTCACTCTCTTTCGCAAGTCCTTTAATTTTTGTTGTAATAATTATTAAATCAATAACAAAGGATCCGTTTAATGATTAAAATGTTGGAATCATAGTACTTGACATGCAAGCTAGTGACACGAGTAAAGCCCTTTTTCCTTTTTCTTTCTTTTCTTGTTTCCTTCCCATAACGGTTTTATAAACCTTACCAACTTTTTAACTAAGATTTTTACTGCTTCGGGTTTCATTTCTTTATTTCTCGGTTTCAGTTTTCACTCCCTTTTACTTACTTGTGGTATGTTTTTAGTGTAAGACAAATGTAGATATTTAAGACAATTTTCAAAAGAAAAACATAGGTATATTTTCTTGAGGTCACGCATGGAGAAAATAAAACTTTCAATTGCTTCTTATGCACCATACCTTTAATGATCAATAATGCCTCCCTTTTCTTTTTCTTACGATACACATCCATGTTATGTATTCAGTGTTTGTAATGTTAGATGATATCTATGTTTATATAAATAGAGAATATATATCGAAAGAGAGATATATAAAGTGAGTGTGGGTAATGATTGGGAGGTTTACATGGAGCACAAAGAAGGATGACTCATAGACACTCCAAATTGTTTAGAGACTTTGCAGCATGACATTGAATCTTCTCCTTTTATTCTCTCCTTTTTACTTATAATTCTTCATTTTCTGTACGGCTCTTCCTCTATTATCTTAGTTTTATTCTTTCTTTATATCTATCCACAAACAATAATATAAATATATAGAGATATGCAACAATTACAATTTGATATATATATATATATATATATATATATATATATAAAACATCAATAGTTACATGCATACTGACTAAAGTTTGTAGTTTTAATGACAATATATAGTTCAAATCCGGGAATGTGTGTCTATAACTCATACACGACAGGAAAAAACATTGATCATTATAAGAGATGTAGATGTTTTAAGAAAATAAACACATGTTTGCTATACAACGTGATTAGGTTAACACTAATATTCCCCCACTGACAATTAGTTTCAACTGCAACAAAACCATATATAGTTTGAAGACATGTGTCTGGCTCATAAATGTCGAACAATTAAAGTGAATACAATGTACCCTTAAGTGAATATATAACCATATCAATTATGATAAAGATACTACAAGCTTTGGTCGAAATGTGACAGAAGCATGTTTCAAGTATATCATTGGTCTTTTATTCTTTTTGTGGGATGCACGCATATCACTTATCAGCGATTTTAGGACACAGTAAGAATATGGAGATGAACGGTTTTTAGCCACTTTTGCCATAAGCAAGAATTGAAAATTGTCTTTAAAATGATTAATTTTGGAAAAAAATGTAAATAAATAATATGCAGAAAGAGTTGCAAGAATGGAATTGAAACAAAGGTGAGCAGAAGAATAAGATAAAAGTAAACTCAAAATCATTGCCAAGTTTGTAACTCTCTTCGCTCTACTCCACTCATGTCTAGTTCATTATCTCTTCGCATATATGTGATATTAATCACATAGATTCACTGCAAGAGAAATCGAATAAGAAAAGGGAAAGGGAAAATGTGAACATAAATCATAGTAAACGGAATCCAAGATCTATGGTTCTATGTTATCCATGATATGATGATAATGTCATGTGTGCTTAGTAAATTATAAGGGTGTTTTAAAAAGTAATGGGTCTAAATATCACGCAAAATAAACCCTAAGAACTTTTATCAAACTTATAAAAAAAAAATCTGAATCGGTTGTACGAACTAGGTATGGTTATAAAAAGTTCCAATTTTTCGTAAAAACATTTTGTGGTTTCCCTAAAATTATAAGAATTAAGTTGCGATACTAAAAAATTCTGGTATTAGAGAACTTTTCTTATAATTTAGTGTATAATTTAACTACAAATACTGCATTACTGCTTGTTAAACATAGACTATACAGTACAACGGAATAAAAGCACTGTTGTTTATGACTTTATCTTATCCATGAAAATTATAGGGAAATTGGAGCCTATAGCAACGAAAAAAACGGTAATCGGTAGAGTAGCTATTTTACCTAATACACCAATATACCATGCATCTTTTATATAATAATACTATTATGCCCTCTAACACAACCGGTAAAACCTGTAAACAAAAAAACACTAATGTAATAATACTTACCTAATACACATACATCGTGGCCTTTAGAGAATCACATAATAAATGGTTTCTTTTCCATTTTTGATCCACATGGTAACCACCAAAACCATTTCTGAAGTAGCTTTGCCTAGGAGATGCCCATCTGCAACGGCTCGCTTGGCTACTGACGGAAAGCTTTGTGCATCTGAAATCTATGGAGTCGCCGTCAACGTAAACGACACCGCCGCGAGGTTTGTCAACACTTCCTTTAATTGCCTTAATCTCTTCGGTTTACGAGGCGGTTACATGTACTATTCCCATGGATATCGTCAGTTACACATATTTTTTTTGCTGTGAATGTTCTTGAATTGATCGGAGAAGATGAACAGTTTTTGTAAAATTATATTACAATTTTTTTTTGAATTATATATCTGTACAATTTTAAAAACCTATTATTATATGCCATCTGCTGTCAAAAATAAATATCATTTAGCTTAAACAATTATTTTAGTTCCATTTTTTATATTTTGATTTCAGAACCAATATAACCTACATCGATAAAACAATATTTTAAAATGTATAATTAAATAAGGTTCTCATTAATGAGAATATTTACAAGACTGTCATTCTCTTAGACTAGTTTATTAACAAATTACAACTGCAAATTTTGTTTGCAGTCATCAAAACACCTACCGACCTAGAATCAAGAATGCGTAATCCTCCCACACCTGGTTCAAAGATCCAAAGTTAAAAGGATTTAATCGGTTGATTTGTAAAACGATATACATTTATCAAGATAAAGACAGTGCAAATGACACAACAACATGAGACAAAAACTAAAGAAGAAGAAGTTGCATGATGAGGCAAAATCCAAAAAGACTTTTAGTCAAAGATCATGCTCGAGGCAAATCAGACAGTGGGTTCTCTGTCAATGTAAGAGAAAATCTGATTTATAGATTTTCCCACTTACATTCCATATCATCATCATCATGACTTGTATAAAGCTTTTTTACACACATACAATGAAAGAAACAAAGGAAATCTTTTTTTTTTCTTGTAAAATCAGAAAACATGTCAAACAAGTAAAAGATCCATGCAATATTTTTTAACTCTGTTAAAGCTGATGTGAAGATGTTAGTGTCTCTACACAATCTTCTTGAAGATATGAACCAAACAAGACAAATAAACAAATTGTTATATATATTTTTTTTGAAGATACACTTTTATCTTTCAACTTAACCAGGTCTGAATAAAAAAACTTAGACAAATACAACTTCGAATTTGGGACAAGGGTTACTCTGTATGTGAGTACTAAGACTTGAGTTTTTTCCGAATTTGAAGTTGTAAAGGGCTTGTCTTTGAGTCAGACCAAGCGGGTACATTGCGTATACTCTAAGCACACCATCTCCCCTTAAGCTCGCGGGCCTTTCCTTCTTCCATATCGGTTCATGTCTAAGAGACTTAAACTTTGTGAGAACCGCAGATTCCAAAGCTTCCAGAGTCAGATCACCATCCCTGTCCGAACATAGCGAGAAGAACAAGTATAAGTAACGCTCCAAGCTTTAGATTAAGGGCTGAACAAGCAAATTAATACTGGCTTTACCTTAAAAAGATGGATTCCATATCAAACGTGCCTCGTTCTCTAACAAACAAATGATAAACTGTCTCTGAGCCTCTGGTGCATTTGCAGGGTCGTTTCTTGAACTCATGACTGTTCTCTTCTTGCTCACGGATCCTTGTAGCCACGAAAATGCAGAGACGGCAAGAGGAGTGTACAGCAGCCATATCAACAAGTGCCTTGAAAGAATCTGAAGGGCCTTCATGTTTCCATCTAAAATAAAAATAAAACAAAGCTTGTGAAGCTTTTCATTATGTCTGAACATGTTTTTTTAATATTCTACATTTACCGCACCTTAGCATCTTATTATAGGCGTCAGGATTATCTGCAAGATACTTCATTCTCTTTGCAACTGGCTCTATATCAGTCATCTGTTTAATGTGAAGGATTGAATCAGGAGATGGTGCAAATTCTTGAATATTTGGAGCACCAACAACCACAGGGACAGATCCTATAAGCAGAAATTGATCATAAGTTGCTCTTTAGAAACAGATAACAGGATAGGCTCAACGCTCTCATATTGATGATCCACGTTATATAGTTCTGCCAATCATCGTTCTTGGATTGAAATAACAATTAGCTCAGACATGCAAGTTGACTACCAGTGGCTAACCTAGTCTTGGGCATATTATTCAAACCCGAAAACCGGAGCGAAACAGAACCGAGAAAACCGAAACTGGAATGAAATTTACAAAAACCCAAACGGTTCCTATTTCTCAGAACTGAAACCGAATATCCGAAATATAATTAATATATTAATTATTATTATTAAAATAGTTATTTATAAAAAAAATGATCCAAAACCACAAATCTTTATGGTTTTTCCGGGTTTAACTCGGGTTTCGGAGATTTTTATGTTTTTCGGTTTTAATCCCGAACCAAATACAAATTATTTCTAATCCCAACGCTGAGCTAACCAGTGGTCGTCTGCTCATATAGTTCTCTTCGACGCAAACAGTAAAGTTGAAAGATCAGCAGATAGAGATGGAGAGATATACATACCAGCGACAAGAGATTGGAAGAACTTCTCGGTGACATAATCCTCCTCATTGGTGTTCTCAAAAGCTAGACTGAACTTATAATGCTTAAGAGCTTCAACCTTCTCCACTGCAAACAATTTAAGTTGTATTGGTTCAAGAACTTCAAAGATACGGTCATAGCACGGAACATTTCGCTAGCAATGACTCAATACATACCTCTCTCATTACGGTTCCGGTGACAAGTACCATAAGAATCAATCGTAACATTCGCCTCCATCAAGGCTTCAAGAGCTTGCAGCCTAAAATTCTGAGCAATACAATTGGAAATGAAAGCAGCAGCAAGAGCTTTCTCGGTCTTTGGTTGCACTGGAGCCATAACATCATACTCCGCCCATGAGAAGTACCCAACGGGAACATCTGATGACAGACTAGTTGTCATCACAATATCATAACCCTTCCTGATGAACAACAGAACATTAAAAAAGAGTCAGATAATACTTTTTACGAGGCATTCTACATGTAGTCTAGAGAGTATTAAAGTCCTGTAAAGATTGTGCTTACCCACCGTCGTGCCTGAGCAAGATTGTTCTGAAGGTAGTATCTTGCTGATTCCATGGAACGTAGTATACTGAGTGTTCCAGGTTGATGACTTAATCCAAACGCTGCATCTGGGGTTTTATTTGATTTCATTCCAATTGCGCAATCAACTGAGCACGATTCAAAGTCCTACAATTTGTAGAGGAATGAAGTCATTCAGAAGTAGAAATTCCCCAAGGATCCCACAGGGAAAGTTTAGTTCTTTGTTTCAATAGATTACAAATACTTGTATCCCAAGCAATGCTTAAAAAAAGTGTTCTAAAAATCAGTCTAGGCAGCAAATAAAAAAATCAGTTTAGACGTCCGCCTAATCAATTATCTTACCGCCTAGCTATTTTTTGAAAAACATTGCTTATTTAAAGCTCAAAGACTTTTGATCATTAGATGGTCTGTAACAGACCCGGACACTGTTATCATCATCCATCATCTAACAGCTAGCTAACAACAAGCAAAGCCTAAATTTTTGAGTAAACTCAGAATAACATGATCAGATCAAAGTGGCTTAATTGCCAAAAAGAACATAGTATTGAAAACAAACATCTCACATTCATCATTCTGATTCATGTATGAATAAAAAAAAAACAATTGAGAAGGAATGTAACCTTGTCACCACCGTAGATAAAGATGGGATCTTTACTGAAATTCCTAGCGTAACTCATTGTATCCTCTCTCTCCAACCACTCCTCGCACCTCTCCATTCCCGACACATTCTTCAAACCGGACGGTTTAGTCGGAGATTGCTTGTCCGAAGGCGACTTGGTGACAAAACCCGTTAATGTATCGAGCAAAGAGGCGTTATCGAGGCGACCCATAGACGCGATCTCGACGAGGACGACGATGGCCACGCAGATTGGCAAAAAGCTGGAAACTTTACGGCGGAGAGAGGAAGGGGACGAAGAGGAGGCATTGGCTACGGGTAATCCTTCGTGGGTCGATCCAATTTTGGGTCCTCGGAGATTGGAGAAAACGCCCATCTATTGTTGTTATTGTTGTTGTTGTTGTGTCGATCAAATGGCTTTGAAGAATTGCGATTGGGTTTATTGTTTTAGGTGTTTGGTTGT
Organism: Brassica napus; assembly: GCF_020379485.1. Lineage (NCBI taxonomy): Eukaryota > Viridiplantae > Streptophyta > Magnoliopsida > Brassicales > Brassicaceae > Brassica > Brassica napus. The sequence continues at coordinate 21,464,563 of NC_063438.1, read as the reverse complement.
TGAGGAAGAGGATAAAGTTGCCATCTTTGGTTTTCGAAGTCCATGTTCATGGCCGCATGGGATATTATTGACTCAATAGTGTATACGTATTTTATTTACATTCATTTTTTTATTTTATTTTGGGATGGAATGTGTTTGTGTTGGAACCATGTTTTGATATAAAAATGAATATTTTGCACTGCAAAGAACATGGGGAATTCAATCCGTATCAAATCAAATCAAAGAGCAGGTAAACGAATTTTAGTTTAGTGCCCAAGGCGGCGGCTAAAACCAAACCATGTGAAGCAGGGATGTTGTAAGCTATATACTACTTAGTCTCATTTGATCTTGAACAGTGTACCCTAATACTAAAAACATGGCGCATATTGGGTTTTGAGTTACGAGCACAACAGAACCAACCATTTCAAAGAGAAGATGAGAAGATCATTGATCAGTGGAAGAAAGGCAACCCCAGCATTTGGGATGTGTATTAGACTATATACAATGGTTTCAAGATTCAACACCCTCCACTTCATCTTTTAACACTCAATGTCATATTCTCTTTCTTACACATCATCATTCAACACACATTTTTATCCACTACAATAGTCTTATTGAATAAAATTAAACACTTTATTTTATTAATTAATAATTATTTTTTTCTATATCCAAATTAAATAAACCTAGTCTCTATTTATAGATAATTTAAAAAGATAAATTTTAGTATGAGAAATAAAAATAAATTATTTAATTTATAATGAAATTAATTAGTTTTAAATAACTAAGAAAATATCAAAATATCAAAAATCTTTAGAAAGTGACATGTGTCGTTGGTGATCCCCACTTTCTTCTTATTCAACATGTTGAATCTTTTCAACACCAATTAATTCACATCATCAAATTTTATTTTTCAACACCATCATTGTAGAGATTCAACTGTTGAATCTTTTATTCAACACCCCCATTGTACATAGTCTAATAGAGGATTCAGAGCACCAGTGTACTTTAAGAGAAAAATTAATTTATTTTTACAGGCAATTGTTCCAGATGGAGATGAACTCTACTTGTCACTTCAGTCTGAGTTTCTTTACATTTGTTTACTTTGAGAACAAAAACAACATACTTGTGCAACTTACAGATTTTGAACACTACATAGTCCCTTGGGTATTGAGTTAAAACTCAGTAATAGGACTGGGCACAAGAAGGTTACTTGCAATTTTGCGTGTACTTGCGATTTGACTTGCCTTGTACGAATAATGAAATTGTTGGCTTGTACTTGCCTTGTTAAAAACGAGGACTTGCTATTTCAAGTACTTGATCAAAAATAAATCACTTGCAAGCTACTTGCTTTGTTCTATTACTTATTATTTACGAGTATTTGTGAACTATTTACGAGTTTTTTGGAATATTTAAGAACTATTTACTAAATAATACTCTATTAGAAATAGACATAAAAATTTGTTTTGTTTATTCTACTTGAAAATTTAGTTATATGATTTGTTATTACATGTTACTTGTTTAGAGAAGACATTTTTGTTATCGTATAAATTATACAATGTTTATATCGAAAGATGCATATATATTTTTTATTTGTCTTCTTTATATAATACTTGACTAGAAGACAACGATTATTTAAAAATCAAGATGAATACGAAACAAGTAACAAGTATAAAAAGAGTAATGAATAACTGAAACTGAAATTATTAATGGAATTGTTGATTCCACTCATTTCATTTATTCACTAGGGTTTATTTTGTGAAACAAAAAGAATGAATTTTTCAAAGGATTTTCATTTTTGTTTCATTCCAAAAATGAAATATATGGAATTGTTTTGGAATGGTACTCATTGTGTCTGGTAAATATTTTATGGAATATATGGAATTATTTTGAAATGGTATTCATTATAACTGATAAATATTTTATGGAATGTTATGAAATGATACATTCCAAACAAATCTATTCCACAAAATTGCATTCCAGTTACAGCCAATATTTGTGTCGAATCTTAAATACAAGTAAAAGAAAAGACAAATATAAACAAATAATTAATAGATCATGTAACAAATAGCAAGTAGTGGGGCAAGTAACGGGGCGTAACGAGTCAAGTACTAAAAATTATAATGATACTTGATACTTAACTTGGTCTTGCAAGTAATGAAAATTGTCGATTTGTTACTTGCCTTGACAACACTGAATACTTGAATTTTCAAAGTGGATACGAGTCAAATAGCAAGTTTAAGGCGAGTAACGAGTAATGATGCGCAGCCCTACTCAGTACTAGCCGGGCAAAGCTTGAGTAACCAAATGATGATCATCTGTACGAGTCGTGAATTGCGATGATTGCATAAACTTGTATATTGAGACTGTATCATGGTTTTATCATGCTCGCTCTAATAACGTCGGTCTAACGTAGCAAAAGTAGATGTTTCTTATTGAATATAAAACAGAAAATCAAACCAAATAATGTAATTAATTTCCTAATGAGGAAATAATACAACTTTTCTGTATATGGAAGTGATGATCTTAGAGTCCACGCAATAGTGCCCTTTACTGTTTTGTTTTAAGAGACTGGTGTGATAATTTCATTGGCTTGTAAGTTGTAACCAAAATGGGCACTCAGAAAGAAAGCACCACCACTTCTATATGATAAAAGGGATGCTTTCTACAATTTGAGATCCTTCATGATCAAATAAAGTAAACACAAAATAATGTAATATATTATCCTAGATCACAACTATCCTTAAAATGGATCCATATCATAAATCTATATTATCATCTGGTTAACCTTAATCACTTTGTGAGATTTATAGTCTTCTCCCCTTATCTATCTTTTATGGATAATATCTTATCTAATATGGACATTTAGTATGGTCTTATCTAATGGGTGAAATTAGCAAATTGTTGAAAAATAGATCAATCCTTATCGCCAACCATTTTGAAAACTATACATATATTTTATAAGTAATTCAGTAATTGTTATTAATATACCCAAATATTCAACATTTGATTTAACATTTGATTTAACTAAAAAAAAAAAAATCCAAGCACGATCTCCAACCACTCGAATCCTCATTGTCAGAAGGCAAAAACAAAACGAACGGTCCATAATATTCCAGGTTACGTTATCTAATTGGCTAATATATTAAAAGCATAAAAAAATTAAGAGTCTTTTTTATCATTGGTCCACTATGTTGAAACAAATAATGAATATCTAATTATAAATTATAATGTTAAAGTATAGAATAAAAAATAAATAAAAAAAAAAAGAAAATTTGGGAGAAGAGAAAAAGAAAAAAGCTTTCACCCTTTAAAATGGCGGATCGTGTCGAGATGGCAACAACACACTTGTCGTCTCACCCAGCAGAGTCTCTGGTGGTTTCTCCGTTGCGAATCTAAATTCTCGAGAAATATAATTAGGTAAGGTAAGGTACTATATATTATTAGACCTGGTCGGATCTGTCTTTGTCGGATTATCCACTTGACATGTCTTCTATGCTTAACATCTGTTCTTGTTTTGTTGTTTGTGTGTGTTTGAATCAGATTAAATTAGTAACCTAGTGAAATTACAGTCAAAAGAGATAGTCTTTTCGATCTGATTCTAGTTTTTTTTATTCAATCGATTACTTAAGAGAAATGGGATTTGCTTTTCCTCTGGATCTTGGAGTACATCTTTCTCATGCTTGTTCATGAAATGGAGTTTCTTCCTGCATTAACTTTGCTTAATTATTATAATTTGAGAGTCCTCTGAAGATACAGACAAGATGTGACAAGTGTTCTGTTCAGTTTATCTCTGTAGCAATTTTGCTGATATGGTTCATATTTATGGGTCGTTGAGAAGACACTGTATCTGGTATGAACTCATTTTGCTCAAAAAGTCTTTTTCTTTTTATTGCATAAACGTTATCTGAAGATCTTCTATTATTGATTTGACTTTCATTTGCGTTTACATGTGTGTGTACACATTTATTTATGTGGTTTGTCTAGTTTTGTTGCTTTGCTTCTCTTTACTTACTCTAGATATGGTTGTGAACATGCAATATGTGTCACTTAGCTCAGATCTTTTTTAATGTCATGGATTCTTAGCATTTTGTTATCTACTCTAACTTCTTTACCTTTGACTCTTTTTCTTAATGGTGTTTAACCTCTTAAAAGGAAGCGATTTAGATCTTTGGTTTCATTGAAGAAGCATAAGGAGTGAACCAACACAAGGAATATGGGAACTCACATCAATTTCAACAACTTAGGAGGTGGTGGTGGTGGTGGTGGTGACCCTGGTGGGGAAGGATTCAACCAGATGAAGGCAACAGATACTGCATATCCCTTGGCGAGACAGTCTTCGCTTTACTCACGAACGTTTGATGAGCTTCAGAGCTTACTAGGTGGACCTGGAAAAGATTACGGGTCGATGAACATGGATGAACTCTTGAAGAGCATATGGACTGCTGAGGAAGCTCAGGCCATGTCCATGACCATGACTTCTTCAGCTGCTACAACGATGGTGCAACCTGGTGGGAATCTCCAGAGGCAAGGCTCGTTGACGTTGCCTAGAACGATTAGTCAGAAGACTGTTGATGAGGTCTGGAAATGTCTGATCACCAAAGACGGTGGAGGTAGCAGCGGAGGTGGCGGTGGTGAGTCTAATAATGCGCCTCAGAGGCAACAGACTTTAGGGGCAATGACACTTGAGGACTTTCTGTTCCGGGCTGGAGTTGTAAGAGAAGATAACAACTCTTCACAGCAGATGGGTCAGGTCACCGGAAACAATAACAACGGCTTTTATGGTAACAACGGAGCTCCTGGGGGATTAGGCTTTGAGTTTGGTCAGACAAATCAAAACACCATATCATTCAACAATGCTACAATGCAGCAGCAGCAGCCACAACAGCAGTTTCAACAACAGCCACAACAGCAGTCACGGCAGCAGCTGAATCAGTCACTTCCACAGCAGCAGCGGGTGCCTCAGACCATTTTTCCTAAACAAGCAAATGTAGCATTTGCTGGGCCGGTGGGTATGGTCAACAAGAGTTTTAATGGGGCTGTGAATAATTCAATGAACAATACTAATGGTTTAGCTAGTTTCGGAGGAACCGGGGTCACTGTTGCAGCAACGTCTCCAGGGACAAGCAGCGCAGAAAACAACTCTCTGTCGCCAGCTCCTTATGTGCTTAATCGAGGAAGAAGAAGCAATACTGGTCTAGAGAAGGTTATCGAGAGGAGGCAAAGGAGAATGATCAAGAACCGAGAATCAGCTGCTAGATCAAGAGCTCGAAAGCAGGTTAGTAGTAATAACCTTACCAAACCGCAAACGTGTTCTTTCTATCCTGAACCACTTGAAGTACTAAGATGTTTTTATCTTCCATTACTCATTAATTGCAGGCTTATACCTTGGAACTGGAAGCTGAAATTGAAAAGCTCAAGAAAGTTAATCAAGAATTGCAGAGAAAACAGGTATCTAAATCGACTACCTGTCACTGTTTCTTTGCTTCTCCATCTCAGAATATAGTAGCCGCTTGGTTCTGAAACTGAGCTATTCCTCTTATGTTGCAGGCTGAAATGATGGAAATGCAGAAGAATGAGGTAACTATTAAGAACTTCATTTGTTTTCATAAGTTTTGACTCTGCAGCATCATAAGAACTAAATTGAAAAGAAAAAACATAAAATCTCTAATGGTTATTGGTATCCAGATCTTATACTTGTCAACATTTTTTTGCTCCCCTCTTCCTTTGATTATCCTGAATTTGATTATGTTGCTCACGACTACTGCTTTTTTGAATTAGCAGCTGAAGGAATCGTCGAAGAAACCATGGGGCAGCAAAAGACAATGCTTGAGAAGGACACTAACCGGTCCATGGTGATATCAGAACAAAGCAACAAGAACCAGACACCATTTGGCATGGGATTAATGTAATAGACAGATAGTGCTACATGTGCAGGAGATTAAGAGAATTTTATTAAATGGAAATCTAGGTTACATAGTAGGACAAGTTTTCATTATGCATAAAAACATATTTTGTTCCATGGCCTTCATTAGCCTAGTGTTTAGTCTTTAGATGATAATCATCCCTTTTGTGTTTTCTAGTTTATAAAAAGACATCCTTGTTTATATATATCACTCGACTCTGTTAGAAAACATATATATATATATATATATATATATATATATATATATATATATATATATATATATATATATATATTCCAAAAAGATTGCAATTAGAAAACAAGTTGATTATCCAAAATACCAAATTTCTAGGACTTAGACTCAAAAGGAGAGACCATTCGGTGGAGAGCCAGTTTCAAGCAGGAAACTCCTGCTACAATGCGACCTTGAAGTAGTACTAGAGGAAGAAGCCAACCCTGAGTCACCACCACCTCTCAGTGCTGACCTCCCTTTGTGCTCTTCAACCGCCATTGCAAGCTCCATATGCAACGGATCACAGCTTTCGCACAGCAGCCTCAAGACTTGCTTGATCGATGGCCTTGCTACGCCTTCTTTCTCAGTGCACCATCTCACAACCGCCACCACTGTTTCCAGCTGCTCACCGTCTATGCAGTCTTTGATTCTCGGATCCACCAGATCCACCCGTCTTGATTCTGACACAAGTAAAGGCTGAGACATTTCCACCAGATTCCTGCCTTCGTCGACAGCTCTTCTCCCTGTTATGATCTCTAGCAACACCACTCCGTAGCTGTACACGTCGCTCTTCTCTGTCAGCTCTTGTGTTACAACATACTCTGGATCTACATAGCCTGAAACAACTCACATATTTCAAACTGTTTTAGTCTTTTTAGATTGAACTTTTGGTAAGCTTTCAAGACAAGAATCAGTGATGTTCCTTTGTATCTACAGACCTGGAGTTCCACGGATATCAGTATTAATAGGTTCAAAACAAACGGAGCCATCTCTTGAAGCATGTGCAAGGCCAAAATCTGCAAGCTGCATTGTAAAAAGGAAAATTAATTTCCTTATTAGGTGAAACTAACAGACAAGTCAATGAGAAAGATATGTGAGACACACCTTAGCAACAAAGTTGTCGTCGAGTAATATGTTGCTTGACTTTATGTCTCTGTGACATAAAGGTGGGTCACAGTATAGATGAAGGTATTCCTGAAAGAACAGATAAAATATCCAGACAAGAACAGTAATAAGAACCATATAATATCAGTTTGATGAAGGCTTTAGAAATTTACCAGAGCATTAGCCACATCGATTGCGATTTTCATCCTAGTTGCCCAACTAAGTGGAGGTTTCTCTGTGGCTACACAGAAGTGAAGAACAAAGGTTCAAGATTCTGAAGCAAAAGTCAATAACATAGCACAAGAAAATCATGAGCATACAATGTAGATGATCCGTCAAGCTCCCATTGGCCATATACTCGTAGACAAGGAACCTCTCGTTCTTCTTAGTACAAAAGCCTTTCAAAGCAACTAGATGGCGGTGATGCAGCCTGGCGAGAAGCTCAATCTCTCTGCAAAACTCATCATCCGCTTGTTCAGAGCTCCTCTTCATCCTTTTCACAGCTGCAACCAAACCATTACTAAACTCACCTCTATGAACAGTCCCAAACCCCCCACTGCCAATCACACTGCTGAACTCTTTAGTTGCTTTCCTTATCTCCCTGTAGCTAAATTTCCTAAAAGCCAACGAACTGCCTGCAAACAAAAAACAAACCAAATGCTTGTTTCTTTAACTTTCTCAAAACATCATCACTAGAAGAGAACTTCACACACCTTCATGAATCATCATCACTTTAGGGAGGGAAGAAGGAAGCGTCTTCGTTAGATTATGATCCTTGCTCTCGGAGTCATCATCATCAAGCTCCCGTTTCTTTCTCTGGATAAGAACTATTAACACAGCGAGCATCATGACAGAAAACACAGTAACAGCGATCCCAATAGCCGGAACCACCGTCAAGTGATAACCATGGTGACTTCTTCTTGGAGACAAAACAAGATCATCATTGCCACTTGGACTATCAGCTACCACTGGAACTGGAGAAGCTTCTGGACTCAATGGAAACTCTGAGCAGAAGACATCAAATAAATCAGAAAAAAAAAACAAAACAATGATTTATGAATGACAACTTGACACATACCTGGAGTGGTGGTAAGCTCAGACACGTTAAAGAAGCAGCTAGCAAGCTCAAGAGCAGAACTACTATCAACACGGCTAGCTAAAGCAGCGTAGGTCGCATCCCTACAAGTACTCATCTTAATGTTATTCCCTCTATCCACCAAACTACGAATGTAAGTGATACCAGAGTTCAAGCAGCTCTTGCAACGAAACGGCAGCTCGCAGTTTCTTGAAACATCTCCAAACTTTGGGGACTGAAGCATTTGAGTAACAGTGGTGAGACCCTCGCAGTCGTAGCTAACGAGAATCTTGGTCCCTAGTCCGCAGAAGAGCGTCGCGTTCGTTGGGATGCCGTAGAGCTCCATGGTTCTTGAGATGGTGGTGATGCAGATGGAGGTCAAGTCTGGTGCCACTCCGAGATCCGCCGTGTGGTTAGCGTAGCGGGAGACGGATACGGCGACGAAGGCGTTCATGTAGCGGCAGCATTTGGCTCTGTCGGCGTTGGTGGAGCAGACGGAGGCGACGAGAGTGAAGTTTGATGAGGTCAAGTCCAGTGGACATTCTGTGAAAGAACTCACAAAGGTTAAAAACTTTTTTCAAGAAAATCAAGATTAGGATTAGTAGTTAACTCTCTCTCTCCTAATCTAAGTCTTGAAACATTATAATGCTAATCAAGAATCAAACCTGCTTCTGTTGGTGAAGGCAGTTGATGGAATCCAAGAACTGAGATGAATGTGAGCAAGAGAGCTTGCTTGTGAAGCACCATGGGGGAAGAAAGAGAGAGAGACTTTACTAAAGAGAGAGGTCAATGGGAAGAGTCGCCTGAGAGAATGACAGTTGAAGGCAATGTTTTAGTGACAATGAGACTGAGGAAGAGCCCAGATTTGCCTATTTTCCTTGTTACTTATGAAAACGACGAACCCACAAGAGATACCCCGTAATTTACCATTCTCTTATGTTTTTAGCCGCAAAGTTCGTTCATTTGCTTAAAACACCCACATGAATAATTGAATATATGCTTTGTTCCATCTTCTAGTTATCGAATATATTGAGATTTGAGAACTTTTTATGTGTGACCCTTATCAGACAAGCATTGTTTTCTACTTTTTTGTAAAAACTAAACTTTATCTACATGAAAAATACTCCCCTTATTTTTCTTGCTAAATACAACTTCCCCTTTATATGCATAGCATAATTAAACATAATGATTGCAATTGTTTGGTGTTTTGTAGCTTTTTTCCTACTCTTCCAAGTGGCTATAATGTCTTCGCTTGATTTTGGTTTCACAAAATCTCATATCATCACATTCACAGACTGTACAACAATAATTTGTTAATTAGAAACACCATAGTTTTTGTTAATACTAAGACATATAACAACTTTTCTGAAACAAATAAGGCAATAAGTAACTACTAGAGTTTATTCCGCACATCATGCGGGTATATTTTCATTTTATAAATATTTAATTTTGATATTATTATATAAATTTAAATATACAATTTATATCTTAGTGTTATGTATTTTATAACTTTTTAATTTTATTGTTTAGGTTACTTATTACTTTATTAATATAGGAGTTTGTTTTATACATTTTACCTTTTTTATTACATTTTCGAGTTTTCATAATTTCAAATAATCAAATAAAAAATATTTTTCAACATATGATTTTTGAAAATATATAGCTGTAGAAATAAATTTTTAACATATGTTAATAACTTCATTTGTATAAAAAAAATCTGACATGATTAACAAATTTGAACCCGTTTTAGTGGTAGATGATAATTTATTTAAATGAAAGCATTATATTACTTAATTACGAAATTAATTAATGCAATATTTAATAAAAAATATTTAAAAATTTAGTAAGATTTTGTTAGATTTTTCTCAACAGATTTTGTTATACCTGAAAATAAAATTCAAATCTATAGTTACAATTAATTTATTATTAATATTTCTATTAATTATTATGTCATATTATGTGATTAATGAAATGTTCCTAGGTAAACTTCTAAATAATAGATAAAAATGGTACTTCTCTTTTAATAGAGAAGATGTCGTAGAGGAATCTCTAGTGCTTCATATACATCTGTATATAACTACAAATATATGTCCGCTTTAATAAATTCAATTATACTACTATATATATATACTTTGTGGATGCAATAGGCTACGTAAATGGTTATATGAATTCAACATCCTAACTTACATTTTTTCACAATCCACGTCATCTTCTCTTTTTTTTACCTATTAATTCAACACCTATACAGATTTTATCTCTACAATGATTTTGTGTAATACAATTCAACACCCTAATTCTTATTTATATAACTTAATAGCCACATATCAATTCAAAAATTGATTGTAATTAAAGTAAATAATTTAAAATGACATACTTAAATATATTTTATTTTATTTATATTTATATTCTTTACTATTTTAGAAAATAATATTAAAATAATATTTTTAAACAAATATACAATGACGTAATTGAATTCAGAAAATTAATATAAATAAAAATAGAAACTATAAGAAAATTTTGACATTTTTATTCTATATCTAAATGAAATGAAACTAGTCTCTATTTATAGATCTTTAAAAATGTTAAATTTTGGTATAATTTTTATTTTTAAATAAAGTATTTTACTATAAATTAATTAAGTTTAAATTATCGGGTGAAAAAAAAGAACAAAAACTAGATAACCAATAATAATAAAATATGTTAGGGGTGGACGTTCAGATACCCGTTCGGGTTCGGATCAGGTATTTAGAATTTTCTGGTATTTTGGTATAGGGGTACAAAACTCGTTTGGGTATTTTTATACTTCGGGTCAGGTTCGGGTATTTTTAGTTCGGGTTCGGTTATTTTGGGTCGGATTCGAATATTGAGATTTTGAAAAAAAAAATTATATTTTTCATTTTTAGGTTTATTCTATTTGAAAATATAGATTTCACTTAAATGATTTTTTATTTTTAATAGATTAAATGATTGTTAGATTTGGAGATATCATTTCAAAAATAAATGAACATTAATTTGGCTATTGTTTTGAATTTTGAATATAACTTTTGTTAATACATGAAATAAAAAACTTGACAAGTATTTTAATTGATTGACAAATCATTTTTTCCGTAATTATATGTATATTATATGATCTTAAAGTATGTATAACATCAATATAAATATTTTAAATAAAATGAGAGATGTAAACAAGAAATATAAGGGTAAGTATACATATGTTCGGTTATCTTCGGATATTCATTCGGGTTCGGATATTATCTGTTCGGTTTCGGATATCCAATCTCTCCTAAATCAGTATCCGTTCGAGTATTTTGCTATTTCGGTTTGGATTTCGGTCATGTTTTTAGGTCAGGTTTGGGTACGAGTTCGGGTATCAGGTAAACTGCCCACCCCTAAAAGATGTGTAAGGGTGGAGTCAATTTATTTGGATTCAACTAGTTGAAAAAAATTAACGCTTGTGAATCCAGGTATGATTTTTTCAATTCAACACCTACATTACATTGGTTTAAGCTGTTGAATAATTTATTCAACAGACCCATTGCTGATAGTCATATGACACACAGATTTTCCAAGATCCCCTTCTTTATACTCCTTCAGTTCCATAATATAGAATGTTTTGCTTAAAATCATGAGGATTAAAAAACTTACATTTTAGAAACTAATATTATTAATAATATAAATTTAGAATAACTTAGCCAATCATAAATAATGTAATAAAATATTTTTGGTCAACTAATTTTTTTTAAAAATTAAAATATTTTTAAAATATCAAAATATCTTATATTATGGAATATTATTATTTTTTTAAACGTTTTATATCGTGGAAGAGAAGGAGTAGTATACTGTATACTAGTAGTATCCATCCTCTGAATCCATGTAAACTATGTTGTAGCGGGCGGATCTTCGAAGACGTCAGTTCAAATTTATCTTGATCAGATGAAGATACTGCCACCTTCTAGTTTATAATTAATTATCTTATGCTCTTCATCATCAAACACCTCTAAATGTTAACATGCGGGACATTGTATATGTCATTTACAAGATAATGATTAATATGAAAGTATATATTATTAAAAAAATCAGATATCATGTCGTATAATATTGTTATCCCTCATGTGAGGTTGTTTTTCTATAGATTTGGACCGGCACAAACGTAAGTTTTATAAGATTAATAAAGCACTTTAAAAAATGTAGCTGGCATGCTATTTATAACTAGATATTTTGTTATACGATGATGATAGCGGTCACATATATTTTTCCCTTTTTTGGGTGAAATATATTATTTTAAAAACAACAAAAGAAAAATTTCTTAGGAGTTTTTGTCAAAACTAACCCACAACTTGATTTTAATCCCAAACATATACCCAAACTTGAATCAAGTGCAAAACTAACCTAAAAATCTAGTGAAATTACAGTTCAGCTCCTTGTGACCAAACAAAAAAACAGAAGCCATTTTTACGAATATAGCCCCAGTAAATCGTCTGAGTCGTCTAAGATGTTGGAAGTCGTCTGGACGACTGAAGTGTAAGTCGTTTGGTACCAGTTTATTTTAAAAATAATTTATAAATCTTGTAAAAAAATATTTTGATGCGTGAAAAATAAAAATCAAGTAATTATAAACAGTTTTAAGTGATATAAATTAAGATATGATAAAATTGATTTGTTTTGAAGATAGATGAGTGGAAGTAGTGAATCATGAAATACTTTGGTTTAGGAGTTTGGCAAACATATGTTGTAGTATTGTATGTATTGTTAGGGTTAGATTTTGGAAAACTAAAATGTTTTTTTTTAAAATTAGTTTTCACCTATATATGTTTATTTCTGTGTATAGTAAACACTTTTCAAGTTTGATTTGGTTTTATGAAGTGTTTAATTAGATAATTAAGTTTAGGGGTTATGTTTAGGGTGTGGACGACTTATATTTCAGTCGTCTGTTGAATAATTTACCCGGACGACGTATATTTCAGTCGTCCACAGCGTACCGAACCTTTAATTTTACCAATGTATGTTTTAACCTAACATGATCATTTTACTCAGACGACTTACATTTCAGTCGTCTGGTGAAAAAATTAAAATAGACGACTTACATGTAAGTCGTCCAAATATTCCCGCCTAAAAGTTTTTAAAAAAAATATTTTTCCGCTTAAATAATTTAAACCAGACGACTTACAGTCGTCTGGAAAGTCTTCTATTTTAGTTTCCCGCTAAAAATATTAAACTCTTCTGGACGACTTACATGTAAGTCGTCTGTTTTAATTTCTTCACCAGACGACTAAAATGTAAGTCGTCCTGGAAGTCGTCTGAGTCAAAAATATTTAACCTAATTGGATTTTTTGTCTCCCTATATAAAGAAAAATTTACACATTCTCTCTCCCCCTCTCAAATGACTGCAACCAAAATGTAATGTTCATCATTCTAAAACTCTCCAACCTCTCTCTAATCTCTTTGACTTGAAAACACCAAACTTTATATGAATTTTTCAGTTTTGTCTCATGTATTTCTTACTAGTCTATCTCTTTTGCAGGTTTTTAATCAAATGGTACTCATCTTCCACTAATTTAAAGGTAGATCTATTAATTTTAGATATGTATTTTTGTGTGTTCTATAAATGTAGATTTATCTAATCTTCCACTCATTTTCTCTATTTATAAGTCATTTGAACGTTTTTGGATATGCAGGTTTTTCAGATCTGGATTTGATATGCAGGTTTTTCAGATCTGGAAGATTTCTGGGACGACTTACCTGTTAGTCGTCTGGAAGTCGTCTGGACTTCTTAGAAGTCTTCTGACAAAGTCGTCTGGACTTCCAGGAAGTCGTCTGGACTTCCAGGAAGTCGTCCGGATTTTTCTGAGCGTTTTGGTAAGTTCTTATGTCTGATTTTTCTTCATTTGGTAACTTCTTGTTGTATAAAGTTCTTAATTTTTTTCCAAACTAAAACTCTCCAAACCCACTCTAATCTCTTTGACTTGAAAACACCAAACTTTATATGAATTTTTCAATTTTGTTTCATGTCTTTCTTACTAATCTATCTTTTTTGGAGGTTTTTAATTAGATGGTACTCATCTTCCACTAATTTAAAGGTAGATCTATTATTTTTAGATATGTATTTTTGTGTGTTCTGTAAAGGTAGATTTATCTAATCTTCCACTTATTTTTTCTGTTTTTAAGCCATTTGAACGTTTTTGAATATGCAGGTTTTTCAGATCTGGATTTAGTATGCAGGTTTTTCAGATCTGGAAGACTTCTGGGACGACTTACCTGTTAGTCGTCTGGAAGTCGTCTGGAAGTCGTCTGGAAGTCGTCTGGAAGTCGTCTGGACTTCCTAAAAGTCGTATGTACTTCCTGTAAAGTCGTCTGGCAGTCGTCTGAACTTCCTAAAAGTCTTCTGACAAAGTCGTCTGAACTTCCTGGAAGTCGTCTGGACTTCTTAGAAGTCGTCTGGACTTCTTAATAGTCGTCTGGTCTTGTCTACTCAAGTGGAATCCAAGCTTGTCTTTGTAGAGGAATGATCTATAATAGTTTTGTTTGTGGTATGTTTTGTGAATTGCATGTCTACTCTTTTAGTTGTGAATTTTTTGTAAAATCAGTAATATTGTTTTCCAAGATGTATTAAATGTGCTAACAATGTGTTTACACATTTACAAATCAATGAAATAATAGACTTCAGTAGCCTTTTTCTTATCTTTGGATCTCTCATATGCAATAATAAATTCCAATGGCCTTTTTCTCATCTTAGTAAACAAGAATGTTGGTAGCTTCATATTGATACAACATTTTAAGAAGCATTTAACCCTTCTTCAACCTCATAACAATAGTCATCATTATTGTCTATAACAATAATACTTAAGAGATGGAAACAAACAATAGTAACTAGTCAAAGCATATCATATTTTTTTATAAGTTTGCGTTGAAAAACTTAGTCAAATTTAGTAAAACTAAGGGAGAGAACATATTTTGTAAATATGAGTTTTACATATCTTGAAGTTACTTATCACTCTTAAAAATACAAGTTATTGAAAAACTAACGTAGAAGACTTAAAAACTAGCGGAGAAGACGCGGACGACTTCAATCTAAGTTGTCCAGACGACTAAACTATACGTCGTCTGGTCAACGTAGAGGTTATTTTTGCAATTGACTTTGAAATCTGTTATTTCGGACGACTGAAAAATAAGTCGTCTACTATTGTTTGGTTAAAAAAAACTACAAAAAAACTAGACGACTTACATTTCAGTCGTCATAGGTTAGTTTTGCATTTGACTGGATTATTTCAGAAGTTTGACTTTTCTGGACGACTTACATTTCAGTCGTCTAGTGAAAATTAAAATAATAATATTTTTTTAAAAGTAGAAGACTTACAGTTAAGTCGTCATAGGTTAGTTTTGCAATTGAAAAAAAAAACTTCAAGATTTAATTATATACAGACGACTTATAATTCAGTCGTCCATGAGACAACTGAAATGTAAGTCGTCCAGAATTTACGAGGTTTGACCAGAATCTTGGAAAAAAATCATGGACGACTTACAAGTAAGTCGTCTGGTGGACGACTTACAAGTAAGTCGTCTGGTGGACGACTGAATTATAAGTTGTCTGTGTATAATTAAATTTTGAAGTTTTTTTTCTCAATTGCAAAACTAACCTTGACTACTTAATTGTAAGTCGTTTACTTTTAAAAAAATATTATTATTTTAATTTTCGACAGACGACTGAAATGTAAGTCGTCTGGGGAAGTCAAACTTCTGAAATTATCCAGTCAAATGCAAAACTAACCTATGACGACTGAAATGTAAGTCGTCTAGGTTCTTTGGAAATTTTTTTGAAACCAAACAATAGTAGACGACTTAACTTTCAGTCGTCTCAGGTTACAGATTTCAAAGTCAATTGCAAAAATAACCTCTGCGTTGACCAGACGACTTCCAGGTAAGTCGTCTACAGCCAGACGACTTCCAGGTAAGTCGTCTACAGCGTGACGACTTCCCAAGTAAGTCGTCTGACGAACAGATCTGGAAAAAAACTCGATGTCATACCTTAAATTGGTGAGATAAGTTCCTTAACATAAATAAGGCTTCTCCAAGCACACAGAATCACAAACGAAAGTCACCCACCCAGAATCGTTAGCTTCTATGACTCTATGAATCATAAAATTTTTAGAATCAAAATCTTGGGTTTTTTTAGCTCATTGTGGAGAGAAAGTGAGAGATATGTTGTGTTTAGTTCACAAGAATGGAAAAAGAAGAAGGGTAAATCGATTTTGGGAGCATTAAGAGCTTCAAATTGGTTGTTCATGGTGGTTGTGGTATTGATAACAATGACAATCTTGTAATTACTTGAAGATGATGAGGGTGAGAGAGTAAAGATGTCATTTTCGAAAAAAAAAAAATTAATGGTATTTTCGTAAATTATATGAACTTGTGGGGTGACTAGAGCAAAACCAATTTTCAAAAAAAAAAGGTTAGTTTTGTGTTTGACTTTAAGTTGTAGGTCAATTTTAAAAAAAGTCCAATTTCTTATAGCAAAATGGAATATAAAAAGCATGAAGCCATCAATACAAAACGAGAAACCAAAAGAAGCATCTTCTCCTCTGGTAGCTAGCTATTAATATCACCATTGTCTCCGAGATACCCGCAACTTCTTACCTTTTTCTCAAGAAAAAAAGATAAATTTAGACTTCTAAGTTTCTATTTTCTTCTTTGTTGGCAAATGCAGATAACCAGTTGAAAGTCTTTTGTATTTTACAAAGTAGTTTCTTCTTCCCAAAATCCTTGGGGGGTTAATTCTTTTTCTCTTTTCAAAAGTTTTATGGGATTTTGTAGCAAGAAAGAAGACAATGTTTCAAAGTCTCACCTTCTTTCTAACAGTTCTTCTCATTCCATGTTTTCTCATCTTTAACCCTTCCTCTGCCCTCAAGGTAAGGAAAATCGTAACAAAGTGTATTCTCAAACTCATCAAGAATGTATCACAAATTGTTGATCTTTGTGTGATTGGTAGGAAGGAGAAACATGCATCGTGACCAAGAATTGTGATCAGGGACTACACTGCGAATCGTGTCTCTCAAGCGATAATTTTCGACCTAGATGCTCCCGAATGCAAACCGTTAACCCCACCTCTAAGGTTTGTTCTTTTTTTTTTTTTTGTGTTTCCTCTCTTTTCGTTTAAACATTTAGGTGATATATATATATATATATAGGTATTTGATTAATCGATTGATTGATGTTTATATGTGATAAAGGTGAAAGGGTTGCCTTACAACAAATACACGTGGTTGACAACACACAATTCATTTGCTCGAATAGGTGCAAGATCAGGCACAGGCTCTATGATTCTTGCTCCTTCCAACCAACAAGATTCAATCACAAGCCAACTTATTGTAAATATTCTTCATAAACTCATTTCAAATATTTCATTCTTTCCTTCAAAGAAAAGAAGTGTACTTCATTCTTTTGATAAACCCATTTTAAAAGTTAATTTCTTTAAATTTGATTATATCTTTTATTTTATTCTGTGGGTTTCCAGAATGGTGTTAGAGGGTTTATGCTTGACATGTACGACTTCCAGAACGATATATGGCTTTGCCATTCTTATGGTGGAAACTGCTTCAACTACACAGCGTTTGTAAGTTCCATGGATTCACACACATAAGTCAATCGGTTCAAATGTCAAAAATGTTTTTAATCTGGTCGTTGGTTCGTATGTAGCAACCGGCTCTTAACATTCTACACGAGTTTCAAGTGTTTCTAGACAAGAACAAGGATGTGGTTGTGACACTTATCATCGAGGACTACGTGAAATCTCCCAATGGTTTAGGCAGAGTGTTTGATGCATCCGGGTTACGAAATTTCATGTTTCCGGTAACAAGTATGCCTAAGAACGGAGAAGATTGGCCTACCATCGATGAAATGATAACTAAGAACCAACGGATGCTGGTTTTTACGTCAAATCCTCAAAAAGAAGCTACTGAAGGATTCGCATATTTATGGAAATACATGGTAGAGAATCAATGTGAGTCCATCTCTAAACAGTTTTTTCCTAATATATATTTGATACATTATATTATTATTATTATTATTTAAAACTGATATGATGTTATGTTTTTAGATGGAAATGGAGGCATGAGGCCTGGAGTGTGTACCAATAGACCAGAGTCAGCTGCTATGGGAGATCAATCTAGATCACTAGTTCTGGTAAACTATTTTCCTGATACTGCGGATTTGATGGGATCTTGTAAACAGAACTCTGCTCCTCTTCTTGACGCCATACAAAAATGTCAAGAAGCCTCTGGACAACGCTGGCCTAACTTCATTGCCGTTGATTTCTACAAGGTGTGTAAGATAATGTGGTTAGAGTTTGGTGAGATTTGATCTGGTTTAAATAATGTTAATATGTATGTGTGTGGTTTAGAGAAGCGATGGTGGAGGAGCTCCAAAAGCAGTTGATGTTGCTAACGGCCGTTCACTTTGCGGCTGTGACGATATATCCGCTTGTAAGGTTAGTAGTCTATGGTTCTTTTTTTGGAATGACTAGAAGGTTTTCAGTCCAAAATATCTTATAGGACGAGATCTATGCCATGTTAAATTAACTTTATTTAAGCGAGCAAATCCTTCATAACAGAAATCAAACTTATGACCAAGGCTGGATCTGAGAATTTGGGGGCACAAATATTTTTTGAAAAACTTTTATAAAAATCTTTTTTTCCCATAATCTGGAGCCTATTTTATGTAAGAAATCTATAAAAAAATTGGGGACCCTATTTATGACCCGTTAGATTAGTCCCTCGAAGATAAGTAAATATGAAAATATAATGGTTTATAAGGTTTCAAACCTGTGATCTTCACGTTATTCGCACTATATGGATTTTGCATGTCATAGAAGATGTTAACGTTTTTGTGTGTGTATGTAGGAAAACATGCCGTATGGGACGTGTGAGAAACGTGAAGAGCCGACGAAACTGGATTCGAAACTCATGATGATTGCGAAACTTACAGCCGATGCTACCAAACCGACCCAACTTGGGCTTTCTGTGTTTGTTGTAACCTTTGTCTCACTTCTCTCATTTTTTGGACATTGAGGGTTACTTTATACCAACTAATATATGTTCCGGGTTTCGGTTCACAAAGAACCAAACCCGATTAAACTCGATACGATCAAGACAAAACTTATTTTACTTGTAATGACAATACACACATTGCATTTATTCAGCAAATCACACTTGCAATATAAAAATAAACATGAATATCCATAATTACGTAAAAAACAATTTGGTTTTGTCTAAAGATTCCGAATCCGGTTCGGGTTAAGAGCACGGTATGATACTGGTGGCGAAGCCTGACCGTCTAACTCTTCTTGCTCCGGTTTAATCCGGTGCGGGGCCTTATCACAAGGCATGTAAAAGAAAGACTTGGACTTAGGACACTTCTGTTTTCGCATGAAGAATTTTGCGCACTCCCATGGCGTTCTCTGATAAGGAAGGTCTAGAATACAGTTCATGCGAACGTCTAGAATCTTCTTCTTGATAAGTTCTCTACATTTTGGACCAACCTGCGTGAAGTAATTGAACGAGAGTGAAACGTTCTTGAGTGCTGAGAGCTCGCATACGATCTCCGGTATGGTACCGTAGAACTTGTTTCTAGCCAAGTTGAGCTGTTCCATCTTGTCTAGGCATCCGAAAGAGTATGGAATCGGACCGGTTAGCTGGTTAAACTCGACGTCAAAAACCGTAGCTTGGTTAAGCTTCCCGATTTGGTATGGTAAGCAACCGGTTAACTTATTATTTAAGAACAGGACTTCTTGTAGGGACTTGATATCACCTATGCTTTCGGGAATAGGACCCGTGAATCTGCATCACGTCACATGAAAGTCCAACGAACCTCTTTAGATAATTAATTTATATAGACCTAACACCTAACCTACTACAAAAACCAAAACAGAGTAATTAATGTTTTAATGAAGAATGTCTAATTAAATTTCTAACGACTAAACACATATTTTGAAACACTTTTAGATTTCATTCAATGAAACTAAATAAATTGTGGAGCTTTTGTGACCTGTTGTTAGCGAATGTGAGGTAAAGAGCAGTGATGGATCCGAGATTCTCGGGGAGTCTCTGAACAAGATTGTTGTGGTTGAGGAACAAGACGTCTAGGTCAAGATTGAAAACCTGAGGAGGCACAGAACCGGAGAAAGAGTTGAATCTAAGATCGAGGAACGTGAGGTTGGTTGCTTTTAAGACAGAGCTTGGAAACTCTCCGGAGAGCTTGTTGTTGCTGAGATCAAGCTCGAATAAGTACTTCAAGTTGCTGACTTCGGGAACAGCGCCCACGAAGTTGTTGCTGTTTGCGTGGAAGATGGTGACTTCTTCTAACTTGTTGAGGAAGTTATCTAGCCTTAGTTTCTTGCCTCCGAAGTTAAACTGGTTGAACTGGATGCTCGCGAGTGCGAGATCGTTTGTTCCCGGGAACTTTGCGCACTCGAGCCCTATGTACTTGTCTTCGGCGCAAATGTCAGTGCCTACCCATGTTTTGAGTATCTTCTTTGGATCATTTTCGACTAGGTTTTGGAACTTCTTGATGACTGGATACACTTTCTCTATTAGTGGACTAGAGAACTGTGGCGGAGGTGGCGGTGGAGGAGGAGGCGGAGGACAGTCTTCTGGCTCCGGAGGCGGCGGTGGAGGACAGTCTTCTGGCTCCGGAGACGGCGCAGGAGAATAGTCATTGGAGCTTTCACCGCCGCCGATGATGATTTCAAGAGCGTTTCTGTCGGTGATGAGGTTGTTTCTTGTGGCTAGAATTGAAAGAAAGTGAAGAGACAGAAACAATAAGATGAAAGAAGAGGAATGGTTATAATTTGGGGCCATTGGTGAAAGGTTTGATGCGAGCTTTGAGGATTGGCTTAGAGAAAGATTAATTATATAGAAAGAGTGTGAGCAAAAGTGAAGCTGTGAAGTCAATGCAGATGTATTATTCTTGTTGGCAGCTTTAGAGCATATCTATAATAATAAAACAGAGTTTTCTCTCACCTTAGCCCTCCACATCATTCTTTAGGGGTGGGCATTTGTTGACATATGTCGCCATTTAATTGGTTACGTTATTTTTCTTATTCGATTTGGGCTCCGTCGGAGGAGATGGCTATTTAGTTTTAATTTCATGGCCTATTTTGAAGCCCACTCATTGGTACTTAGGGTTTTCCCGTATCGTCTTCTACCTTCTCATCCTTGACCGCAAGACGCAGAGATTCGAGACTGTTCAATATCCCTAACGCCAGTCTCCAAGGTCTCTGTTCACCCTCTCGATCACTCTCAACTTTGGTAATCATCTCCTTGCTATTTTTTATTTCAAAAATTTTGGGGTTTGGTCTCTGTTTGTTTTGTGGGATAGTGTTGGACGATCAAAAGATTTATCTTTTGGTTTTAACACATTCTGATTATAATTTTATGTGCAGGAAGATGACAGGCTTTAGAGTATGTGATCAGTGATGCTACTGAGCCAAACCTGTTCGTCTTTCGTAAGCAGAAGATATATTGTTCTGACAAGGCTAACGTATAATATCTTCGACGGTACTATAAATCAAGCTCCACAGCTCTGTAGTGTCTTTGCAGCTCGAGTTGTATGTTTTTTACCCTTTCTATTTATTTTCATGTGTTGCTTAGGGGAAGAGACTAAGTGAAAGTTGTCTGATTTTTGGTTGCATCTAAAGTGTTTTTGTTTTCTTGTCTTTCTCCTTTAGGGTCTGGCTGTTTTTAATATTTTGAAAGCTTTCTCTGCTGCTGCATCGAAGTTGGAGACCATTAGGCAGGGTAAAATTTGGTTTTCTTCAATAAGTTGGTTCTGTCTCAGTTTCATATGATGTAAATCTTTTCTGCTACTAGGAGTCAGTTTCAAAGTTTGTTGCGAGCGACTAGATAGGTCCACAAGACTGGACTGAGAGGTGTATGAACTGCTTTTTATGTCCATGTGATCAAGGTTAGTCTTTCTTCTTTCTTTTTTTTTTATAAACACAGTCTTTCTTCTTCTCTAAGAAAGCATACTAGGTTGAATTTATCAAGTACATGTGTATCTGTTGTTCTTTGTTGTGATTAACTTCATCAATCTTATGATATGATCTATGGTTTTCAGTTGATGCTAAAAACCAGAAAGCGCCTTCTGAGACAAAGCCCCTGATAGTACACAAGCTTTCACACCACTTGTCTTTCGGTAAGTATCTCTAATAAAAATTATTTATTTTTCCTTAGATGGGGTTTGTGGGTAGTGCTGGGTTCGCGGGTCAACCCGCCCCGACCCGCCCCGCCCCGCTGCGGGTTGAATCATTTTTTCGATTCAAAAACTCGACCCGCATAACCCGCAACCAAAAAATTTCATATCCGCACCCGCCCCGCCAAAACCCGCGGGTAACCCGCCAAACCCGCGGGTAATATTAATTATATTAAAAATAGTTATTTTAATTAAAAATGATTATTTTCTAATTATATAATAATTATTTTAATTAAAAATAATTACTTTTTTATTTATATAATAGTTATTTTTAAAAAATACTATTAAAATAATATATTTATAATTAAAATTATATAAATATTTATTGTATTTTTATATATTTTACGAAAAATGTTTTTTTTTTTGAAAAAAAACTTTTTTATTTAATTTGCGGGTTAGCGGATACACGCGACTCAAATTCGGCTGATCCGCACCCGCCCCGCTCAAAATACTCTCGACCCGCACCCGCACCCGCGATTTAAAATTTTCAAATGGTTCGACCCGCACCCGCCCCGCGACGGATCAAACGGGGCGGGACCCGCGGGCAATGATTAAAATTTCCAGCTCTATTTGTGGGTTTGCTCTGTGACGAGGAATTGAATTTGAGGTTTTTAAAGAGGATGTCTTTGTAGAAAACAGAAAGCAACACCTTATGCAAGTGTGCATATCTGTTAACCTCCATCACCTTGGGGTTATTCATATGCTATTTCTGAAGATAGTTTACATTTCACTGATGCAGCCTCTTTTTTTTGTGCTGTTGATAATACTGTGAGCATGCGGTTTATGAAAACTGGGAAACACGTACGAATCGGAGTGGACTACTCAACTGCTACCTGGTTAAACACGTAAGTTTATTTCCATGGAGTAACATGTAATGTCTGATAAAACATCAAACTAATTGTGGCTGTTACCTGAACGAAGGGAGCTAGGATATAGAGCATACTTGGTTTGGTTATCTGAATATGAATGACGGTGGGCTTCACACTTCAACCACTTCAGTTAAAACTCCAGTTTTTAAAAATTGTATTTGGTCAACCTATGCGCATGGAGAGAGGTAATCAATTCATTGTCCAAGATTATATTCAAAGGTCATGTCCACTTTGACTCAAGTTTGAGCAAGCTCCGAGAGTAAGGATCGAGAGTCCAAGGGATATCAACGTTGATAACCGCAACAATTTTCTTTTTCATTCTGATATTGACGGTTCTTTGTTTCATCAGTGATCCAGGAAGCTACATTATTGTATGAGACCATTGTCTATACGTACATACGCATATGGTGAAGATTAAAGGGTTTAGCTTGGATTCACGTGTCTGTAGGTCATTATTTATTCAATGCACAAACACAACTCAAGTGTTTGAGTCTAATTCTAATTTGGATGCCGTCTCTACTTCTCTCTCAGGTTCATTGGTTAAAGAAGCTGGTTCATTGGTTAATGAAGTTAAATGGAATACTTTCGGTAGTAGTTATGCTGTCTTAGACTCGGGTTTAGGCTCTGAGATGGGTGATCCTTCTCAAAGGAGTCTAGGAGGAAAAGCAGTAAAACCAACTCAAAACTCAATCTCTACCGTAAGTTCAATTTCTTCTTAATTATTCAAGGACTGTTTATAACCTGAGGCTCTTTTCTCTGTGAACAAAAGTCTGGAGCTGTGAACTTGCGGAAAGTCAACAGGGTGAGAGGCCATTGGAGTGCAAGCAAGAGTGACTAAACTTCTTATGCGGTAAAGAAGATTGGCTTATTTATGAAGAAGAGTCAGGTCTTTGTGTTTAGCAAGTTGCATAGTCAGGTGTGGTTTGTATGAAATATCAAGCTTTGAAGGGTGATTTGCTTTTAAAATTTGGTTATTTGGTTTGGGTCTGCTTTTTCATATGTAATGTGTTTCTGATCATGAACCGGTTTGAGCAAATACTATTTGTCCTCTACGTATGGTAAATATATTCTTACGGGTTCTCTCAGTTTGTAAAGAAAAAAAGTGTGCTTCTGTGTCCATCTAACAACTAAGGATCCAAAACAACTTACATACAACTTACATCAATTGGATGTTTCAGAAACTTCTTTGTACTTTGGAAAAATTGCATAAACTTCACTAATCTCAGAACTTTTATTTTCATTTAATGGAGACTATGTAGATTTTTGCATCTTATTAAGACACCAACTAAATTTCGAATTTTGGAAAGAACCTCACAATGATGTTAAAAGGTGTTAAAAACATATAAAATGATCTCACTTATTTAGTTTTCTCTGTATTTTTCAAAAAAGAGAGGTTTTAAAATAAAAAGTAAATTTTCTTAAAACAATGAAAGTTCTAAATAATAAATGTAAAAAAAAACCCATTAATATGAAGTAATCTATCATATATAAAAAGGTTTCATTGGAAAATTTCTTAAGCCATATTAATAAAGATTTAGCACTACCAATAATAACATTCAGTAAGAAAACACTCTCAATAAAATATGTCAAATAAATTATCATAAATGAGTTCAAAATTGTTAAAAGGTGTTAAAAACATATAAAAGGGTCTCATTTATTTAGTTTTCTCTGTATTTTTCAAAAAGATAGTTTTTAGAATAAAAAGTAAATTCTCTTAAAAGAAAAAGTTTAACTAATAAAAAATATCTTAAAACAATGAAAGTTCTAAATCATAAATGTAAAAGAAAAGTAAATTCTCTTAAAAGAGAAAGTTTAACTAATAAAAAATATCTTAAAACAATGAAAGTTCTAAATCATAAATGTAAAAAAAACATTAATATGAAGTAATCTCTCATATATAAAAAGGTTTCATTGGAAAGTTTCTTAAGCCATATTAATAAAAATTTAGCACTATCAATAATAACATTCAGTAAGAAAACACTCTCAGTAAAATATGTCAAATAAATATCATAATTTTTGTACTGCTGAGTTGAATTTGAAAACAATTTGTAGAAAGTAAGTAATATTCATCCTTTTGTACATTATATTATAAATGTAAATTATTATTAATTAAAACATCCACATGCCTTTTGTTATGCAAGGATTTATCGCACATAATCGTGTACGTCATTATGAAGCTTTTCTCAAGCAGCTCCACTTCTATAGCCTCACCAACTTCTTCGCGAAGAAAAACGTAGGTCTACCACAAATACACGAGTTACTTTGTTCACATCTTTATTTCGAATCTTTATTTCGAAGAGGGAAAAGAATATCCGGATAAGTTATCAATTCAAATCCGAACAATGATAGACCATGATTAAAAATTCACTTAGTGGATTCAAAATAGAATCGGAGACAGAGACAAAATATTTAACATATACATCCACAGTGGAACCCTTAATTTGGTGCTTTAAGAGGATAATCACAAACAAACACATGCATTTACGTGCTTTATTTTGGAAAATCAATTTTATTTTATGTTTTGAGTTAAATTATATTTACTTTGATGCAACTATCAGCTATTTATTACGTTGTTATTTTATTAATCTATAAAACCCATTTATGCTATTTTTCTTTGATTTAACCAACTACAAAACAAAAGTAATACACTACTATCACCAATCACTATCAAATAGATCAAAAAGTCAGTTATCAACTTATCACAAAACAAAAGAAAACAGAACATACGAACCCGGTGCGTAGCGCCGGAATACCACTAGTAATTAGTAAAATCTAAAAATGAATTATTCGTTAGAATGAAAAAATATTAATGTAATTAAATGTCCATTTTGTAATGCCAAAGGGTGGTTGCATACATGTGTAGCTTCGTTGGTCTTATCATTTTTCTTCCGTCAACGGCTTATTCTAAATGATTGTCGTACTAATATTAAAAAGTGACATATATTCTTTAGTATGTGAGTGGCAGAAAGATAAGTAATTAATATGTGCAGAAACTAAATTATTCACGTTAGGTGATTAAAATTATAAACGTTGGTTGGATAGAGCAGAAAAATGATGTCGATCGGTTCAACCTGAATAACCAAACCAAAACCCAAAAGTTTTGGTTTGGTTCGTTTCGGTAGTAAGATTTTATCTTGAATCATCGTTAAATTTACTTTTTATATATTTTCTTTTTAATATATAGCATATATATATGTTTATGTAATAATTTATTTTTTGGAAAATCTGTACATTTAATTTGTAATTTTATTTTATTATTAAGAGAAATCTATTGTAGACAAAGATTTTATTTGAGATATATAAGAACAAGAAAGATGAGAGATTGTTAATCGCTCTTAGCAGCAATCACTTCGAAGCATCTGTCTTAATACAGATTGTCAATCGCTCTTAGTAGCAATCACTTCGTAGCTTCCGGCTGAACTCCTCGGAATCATCCAGGACATCGAACATCTATCCTCTCTATTTGTTTTTGTTTCTTTTAAGTATGTTGAGAGATTGTTAAACTCTCCTGCTGATCAACTTGCAAAAGCTACTCTCTGTACGGGTACTCTGGTTTCTCCACCGTAGATTTCGAAAGTGGATTTAATATAAGTATGTGGTGTTCAAAAAAAAAAAGAACAAGAAAGATGAAGTGTTCTTCCAAAAAGTTAATGGAGCCACGACCGGCCTTGACTGATTATCTTTCCTCTGACTTCTTCTTGTTAGCAAGAAAAATATAGATGAAACGTTCGCTGAAGCATCATTGGCTTTTCCTTTGTTGAGTTCGTCGTACTCGTACGTAGTGAATAAAAAGAAGAGAAGGAAGAGAGAAGTACTACAAGAAAAAAACATGGCGTACTGGTGGTGGTGGTGGAGGGAACCGAGCATTTATGAAATGGCGGAAGCAGGGTATACGTTGCTGTACGTCGGTGATATTGAGCCGACAGTGACAGATTATGTTCTGTTCGATGCGTTTTCCCAGGCAAGTCAAGTTAGTTCTGCTCGTGTTTCCGGATATTCGATCACCAGGAAATCTAGCTATGGCTACGTTAGCTTTCACCATTCTCGTGATGGTAACTTTTGATTTTTGGTTTTACTGTTTAGATTAGATTAAAATTAAGGTTGTGCTCGGTAATGACTTTTTGCTTTAGGCTTTTAATATTGTAGAAATTTTTCTGGCTGTAAATAAAAAATCAGGTTTTATAGGTTGTAATTGGTGATATAGCTTTAAAAGCATTGTTTAGAAAAAAAAAAGCTTTAAAAGCATTAAAGACTTTTTAAAAAAATCTTAAAAGTCTCATATATCTATATATATCTTATTAAAACTCAAGTACAAAATTGAAGTGTTTGGAGACTTGAATAGGACTATTAAAAAATTTGGAGTGTTTGGAAATATGGATTGCAGTCTTTACAAAAAAAATATTTTTGTTTGAAAACAAGGATAGTAGTATTAAGAAAAAAAAGTAATGGGCTTATGTTTTTTTAAAAAATTGAAAGTTATCTAGACCACTTTTAAAATATACCAAAATGGTCAATCTAATTGCCTAATTTTTTTTTTCTAAACTAACCATAAAACAACATTTAAACTTTATATACATATTTCAAATCAAAATAATAATTCAAATTTGATTTATATCAAAAATTGATTCAAAAATATACATATATTCAAAAATGGATTTTTACTAAACTATTTTTCAATAACCATTATAAAAAAATATTGTCAATATATATAAGAAAAATATAATACAAAGCCCAATTTGAAATACCAACTCAAATTATCTATCTTATTAAAACTCAAGTATCTATCTTATTAAAACTCAAGTACAAAATTGAAGTGTTTGGAGACTTGAATAGGACTATTAAAAAATTTGGAGTGTTTGGAAATATGGATTGCAGTCTTTACAAAAAAAATATTTTTGTTTAAAAACAAGGATAGTAGTATTAAGAAAAAAAAGTAATGGGCTTATGTTTTTTTAAAAAATTGAAAGTTATCTAGACCACTTTTAAAATATACCAAAATGGTCAATCTAATTGCCTAATTTTTTTTTTCTAAACTAACCATAAAACAACATTTAAACTTTATATACATATTTCAAATCAAAATAATAATTCAAATTTGATTTATATCAAAAATTGATTCAAAAATATACATATATTCAAAAATGGATTTTTACTAAACTATTTTTCAATAACCATTATAAAAAAAATATTGTCAATATATATAAGAAAAATATAATACAAAGCCCAATTTGAAATACCAACTCAAATTATCTATCTTATATATATATCTTATTAAAACTCAAGTACAAAATTGAAGTGTTTGGAGACTTGAATAGGACTATTAAAAAATTTGGAGTGTTTGGAAATATGGATTGCAGTCTTTACAAAAAAAATATTTTTGTTTGAAAACAAGGATAGTAGTATTAAGAAAAAAAAGTAATGGGCTTATGTTTTTTTAAAAAATTGAAAGTTATCTAGACCACTTTTAAAATATACCAAAATGGTCAATCTAATTGCCTAATTTTTTTTTTCTAAACTAACCATAAAACAACAGTTAAACTTTATATACATATTTCAAATCAAAATAATAATTCAAATTTGATTTATATCAAAAATTGATTCAAAAATATACATATATTCAAAAATGAATTTTACTAAACTATTTTTCAATAACCATTATAAAAAAAATATTGTCAATATATATAAGAAAAATATAATACAAAGCCCAATTTGAAATACCAACTCAAATTATCTATCTTATTAAAACTCAAGTACAAAATTGAAGTGTTTGGAGACTTGAATAGGACTATTAAAAAATTTGGAGTGTTTGGAAATATGGATTGCAGTCTTTACAAAAAAAATATTTTTGTTTGAAAACAAGGATAGTAGTATTAAGAAAAAAAAGTAATGGGCTTATGTTTTTTAAAAAAATTGAAAGTTATCTAGACCACTTTTAAAATATACCAAAATGGTCAATCTAATTGCCTAATTTTTTTTTTCTAAACTAACCATAAAACAACATTTAAACTTTATATACATATTTCAAATCAAAATAATAATTCAAATTTGATTTATATCAAAAATTGATTCAAAAATATACATATATTCAAAAATGGATTTTTACTAAACTATTTTTCAATAACCATTATAAAAAAATATTGTCAATATATATAAGAAAAATATAATACAAAGCCCAATTTGAAATACCAACTCAAATTATGGTTTTTATATTTCATATTAAGTTTTAAAAATATAATATATGTAATTATTTATATGATGGTATGTATAAAATACTATTAATTATATGATTACTTATATGATGGTACATATAAAATACAATTAATTATATGATGATAAAATACGATATATAATAATGACTAGGGATGGGCTTTTGGGTACCCATACGGGTTTGGTTCTGATCGGTTTGTATTTCGGGTTTTCGGGGTCAAAGATTTCAGCCTTATTAGAATGTTTCTAAATTTTGGTTTGAGGTCGATTTGGATCTTTGCGGGTTTGGTTTGGGTTTGGATAACTAATTTAAATTATTTTTAAAGTCTTAAATTATTATATATTTTAAATTTCTCAAAATGTATAAATAAAATAATATATTACGTATAAATTTGAATAACATATGTCATAATACTTAAGCTTAACATATCAATTGGCTTGATTTAAAATTTTGGATACGGAATCAATAATTATTTTAAGTATTTTTGGTGATTTGAGTATACTTTAACTATTTCAAATATTTACTTTTGACTATCTATATATATTTTCAAGTATTTAAACCAATTTAAAAGTATCATTTTTGATGTTTTATATACGTTAAATCTAAAAATAATTAATATATACAAGTATATAAATCTATTTTTAGATAAATTCGGATATCCAAATACTTCGGTTCGGATCAGATTCGGTTCTTTAAATAACAAAATTTTGAATAATTAGAATATTTAATCAATTTATGTTCGGGTTTGGTACTATATTTTTGGATTTGTATCGGTTATGTTCCTCGGATTCATTTTTCCAAATCCTAATAATTACATGAAAAACAAATATCAACATATTTTTCAAAATATGCACCCGCGCGCCTGCGCGGATCAAAATCTAGTTATTATTATTATCTAATCAAGTTTTATTGATCAGAAAAACCTCTAAAACACGTAAAGCCAGTTTTTCTTCTTGTTGTTCACTAAACTATTGATTTTCTTCAAGAAGAAAAACATTCGGTAATATATGACTTTAGTTTCAGGGAAACTAAGCCTACTTAACGATATAAAAAAACACAAATTTACTAGCTATCTAAAAAACCTCCTTCTTTTCTACTTTCTCTTTCTATATTTCTCTGCCTTCTTTCTACAAATCTAATTTCTAATTTTTTTTCTAATTTCAAGACTTTAGAATCTTTTTAAAGCCTTCAAAGATTTTAGAGCAGGTCCAACTATCGTATCTCATTTTGAAAAGAAATATTAAAATAATAAAAGAGAGTAGAAAAGATTACCTTCGGTTATGATCCTTAGTTGTTATTTGTCAACTTCTGCTTGTTTTTTTTCCAAAAGAAATAAATTTTAGCAACAAAATTACACATGATTAAGGGGGTGATTGGTAATTGCTGTAGGTAGTGTCAACCGTCCTATTTATTTCTACAACACCAAATTCAAAGCAATCAAGCTTTAATTTTTTTTTTTTGAAACCACAGTTCTTAAAATAATCTACAGCTGTACAAGTGCTCTGCATAGCCAAATATCCAAAGCAATTTTTTAGTGCTTTCCATAAAATTCTACAGTAATAAAATCTAAAGCCAAAACAAAAAATTTACAGATTTTTTTCTACAGTAAAATTTTTAAAGCTACAGCCATTACCAAGAGTCAACTTCTCGCGTGCCCCCAATGTGACAATGCCAAATCTATTATGGGCTCTTAGAGTCTCCTATACCCTTATTTCATAATTCTTTTTTTGATCAAAATCCAAACTTCCAAATCAAATCCTTCCCGGTTATCAAAACTAAACCCTAACCCCCCCTATGGATTAGTGAACCCATGAGCAAATATTTAAATTCTATACCTTTCAAATTCAGAAAAAAAATATTTTAAAATCGTTTTTAATCATATTTTGATGATTTTTTCGAAAATATGGAAAACAACGTTTTTGGATTTTTGAAATATTTTTATCAAATTCTATAAATCAAATAAAAAATATTAACGTTTCTATTTTAATTTTATGATTTTTCGTTTGATATATAAAATTAAAAAAACAAAAGGGTCCTTTTGAGATTGTGTTATGAGATATAGGGGTATGAGAGGATTTGTCTCCATTACCAATCAGACTTTAAATTATTATTACTTTTGAGATTAGAACATGTTTTTAGATATTACTAATGAGGTTGCCACGCTATATCACCAATCACAACCTAGGGTTCAGTGCTTTCTCGAGTTACCGTTTCTAGCTATGTATTCACGTACTTCTGATTTTCTTCTATGGTCGACCGGTTGATAGCACAAAGAGCACTAGAGATGATGAACCGCACTACTATTAATGGAAAAGAGATTAGAGCTATTTATCATGTCCATGATCCAAGTCTTCTTCGAAAGGGCTGGGTTGGTTGTATACTTATAAAGGTATAAACTGAAACGTGAAACTCAAAAGAATAGTTTCTTTTGTTTCTTGATCTCCAATATAATCTGACATTGTTTACAGAATCTTGAAGAGTCCATCGGCCACAAAGCACTCTACGACACATTTCGGAGTTTTGGATCCATTCTAAGATTCAAATTGGCTACTAATAATGACACTGGTCGTTCAAAAGGCTTTGGCTTTGTGCAGTATGAAAACGAAGAATCAGCTCTCAAAGCCATTGGTTATTTGAACGGAATGCATCTTAACGATGAGAAAATATATGTAGGACCTTTTCTTCAGAGAGATTCTCCATACGATAAGGGGTTCTTCACTGATATTTACGTCAAGAATTTCTCCAAGTCATTGGCTGATGAAGAGCTTGAGAAGATTTTTGGAGAGTTTGGACCGACGACGAACTGTCTGATCATAAGGAAAGGTGAAGTTCGTCAAGGAAAGTCTAAAGGCTATGGTTTTGTTAGTTTTGAAAATCCAGAGGATGCTGAGAAAGCTGTTGAGGCTTTAAACGGGAAGAAGTTTGAGGACAAGGAGTGGTTGGTCACGAAATCGAAAATGACGTATAAGAATGGATATAATTTGAAGCGAGGTTTGAAATATTACATCAACATATCTCAGGGTTTGAACTACTTGTGTGTTAAGAAGCTGCATAAAAGTGTAACTGATGAAATTCTCAAAGACTATTTCTCTCCCTATGGAACTATAATATCATGCAAGGTTTGTTTGTACATTTATAGAAAATCTCGAGGATATTCTAGGTATAACACGTGTGGATGTGGATAGGTCATGCAAGACTCTAGTGGAGTGAGTAGAGGATCAGGCATTGTTGCGTTTTCGAAACCTGAGGAAGCTTCTAAAGCTGTAAGTTTCTAGAAACAATGTATCACTTTATTTGGAACAGAGAAACTAATACTAGTGGTTGTTTTATCCATGTATTCAGATGGAGGAAATTGATTGGAAAATGAAGATAAGGAAACAAGTTTACGTGGATTTAGCTATATCACTTGCAAATGCAACTCCCGAACAGCAGAGAACCGTACGTGAATGTTTTGTTTGCCTTTATAGTTTTTTTTTTCTGCCTTTATAGTTACTAGGTAAGGAACCCGTGCGATATCGCACGGAAACTCATTTTATAAAAATAAAATATCATATTTTATAAAATATTTTTTTTTATAAAAAATGTTTACAATTGAGTTTTAGGAAATACATATGTTACAAAATTATTTTACATACAATTATTTAAACAATTATTAGTTCAGTCGATAACAAAACTTTTACTATTTTATATATTTATTTACTTGTTTTTAGAAAGAATATCAAGGAAAATGGATATCGTAATAAATATACGTTGACTTATATTGATATGAGTCTTCTCGTTTATAATATTGTCTTAAATGTTTGGGAGAGTTTTTATAAAACACCAACACTTATTAATTATTATATTAAACTAACGCAAATAAAATTAACTAAGTTGACAAATTATGGGTTTACCTTTTTAATCACTAATGGTTTTTATTAGATTTTTAAATAACAATTTTAAACTCAAGCTGGTACTGAGATAAAAATACTCCCGAATGTTATCGGTTTCTGAACAATTTTCCAAGCTTAGTCTAAGATACAAGAATAACAAAAGGAATCCATGATTATATGTGTTTACTCAAAGATCATTTGATAAAAAAAATCAAAGATCCTTGATGATCTTTTAACAATGATTATCTCACTTTTATAGTCTATTTGTGATTGTTGTGGTTTGTCAACGCTGATAAATCTTTAAATAGAGGACTAATGGTTGCAATAGTTGGTTAACACCAAAAGTTGTAATGATTTATCATCAAAGACTATAATCATCAACAATTACAATGATTCTACAAAATATTGTAATCGTTCATCACTAGAAATTATATTCACCAACAGTTGCAATGTTTCATGTAAGCCATTGTAATTGTTCCAACAAACACTTGCAATGATTCACTTAATGAGTATATCCTCTCCCATTCATGTGTAAAAATGATTCACTAAATAAATAATGCATATATATCAAACTGATGCATAAAAGAAAATGTTTTAATTTTAATCAATGAAATTATTAGGATGAAGAGACACATATTTATACATTTTGAAAACTTTTATTAAACTAATGCAATTTTTAGAATGAAGAAACATATTATTAAGATAAAAATACATATTTTAAAAGATTCAATTCTTAGGATGAGATGACATCTTGTAGAATGATAAGATTTATGCATATATAAAAACACAACTATAAACATTTTTCCAACTGCTTGAATACCAAAACAATTTTTATAATGATCATATACATATTTCGGCGAGAAATAACTCCTAAAAACCTAAATAATTTATAGGATGATAAGACATATATTTAATTAAAAACTCTAAAACTATTCATTTTAAGGATGAAAAACACATTATTATGAAAAGAGATATTCTAAGATACTTTTAAAAATCTCTCGAATTTTTTATTATTATGAAAATACATATTCTAAATCATTTCACACCTTAAAAATAGGAGCAAATATTAAAGATAAATTATACTGGCTACACCAAGAGCTTCTCATTATTCTTTATATACTAAATCAAAAGTCACTCAACCAATTAAATTTTGCCACATAATCAAAGAAATATAAAACTAAAATAATAAAACAAAAAAATTAAAAAAATGCAAAAGGACAAACGTTGGACATTACTTGTGTCAATTCCAGGACCAAAAAATATCCCTCCATGTCGCCCACGATCTCCTTTCTACAGCTTCACGATCCAACAGTTACCTTTATTCTATCATATATATTCTCATCTGATTAATTATCACACATGCAACGCTTCTTCTCCAAGATAAATTACGGATTCATATTTTTCTCTCTCTTAATCTCTTTGAATCTCACTCTTTTCTCTACTTCACTATGGCTTTATCTATCAGACCTCATTCAAATGCAAGATTTTCTCAGAAAACTCATAATTATTTTTCCTTTCTAAACCCATAATTAAATCGAAGTTTGAGGGATAAGAGATATACTGAAGCTTTCTGCGTATCTAGGTTGGTCTTCAAAAACTCTATTTATGTCTAGCATTTGCATACTTAAAAAATTTGTATTCCATGGCTAACAAATAATGATCGACTAATGCTAATAGAATTACAGGTATACAAGTAGTGTAATTTTACTAACATCTATCATTAAAATATCTTATTTTGCATGGTTACCTCCAGATTGATATTTGTTTGTTTCTTCTGTCAAACATAAAATAAGTTATGATGATAACACCTATAGTATCATCATTCTTTTGTGATTTCTGTTAAAAGGCTACTTGAATAGCAAGTAGATATATCTTTCTTGGTTTATTTACCAAATGGTCAAAATGAACATATTTAAAATTGATGAAAAAGTAAAAAAACTATCCATATACATTTTCGTATAAGAAATATAATATTTTCAAAAAGAAATCTATAGCTCATATTTTACACCCAGTCTTCTCTAATAAAATTGTAATTTGGGGAAATATTTGCAGTCCCGAAATAGTTTCAAATTCCTTATTTAATCATGCTTTGGTACAAACCATACTATTTTAACAGAAGAAATTAATCATTTTCTTTTCATGTACGCAGTACAGGTAGAATACTAGTTATCTATTAATTCATGTGATTTATCTTATTGAAATACAACAACAAAAAAAATCAATGGGTGCATGGGCACTCAGTCTTCCCTACATAGATTCACCACTGCTTAAAAACTATTGCATTTTAAGATGAAAAAA
Organism: Brassica napus; assembly: GCF_020379485.1. Lineage (NCBI taxonomy): Eukaryota > Viridiplantae > Streptophyta > Magnoliopsida > Brassicales > Brassicaceae > Brassica > Brassica napus. The sequence continues at coordinate 21,429,002 of NC_063438.1, read as the reverse complement.
CACATCATCATAAAATATACATTTTTAGATATTCTGATAACTTTTTTTTAACAAATGCGATTTTTAGCATGGAAAGACAAATTCTTAGACATTTAAATTTTTTTAAACTAATATAATTATTAAAATAAAAAGACAATAACATTTAAGATGAAAATATATATACTCATATATTTTGATAACTTTAAAAAAAAATTAATGTAAATTTTACGATGAAAACGCACATTTTAAATATGACTCAACATTTAACATTTTATACGTGTACTAACTACTAACAAACAAATTTAAATTTATTACTTGCCGCCAATAATTAAGATTGCGCGGAATTTAAAAAGGTTAAAATCCCGTCTTGCAGATGTACAATTGTACGTTATGTGCATGATACAAAGGTGCATTGTATAGAATCGACAATTGTACAAGTATAAAAGATTCATAAACTATATACTTTAGTACACGCATGGAAGAAACACTAAAATAGAAAATAGGATGGTTATACTTTGATAAAATCCACTCAAATTAAAAAAGGACAATGCTGCACTAAGAATCCTATCAGCAAACTTTACTGAATATAATAACATATATAAACTAATATGTCATGATCAATTTTTTTTATATAATCTAAAGGCATGGATATATAGGATATGAATCATGTGTTCATGGAACATACATGATCAGAAATGCAGTTTTGTAAAAAAATGAAAAGCATACATTTTTCATCTACCAGAAGAAAATTAAGACTAATAATTTCATTATTTCGTTAGGATTTTTTGCCATCCAACTTTTAATGTCCTTTCCTCAAATGTTTTGTTAACAGCGTTTCATTTGAATATCTTATAATAATTTGTAAACATGTAACTGCACATAATTATTATTTATAACTTTAATAAATTTGAGATATTTATTTTAAGATAGTACATTTACAATATATTTTGAATTGACATTTCATTAAAAAAATACACTTTATTGTATAATGAAAAGACATATAATTATAAAGTGATAGTTACTGAGATATTTTAAAAACTTTTAAATAGAAATTTTTTTGTCTTTGATGATGAGAAGACACAACTCTTAAAACTAATATTGTAAAAAGACACTTATTAAGATATTTAAAGTACCTTTAAAACTAATTTAAATTACTTTTAAACACCAATAATTGCATGTTGGAAAAACAAAACTAATCTTTTTTTTTAAATACACAACTTTTAACATTAACAGAAATTCATATTATTAATTTATTTTTTATAATGAAAACACACACCTCTTAAAACAATACATTTTAGAATATGAAACACACTTTCCTTAGATGTAGAAATATATTCTTATGACGAAAATCTAGCTTTTTTGAACAATGAATGAAAATATAGCCAAAAAACATGTTTTAGAATAAAACAAAAAATTGTTTAAAAAAAAAGTTTCAAAAAAAAAGAATAAAACAAAACATAATTTAAATTAGAAATATTATTCACCTTGTTCATTATAAAAATTTGAAAACAATATTTTCTCATGTTCACTATCACCATAACGTGCTTTGGCATATTATTAAATCGACCCACTCCATTGTATGTGACAAAACTGTTGGATTTAGTATTTTGAAGAAACCCAGTCTCTCACACATCACTCTCTTAAACTCTATTTGTTTGTTTTAATTTTGTTGTATTATTGAATATGCATATAATCTTATATTGATATTACATGTGTGATGAGAACTCCTCACATCATCACTTCACTTGGTCTTTTCTTCTTCCTTTCTCTAATACTCCAAAGCCATCAACAAACTATTGATCAAACTCACCATATTGGTAACAATGATCAACAAGCCAATAATGTGGCGGTGACTTCGCCCGAAGGCGGAGGAAGAGAGGTGTGGTAACATGATCGACAAGCCAATAATGTGGCGGTGACTTTGCCGGAAAGGAGAAGAAAAGAGATATTTAATGTATGGTGGCCGATAACCACATGGAGGAAGGAGAAGATATATAGGTTCAATAATTAAGTTTCTAAGAAGTACCTGAAACATACGCTAACAATGTATGATAAAGAGATGAATGGTGAATATAAATGTAAATAAACGAAGAGATTGAACGTATAGCAGAAATCAGGAATCAGAAAAAGGGAAAATTGAGAAAAGAGAAACTGTAATCTGGTTACCAAATATATATAAACATAGGAAAATATGCAAACCAGGAGTCAAAAATCCATTAATTGAAACAATGCTTCAGTAGCGTCTTGTTTTGTTTTTGTCAAAACAAAAGGTATGTCTAAACTCAACAATTAAATTAAAAGGTGTGTTAATCTCAACCATTCCCTGTTTTAAAAAGAATATACAATTTATGAAAAGGTACTTTAACATTTTTACATAACATTTTCTAATAGTTGCATGTTGAAAAAATAATATGAATATCAGTTTTCTTTGTAAAAAGAAACAACTTTTCAACATTAAATGAGACATAATTCTTAAAACTAACCTATATATAATAGCACAATATATAATAGCAAATCTATTTTTTGTTTTCACTGACATCATCATTTTTTTATAAGAAAATAAAAGTAAAATCGTATGGTTAATACTGTTGCGGTTATATAATCTGATGAACACAATTTTAGTATCACTTATTAGACGTCTGATGTGATCAAAAATCGTTTCCTTTTTCTTAAATCGTCACTTCCGAAAACACAACCTTTCGAAATAGAATCTTTTAATTTATATATCGTTTCTTTATCCAAACCATCTTCATTGTTCTTATTTCCATTCAGTTTTATGGATTTTTGGATTTTTTTCACTATAGAATAAACCCTTATCTGATTTCATCACCACTAAACTTAATTGAGTACTTGTTTCTAAGCCGCTGATCGCAATGTCAACTTTCCAGTGCTCTTGATTTCCATCTCTTCTTTATCTTCATCTCTTCCTCTCTGATGATTTCCACTCTCTTTTTCTGTCTCCGCAACACAATGATTAATTAATCTACTGTTTGTGTGGAGTTATCATCCAGAGATGCCGTTAGATAGAGATGCCATTAACTGATTGCCCATTGTAGTTATGCTTCGTAAAAGGAGAGTAAATAGATTGTAGATTTTCTGTCAGTTTCTTATTACTCTAATAATTGCACAAACACACAGTGGTTCAAATGTCCATTTCGTTTCCAGTTTTAGTCGGACAAAAAGAGGAGATACATTGAGCGATGCGTTTACATCTAACCGAACAGTTACGGTATATCGATCGCCTTTGGGAATAGATTCAATCGATTAAGTTCCTTTTTATTTTTCGATAATGTATTATCGACACATGTGAGAAAATCGGTGAGAGTGATATTCAAATAGGTAGGAGAATTTTGTCCTGGTGTAGTGAGTACCTTCTCAAATTTTCGGTAAGTCGTTTGTTTTATCATCAAAATTTGACCAGTTTGTATGATTATAACCTTATAGGCATGGGAGATTTTTTTTATTCATCTTTAATTCTCTTAACAATAGTTATCTTTTCTCCAAATCCTGTGTTTCTTTATGTTATTATTTTTGTGATCTTAACCTCAGGGGACGCAATGGTTCTCATCTGAAGTTTGAAGGAACATGTTCACAAAATATGTCTGGTGGATTCGAAGTCTAAAGATAGTCGTTGGTAAAACACAAGACGTGTGCATGAATATTCGTGAGTCTATGACAAGATCTCTTCAAGAATATTTGACCACATGCAGAAGGCTTTTTTTTTACAAGAATCTAATAGTCTGCAATCACACTTTTTTATAACTTCCGTCGCTTTCTTTTCCGTCCGTAGCAAGCGACTTTTTACATAAACATTTATTGAAACTAAAATGGGATATCATTTTTGATCGGTTTGTTCGGTTTGTTTTACAATAACAACAATGACAAGAGGGAGACAGTAATAAAATGAAACGGATATAACAAGAAATATTCAATTGACTATCTTAATGTGCTAGCATAAATATATAACGTCTACTTTTCTTAAAATGTCAGTGAAGCACAAGTTGTATGTACGAAAGACAAACTTTTTCATCTATCCAAACAAGTAAAACTCTTTCTACTATTTTTTATTTATAACGTTTTATTTGAATATCTTCTAAAACTTTATAACCAAGTAATTGCATATAACTTTTTTTCTCTACTATTTTATTATTAGTTCGATTAGCGAAAATTTTATTTTGAAAAATGCATGGATATAGACTATTTATAGATTTTAAAATTTTATTTTAATAGTCACAACTCTTCAATTTGAATAGTCACAACTCTTCAATTTGAATAGTCACATTTTTTCTATTTAAAAATAGTTATTTTGAAAAGATACTTATAGAAATAGTCATAACTCTTCACATGAATAGTCACAACTTATTAAATACACATCTCTTAAAACAAAAAATTGTACAAAAACATTTTTGAGTATTTAACATCATAAGAAGAAAAAAATAACTATATAGACAACTTTTAGAAAAGACACAACCTTTCAATATTCAACTTTTAGAAAAGATGCAACTTTTTGATAACTTATAGAAAAGATACAATCTTTCAACATAAGTGGGATTCACAACCTTTAGAATTAATTGGGATTGCTATTATTAGTAGATATCCTTGTCTCTCTCTTTCTTTTTGTTGTGTTCTTTTTCTAAGAAGTGAAATGATTTGTACAGAGGTTAGGTGAGAGTCTTTACCCTATGGTGGAACAACTTGAGCCAGAGTCAGCAGCAAAGATTACAGGAATGCTTCTTGAAATGGACCAAACCAAAGTTCTTCACTTGCTTGAATCCTTCGTGGCTCTCGAATCCAAAGTCGCAGAGGCAACTGCGATCCTGAGGACTGTAAAAGAGCAGCAGCAACAACAACATAGAGGTGGGTCTGAATCTGCGAGTGGCTCAAAATCCTCTCTAAGCCCTGACTCAAAACCCTCTCTAAGCACAAGTTTTATAAGCCCAAAGCCCAAGTCACTAGCGCGTGTGAACAGTCGACTATCGATTGGCGAGAGGTCAGTCGTGTTGCTGACCAACAGATTTGATTCCTTCGAATGATGTGGTTTCAGGAACAAGTCTGAATATCTTTTAAAAAAAGTCTCAATATCTGTGGTTTATAATGCTAATCTCCTTAAATCATTTGTAACATAGTAGTAAACATTGAATTCTATAATGAAAGTACTACATTTTTCTCGCAAAAGTTTGCGAGTGTGTATATAAACTATACATATCAAAGAAACAAAACAAGACAATTTTTTTTTGCAACCTAAGTTTTTTTGGGGAAATTTTAAGGGATAATTGCTAAAACCAATCCAAATATTCATGTCAAACATAAAAGTGAACTCTACTTTCGGTCAAATGCAAAACCAACATAAAAATATGGTAAATATATTATGTAACCCTTATGACCAAACAAAAAAAACAGAAATGGATTTTACAATTTTGTCCTTAGTAAGTCTACACGTAATAGAAAGAAATTTACATATATGTAGACCTCCTAAAAAATCTACTGTTATAGATTTATTATGTAGTCTACATTGTAATTTGATCTAAAAATTTAATTTTAAAAATGTATAAAAATAATTATTGTGATATTTTTAATTAATCATCAATATAATGATTAATATGAAGTTAATAAATTAAAATTTTATATAATTGAACAATTTTAAGGAATATACTCTAATTTGCTAACCATGAGTTAGACAGTCTAGTTTAGAAACAAAAGGTTATAACATGTTATGTATTCTAGTGGTAGATTTCTTAGGGTTAGATTTAGATTTTTTTTGTTTTATTGACTTAAATTTGTATATTAATGCCTAGTAGTTTATATTTTGTATAATTTGATATTTGATACAGTAACTAAGACTTTTTATCATAGAGCAAAACATTTAGGGTTTAAGATTTGTGGTTTAGGGTTTCGTAGACCTACAATAAAGTCTATTTAGCTGGAGACATCTTTTTCAGTCTACGTTTTTCAAATTTGTTTACAAAAAAATCATTATATTTAAACTAAGTTGAGTTTCTTAAGAATAAAAATGTGAAATCATAAATTATAACTATTAAAATCCAAAAAAAATAGTAAATCATATATTAAAACTAAAATTAATAAAGAATAAACAACAATAATGAAATTATTATAGTAGACTTCCAAAAAGGTCTGCTAAATTACGATAAAATCTACTCCAAATTTTTAATTTTAATAGACTTCAAAAGAAGTCTACAGTGTCATTAATTTTTTAAGCTAGTTACATTTTTTGTCTCCCTATATAAATGAAATTTATACAATCTCTCTCTAAAATGGATGCATAAGTTTTTAAAACTCTCTCACTTCTCTTTAAAACTCTCTCCCTTTTCTCTAAAGTTCTCTCTCTTCTCTCTAAAACTCTCTCATTCATCTTCCTCTCTCTAAAATTCTCTCAAGTCTTTCTCACAATATTATCCTGTCATTTTAGATATTATGATTCATGGTTTTCATCTTCTCTTTTAAAAATGTAAGTTTTAGATCTATAGTTTTTAAATGTGAATTTTTATGTTATTTATTTCTCATAATATTATCTTTTTTTGTAGTTATTATCACTCTTGGATTTCATCTTCTCCTCTTAAAATGTACGTTTTAGATTAATAAATTTGAATTTGTATTTATAGGTTTATATTCAAATAAATTTATAGATCAAGCTTTGTTCATTTACTTTGATACTATTTTATCTTATAAATTCTATTTTGTAAAGTATTTTTAGATTTAAAATTATTTTCACATTTAAAAATGTATAATTTTTTTTTCAGATCTGAAAATTATCAGACAGTGTAGACTTCTAAAGAGGTCTGCTTATAAACTTAAGCTAGTAGACTTCATATGAAGTCTACTAAGCCACAAAGTTTAAACAAACTTCATTAGAAGTCTACAAAAATATGACTTTAATTTTTTTTCTATGTTTTTGAAATAATTTTATCTTATTTTCTAGGTATTGTTTTTCATGGTTGTTCTTTTCTCCTCCCAAAAATGTAAGGTTTACATCTATAGATTTTAAACATGTGTTCTAATATTTATATTTAAATAAAGCTACATATTCAAATTCTATGCCTTTAATTTATTACTATTTTGTCTATTAAATTATATTTTTAAAGTTTTTTTAGATTTAAACTTATTTTATATTTTAAATGTATGTAATTTCTTATATCTAGTTTTTTTTATAGAGTATACTTCACTTGAAGTCTACTACCCTTGACTTTTAAGCATATTTCAATAGAAGTTTACTCAAATATAATTTTAATTTTTATCTTATTTTTCATAATTTTATCTTATTTTACAGGTATTCTCTTCCGAAGTTTTCAAATCATCTTCCCAAAAAATGTAAGATTTACATATATTCATTATAGGATGTTTTTGTATTTATATTGAATAAATTTATATATTCATACTTTATGTTTTTGCTTTGTTACAAGGTTGACAAAAATAACTATTTTGAAATATTTTCTAAACAAAGTATTTTAAATTACCTAAATATACACTTTTAGATAAGAAAATGTTCCGTTAGTGTAGACTTCAACTAAAGTCAACTAAAATCTACTAAACAATAACTTTACCTAGACTTAAAAAAAAGTCTACTAAAATATAAAAAAAAATCTACTAAAATATGATTTAATTTTTTATCCTATGTTTTTCTCATAACTTTATCTTACTTTACATGTACTCTTTTCCAAGACTTTATTTGAGATATCGAGATTATGAAAAATCAAACACACTCAAGAATAAATTTTAATATATTGCTATGTAATAATTTCTCATAATAAAAAATAATTTATAAATAATTGTTTAATGCATGATCTATAAACATTGTATTCATTTTTAGTGTTGTTTGATTTGTATGATATTATTAATTTTTTGTTAGATATCAATGTTTTCACAAGATCTAATCAACTAAACAAGTAAAACCACCATAAGCTAAAACAATAACTAGCACACTTGTGAGAAGAAGAAAATCTATACAAAATTTCCAAGAAGTTTCAAGAGTAAAACTAATCACAAATTTTTGCAATAAGTTTGAAATGTATAATTATAACACATTAACTTTTGAAATTCATCCAAGACAATTAAAATTTTACTAACATACATCGTAAAATAATTAAATCGTGAAAAAATATGATGAATAATACATAAATGCACTTTTAATAGAATTTACGACGTAAACTTCAACTCCAGTCTACATTTGTAGATTGACAAAGACGTTTATACGTATTAACTAACATATAGTCAAACCAAAAATTTGTAGTGTACTTGACGCTGGTTTGATACACAAAGACGTACAAAGTGTGTCTTAGATAACTCGATCAAGTTCTGCACTTGTCGATAATTTGTGACATGCATAAGAGGAGTATTCGCGTATTCGAAGTTATTTGTTGTAAAATGACGTCTAGTAAGGAATATGTTAGCACCATCTTTTTGATTTTCTTGTCCAGATCATAATCTTCTTATGCTATTTTAGAAGTTCACCATGAGTACAAGGAACATTATTCCTCCTTTCCAATTATATACAATAGGTAACAGAGTTATTTTCAAAAAAATACAGTTTACATAATTAGCGGAGAAATATTTCATGTTTCATAAAACTATAAAGGTAGACTTACAAATACGTATACAATTATTAGCTAACAACATAGTCAAATCAAAAGTACTATACTTTCATAACTATAACAGATTTTCTTTTCAAAATCACGCGAACCCATTTGGATTAACTAATACACACTGTCAAAGAAACAAAATCTTGAAAAAACTTAATAAATAATACACAAATTCTTTTTTAATATATTTTCTATGTAGACTCCATATTCAATCTACGAAGATGTAGACGTTCTTTTCAGTTTACTAATGTAGACTATCAAATAGGTCTACTCTTTGGGTTAGTTTTTGCAATTGAAAATTTACTTTCTATATTTGAATTTTTTTTTTGATTTTATACATGTAGACTTCCATTTCAGTCTACACTTCAAAAATGTTTATTTTTTTCAATTGACCAAAATTCACCTAGGATTTGACTTTCAGAAGTAGACTTCATATGCAGTCTACATTTTTAAGTTTTTTTTAAAGAGGTTAGTTTTGTAATTGACCAAGTTTGAATTTCTACGAGTAAATGGAAACGAACGTCTCTGACGGGTTAGTTTTGCATTTGACCAAAATAAAATAATAGACTTCACATGCAGTCTACCTTTTTTTCTAAGATAAGAAGACTGCATATAAAATCTACAATTTAATAAATTCTTAATTAATTTTTAAATTTTTTAGGCAAACACAAAACTAACGTATTCAACGAAGTTAAAGTTTTGGTCTAATGCAAAACTGACATTTTGCAAACTTCTCAGGCAATCTACACTTCGTAGACTTTCGTTGAAGTCTAAAATAAAAAGTCAAAAGTTCAGCCAAATGCAAAACTAGCATCTCTTACGTAAACGTCTTAGTAAATCTACCTAAATTTTTGTTTTTGTTCTCAAAGATAAAGACGAAGACTGCTGGGGAAGTCTGCGGTACAAAAAACTTTGTTTGGTCAATTGCAAAACTGGCATGTTCACGTTGACAAGTAGAATGCATCATACGTTTGCATATAGGCGTAGACATACAAAACAGTCTATGATCTCGATACAGATCTGAAAAATAACGAAAACCATGTAAATAGTTATCTTTTCTGGTGTAAAGCTCGTTTCCAACCTTCTCAACCGTCCAAACTCCAAACACAAACAAAAAGAACTGCCTTTGACGATTCACTAATGAATAAACTCGAAAATATGAAGTTTGTGCTTATGAAAACGAAAGTTATGAGAAATTTTTTCTATATGGAAATGTAGAGGAAATGAAGATTTGTTAGTTTTACAATGGAAAAAAAATGGTTGAAAATTGAATTCTAGAGCTTTAAGAGCTCAAAATTGGTGGTTCATGATGGTTGGAAAAATTGATGATAATGACATTATTGTAAATAAGAAAAAAAGATGTAGGTATATTTGGTTTTTTGTGAATTTCGAAATTAATAAAAAATTAAATAATAATGATAATTTTGTAAATAATTCAAAAACATAGGGATTGTATAGAAAATTCATTTATGAATATTAATGACAAAAAAAGAGGTTGGTTTTATGTTTGACTTGAAAAGATGAGTTACTTTTGAAAAACTCTCAAATTTTAATTCTACTGCAAGTTTGATACCACTTTTTAAATTTACCATTAATGAATGACTATTTTTATAAATACCTTAAATTTGTGATAAAATAACATTAGGCTAATTTCTTTTGAAAATATTTATAGAGCATTTATAAACTCAATCCCAACTCCTTAATACTAAACCCTAAACAATAATCACTAAAGCATAAACCCAAATATTAGTATATTTTTTTATTGGTGGTATTTTTTGAAAAATGATACTTAACTTGTAGTATTTCTAACAATTTTTCTAAGTTTCAATGGTATGATATATATTTGCTAACTTAGGGTTATAATATTTAACTAAATAATTTAACATATATGCATGTTACATTTAATCTAGATAATATGTTGATAAATATCTTTAATATATCAGACTAGGTTTTAAACAAATTACTAAAAGCATAAAGATTAATGATTTTTATATAAAAGCAGATAATGTGGCCAAATCTCTTTCTATATTAGATTTGTTTTATAAAAAACTACCAAGTAAGTAGTAAAGACTAGGATATGTATGAAGTTTGAGAAACGTCAGTGTCCTTTGGGTGATAACTGTCACTATGCTCATGGCCAAGCAGGCAGTGCCGGCTTAGAGCATGTGCTCACAGCACATTTGCACACGGTCCTGTTTTTACTTTACAAAATTAGGGTCCTATTTTGTTAAGAAATATAAATATTAGGGTCTAGTTTTTAAATTGACTATAATGTAACTAAAGGTTGACAACAAAATTAAGGCAGCACAGGACGCTTTTAATATTTGAGCCGGGCCTGCAAGCAGGTATGTTCTTGTTTGTCCTATGTATTGATACTGTCTTTAAATTATACTTGTGTATTGTGTGTGTGATGATCTTTTGTTTCTGAAATTGGTTTGTTGATTAAAAAACTGCAGAGTTGCTTAACTGTGCTGGAAGAGTTGATATAGAGAAGCCGTGAGCGCATGAGCGCGGGTGAGTAAACAAACGGTAATACTATTCACAAACAACAAATTTGAAATGAAACCAATTGGACTTATCATGAATTTCCAACATAAAACCAATTGATGGTTAGTTCCATTTAACTTGTTCACTCATGGTAAACACAAATGGTTCAGAGATTTATAATCTTAAAAATAATATATAGATTTAAAAGTTATATTATCATACATATTAATAACATATAATATTAAGATAACTGCTCTTCATCAGGATCGATCCTGACATAAAGCTTGATATTAGTACTTGGATGCCTGAATATTTTGCTCTCTTATAGTTAATAAATAAAAATGCATGCCTGCGATTAGGTTCAACCGATGCAAATAATGCAGAGCAAATCCATTTGAAAACTATACAACAAGTCTTTATACCAAGTACCTACAAAAGATCATTGTGGCTTCTTCCCCTACAACAAGACAACTAAGAAATATATATCATATTAACGGCTTAAAGAGGATTTAATAATTTGGTTATATCTTCATTAGTTTTATAATCATAGCTTTATTCTTTTCATAGACATCACAAAATTATATGGCCCCCAAAATTTAATATTTTCGTAACGTCTCCTTTACTATATTCCCCACTTCTCCGTTCCATTTTGTGAACTTTTGTGATATTATATTTTCTCTTCCTTTTCAACACGACATGATGGGTAATTAAAGAATGGTAGTGGTAGTAAAAGCTGTCGGTGGAGACTGGAGAGCATTTGGAATCCTATGGCCCTCCAAGAAAATCAAAAAGAAAGAAAATAATACTTGTCTTGCTAGCGACATGGTGATTGTCTAACCATGATTAACTTATAATATATTTTTCTCAGAAATAATAAAAGTAGGTAGAATCAATGTTTAGGCCAAACATTTTTCGTATACTTCTTTCTAAAGGGTCAACACTTCTATATATGGTTTACCAGTAATCAAAATTGTTGAAATTCTAACGTTGGAAATGTTTATTATTTATTTTTGGCAACCATTGGAATTGTTTTTATGACAAAAATAACCATTGGAATTGTTTATATTATATCTTCTAGAAATATAATTTTGCTTGTTAGAAGCCTACAAAAAAAGGGAGAACCGAAAGAAGAAGAAGCCGATGAAACCCACTAAAAGAAGAGAGATGGCAAAAGTAATTATCAAAGAAAAAGTTACAAGACAAATGTCACTGTCATTAGGTAGCACTAAATGTCTTGTGGACTTAATTTAACCCCTTAATTGATTTGCAGGCATTCTTTTTAATACTTGCTCTCCCTTTCATTTAAGGGTAGGTATTACCATATTAATTATGGTATTACTAATGCAAAAACAAAATGATTGTTAAGTGTTGAAATGGTATTACTAATAGGTGAATTTTATTTTCTTATGATTGTTTCTTGAGTAAAATTTATTAAAGGCAAGGTTTTAAAACAGTTTCTTCATCAAAACATTGTACTATAACTTCAGAACAAAAACAATTGAATAAAGCCTATAATCTTTGGCCCCTTTAATGCTTATTTATGAGTTGAAACGTAAACAATTAAATATCAGTGTCACATAGTCACTTTGACGCTTCCCTCTACCTCATTTCCTTGCGAAGATTCATCTCTCCTCTTCTTCATATTTTGCTGTTGCAGACATTAGTCACACACTTGTTCAAGCTGGGCAACTAACATAAAACTATGTAAGAACTTGCATCCAAACTTTCCTTTGATCATTTACATCTTCTTGGGTCTTGTTCTTAGATTATTCTCAGTAGAATGCAAAGTTGTATGTTTAAGTTTATGCTCTATCTTACAGAAAGAATGGATGCAAACCAGTGGAGATCGAAGAAGAAAATAGAATCTGTAGCAGAAACACTCCAAGGTTCTTCTAGAAGAAACATCAAACCACAGGTAAAATAAACACTTGCAGAAGTAGCCAAGTTTTGCTTCAAACGTTTTTATACTTTTCTTCAGCAAAACTTTGTCGTTTAGTAACTCATGTTCTGTCTTTATTTGCTTTTCAATTTCAAGATTGCTTAGTAAATGTCTTTTGAGTGATGATTAATTTGATTTGGGTGTCTAGGCACGTACGGTTCCTCCAGGAAATGGAGTTAGACCCGAGAGAGCTCGAAAAAATCTGAACGAGAAGCTAGATACTGTAGCCTTAAACTCTCCTAAGAAAGATCCTCGTGTGAATCTTTACGGAGATAAAGATGTAGCTGATGAGATTTTCTTGAAAGATGAAGAAATGAGTTTGGTGGATGGAGGAGACTCATCCCCTTTTTGTGATAAGCTCCTCCAGCGAATGGAGCTTCTCGGGAGAGATCATGACGCAAAGAGACTCGATAACAACAACTTTAGCTCAAGACAAGAAGAATCTGCGTTTGATGACGTAATTGAGATGAAGAGAAAGATTCATACATTAACCGCTGAGAACTCTCAGCTAAAGAAGTCGCTTGCGGCCAAAGAAGAGCTCGCGGTGAGCCTGCAAGAGCGTAAGCATCAAGTGGAATCAGAATTCGAAGCGTTGATGACGAGACTAGACGCAACGGAGAAAGAAAACGCGTTCTTGAGATACGAGTATACGGTTCTTGAAAAGGATCTTGAGGTAAAAACAGAGGAAACAGAGTATACTCGCAAGTCTATGGAGCTAACGCACAAACAGCAGCTCAGGAACGTGAACAAGATCGTGGAGCTCGAAGCCGAATGCAAGAGACTGAGACTCCTGTTCCGCAAGAAGTTTCCTGATAGGTCGATCTCCATGAGGAACGAAGGGGAAGAGATGAAAAGAAGAAACGCGAATAATAAGAGTGATTTGATGATGAGAGATGAAGCTCAGAGCCGGAAGCTTAAGTACGATCTGCTGATGGAGCAGATAGGTAACGTTAGAGCCGAGAACAAGAATCTTATGGACATCATTATGAGGAAGAACATGGAGATTAAAGACCTTAGCCGCGGGCAGAAGCCGCTAAGTGCTTCGAGTTTCGATATTAGAAGTGAAAATAGTGTGATTAGTCCTTCTGGTTCAAAGGAGATGAAGTTGCTTATGGATGACTTTAATGAGATGGAGAAGTTAGCTATTGTTTGTACTGAGAAAGCAGCTCCAAGAGGAGAGGATGATGGTGAGAAAGACGACGGGTCTTTCGACTGGATTCAAGTTGTTTTGAGTGCTGTATCAAAGCAAGAGAGGATATCGAAACGCGGTGTTAAAGAGTTGTTGCAAGACATCAAGATTGCTTTGGGATGTATGGATGATGATGATGATGTAGAGAGCAAGAAAGGTGAAGGAGATCCTCTCTGCATCACATGGAAATCAAATGTGGAATCAGGTTCTTTTTTATTTTTATTTTTTGAATACCAGGAGGTTCTGGCCGAAGCCCGTAATCTCCTAGGTCCGAAACCACAGCATGTAATATTAGTTTCATGTGGAATCAGGTCCAATGACGAAGGATGAGATCAAGAGACATTTGGGTCTAACAAAAGTGGAGAAAGTTGAAACTGAAGAGAGGCAAGAACTGAAAGGTAAGCTTGAGGAAGCCGAGGCAAAGATCAGAAGCTTAGAAGGCGAGGTCAGGGAGTTGAGAGAGAGTAAGGAGAAGGTAGAGGCTGAGATGGAAGCTGAGAAGTCAATGAAGGAAGATCTTGATACAAAGCTACACATAGCTGAAGCTAAGCTCAACGAGACGGAGAAGAAACTGTCTTCTCTTGAAGTAGAGTTTGATTATAGAAAGAGTTGTTGTGAAGAACTCGAAGGGACTTGCATCGAGCTTCAGCTTCAGTTAGAAAGGTAAACCAAAAACCCTTAAATCACATATAAAGATCTCAACATTACTCCCTTTTGCTATTGAAATTTCATCAACTATTGTATGATTTTTTTGCAGTGTTGAAACGAAGAAACCAATGCAAAGAAACAAAAGCGTGAGTAGAAAGGTACATAAATTCACAGACTAAAATATCAAAAATTTAGGGTTCGTAGGTGTTTGATTATGATGGAATTTTTGTTTGTAGGGATGGGAGGTTGCGGCAGCTTCTGTGAAGTTATCAGAGTGTCAAGAAACAATTACCAATTTAAGGAAGCAACTAAGAGCTCTATCGACAACAGAAACTAGCAGCACAATGCAATTTCTACACAAAAGACCTTCTCTCCGAGAAAGTATTGAAGACGCAACGGCCAAAGATTCATCATCCTATGACAGCATTACTCATGATGACGGTAACAATAACAATGCCTTGATAGTGTACGAACCAGAGAAGGCGAAAGGCGAGAAGATGGAGATGGTTCCAAGAAAGAAGCAAGGAGTAGGGTTCTTGAAGAGGCTGTTGTTCAGGAAGAAAAGAGTGAGTAGCAAGAAATATCTTGCCTTGACTATGTGATGAATAAAATATAAGAAAAGGGTTCTTATTACAAGGGCTTTGGTTTGTGTTTGTGTATATATTGGGTGAGTAATGTGTTTACGTTTGTGTTTCTGAGATCTGATGAGTGTAGACTCTTTTCTGATTTTGATAAATAAAACGAAATGTATCCACGAAAACCTGAAAACCAAACTGAGTTTCCTTTTTACTACTTTATTGGGCTGAATATATTAAGCTTCAGCCCATACGTAAGCCCATAAAGAAGACAAGTCAACAAGAGTGCCGCATCATGTAAAGCAGAGAACACTATAATGACATTTCATTAGAAAACTCACGGCACTCAACAAGAGAGCTGTACATCATACAAATAGAATGACTTTAAATGCTTTTAGCAAATCTTCCATTTGCTTTTTAACAACTTTTCCCAGCTCCAAAAGCCAATCAATAAGAAGAGAAATTAGTTGCATACACTGAAGAAAAAAACCAGTATATAAATAATTATGGTCATCAAACCTTTTTGTATTTTTTAATTCACATTTTTTTTTTGCATTAAAAAATGACCACTTTACGTGTTTTCTTTTTCCTTTTCTACTAATTGCTCAAAGAAAAAGACTAAAAAAATAATTACTGTGGAATTAATTAATAAAAAAGTTCAAAAGGGGACCACTTCGCTGCAGCCGAAATCATCGGAGTTAGCGAAGGAGTAGTCAGGCCACGAGTCTCTCAGAAGCTTCAGCAGCTTCTGTCCTTTCCTCTTCGCCCTCTCCGTACACTCACTCTGCACCATCAGCAGCAACTGCACCACCACTCCCGCCGCCACCGCCTCCTCTCTCCACCGCTCCTCCGCCGTGCAAAGCGCTAACAACGCCCCCGCCGCGTACTCCGTCGCACGATCCGAAACCCTCAGAATCGTCTTCACAAGAAGCGGCACCGTCAGAGCGTGCTCACCGAACGCCGCGCACCCCTCCGGCGTTCGGCAGAGCAGCTCCACCGTAGCCAGAGCTCGCTCGGTGTCACACCTGTCTAATCCCGCCGCGAGTCTGTCGATCAGAATCTCCGGCGCACCGGAGGATACCGCGAGGTGCCGCGTGTTTTTGGCCAGGCAGAGCGCGAACAGCGCTTTGACTCCGATCTTGAGAGCTCGCCGTGGGGACGACGTTACCGTAGGATTACGTAGAAGATCGATAACTCCTTCGAATATACACTCAGAGGTTAAAACCGTTCCTTTAATATCAGCCGCCTTCGTTCCCGTCACCACCATCTCTATCAACGCGGCGGCGTTAACGCGCGTTTCTATAGAGGAATCGAATAGCAACCGGGTCAGGAACCCGACCCGACCCGGATCCGAGATTATAGAAACGCACTGATCAGGCTCCGTCATCGGGAAGATAACTAGAAGAGCGAGGGACTCGGAGACCAGCTCAGGAGCCACGTCGGAGAACAGAATCCTGATCAGAATCTCTTTGGCGTTGTGCGCGGCGATCAAAACGCGGTTCTTCTCGGAATCGCGCGCGAACGCACGCAAACGGCGGAGAGCGGCGGCGCGGGAGCGAACGGAGACGTGAGTTCCACACGCGGCGGAGGCTTGGCTGAGGAGAGCTCGGACGGAGGTTGGATCGGCGGGCTGTTTGGGAGTAGGGATGCGCTCGACGCCGTTGGAGCGGTTGGCGACGCACCATTCTTGGATGAGGCGGCGGAGGGTGTGGTTCGGGATGAGAGTGTGGTCCGACAAAGGAGCGCGTGTGACTGGACATGTCGTGTTGTTGTTTCCTGTGGAGACCCATGACTCGATGCTTGTTCGGTCGTAGGTTTGACCGGTGCAGACGGTTACCGGGTCACGCATCAGCTCTAGTGAGATTGGACATCTGAAGTGGTACGGTATCTGGAGTCCTAGATCCAACGGCTCTAGACTTCTCGGCATTTAAACGAGTTTCGAATACACAGAAACTCAGAGAGAAAGCTGCAAAGAAGAAGAAGAAGGTGTGATTGTTGTGAGAGTATGAGGAACGAGCTTATCTGGCTATGAGCCCCCACACGTGTGCCATTTATAACTTTGTAAAAATACGGCTGGAATTTTTAATTAAATAAATATGTTAGTAGAACATGATTAAGATGCCATCAACGTAATCTATCTTATTAAAACTCAAGTACAAAATTGGAGTGTTTGGAGACTTGAATAGGACTTTTACAAATTTGGAGTGTTTGGAAACATGGATTGCAGTCTTTTAAAAAAAATATTTTTGTTTGAAAACAAGGATAATAGTATTAAGAAAAAAAATAATGAGCTTATGTTTTTTAAAAAAATTGAAAGTTATCTAGGCCACTTTTAAAATATACCAAAATGGATCAATCTAATTCCCTAAATTTTTTTTTTCTAAACTAACCATAAAACAAAATTTAAACTTTATATACATATTTCAAATCAAAATAATCATTCAAATTTGATTTATATCAAAAATTGATTCAAAAATATACATATATTCAAAAATGGATTTTTACTAAACTATTTTTCAATAACCATTATAAAAAAATATTGTCAATATATATAAGAAAAATATAATACAAAGCCCAATTTGAAATACCAACTCAAATTATGGTTTTCATATTTCATATTAAGTTTTAAAAATATAATATATGTAATTATTTATATGATGGTATGTATAAAATACTATTAATTATATGATTACTTATATGATGGTACATATAAAATACGATTAATTATATGATGATAAAATACGATATATAATAATGACTAGGGATGGGCTTTTGGATACCCATACGGGTTTAGTTCTGATCGGTTTGTATTTTGGGTTTTCGGGGTCAAAGATTTCAGCCTTATTAGAATGTTTCTAAATTTTGGTTTGAGTTCGATTTGGATCTTTGCGGGTTTGGTTTAGGTTTGGATAATTAATTTAAATTATTTTTAAAGTCTTAAATCATTATATATTTTAAATTTCTCAAAATGTATAAATAAAATAATATATTACGTATAAATTTGAATAACATATGTCATAATACTTAAGCTTAACATATCAACTGGCTTGATTTAAAATTTTGGATACGAAATCAATAATTATTTTAAGTATTTTTGGTGATTTGAGTATACTTTAACTATTTCAGATATTTACTTTTGACTATCTATATATATTTTCAAGTATTTAAACCAATTTAAAAGTATCATTTTTGATGTTTTATATACGTTAAATCTAAAAATAACTAATATATATAAGTATATAAATCTATTTTTAGATAAATTCGGATACCCAAATACTTCGGTTCGGATCAGATTCGGTTCTCTAAATAACAAAATTTTGAATAATTAGAATATTTAATCAATTTATGTTTGGGTTTGGTACTATATCTTTGGATCGGTATCGGTTATGTTTCTCGGATTCATTTTTCTAAATCCTAATAATTACATGAAAAACAAATATCAACATATTTTTCAAAATATACACCCGCGCGCCTGCGCGGGTCAAAATCTAGTGTATCTTGTAGGGAAAGTCGCTTCTTAGAAGTGAAGCTTAAGCTTTATGTGAATGATATACAGTTATTATACATCTCGTTATGATAAACTTACAAGTTTATTTATGCTCTATTATACGTCCAAAACATTATAGGCATCGCAAATAAAAATAACAAAGTATTAATATTAGGTTGTTAGAGATACAATTCTTGATTTCAGCTAAAATAAACTAAGAAAACATACGTCATATGAAAGGTTGAAGACAAAGTATTTTGTATTCTCATTTTTTTCTCCATAATATACAAGCTTCATGCATCAGGTTCGGCCGGGAAGGTATGTCTAAGACTGGAAATCACAATTATGTATAATCATGACATTTCAAACTTTTTCAATCGAAAGCTTCAAGTTACAATCGCTTTTAATCGCTACCCAGGCCACAACCACCAAAACATTGATGTCTATTATACAAAAATTAAAAACCAGATCTTGAATTATATATATAGTACATTTTGTTACTAAAAATATTAATGGAAATTGGTCAAACTAAATCAGTGAAATGCGAAAGACTAGGAACGAGGAAGGTCCACCACAAGACAACTTCCACTTGCTTGTGTTAACATCAAACCCGTGATAATCCCCCATAATAATACAACCAAATCTAAAAAGCTTGACTGTTTTTTTTTCTTTATAGCAAAATCTTTGACTCGTTTTTTTTTATTTTACGTATACTGGAAAACCACTTCTTTTTTGCACGCATCTATCAATGCTTTATTGGGTTTTTTTTTTCGTAATAGAACCTCAAAGTCATAGAAGCACATAATTCTACAAAACTAGGGACAAAAGTTGTCATAGCTATTAGCTATTCTATGGTCTTGAATTCATGAGTCAAAAACTAGTTACTAGCTCGTAACATTCAGCTCTCATTTAATTTAGGTAATGGTCGATAAGTCAATGATTATATATTTTAGTAGTCAAGACTGGTAAGTCGTAGATCCATTTTGATATACCGCTTGAAAATGTAGACTTCACCCATTTCATTCAAAGTAGTGAAATTTAAGATATATTGATGCGTTGGAGTTAAGTATGATCGAAGCTTCAACAATAAATAACTTCATTGAAACTTTTTTTGAAGATGTAGAGTACAAAAATACTAATATCACTTCAAAAGAAACTAGGTAACATAATCACATTTAGAAAACAACTTTTGTTCCAGATAAACAAGGTACAAAGATACTCTATATACTGAAACAAATGTGTTCTAGTTTTAATTTTCTCAATGGAGGGGGTTTGATATTTAAAAGGAAATTATCGAACGAAGACAAATATTCCACGACACAAACATCGAAATCAAAATAAATTCGGTAGGTGGACAAACCTAAAATTTGTGATCTGCTTCTTCTGATTTTAATTTATTGATTATTTCTTTATAAACTTTGGTTTAACTTATTTGCAGACATTAATGTAAATGAACAACAAAAGGGGTAGTTTCAAATAAAACAACAACAAAAGGGCAGCACCTTCCTGTCTTTGCATTGTCCTGTCCTCATGGGAACAACTAAAAAGGTTTCTTATGTGTATTTTTGTTTCTGAGTGACCGAGAATGATTTGGTTTGATACCAGTACCCTATTTTTTTTAGGACAAAAGAACCAAACTAGAATTCATGTGCACATCTTTTAAATTCTCAAAGGGCGAAGAGTGAGGTGTTAGTAGCTATGAATTTTTTTTTAATAGTAGCTATGAAAATGATATTAATAATTGATGACAGTATTATTAAAGGAAATTAGATTGAGCGTAAAGACAACCAGAAAAATTAACGATTAAGACGTAAAAGAAAACAATGCATATATGAGTGTTTGATCTAATAAGAGTTGTTGTTATATTGGTCGATACCAAAATCTAGTGAACTTTTTTTTTTGGGTTAAAATGTTAAGTTATTATTACCAAATTTTTATTTTGACAGATGATATATAGAAAATAAGTAGCAAAAAAAGAAAGGAATATTGTAACACCTACACAACATTTGTGGAACATACCGAAAGCAAACACAAATTAGTAAGCAGCTTACTGCTGGACCTACCAACCACAAGTACTAGATATGTAATCCGATGGCTGCCACGAGCTACTGGGAGAAGGGCGCCTTGATCGTTCCTACAGCTTCCAACAAGAACACAAAGCATACCCTAGCGAAGTATCCAAACCCGAGCCCAAAACATACCAGAAAATAGAGACCACCGACGGTACTAGGAAAAGCCGTAGGCTGATGACGATGCCGTCATTCAGCATTTTACACATGATATTACTGTCTTCTTTGCAATCCACTGAAACCGTATACACCCATCTACAGTGGCGGAGGCAGAAAATTTATTCAGGAGGGTCACAGTTAGACTACTCTTTAAAATTCAAATTTCATAAGGGTCAATATTCTGTTTTGGTAGGGGTCAACAAAATATATTTGGTAAAGAATAACATTATTTAAAAAATCCATGGGTGTCAATTGACCCCCCTCATTACCCTCTACCTCCGCCACTGCCCATCTAACTTGGAAATATATAGAAAACAAATCGAAAGACAACTCTCTGGAAGAAATAAATTTGAAGCCACACTCAGAACCAGAGCCTAACTAATACACCACGAACATAACTCGAGCCGTTAACTGCTCTCTAGTCACGAACTCAAAGCTGAAGAATTATCGAGAAGTGGAAGAGACAGAGCAGGCCACAACCACCGATATCATTCCGTTTTGGGGGGTGACGAGCACTCGGATCTAAAAGCGAAGCTTAAGCATACCGAAACTAACACTCACTAACACGCTGCCACACACCACCACCAGAAACTCCACGCGCTGCCACGAAAGAGAATATAATGGGGCACAACAAACAGAGCAAAGAGAAACCGAGAATATCAAAAATAGACAAATTTAGTTTCACCTCAACAATTATTTTTAGAAAAAAAAATAAAAATCTAGTGAACTCTATGATTAAAGGGAAATTGCACCCAATGACATTAAAAAACCAAAATTGACAAAGTAACCAAAAACACACTACCTTTCCATTTTTCTATTCGTATCTCTCTCTAGCATCTTTCTAGAAAACTAATTTTGCTTTTTTTTTGGCTATTTAACAAATAAGCCAATGATTAAATCGTAGTTCGTCCAAAACCAACATATACATAGATCTCATCAAAATAATTGTCACGGTCTCTCATGCATGTGGTAATGGAGAGAGTCAAAGGTCAGAGAATGAAGACAGGAGTGTTTGGAAGCCTGGTCCAGCTTCGTCCTCTCCTCCCTCGTTTTCTCACCACACTTGCACACTCGGCCCATTTTTATTTTATTATTCTCTTCTTTTGTATCTTTAGTTAGGCTAACCTGAGCTGGATGTTTTGTTTGGTACGGCTGGTTTGATTTTGAAATATATTGTTATCTATATGTTTTGTACCGATGTAAAAAAGAGAGGTTCGGTCCATTGTTGCAATATAATTTGACAATTCGTTGCAGTTCTCGTTTTTTTCCACTTATACATGATCTAATAATGTTGTCTTTAGCCCTTTGGTATATATGCCTAGTGGTAAATTCATACACACGTATATGTCAGTGTTATGGCCTTATGGGAATCAATTAGGTAACTTATAATGCTTGATGTATAAAATACTATGCTAATATGCTTGTTTTAGCTGCTCGACACGTATCATCCATTTTTTTTTTTTTTTTTTTTTTTGTTAAGTATGTGAATTTTTATTAAACTTGTTAATGATACAGGGAGATTACAAGAGTTTGATGAAATCAAACCCTAGGAATCTAAGAAGCTTATCAAAGCAAAAGTGTTAGAGAGAGCCACAAAAAAAGTTAAAAAGAACTCTCTAAAACAAACTAAAAGGTCTAGCCACAGTCCCTAAAGACAAGACTAAAGCTTGGCATATGGAAGAAAACAGAACAACCGTTAAGTATCAGCAGATCACAACTCAATCTTGCCACCGGTACCTGCAACAAGAGAAGTAATCAAGAGAGTTCGCAACCGGAGAACAGTCTGAGGGACCGCAGACCATCCCGAAGGCGACTCCGACAAGAGGACCGGCGAAGCAGGGGAGACCAAGCCCTGGTCCGGCAATCGCAACCTACGAAGTCCACTCCAGACGTTGCTCACTCCGGGAATACAACAAGACCATTCCCTGATAATCCAAACCGACACGAAGAAGCCAGCAATTAAGCACCGGTGAAGTACAGGTTGACGGAAGCGGAGGTTATACGGCTCGACTCCGGTCCCGTCATACGAGCAGAGCACTGAAGAATCTGGCTGCTTAGCAACGAAGAGGCAGTGAACGGGTGTCAAATTCCTTCTGAAACTTTAAGAGTGGAGGAGGCGGAGCTCCCATCAGCAGGCAGAGAAGATGGAGAAGACCCGTCACATGGAGGCAGAGACAAAACCCTGACCTATCTCGAAACCCCCAAACAGATCCGAAGCCATCCGACGCCATGGTGGTTGTTATGGAGTCAACACGGAAGAGAAGTCCCCAGCAAAGCCCTCAACTTCGCGTTTCGTCACAGATCCGAAGAGCTCGACGGGGAAGTTCTAGCGAGAGCACCGGAAGGAAGAGACAGGGGAGGACATGGGAGGCAGCAAAGCTGACCAGAGACACAGTGACAGCGACACACTGCGCTTCCGGCGAACCCTCCGAGGTGAAAATGACCCAGATCCACCGCGAGTCAAACCCTAGATCTACTATCCCAACGACGCCTCCTGAAGAGATCCGACCAGCCACGACCTCGCCATCACTCCGGAGAAGCTAGGTACACACCCAGAAACCGGTTTGGTTCGCCGGATCCGGCCGCAATCCGACGAAGAACTAGAGGTGATGAAGCAAGGAGGAAGTGCGCAAATCGGAGCTCGACGAGGTTGAGGTTTGGATAAGGGGAGAAAATTGGGGTGGCGACCGACGATTAGCAACCACCGCCGGCCACCGGAATCGAAATCAAGATGGTGAGGTTCGAGAAAAGACGACTTTGGGTGGGGAGAGATTTGAGAGAAAGTTTCTCTCACCTCTCTCTAACTTTTTTTTTTCTTTAATCATCCATTATTTCATAGTGAAGAAACGAATGTAACCACGATCATTCAATTTCGTACCTTTTTAAAAGTTAAAAACTGAACTATATTGTATACTTCATGGTTTGGCATTTCACAAGCATTATTACTGTAAGATTTCAAGATTGCAACAATTTGTTCGTATCAACTTTCAAAAAAGACGAAAAAATAAAACAGTTTGTTCATAACTTTACGATTTAAAAAAATCATATCCGAGACAATAAAACAGTACCATGAGTCTACAGTTAACTGGTGTATTAGTTGAGTACTTACAAGAACTTTATAATCAATAATTTAAACACTGACGACGGAAAACCATGCATGGTATGAAAATCACTACACTTGATTAAATGATTTTATTTCTCATGGTAAAGACACTAAACGACGTCGTCTGTCGGTCGAGAGGAAATGTGGGTACAGGCGTGTGTAGAGAACAGTGCGCTCTCCACGACCCTACGGTCTCCAGTCAACCCTGCACTGTCGTTGGTGCACGCGCTCTCTCTTCTCCCACACGTTTTTCCCAGCTCATTCGTTTCTGTCTATATGTTTCTGTGTTAAACACACAATACTCGGAATACAACTTATAAATATTCTTTTTCAGTATAAAACTGATTTGATTCCCACATTCCTAACAATTACTGCTACTCTCGGATAAGTTTCGATGCGGAGCTTCTTTTATTTTCAATAGTAATGTGAAGCTTTTATTTATCCAAATTAAAATTTATCTCTGTAAATAAGATACCCGGGTTCGTTGTCCGGCAACGGCGATGAACTTTAGACAAGCGAAGAAGTAGATAGAAGAATTAGAAAATCGAAACGCTGCGTTTTCCAAAAAGGCGATTCTGAGGAGATTATTTTGGCGATCGAAATCTAGTTTCGCGTGATGGATGAGGCTAATCTGCCGGGGGATTTACGCCCTCTGGGGATAGTTTCGGGGCTTCTGGATGAGGATACGAGTGCTGCGGTGGTTGAGAAGCAAAAGGAAAGTTCGGGATCGAGAAATGCGAAGAGTTGGGTAGTTGTGGCGGAGGATAAGAAAAGTTTGAAGAAGTATGAAGTTGAGGTATCGACTCAAGATGGTAAGCATAAGGTGATGATTCCTGATGAGGTGCTTGTTGATTCAACGCCACTGTGGGATGATTTTGTGAATGGTAGGTTTTTGAATCTCGCACCTCACATGGCGAAAGTTCATATGGTGGTCAATAAAATATGGAAGTATGGTGAGTTGGATTCGAAAGTGGATGTCTATGATGAAGATGCAACAACGATGAGGTTTAGGATTTCAAATCTCAAAGCTCGGGAGAAGATTCTTAAGAGGGGTATGTGGATTATTGCGGGGGTTCCTATGGTGGTTACAAAATGGATTCCAAAGACGGAGGAAGAGAAACAGGAGGAGACTTCGATTCCAATGTGGATTCACCTAAAAAAGGTTCCACTCCATATGTATTCTTGGCAGGGCATCAGCTTCATGACAAGTACTGTGGGGTTCCCGGATAGGTTGCATCCAGAGACCATTGCGTGTACTAATCTGGAGGTTGCTAAAGTTTTTGTGAATGTGGATGTATCAAAGACTTTGCCGAAGGAAGTTGATTTCACTAAAGATGGGAAGGAGTTCACAGTGGAGTTTCATTACCCATGGTTTCCATCGAAATGCAATCTTTGCGGGAAATGGGGCCATACAGATAAGATTTGTGTTAAGAATGGTAAAGACAAGAGAAGGGAAAATGAGGAAGCTGATGTTCAGGGAGGTAGTGGGGAAAAGACTAAAGTAGATGTGAAAGAAAATAATGAGGATATCCAAGGAGGAGGAGAGGAGGAGAGGGAAAAAGAAGTTGTGGAAAAGAATGAGGAAGTAGGAAAAAAAGATATTGGAGGTTCTGCTTGGTCTTTAGTTTCACCAACGAAAGTTGGGAGGACTCAATCACCAAAGCAAGCCCCTGATATTCAGGTTTCGACTTCCAAGTTCTCGGTTCTAAGTATGGATGAGGCTGAAAAGATGGAAGAAGGTGAAATTCAATTAGAGGAGGTAGGGGAGAAGGATGAGACTGAAGAGGATATCTTGGAGGTGGATGATGATATAAAGGTTTCAGAGGCGGATCATCTTGAGGATACTATTCTTGCTCAACAGAGTAGGAGTAAGGAAAAGGTGATGCCACAAAAAGGGGTGAGGAATGCTCAGAAGACTAAAGCTCCGGATGTAAATCCGAAGGGAAAGAGGTCTTCTCGACGAAAATACTGATATGGCGAGCTTCTTTTGGAATGTGAGAGGTTTCAACAAGCCGTTAAAGCAATCTGTAGTCAAGGAGTGGATTAGTAATAATGAGGTGAAATTTGGGTGCATATTGGAAACAAGGGTGAAGGAAAGTAAAGCAGAAAGAATAATAAAGGAGGTTTTTAAAGGTTGGTCGAGTATGATGAACTATGAGTGTAGTAGTGGAGGTCGTATTTGGGTTTTATGGAGGGATGAGGTTCGTATGACTCCTGTGTATAAGTCAGACCAACTGATAACGTGCTCAGTGGGGGTAGAGAATAAAGAAGAGTTTTTGTGTACTTTCGTCTATGCTAGTAATCAGGTGGAAGGAAGGAAAGAGTTGTGGGATGATCTTTGCAACCATCATGATTCGGCTATGTTTAAAAATAAGGAGTGGATGATAATGGGAGATTTTAATGAGATCTTGGATGAGGAGGAGAATTCAAGATTTTCAAGGTTAGAAAGGCTACCTAGGGGAATGAGAGACTTTCAGCGTATGGCATTGCATTGTCATCTGTCTGATCTGGGTTACCAAGGACCTCGATTTACTTGGAGTAATAAGCAAGATGAGGGGATTATCTGTAAGAAACTTGATCGAGTTCTTATGAATGATGCTGCTTTGCTAAAATTTTCTACAGCTTACTCTGTTTTTGAACCGGGAGGATGTTCGGATCATATGCGATGTATGATTCAGTTGTGGCCGCCTCAAGAACAGATTAGACGTCCTTTCAAGTATGTAAATGCAGTTGGAAGGTTATCAGGTTTTCAGCCCATGATTGAGGAGTATTGGCAGTCTACCGAGGTTTTATTTCACTCCACCTCTGCTATGTATAGGTTCTCCAAGAAATTGAAGAATCTGAAGCCGCATATTAGAGAGCTGGGGCGTAAAGGGCTAGGAAATTTAACTAAGCGTGCTAAAGAGGCTCATGAGAATCTATGTGATAAGCAGCGAAGCACTTTAGCAAACCCTTGTGAAGGTGCAGCTCAAGAAGAGGCGGTAGCGTATGAGAAATGGTTGCATATTGCAAGTCTGGAAGAGGATTTTCTTAAACAGAGGGCAAAGCTGCACTGGTTGGAGATTGGAGATCAGAATAATAAGACCTTCCACAATGCTATTAGAAGTCGGTATGCTCAGAACTTGATTCGTGAGATAAGGTGTTTGAATGGTAGTATTATTACCAAACATGAGGATATCAAACAAGAAGCGGAGCGTTTCTTCTCTGAGTTTATGAATATGAAGCCATCAGAGTATGTTGGTGCTACGGAGGACGAGCTTCGTGATCTTTTAGAGTTTCGCTGCACCATGGAGGATTGTGATATGTTGGAGGCTGAGGTAACGAGTGATGAGGTTCAAAAGGTATTATTTGCTATGCCAAGTAACAAATCCCCTGGGCCTGATGGATTCCCCTGTGAATTTTTTAAAGCTACTTGGGCAGTTCTTGGTCAGGATTTCGTGGTGGCGGTTCAGTCTGTTTTCAAATATGGTTTCCTCCCAAAAGGTGTGAATTCCACGATCCTTGCTTTGATCCCAAAGAAGATTGACTCAATGGAGATGAAAGACTTTCGACCGATTTCGTGTTGTAATGTCTTATACAAGGTTGTTTCGAAGATTTTGGCTAACAGATTGAAGCGGGTGTTACCAAGAATTGTTAGTGAGAATCAGTCCGCCTTTGTCAAAGGGAGATTGCTTATGGAGAATGTGCTTTTGGCTTCTGAATTGGTGAGAGATTATCATAAGCTTTCAGTTTCTTCAAGGTGTGTGATGAAAATTGACATTTCAAAAGCGTTCGACTCGGTTCAGTGGGATTTTGTTCTTAAGGGGTTGGAGGTTTTGGGTTTCCCGAGTAAATTTGTGCACTGGATCCGCTTGTGTATCACGAGTCCTTCTTTCTCAGTTCAGGTAAACGGAGACTTAGCTGGCTACTTCCAAAGTGCAAGGGGATTGAGACAGGGTTGCTCACTATCTCCCTATCTCTTTGTGCTTTGTATGAATATCTTATCAAAGAAGATAGACAAAGCGGCTACTGAGAGGAAGTTCAAGTTTCATCCCAGGTGTCATTCTCTCTCGTTGACTCACCTATGTTTCGCTGATGATTTGATGGTGTTTGTGGAGGGTTCTAAAGATTCGATTGAAGGTGCATTGGCAGTGTTTGACGAGTTTGCTGCTTGGTCAGGATTGAAAATCAGTTTGGAGAAATCAACTATCTACATGGCGGGGGTTCCGGTGGAGGAGAAGAGTCATATATTATCAGATTTCCCTTTTGCTGTAGGGGATTTGCCAGTAAGATACTTAGGGTTACCCTTAATGTCTCAGGCAATGAGAAGTCAGGATTATCAGCCGCTTGTGGAGAAGATAAGAGGGCGAATTAACACTTGGACCACAAGGTTTCTCTCTTATGCAGGAAGACTTATGCTGATTAAATCTGTTCTAATGAGTATTGTGAACTTCTGGTCTGCTGCTTTCCGTCTTCCGGGGCAGTGCATTAAAGAAATTGAACAGCTTTGTTCCGCTTTCCTGTGGTCGGGGCCTAGTCTTAAGACGACGGGGGCGAAAGTGGCTTGGAGGGATGTTTGTAAGGAGAGGGAGGAAGGTGGTTTGGGTATACGAGCGTTAAAGGATGTTAATAAAGTTAGTAGTTTGAAGCTTATCTGGAGGTTATTGACTGGAGATTCTTTGTGGAGTAAGTGGATTAAAACTAACATCTTGAAGGATAAGAGATTCTGGGAAGTAAAAATAAATTCTCAGTGTGGGTCTTGGATGTGGAGAAAGTTATTGAAACTAAGGGAGGTAGCTAAAAGTTTCTATAGAAAGGAAATAGGAAATGGGCGCCACACTTCTTTCTGGTTTGAGAGATGGTCGGAGAAAGGAGTTCTGTTTGATATTCTTGGAGCTAGAGGGTACATTGATATGGGTATTAGAAGAGAAGCCACAGTTGAGGAGGCAATGTTCTGCTTTCAGCGAAGAAGGAGGCACAGAGTGGTGATTTTAAATGAGATTGAGGAAGAGTTGAGGGAAATAAAGGACAGAGTGTGTATTGACATGGAGGATATTAGTCAGTGGAGAAGAGAGTCAGGTTACAAGAATGTTTTCTCGACTCGTGAGACTTGGAAGCAGATTAGAGAGGAGAAGGAGAAATGTATTTGGACGCAGGGTGTCTGGTTCTCTCAGGCGACCCCCAAATTTGCTTTCATGACTTGGTTGGCTTGTTTAAACAGACTCTCTACGATGGATAGGACTGCAAAATGGAGTCAGGGTGTGGACACTATATGTGTGCTCTGCAAGAGTGCTGATGAAGATAGAGACCATTTGTTTTTTGCGTGTTCTTATTCTTCTCAAGTTTGGGAAAATTTGGCTAGAGGAATCATGGGGGATTCTTACACAAACTTATGGTCATCTATAATTCCCTTGTTAACTGTGAGAGGTATGGAAAGGAGGAAGAGTTTCTGTCTCAGGTATGCATTTCAAGTGGCAGTGTATGCATTGTGGAGAGAAAGAAACAGAGTTAAGCATGGAGAGAAGTTGATGCCTTGGACAGTTTTAAGGAAAATTCTTGACAAGGGAGTGAGGAACAAGCTGAGTATTTTACAAGCTAATAGAGTTAAAGGGATGGAGAGGGGTTTGTAAACCTGGTTTGGAGCTAGGGATTGAAGTTTTTTTAACAAAATTTGAAGTATAGGAATCACAAGTTTGTATAGCCTAAAGGTTGCACTAGATGTATAAAGGTCTTTTTTGATGAATAAAATTTAACATTCATTCAAAAAAAAAAAAAGCTTTTATCCAATCTATTTGTTTTTCCTTTGGATTGTACTTTTATTCTTTGTTATCTTTCTCTATCTAGATACTATATGTTAAGATAGAAGGAAACAACACGATGCATGCATTTATCATACGAGCAATGACATGAACAATGATTAAGTCGATCCCCCCCCCCAATTACCATTGACATGTAATTAATCATACTTAATTCATTAACAATATCAGATCAGCGTACCGTTTGAATCTAAGAGAACAAGCTTTGGACGTCCAAGGACCCCGGCAAACGACCTATTAGATGACTATAGATTTTGAGATGGATTTGCCAAGAATCTTGAAGTCCTGGAAAGGTGTTTGTGTTAGTGCAAAGATGACACCACAATTGAGTAATGCAGAAGATAAATCAAAGAGACAATAAGATATAAGCAACCAACTATGCTTTATTAAAAATCGCCTAAACAATCTATTACAAGATTTGCTTATCAGCTTTTACACGTCAGTGTTAACACCCTAACACACGTTACTGACATATTCCTAATCTACCCAAACATGTCTCTTTTCCGTCAGTACTTCAGTATCTGCTTCAGCACGACCCAAGAACACCCCTAAAGGATTTTCACCCTTCCTCTATAATAATAGCCAGTGTCTTATGGAATACAGACGACTCCATAGCTCTTTTATAGTGATCTCCATGTTCCTAAAACCTAGTCTCCAAGGCAACATGAATATGGACAACTTCTATATCAATAAGTACACTTTCCTTTTCTTGAAATGTACTTATTCCTCAAGGCATAAACTTGCTCCCCAAGTTTATATCTTGCCTTTTCTCCACGGTATAAACTTGCTCCTCAAGTTTATTCCACGCCAGCTCAGCATCTCGCGTCCACATGGTCTCTACCACTCCGCATGCCTCTTGGTTCACTCTCTAACACACACTGCCTCAGCAACTACTTCAACGACTACGTCAAGACATAAACCCTCAGTTTATCTTTCTCCATCTCAGCATATCTTGCATCCACATGGTAACCCACCACTCCGCATGCTTTATATAGTAACGACTAATGCATCCAACATCAGTGATTTCGTCGCCTAGTCAGTCACGAAAGACTATTGACATCTACAAGCTCCACTTGCATCTTCAGTTTGCAGTTAAAGCTTTATGTTGTCCGGTTATATTCAGTTGACAAAAGCATAAAAATGTTGTATACTACTTACAATTGAACACTAGTAACAAACAAGCATCAGAAAATTAAACAAACAAAACGACTAGCTGGTGCCTATACGATCGTTATTTAACTATTTTAGTTAGAACTTAGAATCAAAGAAGCATCAGAAAGAAGAATTGGCCCAGGATGTAATGGAAGGGACTAATCATAGTCCATGAAAGAAGTATTGGCCCAATTAATAGAAGCGGTCTACTACAGTTTATGATAATCCAACGTATGTCACCGGGTCAGAAATAATTTTTTTTTCAATTGGGCTTCTCTCTTGTATCGTAAGCGTTGATATTAGGAAAAAGATTATATATGAAAACGTCTAAAAGATAGAAAATGACCCCTTTGCGGAGTCTTGTAGACAAGGGTCATCAATTTGGCATTTGCGGACTACGTATGATAAAGATTTAAAAGTCTTTTTAATTAACATTATTTTCATATCAATGATGATCCTTTTGTCTTGCAAAGATAAGTCATCGTTTATCTTTAATTATATAAAAATTAAGTAAGTCGGTACGCTAGTTAAAATAAATTTCTTGCACGTTGTCCGGCCATTTATCACGTTGTGAATCTATGATCTTATCTAACTAACTTTCTCACTTCTTGACTTATACAACATCAAAAAGAACGATTCAACTTTATGAGAACTACATTCTCTGAGACCAAAACTATTAACCGTAACTATTATAGTTAAACAAAAACATAATAACATAATCAATGCTTGACTTTCCGGTAAATAAAAAGATCCATGTGGTTCTAAAATGACACTTGACATATAATATATAAAACTTGGGAAGAACATTGAAATGTTATAGTTACAAAAAAAACATTGAAATGTTATACTTTCCCTCTAAATAATTGAGCAAGTAGTGTATATAATATTGTGATGAATGTACCTCTTTTAAAATCTTCAAAATAGTTAATAAGGACTTGGGCTTGTACTTTATAAATAGTTTAGTTTTACCATAATAATTTATAAAACTATATAGCGTGAGACGCTACTGCATTCTTACAAAACACTAAACATCCAACCATATTCCAATTGACTTGCTTCTAATACGAATGAAGTTACTCAAGCTTCAATAGTCACAGACTTACCTAAGAATGGTAGTATTATTAATGTATTAGTAACCAATGGCAGTGCACATATATAAGTAACTTTTGAAAATATTTTGCTTATTTGGTAAAACAAGATTATATGAAATGAGGTTTACATAATAGAGATCTTAAGAGCTAAGACTTAGGAACGAAGAGTTCCTCGTTCTACTTTCCGGGGTTGAAATTATCAATATATGAGTTTGTAGGGTGCAAGCAACAAATAAAATAATTGAGAACGGAATATTCCATTGGCTGGTGTAACCTACAATTAATAATAAAACCATCATCGACTTCAAAATTGTATTTTTTTTTTATATTTTATGTTGATACAAAATGTGTGTACTTTATAATTTCCAAAGTGCGTGTAACACATATGACATATGGGTCATTGGGGTTAGGCTGGTAGTGGTACCTACAGAGAACGGTTAGAAGAGTCTGTAATAAACTACTCTGTGAAAGGTTCAAATTAGGTTTTCCAAAACTAAGAAACACCCTGTAAATATTAAAGCTGGAGAAGTTTGGTTATGAAAACAAACCATGTGTTAAGGTTTGATATATAAAATCTAGCATCTTGATGTAAAAATGAAACAAGTAAACTATCAGAAGAAGTAATTTATCTAAGTTTTAATTCGATATAAGCTACAGTTTAAACAATAGGTGACTTTACACAAAGTAAGCAAGAAAAGAAGGCTAACCCCATTGATTCTAATTATGAATTACCAATTCTCTCTAATCTTAACATAATATAGTATCTACTCTATTAAAATAGAGTCTTATTTGAAAATTACCTTGGCATAATTTCTTTTGGACTTATTGAAAATGTTGGGACTTATCTATTAATGAACATTTCTATTATTTCTATACTTATCACTCTAATCTACTAATATTAACTATGTACATCTATATTATAAAACCGTGGATGCTTAACAGAGTTTTGAAATTAGAAACCCTAATTCCAATTTCTGGGTTGTGTCGAGAGGAAAGAAGATGATATCTCAATTGTTTTTTTTTTTGATATCTCAGTGTTTGGGTCATACTAGATTGGGATCTCAGTCTGTTCTGTCGGAAGCTCCTGCAAATACATGACGTTTCATGGTAAAATCATGGTTAGGAACAAAGCTAAGAAAAATTAAAAAAAAATGAGAGATTTTCGAGAAGATTTAAGGACAAGGACACTTCTTTCAATGGCAACCAAATTTTATATTGTGCGTCGATTACGAGTAGGATTGTTTCAAATCCAGAGACAGATGGAAGAGACGGCAAATCAGAGGAATGAATCGACGAGTGAAGGAAAGACAGGACAATATTGCGAAGTGCTGGATCTGATGAGAGGTAGGTTTCGTTGACATATCGGGTTGGATCCGGTACTGCAAAGAAAAATTATGGACGTAAATCATCTATGTAACTGCAAATCCAAAGTCGGTTTTTTATTGTTTGATGAGGATATGCTTAAAGCAATATAAAACCCAGAAAAGCTCTTTGATTTTTTTGCTGTCTTCTCATGTGTTGGACTTGGAGCTTTCAGATTCTATATATCATCATCGGATGTTGTAATAACAAATCGGAATGTTTGGACCATATGTTTTTTTATTAGCTACTTTGTGTGTGTTAGTTTTGTTCTGTGCTTTGAGTTTTCATTTGATTGATTCGGTGAATCCACATTATTGTCCAATAAAAATTTGGTAAAATAATCATTTCAAAATACTTAAAATGATGTTACGAGACTATCAACTTTTTTTTATCTCACTGATGCATGTTTTCAGTTACCTTAAATTTAGTTTGGATCCTCTCAAAGAAACAAGACATTCACACTGGACATCGACCTAAGAATTTGTTCTTGACAGGTACCAGAGACGCTCCAAAAAGATGGATCTCTAAAATGAGTGCACTGCCAAAGAGTGATGCTCCTCTTATCACCCCAACGACCTTGCCTAGGCTGATGGGTTTGTCTTTAGCTTCCTAACAAGGTTCGGTATGATGGCTTCTCAAGGCATTGTTAGATGCAACTGGTGGCCTTTTGAGGATTCAACAAATTACTGGTAAGCCAGCCGGAATCTTCAATAGCACTGGGTGTCAAGGTCGTGGTCATGAAACCGCAATTGCTTTGGTGTTTACTTGTGTTGTCATTGGTTTCTAACACAATTTTTTTTTTAATTTGTAATCTTTGTAAGCAGGAGTCAAAACTGTCTTCAGAACTAATTATATTTTTATAAATCTTGATCTCATGCCAGTTATGCAAAAATAAGAATCTTTTTCATTTTTTTATTTCTTAGCATATAAGAATCAAGATATATGTTTATAACTACATGTTTGGTTGCTGACAGTTATAGCATACGGTGAGTTAGTTTTTCGTCACTTTTAACTCATTTTTTCAGGTATGAAGAACAAAAAAAACAAATTCAGAAAGATCAAAGTTTAACTTCTTCGTATGAACAAGATAATAACATTTTCTTTTTTCAGTTACAAAAAAAAATAAACAAGATAATAACACTATTATACAAATTCTAACTAACCCCTTTGCTGAGCCCGACAAAACTTCAAGAAAATACAAACTATTGAGACCTTAATCATAAACATGAATGAGAGTTCCATATTTTTATTTAGATTCACATGTTCAAATTAAATTCGAAATTTTATAAGGCTCCTAAAATTATTATTTGAACCAAATTAAAAACCAAAACAACCAAACATAAATCAAATCTAATTTCATAAATAACCAAGTGGTTTCTATATTTTTCGAAGCAAAACTAAAAACTACAACCGAATCAAAACCAAACCGAAAACTAAAAATATAATCTGGAAGCGAACCGAAAGAGTCGTTCATATATCTTAATAAATTATCAACAAAAAATAATTCCGCGCTTTTAAGCGCGGGTTCTATCCTAGTTGTATTGATAAAACGAAATTTCCTGAAACCATGTGATGTGTGACATTTTTTCTTCTCTTTTCCAGATTAAACTATATTATAGTATTATAAAAATAATGACACGTCAGAGCCAATACGGAGAACACATCTATCCCTCTCGAAGACAAAACTTTACTTCTCTATAAATACTTTCACCGCAACAGTTGCACAAATCTCATTGAAATATAACAAAAATCTAAGACAATGTCTACTCCAATCAAATTCACAACCCTAGCTCTCGTGACCCTCTCGGTGTTACTAGCTTCCTCCTCTCTCGGCGTCGTCACGGCGAAGGAGGATCATCGGAACTCTGAGGAAGTGAAGATGTTCGAGCGGTGGCTAGTGGAGAATCACAAGAACTACAATGGTCTAGGAGAGAAGGATAAACGGTTCGAAATCTTCATGGACAACGTGAAGTTCGTGCAAGAGCACAACTCTGTCCCGAACCAGAGCTACGAACTCGGGTTGACCCGGTTCGCCGATCTGACCAACGAAGAGTTTCGAGCCATTTACTTGAGGAGTAAGATGGAGAGGACCAGAGACTCGGTGAAGTCAGAGAGGTATCTACATAACGTTGGAGATAAGTTGCCTGATGAAGTTGACTGGAGAGCCAAAGGCGCCGTTGTTCCGGTCAAAGATCAAGGATCCTGTGGTATGACTTCATGTTCTCTCCCTTTCTTGTTTCTTGAATTGCGTTTGCGTTTGCGATTGCCTTTTAGTCGCGGTTAATAATGAACGTAATGATTTTTTTGGGTATATAGGAAGTTGTTGGGCGTTTTCGGCGATTGGAGCGGTTGAAGGGATAAACCAGATCAAGACAGGGGAGTTAGTGTCTCTGTCGGAGCAAGAACTTGTTGATTGTGACACAAGTTACAATAATGGATGTGGTGGTGGTCTCATGGACTATGCTTTTCAGTTCATTATTAGCAATGGTGGTATTGATACTGAGGAAGATTACCCTTATACCGCTACTGATGATAACATATGCAATACCGATAAGGTTTGATCATAGTGCTAATGTTTTTTTGTAGTTTATGGTTATTAAATTTTGGTAATACTCATGAGTTATGTTCTGTTTTGTCTTCTTGCAGAAGAACACTCGTGTTGTTACCATCGATGGTTATGAGGATGTTCCTGAAAACGAGAATTCATTGAAGAAAGCTCTTGCTAATCAACCTATTAGTGTTGCCATTGAAGCTGGTGGCCGAGCTTTCCAGCTTTACAAATCAGTAATATTCTAATTAAAATAATTTGTTTACAA
Source organism: Brassica napus (assembly GCF_020379485.1). Lineage (NCBI taxonomy): Eukaryota > Viridiplantae > Streptophyta > Magnoliopsida > Brassicales > Brassicaceae > Brassica > Brassica napus. Next base: position 21,392,557 of record NC_063438.1, on the reverse strand, counting down.
TTCATTGAAGTGTATGCTTTGTTGTTGTTTTTTAATATACACTAATCTGGTCGACTGGCTACCATACTATCTGATCCGAGTTTGAAATGCTTTCCGACTAATGTTATTGTGTGTTTCCCTCAGGGAGTGTTTACAGGAACATGTGGAACAGCTTTGGACCATGGTGTGGTAGCCGTGGGATACGGAACCTCAGAAGGTCAAGACTACTGGATTATTCGTAACTCATGGGGGTCAAACTGGGGCGAAAGCGGATACATTAAGCTCGAACGTAACATTAAAGATTCGTCAGGGAAATGTGGTGTGGCAATGATGGCTTCTTACCCTACCAAATCATCAGGCTCAAACCCACCAAAACCACCACCACCTGCACCAGTTGTTTGTGACAAGTCTTACAATTGTCCAGCCAAGTCTACTTGTTGTTGTCTCTATGAGTACAAAGGAAAATGTTACAGCTGGGGATGTTGTCCGCTAGAGTCAGCAACTTGCTGCGAGGATGGTTCTAGCTGCTGCCCTCAGGCGTACCCTGTCTGTGACTTGAAGGCTGGTACTTGTAGAATGGTTAGTTTTCTTGTCCTCTCTTATGGGTTAAAAACTTTGTTTTCTTTTGTTTTTATTACTTTGACTGATTTGCTTATGAAATTTGCGTTGGACAGAAGGCAAACAGTCCGTTAAGCGTAAAAGCTTTGACCCGAGGCCCAGCGACTGCGACCACGAAGGCTACTAACGTGCTTGTGAGCAGCGCTTGAGGAGAGACGTAACGAATAAAGGGATCGTATTGTTTTCAGCTTTCCATCCCCAATGTCCAAGATTCAGTCTTTTGTCTTTTAGACACTTCAAGATTGAATCATGCACGTTAGCTTTTAATACTTTATCTTGGGTTTGATTTGAATTTTATGTAAATATTGAAAGAAGTAAGATGATATATGCTCCACAGCATTATACTCGTATCCTTTGAATAATAAAATTTGACCCTATTGAAGTTATAAACTGAATGCTATTCAGTTAGAGATACATCTTTGTGAGTTACATTTTCGTTTTATACAGTTCTAAACTTAATTAGCGTGTTAAATCTACAAAAGGACAGTGGTGATTGGTCAGATAACCAATAAAAAGCTAGTCTGATTTAATCAAGAGAAATTACTTAGAATGGCTCTAATCATTCTACTAATTACTACTTCAAGTTGTCCGTAAGTGGTGAAGATTACTGGATCATTCGTAAACTCATGGGGATCAAATTGGGGAGAAAGCGGATACGTTAAGCTCCAACGTAACATCAATGAGTCTTTTGGGAAATGTGGTGTAGCTATGATGGCTTCTTACCCGACCAAGTCGGTCTCATCATTTGAATTGTTAGCTGAGGTTTGATCTGGTTTTGCTGTAAATTGTGTGTTTAAGAACTGATTAGATATTTATACTACATAATCCAGTTGTGAGGACTTTCAGATGCTTTGAGGTGGGATCTGGAACGTGAACCTCCTTTATTAAATAAGAACACACCTGAAGTTTTGTTAGTGTCTCAGCCAGGTTGTTAGCCAGCTAGAACCTTGGTAAACATGTATGCATGATTTGGAAGAAGAGTATACTTCTTTTGTGACATTAACACGTCCTTCTTCCATGTAATGCGTCTTCACGGTCTTTTCATGGTGGACATTGTTCTTGGACAAGATATAGTACTATGAAAATAGCAAAATACCATTACATGCTTGATTGCTTGGACAGTAATCTAATTCTCCCAACAGAACCTTATTAACCAAGTTTTTTGGGTGAGTATAATATTTGGGATTGGTAACCCAATACAAAATCCGTTCCAATAAGATATTCAAAATTTATGTATTGGGGTCTAAATAATTATATTTCAAAATCAGCTTCCGAATGGTGACTGCGGGTTGAGCGGTGCGGGACAAGCGGTTTAGTTGCGGTGCGGTTCTAAGAGCAAGAGCATTAGAGGTTTAAAAAGGAAGTTCACACGTTTTACGAGAAAAAAAAATATTAAAAAAAGCAAAAGTGATGAACTCGTCCCTTCTCACCTCTTGTGCATGATACCCTCTCTCCTAAAGTTCATCACTGTAGCGCGGGCCCCACGACACGTGGCGGCCCGCGATTGGTCAATTTTTTTTAAAAAAAAAAAAAAAAAACAAAATGAAAAAAATAAAAAATTTAATAATAAAAAATTAAGAAGATGAACCCCAAACGGGGGTTCACTGATGCTCTTGCTCTAACAATTATAAAAATGTATAGATATATGATATATATAAAGATTTTTATTACTGTTAACTACAGGGAGGGGCGGGAAGTGGGTTACCATTCGAAGCCTCAGGGTATCTAAATCAAAATCAAAGGTATATACTTTCATATACATATATATTATAAATAATTTTTTTAAAAAAATATCACAAACCTTGTAAAAATAGAGTAGTATCTTGAATATCTATGCTTTTAAATATTTATAAAATTACGGCATTTAAAATTAACTGTTTTCTATATTATATTTTTTAATTAATACTTATATATTTTAAAAATAAGTTATTACTCTTAAGTAATTTAATAATATATTTCAGTATTTTATCATACTGCATCGGACAAGAAGTAATCACTAATTCATGCTTTGTTCATTCCTCTTCTTTTACTAATAAGAAGAACACCATTGGCTAAGTAGGTCAGACTGAATTTTTGACATTATTTTTCTGTAACCGGTGAAACAAAACAATATAAAACTGAATTTCTCGGGAGTATCAATATTATTCACATGTGATGTGACTTTTCTTTCTGTTTTTCCATAATAGAATATACAAACAAATATAATAAAAAATGATGGCACCTACTATGAAAAGCATATCTATGATCCCTCTCGCTCTCCACTATCTATCGTCGACGACAAAAACTTCCCACGCTATAAACCCTTCGCGCAATAGTTGCAGAGATCTCAAGAAGCAAAAAGAGAAAACAATGGTTAAAACTATATCTCTCGTGATCCTCTCCGTGTTACTACTCTCCTCGTCTCTCGGCAGCGCTACAGCGACGGAGACGAAGCAGAGCCAGGAGGAAGTGCAGCGTATGTACGAGCAGTGGCTTATGGAGAATCGGAAGAACTATAACGCTCTTGGAGAGAAAGAGAGACGGTTCAATATCTTCAAAGACAACTTAAAGTTGATAGAAGCACACAACTCTGTCCCGGACCGGACTTACGAACTCGGTTTGACCCGGTTTGCGGATCTGACGGATGATGAGTTTCGAGCTATTCACTTGAGGGGAAAGATGGAAGTGACAAGTGATCCAGTGATAGGAGACAGGTATTTGTACAAAGAAGGAGATGTTTTGCCTGACAAAGTAGATTGGAGAGATGAAGGTGCAGTTGCTCCAGTCAAAGATCAAGGCGACTGTGGTATGAATGATGTTCAATATATCTTAGCAGTCTTCTCTGTTTTAAGCGATTAGGGGTTCACCTAAACGGCAGATCAGTCGCAAACGAACAAATTTTCTATAATGCCTTTTTAAAAATACATTGGTTTAAAACCGGTCTAGTCGGCCCGCCTATGCACTAATCCCCTATAGAACACATAATTACCGTCTAGCGATTTTTGTAAATTGTTTTAGCATTATATTTGATTTTGTTCGGTTGTGATTGCGTTGTGGTTGATAAAATAGGAGGTTGTTGGGCGTTCTCGGCGACTGGAGCGGTGGAGGGTTTAAACAAGATCAAGACAGGAGAATTAGTATCTTTGTCGGAACAAGAACTCATGGATTGCGACAGAGAGGGGGATTCCGGAAACTTTGGATGTTTAGGAGGTAGCGCAGCCAACGCTTTCGAATTCATCATCGAAAACGGTGGTATTGTAACGGATAAAGTTTACCCTTATACTGAAAATGATACTGCCGCATGCAAGGCCATTGAGGTTTGTATAATTAACGACCATTTTTGTTTGTTGAAGTTCTGGTTATGGTTTCAATTTGGTAACTTATCTCTTGTTTCCATGCTGTAGATGGTTACCACTCGATATGTTACAATTGATAGTTATGAGGATGCTCCTCATAACGATGAGATGTCTTTGAAGAAAGCTGTGGCTCATCAACCTATTAGTGTTATGGTTGAAGCAGAAAACATGAAACTCTACAAATCTGTAACTCTTCTTATTCACATTTTCACCAAAAAAGATTGATTTCTTTTAAAACCCAATACTAATAAGTTGTTGTTTATTTTTCTCATCTAGGGTGTGTTTACAGGACCATGTGATCATTGGTATGGAAACCACAATGTGGTAGTCGTGGGGTATGGAACGACAGAAAGAGGTGAAGACTACTGGATTATTCGTAACTCATGGGGAGCAAACTGGGGTGAAAGTGGATACCTTAAGCTCCAGCGTAACTTCCATAATTCAACAGGGAACTGTGGAGTCGCAATACGGCCTGTATACCCACTCAAGTCCAACTCGTCATTTGGTCTGTTGTTGTCTCCAAGTATCTTTAAATTGGGGGTTTTATTTGTTTTAATTGGTTGGGCCTTGTTGTGAGATAGATAGACTTTGCCAAGCTCTATCCAAAAGCTGGGTGTTTGTGTTGTTTGTTATCTTTAATTTTGTTCCATCCTCTCATCGAGGGTTTTTGAGAATTATCTTTCATGTTCTTCCATTGTTCAGAATTAATTAAAAAGAGAGAGAGAGACGTTTTCCTTCATTGTTTTATTTGATTAAAAGTTCATCAAAATAAGAAAATATATAGCAAGGGCTGGAATTGCGGTAAAGCTCATGAAATTCATGGAATTGCGGTAAAGCAAGGACTGGCATTGAGTAAGGGCATGACTGGTTCAAACGCAGCGGTTGTGGTTGCGGCTGCGGGAGTTTGTAGATGCGGGCGGTTGCGGTTTCTAGCGGTTTTAAGAGATTTGTACGACTGATACTGCGGTTAAAAATTGGTGCGTTTGCGGGTGACTTATGACTGGTTAACTACTAAATGCGGTAACAGTCAAATAATAAATTAACAATATTTACATTTAATATAATTATAAAAATATCAAAAATCATAAAATTATAATAAATACAAAATTTATATTTAGAAAGTTATAATTTTAATTTTTGAAAATTTATTGAAATTGTTTTTATTATAAAATTTTATAATATTAATTAAAATATATCAATATTTTCATAATTTAAATTTTAAATTTTTTATTAAATATTTTTACTTTTGTATATATATTGTTTTAAAAAAAAAGAAAAAAATTTATCCTCCCGCAACCACCCGCAACCGCAAACGCTAGCTGTAGCCAGCTTTTGAATTTATGAGATTCGGAGCGGTTTGAAGCGGTTTAGAGCGATATGAGTGATTGTTGCAAACCACCGACAACCGCTACCAACCGCAAAAGCTGCGTTTGCGGGTGGTAGCAGGAAAACCAGTCGTCCCCTTAATTAAAGCTCGTGAAGCATCTCACTTTTATTTTTATATGCTTTACACAACCGTATAAAGCTCAAGAAGTTGATTAAGCTAATTAAAGCTATCACTCGTTATGCTGTGCCAAGTGAATAGGGCTGGGCATTGATACTTGTTACTCGATCGATACTTGCTACTTGACTCGTACTCGGCTTGAAAAAGTAAGTATTTGATGTTATCAAGTCAAGTAGCAAGTCTGCAAATTTTACTACTTGCAAGTACAAGTCAAGTATCAAATATTACGATTTTTTCTAATACTCGACTCATTATTTGTTTTATTACTTGTTATTGGTTCTAAAAGTATATATGACCTATTAAAATACTTGTTTTACTTCTCACATTGTAATAAAAAATAAAAATATTACTTTTTAGGTATTTTATATTTTAAGTACTAATTTTGAATGGGTTATATACACACACTAAATCAAATTACTTGAATTGATTGGATAAAGTAACAAGTATATGGAAAAATAAAAGTATTTATTCCATGTTTACTTTTACTTATCAGTTTTGGTACATTTAGTTTTAAAGTTTTAAACCTAAATAAACAAGTATCAAGTATTACCAAGTAATTTGCAAGTATTAAAAATATAGGCAAGTACTTGATTGATCGGATCAAGTACAAGTATAAGCCAAAAATTCTATAATACTCGCACAAGGCAAGTCAAGTAGTGAGTAAGGCAAAAAGACCAAGTATCCGGCTTGTGCCCAGACCTACAAGTGATATCAAAAAACCAAACAACGCTCCACTAATGATAGTATAAGCTTGTCACTCCAGTTAGCTAGTCGCAATTTTAGGAGGTTCAATGGGAAATCTATAGTTTTCGTCTAAAAAAAATGATGAAAAATTCTTTGGGATAACTTTTTTAGTTTTTTTTTTGTTGGGGATTTATTTAGATATTACAATTATGAGAAAGATTACAATATTATCTGCCTTATGAGGATCTACACCTAACTGCATCATTTGAGCCGTCCTATGAAGATCACGTCTGGCCGGATTTACTTGCACCATGTTGAGAAACTTTTGTAAGCCTTTCTTCCGTAATCGCATAATTGTTGAATAAATCGCTTGCTCCGGGAATTGAAACCTGGATTTTCTGCGCAATCTGCAAGAAATTGCATAGTCTAGGATTTGAACTCCAAATTTGGGTATAAAAGCCTTTAAACCATAATTTTTTTTTTAAACTAATATTTAAAATTTCAAAAAAAAATTTGATCATTTTATTTTTTAAAAATTATTTTTGTAATAAAAACTTAAAAAAAAAATGCTCATTTGCCAAAAAAATGATCCATCGATGTATGAATAGGACTTATAATCCCTTTCTTATTAAAGGAGGAACATTCAAAGAAATAAACCTTGGCCTCATATGTTTATTACATGAGTGTCATTTCTTATGTGTCATCACCTCATGCATTCTCACTAACTTTTTCAAAAAACCCTTTGTTCCCTAGAATAATTACAACCAAATGTCATTGGTCATATACATTATACTATATGCTTACAATTACAATCCGATTTGAAAAAAAAACGGGCATTTATGACAGCCAGAATATTACCTTTTTTGTAAAAGGCAACAAAATAAGTTCGACATCTATCAAATCGTTTTATGAACATTTTTGTTTACGTGAATTATAATGCAAGATTTTATGAACATTTTTAAACTAAGATCAAATCATATTATAATGCAATGTTTTATGAACATTTTTGAAACCGAGTCAACATTTTATGAACATTCTTATGCAACATTTAATATCAAATTTCTTTATAATGCAACTAAAGAAACGGGAATAATTTTAAGAACAATTTTCTGCTTATTTTAGGAACACGTATTATAATCCAACGTTTTATGAACATATTTTTCAACGTTAATTATAACGCAACATTTTTGTCAACGTTGGAAAAAAAAATTAAACGTACGGATATCAGATATATTTTGGTTATTTGGTCAAAAGAAAAAGGAAACACAATTGAATTTCAAGTAACTCGATTCAAACTCGATATTCCAAATTACAACCTACGCTTAATTGGTCAAAATATTAAGGAAACACAATAATATTCAAAACGTATAAAAGGAAACAAAATTCAATTGTGTTGAAATACTTACCTTAATCGAAAATATAATATTTCACTCAAGAATTTGGCGTGACCATCACGGATCTTATAATACCTATTTCACGAAAACGCATCACTTCCCTTTTTTATTATTTGAGAAGCATTTTTATTAATTAACCTCATTCTCATGTGTGATTAACATTCATATAAAAATGTTGTCTCCGATATATGTTGCTCTTCCTATATAAACATGAGTTTTGTATATCGGAGACAACATATTCATTAATTTTTTGTGCATATTAATCCATGAAGTTTTGGTATTAAACGTTTTATATTATAAATCAAAAGAATATATTTACCTTGTATCTACTTTTATATGAATATGCAAATTCTACTTCTATAATTTTTTTAGGAATGAGTAAATTATTTCCATTAATATCAATGATTCGATTATTCAAAAGTTACATAATTCAAGTAAATAAATAGGGAATCAACCCAAGAATTTAAATTTCAGTAAATAAAATCAACCCAAGATATTAAATAACTACGGTTTTGATGGCATTTGAATATCAAATCCAATAGATCTTGATTTCTATATTTAATTGATTCTTTTTGCTAATTTAAATTTGACCGTAATTTATGCAACAGCCAAAAAATAGGAAACTGATATATGCAATCTTCATAACGCATTTTGGTTTCGGTTAATATAGGAAAGTTACTATAAATTTATTTTAAATTCTCATGGCTAATTAAAAATCACACGCAAAATTTTAGGGATTTACTCGAGAAACATTATTAAACAAGTTTTTTTTAAAAAATTTAAAAAATCTAACCAATTACACAAGTTTTAAACTACGTTGCACGGAAGCTTCATCGGACGTCCGCTTCCCGCTTCGGAACCGGAATCGGAATCGGAACCTCGTGGAAGCTTGCGGAATCTCGCTTCCAAAACGTTTCTAAAATATTCTCTTTAAAAACCTGTTGGAAGCTTATGATTCCGTTTTGGAATCACGCTTCCGTTTTAAAAAAAATACAATGTATAACAATAAAATATAAAACCATAGTTTTAATCTATATAAAATAAAAAAAATTAATAATAATGAATATTGAGTTATAAATATACAAATATCAAAAATAATACTATAAATTATCTTTATGCATTGAGATTTTTTATTAAAGATATAGCACATATTGAAACATAGTGTCAATTATTTATGAAGTATTAAAAATAATTAATATAATATTTTTTGTAAACATAATTTATGTGTATTTTTACAATTTTAATATAAAATCATTTCAAAATTATTATAAATGAATAAATGTTTTATTTCAAATTTAAATCATATAATTTTTAGTCCTAATTTTTTAAAAATTTTGCATATATATATATATATATATTTATATGGATATACGCTTCCAACACGTACCCGCTTCCTAATATTTTAAAAAATCTCGCTTCTGCGCTTCCTTACGCTTCCGCTTCCACGTACCCGCTTCCGTTTCCATGTAACATAGGTTTTAAATTACTCATATAGATTTACTTCCACAAAATTTACTTCAATTACACCTAACCAATTACACAAGTTATTTTAAAAAAGTTCGAAGCTTATCTTTTATAAACATGCACAATATCCTTCAATCTTTCGTTATATAACATGAAATATTTGTGACTATAAATTTTGCCTTTCTAATATTTATAGATTAAAAGTTTTAATCTCTATTTAGTCCGCAATTTATTTAAATGCTTGGCTTGGTTTCCTATTTATTTACTTGAATTTAAATTCTTCGATTGATTCCCTATTTATTTACTTGAATTATATAACTTTTGAATAATCGAATCGCTAAATTAATGAAAATAACTTACTAATTTAATTGATTTCTTTCGCTAATTTAAAGACCGTAATTTATGCAATAGCCAAAAAATAGAAAACTGATATATGCAAACGCATTTTGATTTCGATTAATATAGGAAAGTTACTATAAATTTATTTAAATTCACATGGCTAATTAAAAATCACACATGAAATTTGAGAGATTTACTTGAGAAACATTATTAAACAAGTTTAAAATAAAAAATAAAAAATCTAACCAATTACACAAGTTGTAAATTATTATTATAGATTTACTTTCATAAAATTTACTCCAATTACACCTAACCAATTACACAAGTTAAAAAAAAAATCAAAACTTATCTTTTATAAACATGCACAATGTCCTTCAATCTTTTATTATATAACATGAAATATTTGTGATTATAACTTTTACCTTTCTAATATTTATAGATTAAAAATTATAATTTCTATTTAATCTATTCACTCCGCGCATGGCGCGCCTACCACCTAGTTAAATATATAAAGTCGAGAAATATACGTTAGATCCAAAAGGTCTCCAGAACTAACGGTTGTGATTAATTGTTGTCTGTTGACCGGAACTCGCACGTGACATTGGATCTCCAATCCAAAACTGTTTTCCCCCAATCTATCTATCAATCATCTCTCCATCGAGCCCTAGCCTCCTCCTCCACCTCGCGCGCGTCAAATTTTGTCAACTTCATCCCCGGAGCTTCTTCTTTTTGGATTCGGTTCTCGATCTATGAGGTTCTTCCTTGCTCCTATTGCTTTTGTATGTTTTGAATGATTCCGTCATTTTTTTTTTTTGAGATATGATTCTATTTTGGTGATCTGATTGCTTGCGATATTTAATTTTTGGTTGCTAAGTTAATATTCAGAGCAAATGATTATAATTAGTTCCGTGAAAAATCAGATTCAATTCTCTACATTTTATCTTGATTTTGATGTTAAAAGTCTCAATATTCCTGACTTTTTAGATTAAATTTTATGAAATTATCTCACTCATTGTGTTTTTTGTATGTGATGTATGCAGAAAGAGGATTTGCAATATCGATTATTCACATTTTGGATTCTAGGATCAACCTTTAGTGTGTTCCTTTTGAGACCTTCTTTGGAGAAGATTGAAAACAATGTCATCTGAATCACAGAATCTCCCTGCTACGGTCACACCAGATGCTCACCCTCCTCCTGTTGCTGTAGAAGCTGGAAATGATGATTCACCTAAAGGAGTAGCGTCAAAGCTATCTGCCTCTGGGATCTCAACGTGGGCCAAAAGCTTGAAGGTTCCCCAGCCCTTTGCTTCCACCTCTGATGTTGATAACTCTGAAAAGTCCGCCTTTGCGAAATTTACAAGCGGGTTGGGGCTTCGTTTGTCTCCCAAATCTCCTCAACCAGATGAGACCACGGACGGAGCTTCATCTTCTGCACAGCCCGGTTTGTTTGGGGCGATTACTAAAGGTTTGGTTGATACGTCAAAGAACGCTGTCAAGGCAGTTCAGGTCAAGGCTCGTCATGCTGTGTCCCAGAACAAAAGAAGATACCAGGTAGAGTTGACTTATATCCCCAGTTACTTCCATGCTAGATATCTTCCTTATCTGAAATTTAGATGTTTATTTTGCTCTACTTGTGGTGCAGGAAGGAGGGTTTGATTTGGATCTGACTTACATAACAGAGAACATTATTGCAATGGGGTTTCCTGCTGGTGATATGAGTTCTGGCTTTTTTGGATATGTCGAGGTAAGAGGAGTCAATTTGTATGCTTGTAATCCTTTCCCCTGGATTTGCTCTATTTTAGTTTTTGCTGCCAGATTTTAGTTGAAGTTAATATGGTCGTCTATGTTTGTTCAAAATATCGATGCAGGGTTTCTACCGCAACCAGATGGAAGAAGTTATTAACTTTCTTGAAACTCAGCACAAGGTAGTATCACTATTTTGCTTTCAAAATTTAGCATTTCGATACTCGATGTGTCTCTAAGAATTTGTAAGTGTAAGTCAAGGTGCTTTCTTTTAATTTCTTTCTTCTTGTAGGGAAAATACAAGGTTTATAATCTTTGTTCAGAGAGGTTGTATGATGTATCACTATTTGAAGGGAAGGTATGTATATATCTTTTTTTTTTGCCTCTTTTCCTTGCATTTGACCATCGTATGATTTCTTTGAGTACTAGAACCTTAGTCAAAACTTAGGAAAATAGCTCCATAGATCACCCATTGCACTGTTTCAAGTTACTTAACTCCGAGGTACTTATGGAACAGTTAGATCAAAAATGGTTCTGTTTAAGATTGTGACAAGTATCTTACCTAGACTATTGGACGTTATCATGTTAGTACCCGCTGCAATGAAGTGGCTCAATTTTCTGTTCCAAATGATTTATGTTTCTAGGTTCAAAGCTATATTCAAATTATGCAGGCACAATAGTAAACTAGTTGCCCTGCTTCTTTTGCCAGTTTATTGTCCCTAAACATCTTTTCTGCACTTCTATTTTTGCTTCCAGGTGGCCAGTTTCCCATTTGATGATCACAATTGCCCGCCAATCCATTTGATTACCTCATTTTGCCAAAGTGCATATTCGTGGTTGAAGGAGGACATAGAGAATGTTGTGGTTGTTCACTGTAAGGCGGGAATGGCCAGGACAGGGCTTATGATATGTAGTCTTCTTCTGTATCTGAAGGTTAAACATTTATCAAAACATTGTGAAAAAACATTGTCAAACACAGGGAAACCAATCATGTTCCTTCTCTTTAATAGTTTTTTCCAACTGCGGAAGAGTGCATGGACTTCTACAATCAGAAACGATGTGTGGATGGAAAAGGGCTTGTGCTACCTAGCCAAATTGTAAGCCTAGTTGTGCTATTTATATAATTAAACCGCCTATATTAAAACGTTACTTGCTCTTCCTCTGACTAGTGAGTCTGTTTAATCATTATTATTTTGTAGAGATATGTGAAATACTTTGAACGAATATTGACCTACTTCAACGGGGAAAATCAACCAGGCCGCAAGTAAGCTGCTTATTTATATACCTTAATGTAGCATACAGTTGGTTGTTGACATCTTGCAATTCCTTTTATTTAGGTGTATGCTTAGGGGATTCCGGCTCCACAGGTGTCCCTATTGGATCAGGCCATCCATCACCATTTCAGATCACAATGGTGTGTTGGTCGATCATTGTTCATTGACAAGTATCATGCTAAGCTAATGTCTGCTTCTAACTTATATGCAGGTGTTCTCTTTACCACGAAAAAACATCTTCGGACCAAGGATTTATCGGTAAGCCACTGTTATTACTTCATTGCGAGATCCGTTTTTTTGTTGAAGAAGCCTTTGTGAATTTGCACTGTATAATCATTTAGGAATTTTCACGCTTTTGCAGCCAGAAGACTTTTGGTTCAGTGCGCCAAAGAAAGGGGTTATGGTCTTTGCCTTACCCGGAGAGCCTGGTCTAACAGAATTGGCTGGGGACTTCAAAATCCATTTCCACGACCGCCAAGGAGACTTTTACTGGTTAGGAAGCTCGCACCTTGTTATCCAAATCCAAATAATATTCCTTTCAATGTCACTCACGAATCTTTTCTTTTTTTCTTCTTCTCAGCTGGTTAAACACGACAATGATGGAAAACAGAGTGATCCTAAAAACCAGTGAGCTTGACGGGTTTGACAAGGTAATATACTTTAATGTTTGACTTTGTGTTTTAAGTCTAGGTTGAGCTCCTGCTCCATCAGTTCTTGGATTTGAAATGATATATATTCATTTGTGTTTGATCTTTGTTCCAATACAGAGGAAGCTACCTTCGCCTGGGTTTATGGTCGAAGTTGTTCTTGCTGATATTGACTCAACAATCCCTCCAAAACCAAGTTCTGAACCAGCATCCAAGGCACCTGAAGAAACTTCAGCAGCTAATTCTTCCCCTGCAGAGGGTGTTACACCTGTTCCAGCACCTAAGAAAGAAACACAGAACCCTGATAAGGACGATGTCTTCTCTGACAACGAAGCAGACTCAACTGGTCCAAACAAAACCACATCATCTGTTTCTTCTCAAACCCCAGAAGCCAAACAGAGCTCAGATGAAACCTCTGGTCTGGCTCGTGCGACTGAGAAAGTGTCTATTTCTGGAAACAAGGGGTCATCATCATCACAGCCGGTGCAAGGAACGGTTAGCAAGGCTGAAGCGACAGAGAAACCCACAGGGTCAGGGGTCAACGTGCCAAGCTCAGAGAGTAGTGAGTTCAAGGTTATGGCAGCTGATGCATCTGTGTTCTCTTTTGGAGATGAAGATGAGTTTGATAGCGATTGAAGAATGATGATTTAAAAGAAGGAAGATGTGTACATAAGAAAAAAACAAGGGAGTGTTTAAATCAATGAGATGAATCCATTCATTGTGGTGTGGTTTCTTGTTGTTGATGTTGGATTTTACTGTTGTGTTTTTTTTTTCCTTCTTTTCTTGAATGTTACTACACCAAATTATACGTTGGTTGCTTACGTCTTTAATTTGTATTCCGACTTTTTATTATTTGGAATCATAAAACAATTCATGGTCTATTTATAGTTTCACAGTCTTTGGCTTCGATAAAGTAGATGTTTCTTGCTGTGTATTGCAAGATAGATCTGGAGGCGACATTGATGAAATATAAAATGGGAATACAAGTGGCCAATATGATTCTCATTCTATAAAAGAGAGTACAAAACTCATTTTTGTATATGTTAAAATACCTAACACAGACAAAGAAACCAAGGTTGAAAAAAAAACAAGTTATTCAATTGTAATTGGAAACAAGAGAAGTCTTCCGTTTTATGAGTGAAAATAATTTGATTATGCATGTTTTCCATCTTTACGGGAGTATCACGTTATTATGAAGCGAGTCAGTGGTCGGCATGCTACCTTTACGTGGTAGCACATTTTGTTGGATGCAAAACAATAATAATATAAAAATATTTTAAAACTCAGATAATCCAAAAGATGATGTATTTTTTTTTACTTGGCAATTATCTAATTTTATTTTACAACATTTTGTTTTCATCATGATCATATTTTTCAATTTTCTCAAATCGTTTAGTTATTAAAACGCAAAAAGAAGAGAATACTATAAATTCACAATTCATTCAGTTCAAGAATAGTAAAAATGTAATTTTTCCTTTCTCCATGATATTATTGTTACAGAAAAAACCGTGTTACAAATTTATTAACTAGTTATAATATTATCGTTATCACTTACCATATTGTATAGTAGTAGTAGTAAAGTTTAGAGCAAAGAAACGTCCATCTCTTGCAGACCACTTGCACAACTCAGGGAGCTCCAGTTTGCTACGGCCACCGTTGCTACCTCTGGTACCGGTGAACCTTGCGGCTGGACAGTCAGGTGCAAAAGTCCGGTGGTTTGGAATTCCCTGTCACCACCCATCACAGGCATGTGTATTCCGATGATCCGATCTTGACTCGGCTTACGTATTAGATCTATACGTTTGTCCCAAAACACCATCAACGTTGTCGCTAAGGTCTTGGAACTTGAAGCCTAAGTCGAGATGAGCGAGACAGTCGTCTTCCGTTACGTTGTAACCATGAATTCTCGAATCTTCCATCGTTATTTGCACCACTCAACTCAAGCATGCCCTCTACTTCAAGCTGAATACAAATTTTTATATGTAGCCCAAAAAGCCTACCCCTTTGTTCAAGATCGAAAAAGTGATTTCTTTTGCCATCTCAGATATTTGAATTTGACTGTAATTTATGCGGTTATTATAATTGGATTTGCTGAAGACTGTGTAGAAGCTAGTTGGTGTATGTTGAAATCACAGATATGTCATGGCTACTCCTAATACATGTGATTAATATTTGTATCAGTACAGTGATAGCAGCACTTCTGTTGTTACTTCTGTTTGTTGCTTCTCTGCACCCTGATGGATGTTGTGTTACTATTTATGTTTCCCCGTTTAGTTCCCACTTTTATTTGGACTTCTCACCAGTCATAATGCAATCAATGTTCTTATTTTCCAGTCATGTATGATATATCTATTTACTTTACTGCAAAATATGAGAAAGACCAAAAACATTTTGACCAAAAACGAATTATTTGTGTTGTTTTTTTAAGTGACAAGCATGGAACTGTTTCTTTTGGTTGCTCGTATGCTACCTTTGCTTCAAATTACTCATGTAACTGATAAGCAAAGATTGCTCGAGTACAAGTCTCTGAAGACAAAAGACTTGTCTTGTAGTCATAGAGTAACTTGCACTATCTTCTTGTAAATAAACCGTTTGGAAAAAATACACCAAGAAACTTGTTTTTGGAAAATAATAAGACACGAGACTAGTGGGATACTTGACTCCGAGGACAAGGAGGTTGACGACAAGTACGCGAGAATTTTAAAAAGTCTTGCAGTTTTCTATATGTGGTTGTGAGCCAATGAATATCTTCAGCGTTGCATAGCAACAACAATAAGATAAATACATTATGCATTTGCTTCGTGTCATATATTATTCACTGTCCTGCACGAAGAGCTTTTAACCAAAAAGAGAGAGAGAGAAGAATGAGATTGTTTCTTTTATTTTCTTTCAGTGCTCTCATGTTACATGAAGCATATGGTTTTACCGATGAACCTGATAGGAAAGCATTGCTCGACTTCAAATCTCAAGTTTCTGAAGAGAATCAAGATGCATTATCCTCGTGGAATAACTCATCCCCTCTCTGTAATTGGAAAGGGGTTACATGCGGCCTCAAAAACAAGAGAGTAACCCGTTTGAACCTTGGAGGATGCCAGTTAAGGGGAATGATATCACCATCTATTGGTAATATTTCCTTTCTCATATCACTTAATCTCTCTGATAACTCTATTGGTGGAACCATCCCTTACGAGGTGGGAAACTTGTTTAGACTTAAGTATTTGAATATAAGCTTTAATTTTCTCGAAGGAGAAATTCCAGACAATCTATTTAACTGCTCTAGATTGTTGGACCTTGATTTATGGCATAATCATCTTGGAGGAGGTGTTCCTTCAGAACTAGAATCATTGGAGAAGCTTGAAACTTTAGATTTTGGTGCAAACAACCTCAGAGGGAAGTTACCTGCATCTCTAGGAAACTTGACATCACTCGCGCGAGTTAGTTTTTCAAAGAACAATTTAGAAGGAAGAATTCCTGATGATCTAGCTAGATTGACTCAATTGGTGCATCTTGGATTAGGAGAGAACAAATTCTCAGGCGGTTTTCCTCCTTCCATCTACAACTTTTCCTCGCTTGAGTACTTGAACATGTTTGGTAATGTTTTTTCGGGTAGCCTAAAGCCTGATTTTGGTAATCTACTACCAAAACTTCGACTTTTAGAGATGGGAACTAATAGTTTCACAGGGCCTATCCCAACAACACTTTCAAATATTTCAAATCTTCAAGAGTTTTCAATCGAGCAAAACAAAATGACAGGAAGTATTTCTTCGAGCTTTGGAAAACTAAAGAATTTGAAAACACTAAGACTTCACAATAATTCTTTGGGAAGTTACTCCTCTGGAGATCTTGAATTTCTTAAGGCTTTGAGTAATTGTACCCAACTTCAGACATTACTTGTTAATAGAAATAGGCTTGGAGGTGTCTTGCCTACCTCTATAACGAACCTGTCCACCAACCTCTGGAAATTAGACCTTGGAACAAATTTCATCTTTGGAACCATTCCTTATGGCATTGGGAATCTCGTAAGCCTACAAAAACTTGTGCTGCGCGAAAACTTGTTGACCGGACCACTGCCAAGTTCCATTGGAAAGCTTTCTAGATTGGTGTTCTTAAACCTCACGTCAAATAGAATGTCTGGAGAGATACCTTCTTCAATAGGCAACATCACCTGGTTAGAAAAACTCAATTTGTCTAACAATAGTTTTGAAGGAACTATTCCTCCCAGTCTTGGTCAGTGCAAATACATATTATATTTCCGTATTGGGTCTAATAAGTTGAACGGGACAATACCTCAGGAGATTATGCAAATTCAGTCCCTTGTTTACCTCGACTTGTCAAATAATTCCTTGACAGGCTCTCTTCCCGAGTATATTAAACCACTAGAACGTCTTTGCACACTGTCTGTTGCACATAATAAATTATATGGGCATCTCCCTCAAGTCTTGGGAAATTGTCTCTCATTGGAGAATCTTTATCTACAAGGTAATTTTTTTTATGGTGATATTCCAAATATAAAAGGGTTGATGGGTGCTAAAATACTTGATTTCTCGAACAATGATTTCTCTGGAAGTATACCTGGATATTTTGGAAACTTTTCCTTGTTGGAGTATCTAAATCTATCCATTAACAACTTCGAGGGAGAGGTGCCAACAGAAGGAAAATTTAGGAATGCTACTGTTGTTTTAGTATTTGGAAACAAATATCTCTGTGGAGGTATCAAGGAACTGAAACTAAATCAATGTATCGTGCAAGCACAACCAAGCCATTCATCTGGTTCGAAGAAAGTGACCATTGAGTTAAGCATAGGCATAGCTTTGCTTTTGATGGTGCTCATCATGGCGTATATTTCTTTATGTTGGTTCAGAAAAATAAAGAATAACCAGCTGAGCAGTAATTCAACATCTTCTTCCACACGAGAGGTTGTCCATGAAAAGATAAGTTATGCATATCTAAGAAATGCGACAGATGGCTTCTCTTCCAGCAATTTGATTGGATCAGGTAGTTTTGGTACGGTGTTTAAGGCATTTCTTCCAACAGAGAACAAGGTCGTTGCAGTGAAAGTTCTAAACCTTCAGAGACGTGGAGCTATGAAGAGCTTTCTGACAGAATGTGAATCCCTCAAGGACATAAGGCATCGTAATCTTGTGAAACTACTGACGGCTTGTTCGAGTACTGATCTTCAAGGAAACGATTTCAGAGCTCTTATCTATGAGTTAATGCCGAACGGAAGCCTAGATATGTGGCTGCATCCAGAGGAAGTGGAAGAGATTCGTAGACCCTCAAGAACCTTGACCCTCTTTGAAAGGCTCAACATTGCCGTAGATGTTATTTCTGTTTTGGAATATCTTCATGTTTATTGCCATGAACCTATAGCTCATTGTGATCTCAAGCCCAGCAACGTCCTCCTAGACAAAGACCTGACTGGCCATGTTAGCGACTTTGGCATTGCTCGGCTGCTCATGAAACTTGATCAGGAGTCTTTTTTCAACCATCTAAGCTCGGCCGGCGTCAGGGGAACCATCGGCTATGCCCCACCAGGTAAAACTCTATCACACATCAGTACTGTTTGAGTGAAGAAAATGATTGTACTCTCTCTTTTTTTAATTATACTCTTGTTTCTGTGAATTATGGGGAAGAATATGGAATGGGAGGACAACCATCAATATATGGTGATGTGTATAGCTTCGGTGTTCTTCTTTTGGAAATGTTCACTGGAAAACGACCAACAAATGATTTATTTGGGGGAAACGTTACCCTAAACAGCTACATCAAGTTGGCGTTGCCAGAGAGGGTGTTGGACATTGCAGACAATTCTATTCTTAATAGCGGTCTCAGAGCTGGTTTCCCTCTTGATGAGTGCTTGATAATGGTTTTTAAGGTGGGACTTAGGTGTTGTGAAGAATCTCCGAAGAACCGTTTGGCAACCAGTGAAGCCAGAAAGGAGTTAATCTTAATTAGAGAGAGGTTCTTTATAGGCAGACGTTGATGTGTTTAAATCAATGAGATAATGAAATCCATTCATTGTGTTGTGGTTTCTTGTTGTTGATCTTGGATTTTTACGGTATGTTTTCTTTTCCTTCTTTTCTTGAATATTACTGTACATAATTATACGTTGGTTGCGTACGTCTTTAATTTGTATCCCGACTTTAAAACACTTCATGGTTTATTTATAGTTTCAGTCTGTCTTTGATAAAGTAGTAGATGTTTCCGGTTGTGTATTGGAAGAGAGACCTGGAGACAGACATTAATTAATGATATAAAATGGAAATACAAGTTATATGATTCGCATTGTGTAAAAGATAATCCAAAATCCACATTTGTATATGTTAAAATCCTTATTCTTAACAGACACAGAAACCAAGGTTGTGTAACTTTTCTTGGTTTTAGACTTTTAGAGTTAAGAAAAAAAAATCAAGTTTTTTTTTGTAACTAAAACAAAATCAAGTTATTCAATTGGAATTGGAAACAAGACATGCATTACGTTTTATTAGCGATAAAAATTTGAATCATGCATATGTTTTCCATCTTTATGGGATCACTTCATTGTGAAGCGACTTAGAGCACCATTATCCTTGATACCCACTTAGGGGTGCTAATTAATTTTTAAATATTATTAAGTTGGAAAAGTGACATTAAGAAACCTAAATAAGAGATCTTCAAATATGTGCGTCCATTGCAAGGTTCTAATTTTAGGGTTTTTAAAAAAAAAACATTATTTTAGGCAACTTAAAATTTATTAATAAAATTATTATACATAATATTTTAAATATAGAATTAAAATAAAATATAAAAAAGATTAGTAAAATAAAGGAGAATTATTGGAACGAAGCTTCATCAGTTGTCGTCTTCATCAGATCCGAATTTATGCCATACATGTTCAACCAAATCAGCTTTTAGTTGGTGATGCGTTGGTTCATCACGAATTCTTTGTCGAGAATGCATCATATTGGCGATATTTGTAGGCATTTCCTGTGAAAAACCGAGATCGACTTGTGAAGTTCCGTTGTCTTCTACTTGTTGGAACTCCGCAACATTAAATAGACTGTATCCATCTCTTTCGTTTTCTACAATCATATTATGTAGTATGATACACGCTCTCATAATCTTCCCAATTTTGGCTTTGTCCCAAAACAGCGCTGGATTTTTGACAATAGCGAAACGAGCTTGCAATACTCCAAATGCACGCTCGACATCTTTTCGGACAGCTTCCTGATTTTGAGCAAATAAAACAGCTTTCGGCCCTTGTGGTTGTGGAATTGATTGGATAAAAGTTGCCCAATTTGGATAGATCCCATCGGTGAGATAGTAACCCATATGATACTCTCTTCCATTGACAGAGAAAGTGACTGGAGGAGCTTTACCGTTTATTTTAAAACCGAAATTAGCTTAAAACCCTCCTCTTGATACCGCGATAATGATGGTCTTAGTGGTCGGCATGCGCTACCTTTACGTGGTAGCACATTAACCAAAGTTACTAAGAAATTAATATTCTAGCGAAACAATATTTTGCTAGTAGAATATAAATTACAACTCAGATGATCTAAAAGGTGATAATGTTTTTTTACTTGACAATTGACATGTATCTAATTTTGTTCCATAACTTAACATGATCATATTTTACAATTTGCCCAAACCATTAATTATTAAAACACTAGAGATTAAACATAAATTCAAATTCATTCAGTTCAAGAATAGTAAAATTACATTTTCCTTTCTCCATGATATTATTGTTACAGAAAAAAAACCGTGTTACAAATTTATTAATTAGTTATATATTATAGTTACCACTTACCATATTGTATAGTGGTATATTTTAGTATAATAGTAATAAAATTTAGAGCAAAGAAACGTCTATCTCTTGCAGACCACTCCCTTGCCACCTACGCCACTTGCACAACTCATCTCAGGGAGCTCCATTTTACTCCGGCCACCGTTGCTACCTCTGTACCCAGTGAACCTTGCGGCTGAGCAGTCAGGTTCAAAAAGTCCGCTGGTCTGGAATTCCCTATCACCACCCATCACAGGCATGTGGACTCCGATCTTGACTCGGCTTACGTAGTTAGACCTATACGTTTGTCCCAAAACACCATCGACGTTGTCGCTAAGGTCTTGGAACTTAAAGCCTAAGTCGAGATGAGCGAGACAGTCGTCTTCTGTTACATTGTAACCATGAATTCTTGAATCTTCCACTGTTATTGGCACCACTCTTGCTGTGATCTTAAGCATGCCCTCTACTTCAACCTGAATAAATGCGTTACACCGAGTTATTAACTGATTATCAAGAATCTCAGTTCAGACTATTATCTAAAAATATTACAAATATAACAAAAAGTTTATACCTCTAGGTTGTTAGTGTCAGCGTTGACTCGTTTGACCGAGACCTGAGGGTATACTCCAAGGGAAGAAGAAGTCCACGTGGCACCATCTAGTTGAGGAAGTGAGATAACATGTCCATCAAAAGAGGCGGAGATCCGGTCAACAGAATCGTCCCACGTGGAGGTCTTAAGGGCTCCGACGTAGAGACGGTGAGTGCCGAAGAGGATAGCAATGGATTGGACCCATGTGAAGTCACGTGCCATACCAGACCTTCGTTTACCGATGAAATGTGCGTTGATGTGAAGGTTAGAATCGGAGATGAGGCAGAAGTTGGAGTCTTTCTTGCCGTGGAAGTAAAAGGTGAGACCATCTCCTCCAATAAAACGTGGGTCTTGGCAAACCGATCCCGGTTTGTCGCAATCTGCATCGCAACGTAATATCATTAGTTAGCATGTATTTATTGATCGTATAAGAAGGAATTAAAGCGGAGTTGGATGTAAATGAGGACATACTGCAAAGAGGTTTGCAAGTAACGCAGTCAACTTCACAAGAACGGGGACAATCGGCCGGGCAACTATACTCAACTCCGTAACAAGGAGAGCCCTTCTTCTTACACCTGGCTCTTCTTACTCCTGCTCCTGCCTCTCCATCGGATGGCGGGGTTGGAGTAGGAGAGGACGGAGGGACATAAGGAGGAGTAGAGCCGGGAGATGTAGGAGTAGGACTTGGAATGGAGGGAGTAGGAGTCGCAGGTGGGGAATATGGAGGGACCGGTGCAGTGGGAGTACCTGGAGGACTTGGCACAGACGGTGTAGGAGGTGTAGGAGTTGGGACGGCTGGTGTAGGAGTAGGAGGTGGTGGTGAAGATGGTGGAGTTGGACTTGGCACAGCTGGTGTAGGAGAAGGTGGTGGTGGTGAAACCGGTGGCGTGGGACTTGGCACAGCCGGTGTAGGAGTTGGAGGTGGTGGTGAAACCGGTGGAGTGGGACTTGGAACGGCTGGTGTAGGAGTTGGAGGTGGTGGTGAAACTGGGGGGGTAGGGCTTGGCACAGAAGGTGTAGGAAGTGGTGGTGAAACAGGTGGAACTGGAGCCGGAGGAGTGTATCCACCGTCATCTTCGCCACCATCATCATCACTGCCGGGGGAAGGAGGGCCACATATGGGTTTGCAAGAAGCACATTCAACATGACAAGAGTCAGGGCAGAACTTGGGGCAAACATGTTCTAAGTTGTAGCAATGTTTGTACTTCTTGATCTTACATGTTGCATGGCTCGGGTTTTTGGCTATGCCCGGTGGTGTATCAGCCATTGTTAGTGCGAGTGATGCAAGGAG
Organism: Brassica napus; assembly: GCF_020379485.1. NCBI lineage: Eukaryota > Viridiplantae > Streptophyta > Magnoliopsida > Brassicales > Brassicaceae > Brassica > Brassica napus. The sequence continues at coordinate 21,369,931 of NC_063438.1, read as the reverse complement.
TATGCATCCCAATATCTGAACTCTTGTGTGTTTGGCTAGAGCCATTGCCAAACCTAAAAAGATAGAATTTTTTTTTTTTCAATTGTTGTGTGCTTTAGGATTTGATAGTTTTCTGATGTGGTTCAAGTACTCTGATAGGGTTTATATAGATAAATATGTAGATTTCTTTATTATCAAGTTGGGGTTTTGTAATCTTCTAAGTAAGCTGTTCCTGATATAAAAAAATAACTGTTCCTATTTCTAAGGATGGTCAATTAAACAAATATTAACACATTGGCTTTAATTTATATACATAACAAAACAACATTATTTTCTATACATGCTTCAAGCTCTTTTGTTGATCGCAAATAGGTCTCTAAAATAGTATTATGTTAACTAGTAGGCTAAAAATTTCACAATATAGTTGAGATTACAATTAGAATCTCAACTATAATTATTAAAATTTCACAATAATTAACTAGTATACATCAAAAGCCTTGACCAGTGAGTATGTCTTCACAGTCGTGAGGGTGCCATCATAAGATGATCTGGTTAAAATTTAGGTTTGAGTTAAAATCTGATGGTATATACGAATACGATCATCAATTTGGTTTGAGTTTTCGGTTTAAAATTAGAAATTGGGTTTGTTAAAAATTGTTAATTATATATATATGTGTATGATATAGCAGTTTTTATTTGCCTAATCACTAATTATCATCAAAATTGTATAATAAGGCCAATATTTTATATAGACACAGTGGAAAACATACAACAGTATATCGATGATCTTATTACACTGAATTTAAATGATCCCGAAAAGATATTATTTGTTGGAATATTGTAAATATCAATTGAATTTTGAATGAAAACAAAAGAGAGAAACAAGCATGATCCTTAGTTGTGATAGGTAATCAATCTTACCGTCAAGTCAACCTCATATTAAACTAGCCAATCGATACACTTTCATGTATGACGATATATCTAACAAAATTGTTAAGAAGAGTTTAGATTCCACTTTATGCAGTTCCAAGTAATATAAATTAATGGGTATAACAACTTCACAAGTTTAAATTAATGCTAACTTATATGTATTTTTACATGCAAGTTTAGGGGGAATCACTTTGCTACAAAGTGAACCGCATGCTACTTTTTGTTGTAGCGCCTTTTGCTGAAGTTAAGATATTATTTAAATTTAATGATTAAATGAAAAAGTTTTTTGCTAATGGAAAAAAACTAAATGCGTAATTTGGTTATTTCTTAAATGCACCAAAGTGAAACCACAATTTTGTTTCGTTTATTTTAATATCATGTTCTATTTTTCTAACAAAGTTTGCACTTTGAGAAAATTAGTCTAGTTCAGTTTAGCTCATTTTAATTGGGATTTACTCTACAATAAAAAGTAAACCATATATATATAACTCATGTTAAAGTTCTTTAACAAAAAAAAAAAAGTTCAAGTTTTTGTTATGATCCAGTTCAATTCTACTTTGGGTAAACCTAGCTGACAATTCCCTATACTTGAGTAAATCCTGTAAAATTTGAGTTAAACGTTAACAGCGAGTTTATACATATAATTTACACTATGCTGGTTTTATCCCTGGTAATACTGTAATTTACATTATGCTAATAGATTTATTAAGATGTACATCGTGTACTAAACGTCATTTAGTTTATTCGTAAAGAGACGAATGACAATCGAGAGCAGAACCTTTGACTTTGGGGGTGGGGGATCACATGATGAAAACAAAAATGATAAGTTAAGCCATGAAAACACCTTTACAGCTATGTTTCATTTTTATAATTTGTCTTCTATTTGAAGAAAAATAGAAAACTCGCATCTAATGTTTTTTTTCCTCTGTTAGAGTTAACATTCCGTCGAAATTAATACTATCGAATATTTTCCTCTTTAACTAACAAGCTTTATATGTAATTCACTTGCATGCATGTATCCGTGATTCAAGGGACTATAGGTATGACCGTCTAAGTCTGTTATTTTAATAGTTTAGATATGTGCTATGCTATATACAACGCGGTCTTAGCTAAATATATGCATGCTATTGGATTTGAAATCGAATAGTTAACATGCTTATAATTAATACGTTTTACTCATAGTTATGGACTTTGAAGTTGTGAATGTTTTCAGTTTTTCTTTGGGTCAACAACTTACATCCTTTTACATCTCTTTTAGGCAAAAAAAAAAACAATTTACATCTTTTTAATATCTTCTTAGTTCAAAGTTGAAAACACATAAAAAAATTTAGATAATTTTCCCTGCGTTGATAATATCTTCCCCGAGATCATCTTAACATTTATTCCCAACCTGACATGACTAACTCCATTCTCTACAACTAAATGATGTAGACGAAAATTGATCACTTTCTAATGTTAGTATTGCATGTGTAGAAAATAAGAAGAATCTGGAATCCAAAGGGAATGACCTGGGTGAGAAAAAGAAAGACTTTTTTACTTTAGGACTACTTTAGGTAAATACTATTATCTAATTTTGATAAAATAATCGGCCCAAACGAGACCCCGGTTTGCTCTTCAATCCAGCCCAAATAACAGTCCTAGTTTTTTGGGCAACTTGCAATCCGGTTCTACAACCAGTGTGTTGCTTGGTTTCGGTTTTGATTCATGAACTTTGTGGTTGAAGAAGGAAAGATAGTGCATGAAGAATGCTCCAGTTTGATTCTCAGTAAATTGTTTCGTTTTCTAACTAAGGTTTTCTGATGTGGATATTTTTCCTCCTAGACACTTCATGGAGGTAACTTAGAGCAACATTAGAGCATCCCCATTAGGGGTTTATAACACAAACTCACACAATTCCCAAGAAAATCAAATTATTATAATAATCTGGTTTTTGTGAACCCGTGTCTCGTGAGAGCTTTTGGAAGAAACAGGTTCAACACTGTTTTGCGGACCCCACAACACGTGGCGACTCGCGATTGGTTCGTTTATTATTTTGAAGGGTCAGCCTTAAGAGGCACCGATATTAATGATCTTAGCGCCTTTGCGGAGAAAGGTACACAAGAGCTTGAGTTTTCCTTCCCAAGACATATATTAATATTAGACTATTACTAAACTTACTATTTGCATCTCTTTTCTTAGCTTTAAGGGTAAAAATGCTTTATGATGAACAAATTATCCACACGCTCACTCCTTTAAAGATGATTCCAAAACTTTATGTCTATGTTGTTTGAGTTAGGCAAAAGGTATGAGAGTGACATGTCTCTCCTATGTTACAATTCCGAAGGAGACAACATCATCAGTTATCAGCTTCCTATCTCTGATAAATGCCACATCTTAATGAAATATAAAGATTCATTGATTAATTAATTCCAAGCACAAAATCACTTGAAAATTAAAAAATCTGCTCAAAGGATTACTGAAAATTTAAAGGACATAGCGAAGATTAGATCAAGAAAATACACACAAAGGTTGAATGTAGGAGCCACCTCTTTTTCTTTAGCCTCCACCTGGCTAGATATAAGTCAAACTTGAAAAATAATCAAGAACTGGCCAACCGCATGTAACTGCTCCAAAATCAATTCCTTTGATTTCATTATCCTCCCCAGCAATGTATACCAAATCTTTGCGTTCAAAGTTCAAACATACATTTCTCATAAGATAGCTAGGGCAACTTTCTTCTCCTCGTCCACCAAAAACGAGTTAAATTAAACCAAATATCACTTTGGGGTGGGGGGTCTACCGTTAAAAACTTTCTCCAGGACACCTCTTTACTCCCATCGATCTTATTAATTTGTTACTCAAATCTCTTTCTCCCGTGAATTTTTACGTCGTAATAACACTGAAAGCTTCTCTTCTCCAACAACGGATAGAGCCGCATCTTGAATAAAATCTGACGGACACTTACAAGCGTCCAAATCTCTCTGTTGTATAATCAAAACTAACCAAGAACATGCCGAGTTGTCCATCTTCTCTATCTGAAGCAAACCAATATGTCTTTCCCTCGAAAAAAACGCTGGTACCAATAAACAATAACTTGAAGTCCGAAGTGGCATCAAGAATTCTCCATGTATTAGAGTTAATGTCGTAGATTTCAAACTCATGTTCATAAGTAATAAGCCCTATAGCTCAATATTTTGTAGCTACTAGTTCCACATCGAGGTTCTTTGTAGGATCCGAGAGCATACGTGTTCGTTGTTCTAAGTTAATTCAAAATTTTTTTTTTTTTAACACTGAAGAAATTCAATAACAGAGCCAACGAATGGCAACGTATAGGAGTACATAAGCAAGAAAACAAGGAACAACTAGGTACCAATAGGTACTAAAACAGCAAGATGAAAAAACAGGGAAAAGCTCAACCACATTAGTGATTTCTTGAGACGCAAGTATCCCCTGGCAGCCGCACTTATCCCATGCCTCCATAATATAAAACGTCCAGGTTTATATTTAATCCCATGCCTCCATAAATATCACTTTGGCAAAGCTTCTCCCATGCTACCCATGGTAGTTTACGTCTAGCACTTCCATCACCCCACCAGAAATCCCTTAACGCAGACGTAAGCTTCGCACACAGGTCTTTAGGAAGCTTAAAGACTGACATCGCATATATAGGAAGAGCTAGGCCGACAGATTTGATGAGGATTTCCTTGCCCCCTGGCGAAAGAGATTTAGCAAACCACCCTTGGATTCTGTTCTGGAGTTTTTCTCTGATAAAGTTCAAAATATGTTTCTTTGATCCTTTGAAAACCTCAGGGAGGCCAAGGTAGGTACCCTCACCCCCTTCTTTATCAATAGAAAGAACTCGTTTGATGTCAGCTTTGATGCCCTCTTCAACTCTATCACCAAAGATGATTGATGATTTCGAAAGGTTAATTTGCTGCCCAGACGCCTGACCATATAGCTTAAGACAACGGATAACTTCAACACTCTCCATCAGGTTAGCTTGGCATAGTAACAAACTGTCATCAGCAAATAATAAGTGATGAACCGAGGGTCCTCCCGCTGCAAGCTGGATTCCATGTAGACGGCCTTTATGCTCAGCGTTGTTCAACACACTCACAAGTGCTTCGGCACACATGATGAACAAAAATGGGGACATTGGGTCACCTTGACGAATCCCACGTTCAGGTCTGATAAAACCGTGTTCCCGACCATTCAGGAGGATTGTATATGACACAGTGCTCACACAAGCCATGACCCAACACACCCACTTTCTAGTAAAACCCATCTTCTCCATCAACGTCTCCAAGAAGCTCCACTCAACGCGATCATAAGCTTTTGACATATCGGTTTTAATAGCCATAAACTTCGCGTTCACCGAGTTGTTAGTGCGTAGGCCATGAACCATCTCATGCGCCACAATGATGTTGTCAGAGATCAATCTATCAGCGACAAAAGCTCCTTGCGTGTCAGAGATTAGAACCGGCATAACTGGTTTCATGCGCTCCGACAGCAGCTTGGATATAATCTTGTACTGAACCGAGCACAAGCTGATTGGCCTCAAATCTTTCATAGTATCTGGCTTAGACACTTTAGGCAGTAGACATAGTTGCGTATGGTTCCACCCAGTCGGGAGTGAAGACGTTCGAAAGAAACTCTGGATTTCCTCAACGATATGATTACCAACAATATGCCAGTACTGTTGATAAAAAACCCCAGTGATCCCATCTTCTCCAAATATAACTTCATATGAAGACTTATTATATTTAATTACTTTTGTTGTTGTAGTTTATGGTTTGTTTTCAAAAGGATGTTTAATTTCCTCTTGTCATTGTAGTCTTCAACATTGAGTTCAATGCAAGTTGTGTCTTAAAAAAATCGGTTATTTTGAAACCAATGTAATCAAAAACCAAATTGATCCAATTTTTTTTGGATCACTACGGTGAAATTTTGACCGATCCAAACAAACTGACCCTAACTAACCGAAAAATCGAACTGCGTGCCTACTCTAGTCTCTAGAACAAGTCAAAAGCAACGAGAAGTGGCTTTTAAAACTAAAATTTAGAGATATTGTTGATTGGGTTCCATCTTCCTTTACAAACAAGAAAATGAAATCAAATTGTAAATAGACAATGCATGTAGTTGTGTATTTTACCTTGAAAGATTATAATTTTAGGTTTCCAGTTCAAACTAACATTCATACAAAATTATTATTTAATTAAATCGAAATTTTCTAAAGGTGTATTCCTTTTTTGTTTGACGTATTGCGAATGGTGTATTTACTTTAGAGTTTTGAAGTAATTGTATTTTTAATAATTTTTAATATGATTTTACATGAATTAAAGAGTTTAATATGTTTTTAATGAAATATATAAATATTCATTAATTAACTATTCCAAGGACAAGACCACTTGTTAATGAACTGTCAGCTCAAAGGACATGACCAAGATAGATTAAGAAAGCACACACAAAAATGTTGGATGTAGCAGTCACCTCTCTCTCTTTCTTTTCTTTAAGCCTCCACCTGGTTGGATATAGGCCAAGCTTGGAAAATAATCAAGAACTGGCCAACATGATCCAAATGTAACTGCTCCAAAATCAAGTAGTTTGACTTCATTATCCTCCCCAGCAATGTATACCAAGTCTTTGATCTTGGTATTGCGGTCGAACATACATTTCTCGCAACATAGGGCGACTTTCTTCTCCTCGTCGACCCAAAAACAAGTAAAAGTAATCCAATAATCACGTTCGGGGTAATCCACTGTTAAGAACTTTCTCCACGACACCTCTTTAGTCCCATCGATCTTGTTCGTTACCCATATCTCTTTCCCCCGTGTGTTTCTTGGTTGTAATAACACTGAAAGCTTCTCTTCTCCAACAACGGATAGAGCCACATCATGGAAAAAACCTACAGGATACTTACAAGGAAGACTCAAGCGTCCAAATCTCTCTGTTGTGTAGTCAAAACTGACCAAGAACATGCCGAGTTGTTCATCTTCTCTATCGGAAGCAAACCAATACGTCTTCCCCTTGAAAGACACGCTGGTACCAATATACAATAGCTTGAAGATCGAAGTGACATCAAGAGTTCTCCATGTATTAGAGTTAATCTCGTATATTTCAAACTCATGGTCATTATAAGTTCTATAGCTCAATATTTTGTAGCTACTAGTTCCACATCTAGGTTCTTTGTAGGATCCAAGAGCATATGAGTTTTTTGTACTTCTTGGTTGGATCCACCTGGTCTTACCAGTAAACGGGTTCCAAAGCACGATTCTAGTGTCGTTACTGATAGTACATAACAATAACCCGTCGCAGTGAAAGACTCTAGATATTTTGATCTGATTTGCGTTCAAATGCGAACCGAGTAGGCGAAGCTCACCTTTAAACTCTACAGATGGAGTTCCATGGAGATTGACACTCATCAAACAAGCCCTAGAATATTGTGTCACCTTGAAAACCAGAGACTGTTTTGCTGCTTTATCCAAGTGCTTTGTTGAGAATTGCTTATCGTTGAATAAACGGTTCCAACGTTTGCATGAAGATCGTAGACGTTTCAGAGATACGGCAGGGACGCGACAGAGTATCTCCTCTAGCAAATCTCCTGGAAGGTCTGACATCATAGTCATTGTGATCGTCCAAAGACGAAAGTGGCTTTGAATTCTTATTATTTAGGGTTTTGACGTTTAGTATATCACTTTTTAATGTACCGGAATCTTTAGTTTATCTTTTGGAGTCAAAATCTTTGTTTTTCTTTTTTTTTTTTTACCAGTGTTTTGTCCCCGGATAATTACATCTATTTATTAATAGTTTATTTTAAGTTTTTGTCACAAAAATAGTCATCAAAGAGGAAAATGACCAAATTTTATTTTGAAAATTTTAATATTTATTTTTTTTAAATTTGAAACTTTGTCTTCAAAACATCACCCCTAAACTCTAGATCTAAGTATAGATTAGTTAACCATAGAGTACAAATGTATATATGTCATTTAATAAAACTTTTTTTGTCATTTTCTCCATGAATGCTATTTTTATGTATCATTAATTCAAAGATTATCAAATAAATTATCATTTATGTCTTCAAATTTTTTAAATTAAATGTTAAATTATTTATACATGACAATTATTCATCAACAATATATATTTTTATTAGTGCGTACGTATCATAAATATTTTGATTTTCTTAAAGATAATATATTCATTATTAATAAATAAATTTTGAATTCTTATGTTTCTTAAATAAGATAATACACAAACTAACAAAAAATTGAATTTTTTTAAGATAATATATTCATTACTTAATTAGTATTTAATTATAAATCTTATGCTTCTTAATTTTTTAATTTTTTGATTAAAATATTTTTTTGGTTAACAACACAATATATTATTTTTAAAATTTATTAAAGATATTCTTTTCGGATAACAACACAAGAAATATTATTTTTATTTTAAAATAATTTGTAGTTTTTGGATAATTTTTATTATGTCAATTAAATGAACTATCTAATTTAAAATTTCAAAAAAATTCTATATTTTTAACTAATTTTATGTTAGTTTATAATCAATAATTTAATAAATAAATTAATTATTTATTAAATATAATAAGGGCATTAGTCAATACTTTTAGTGTGAGAATTTGAATGGGAAAAATCACTTCAAAAATAATACCAAAATAATACCGTTCTGGTTTTCATAAGAGAAAAAAAAAGCTCATATTGCACTAGAACCTACGAAAAATGGGGACCTCACCAAAACCGGTTGATTCAGAAACAATTTGAACCGGCCAGTTTAAAACAGAACTCTACAAGATAATTGTTGACCGGGTTCCAACTTCCTCTCCAAACAAGAAATTGAAATCAATTTGTAAATTAATCATGTCGTTACTAGGCTCCTCCATTCAAATATCATCAAGCCGGTTCAACTGTTTGGTTAAGGAAATTAGAGAAAAGCTGCCGGTTTACAGAAACCAAACCACACACACACAAAAAAGATTCTCTAAAAGAAAACCTTTTTAAACCCTAAATTAAATTTGGGATTAAAAAACCCTAAATGGCGGCCAATTGGAGAGTTGCGACCGCGGCCCTCCGTCGTCATCTCCGTTCCCCACCGCCTACTATCAGGGAGTCCACCGGAGCCTTATCCGCGGCTAATCAGCGTCGTAGCTACACGACAGCTCTCGCTGACGATGATGATGATCCGAGAGGGAAATGGCTCACTCTACCTCCTTTCTCTCCCACCATCGACGCCGCCGCGGTAGGAAAGGAGCTTTCTTTCGGCGACGGAGACTCCATCGTCAAAGGCTCAACGGATGGCTCAACGACGGCGCTGAGGTGGATTCTTCGTTGCCGTCCCGACCTACCTAGAAACCTCGTACAGAAACTCTTTCGTTTAAGACAGGTCCGTGTAAAGATTGTATTTTTTGATGATTTTGAAGTTACAGGGGATAAGAGATTTGTAAATGTGATTCAGGTTAGAAGACAAGTAGTAGTGCCTATGAGTTGTGAACTACAAAGAAGCCAACTTAAAAGGGTAATCGTTTCTTCTGTAGTCTCTTGGTTAGGACAAGAACTGTTTCTTTTTTTTTTAAGAAGCTGATGTTGTCTGATGGTACTGATTAAAGGTGGCAGCTAAGGAGTCCTTGAATGTAGGAGATAGAATTTACCTTCCTTTGTCTGTAGGCAATGATGCGCCGCCTCCTGCTAAGAAAGAACGCTTTCGTTGCAGTGAAGAAGAGCGCAAATTCGTTTGCAGTTTGGTCTTGTACAAGGTTCTTTTGAAACTCTATGCACTTGTTTTTTTTCAAGAAATGTTTATATAGATTGATAAAACAGGATCCAGCCATTATTGTCTTGAATAAACCTCATGGTATGGCTGTTCAAGTAAGTCATATATACTCCATGCTTTCTGATGCATCGTGTTCGTGGAGCTTGTGTAAGCTGATAGACTTTTTCTCTTAAACAGGGAGGGACTGGGGTGAAAACTAGCATCGATGAACTCGCTGCCACTTGTTTGACTTTTGATAAGTCAGAGTCTCCCCGACTGGTTAGTAGCGAAATCACATAGTAGTGCACCAAGGCTTTCTGTCAAGTCCTAGCTTATATGGAAGAAGTTTATGAATCTCTTGACTTATGCAAGTATGGTGGTGTATGTATTAGGTGCACAGACTTGACAGAGACTGTAGTGGGCTTTTGGTGTTGGGAAGAACACAAACAGCTGCAACGCTTCTTCATTCTATATTCCGCGAGAAAACATCTGGTGCTTCCGCCTATGTAAGTCATCTGCTTTCTCTTAGAAGTTTTTCTTACTTTGAAATAAGTTTTCTTGTAGAAATCATAAAAAAAAATTTCTCTTTCGGTGACCTTTCCTTTATTTCTTTAGGGTGTCAAGAAGAACATAAAATCCTTGAAAAGAAAATATCTGGCACTCGTGATCGGGTGCCCAAGACGTCAAAGGGGACAGATCTCAGCGCCACTCAGAAAGGTGAGTTTACACACTGTTTTAGCTATCAGAATGTTTCACCCGTCTAAGTTTTGTCCACTTTGGTTCGATCTAAGAGATGATTTGTCTGTGCACATTGCTTTTGCTGTTTTAGTGGAGTCAAATTCTAAGCTAAAAACATATGTGGAATGTGTGAGTAGGTTGTTGTGGATGATGGAAAATCTGATCGTATCACAGTTAATGACAACGGAGAACTCGTTTCCACTCAGCATGCTATCACCGAATACCGAGTGGTCGAATCTTCACCACATGGTTAGTGTACACTGTTGTTATCGTTTCACTTAACTTAGAATCAAATGGTTTGGCCTTTTATAGCACACTGTTGCTTTGTAGGATACACATGGCTGGAGCTTCGTCCTTTAACCGGCAGAAAACATCAGCTCCGTGTACACTGCGCAGAAGTGCTAGGAACACCGATACTCGGGGACTATAAATACGGTTGGCAAGCTCATAAAACCAGGGAACCTTTTGTCTCTTCTGAAAACACCCCGACCAAGCCATCACCGTCTCCTTTTGGTCTGGATATGGAAGGTGGAGATGTATCTTCAAAACAGCCACACCTTCATCTCCATTCTAAGCAAATCGATCTGCCAAACATCTGTCAGCTCTTGGAGAAATTGGAGGTTTCTCCGGACTCTGATATCTCGGATCTCGATGGCCTTAAATTCGATGCTCCGTTGCCTACTCATATGCAGCTAAGCTTCAACTTGTTGAAATCTAGAGTCGAAAGTAGTGACAATTGTTAGACTATATATTCTTTTGTGTTCTTAAGGTCTCCCCCAAGTACGTGCTTTATGTCGCTATTGGACCTGAATCAGTATCATACAAATATGAATCATTGTTTTCACATATATGCAGATACACTTGCATAATCATGTTTTGTATTATCAGCAGAACTAGATTCGATTCCCTTTGTATTCCACTTATTAGTTGTCACTATATTTGTTTGACTCCAAAGAAAAAAGAGTTGTTTTGACTCGAGACAAGCAGCAGACTTTTATAGTCTTGTGGTATAGATACTTGTTGCTAAAAAAAAAGGTGTATAGATACTTTAGTTAGGTGAGTTCCAAAAAAAAAAAAAAATACTTTAGTTAGGTTAATTTATTATTAATTTAATTGATATAATTAAACTGAGAATGATATCATTTTATTTAGATAATTGTGGTTGTTCACCAAAAAAATAATCTGTTTAAACTCTGGAAAACGAAAGGGGGTGACGCTATGAATATAAATACAGTACTGAGTAGATCAATACCTAACCAAACAAAGACTTGTTAGTTTTAAAATATTTTATATTAATTTTGATTGGAAAAAAAGTAAAGAATAATTGTGAATTATCCTATTAGAAAAACTGCTCGATGACGTGGCGTCGAATCTTTTACCAACCACACTATTTGTAGTACCTACTACATACCTGACGAAACGCCTTTTTCCAATGAATACAATCAATGTTTGCTCCATTATTTGTTTTATTTTATTTTGTCAATTAAAATTATAGATAAATTGAAAAATAATCCTTCCGTTTCAGTTTTAATTGTTGTTGTAGAATAAACTTTTTGTTTAAAAATAAATATCGTTTTATAATTTCAATACAAAATTTACTGATTTTATATTCTAATATATTATTTTATTGGTTGAAATGTGGTTAATTGTATTAGTAATGATGTTTTTATTTTGAAAATATGTAAAATTAAATATTTTTTTAATCTGTTTGCATAAATATAAAACAACAATTACAATGAAACAGACAAAATATGTCTTAATTCCACAAAAGTAAATACTTTTCGATCAATGGTTATATAATAAATTTAAACTATTATAATATTTTTATTTATAGGAAATCTGTAAAATAATGCAGCAATTAAAACTCTGTAAATACGTTATATGGTCTGTTTGATGAAGAATATAAAGATCTATCTTTGAATAAGATTAGATATTAGCAAACATGTGTCCAGCAACGCCACTAAAAGTAAAAGCTAATTTAGTTGTGTATTGCATAAGGAAAAGAGAATATCCACCTAAACTTTTGGTGTCATATCTCTTTCTCATTTAGTTTTATTAGTTAATGTAACTTTCTCATTTAGTTTATATTTGTTTCTGTAATATATATATATGTCCAAATTTAGTTATGATGCTTTTTTTTTTTTGTCACAGTGTTATGATGCTTATATCTCTGTTTCAACAACTATTGTGGTCCAGATTTTATTTACATCTATCTTCAAAGTGTTATTAGTAATGGAAGATCAGTATATTTAAAAGAGTGTATTTTGATTTCTTTCTTGGTTTGAAATTAAACTAATTTACTCCTTTTATTTTCGTTTGGTTTTATAAAAAAAACGTTTAAAAACTAAACCAGACTTCTTCCATTTGATTCGATTATCTCCATTCATACTCATTACTCTTGAGTTGTAAATTTGTATTGTATATAAGAAGTTTGGTTGTACCACCGGTCCGAAAAGAAAAAGATAAGAGGTTTGGTTGGTCGAGATTACTGATTAAAAGGGCATGCCCACCAAAAATCAAATAATATTCCTATTTTACTCTTCTTTTTTTCTTTGGTATTATTGAACAACTTTTTTATCTTCCCCATTTACTTTGCACTATATATACATATTCCAATAAGTGCCTAGTCCGTAGAGACATCTCTCAAAACAGTTTTCTCTGCAAGACTAATATAAACAACAACCACACAAAAAAGTCAGAGAAACCAAGAAAGAAATAGAAAAATGGGAAGTGTAGAAGGTGGAGAAAAGAAGGCTTTAGGATGGGCTGCAAGAGATCCTTCTGGTGTTCTCTCTCCTTACTCCTACACTTTGAGGTTTTATTTTATCTACTCCTTGTTTTCTCTTTATATAAAGGGTTCTCTTTTTCTTTTATGAGATTTTTTTAGTGAAGTAATATAGTTCTTATCTCTTCAAGAGTTATTGAACTTTTTTATTTTGTTTATTCGTTGAAAACAATCTTGGATTTGTTAATAGGAGCACAGGGCCAGATGATGTGTATATAAAGGTTATTTGCTGTGGAATCTGCCATACTGATATCCACCAGATTAAAAATGATCTTGGAATGTCCAATTATCCTATGGTTCCTGGGTAATTTCTTCTTTGACCCTCTTTTTCTCTTTTATTTTTCTGCTCTTTTTCTATTCTATGCTCATTTCTTTTTGCTTATGCTGTTAATATCTTTTCCAAGAATTGTAGTTTTCTTTTCATCTGTTCAAATGGATCCCATAGTTATCTGTTGACTTAAGTTTAGATCCCAATCATAACCAATATGTTTTAGATCTTGAAAGGAACCAAGTCCTTTTTTCTATGGAGTTATGTGAAAATTTGTTTGCATGTAACCGAAATAATACACTTGTGACAAGCTTTGTTATTTTCTATGCGTGCTAGAGATAACTCCAAAGTCCTAACAGTACAACCTGTCACACACTTCACTGTCTAAAACCAATCAACTAAAAATGAATTTTGATATACAGACACGAGGTGGTAGGTGAAGTTGTTGAAGTGGGATCAGATGTGAGCAAGTTCACCGTAGGAGATGTGGTCGGAGTCGGCGTTATCGTAGGATGCTGCGGTAGCTGCAAACCCTGCAGCTCAGATCTTGAACAGTACTGTAACAAGAGAATCTGGAGTTACAATGATGTCTACACCGACGGAAAACCAACTCAAGGTGGCTTCGCTGACACTATGATCGTCAATCAGAAGTAAGCACACACACAAACAAATAAACGTTTCTTGTTTCACAAGAAAACACAGAGCATGTGTTTCTTGCTCCACACGTAATCTCATTTTTTCCCAAACTTTGTTTCATAAAGGTTTGTCGTGAAGATCCCGGAAGGTATGCCGGTGGAACAGGCTGCCCCGCTGCTCTGCGCGGGAGTAACTGTGTACAGTCCGTTGAGCCACTTCGGTCTAATGTCAAGCGGGCTCAGAGGAGGGATTCTAGGGTTAGGAGGAGTTGGGCACATGGGTGTGAAGATAGCTAAAGCAATGGGACATCACGTGACGGTGATAAGCTCGTCAGAGAGGAAAAGAGAAGAAGCAATGGATCATCTAGGAGCTGACGACTACGTAGTGAGCTCTGATCAAGCAGAGATGCAAAGGATCGCAGATTCTCTTGACTACATCATCGATACCGTACCGGTGTTTCACCCTCTGGAGCCTTACTTGGCTTGTCTTAAACTCGACGGGAAGTTGATCCTCATGGGTGTTATTAACACTCCTCTTCAGTTCATCACCCCTCTCGTCATTCTTGGTTAGCATTTCTTGTTTTGTTTTAAATTAATGATGTCTGTCTAGCAAAGTCTTGATTCTTTTGTTTTTGATGATAGGGAGGAAAGTGATATCAGGAAGCTTTATTGGGAGCATCAAAGAGACAGAGGAAGTGTTAGCTTTCTGCAAGGAGAAAGGGCTTACGTCGACAATTGAAGTGGTGAAGATTGATGAGCTCAACACTGCGTTTGAGAGGCTTCACAAGAACGATGTGCGTTACAGATTTGTGGTTGATGTTGCTGGAAGCAATCTGGTCGAGGAGGCTGCAACAACTACAAAATGAAAGAGTAACTAAATAATGTGATATGGGCCCTAATATGTTTGTGGTGTCTTGTTTTTCAATGGTTCTGAACGAATGCTTTGGTGTATCATTTAATGTTTACTTTTGCTTCAAATGTGAACTTTATGTCATGTCTTTTTCACTTAAAGAGAGAGAATAAATATTAATATGAGCATATTTATGTATTTGAAGTTTCTTTTTTTTTCTGTCAAAACAAAAAGAAGTTTCTGTTTTTTTTTGTGTGTTAGTTGGAACCATTGTGGCTAATCATTTTTTTGTACCCTGAATTATTCTAATTGTTTTGTTGCAGACTTGCAGTACATAACACAGAGAGAGAAAAAAAAACAGAAAATAAATAACTACAGTTGTTAAATCCATGAATTCGAAAAAAAAACTCTAAACTCAGAATCTGAATAGGATCTTGAACAATTGATTCTAAGAACTACATATGTTTAAAGTGATTTTTAAGAGAAAAAAAGATGAAATGTTTCGGCTTCTTATTATAATTGTGGCTAATCATTTTCTGGTACCCTTTATACCTTTATTATAATTGTTTTGTTACAGTACATAAAACAGAGAAAATAAATAACTACAAACTTCATGACTCAAGAGTTGTTAAATCATCCATAAATTAAAAAAAAAAAACAAACTCAAAACTCAGAATCTGAACTTGGATCTTGAACAATTGATTCTAAGAAGAGAATATTACATCCAGGGTCAGTTTTCATCTTTCTAATATCATAATAAGTCACTTTTTACTACACAGACACTTTTCTCTAACCTTTAGCTGATTCTTAACTGATCTAGTTTATTCTTAGATAAATTGATGTCTAACCAAACTAGACAATTGGCGGGATTCAATCTCAGCCACACATCTCTCCTTTCTATCGATGGCCAAGATTCACTTTGCCACATTTTGACAAGACTCTTATATGTCTAATTTTTTAACCATTAGATCTATATTTGTACTTTTAACACGAATGGTCAATATTATTCCTAAATAACTAAGACAATTTCCAGATCTATCTCTTTCATCGTTGTTTTCATTTTTATCTCAGAAGAATCCAAAAACTGGTATCTAGTGATCTACAATATATCACTACGATCAATATTTATCTCTTACAAAATTATTGGCTTGTATCTTTTTTTACTTGAAAAAACCTAAACGATGAAGAAGTTGTGGACGATAGTGACGTAGACGTCGGCGACGACGATGGCGATAAAGACAGTGCGTTGAAGACGACGGAGAAGTAGATGAACAGCGATGTAGATGACGAGATAGATGACGAGAAAACCCAAACACTTCGCATCTCTACTTCTCTGCTGCGATGCATTCTTTATTTCTTGTTCAACGAGTGACGGGAGATCTCTCTAGTGGCTCTGTACCATCCAAAAATAGGTATGTTCCATCTGCTCCAGAGGACAAAAACGATCTTGAGAACATAGCAAAAGATGAGTTGCGGCACGAGATAGCAAAATTGAATATGTGTGTTTATAGATTGGATCTTCGAAGTCTATTGTCTTTTTGGCGTTGGTAATTCACAATTATCCCCTGGATGTATCCCATCTAACTCAACCTATTAGACAAGGTCATTATAAATGTCTAACATGTTTTCAATTATGACATAGTAAATCTTCTCGAGCTTCCACAACCAACATGAACTAAATTTTCAGGATTCTACCTAATGATTGCAACAATAGTTTCTTAATGATTGACGTTATTCATTCAGTTAAATTGTTGTTATTCATTAAGTTTTTATTTGATTGATTTCATCAAAATTTTGATGCATCCTTATGTAAGTACATAAAACATATTCTAAAGAGATATAATTTGTGTATATGAACATGGAATAACATGTGTTATATTCTGTGTACACTTCCCTTGTTGACAAGCATGTTCATACATGTGTACACTTAATCCTTGTACAACTACATTAAACCCTCCTTTGTCTCCCAACCACCTGCGACCACACCCTTGTTAACAGCGACGAAGAAGTACACATATTCTATTGATTCACTTTTGATGTACACATGTACATATCCCACGGTGTACACAAATATGTGATACACAAACAACTATAAATAACATACCAAAACATCAAAAAAATCAGTGTTATGCACATTACATTACAACAAAATAACCATACACACCTAAGTTTTTTACTTCAACTCAACTGGTCTCCTACATATCAAGGAAACACTCACTCTTTGTAAATATCCTTATTTAGTGTACATGTGTACATCTCTTTATTTATTGTACACATCTATGCTATTACACTTTATCGTACACACGCACGACAAATCTCCAAAAACCACTGCCTACGTACACCACCATGTATCCACATGGAATATCCAAAGACACATTATAGCTAATTGAAAATTGATTTTGATCTTGGCTCTTTGGATCTAAACCTCAAGCAGGTGTTAAAGAAGAAGACTAGGATGACAATAGTGATGTTGTTGATGATGGTGATGATAAGAAAAACAATCTGGTATGATAGATATCTTATCAACGCTGCAAGTATTTTTTTTGTCATCTGCAACTTCATGACTCGTATAATGTAAACTAAATTGCTTATAGTTGTCTTCCTCAATTTGTTGTTTTTCATTATAGTTGAAGTTTTTGCAATAAAAATGTATCAAAGTTATTCAATTTCAGTTTTCTTTTCTTTTTAGGTGCGCTTGATTGGGAAGAAAGATCTGGGGTGGGGAAGTCTTTGGCCCTATGGGTTTGTACTTCCTTAATAATAACATTAAAACAATGTTTGCATGTACACGAACAATATATAATGTGTACATGTGTACACTAGAGATATATTGTATACAAAACAAATTGTGTACACATGTACACGAATGAAACATAGCCAATGTAAGAAATACAATATCAACATCTATGTTATCAACAAGATAACAAGATAACCATCTATAACCAAGTTTTTTTCTTTATAACCAACAAAGCTTCTACTGCTTGTAATCATATTAAAATAAGCAATTCTCTAATCATATCCGAAAAAATCCAAATTAATATAAGTAGATTAAACTATACTTTGCTTGGGTAGCGGTTCGCCGCCTTTCCGGAAATTGCTCATTAACCTCTTCCACAACTGTTGGCTCTGCAAAACATACAAAGAGACAAGCCAATAAAAATCTCACCGGCAGTTGCTTCTCGTTTTATCCTTCACCGGTTCTGTACAATTGAAACACAAAATCATCATCCTGCCACTCAAACAACAAAACCCTCGTTAACAAAGAAAACAGTTACCTTCCACTATGTTCTTCACATGCCAATTCTTACGAGTCGACATCTCGCTCTCAAGTTCTCCGGTGTGGATATTGGTATCGTCTCCATGATTATTTATAGGTAATGTTGTAAAAAAAATTAGAGATATTTAAGAATTAAAGTAAAAACAAATAAGAAGATAAAGTGAGATAAAAATTGTGTAGTCGGATCTATAAGTGGTGGGCCACCACTTTCAAATTTCAAAATTCAAAAGAAACCAGAAAAAGCAAAAGAAACTAGACAACATGAACGGTTACACTTTTGTGAGGGCAAATTATGTCATTTCACACAAGAAACTGCCCATGTAGCATAAACTGTCCTAGGATGTAATAAAAAGTCATAAACTGCCCCATTATGTAAATTACTCTTCTAAGAACTACATTGGTCAAAGTGATTTTAGTTGTAAATAATAAAATTAAAAAAAAAAAAGAAATCTTTAGGCTTCTTTTGTTTTTTTTTAATTAGAAAGGTAACCAAAAGAGAAAACTAAATATAAAAAAACCCCTTTTAATTAAACTTTGTGGCGGAAGCGTAAAGGAAGAAGCTTTGATCTCTCTCTGGTTTAGAAAGAGAAAGAGAAAGAGAAAGAGAGAGAGGCACAATTCATCCAAAAGCTTCGATCTTTTTGCCTTTAAAACTCAACCCTAACTGATAAATCGCCATGGGCGATTCCGCTTCTTCTTCTTCTTCCTCATCACGCGTTTTTGTTCACAACTCTCTGGGCGGTGGTTCAGGCGAGTCTTTTTCCCTTTACCATTCCAATCGTCTTTCTGATTATCATCAGAGTCTAATCGAGATTCTTCGAGTTTGCCTCTCGATTCAATTGTTAATCTTTGAGATTTTGCGATTAGAACGTTCTTGCTTATTACTCTGGATTGATCGGTTATCTCTAGGGTTTAGTTGGGTTGTTTTGCGCATCTGAGGATCATTAGTTATGAATACGTTTTGACAATTTGACGAATTTAGAGACATTAGTAATCGTTTAGATAGTGTGTTGCCTCCTTAGAACACAACAGCTTGAATTTGAAGTTTTGAGTTTTCCCTTTTTGGTGTGCAGTTGCTGATTTACTGCTGTGGAGAAACAGGACTGGTGCAGTCATTGTCCTAGTCTCCTCTACTGTGTTCTGGTTTCTGTTTGAGAGAGCTGGTTACAATCTCTTGTCTTTCGTCTCCAACGTTCTGCTTCTTCTTGTTGCCATCCTCTTCCTATGGGCCAAGTCTGCTTCCCTACTCAACCGGTAACAATATTGACTTTCTGCTTCACTATTTGAAAAAAGAATTGGAACGATGCTATGAGAAACTGACTCATGTATGATTTTGTTTCAGACCTCTACCACCAGTTCCCAATATGGAGATCCCTGAGGAGTTTGTAGTTAAGGTTGCTGATGATATTCGTGTTTTGATCAATCGTGTGTTGTCAATTGCAAGTGATATAACCGTTGCTAGAAATCCCATTCGTCTTCTTCAGGTTAATACTTTAGTCTTTTGAGTTTTCATAACTTGGCTGAACTCTCTCTTTTAAATCCTTTTTGTTTTTGCTTGTGTAATAGTCTAAATCATTCTCGTGTTGGCTTTTGCTGTTAAATAGATGTCACTGGTCTTGTGGGCGATATCCTATGTGGGGACGTTAATCAACTCCCTCACTCTTGTCTACATTGGTGAGTGTCTAACCTTTTTTTTTCCTTGAGTATAGTGTTATAATCTTTCAGTTTATATGAGTTACTGGTTTATCTATAACAGGGATTCTTCTAAGTCTTTCTGTTCCTATTGTGTACGAGAAGTACCAAGACCACATCGACGATAAACTGAACTCGACTTCTAAAGTCATTCGCAGTATCTCAATGAAGATTCCGATGATGCCCGTAAGCAAAGAAAAGAAGTACCAGTAGTTAGTGTAAGTAAAGCCTTATCATCTGACAACGTTTCTGGTCATATGACTTGGCCAAGATGGTTTAGTTATTCTCACTGCTGTTTTACTGAACGGCTGCATTGTTCTTTTCAGTAGCTAAAGGTGAAAACAACTGCTGATTTGTTCACAAGACTAAGTAACACACAAGAAAGAGCCCCATTACTGGATTGCTTGCTCTAAGAGGATGATCAAGCAGCGGATCAAAGTGAATCGCAGTACAGTTTTTTGTTCATTTCTTTCTGATTTGGCTTTCTAGGTTTTTTTTTTTTTATTAAGTTCTTCTTAGCCTCTGTTCTATGTTCATAGAGTTTCTGGGGGTTTTTCCGTTTGGCTGAGAACTATTCGTCTTTTAGTTTACACGAATGCTTTGTGGGATTGTTGTTGCAGTAGAATCAAGAAAGATAAAAACACTAATACAGTTTGAGTGGTTATTGTCCAATAACAATTGCTTTTTCTTGAAGATTATAGTTGACTGATTAAGAAGTATCACATATGCCGTGAAAGTGACGTATGCTTCTTCAAGAGGACTTCTACGTGGTTGAAGTGTAAATGAAACAACCTAGCAAATAAACTTTGAAAAAGATGGGAGACATTTCTGAAATTGAAGAGTTTGTTTCCCTCAAACTATAGTCTTACACTTTCCAAAGATAAAACATAAAAACCTCAGAAAATCATAAATTTTACTGGATGAGATTCATTATGTACTAGTCAAGCAATGATAGAACCGAGTATATATGAAACAAATAACATAGTTGGTTGTCGACGAAGTGATGTGTTTTTTTTACTATTGCAGCCAGCAAGAGATTTCACTTCTGTACTGTTCTTTTCTTTTCATAGAGAAGAAACACGGAACAATGCAAGCTTACGAACCAGTGAGAAATGGGATCTGAGCCACCGTTGTTGGGATCGAAAAATGAACACTTTGAATCGCCAAGTAAGCCGCGATACCAGCAGCATAACCAGCAAAAGCAAAACCACTTACCTGCATAGAGAAAACAAAAACAGAGTTTCTTGCTCAGAGCCTCTTAAGAGTATTCAGTCTTACACAAGCAAAAAAAAGAGAATGTATGTTTTACCTTTCGGAAGTACCAAAAGAAATCAATTTTCTCCATCCCCATGAAAGCTACACCAGCAGCAGAACCAATGATAAGCATTGAACCACCAGTACCGGCACAGAACGCAACTAGCTGCCAAAACTCGGAGTCTTGAGGGAAGGATGTGAGGTCGTACATCCCCATGGTCGCTGCAACCAATGGAACATTGTCTATGATTGCAGACACAACACCTATTGCACTAGCTATTAGCTCAACGTTTGGTATATTAGCATCAAGGTAGTTTGCAATCTCCCTGAGGATCCCAGCTGCTTCAAGGCTGAAAGAAAAATAGAAAAAGAACAACATCACAAAAGGTTTTCTAGTTCATAAGATTAGTTTAATTTAAGTTATACCTGCTAACGGATAAAAGGATGCCAAGGAAAAACAAAGCGCCTTGTGTGTCGATTCTAGACAAGGCTTGAGGTACTTTGAGCTTTTGTCTTTCTGATTCACCGTAGTGGATGGCATCAGTCAAGACCCAAAGAACTCCAAGACCCAGCAAGATACCCATGTAAGGAGGCAGTCCAGTTAATGCTTTGAAGACTGGAACAAAAACCAATGCTCCAAGGCCAACTCCAAACACTAACTTCCCTCTTGGAGCCATCTTTTCAGAAGCTAATACATCTGATGAATCCTGTCCCTTTTCGTTTACCTCACTGAGGAAGACAAAAAAAAAACAAACTCAAATCAATCACTCTGCATTTACGAGACAACTGAAGCCTAGTTTCTGTTTCTGTTCGAGAATGGGAGAAAGAGTTTATAACCTGCTCAAGGACATGAGGGCTAGCGGAACAGCAAGAGATATGGCCGAAGGTATGAAAAGGCCCTGTAACCTAGACTAATCAGTTGTGCTTGAGGAAGAAAGGTACTCTGGTCACATTATGTCACAATCTCAGAAGAGAAGAAGAACCTGTATGGTCGGCAAGGTGGATATCTGACCATGAATCCATAGCATAGTTGTAGTAACATCACCAATTGGAGTCCATGCTCCTCCTGCATTCGCTGCTATTACCACAACAGCTCCTAGAAGTCTGCCCATTGGTTAAAACATGTTTCCTTCAGAATCTTAAGAGGTCTATATCTACAGACCTAATACGTTCCTCACTGTGAACAACTTAACCAAGAAACTAACTAAAAGAAGCATAAAGGAAGAAAGTTTTTCATACTTGCGGTATTCAGATTGAGGAACCAGTTTCCTGAGTAAAGAAACCATGACAATGGTAGAGGTCAGGTTGTCTAGAATCGAACTGAGGAAAAAAGTCACAAAGCCGACCTGCAACACCACAAGTCAACTAAAGAGTAAACCCTTTGAAGACAGAGATAACATTCAAAGCTAGAGAGATAAAAATCATCCTACCACCCATAAAAGCGTCTTTGGCTTCCGAGTGGTTATATTGTCAGTAACCAGCTTAAACCCTTGGTGAGCATCAACAATCTCCACAATGGTCATTGCCCCCAGTATGAAAAACACAATCTCACTTACTTCAGCTGTTGCATGTTGAAGCTCTGCAACAGCTATCTCAGTTGAAGGAGCCTGTCACAAGGAATATAATTCAAATATCCAACAAATAATGAATATTCAAACTCATGTAGATTCTTACTTACCCCTATGCCCCTCACAACCCACAGACTAACAGCCATCAAAAGCCCCACTCCACTTTTATTAAAAGCTAAAGACTCTTCAAAGATGATTCCAGCGTATCCTATTCCAAACAACAACGCCATAGCAACATCCTGGTTAGCAGCGACCCATGAATGATTAATGGCAGCTGTTCCTGTGAGAGCAGCCGCGAGAATAGCAAGAGCTTTGACTATATCCGTCTTTGGTTGATAATTCGCTTCGAAGTAGCTCGAGCTAGGCTCATCAACTGAGCAAATAGGGTCACATGATCCTGATGCGTCAAGCAAGTCCTGATTGTGGAATCATACGTAAAGGAATAAACTTTCGATTAGTTTGATCGATAAGAGGAAATGGGTACTTGTCAAAAATTGAACTTTTGTTAGATGATAATGAGGAAAATTCAAACCTCAAGCTCTGACTCATCGAGTGGTTGAGATGGTTCCTCGAGAGAAGAGACTCTGATCTTATCCTCTGCCCTCACGAGAACACTGTGTCTGGACAGCCTCGAGTTTGTTATTCCGGAGAGTTTGGAAAAGGAGACGTTTTGAGGCAATCGGGTTGAGAGAGAGATAGGGGATGGAGTCGCGACGGTGTGTCTCTTCGTCAGTTTGTGCGGCGGCGCGAAGTGGGAGCCGACTGGTAACACCGCCATCGGCGAAGACCGGAGAGAGAGAGAGGGGGGAAAGAGTTAAGAAGTGGAGAGAAGGCGAAGAAGAATCTACGGTCGTACGGCGAAGGAGTGTGAGATTATTATCTGTCGCTGGCGACTGAAGTGAGTTTTGATTTTCAATTTATCCTCAAAATCTTGTCTTTTTACAATTTAATCCTTATTAAAAAAGTAAATTAAAGTGTAATCCCATTTTGAATATTTTAAGCCTCAGGTAACATGATTTAAATCTTTAAAGTTTAGACAAACATCAGGATTAAGATTGTTTCATAAAACTTTTTCTTTTTCTTTGTTATTGCTTTGTGAAAGTAGGAATAAAACCAAGTGTTATTAGTTCATCTGGAAAAATATCCTAGAAAGCTTACATTATGTAGTTTTGGTTTAGATGGTTTATGGACTATTTTTTAACGCTGATTTATTATGATATTACATTTATGAAAAATATTACATAGACGATTCGATAACCGATAATACTACTTCTACCTTATGAAGTTTTATTTTTGTAGTTTGTATTAATAAAACGATCTCTCCGGAACTTTAAACCTGGATTTTTTGTCATCTGCAAAAAATTACATAGTCTGGAGTTCGAACCCAGACTGAACGTAGAAGCCTCTAAACCTTTCACAGGATTGTGGACTTGGCTCAGCAATTCGTTGTCTTCAGAAAAAAAAGGAATAAAATAAAACGTTTTGCACGTCGCAGAAGTAGTGTTCTAGTTTGGTAGCAGCGTTATGTGTGACAACGTGAGTAAATCTTAGCCTCTCAGTTCCACTCCTAGGCGCGATTGGAGAAACATTGAGAAAAAACTTGGAATTTGAATATTTAGTGTTATAATCATTAAAGAAAGTTCAACCAGATTCTTTCTTATAGATCACCCAGATGATCCTCAGATTACAAAAAGAAATGGGTGAAATTTTGTAAATAGTAGTTATTGAACAAAAATCAAAAAGAAACACTATATGATAATATCTGCCTAGAAAAGTAAATCCAATATCCATTGATTCATTGAGAGGGTGACATAGTGTGACCCATACTAGCAGTAGCAGGTGACCATAAATCAGCACCATTAGAGTTTTCAACGTGTACAGTGGACGAGACAGGTACTAGGCATAATCCTCTGCTTCTCAAGTCTCTCACTTTCTTCCCTGGCATTACATCTCCGGTAACAGCTCCACCGTCCTGAACACCGGCAAGTCAGACGGAAAATCATTAAATTAATCAAATTTTTAATTTACATAAAATAGAAAATCATAGAGACTAATTACAAGAGAATAGTTGATCAGGTAAGGAGAGCAAAGGACTTGGATCTGGTCTTGTAAGAATTTGATGTAACCCATCGCTTCATGCAAGACAGAAGCTGCATCTGTCTGTCAGAGTGACAAAAATGGATATTTATTTCCCATTCGATTCACATCAGTAATGGAAAAGTCAAGTTCAACTATTTGGGTAGAGTGTTGTTATATTCTCATTCTCTTTCATTCCTCTAAAAAAGAACACAATATCATTAACTAATGTAAACTGTAATGATGATCGTTCATTGCTCCAAAATAAAGAGTAAAGAAAAACAACTCGACTTTAGTTTATGACCAAGTTTCATAGTCTTTGATGTCTTTTTTTATTTTCACATAGGATGCCAGTTTACACTATACCCCAAATCGCGACTTCTTAACTTTTGGAAAACTAAATAATACTAATATATATTATAAAATGTTTTCACTTATTTGGTGAAAGTGCTTTGCTTATATAATTAAACAAACATTACGTTTAAGAAATACGTATGAAAATGTTAATTATTGAAGTATAGAGTAGAAATAAAAATTACCTTTCCGTATGGAGAAACCAGTTGCTGCAACGCTGCAATTCTTTCCCCTAACCTTTCTTTCCTTACCTATTTTTAAAGTATTGATTAGATATGAACTGTAACAAATTATAAGATAAACTTGTATAACATTATAAAACATAAAAATGTAATTACTAATGACACACCTTTGCAATTCCAACTGATGATTTATCCTGATTTTTCTTGCATTTCTTGCTTGGTTTTTGGTTATGATCCATGTTTTGCCCATTACCCGACCCGGTTCTCTTCTTCTTCACAACAGAGAAAAGGCACACAAGAATCATCTTTTAACGTTTGATAAGGCACAAAATATCATGTCGTCAAAAAAAAAGGCACAAAATATCGAAAAAATAAAACATTGTGATTTTTGTGCATGCAGATATGCACAAGACCAATTTTTATTTCTTATTTTCTACCAAAATACGCAAAGGAATAAAAAATCAGAGCCTTACGTTTGAAGATTTAGTTGATTTCTCGTTAGTACAAGTGTCATTCGAGTTCTTGCAAGTGTTAATAGTGCATGAAGAAGGATCAGAAACGGATACTCCGGAAGGAAGAGAAGGTTCTTGGAAGAGCGATTCGTCGCCGTTTTGACAGTCTCCGCTGAAACAGAGCATTTTTGACCCATTTGTACCGGAGAATACAAAACCGAAGCTGTCTTCTCCACCATCGCCACCGTTAACTTCGCGGTGGTGGTCTTCAGAGGAGCTGAGAAACCCGTCCGACAACATAAGAAGCTCCGAGAAGCTCGGGACTCCGACAGCTTCCACCATAGTTTGGTCATCTTGGTCTTCTGCGGTATCTCCCATTGTGATTTTTTCTTGATTATTTATTTATTAGAACTTTTGTGGAAGAAGCTGAGTAAGAAAATGAGAGAAGAGAGAACCATGAACTAGAAGAAAATCGTTGGTAAAATGGTTTCTCTAACCTTTTTAGGCCTTTTATAACTGGTTAAACTTGCCTGATGGATTTTTTTTTCTCGTGACTTGCCTGATGGTTGATATATTATTTACACATAAAACCCAATTATTATTTTTGCTTATACATAAATTTTATAAGAGAAAATTTTCCTGAAATCACATAAATTGCGTTTTTGAATGATAGAAAGAAAATGATACTTTTATTAGTGAATATGCAAAGAAAAAATATTGATTGGATTACAACTTCAGATCCTAATCAAATCGTTATATAACGACTCTTTACCGTATTAGTTAAGAAAAGATAAGTGTTGGTTACATGATCGATACTTGTCAAGGGAGGGGGTAGAACGGGAAATTTATAAATTTGAGGATAATTTTGGTCAAAGCCACCTGGCCCGAGGACACTGTAGAATTTGATTTACTCGAAGCTGATGTTCGTTTCTCGGCTTAGTAACTGCTGCCTTCTTTTCTCTCTTTCTGGAAGTTAGACATGTAATTAATGTCACACACACATTCATATCCATTTTTCAATAAACCCATACTATTACATTACTAGAAAAACCATATACTAGTAGTTTATTGAAAAAGTTGCCATTATCATGTTTATCATTAACATAATGACACTATGGCTTCACAATTTCACATAATACAACAGATACTATATCAAAGAAACAAAAGAAAGGAAGAAATTTTAATATACTGACATGTACCAGGTTTGACACGTGCAAATACTGCAGACACGTGTGAGGGGGTGAAAACCACAACTCCATAATTATTAACCAGCCCAACTTGTTTTTTAGCCTGTTCTTGTTGGAGCAAATTAATCATGAAGTGAAGGTAACCGTTGGATTGAATAAGAGCATTACAGCCATTGGATTAGTTAAGTTTGATTTAGTCTTTGTTTCTGTTTTGTTTTCAACAAAGAGACCGAGTAATATGGCTCACGTTGTGTTACTCTGTTTCACTAGCGCAAGTTTCGTTTCCTATCTGTTTCTAGTTATTTGTAAGGCTATATTACAGCCATGTCTTTCAGTGAATCAAAGTACGTTTTTCAGCATTCTAAACAAAGAGCTTTTCTACTATTACAGATTGGTATCAGAGCTCCGTTAGCGTGTGAAAACTGAGAGAGAAAGAAGTCACAGCTTCAAACACAAGAGTGAAGATGGGAGATGAGAAAATGAAGTTGCCACAGTTTGATGGGCACTGGGATCATTGGAGTGAGGTCATGGAGAATTTCTTCAGATCGAAAGGGTTGTGGAATACGATTGAGTTTGGATTCGAGGAGTCATCATCCTCAACGGTGCTCACGGCGGAGCAGACACAGCAGTTGGAGGAAGCCAAGAAGAATGATCACAAAGTGAAGCACTACCTCTATCAATCCATTGATAGAGTGACCTTTGAGCAGATCCTGGATAGGAGAACATCCAAGATCATTTGGGAGTCAATGAAGAGGAAGTTTGGTGGGAGCGATCGTGTGAAGAAGTCCTTGCTGCAGAAGCTGAGAAGAGACTTCGAGGTTCTTGAGATGAGAGAATCTGAGAGTGTGAAAGAGTATTTCACAAGGGTGTTAGCGGTCACTAATCAGATGAGAAGCAATGGAGAAATCATGAACGACTCCAAGGTGGTGGAGAAGATCCTTAGGACTC
Source organism: Brassica napus (assembly GCF_020379485.1). Lineage (NCBI taxonomy): Eukaryota > Viridiplantae > Streptophyta > Magnoliopsida > Brassicales > Brassicaceae > Brassica > Brassica napus. The sequence goes on along the minus strand of NC_063438.1, from coordinate 21,342,017 downwards.
TCAGCGAGAAGTTCATGTATGTGGTGGTGTCCATTGAGGAGTCCAAGGAGATTGAGAGCATTCATCTCGATGAACTGCAGAGCTCTCTCACCGTACATGAACAGAAGTTCAAAAAGGTTGATAAAGTTGATGATCAAGCTTTGAAGGTGACTCATGGTGGAACTGGTTCTTACCGTGGAAGAGGAATGACATCAAGAGGAAGAGGCTTCAATGGGAGAGGCCGAGGAAGAGGTCGTGGGAGAGACAAGAGCACGGTGGAGTGCTACAAGTGTCACCGTCTGGGACATTTCCAGAATGAGTGTCCAATGTGGGATGAAGAAGCAAATTATGCTGATTTTGATGAGAAGGAAGAGATGCTTCTAATGGCGTACATTGAGGAAGAAGAGGAGATCGATGTGAAGGCTGAAGAAGATGCAGAGAAGCTGTTAATGACATATGCTGGGAAGAACGAAAGCATGAGGAAGAGAGCATGGTTTCTTGACTCTGGCTGTTCTAATCACATGAGTGGAGATCGAGTCCTGTTCTCTCAGATGAATGAGGACTTCAGGCACACTGTGAAGCTGGGGAACAATAAGAAGATGGAGGTTGTTGGGAAAGGCAATGTGAAGTTGATACTGAACAATGTAGCATACACGATCAGTGGCGTGTACTACATACCGGAACTCAAAAACAATTTGTTGAGTCTAGGACAACTGCAAGAGAAGGAGCTGACGATCATTATACAGAAGGGAGCTTGCAAGATCTTTCATGAAGAGAGAGGTCTTATCGCAGTGAGCAAGATGAGTTCCAACAGAATGTTCATGCTGTTTGATCAGACTGGAGAGACAGATCAACAACGCTGCCTGCAAACAACCACCGAGGACACACCAAAGCTCTGGCATGAGCGCTATGGGCATCTCAGCCACACTGGTATGAAGACGTTACAGAGCAAGGAGATGGTGAAGGGTTTGCCAAGCTTTGACGTTCAGAAGTTCACTTGCTCAGATTGCTTGGTAGGCAAGCAATCAAGAAATCCCATTCCTAAGAAGAGTTCATGGAGAGCTAAGGAGATTCTGGAGTTGGTGCACTCTGACATATGTGGACCTATCACTCCGGTAACCACAAGCGGTGTGAGATATGTTCTATGCTTCATAGACGATCACAGCAGGAAAGCGTGGGCATATTTTCTGAAGGAGAAGTCAGAGGCTTTCAGCTACTTCAAGGAGTTCAAAAAGAAAGTGGAGAATGAAACAGAGAAGCTCATCAAATGCTTGAGAACAGACCGCGGAGGAGAGTATACATCAACTGAGTTCTCTGAGTTCTGCAAAGAACATGGAATCAGGAGACAGCTCACTACTGCCTACACACCACAGCAGAACGGAGTGGCGGAGAGGAAGAACCGCACCGTGATGAACATGGTGAGATCTATGCTATCTATGAGAAAGGTACCAAGATTTTTTTGGGCAGAAGCTGTCAGCTGGACCTTTTACATTCTGAACAGATGTCCTACTCTTGCGGTTAAGAATATCACACCACAAGAGGCTTGGAGTGGAGTCAAACCAAGCGTTGAACACTTAAGAGTGTGGGGGTGTCTAGCACATGCGCATGTACCAAGTGAGAAGCGAGGGAAGCTTGACGACAAGAGCAACACGTGCGTAATGTTTGGCTTCTCAAAGGAATCAAAGGGGTACCGTTTGTACAATCCAACAACTAAGAAGATTGTGGTGAGCAGAGATGTAGTATTTGAGGAAACAAAAGGTTGGAACTGGGATGAGGAGCAAGAACACATCGAGTCTGAGCTGAAATGGAATGATGATGATCTACCATGGGGAGAAAATGACAGTGATGGAGAAGAAGAAGCTGGAGGTCAAGTGACTGTTGCAGAAGATGTTCAAGAAGCACCACAAGCAACAGTCAGGGAGGGAAGAAGACAGACAAGGCCTCCTAGCTACCTCAGAGATTATGTCACAGAGAATGAAGAAGACGATGAGGTAAACATGGTTCAGATCAACTCTTCCGATCCAACAAACTTTGCAGATGCTCAGAAGTGTGTCAATTGGAGAGAAGCGATGGATGCAGAGGTAGACTCGATTGAGAAGAATCACACCTGGGAGTTATCAGACCTACCTCATGGAGCAAAGTGCATTGGAGTAAAATGGATATACAAGACAAAGTTAAACGAGCTTGGAGAGGTGAGCAAGTACAAAGCTCGACTGGTGGCAAAAGGCTATGCGCAGGAACATGGAGTCGATTACACTGAAGTCTATGCACCTGTTGCACGCATGGACACCATCAGGACCGTTGTCTTTACAGCAGCTCAGAGAGGATGGGACATCTTTCAGCTCGATGTAAAGTCAGCTTTCTTGCACGGAGTACTAACAGAAGACGTCTACGTTCAACAACCAGAAGGGTATGAGATAGAAGGTGAAGAAGAGAAGGTCTACAAGCTGTGTAAAGCCTTATATGGGTTAAAACAAGCCCCACGGGCCTGGTTCAGTAGAATCGAGGAGTACTTTGGCAAAGAAGGTTTCGAGAAGTCAGAGAATGAAGAAACTCTGTTCATCAAACGTAACAAGCAAGGTAACATTCTCATCGTTAGTGTATATGTGGATGACTTGATATACACCGGTGATGATCTGTTGATGATGAAAGATTTTAAGTTGTCAATGGAGAAGGAATTTGACATGTCTGATCTTGGAAAGATGAGATATTTTCTAGGCATAGAAGTATTGCAGACAAGTCAGGGAATTCACTTGTCTCAGGCAAAGTATGCTATGGAGGTTCTGAGACGGTTTGAGATGGAAGATTGCAATGCAGTGCGCAACCCAATGGTGCCTGGAGGCAAGGTCGACTTGGACGAGAATGGAGAGAGGATTGATGAGACTTTCTATAAGCAAATCATAGGAAGTCTCATGTATATCACAACGACAAGGCCGGATCTGCAGTTTGCCGTAAGTTTACTAAGTCGCTACATGTCTAAACCTACAACACTGCATCTTCAAGCTGCCAAGAGGGTTCTAAGGTACTTAAGAGGCACAATGGACTATGGGATTTGGTACAAGAGAGGAGGAGCTGGAGAGCTTCAGGTGTATACGGACAGTGACTTTGCAGGCGACATCGACAGCCGGAAAAGCACATCTGGCTATGTGTTTCTTATGGATAATGCAGCTGTGGCTTGGCTATCTAAGAAGCAACCGATTGTCACACTCTCCACGACAGAGGCGGAGTATGTTGCGGCTTCAGTTTGTGCTTGTCAAGCTATCTGGTTCAAGAGAATTTTGGGAGAACTAGGCTACAATGTGGATGGAAGCACTGTCATCTTTTGTGACAATACTTCAACAATTAAGCTATCAAAGAATCCAGTCTTTCATGGAAGGTGCAAGCACATTGGGGTTCGTTTTCACTTCCTGCGTGACATGGTAAAGGATGAAGAAATACAACTGGAGCATTGTGGTTCAGAAGAGCAAGTGGCCGACATTTTCACCAAACCTTTGAAGCTGGAGGCGTTTGAAAGATTGAGAAGTCAGCTTGGAATTTGCTCAGTAACAGATAAGCTAAGTTTGGTTCACCAAGCTTAGTTTAGGGAGGGTTTGTTGGAGCAAATTAATCATGAAGTGAAGGTAACCGTTGGATTGAATAAGAGCATTACAGCCATTGGATTAGTTAAGTTTGATTTAGTCTTTGTTTCTGTTTTGTTTTCAACAAAGAGACCGAGTAATATGGCTCACGTTGTGTTACTCTGTTTCACTAGCGCAAGTTTCGTTTCCTATCTGTTTCTAGTTATTTGTAAGGCTATATTACAGCCATGTCTTTCAGTGAATCAAAGTACGTTTTTCAGCATTCTAAACAAAGAGCTTTTCTACTATTACAGTTCTGACTCTTGAGAAGCAAAAACAATCTTCAGACACACTTTGGTTTGGTTAGGTTCGTTTCATGTAACCATTTTCGAGTTCCGACAAGGACCTAAAGACTTAGGTGTGGACTAATACTCTACCGTCACAGTGTATTGTCCTTAGCTACATGATGAATCACTCGTACCCAAACAATCCCTACTCTCTCCTTCGTTATTACATCACTGCCACTTCGCTATGATGAGTTTCTTTCATTACTAAAAATGGATGATATTATTTCTTGTCAAGTAATGGGATGTTTTTGACTATAAGAATGTAAAATTATATCAATTTATTGAGGATGAAGCAAACAAACAAGAAACTACTCAAACAAGACATGACTGATTGAGCAGTCAACAAATGCCTGCAGCAAAAGTCAAGAGAAACAAAAGGAAAGAAAAAGACACATGAGCAACCTCTGTTCTTGATACAGCTATGAGACTAAGATCAAAAGTAGTATACTTGATGGTACCCATTTAACAAATCATTGAAGCCTTAGGAAAAAAACTTGTCGAAATCTCTCATGGGAATAACGTCGAACAGATGGTGTGCGTGATCATTCAAAACAAATCTCTTTCAACTTCTTGGCCGCAGATTCGTCGATTGAATACTGCAAACGGTTAGAAACTAATAAGCAACCCAAAGAGTATCTAGAATCTACGGTTCACAAAGGACAAAAAAGGAATCTATGCACCTTCTTGAGTACCCATAGTGAGTGATTATAAGCTCGTTGGAAGAGTTCATCAAGGGGTGTTTCGCTTACGTCGACGTCACGGTAGTTAACGAAATTCTCCCTCGCGTACTTGGCGTAGTATGGCCTTGTGTCCGCCGGCAAAAGCCGCACTAGCCTCAAAACGCCGCCGTATACTCTCAGCACCTTCTTCATTTCCCACTTACCTTCTGCAGCACGTTACACAATATAGGCTTTTAAGGGGCTTTTTATCATTCCATTATGGGCCCATCTTGATTAAAGACATTTAAGACCGGTTAAACTTTATTAATTCATGATCGCAAACCTGTTGTAGTAGACCATTTCTATAAATAGTAAACCGGTTTCTCTATCCATTTCTAAACAAAAAATTTCATAATCATAAATTTATAACATACAAATTCAAATTGACCTATCCAATTTTTTTTTTTTGAAGAAATATTTCTTTCTTTGGCCTCAACTTTTTCACTTTAGCATCACTGATTTTTGCAATGCTACAACTTCGAGGTCTTCAGATGCACAAGTTAATTAAAACCCTTCATGATTAAGAATCAAAATCTACCTTCTCCTTCTTTTTCTTGATCCACTACTAGTTGACTCCGATGCTCCACTCTTATTCTCTGTGACTGGTTCGGTTTGTTTGCTACTTCCAGCAACAGATGTCTCACCTTCACGTTCCTTACATGTTCTTAACTTCTCAACATCTTCCTTTGAAGACATTGTTTTGCTTGTTGAAAAACGCGTATTCCTAAACCAGTTGCTAACCTATACAGTACATAAACACAGCTTATAAGCTGAAATGAAATCAACTAAAAAAAGAGAGAAAGAAACCATTTACTAGGAGGTAACTCCTTACTTGTTTAACTGTCATCTGTAGCTCTTTGGCTAAGTTCTCCCTTGTGCTAATGTCTGGATATCGATTCTCTTGAAAAGATTCGAATAATCTCTGCATAAAAGACGAAACGTTAAGCTGTAATGCCTCGGCGTAAAGAAAACTATACTTTGTTTACCTGAGTTTTGGGATTTGTCTGTTTACATGATGCAGAGCTGCTTTTTTGGCCAGAGCAACCATTTTCTATTGGTGCTTCTGGTGGCGCTTTCAAAGTTACCTTTTTATTTTCTCTTTTCGGTTTCTGAGTAGAAGTCTGATCTTCTGCTTTGGAAGGCTGTTCCAGAGGCACGGTGTCCCCTTCATCTCCTGACTCGAAGTCTTCTTTTCCAGCTATTTTATCCCAATCCTCATCATCACTTGATGACGTAGGAACGTTCTCATATTCCTCCTGCACATATAAGATATATCAGCATAGGGTTCTGAAAAACCAAGTAGAAGATTAAGTATATAAAATGTGATAGAACACTCACATCATAGAGCTTTTTGTAGTCCAGCCTTTCAACCTTCCTCCTCCCGGGAACATCTTCACCAAACCCAGCATCTGTTGACTCTGAGATGGAAACATCTGGGAGCTTAGATTTCTTTCTTCCTGGCTTCCCACGTGGCGTAACTTCATCTTGCTGATCAGACTCATCGCCTTTGGAGGAAGTCTCACCATCATCAGAGTCTGAATCATCTGAATTTGAACTTTCTTGCATTTTATCTTCATCACGAGCTGGAGCATCAGGATCATAGTCATCATCCTCAGAATCATCAGATGGAAGGTTCATTATATCATTTGCATCTTTAAATGATCCAATCATTTCCTCAGATGCAGATTCATCAGAACTTCCATCTTCGTTCTCAGACTCATCACTGTCGTCATCACTGCCATCTTCATCACCTTCATTATCATTCAAACCATCCGGATCATACTCTTCATCCTCAGAATCATCAGAAGGAAGATCACAGTCCAGATTTTGACCTCCACCATCAGCCATTGCTGCTGCTGCCTCAGGAAATACTTTCTACACAAAGTGTCAAGTCAAGTGTCTTTTTAAAGTTTATACTTCTTTTTAACATTTAAAACATTGTCTAATATACCTCCCAACTGTCGCTGACTGAGAGCTTTGTCCCTAAAGAATCATTGAGCAACTCAAAACTATAATCTTTGCAAGCACATCCGGGGCATAACCAACTTTCATCATCCGGCGGAACTACAAAACAGACAAACAATTAATAAAAAAAACTAACAAGAACTGCTCAAAAACACAATACCAAGTACGTAAGGCAGAAGTGATTACTATCTTCTTTACGCAAAGGTGGTTGAACACAGTACTGGTGAAAGCCTCGATCACAAAACCCATCACATAGTACGATATCGTTATCAATACGTACGTCCTTGGAACCACATTTTGAACAGAATATCTGAAATCAAACAAGTGCTCCTATTAGCAAGTACTTTCTAGAGACACAAAGCTTGAGTTTGGGAATGAATATTTGGTCTTACATCCTCACTAGAGATCTCTCCATGAGAATTAAATAAAGACTCTGGAATGTTCCCTTCGGCGCAGAGTGTGTCCAGATGCTGAATAAGCTCTCTGATTTTAACCTTGCGTCGTAGAATCTCCTTCTTGGCTCGTTCAAGCTCTTTCTCTGGCCTTAGCTTTTCCGCGCTACAAAAGAACACATAATCAATATCAATCTCACACAGGACAAAGGTGAAAACAAAAACGGTTAGAAAGAGACAAACCTTGAACCTTTCCAGCCTTCCAAAGAATAAGCATCAATGAGGCTTTGCTCGTAGCTAATCCGGTTTAGAAAGTACCTAAGTTTCTTCTTGATCCTTGTGTACTCATCATCTTCTCTAACTTCTACTTTATTAATATAATTCTTCCTTTTCTTTGATTCATTTACAGGCGTAAGATTAGCATGAACAGAAGCAGCTTCTTTACATCTCTGAGCTCTCTTGTGACTTGAAGCCAGCACATTCTTTTTACCACTACCTCCTAGCTTCTTGGAACTCCGTTTGATCTCAAATTGTCCACGGCAAGGAAGACCAAGGACAAGTTCACGATGCGAGCCTGTAAATTTAGTACCAGAGCTCTTCTTTACGGTTACAGGGGTTCTTGTTTCTTGTTCTTCTTCACCAGAAACCCCATTGGCTATCATTCCCTGTCCATTACTGTTTACATCTTTCGCCGATTCCTCAAGATGTTTCATGTGACTTTCAGCCTCTGGAGTTGGAGTAACCTCTCCTCCATTAGTCTGATCCAAACCAGATCCATTACTCCTAGTTCTCCTTCTATTAGCTCTATCCATGTTTATGATGCTCCTCTCCAAGAAGATATATATACTTGATCAGATTCCTAAACCTGTCTCCAACTTATTTACTGAACAAAATAGAGATGCAAAAGAAAATAAATAAATCAGAATCGTGAAACAAAAAAGCTCATAGATCTGAATTGATATAACCAAAAACGCAATAAGCTCACAAAGAAAGATGGCAGCTTCGTAATTATTCTCTGGGATTTTGCTTAGTGTAGATTTTGAAGACAAGAAACAGATCGATGATCCTTGATTTCGCTCTGCCTAACACGATGCGCGATGGGAGGGGGAGAGAGTCGATACAATGAGCGATTCCAAGAATCCTAATCCTATAAGCTGATCCGATAACAAAACTCAGCTCTTAATTTTCCACGAAATTAAAAATAATAATTGAAAAAGAGGTAAAGCCGCGGAAATAAACGAAAAAACTTTACCCTTTGGTTCCCTCGCCCGCGAAATGTGATTTTTTTAATAACCGCGAAACGGAAGAAACTCGGTGGTGGTTGGTTGCTTGGGTGGAAGAAGAGAAGCGAGATGAGTTTGAAAAGAAAAAAAAAAGAAGCCTTTTGCACAGAAGGGGACGAACAAACGGTGCGTGTTTCATCTTATCGGGCCTCTATATTTATTAATGGGCCTGATATATTTGACTCGAATATTTAGACATGTATTCATATGCTTTGTTTTCGTTCTTGTTTTCTATGATTTCTGTATCTTTGGATCTTTTCTATTTATTTAGATTTGATTTTATTACATTGGATCAGAACACTATTTTAGTAGGCATAAACTAACAAATCTTAGACTGTTTTCTTGTACTATTAAACGCCGCTGTGCTAACAATATAGTTAACAATTAATGTATAATGCTTGATTGATTTCACACTAGCTACCAAAGCTATATATAAGTTTATATTAGATCTCTGGCCATTATATAGCATCTAGACGGTAGTTCCTTATTTCTTTTTAGGTATATACAATTTTAAATGAATGGTTATAGACGGTACTGGTTATAGATGTTTAAAAAAAACTTAAAAAGGTATAGACGTCATGACTCATGGCGCTAACGCTAATGTCTTTGTTAATTATGAAGCTATGTGTCGTGTTGCTGAAACTGTAGGACGAAATAGTATGATTAGACAGAGACATCATCGAGCATATCGACGAATGAAGATTGCATTCATTTCAAGAATCGCAATCATCGACCAATTTGGTTGTCGCGTCTAGACAAATTACATAACCATTTCGGTTTGAGAATTTAAGGCGGTGGTAACTTAGGATTCCTAATAACTGAATCCTATCACTAGTTTGTTCTTGTAAGACTGTACCACCCAAGAGAAAATGCCCAATAAATTCTCTTGTTAAGTTTCTTGGATATGGACTTCGTCCTTCTCTTTGTGCTTTGCCTTGCCACTCATGCAACTCTTGATCTCTTCTTGTATTTTTAGACATGCATATGTTTTACGTGAAAATTAATTGGATTATTTTTCTTGCTAGTATCAAAGATATCGACGCTTTAATTACTCAAGAAGAGCCGCTTAGTAGTTCAGCTAGCTGGTTTAAAAAAACGCTTTTGTTTAGTTGGATTTTAGTTCAAGTAGTTCGAATAGTGTGCTCAGAAAATATAACTATTCTGTGTGAGTATTAAATATTATATAAAGATAGATTCTAGACTTTTAACTCCTAGAAAGTTAATTGAATACCTACTTGTAATTTGTTTGGATGCCAACTTGAACTAGTTGCTGACTTGTTGGTTATCAGAATCTACAAGTCCACTATATGTTTGGCCCTTTGGGTGACCAACATGCCTTGAGTTCACACTCTTCTTGTAACTTTGATTTTAAAAAGTTTTGGGATTGATAGAATTTGATTAGTAAGACCATCTCCAATCAGAGCCGGTTCTAGTAGTTAGGTGGCTAGAAGTCAAATAAAAAATGTGGTCGGAGCCATTCGAACCTACAACCTAGAACACTTACAACACCAAGCTAAATCACTCTGATACAAAGAAATTCATGTCTAAATGCGGCCGTTTAAAATCATAATAGTTTGCGGTCGGAAGCACAAGCTTCATTAGCTTCATTCCGAGGCCGGCTCTGTCTCCAATGATATTCTATTTTTTTCTTTATAATTTACACCAAAATAGAATAATTTTATTATAGTGTAATTTTTTTTTCAATGGTGTTACTATATAATAAAGTAATTGTGTTACTTTATTATAGAGTGAACTATAGATGAATGTTACTTTTTCACTTCAAATATAAAATAAAATATGACATGTTTCTATATTCACTCTATTAACACTATTAGAACAAAAACTACTCTAGTTTAATGTAAATTATAGAGAAAAAAAGAAAATCTCATCGAAAATGTTCCTTTTTTTTTAGGTAACATCATCGGAGTTTCTCTAATACTAAAAACTAAAAATAACTGAAAAGAAGAAACAACGGTTCTTTATTTGATTATACAAGGACAACCACTTCGTCATTAAGAACGACCAATATAAATACTAGAGAGTTACACGTGGGTCTTAGTGTCCCTACCATCGAATTTATAGTACACAAATGCGTCATTAGTAGGTTTTCATCGACCAAGAGAACTTTTATACTTTTTAAATAAGCCCTACCTTAGCTGTAACCACTATCACACTGAAAAAGTTAACGCGTATGCGTTTTTTTTCTCTTCTTCGCTCGCTCGTTTGACCATTCAAAACGAATTTCAAAGACATTCACATGCAGTTTGTCTTTCTATTCTCACGCTTCAAACGTTACTAATTTTCACATTAAAAATATCTTCGGGTTATTACGTATGTATTTAGAGCATCTCCATTGTAAAACTCCATTTTTTCCTCCAAAATAGAGTAAAAGTGAAAATGGAGTAAAATTACTCCAACCCTACTCTATTTTCCACTCCATAATGGAGTGATGAACAAACAAAAAATAAATTACTCCATTTATAGAGTAAATTTCATTATGGAGTGAGATATGGAGTTGGGTTGGAGCATTTCTTACTCCATATTCACTTTTACTCCATTTTAGAGAAAAAATGGAGTAGGGATGGAGATGCCCTTATTGTTGATTATAAAACTTTTTTAAGTTCATTTACAGTTCATTCACCAGCCCGTTTCGAACAAAAATATCCAAATCGAATATTTTCTAAAATAGCTTCGGTTAAGGGGGCGAGTGGTTTTCCCGCTACCATCCGCAAACGCAGCTTTTGCGGTTGATAGCAGTTGTCGGCAGTTTGCAACAATCACTCAAATCGCTTTAAACCGCTTCAAACCGCTCTGAATCTCATAAATTCAAAAGCTGGCTCTAGCTAGCGTTTGCGGTTGCGGGAGAGTAAACTTTTTTTATTTTTTTAAAACAATATATATACAAAAGTAAAAATATTTAATTAAAAATTTAAATTGAAATTATGAAAATATTAAAATATATGCATTATATTTTAATTAATATTATAAAATTTTATAAAAAAAACAATTCAATAAATTTTCAAAAATTAAAATTATAACTTTCTAAATATAAATTTTATATTTATTATAATTTTATGATTTTTGATGTTTTTTATAATTATATTAAATGTAAATATTGTTAATTTATTATTTGACTGTTACCGCATTAGGTAGTTAACCAGTCATAAGTCACCCGCAAACGCACCAATTTTTAACCGCAATACCAGTCGTATAAATCTCTTAAAACCGCTAGAAACCGCAACCGTCCGCATCCACAAACTCTCTCAACCGCAACCGCTACGTTTGAACCAGTCAGGCCTTAACTCAAATCAGCTATAGCGCGTTCCGCTAATCCAAATCTAAAATCTCGTTCGCAATTGTAAATGATAATCAGGAGAAGATAAGATTCACCTTATTTCTTTGGATGTCAGGGATTTTTCATGTCGTTTTCGGAACCCGATAAACTTTATCAAAACTTGTAATCTTTATCATCGTTAAAGCGCCAACCGAACAAGAGGTAAAAATCAAATTACTAACCTCTGCGAGAAAAGCAAATGCAAGAAGCGGGATTGATGACACCACCAAACTCCCTCTTGAGACGTTCTTCAACCTGTACAATTATAGTCTAACAACATTACCAACGAAATGTCAAGTGACCAAATTTCGACACCGAAATATGACACTAATCATAGAAGACATGTAAGAATCGACCACAGCTTTGACATTCACAGTCTTCAAGAATCAAAGAGCATAAGATCATCTCCAATGATTTATTTTATTTTTTTCTCTAAAATAGAGTAACTCTATAATAGAGTTGAATGTTGTTCTAATGATACTCTATTTTAGAATGAAAAATAGAGTGATAAACAAAAAAATAAAAAAATTACTCTACATATAAAGTAGAAAATAGGTTTATACTATTATAAAGTAGAAATATAGTACCATTAGAATATTTTTACTCTAATTTTTATTTTTGAAGAGAAAATAGAGGAGGGTTGGAGATGTCCTAAGTTGCGACTTGCAAAACCTAACTCAGGGTCAAGGTGGAGAAAGGTGACCAACAAACTCTAGAAATAGTACTAGAAGAAGGCTGCCACCAAACCCAAGGACCATAAAAAAGAAAGCCAGAAAAGGAGATTTAAAATGAGAGAAGCGGAGTTGATAAAAAAAAAATAAAAAAATGAGAGAAGCGGAAGACAATAATCGGGTGGACATACGAAGAAGCAAAAACGAAAGGGAGAGAAGGGAGGTCACCAGCGTCGCGGTACACGCACTCATATACCTACTAGACGTCAAAATTATAACTCAATACGGTTTAAAGCTCGAGAAAAAATTGATGAGAGAGAAAGATGAGTCGAGAAAAAAAATTGATGAGAGAACTGAATATAAATTTTGTTCTTAACTAGGTGAAGGATATGAGTTCAGTCTGTTTTACAAAAGCCACCCTTAACAGTATCAACCGGTAGCACATACGAATCCGACTAATCCTGACAGTGAAGTAGCTTGACCGGAAAACCAGTCCATCAACCAGATCTTCACTTAGATCTTCTGCTAAAAATCGACCTCCAATGAAAGTATGTACTATACCATGTCCCAAAAATACTACTAGAAACATATTAAAACATCTTTATTAAACCAAGCATTTTTACACGTTTATTATCATTTATTTGTTAATTTTAGTTATACGTTTATATATATATATATATATATATATATATATATATTTACTCGTACAGCTAATGAAACATACAATATTTCTATAGAACAAGTTGCACTATGAAAAATAAACATATGCTTAAAAGTTGAAACGAATACAAATATATACTATGACATCGATCTGTATTGATTCTTAGACAACCAAGTCTGTAATGTTTAATCGTACAAACATTGAGATTGTATCAATAGTTTATTAGTGTGTTAGTATAGTTTATTAGTGTATTTTTTGGTTAAGAATATATACATCCTTCACAAGTGAACCATAATGTACTGGTACCATCAATCGGTTCAGCTGTGGTTAGGACCGAGGTGGAGTTCTAGCGTTGAGTGGATGCATGACTCGAAGTCCTATTTAACAGTAACAAACTGATCTTTGACAAAAAAAAATAGTGACCAAACTGGTAACTATCAAAATCAATCATCTAGATAGTAAAAAAACAATGAATTAATTAATCAAGAATAATATTACGGACGTTTAACCTAGAAGACTACAAAGTTCGCATCACATGGGATGAGAATGAGATATATATAAGCTCGAAATTAGTTCCTACATAATTATCTCTTGGTTGTGTTTATTACTAATGATTTAGTCCGGGAAGAAATGAAAACCTTGTTAATAACTATACGAGATACTCCACTTGTACAAGTAAAAACTCTACGAGATATCAAACAGATTACGTAACCCAAAGCACACATGAATTAATGAACCTTTTTTTTTCTTTTTGAAACTTATGAATTAATGAACTTGAATGGAATCATTCCTGCAAAATTTTAAAAGAATCAGGATGGATGTTGGAGACCCTACAATTAATTGACTATTCACAAAAATAATACTAGCACTCATTCATTTTTCCTATAGATATTCTCCACATTTAAATTTAAGTGTTTGTTGTTATCCCATTATAAAAGTAGAGGTTATGGCATTATGCACATATTGTAAACCTAACCCAAAGATACTTCAATACAAACAAAATTAATAGCTTTGGAGATATTAACTGTACATCAAACTCATAAGTCATAACTTTAATGTTGATATTGAAGCTTTAATAAGAGAAAGCTTTGGTATTGAAGTGTACAATAAGCTAGCTTATATTCACACTATACCCTAAGCATGTCGACGTGAGGAGTGTATACAATCATTACTACATTTACAGAACGAAAGTGTAGCTTGTGAAATAAATTATATAATTTTAATCGAGACATATATAAGAGGAAGAGTTGCTATCTTTACGCAATTGGCCAATGAAAACACACAGAAATGGTTGTTCTCTCTGTCGGATAAAGAAGAAGCCCTCTCCTATGACCTCTTTTTTGTTCCTTTCTCTTGAAGAAACACAGTACTCACATAATAATATATATATCCAATAGCAAAATAAATAAATTCTTCAAATATCCTCTTGTGTGTAGCGAATATATGTCATAAATATAAAATAAAATGTCATACTTGATTATAATTTTTGTTCCATTTGCAACTGGTGTACTGTTCAACAGCTGAGAAATAAAAATAAAGATGTGTATACTTTGCCATGATTCGTGTATTCTGAATTAAGCCAAGACAAAATGACTCGAGTGACCACATATAGGAGACTGCATCTTATGATATTACAATACTAATCGAGATCAATGATCTATTTTGGAACTTTAAGATGAATGATCACCTTAAAAGTATATGATCACCTTAAAAGTACAGTGAGTCACAGCCAAATTTACATGCATAAAACTGGTCGTCTATGTGGTTTAAACGATTTTTTTGTATATGCTATGCTTTTTAAGACGTACATGTAACAAATTTATGCAAATTAGAATACTTTTTGGCGTTTTAAACAATAAATTTTCAAACCCATAAAAATGAAATTTATAAAGCATTGACAGTAAACAGTTACTATACCAACCATCAGAAGAGACCAACAATTTCTGGCAAGAAACACTTATAGAAATGTTTTAAGAACAGTACAGAAGAAAGAATTTGCGAATTCATTTTTGGTCAGATAAACATTGTAAGACGAGGAGTACAAAGCGAATTTATGCAGTTTATTAAAAGAAAAAGTAACAAACATATCCCTAATTTACCGCTGCAACGTTTTTTCTTAATGCGACTGTTAAAGAAAAAAACTTCAGAAATCCAGAATCAAAAGATCATCATCCACCACTACCCTTAACGGCGCGAACGAACCTCACAAAACTCCAACACTACTGCGAGTACGGTCAAACCAGAGAACTCGCAATCTCTCTCCGTCCACGTGTCCATCATGGGTGGCCAGGTTGGAAAGAATATATCCTCTGCGCGTGTATCTTCAAACAGCGCGTGGCCTTTCCCAACTGGAGATTCCGCTAACAAACAGAGGGCAAAATAGTCATTTAACACACCGGAGATCTCTGTCTTCTCGCTTTCCCCTCTCTCTCTCTCCGTTCTTAAAATTAAACAGACTCTCTCTTTCTCCGGGTCACTTGCGAGGACTGGAAAAAAAAAAATCAAAACTTTCTCTTCTCCGAGTGCTCTTAAGCTTAAGAAGCAGAGGTTTCGAAAAATGGAGAAAAAGCAAGGATTTTTCTCTGCTCTCAGAGGTCTCTCTCCGTCGCGTTCAAGGGCAAGGTCTCGCTCAGTTAGCCCCGCTCGGTCTAGCTCTCCGATGAAAGCTCTCTCCTGGGGGAAGAAGAACTCCACCGGCGGCGGGTACTGTCTGTCTCAGCCGGAGCTTTCAATCGGGAGATCCGGAAGCTTGAGGCCTGTGATGGAAGGTCCCGATCCAGACGAAGAAGGAGGAGGAGGAGGAGGAGGAGGGAACGTAGGAGACTCGAAACGGCTCGGGTCGGGTCTAGGCCACTGGGTCAAGGGACAGCTGTCACGCGCTCCTTCCGTCGCCGCGACAGCCGTTTGTCGGAGAAATGATCTGAGGCTTCTTTTAGGAGTGATGGGAGCTCCTCTCGCTCCCATTCACGTCTCTTCCTCCGATCCTTTGCCTCATCTCAGCATCAAAAACACTCCAATCGTAAGCCTCTCTCTCTCTCAGAGGGTTTCGTTTTTGGGAAGAGTGACGTCATCGTTTCGTTTTTTTTTTTGGTTTTACCTTTGCAGGAGACATCGTCTGCTCAGTACATTCTCCAACAGTACACTGCTTCTTCTGGCGGACAGAAGCTTCAGAGCTCCGTCAAGAACGCTTATGCTATGGGGAAACTCAAGATGATCACTTCAGAGCTCGAGACTGCTTCGAGAACCGTTAGGAACCGGAACCCTTCTAAGGCTGAGAGTGGAGGGTTCGTTCTCTGGCAGATGGATCCGGACATGTGGTACGTTGAGCTCTCTGTTGGTGGTAATAAAGTTCGTGCTGGATGTAACGGGAAGCTTGTCTGGAGACACACTCCTTGGCTTGGTTCTCACTCTGCTAAAGGACCCGTTAGGCCTCTCCGCCGAGGGCTTCAGGTAAAAGATCCACACTTTTCTTGGAACTTAAGTTAGGTCGAGAGATTCAAGAGAACGATCCTTAGTGTGTGTGTTTTGTGAATGAATCAGGGGCTTGATCCGAGGACTACTGCTGCCATGTTTGCGGAGGCGAAGTGTATAGGAGAGAAGAATGTGAACGGTGAAGATTGCTTCATCCTCAAGCTATGTACTGACCCTGAAACGCTCAAGGCGAGGAGTGAAGGACCAGCTGAGATTATCAGACACGTCCTCTCCGGCTACTTTAGTCAGAAAACTGGACTCTTGGTTCACATTGAGGACTCGCATCTGACCAGGATCCAATCCAACGGTGGAGATACTGTTTTCTGGGAGACTACGTACAACTCGTCTCTTGACGATTACCGCCAGGTGGAAGGGATCATGATCGCTCACTCAGGACACTCGGTTGTGACGCTTTTCAGGTTTGGGGAAGAGGCGATGAGCCACACGAGGACTAAGATGGAAGAGAGCTGGACCATTGAGGAAGTTGCGTTTAATGTTCCTGGTTTGTCTCTGGATTGCTTTATACCGCCGGCTGATTTAAAGACCGGTTCTGGAACCGAGTACCCACAGGAGGAGAGAGGGAAGAGCAATAATGCTGTCGTGTTGTCTGCTGCTCACAGGGCTAAAGTTGCAGCCTTGGAGAATGGGAGCTTTGAAGCTAACCGCTAGGTTGATGTCTAAAGCTTATGACTAAAACAACCCTTGAAGGTAGCATTAGCTGATGATGATTCTAAAGATGGAGAAAGATTAGATGCAATGTGTTTATATGCCGGTAACTCAAGCTAACCCTTTTTAGCAAGCTTCATCGGATTAGGAATCAGGTTTATTAGCATAACGGAAGACATGGTTCAAACTGGATCCAAATGGATCTTCTTTTTTTTTTTCACTAGTCACATGATAATGGTTTGGATTTGGTTTTCAGTTTGGGTTTTTCTTTAATTCTCACCTTCAATATTTTGAGTAAGGTGAAGGCAAGAGAAGGAGAATTGCCTGCTGCTTTTACTTCTACCATTAAGTGTGTTAAATCAATTGTCTAACGACGAATCTTGATATTGTTCATCTTTCTTTTCAATCTATGGAGATATGTTTGGTTTCTTTTTTGCTTTTTCTTATCTGCTTTCTCTGCCATGATCCCATCCACTTGTAGAAGAAAGTGAAGAATATAATGTGAACAAAAGAAGAAAAGAGGCTAGAGAGAATAAATCAAATAAGGTTTCACATTCATCAAGATAATATGAACATTTTGGTGTTTTTGGAATTGAATTTATCATTAATTCAATAAGTTAATAATGTGAACATATCCTACTTGTTTGGCAAAATAATGAAAGAGTAAGATGACCCCTCTAGAGTCGAGTCCACACACACGGCCACATTTATGACAATTCACACTCTAAAATCTCATTTTCATGGTTTTAGCAATTTCATATACAAATAGTTTGTGCAATTGGTTTAACACATGCTTCCATTGAAAACCGTGTCATATTTAATGAAAGATACTTACTTCTTAAACCTTCATTAAATCCTAGAATATTTATTTTGGTGTATTTAATTGAATGCTGTGGGGATGAGTTCTTGAAAATGAAGGTGAGGGTCCATTTTGACCCTCTTTCAATTTTCGGGGACTAACTTTCTGCTTTTGGTTAAATTAATGACCTTTTTTTTTGTTTTTTCAGATCACAACTGTCTACGTTTTCCTTCTTTTCATTTCTCACTTTTTTATAATTAGTATAAGTAATTTATGTAATGTATATTTATTAGTGTTTTCAGTATTTGACAAGTAGGATTGTTGAATTGAAATATATGATTCATGATTGTTATCCTTTTGTAGTGGGCACATCATGTTCCAAAATTCGCAATCCCTTCGCTTATAAGATATGCCCTTTTCTTATCTTTTGGTAAAAAGTTAGAAACATATGTTTTGTATAAAGTTAGGAAAAAGTCACGGATAAAGTCTAATATTTTAGCGCTTCTGTTGATTTTTTTTTTCATCTGACATTTTAAATACTTTGGGTGTTAGCATTTGACATTTTGAATCTTGGGTGGTAGGATTATTATTTAAATAGTGGTTTGTGAACCTTTTGCTACTAAAAAGGGATATAACATCGAATTGGTTAGTGGACATACGCATTTATACAATATATTCACATTTACAAGAACAATGATGTATTTCACTGACTTCTTTTCTCTCTTTTTTTGAACATTTAGTATTTCACTGACTTGGAAAAATTTAGAATATATAGTTTGGATCATAATACACATTGTCGTTAGTTTTGATACGTACTTACAGATAGCATGTGCTCGAATCACAAATAATCTTGGACATTTGTTATAACATCATCATAAATATTCCAATAGTGTTAAAAGTTAGAATTGAGCAAAATATTCATTAAAGTTGATTCAATCCGAATTAAACGGTGGATCATGGATACCACCAAAATCCCCAATAGTTACTCCATGACCACCTCTATTAAAAGTTACCACTCTCATGTTTTGAATTTGAACCTTTTAACAAAGTAGTTTTTACTTTGTAATAAACACTTTTAAAAAGCTAATAATATATGATCCAAATGTTCACATAGACCGAAACTTAGAGGTCATTGCATCATTAAATGATAGCTAGACAACATACTGTATATTCCAACTTTTACTTGTACTATCAAAATATAAAAGATAACGTTCTTATTTGATCAAAAAAAAAAAAGATAACGTTCTTAAATCTTGCAAAATACTAGTTAACTATTAATATGCTGTCTGTAAACCTAGCGACATATATACAAGGGACAAAGTCATAACTATTTTATGGATTAAGAAACGATAAACTATAATACTTGTACCATGTAATTTGATTTGATTTCAATAAAATCAAAAAGGTTTCAAGAGAATAATCAAATGAACGACCTCCATTCTCACAACTAATGAGAACAGCTGTTCATATATATAAATAATTTATTTGATTGTATAATAAATAAAAATGTATAGCTCAACCGGTATGAGATAGTGTTATACCATTGCCGGAGTGAAGTTCAAAATTGGTTGAAAGAATGACAATTTAGCTTTCCGGAGTAGCAACGGTGTATCAAAGATTGGTTCTACTCGTGTCAAGAACACCGACATCCGAGGAAACAAGGTTAAGCCCACATTTTACGGGGCTATCGACAATGTTTGAGAACGGGAATTGGCTATCTGAGGATTATGGAATAGACGAGCGGTGGCTGATGCGAAGCTCGTTTATGATATTTGAATCTAGATAAATTTTGGTTGAAATCGAGATTGTATTCTCGTTTATCGGGTTTTTAAATTTAGGGAAGTTTACTAGAATGTTACATATTTTAGGTGTATTGACTAGAATGATACAGATCTTTTTTTTATTACTAGAATATTTTCGATACCAAGCGTACCCTTTTTTTACGTTATGAGAAAAAACGTATTTACGAGAATGTCATTACTTTTCGCTGCCACGTAGGCAAAAAACCGGCGCCACGGAGGAATTCACGTCCGTATTTTCATTAAGTCAGCTGTTAAGCGATAGATTTGTAGTTACGGCCGATTTATCTTTACGTTACGGCTGACTTAATACATACGACTGACTTAAGTGAAAGTGGCTGACTTAAAACTATAAGTCAGCTTGCCAATACAACTGATTTACAGAAATCCGGCTGAGTTATGTGACCACGGCTGACTTAATGATACAAATGACGGCTGACTTATACATCGGCGGTTTGATTTCTGGAAAATTTGGCTGAGTCGTGGTTAAGAAACGGCTGAGAAACTTTTTTTCAGCTGAGTAAAGGAACATGGATGGGCTGGGTTATTGAAGCCACGGCTGAGTTATGGGATGCTGTTACGACTGGGTTTGTATTAGTCAGCCGTTAAAGCATGGATAAACAGTAAACTCAGCTGCTTTGCGGCTGACGTATGAGCGAAAGATTAATTACTAGAATGTTCTCGTTTGATGGCTGATTTACGTAACGATACGGCTGACATATGGTTGTTCATCCTTATTGCGGCTGACTTACTGTCAAAAGATTAATTACTAGAATGTTTCCATGTATCGGCTGACAAAGTGTAAAATGATGGCTGACTTATTTTGGCTGAGTTACTGATTTGTTTGTCGGCTGATTAACCGATGTTCCATGTCATCTGCCATGTCATCAACTCGGATTTGACATGTCATCACTAACGGTCGCCCAATTTACAACTGAGTTACGAGACCTTTCAGTTGTCTTCTTCATCTTATTTTTGAATGATTACACAGCCTTTCTTTTCTTCTTCATCATCTCAGTTATCTATCCTCTTCATCTTTCTCATATGGTAATGGATCCCGTTATTATTGTTTCCGGTAAATGGATTATGAAAAAACGATATGTATTCAACGTCGACAGTAGAGGGTGTAGAGTTCTTCATTTAGGTGAGAAAACTAAACTTGAAGATTTCACAAAGTCTGTCATCGACGATTACGGTTTGAATGATTTGAAGGTTCATATTCTGCTTAGCTACATGTTTTCGAATAAAACATTGAAAACAATGGCGCACAACACTCCACCAGTTTACGTGTCCAACACTCGACAATTGCAATGTTTTCTAAGCTTAAAGAAAAGCGAACAACTACGTCTCTGTGTGGAGATTACAGAGAAAAAGGATGACAGCTCAGACGTAGAAGCTTCAGAAGAAGAAGCTTCAGAAGAAGAAGCTTCAGAAGAAGAAGACGCTTCAGAAGAAGACGCTTCAGAAGAAGAAGCTTTAGAAGAAGAAGCTTTAGAAGTTGAGTCTATAGAGAATGGGAGTTACGATGGTTGCAGTTTGGAGGATGAACAAGATGAAATTGAGAATGACTGCTTTAGTAACGTTGAAATACACGACGTAGCCGGAGAAGATGAAATAGGCAAAGAAAACGAAGAAGATGATGAATTTGAAAGTCGATTTGATATGTTCGATGACTCGGACGGTGCGTCATCTGAAGATGATAACTTCAGCACATACGGTGAGTCTCCTATCGAAGAAGACGAAGATTCACCAACGCTACCTTCCAAGAAGAGATATCAGAACTTCTTGATGAGCGAATCTAAAGGGAATCTGGAGGTTTTGAAGTTGGAGATGTCGTCGTTAGACCTTGCGGTAGG
This sequence comes from Brassica napus, assembly GCF_020379485.1. Taxonomy (NCBI): domain Eukaryota; kingdom Viridiplantae; phylum Streptophyta; class Magnoliopsida; order Brassicales; family Brassicaceae; genus Brassica; species Brassica napus. Next base: position 21,320,518 of record NC_063438.1, on the reverse strand, counting down.
ACAACGATACTTGACTAAAAAGCATTTGAAGAGACGACTGAAACTTTTTACAGTGAGGCATCAATTTGATTTTGATGTAGAAATATCAAACCTGACAACATACGTTGTTAAGTGTTGGGTTGATGGATGTACATGGAGAGTTCGTGCATCTACCGAAGGATTGTCCCCGCAGTTTTATATTCGTATTTACGACTCGGATCATGCATGTTCTGTAACTGAGCGTTCTAATCGATCTCGAAATGCAACACCGGATATTTTAGGAGAGTTGTACAAGAACTTTCTCGGCGACGTTGGTCCGGCCGTTCGCCCTGAGAGTGTCGGAATAGCTATCACTAAGCAGTTTGGTGTAAAGGTAATTATGTTAAAACGGCTGAGTTATGGTAGAGTATAGGCTGGGTTATTTTATGTTAGAAATGGCTGAGTTACAAAACTATGGTTGAGTTATGTTTACGTTGTGACCGTCTTAATGATATGATGTGGCTGAGTTATGTAAATTGTTTTTTCATGTGAGCAGATGGAATATTGGAAATCACACCGGACGCTTAAATGTGCAAGGGAAATCGATGAGGGCACACCTGAGTGTGGTTTTGAACTCTTGCCTTCTTACTTATACATGATAAGAAGGGCAAATCCGAATACAGTTACGCGTCTTCAAATCGATGAGCTTGGAAGATTCATGTATGTGTTTCTTGCGTTTGGTGCGAGCGTTAATGGGTTTCCTTTCATGCGCAAAGTTGTTGTCGTCGACGGTACGTTTCTTAATGGTAAATATAAAGGGACGCTACTCACAGCACTAGCTCAGGATGGTAACTTTCAGATTTTTCCAATAGCCTTCGCAGTGGTTGACACTGAAAATGATGATTCGTGGAATTGGTTTTTTACGCAACTAAAAGTGTTGATTCCTGACCAGGAGGGTCTTGCGATAATATCAGATAGGCATAACTCGATAGGGAAAGCAATTACAAATGTGTATCCGTTAGCTGCTCGTGGAATATGCACCTATCATTTGTATAAAAACATATTGGGACGGTACAAAGGAAAAGATGTATTTCGGCTGGTGAAGAAAGCGGCGAGATGTTTTAGAATGTCTGACTTTGATATGATTTTCGAGGAGATTGAAGCACTTAATCCTGATCTCCACGGCTACCTCGAAAGAGCTGATGTCAGACTGTGGACACGTGTTTATTTCCCGGGCGAGAGGTACAATTTGATGACTACGAACATAGCGGAATCAATGAACAGAGCATTATCGCATGCTAGAGGTCTTAACATTGTTCGAATATTGGAATCGATACGGGTTATGATGACCAGATGGTTTGCTGAACGAAGAGTGGATGCCAGATCGCAGTCAACCACACTCACGCGCGGTGTGGAGAAACTATTACAAGTAAGTCAGTCGTAACAGTAAAATAAGTCAGTCTTTAAATCTAATAAGTCAGTCGTTATATTGCATAAGCCAGCTTTATAAATAATAAGTAAGCCGTTTCACGAATATTGGGTTTTGTTAATAGGGACGTGTAAGTGCCTCCCGGGATTGGACGGTTCAAAGGATTGATGACCATCACACTGAAGTTAAATATGGCGCTGCTGGCGAGTCTTTGAATGTTGTTAATTTGGTTGAGCGAAAGTGCACATGTCGGCGTTTCGATGTCGAGAAAATACCATGTGTACACGCAATCGCAGCTGCAGAGGAAAGAAATGTTTCTCGTATATCACTGTGCAGTCCTTACTATAAAAGCACTTATTTAGCTAGCGCATACGCTGAATCGGTCATGCCGGTTGACTCAGCGCTACCTGTTCCAGATAACGTGGCTAACGTACAGTGCTTTCCACCGTTTATTCGTCAACAACCGGGAAGACCTAAAAAAAATAGGATGAAATCTGCTTTAGAAGTTGCACTTGCAAACAAACGTCCTAGGAAAGAGCACATATGTTCTCGTTGCAGTCAAAGTGGACATAATGCGAGAACTTGTCCGATATAAGCAATTGCTTTTCATGTTGTTTTGAATACGGCTGGGTTTTGTGTTGTAATACGGCTGGGTTTTGTGTTGTAATACGGCTGGGTTTTATTTTCATTGATTTGCACAACGGCTGGTTTATTATTTGTAATACGGCTGGGTTTTGTGTTGTAATACGGCTGGGTTTTTTTGTATTGTGGTTGGGTTTTTATTTTCATTGATTTGCCCGCTTCCCATTACTCAAGAGAGACACAGACATCGAAAAACGAAATGTCCGTACTTAATTGCCCTACGTTACGTAATAGCCCCTACGTAATTATTGATTATAAAGTGGAATACGAAAGTAGCGAATTAAATTAAGAGAAATTAATCTTCATTGGCTGAGATAATGTTACTCACACGCCTAATAATTGTCGTGATTTCTAATGTCAGCTCTTTTATTCAAACGCAGTTGAAAAAAACTTCCCCGCTAGAAACACGAAACGTCGCGAAGTCAACTAAGGCTGAGTTATTGTAATACACGGCTGAGTTATGGATTAAATTCCCGCTCAAAATAAGAAATAAGAAACGCCGCGATACGAAACTACAACCGTTAACTGCAGATAAATAAGGTACTTCTCAAACAATTACACATCTTCAACTCTCTATCTTTTACACAACTGTCCTCTCAGAGAAAATGGAATATTTCCCTCTGCTTGAATTGCCTGAAGATCTTCAGGCAATGGTGGTTGAACGTGTGGCCCGTAACTCCTTCCAAGATCTCTACCGCCTCAGAGCATCGTCCAGGTCGATGAAGGCGTTAGCAGAGATGCGTAGGGTATACCATTATTTCGATGTGTTATCCTTTCCCTGGGGTCTCATTATGCCATCTCAGTTGTTGAAAACTTGCTACGCTGAGAACAATCCAAGCACAATTTATGTAAAGGGTGTACAGTTTTTCTACTCATACGATGAGCAAGATTATGGCCTTTCTCTCCTCAAGCGTGCAGCAGATGCAGGATATGAGCGTGCAGTGTATACACACGCTATGACTCAAGCAATCTTTTACGGTGATGCGCAGTATTTTCGGAGAATTCCAAGAGCAACTGTTGACAGGGTCGGGAAACTTGTTCGAGATGCGAAATGGGGATGGGGTTTGTGGCATACTGACGAGTTCCGTCAAATTAAGGCCATGTTCACTTCTACTTATGTTCCGTCCTTCTACCTTTGCCAATGTGCAAATGTTGTGGACCGACAATGTCTCTGCCTATGGCACATTGATGTGACTAAGGACGACAACATGTGTGAGCGCTGTTTCTGGATCAAAGAGATTTCCTTGTTCTTTCGTGATTTTGAACCGATAAGCCTGTTTAGGGACACAAGTAAGTGGTGAAGATGTCTCTGCATCAGAATCTTATCTTTTTTATGTTTTTTGCTATGCCATTATGTATGTCGAACAAAAAAATTATATATTCTGTTTTTATGGCTGACTTATTTTCTTATGGCTGAGTTATTTTCATCTTATGGCTGACTTATTTTCATCTTATGGCTGAGTTATTTTCATCTTATGGCTGACTTATTTTCATCTTATGGCTGAGTTATTTTCATCTTATGGCTGAGTTTTGATTGTTTTTTGATTGTTAGAAATATGACTGTTTTTTGATTGTTCACCTAAACGTTAAGACTGATATTATTACATGTTACGGCTGAGTTGTTGTTTCGGAAGAAATTAACAACGGCTGAGTTAAATCCGAGTTACATAAACATAGACTGACTTATGAGTACAGAATCTGAGTAAACAAAGAAGTAGTAGTAGCAACTAATACATTTAAGACTTCATCCTAAGACATTCAATAATTTTTATGATCTCAGTTATGTCTTTCTTCATATCATCTAATTCTGCTTTTATAGCGGCCAAATCCTGCTCTATCGTCGCGAGTTTGTTTGCCACAACTACAAACTCTTCATCATGTGCTTCATCAAGCCATTTGAAAACATGGTTTTGACCCGAATTTGCTCCACATCGATAAAATCTTCTACCCGGATTCTTTATTGTACCTGACGTTAACACAATGGTAGCAGCTCCACAGTCGCACGTCCTTGGAATTCCACGCTGTAGATCCATCTAATTTATACATCATAGCACACAAAAATAATGCAAAATCGAACAAGGCCAAAATACAAAAAATAATTCAAAATCGATTTTGGACGAAAGAGACTTACTTTAGGTTTTAGAAGTCGACTCTGGTTTTTCCTTTATCTTTTACTTGTAAATATTGGAAATATAATAGGGAAATCATATTAAATATAAAGATCACGCGTGTCCAAATAAAATAAACATATAATGACCTCGATATCGTAAATTACTCGGACATGCGTGTCAGGACATAACTCGACACTGAGTTAAATTATGTATGACTCTTTTGGCCAACTTTTATTTTTCGACATCATTAAATATTAACAATTTTACGACTGAGGTTTAGTTTTCGGTATTATTAATTATTAACAATGTTACGGCTGAGTTTTATTCTTCGGCATTATTAATTATTAACAATGTTACGGCTGAGTTATATTTTCCGGCATTATTTACTTTACACAAGGAAAAAAAAAAGAAATCATTTTCGTCCCAACGCGAAAAAAAAAGAAAAGCTCTCGACGACAGGCGATTTCGATACGAAGGTAAAACCGAAGCCTCTCTTTTGCAGATTTGTGGATTCAGCTTAGGTTCGATGATGTTTTCTTCCCATTCTTTTCTTGTTTGCAGATGCCTAATTCGCACAAACCTCATTTCTTGAAGCCTCTGCTTCCCGATTTCCACAGTGGCGTGGTAGACACACACTCTCTATTTCTCATGTGTATATGTTCCTATTTTAGAGTTTGCTTAACTTTGGCTTTTCTGACCTGCAGACAATACCACTTGGCTTCTTCTCACAGCACATAGAAGGGAAGACAAACCGGAAAACATGGAAACTAAGATCGGACGCTACAGATCAAACTTGGGAAGTGATACAAGAAGGCAGGAGACTCACCGGAGGTTGGAAAGATTTCACCACAGCACATGACCTTCAAATCGGTGACATTGTCATCTTCAAACACGAAGGAGATATGGTGTTTCATGTCACACCATTTGGTCCTAGCTGTTGTGAGATTCAGTATACACATCCTCACATCATCAAGGAAGAAGCCGATGCGGATGATGCTCCTTCTTTCTCATTTGACTATTGTTTTCAGGCTGAGGTCACTGCTTCGAATCTAAAAGAAGACAAACTTGTGAGTCGATTTTCAGTTATAGACCATATTTAGTTAGTTATTAACATATGGTTTGATCTGTTCAGTGTCTTTACGTTCTGTGTTTGCAGTATTTAGTTAGTTATTAACATATGGTTTGATCTGTTCTGTGTCTTTACGTTCTGTGTTTGCAGTATCTTCCTGAGGGAGCTACGACTTGTACTGCTTTGAACAAACAATGCCAAGAGATAATACTTGTCAACAAAGAGGGAAATTCATGGACTGTGAGTTTGCGATTTAGCGAAGCAGACGGCATGTATTACATCAGAAGAGGCTGGAGAAAGTTCTGTCGTGCTAACAGATGCGCCATAGGAGACTTATTTGTGTTCAATGTGGTTGGAGATGGGAAAACTACTCCACTAATGTGTGTATGTCCGGAAAGGGAAGAGTGATTTTGAACCTAAACTTATGTATGTCGAACCAGAAATTTATGTATGTCTCTTTTTATGGCTGACTAATATTCATATTATGGTGGGTTATTGTTTGATTATGACTTAATTAACGTAACGACTGACTTCCACTGAACGTTATAGCTGAGTTATTAAAACGTTATGACTGACGAATACTCATATTATGGCTGGGTTATTGTTTGATATGACTTAATTAACGTAACGGCTGAATTGCAGTGAACGTTATAACTGAGTTATTAAAACATTATGACTGACGAATACTCATATTATGGCTGGGTTATTGTTTGATAGTGACTTAATTAACGTAACGGCTGAATTGCAGTGAACGTTATAACTGAGTTATTAAAACGTTATGACTGACGAATACTCGTATTATGGCTGGGTTATTGTTTGATTATGAATTAATTAACGTACTGGCTGAGTTGCATTGAACGTAATAGCTGAGTTACTAAAAACATTGCGTCTAAATTATGATTACAACACATGACTACGCAAAGAAATAGTGCCAAAATATGGCCATACCAAACCCACAAACCACCACTGGAAACATCAAACACTTCATCTTTTCCGCTTTACCGAGTTCTTTCTCCAACCGACCAACGTCTACTCTCAGATCTGATATGCCTTTGGTCATGTCACTCATCACCGATTTCATATCTTCTACCTCTTCCACCAAGCACTCGTCCGCCCATTTGAATAAATGTCTCTGATTTCACCAACATGCCCAGCTCTTAGTATCACATTGACAGTATAATGAATAAAATTAAAAATCAAACCTTAATATATCCTTTGCGACAGCAATAGTACAGTCTTCCTGGATTAGCCCGTGATGCAGATGTACATAATTCAGCGGGTTCACCACACCAACACTGTTTCGGCGTTCCTCTTTCCACATGCCGGCGGTGAAAGTAAGTGTTACCAGACACAGATGATGAAGAAGACATTTTCTTTGAATGAAAGAGAAATTGGTGTGAAAGACAAAGTTAAAACAATAGTGGTAGTAATATAAAATCATTTTTTTTTAAATTCAAATAAAGAGGAATAATTTAAATTAATAAACTATTAAATGCCTCGATATTAGGTTTGAGCCGTATTTTTCCACACACGTGATGCACTTTAATTATGACGAATACTCAATCAAATCAAGAAATACGAAAGGTTCTTTATTATTTTATCAAACACTTAAGTTGAATTCGTATTACGGCTGTGTTAGCGTCTATATTTTGGCTGAGTTAACGTAGACGTATTGACTGAGTTACATTAAAAATAACAATACCTCGATTATGTAAATAATCCGATACATGCGTGCCAGCCGTATAATAATGAGTCTCGATATTCTCAATGCAATGCAAACGAAATTTCTCATGCACATAATAATAAGAGAATAAAGGTCTCTAATAATAGTAGTCTCGATAATGTAATGACGGCCATAATAATGAGTCTCGATATTCTCAATGACGATGGAATTTCTCGCACGTATAATAATAAGAGAATAAAGGACTCTAATACTGGTCTCGATTAAGTAATGGCGGCCATAATAATACATGGAAAATAGCGTTAACTATGGCTTTGTATTTTTACAATATAAGGCTGAGTTATTAGTATCTTAATTCGTATTACGGCTGAGTTACTTAACTGAAACACTGACGTTTGACGCAAACAATTCCGGCTGAGTTAAACAACTTTATAAAACCTTAACGGCTGAGTTAAACAACTTTATAGAAACTAAACGGCTGAGTTAAACAACTTAATAGAAACTTAATGGCTGAGTTAAACAACTTTATAGAAACTTAACGGCTGAGTTAAACAACTTTACAAAAACTTGACGGCTGAATACAAACAAAAACAACAAATCAATTTCTAAAACCAAAATTATCAGGACCAAATTCTTCAAACATGTGGACAAGATCACGCCAAACTCTAGTTAGCATCCACGCAGGCTTCTCACCCCCATGTGCCCACCTCCTCTTCAAGAGGCGCATCTGACAACGAAACACCGTTCTGGCCACCAGATTAAAATTTGTCCAAACTTGAAAATTATATCTTCGTGCCCACGTGCGTTTGCGCTACAACAAAAAACCAATTTCCAAATGTAAGTGCTGTTATTATGTCTAATATCAAAAACAATTCAAAGATGTTGTCCTTACAGCGAGTTGAAGAAACCAGCGTTCCTTAAAATGATCGGGAATGGCGCGCCATGTCGGCCAATCATGAACCCATCCTTCTGCTAAAATCGACGGGATGGCCAGGGAGAGATCGCTTAGAAATTTAAACCAGATTACGCTGTCAAGCAAGACACCCGGGCCAGGGTATAGAACGGGAAGGTTTTCACGATTTTCAGAGTTTAGTATCTCATTGACTCTGTTCTCTAACCTTTCTGAATAACCAGGAACAATCATAACTTTGTAAGGCGATATAGAGATATTGTTTAGGTTTTCTAGTGAGATAAGGCGAGAAGGTGCAAGAGAAGGGGGCTATATATAGGGGAAGTATAGAACATTAAAGGTCGCGAGATAAAATATCTAAAATTTTCGCGCCATATGTAAATATTAACTTACACTAACAGGCTGAGTTATTAAGACCTTTACGGCTGATTTGTTGTTTGCCGTTTAGGGTATAGGGTTTAGTTATTTAGGGTTTGGGTTCCGAATAAGATTGTTTAGGGTTATGATTTATGATGTACGAACCACAAGATATGATAAATATCACAAATTCATAATAAATAACACAATAACAGTTTACGTGTTTTGAATCATGCTCACACCTCATATCACTGCCTAGAGTTTTAGGTACTCGTAAGAGACAACATATACCTCAAGATTATAATCGATTCCAAACTCGTATAGTCAACAAAGATCATGCTCACACATTGAGTTATTATTAATTATTTTGATAATTGGACTTTATATATAACATTCGAATGAAAAATTATTAATTATTTTGATTCTAGGGTATGTTTGAGGTATGACTGAGTTATCAATGAGTACTGGCTGAGTATTACTAATCGATACGACTGAGTTATTACAGCAGTTATCCAAAGTCAAATAGTTAACATAACAACAAACACAGGTTCACAAACAAACACAGTTTCATTATGAAAACAAATTGTTCATTCCAACATTTCCTCCTTCCTCGAGGATATCTGCTGCCATCTTCACCCGTAACCCTTGAATATTACTATCGTTTATGCCATCAAAAGTTACACCAAGCGCTAGACACTCCACAAACTTCAACGAATAAACCCCACAATCACCTGACATGTTGTTTTGTGGAATGTATCTTTTGCTCCTCCGTCTGAATGCGAACCTCTTCCTAGAATGCTTTCGGAGATCGGCAGGAATAAGCTCATTCAACATCCAGGGAAGCATCTCCAGTAGAGGTCTAAAAGCATTTAGCATTTTTTGCTCACTTTCGGGTGTTGACTCTCCATAGATTGGATCGTAGCAATCTATCTTCTCCTTGATCAGATCCACGTGAAACGCCACCCAGTGATTACCGCCGGTTTGAAGACATCCGTACACGTGATCCACATCTGCATACCACTTCAAGTTTGTTGTAAATTCTTCGGGGAATCTCCCGTTTACCAACGCTTCATAACCACAGTCTTTGAACTTGAACGAAGCAGGTTTCATCCTGAACTGCCTGTAATCGAGGGAAGCCCAAGAACTTAACAACCAAGGGTCTATGAAACCAATCCGCTTGGACCAGAATGGAGTGGGATCTCGCATGGACCTTTGTATGAGGACGTTCATATACGCAGCGATATGCTAGACAAAGAAAAATAATAAGTCAGCCGTAATATAATGAATTAAATATATAAGTCAGCCTTTATAGAATATATAAGTCAGCCTTAATAAAGACTTACATTATCAAACACCCATCCATATTCTTTGTCAGGCCACGGTCTTTCATGCATGAGTATGCTGTAGAAGTCACTCTCATGATCAGCTGAGGGTTCTTCTGGTTTATCTTTAGGTGCTGGTGGTTTGGGTGGAATTGCCTTAATGTGTTGCTTCAGTTTTTCCAGTCGCGCCGGATCAACAGGTGCGCAAGGGTCGTATATTACTGATGAAGGCGTAATGTTCTTCCTCATGCAAGTCGTCTGTCCATTGTCTCCAATGTACGGAAAATCTGGTGCTGAATCAAGGTTCGTCAATGAAAACCCTTGTGGAGATAACTTAACTGATTTCTCCCGAAGTTCCTTTATCACGGAAGATCTAATCAATTCAGCTGGCTCGACATCAGACTCCGCCGCCAATGCGTTATCTTCCGCAAGAACTTCGTCGTTGGTCACAACACATTCCTCAGACCGCTGTAACTCAGCCTCTTCTTCTTTCTTCTTCTTCGGTAACTCAGCCTCTTTTTCCTTCTTTTTTTTCGGTAACTCAGCCTCGTCTTCCTTCTTTTTCTTCTGTAACCCAGCCTCTTGTTTCTTTTGTAACTCAGCCGCTTTTCTCTTCTGTTTCTTCTCCTCGTTCTCTTTTTTCTTAGCCTCTTGCTTCTCCTTCCTCTTCAACGCAGCCTCTGCCCGCTGTGCTTTTTTCTTATCCTCGATAGCCTCATCCTTTACAGTAACAGTACGCTTGGCCTTGCCCCGTAAGCCGCGTCCATAGGCTGGAACGTTGGCATCCTTACCATCCTTAGCATCCTTAGTAATCTTTGCAGGAGAAACACTGATGAAATCAATTTCATTAAAATCATCACCCAAAATCCTTCTCACCACTGTATCCTTCTCAAGCTCCGAATTCTTCTTTGCAGGGGTCTCAGCTAACGCTGGACTTTTGACTGACTTCTGCTGTTTCTGCTGCGCCGGCACCGGACTTTTGACAGCCTTCTCCTTCCGCTGCGGCGGCACCGGACTTTTGACAGCCTTCTCTTTCTGCTGCGGCGGCTCTGGACTTTTGACAGGCTTTTTCTGCTGCCGCGGTTCTGTCACTGGAGTTTTTACAGACTTCTCCTCCTGGGCCTGCGGTTCTACCACTGGACTTTTGTCCGACTTTTCCGGTGGCGACCTCCTACGAGGTGATGATGTCACCGATAAAGATTTTTCTACGCCGGCGGAGGAGAGTTTAGCATCGTTGTCGGGAATTTTCCTTTCCCCCAAAACTTTCAGACTCTGCTGCACTACAGCTTTCACCACGTTATCTAGGGTCTTCTCGTCCATCACTGGCCGGTTCCGGTCAAAATCGTAAGCGTCAAATTTTGCTGAAATATTCTGCAGAGCACTCACAAGATTCGTCAGAGTCGCTTTGTCCAATACAGCTTCCTCCTCGCTAGAACCCTTTCTCGTTTCAGCAGCTTCTTTCTTCTGCTTCTTTGTTGATGGCTCAGCTTCTGATGAAACTCCCTTCGTTTTCTTCTTCTTCTTCTCATTCCCCTTCCCCTGCTCATCCCTCTGTACTTCCCAGAAACCTTTCACGTATCTACCTGCGTGTATGTCTTCTACCAACCTAACGAGTTGTGGGTCGTCAGGTTCATCCGACCATACAGGAAACATCTCTTCAATTGACTCCTTCATAACCATTCTCCTCAAACGGACCTGCAACACCAGTTTATCATAAACTCAGCCATCAAATAACACAAAACCAAGCCATCAAATAAATTAATTCGGTCACAATATAAAATAAACTCAGCCATCAAATAGACTAATTCGGCAACAATATAAAATAAACTCAACCATTAAGTAGCTGTTAACTCAGTCGTATAAGTAGCAGTTAAACATTACCTCGCCATGATCTTTGATTTCGTCAGACAAGACAGTATCAAAACTTGAACGTGTACGCCTTCCACCCCATCGCAAAAGAGGAACGTCTTCATTGTTGACCACTCTCCCAAACTTCTCACCGAAACAGACGATGGACTCATACGCCCAAACCAATAAAACGTCCTTCATGCCGCTTACTGTGTATGACTTTCCATCTGGAGACAGTGTTTTCAGAGAGTCAACAAGAACTTCGTATGCAGTCCGACCCCATGGATACGACCTCATGGCTTCATCGTCGAATACCCTTATTGCACTTTGAAAGGGTATCCTTGAATTGTGATGCAAACAGTACAGTCCCATGGCTTGAAGAAATAACATCCCCAACCACTTACGCTTTTCAAAACTCCAACCAGGACAGAACTCTAATGCTGCCTTCAGCTCATCATACTTGGGTCCCATCCCAAGCGGCACCTTCAACTCCTCCCAAAACTCTTTGTATTGATCAGGTTCAAAACTTTCTGTTGGCAATGGACCTGTGTTTAACCCAGTGATCTCACCAAACTCGAGCAAGCTAAACCTGATAACATCATCAACCACAACAGACCATATCTCCTTTTTATGCACTCGCAGCTGTCTACATAGCAGATAGTGTACGGTCCTACCAGACCAAATGCTTTCGCGTGAAAGTAGCCTAGCAACTACTCCAATGGGAGAGTTCACCAGTTCTTCCCACACATCGAGTCCTATTGTTTCTTTAATGTGGGGGAAATGTCCTGCACGGAAATTATGATTGATATCTTTACCTTCTAGGTTAGAAGGGTAAAGTCTTGGAGGGTAATCACGTGGTTCGACTTGACTAACATCCATCTGATCATATAACACAACAATAAATCAGCCACAACATAAAAATAACACAGCCATATCATAATATTAAAATATATTAGGTCATATATATAACTCAGCCATAACATAATAATTACTCAGTTATAACATAACCATAACTCAGCCATAACATAATAATTACTCAGTTATAACATAACCATAACTCAGCCACAACAAAAAGCCCTAATTCAGACACAACAAAAGCCTAGACAATCACATATCTCAGCCGCAACATAACCCTAACTCAGACACAACAAAATCCTCGACAAACCCATAGCACAGTCAACATAACCCTAACTCAGTCGCAACAAAAACCTCGACACACCCATATCACAGCCTCAATATATAACTGACCCACAAACTCAACCAAAATACAATATATAACGTCGCGACATCTTACCGGAAAAGATGAACTCGTTGATGAGAATGCGGTGAAGGCGATTTCGTACAGACGACGGTTTCTAAAAACTCCGACGAGACAGAGTTCAACGACAGAGAGTTATAGAGAGTTCAACGACAGAGAGTTAGAGAGAGTTCGAAGAAGTAAAGAACAATGTCGACGAGGGTTTCGAAGGGTGAGACGATTTCGGTTTGCGGTTCCTTCTTCGACACAACACAGTTCTTCGTGTTCTTTTCTTTTTTTTTTTGACAAAACCGTATGTATGATAGTGATAGTGATAGAGACGGTTTGGTTTCAGAAAATAACTGATGTGATGTGGATTTTTAATAACTGATGTGGCTTTGATCTTTAAAATTAGTTTCAGAAAATAAAACATAACAAAAGCCCCTTATTGTAAATTACTAGGAAAGAGAAAACATTCTAGTAATAAAACAAAGATGTACAACATTCTAGTAATAAACCATAAAATGTGTAACATTCTAGTAATTTTCTTTTAAATTTATAATAATATTATCATTTCGGAAAAAACTTATTAATCGATACACATGAGAAGGAAAAAAAGCGAAGAAGATTGGTTCTAGTCTTGGATCCTATACCAATTATAGGCAAACCCAACACTTTTCTGTAAAGACAACAGAAAATCGAGGAAATAAAACACATTACTATATATAGAATAATAATATATAAAGAAATAGAAACAAAAAAATGGAAGAGCATGCATGTGAAAGAACGTGGGAAGGTTTTAGAGCATATGATCTGAGACATGGATGTGTAAGAAGCTTTGCCTCACTGTCACTAAACCACTCTGTTTTTGACTGCTTTTACTCTCAGCTCTTATTTGTCTTTTTACCCTTTGCACACCAACTCTTTGGATTCTATTCCTTTTTAAGTTTAACCAACAAATTATATTCGTTAAAACTAGATGAGTATTTTGTTTTACTTACTGATGTGAACTAACAATATATCTCTGAGCAAATTAGTCTGTTATCACTTTAGTGTTGGTAATTTAAGAATATAACTGATCACTTGTCCAAGAAGTTGAAGATCACATTAATAGCTGAAGTGGTTTCGATCTTAGTTTAGGAATATAACTCACTTTAACTGTGATAGGAAATCTTTATCATTAATTAAGTGTTCACCATTTTTTTTGGTCACCATTAAGTGTTCACCATAAAACATGTTTAAAAAAATAAAATAAAAGTAGTTCATGTTTTGGTAATGATGTTTATTTAATTGGTCGTTTTCACAGTTCACTATAATAATTCCACAATACATAAGGTTACTTAGGCCACCATCAGTGACAGTCTCTCGTTAAGTCTCTTGTGCTTAAAATAATTAAAAGAAGTTAAAAAGGGAGAGACAGTGGCAAATGCTCAGAATCGTCTCTGCGGGAAGAGATTGTAAAGCAAAGTTTGAGGTACTCTTTATGTATGTGTGCTCTTTTAATTGGTCTAACCCTCTTTTATATTTAAAAATAACTAAAAATTTAAAATAAATGTCTAAAGATACTCTCTTAAAGGTACCGACTAATGCTTGTGCTCTTATTTAGAACTTAGAAATATATATGATCAACTGACAACTAATCATGAGCTTCTGCTTCATTTTTGTATTCAATTTCAAAGAAGAAAACGTTTGAGATGAAGTTAACACTCGAGATATGAAAAAATGGACACCCTAAACTTGTGAAGCACTTTAAGACTAAAATGTACTTGTACTAGCTTTAACCACACGCTAAACTGAACAAAATGTCGGCAAAGATTGGGAAGTGATTGTACATAGAAAAACATTTTAAACGAAACGGGTGGGTTTCAGTCATTCATTGATGTGTATACTGCCATTCTGAAGAGTTGACAGTTATGTTGCAGAATTTATTTCCCTGAAGACTTGTAATATTACCCATCTTTAAGGGCAACCCAGTTCGTTGAATAATCCTTCTTTACAACTCTTCGTTTTTGGGTTGCACTTAGGAGAGTACCCACTGGCCGGCACCACCTATCAAACTTATATTTTGATTATACTTTTAAACCAAGTAGCATTGTTACCCTACAACAAAAGATCGTTCATAATAAGCCGAACTAGTATGGCCACTGCATTTATTGTAAGATGCAGCATTTTAGTCGTATGTTAACAATATGATTCCTTCATAAATCCCATACAAATGATTTACTGTATATACTTTCAATCTTTTACTATTAATCTATCATGACGTCACTTAAGAGAAGTTAGGTCATAGCACCTTCAACAGGGAGTTATGTTGGGGTCCTAAGAGTATATATATACTTTTAGGACCTCAACTCTAGAACGCTCTAATATTTTTGTTTTTGACCGTTTACCTCGCATGGAAGAGAAATGGCCTTGGGATTGTGGGAGTGGGTGTACAAGAAGCTATTCATTCTGTTCCTGAAAGTAAGATCTTCTAGAGCTTTCACGTTTATTAAGAATATAATAAATATTTATAATTTAATCTATAATTTACTTTTTAATACACTTTCCAATAACCATCTATCAATAAAATTTAATCAATTCAAATATTCATAGTTAATGTTTCTCAAAAATATACAAAAAATACCTTAAAAATATAGAAAATCTATTTTTGTGGAACAAGAATAAACTCTAGAAAATCTTACTTTTGAGAACGGAGGAAGTAATATACAAGAGGAAATAAAATCGAGTTACAGTAGACCTTCTATAAATTAATACTCGATAAATTAATAATTTCTATAATTAATAAATTTTACCGGTCCCAATTTGGATAAATTTAAAATTTGACACAAATCGATAAAATAATAAGATAATATTTTTTTAGAAAATTCTATGTAAATATATGGTCTCATTAAATAATAAATTAATAATTTTTATGTATACATATTTAATATAAGTAATGACCTATTATTATATGGTTTGTTTTATATTCACAATGGAATTATCTTTATATTTTTTAACACTCAATACATTTTTGATGAGATTTAATAATATTCTACCTAAAAACACATTTAATTTCTATGCAATATATATTATATACATAGATTAATAAAATTTCAAAGTTCAAACATTATTAATTTATAGAGGTTCTACTGTGTTCACTTTTCTGATTAAATAGGAAATATCAAAAGTTGAAAATAACAAACGAAAGTATAAATAGCCATGGGCGGATGATAACCGTTCCCAAGCTATGACTGTTCACTATCGAATTGTCATATTTCATTAACTGTTTTATGCATTCAAAGCATTTGAACTATCATCATATATTCATATAGTATCTTCAATTTAATCAAATAATATGAGGTAAAAATTTTTATTGGAGAATGATTCAAAAATTATTATGTAACAAAACTCATGAAAACGGACTACAGGTAGTGTTCAAACCAAAACTACGCAGTAGGGCGAATTCCATGAATCTCAAGCCAAGGATCAAAGCAAACTTAGTGGTAAATATGGCTTGTTTACACGTTTCGCAATTCGCTAGACTCTCCAAAACAAAAGATACATTCTCTCTTAATGGTCGCTGCATAAACCAACCATGCATCATACGAAATTATCATTATCAAACGTTGCGTACACACCATTCATCATCAGGAATGATATTATTTTGCTATAGTTACATAGTATAGTCCCATTATAATTTCTTACATTACTCGATCGTTATAGCATTTTTCAGTTAGGAAAGTGATGGTCAGGGTCAGGTTTGTCCACACCGTCAATGTTCCTAAGCCAAAACGTCATGTCGAAGGAAGCAGCACCGTCAGGGACACCGTCCATCACCGACTCATGTCCTGGCGGAAAGAATATTCCGGTACGTGGGTGTGGGATCCACTCCTCTTCGCCGCCACGGTTGATCTCCACTCTATGATAGGAAATGTCTTCAGAGTAGTCGACTACCATAGGATGTGGTTTTGCAGCTTTGCTGCTTATCCCTGCTCGTCCTTGAACTTGCTCCCAACTCCTAAATCAGTAGCATAAAACTATTTAGTTACTTCTCTCCTTTTTTCACTAATGACCTCAAAGTTGTCTATATTAATTTTACGTATTGATCACACATTTTAATTACTACCTAGTACCTACGTAGCTTTTTCTCGAACACCCACCCTAGCTACTACCTATATACTCCCTCCGTTCTCGAAATTTTTTTTTATAGAATATTCACGCATATTAAGAATATAAAATATTTACAATTAAATTTATTGTTTATTTCACTATACATTTTCCAATAACTATCAACCAATAGTATTTAATCAATTCAAATATTTTTAATTAATGTTTTTAAAAGTATACAATTTATCAATATTAACTACTAAAAGTACCTTAAAATTCTAGAAAATCTATTATTTTGAAACAAAAAATAACTCTAAAAAATCCTACTTTTAGAAACAAATGAAGTATAAAAGCTAGATTTTGAAAAGTGTTTGTTAAAAGTTTAGTTTCGAACAGCTGGAATCGGATACAGATTCAGGTTTGGTTTTAATATCGGGTTTCGAGTGTTTAGTCCATGTCTACTGTTGGCCATTATAACTTTATTAATTTCAAAAAAAAAAAGTTTTGTTTCTAATTGTTTTTTGTAAAATTGATGACGATGGAATATAATTTATTTATTTTAAGAAAGTTTAAAACACAAAATAAGAAAAAAATATAGTTTACTGATTAAGCAATTAATAAGATGATTTATTTAGGGGTTGTTTTCAGCGTTTATGATGTATCTCGTGGCTAATAGCATTTAATATGTGAAAATAAAAGAAGAATGATGAGAAAGTTGTGGTGTTGACCTTAAGAACAGCTCTGGTGCTTTGGTGATCACAGTTCTTCCCATCAACAGTGTGTGTGAACCCACGAACCTACTCAAATAAATACTCAAATTAGCTTTTTCTTATGAAATTTCGTTATGTATATATGGAATTAATCTATTTACCCTATATAAATATGTATATTAGTACAAGTTTATTGCTTTCAATATATGACTTGAGATCTGAAATATCTTTGGTCTCTTCTATAGTTCATATATATACACACTAGAAACTGCACGGATAGAGAATCTGAAAGTGGGGAATCAAGAAAGGATAAATAACTTGTAATTAGTTCAAAAGAATTTTTTTTAAAAATTAGTTCAGAAGAATTGACGTGTCGATAAACTACCATCGATCGAGTGTGGTAGATAGGAGATTTGGGTTTTAGATTCCAGAATATGCATGGTAATTAGCTGTAGATTATGGATGTATCATGTATGTGTATGTAAATCTCAGTATCTTGTAGTTTAAATCGCGTATCGGGTTCGATATGTCTTTAATATATGTTCGTCGATCTATATCTGTGGTATTTGTGAGTAGTTTAATCGATTTACTATACAATTTTTCTAGTGATAAAATATTAAGGTGATAAAAGAAGCTAGAGAACTTAACCCAAAAGGTCTTCAAGAATATCGAAGTACAAAAGTGTTATTGTGTTATTACAATAAATAATTTAATGTCGATTAATGAGTACCGTTGGTTATAAAGAAGTTCCGAATTTAATGATCGGATTATGATGTCGGATGGTGATACTTTTTAGATGTAATGCTTTTATATACTCCCTCCGTTTTTTAATATAAGTCGTTTTAGAGAAATGTTTTTGTTCCAAATTATATGTCGTTTTCGGTTTTCTATGTAAAATTTATTAATAATTAATATTGTATGACCAATGGTAATATATCTTCTATTTTTCTATTGGTTGAATTGTGGTTAGGTAAATAATTAATGATATTTTTGTTTAGAAAATATAATAAATTAATGGTTTTCTTAATCAACGTGCATAGCTGTAAAACGACTTATATAAAAAAACGGAGAGAGTATAATGGAAACTTGATACTAATACAAAAGACCTCGCTAAGAGATTAAATTGCCCTTAAATAATTAACACAATGAATTCAGGTATTTAAAGTTTTGTTTCAATACGTGTGTACTTTTGTAACTTAAAATGTTTTTTTTTGCTAAAATATTTTCTATAATTAATTTAAAATGTTGTTTCATTATAAGTTGTTTTGTTTTCTTTACTTAATTTCCAAAACTTCACCATGCAATCTTCTTTCAAATTTTACAAACCAACATGCATGTATTTTATAAAAAAGATATAAACTACTTCATTTGGTTGTAACCTTTTTAAACAGAAAACTTAGCATATATTCCATTATGCACATTGCATAGCTTCATAAGGAAAATGCTAAATCCAATGGAAGAGATTGTTTTTGGTTTTAAAAGATGAGACTGTTTTTGAGAGACAACAGTTCAACTAATCTTTTCTTTTGTCAAGTTTTAGTAAAATGTTGTCGATTTTCTTACTTGACGTAATTGGTTGTTATAGTTTATGATTCCTAATAAAGATACGATTTGTGGGATTGGGAAATTTATCTGATAAAAATAGAATACGAAAAGACCATCTAGATCATATATTTTAAAGGAACGTGATCTGTTCATCTATATCTTGTTACGTTACACTGAGCTAACTTTGTTTGTTTTGGGAAATTTATCATCCCAAATTCCCAATTGAGTGTATTCGATCTAGCATATGTTTCCCTATGTTATAAGTTTCGGTTTAGATTTAGTACTTTGTCTTTTCTTATTACTAAACATACTCCGAAAATTAATAAAGGAACTAAGAAAATGCAAAACAAAATGCAGAACTCCAATTGTTCGGAATCAAGGTGCCATCGACTCAAATGCGCTTGAGGTTCGAGCCATTTTGAGAGGCGTATCTATGAAGTGAGCACATCCATCTTTTGATAGTGCTGCTTCAAAGAAAAGATGCCTTTTTATAATTGCTGTGAAGAACCTCTCAACCTCAGGTGGGAATCTGCCAAAAAGTGTTCTTATCCTCGTTTTCTTCTTTTTTCTTTCCATTCGATGTGATTATAAATTTTAATTTAGAACCCCTCAAGTGAAAAATGTAGCTTTAATTTTTAAATTAATAGATAAAAGATTTACAAAAAATATTCATAATGGTGCAAATAAAATCGTCATATGTAGATTTTCATATATAGGACAGTTAGAAATAGTGCATACATAAATTTTCATAAAATAGGTACAATTATTGGTTGTAAAATCATGAATGTAATATTTTTTTATAGTTTGTAATAGTATAATAAACTAGTGTTAAAATAAAAGATTTTAAACATCGAGTCTAGGAACAAATTAAAGGAGTAAAGCGCTTTAACAGAAAAATCCAAAGTCAGAACGCTGAAGTGAAGCGCGAAAAAAGGTAAAGATGTTAGATTCTTTCTGAACACTGCATTTTATTTGCAGCTTCATGTTTCGAATCACATTCACTACAAAGTGCAAACATAGTAGACACTGAATGATGTAGCCACTTATGGTTTTTAAGTGAGAATTTTCGTGAACTTAGAACATACTGTCTAAGTCTCATACCATAAAGATTTGGAAAATTAGTACTGTACTGTAAATAAAACATGTCTCCAGGCCAAACTAAGAGGCCCATAAAGACTTGACGAAAATGTGGGGTACTTGAATAAATAACTATATACATAATCATACTATAATCTTAGACAACTTGCACATAAACCTTAATGTACTCTAAGCCAAAAGCTGAACAAGACATAAAATAAACTGCATTCGTACAAACTATACAAAACAAACTTTTCATGTCTCTTTATAAGACATGCAAAGAATGAAAGAGTTTTGGTTGATCTGTCTTTTGAGATCATGGGAGAAGGCTAGCAGAAGACTCGTCTCCATGTTCTTCATCCAACTGGGACTCTGTTTGAACTCCTAAAACCTGTCTTCTTGGATCCTCTGGGATGAATCTCGCCCATCGTTTCTCCTTCACGAATTCTAAGAACGGGTACAAGCAGAACCCGACGACGATGATAAAACCACTGATTAAAAACGTCTTTGGAGCGGCCAAAACCATCACAAGAATCACAAGCAAAGAAGGAGGCAAACACAGCAATAAAGTTCCAAAGGTGTTTAATGGAACTCTATAAGGTCTGTTAAGATCCGGTTTCTTGATCCTTAGCTTCACAAAGGCTGCGAACTCAAGAAGCATTCCTAACGCGTACAAGAAGTTCAGAAACTCTATGATCTCTTGAAAGCTCAACCACGACAAGAATATGACTCCTGTAGCTGAGCACAGAATACTGATCGTTGGTGTACCATACTTTGACCTGTGGCCACACACAATGACACAAAGAACGTTAAACAGAGTTCTACAAATGTATGATTAGTCCTGCGCATATTATCCGAAACCCGAACCTGAACTAAACTGAAAACCGAGACCGGAACCGAACTGAAAATTACAAATATATTTGTTATTTTTAATTTTAAAATAATTCTATATAAAAATATCATTTATAAATCGACAATTATTAAAACCCGAATTACCCAATTTTCCAGTTTTCCGAGGGTTTTCCAGTTTTTTTGGGTTTTAAACCCGAACCATTTACAATCCGGTTATGTTTCGGGATTTGTAATAAAATAGAAACCCGACCCCGACATTATCCGAACATATATTATAATCCGGTTATGTATTGGGTTCCTAAACGGGGGTTCTATATACCCCAACCCAAATATCCCGATCCGAACAGGAAACCCAAATGCTCAGCGCTAGGCATGATTCATACCCTAAAACACAGTCTTGCGTACTAAGTAACTAACCTCTGGGCAAAAAAAGCAGGGAGCATCCCAATCTCGCTCATACCAAGAAGCTGGAACGCATCACTACTCATCTCAGCTTCAAACAATCCTAGATTCGACATAGCAGCAGCAGCTTGTATCCATCCCTTGAGCCAAACACCTCCAATAAGCATCCCAACCTCAGCAAAATACCCATCACTCCACTCACCCGAAGAAGACTCGCTCAAAGCTCCAGTCCCAGCCATAAGAGGAATCAAATACGACCCCATGACCAACAAAACCGCTCCAAACAAAGCCTTTGGAAACGTCTCCCCAGGGCTCTCAACTTCCCCTGCAAGAGTACTAGCCTTGTCCCAATAGTTCAGATTCCAAAACATTGTGTTGAAGTACCCTCTCCAGTTAACTTTCTTGAAATCCACAAACAGCCAACGCTGAGGCCTGATCCTAGGAACCGCAAGCAAAGCCATTACAAGAAAAGGGCAGAGCGAGAAAACCGCTAACAGAACAGCTGAAAAGCCGACGATATGCAATCCTCTGTAGTTCAGATACGTCAGCGAGAAGGTAATGACTAACAGAGCAGGTACTCGAGCAGCTACATGGTTCAAAACAGGGAAGGAATGTTTCAGGTAATCAAGAAACAGAACAGGGTAGAGAGCATTGTCCATAACGCCACTGAACCATTTCCAAAACCCTTCTTGGAATCCCCAGAAGGGACCAAACGCTGAAGAGATCCAAACCACGTAGCCACCGTTCTCCGGGAAGCTTGTGGCGAGCTCGGCTGTGATCAGAGCTTCGGGTATGCTCCAGATGAGAGGGAAGATCAAGAAGCCTAGGAGGGCTAAGAGAGGACCACCACCTGATTTAACAGAGTCCTCCACACCAAAAGGGCCACCAGAAACTTCATAGAATATCAGAAACACTAGAGGCAATAGTGTCAGCTTTGGACTTGGTTTTGTCTTGGCTACATTTTCATCGTTTGCGGTTGTCTCTTCACCCATCAGACAAGTACCACCGGCAGATTTGTCTTGACTAGTCTCGGTGATTCTGTGGAAAACATACAAAAAGATAAAAAACTTTGGAGAGTTTATTATACAAAAATGAAGCCTTGAAGAGACTCTGTTCAGAAAACAGAGGAACAAATTAAAACGATGGGTTTCAATTGGAGAGTCTAATCTTGAAGGGTCTCTCTCTGTATCTTTCTGTGAAGAACAACGGAGAGAAAGAAGATGGGAATTGATTGTAAAGATTCAGCTTTACTTCTCAGATTCAAGATTGGATGTGACGTTGGATTTGAAGAATCTTGTAGAATCGTTTTTGGACCTGTTGTGGGAATTACATTACATTAAAGGCGCCACATGGCTCCTTCTATTACACTACTACGCCATCTATCAAACTTTTATTCGTTCTATCTCTCTTTTGTCTTTTCCTACACCAACTATTGCTATTGTATGGCCCTAGGGATGTTAATTAGCCTGGGCGTTCAGTTCTTTGGGTCGAGTTTTGGCTGGTTCCTTTCAGGTTAGAGTCATTTAGATCTTAAATATTTGGATCTAACAGGTACTTGATTTAGGTGTGGATCAGTTTTTCTTGGGTCCGGATCGGTTTTTCTTGGATCTAAATCTATTTGGGTCTATAATTAAAATACTTGTAAAATATCCGTAATTTTCATGTCCGGATCGATATTTAGGATCTAAGAAGACATGAAATACCCAAACACCATCAAATTTAAGCAAAATCTATCATATATATCTAAAATTTTACAAAATAACTTAAAATAAACTAGTAATAATTTAAAATAAAATATTTTTAAACTCTAAATTTTACATTGAAATCTTCATATTACTTAAAATATTACAAAAAATAATAAAGATTGTTAGCAAAAATATATTTCAAATAAATCAGAAAATAAGATATATAAAATAGAACACAAAAAATATAGTTTTCGATATACGTGTTTTGAACTAGGGAGTGAATCGGTTTTTATCGAGCCGTATCTATTCGGATCAGCTTTTTGGCTACATGTTTATTCAGACGGTTTTTGGGTTCCGGTTCTTTCAGATACAATAATTTTGGACCCAATAGATACTTGTAAATTTTCGATATGATTTTGAGTTGGATATTTTTGGATCGATTCCAGTTCGGGTTCTTGAGTCCAGATAAAATGCCCAGGCATCGGTCCGGCCTGACCAAGCTCAAAACTCTTAAAATCCATAAATATTATTATCTTATGTGTAAAGGTATTGAAATTATACAATTTTTCAGAGAAGTGTAAGAATATACATATGACATGTATTTCATTACAGAAGTTGAAAAAAGTATTATAAATTTGGAAAATTTTGAAATATAAAAAACAGCAACAAACTAAAATTGTGTTTAACAAGTTTGAAAAAAAAAACATTGGCAGTAATAATTTCCAAACTAACGCCATCCCAAATGTATAAATAACAACAAAACAAAAACAATACATAAAACATTGTGCTTATGGCAAAAAGAACAAAATTTAATAGTAACCATGTCCGAAACGAGGAGGATGAACTGAATGGTGGTCACACCCAGAAATGTGTTCTTTCTTAAAACATAAATGGTTCGGGTTTTGATTGTATTCTGCAGCAAACCCTTCAATAATATTACCATTACCAATATTCCCAAATGGTGTTGTAATATGATAAGGAACCATCATGTTGTGATGATTACAAGCGAATGTGTTTGTTGCCACCATTCTTTGATGATTGTACAGATCTAAATTGGTGTCGATATTACCTGCATGATCATCACAAATCCCGAAAGTAGCATTATTTGAACTTCCACCATCGAAGTTATGACGCGGAACAATTGTTTGAAAATTCTTGGAGGCTTCAGTAGTCACTGTTTTTCTCAACTTTTCCAAGCCACATTTGAATTCAGTGAGCTGGCTTAAGTTCAACTCTTTTATAGGTTCTTCCCACCAATTATCAGATATATAACTATTTTTTCTCTTTTTCTTTAAGTCTTCAGCCCTCTTTTTCTCAATTTCGAATTCTTCTGTTACCTATTTTTTGTATCGTTTTGTTAAAGCCACATAACAACATTAGAATGTACTTTAAACAAAAATTTTAAATAGCTATATACTAAATCTTTATAATAAAGAAAAATATATACATTATCTATATATTAGTCATTCACGGTTTATATTGTTTATATGCACTCGACCATATTTAATCCTTTTAAACTCATGATAATTTATAAAAGATTTATTCAAAAAGGTTTTAAAATCCAAATAGGCTTAATAAATTCTAAAGAAGAGAAATCATGACCGTTACTCTAAAAGACGGAGGAAGATTTTATTTTTCAATTGTTTTTAAATAGTTTATTAGTTAAATAGAAAGTATTGTGATATTGTAAAATACTCTAACAAAACAACAAAGTATAATCCAGTAAATTAGTTGGTCTTCCATACCTATAATTTTTTTTAATTTAAAATAACGTTTAGTTAAAATATATAAGTGATAATTTAACACTTACTTGAGTGAGATGACTGTTGAGATCTTGAATAATTGCATTTCGATGGGCTTCGCTAAGTTGTGTATCGGTGTGTTGACGAGGATGTGGTGGATTAATGTTTGTGAAGCGATCAATTACACAATCAACATTTGGATGACCAAAAGAAAAAACTTTTTTGCCAGGCGAAAATACAATAACAACAATTTCAACACCACAAAGCGTGCAAAGCTCACTGGCTTTTTTGAAAAGACCATTTCTTCTTTTTGAGAAAGTAACCTGTAGATTATTTTCATTTTTCATTTTGACCATCTCTATTTTTTGACGACCTTTACTTTTTTTCACCATTTTGCAGATTTGGGAAAAGACTGAAAATGATTTGGTGTTAACATGCGAAAGACTGTCTTGTATTTAAAGAAGAATGTATAATAGCAACCGTTAGGATTTGTAGTGGTTTTGAATAAATTTATTTTTATTTTATTAAATTTTAGTTCTGAATTTATTTTTACCATCTAAGTAACAAAATAAAATCCTTATATTATTTCAAAATTGGTATAAAATTTATGATATTTTAATGCAATGTTGTTATTTAACCTGTTACAGTGCATCAAAATCGGCGGAATACATGTATCGCACAGTGACAGATGTAGGATTCGATGGAGTGTGGGATGTTTCGGTGAGAAAAATATCTGTAAATTTTGATTCGATTCATTATTTTTTATTCGATTAAAAAAATTAGACTTTCGTACCTGTACAACCAAAACAAATACTAATACGCAATACCCGTTAAAAACGAATCAAATAAAAATACTAAAATTTTTAAAACGGATATCCGATCTGATCCAATGTATATCTCTATTTACATATTTAAATTATTTTCTATATACTTGTGTACATAATTATATATATATATTGTAAAGATAAAATAATGCTGATTCTTGGTAATACTATTAATTTCAAATCTTACCGATACAAGTTGATACTATATAGTTCAATTATTCTTCTTAAGCTTTATAATTATTATTTACCTTTATGATTGTTAAAATATTGTATAATTATTTTTTTACAATTTTTGTTGCCATGTATTATATAATTATTTTTTTTTGCATTTTGATAATATTTATATTCAATAAATTAATTATTCAATTATTACAGTTTTAAAAGATGATTATCTTATTTTATAATGATATATTATTTTTTATACGAATTTATATATTTTTTGTTTTCTAAATTTAATTTTGAGAATCGAAATAAATATCCGGTTAAAAGATATATTTACTGGATATTTCGAACATCGAATATCTAAATAATGTCAAAGCATATGGAATTATAAAACTGTGATTTAAAAAACGAGATGAATCACAACTACCCCATAAAACATGGGAAAAGTGCCTTTTACAACCCAAACAATCCCGTTCGTGCGTAATACTACTTGAACTATTGAATAGGGCGGAATACAATCCCAACTACATATTTATTTTAATTTTCTACCCCAACTTTCATATGTAACCTTGTTTCATCCCTTGACGAAAATCTCGTTAGTATACTGTTATCTCAAGCCGAGAAGTGAGCCGTAGTGACTGAAATATTAACCAAAACGACATAGTTTTATCTTTCAACACAAAACGACGTAGTTTTGTGTTTGGGGTTAAAATTATATTTTACTTTTTCTTCTCCAACGTTATTATTCTTGTTTCTCTATTCTATGGCCAAATCATGAGTCTTGAAGATTAAAGTGTCTAGAACTCAAGCGAGTGTGTGAATGTTGTAAGGTTCATGGTAGATAGTATTGGGCATTTTCACAGCAAGCGAAGATGAGGTAATTTCGAGTTATTTTTGTCATTCTAATAGTTAAGATTAAATAAAAAAAGGTGACAATTTGGTTATTTTAACTGTCTTTCGATTTCTCTGTGTCTATTACTTGATAATGGAAGTCAAATATTGTTTAGTTCTGTGTGTTTTATGAAGAGAAGAGCTTGAAATATTAGTGCACATCAACTGTTCGATGAAATGTCACAGAGAGTAAAAAACGCCTTTTATTGACAGTTTTGTTGCTTCTCTTTGCAGCATGTGGGAAATTGTGAAGTTCAGTGTGAAATGTGGAGGGTATTGGGTGAAGAATCATAGAGGCGATGTTGGTTATATTGGTGGTGAGGTGAGGACCATCAACTGTAAACCGGAGGAGTTATTTAACGCATTGGCAGAAGAGTTTGGAGAAGGATTAAATGTACAGCGTGTGTGGTATAAGCTCCCTAATGAAGAGCATAAGGATAGGAAGATAATGAGCGATGGTGATCTGATGTTTCTGAACATGTGTGAAGCGGGTAAATGGAGAGGAATGATTAATATATTTCTTGTGAACACAACATAGCATTGTGAAGTTGAGGAGTAAGTGATGCCAAGTGAAGAAGATATTAGAATTGAAAATAATGTGGCTAGTTTTGTTGATGAAGATGAGGATTTTGATCATCATAATACTCCTCCTAATTCTGATGATGACGACAACGAGTCCTTTGTGAGATTCAGACCAGGAAGCGGTGAGCTGGAGCTAAGACAAGTGTTCGACACCATGGAAGAGTTCAAAGAGGCAGTATTGGAGTATGCACTAAAAGGTGGATGGAATATCAAGCTAAAGAAATGGGGGGGGGGGGATATATCAAATCATCAGCTGTTTGTGGGACTAAAGAAGACTGCCCAACATTGGTGTGCCGATCAAACATAAGTATGGAAGGAAGAAAGCTTCGACGGGAAGAGTAGAGGAACATGACCCTATTAGTGAAGACTTCGGAGAGGGCCCAAGTCAACAGACCCAAGACTAATATCAGGTTCTAATAGAAGCTTAGGTTGGTTTTTGGTGGAGCTTCTTTCGGTTTTTAGTTGAGCTTTGATGGCGCTTCTCAGTCGGTTTTTGGCAGAGCTTTGTTGGTGTTTCTTTCAGCTTTTGGTGGTACTTTTCAGTCAGTTTTTTGTCTTTGTTTTTTTCTTAATGAATGTCGGTTTGAGTCAGTTGTGGTGTTTGTACACTATTTTCCAAATATTATTTACTTATGTTTCCAAAAGAATGTTGAACAAATGCATGTTGAATTTCAAGTTATGTTCTTTGTAGGATCATTTTTGCAGACATGAACTTACAAGACCTCACATTACCATAAAAACAAGAACATACATCAGTCTTAACTTCAACTACAAGAACATACATAAGTCTACTACAACTAATAGAACATAGATTAGCTACAACAACATACATTAGCTTAAATTAAATACCATTGCGACAACAAGCATAACTAAACTCAAAATATAAACTTCAAGAATACCACAATGAACATACCCCTTCTCTCCCAAAAGGACAAGCATGAAACAATCTCCCTGGGTTTTTAATTGTTCTGGATGTATTCCTTACAACAGCCTCTCCACATCTACACCTCTTCGGGAGGCCTCTTACTCGATCACCCATTGAAAAGCTTAATCAAATTTCAAAAAAGTTCCAAGAAATTTAATTTCTATTGTTTCATAATGTCGAAAATAGTCTGAAAAAATAAGATGAGAGTGAAGACAAACCTTGAGAAACACAGATGCTTTTATCGTTTTAAGATTACAAGACTTATGATTTGGCAAGAGAATGGAGAAACCAGAGTAATAACGATGGAGAAGAAGAAGTAAAACCTAATTTTAACCTCAAATACAAAACTACGTCGTTTTGTGTTGAGAGACAAAACTATGTTGTTTTGGTTATTATGTAAGTTATTACGGCTCACGTCTCGGCTTGAGATAACAGTAGAATAACAGGATTTTCGCCAAGGGAGGAAACAAGGTCACATATGAAAGTTGGGGTAGGAAATTTAAATAAATATGCAGTTGGGGTTGTATTCCGCCCTATTCAATTATTACAGTTTTAAAAGATGATTATCTTATTTTATAATGATATATTATTTTTTATACGAAGTTTATATATTTTTTGTTTTCTAAATTTAATTTTGTGAATCGAAATAAATATCCGGTTAAAAGATATATTTACTGGATATTTCGAACATCGAATATCTAGATAGTGTCAAAGCAAATGGAATTAAAAAACTGTGATTTAAAAAAACGAGATGAATCACAACTACCCCATAAAGCATATATCTAGTTTTTTTTGGAGCAAATAAGCATATATCTAGTTTGTACCCACCTTAGGTTTCCAAAAAAGTATGTGTTGAGTCTATGTAAAATGGTCATTAAATATTTGAATTAATGCATCTTTTTTGTAGATAAAAGCCTTGAATGTGGCAATGCACAATGAGTGGAATGCATGGCCGACCATAATTTGTGTTAACATTCTATAACTTTTTGTGTTTGTATTTTTATTTAAAAATAAATAAATTAAAAAGAATGATTGAAGTGCTAAACAAATTTTCTTTGAACTCCACCTAGAGTTGAAAATGAAATAATATGATGTGGTTAATCACAATATTGTAATTTTTAAGTATTAATGTTCTTAATGTTACTGTGGTATACGTGTGGTACACAAAAATGTAACGATATGTAACTAGTCGCTTCTAAATTAAAGTGTGGTGTGTTTTGAGTTAAAAATAAAACTGAATTAAATAGTAATATGTGCGGTCCAAAAAATTGAAGAAAAATATAGTCTACTTACACATTTGAATAAACTCCAAATTTTGTGTGGTTAGTGAATTATTTATACTTTTAAGAACATCTTGTTTGATACTCCTTCCGTATCAGTTTAACTGGTGTTTAAGGATTTTGATTTTGTTTCAAAATAAGTAATGTTCTCACAATTATAGGTAAAATTTAATGTCATTTAAAATTTTTGACCAATTATAAAATACTACATCTTTTTCTTATTGGTTGAATTAATTTTATTCTCTGTTATTTTATGTAACCAAAGTCAATTACATAAAAGTTTGTATTTTCTTAATATTTGTGCAAAAACCTTAAACACCTCTTAAAATGATACACATGGAGTATAAATTATTTTTATTAACTATTTATTTAGTTTATTTTTTTTTTATAATTTCTGAAATATTATAATATAATTAGCATTTAATAATTATTTATTTCACTGATTTTGTCAATTATGAAATATAAATATATTATATGTATTCTATAGTTATACTATTCATTATACATGTCACCATTCATTCTTTTGAACCGTTTATTTTAGATGATCCGCAGTTTCTCCGCAATTTGCCTTTCTCTTGAATAAACTGTATTTAAACCGTACTGTAGTATCCAGTTCGCATGTTCCATACTACTAAATCCCATGCTATCATTCGAGCCTAAAATTTTAGAAAAGAAAACTTTCATCCAATATTTTTTTTATTATATAATATAGATAAATTAAAATTTAAATCTATGTTATTTAGTTAATTAAATTAATTATAATGAAGTATATTTGATTTATCAAATAATTTATAAATTTAATTTTAAAATATATTAAATATTATAAATTATTTTCTTTTGTTTAAATGATAATAGCACGACTTGGACAATTTTTACATCAACAAAAACATGAGATATTGATTGTAAGAACATGTAAATATGAATTGTAAGATTTTCGAGATATATAATTTTAATAATAGATAAAATACTTGTTTAAATTTTGTTTGAATAATTTATATTTACTTTTAAAACATATATATATATATAGTTTATGTATCATGTAATGGTTACTATACATATTACCTTTCACATATTATTTTCAACCGCTTGTTTTAGATTGTGATGATCCTGCAGTACACGTTTTTCTCATACTAACTATACTTAAACCATATGAGTCATGACGTATAATAATAGGAGGTCTAGGTTTTAAGGTTTAAATACTTCTACTTCCAGGTCTGGGGTTCAAATCTCAAACTATGCAATTTTTTACAGATTGCGCATTATAGGAAGTTCAGGTTTCAATTCTCGAAAAAAGCGATTTATTAAACAATTATGCAGCTATGGAAGAAAGGCTTACAAGAGATCTTCAACATGGTGCAAGTAAATTTAGTCAGACTAAGTCTTGGTAGGACGGCTCAGATGATGCAGTTAGACGTAGATCCTCATAAGGCATGTAGTATTGTCGGTTGTTGAATCGTCTATGTAATGTTTTTCGTAATTGTAATATCATGATAAACCAGCCTTTAAAAAAAACTTAATCATTCCAAGCCGGAAACTATAATATAATACTAGTTTATCTCTATAAAAAGATTACTCGTAAGTTTTCTAAAAAGCCCTAATTTTTCTTTTTTGCTCGAAACAATGACAAGAATCTCTGATCTTTCACAAGATTTGATAGAGGAGATACTCTCTAGGGTTCAGTTAGCATCTCAGCGAGCGGCTAGATCCACTTGCAAACAATGGAACGGTCTGTATAAAGATGAAAGCTTTACAAAGAATCAACGCGGTAAAGCTGCTTAAGATAGTATGGTGGTCA
The DNA here is from genome assembly GCF_020379485.1 of Brassica napus. NCBI lineage: Eukaryota > Viridiplantae > Streptophyta > Magnoliopsida > Brassicales > Brassicaceae > Brassica > Brassica napus. The sequence continues at coordinate 21,289,393 of NC_063438.1, read as the reverse complement.
TGGTGTGTGATTCTAGGGTTTGTTTAGTGAGGGTCGATCTCGAGGGAGTCCATAACAACAAAGATGGCTTAGTTGAGATATCTACAAAGCTAATGGGTCAACAAAATCGAGTCAAGGTACATCGTGAATTTAAGGTGTGTGATGGCTTATTGTTATGCTTTCGGAAAAACGGTAACCCCTTGATATGGAACCCGTATTTGGGACAAGTCAGGTGGATTGAACCCAAAAGAAAATTATACATCTCGGACGAGACGTATTGTATGGGATACGACAACAAGAACACCCACAAAGTCTTGAGGTTGTTGTACAGTGGCAGTACTGTTCAGTATGAAATGTATGATTTGAAATCTGATTCATGGAGGGATCTTGCTGTCACTTGTGACTGGACTATACAGCATTATCGTGAGGGCTTGTCTTTGAAAGGAAATAATTACTTTGTTGCTCAGAGAGTGAAAGAAGTAGATCAGATGGGAGAATATTTAATCTGTTTTGATTTTACAAGTGAGAGATTTAGACATTGTCTTGATCTGCAATCTAACTCTCGTAATGGAGACTCTGTGATTCTATCTTCTGTTAGAGATGAACAGCTTGCACTGTTATTTTACAGTGTTGATACAAAGATCGAGGCCAATGAGTTGACATGGATAAATTCTTAAAAGTTGATTTGAAGCCGTTCACTGGAATGTTAAGGAAGTTTCTTTGGTGTGGGTATGGGAGTTTCTTCGTCGACGAGAAGAAGAAAGTGGCATTGATTTGGGATGAACACTACCCCAAAGCTTACCTCATTGGAGAGGATAATATTGATAAGCCATGGAGAGTCTATTATCGTAAGAAGAAGCATGAAGAGAAGAGTATTCAAGCGGGAAAGAACGTCACAGCTGACGTGGACAATATGGAGTCAGATCAATAACGGTGACGGGTTGTTACAGGCAGTTACAGACGTTAGATAATCGAGTCATCCGTCTATTATAAATAGGAGTCTGTTTGTAAAGTGAAGTAGCTTTTGAGTACTGAGTAACTAGGATCTAGACTAGTACGTCTTGATCACTGGCTCTTGACGAGTGAGTCGTCTTGAGAGTTCTTGTATTGGCTTGTAACTCTGCGTGTAGAGTACAAGAGAGGGAGGTTGGGCGGAACGTTAATAAAACCATATACATTCTCTTATCATTTGGTGCGGTGAGCGTGGATCGAACACGCGATCTTCACAGTAGCTGCTCTAGGAAATTTTATATATTATTGGGCAGTTGTGTACTCTTATGTTCCGAGTTCGGTGCAGATTCAAAAAGGTCCAGTACATGCAGGAGGCTAAAGGAAAGTACACAATTGTTAGTCCTTGTCATATGTTTTTCTTTTTGAAAAAGACTGGTCCATTGTTTCTGTGTTGTTAATTTGATTCTTGTCGAATGACTCTTACTCAGGTGGAAGATACCTACAAGTATTACATTTAAAACGTGCAAAGAGACTTTGAAATCTGACAAGTCTCATGTCTTTTTGTTATTTATCTATCTCATGTGTTATTAAGATTCTATTGCTGGGTATTCTCTCCGACTAAGTACTATTGTATAACGATTCTTGTCATCCTAATCTAGATACAAGTGAGGCTGCAGGTTACTCCAAACATTATTAGATACATGGTTTTATATGTATTGTTTTGTTATTATCTATCTCATGTGTGGTTGCTAGTACTGGAAGTTAAAAACAGAGCAAGAATGCCCCTCGGATATGGACAAACAACTTCCCTTCTTGTCTTATATCTGTCATATCTAGCAAGAATTACAAATCACATATATATCTTTGGAGCTTTACTACGTGATCAGGTTCTTGAATATAATCTTTAATTGGGCTGCTCCATTGCTTCTACCGAAAATATGCTATAGTACCATTTCTACTTAAGTAAAACGAGTGCTCAATGGCTCGTTTGTTGGTTTCACTCAAGAATTAGCAACAACATTTCTAATCTCCGAGAAGCTTTCATAAAAGTGTTTTTTATGTTTCCATGTATCTTTGGAGGTTAACACATGATCTGCTAGCTTATCACACAGAATCTTGCATTGGACTTCCTCCGCGTAGCTGTGATCTTGAGAATTGCATTGATGCTTTCTTGGTTAGATGTTTCATTCATCTTCTTTTGTCAGCTGGTTAGTATGTTATTTTGTGACGGTTCCTGCTAGTGTTAGCTCATAAAATGTCATTATTATTTTCTATTCTTTTAAATCTTTCGGTTAGAGAAGAAGAGGAAGGAGACTGCTGGAAAAAAATATTTGTCATGAGATTTTTGTACTTAACAAAGTGTTAGGTTACTGACTGTAGCATGAAGACGCACATAATACAACTAAGCCAGATATAAACCAACCTGACTTCCCAACTGTAGAAACTAATCTATCCTCTGAATTGATGACTACTATCAACCCACCCCACAACATGGTTTCTAACAATGGTTACATTCCCTTGGCCTTCCCTCTCGGATCCTATCGTTTTCAAACCGGATCAAGGTGGGTGTATCTGTTTCTATACGTAAGTTCTTGTTTTGGAGACATATAAGAGAAAGGTAGAAAGAATAGAAAGTGGCGTTTGTTAGCTTTAATTGTATACAATGAATCTCCTGTCTTTGTTCTCTAGTGAAGTAAGAAACATGTAAATTAAAAGGAAATGTTTTGATTAGTAACTGTCTGATCACTGATTTGCCGATTTGTCGTGTTGCTTCTCCTTATGGATTGACATTCAAATTTATTTTACTAGGGTCGGCCCGCCCTACGGGCGGGATATATTTTAGTTGTGATTTATGTTTTTAAGTTTCAACGATTTATTGTGTTAAAAAAAATGTTTCGAACGATTTTATGGTTTGTGTCTTAGGTTTATATTTGCAAGAGATGTATACGATAATGATTTTTGTCTCTTAGAAAATTTTATGTGAGGATGAATTATATGTGATAAGATATATTTTGCTTGTTTACAATAGTTTGTTTATATGATATTTCAGTTTTCTATATACTGTATATTATTTATATCATGTTTTTGTTTATTACTTTTCTTATAGGGCAATTTTTCCAAATAATCATTTTTAAGTTTTTTTTCACAAAATAGTTTTTAATAAGAAAAATGATCGGAATAGCCCATTTTTATTTGAAAATTTTAATTTTTTATTTTATTTAAAAAAAATTGAAACACTATCCTCAAATCTCCACCACTTAACTCTAACATTAAGTCTAGATTAGTTAACTTTATAGTATAAATATATTGTTGCCTTTTAATAAAATTGTTTTTGGTCATTTTTCTTATTGAGGATTATTTTTGTGACAAAAACCTAAAAATAACTATCCTAGGGAATTTCTATTTCTTATATGTTATTTAATGTTTATAATATATTTTATATAATATATTTTATTAAAATTATAATAGGTAAAGCTAATATTAAATATTCACTGTTTTAAGTAAAACTAAATTATCTCTTATTAAAAAAAAATTTCATACCAAATAAAAAAACTTTTTAAAACACTGTATAGGAGCTTTTTTATTTTATTTTTTTTGACAATGAACGTTGTATATAGGAGTTAAACACACTAAAACTTCTATAAGGAATATCACTATGTACTATGTTATTTGTTAAACTATACACAGAAAACAATATATTATAAATCTTACTATAGTTAGAATATAATTCTGGATTACAACTCAGTGTAAATATATAATCAAAATATTTTCAATTAATATACACAATTTATTAATTTTTATTATTAAATATTATTTTGTCACTATTTGTAAACAATTGTGGAAAAACAGTCTCAACCGTTTGGGGGATTCATAGTGGATCACTGCTTGATGATCATTGATCCTTTTTTACCTGCAGGTCCTAGGTGCAGGCGGTTTGATATACTGTGGAAAATAAGCGTTTAAGTTTGTGCCCTGCAAAGTTTCTTTTGTTCCTTTCTGTAAGACTTTGAGCTTTATGAATTAATAAGCGTTTTAAATGAATCATCTCGTGTGTTTCTGCCTCTATGTGAATCAGTTCAATCTATTGGGTTTTGATGCTTCTTATTAATGAATGAGAAGATAGGATCTTAGTTCCAAAATAAAGCATAGAAATTATAGTAAGATCGAAGAGCATGTTATTACCCTTTTATTTAAGATAATAATCGTATGTGCAACAACAAAAAAAAAGGGTTTAAATAGTATGAGTGGTTTGATTATTAATGCACATACACTCAGGAACAGGATACTTTGTAACATCTCTTACAGCTTTGCTAACCCTTATTTCTCGCTGTCCTAGAGATTGTCTGTGAAATTTCTTCATCATCTTCTCAGACTCTGTCTCAGTCATTGTTTTGTTCAAAAAGTATGGGAGCATTTGCCTTTTGTTTGGTGTTATAAGCTTCTTATGTCCTTCATAAGCTCTGTGACCCTGTGGAAGATTAGTTTTCAACACCTTAGCCTTGAGAATATGCAAACACAGACATTTAATTGACCACCAAAAGAGTGTGTGTGTGTCTACCTGAATTGGGCAGCCCATGTTTCCTCCATGAGATGCCATGAACACATCACTCTCATTGCATACTATATAGTCGATTGCTGCCATTATCGAAGCTCGTTTTGCTAAAGGTTTGAGTTCATGGGGCAATGCAATATCGTATTTGTTGTAAAAAAAACAGTAGCTCACTCACTCACTCACTAACGGACAGAGACCTGCAAGTTTCCTCTCATTAGGTGTCATGCTAGAGTTGGCTGTTAAGAGCTCATGCCGCTTAATCCCTTCTAGTCTTGCAATCTCATCATACTTTGAGCTCAAACCAGTAAGGCAGCTTGTTCTCCCACACGTCTTTCTCAAGTCAAAGATGAGAGGTAATGTAAGGACATTTGCTCCTTATCCTTTCTGCAAGCTTCTTCCATATCTCCATAACCCTTGGCGAGAACTTCAGTGATTCAAACGCTGCCTAAACACACATATTGTTAACCAAGGGGGAGAAAAAGAAACCAAACAGTTTTTGCTTTAAGAGTCAGAAAACATACCTTACAACGGAGCTTCTGGAGATCAGAGGGTAAGTCTTTAGACAATCTTGGATCTAATCTCCGTAAAAGCAGAACTCTATCCCTGTTAAACTGCATGAAACAACAAAGAATCAACCAAATAACTAACCATAGAAGAGAGAGTTACTCAAAGGATGATGATGTATGGATCATACTTGCTTTAGATAGCTAATCACGGGCGTGTGAATCAACTCGAAGAAGCTATCCTAATCACTTTGTCGCTTGGTAAGAAGCCATCCTAATCACTTTAAAGCTCAAAACGACACAGTCCTCATCCAAGCGAGTCATTAAACCAAATACGGTAGAATTACCTTTAGGATCAGAGGGAGGTGGAGGGATTTTAACCCATTGATGTGAAACTGGACTCCCCACGTAGCAGTAAGCTCACTTGGTTTATTTATGCACCATTTGACCAACCATTTAAAAAAAAGTTTCAGAAAAAAAACATAGCACGACGTGAGGTTCTTTGTTACAATGCTCTATTGCTCTTCCTAAAGATGCTCCCATTATCACATTGTTGTTAAGTCACAATAATCCTAATACTAAGAAAAAAAAGCAAAAAACACAAAAATCAAAATATGAATCTTCGATTGATGAATCAAAACCAAAATTATTATTTTCTCACTGAATCCCGCAACTGAAGCATAAAAGAGAATAAGTAGAAGAGTTATCAAACCAGTCATCATATTATGATTCCCAACCCCATTGGCAAAGATAAACAAATCGAAAAGTTGTTGAAAGGAAGATGATGGTAAAGTTCCAGAAAAAAAGTAGATGATGGTAAACAAATCCACTACAGAGCCTCTGTTCTCCGACCTCTGTTCTTCGATTCAACCTCAGCGAAGAAACAAATTACAGAACAGAGCATGTGACCGAACCCATCGAGCTATCTCCGGAGATAAAGTCAGCCCTCGTAGAAGATTTCCAGACCATGGTTCTAAAACACATCATAATCGAGCTTCAACAACGGATATGATCTCTCAGCCGTTCTATATTTTTCTCTCCGCCTGAAAAACATCAATAAACAAAACCTTAATAATCATTCAAATCGGGAATCTATAACTTTTCAAGAAATAGATTGAAGGTCATGAGTGAATCAAGAAACAATAACTTTTCTAATTCTCAATACAAAAAATAATAATTTTTAGATTGAAGAGCATGTCGATGTGAGTCTGAGAAATACCTCGCCAGTCCATCGTTTTCGTTTCAGAACACAAAAGAAATGTTTTGGTGTTGAAGACGGAATAAGAGACGAAACCCTAGAAACATTGCCTGGTTCATGAAGACGAAACGGTGAATTTCAATACGGGGCTCCAGTCTATAATGAAACGCAGCGCTCCACAATTTAGTACGCAATGAAATGGATCACTTTGGTAAAAGGGACACGTGTTGGCTCTATAAAAAAGGAGTTTCCACGTGGACACCCCAGGAGTGAACCAAACATTTTTATATATATATAGATTTAGAAGTTTAAACTTTCCATTCCAGATCGTTACCTCTTTTGTGTGTGTGGACTTCTTGTCGTTTTTCAAATGTCTTGTCGTTTTTTCCTTTCGTTCCGCGTCAATTCATTTGAGGTACGTGTTTGTGTGTGCTAACGAACCAGACATATGACGCCATTATTCTTGTAAGTTAAGTACAATCAACAGAGACACCAAGACTTGGTGACCAAGTGATCCTTTTTATATATTATTAATTTTAGACAGATAATAAGAACACAAAAATTAAATAAAAGTTTTTTTAAGGATGTGTTTGGATAAGATTATACTTTGGCAACACGTCAAGAACATCACAGTTTATATGCAAAACAAACACGAACGGAATGAATTCAATTGATATATATAAAAGTATTTTCGTCGACAAAAAAAAAGCCTTTTAAGTATTTTCATTATTCTTATCTTTCTTAAAAATCTTAGATTACATTTTGCTCTTTATCATTGACATATTTTACTTCTCTTCTTGGGGGTTCGCTTTCCTCCTAACGTCCCACTTTATATACAAAATTAAATAAATATAGTTTTATGATGCTCTTTTTGTATAAGATACCAAAATGACAGTCACTTTACAACCAAACAAATTATGTTACTTTATCGGTAAATAGGTTGATAAAGTATGTTTGAAAAAAATAGAATCAAGGAAGACCTAGCTATGGGGCTCTATTGAATTTGCGAGCGTATTAATTAATAACGTTTATTGTACTTAATAACGTGTTTGGTTCTCATTAGGGGGTTAGGTGAAACCGTACACTAGCAAATACAGTTTCAGTAGTGTGAAAGCAAAACAAAACAAGTTTAAACAACCAATTAATCAGAGGGTTAAGTAGTTAACAATAACATAAGTGGTAGAAAGAAGTTAATTAGGCTCAAATTAATGTTTAGAGGCCAAGGAAGTTACGCAAGTTAAGGAGATACCTAAGAACCAATGAACAGATTCGTGGTCACATCCGTATTTATGATTCGATGTAATCAACAAAATTAAATAACGATGCATGAAATTGCTAAACGCATGTGCAATTAATTACGATTGAATATGAATAAAGAAAAGAACTAGGTGTATACATTATAGTTTTAGTGGCTAATAACCATTCGGAAGAATAAAAAATAGTACTATAATTTGTTATTTATGTACGAAACTAATAATACATGTGGTAAATGCTCATCAAGGCAACGAATCCACATGGAAGGATTCTCGTTCGTTCTCCCAACTATTTATACTTTGCGTTCACATAAGGAATACCACGTGTCATATATTTTACAGAGTGGACTCAAGAGATTTTAGCAGATATAACAAAAACTGATTTAATCAATTAATTCATCAAATCTTATATCAAATCCCTAACATATATGAGTATATCCAATCCCAGAATTTAAGAAGAAATCTGCAAAACAAATGAAAATGAAACTAAAAAGTATAACAGACTAATTATTAGATTCTTAGGGAGAAATCTTCTTTCTTGATGATGACTTTGTCGTGATCGGTCGACAACAGCGGTTTTTTACCGGTCAACGGACTTTGAATCTCTTCGTCGACGACTGTGTTGTGATGATGAAGGCTGAGCTCCGGTAACGCGGGAAGGTTTAGATCGATGAACACGCGGTTGCTTCGTTCTTCCGAAACCGTGCTTGTCACGCTTCCGCTCTGGCTAACCGATTTGCTTCCTCCGCCGCCGCCGCCGATGGTTCCTTCGTAGTGACAGCGTTTGTGGCCGCCGAGAGCTTGACCCGTGGGGAACACTTTATGGCAGATGGAACACTCGTGGATCTTCCCGGAAGGTGCGATGGCGGTGGAAGTCGGATGCGCGACGGCGATGGTTGGAGGAGTTGAATCGTCGTCGGCGGTTGTGGTTGGAGGCTTGATTCGGTGGCTGGCTTTGTGGCCGCCTAACGCCTGGTAAGAAGGAAACGCTTTCCCGCAAACGCTGCACTTGTGCGAAAGCTTTGTGGTGGATTCTTGCGGCGGTTGCGTCTTGGGTTGGTGGTGGTCGTTGGCGAGCATGAGGAGACAGAGAGCGAGATACTCCTCCTCCGCAAGATCCTGAATTTGAGACTTAGGGCGAGAACGAGGCGGCGAGGAGGAAGGGCTGCGTGAACGCGGGCGTTTCGAGCGCTTGCGTTTCAGCCAAGGCTCCATGAAAACGACGTCGTTCGTAAGATCATCTGTTGGTTCGTTTCTATCTTTCCGTGCTGTGAACGAAGAAGAATTCGTCGGACAATTCATCGCTTCGAGAGCCATAATCAGACGAGTCTTTTATGTGTTGTGTCTTCTTTCTTCGAGTTTAGATCAGAATCTTGAGAGATGTTTCAGAGTCTATCGCTTGAGTTGAGAGAGATAGAGAGAAGAGAATGGAGTGAAGTGCTAAAGAAATAATTTGGACTCTATTTTATATGGAAACCACGTGGCGAACGAGTCTTAAGTCGGTCAATATTTTTATCTCTTTATCGTGTCAGAGTACTATAACTCTCTTTCTTAAGAAGCCTAAACACTATAGTAAATATATAATGAAATTGTTATAAAAAGTAAAATATTTAAATTGTAATATCAAGAAGGATTTTATCAATTTATTTCAAAAACATGTTAGCTCTTGAATGTGTGTGAGATAATAACATAAAAAGATGCTACCAAAAATGCAGTCGGATAAAATTTTATATTAACTATCGTATCAGATGTTAACACCTTTTTTCTTTAAACACCTTCAGATTTATGTATATTGTTTATTTTTATACAAATAAACCATTGTGATAAATTCATTTTAAATTCAGAAACTCGGAAAATCTAGATTGTAAACTAAAATTGACCAAAGAATCTAAGGGAAATGTCGATGAACTTTACTGTTAAGTATCGGTTCTTGGTCACGGCTGACCTAATAAGGACCTAATAAGGCACTCGTCATCACGATTCACGAGTTCGAGACCGGTTCAAAGTCAAAACCAAGAAAAGTAATTAAAATGCTAAACCGAAATATAAATGAGATTTTAGCTGATATAAAAATTAAATTGGATTTTTAAAAAGGACCATACCTTTCCCGTGGAGCTGACTTATGTGTTGGCTATGCGCCATGAGACGTGTGGGGCACGCCTTAAACCAAACGCGTACACGCCTAATTACGTTTTTTGGGTAATAATCTTTCCAAGATTTATTAAAATTTCTAGATTTTTCTCATTATCTAATCAGCATGAGCACAATTATTTACTAATCTTCACCGCGTGGAAGTAATCATTAATGATTTTTTCAAAATCAAATAAGTTTTAAGAAATGCTAGCTCACTAATATTCGCCTAATGAAACCCTGGAATGAATAATCAAGGAAATAATTTTTCTTTTTTTTTTGTGAAAAAGAAACGAATGTTGAACTAACTTCAGTGGAGTTGAGTGTAGGTGAGGAAAAAGTTAGAGTGTGGAGTGGCGTACCGTATGAGCAACTAGAACGGGGCGTGTTTAAAGGACACGTAAGCCGATGTCACTTTGCTGTTATACCCCAACAAGCAAAAAAAAATGGACGGGATTTATCCAAACGCGTAGGCGGAGACGTCACGTGGCGACGTTTACACGTGTCGGCTTGCTGGACAGACAAACAGGTATTGATGAAGGGACATATTAATACGTTTTCTCTGATTCTAATCTTCTTCTCTTTTGCTTGCTTGCAAAAAGTGTGCAGAGTAATGGGCCTTGTTACTAAACCCATTCAAAGCCATGCCCCAGAATATGTGAAGCTATTATCAGACATTTAATGGTCCAGCTTTGACCCTGACTTTTAGTGTCTTCTTTTTGTTTTTGTAAGAGAAATAGTCTCTTCAAAAAACTAGTAGAAATAAATTTCTTATGACATGGTTATAATCTTGGATTAATTATTTTCATATTTTAGTCCGCTAATTTACATTTTGAGTACAGTTTGTTATATTGTTATCAAAGCTTTTCTAAATAACATTCTTTCAATTGTGATAAGACTTTGAGATGGAAAAGATGATGTTATTGCTTATTGTATGAACCATAACGATACCAAGACGAGAAGGCTATAAACTCTAACGCCAAGGTCCTTCAAATCCAGAGAGAAACCTCTCTGAACTTGCCTCAAATGCAGAGATACTCCTTTGATTTGCCTAAAAATCCCAATCCGTAACCGTAGAGGTAAAGAGGTCTATTTATACTATCTCTTAACCGTCTCTTCTTTCTTCAGGTTGCCAGCTCAGCTTCATTCAAAGAGTCTTCTTGAGTCAGCTCAGCTTCTGTACTCATCAAATTGGTTTTGTTTTACAGTTTTATCTTTGATCGAATGCTTAATGGAGAATAAAATAGCATTTCTAATAAAACTATACTTTAGATCTACATGAACTTTAACTGGCTGTGTTTGTGTGAGAGAGGTTTTATAGGCAGGAACCAGATACTATATTTGTAAGAAACATTAATGAAATGGAAGTGAAACCCAAACCCAAAGCATATCAGAATCCTGCAGCGCAGTAGAAACAGTAGCATCATCAACGGAAGTTGGTTTTTGTCTTTGCTAAGTGTGTCCCAATGATTGGATCAGTTCAGCATATGTCTGAGCTTTTAGTCTTTTTTTTTCTTGCTTTATAAAGTAGAAGTAAATGCTAAATACAATGCTTTGAGGAATGAGGACATATTATTTACCTAACCGAAATTAAATGAACGGGAAAGATATATACAGTACATGAAAAATATGCTTCAAAAATTTAGCAATCAAAATAACTTTGCAAACATGCTTTAAAAATTTAGCAATCGAAATCAGACTTATAAAGTTTCTACAGAATAAAAGATTCTTAGTCAACACGAGATTTAATCGTGGGAACGACTCTGTCCTCTTCAAGGGATAGTACATCTTGTTGGTTTATTTTTTTTTTATTTGGCAATCTTGTTGGTTTCTTCCAAGAAATCGCTAACAAAAGGCCGTAGTTTTGTCAAGAATACCATGGGATCATTACCGTCGGCATTCCACTTCCGCAGATCATCCCTTGAAATTGAAGCCGCTTCTTTGATCAAATACTTCTCTGCTTCGGTGAGGCGTGGAGTCGAGAAGCGTGTGGTCCAAGTCAAGGACTAAGTGAAGTTTTTGTCTCGTTAAAACAAGAGACTATTGTGGTGAGATGCTTCGTTACCCTTGTGGCTTAGCTGTAAACCGTCGAAAAGATAATCGAATGCTCAGCCTTGGTCTTTGTCATTCTAACTGTGCCGTCTTAGCGCGGGTAAAGATTTCATAACTGACAATTATTATTTTTGTCAACCATAACCGACTATTATAACCCTCTTTACTTTATTTTGACCCGGTTTTCTACTTTTTATTTTACATGGGCTTATTTTTTACTTTTTTTTTTGAACATTACTCTACTCTTTTTTGAACAAATGTTTTCTACTTATTAAGAACTCTGTTTAGTTCAAAATATTGGAGGAGATAATGATGGAATCAGTTAAGAGATAAGTACAAGTATTGTGAGAGATAAATATGAAGTTAGTTGAGATGTTTATCCTAACCAAGTCGGTTAAGGAAGTTGTATAAATACGTTTGTATATTCATGAATAAGATCAAGCAATTCTATAAACTTACATGGTATGAGAGCGGAGATCAACATAAAACCTACGCTCAGAATTGTTCCGTGATAAACAAGATACATCATGGGAGATGAGAATAAGCAAGTGGTTGCGAAACAGAGTGATTCGATGGTGGTGACCTCGCCGTATACTCTGTTCTCGTCAGATAATCCAGGAGCACTGATTACATCAGTTAAGCTGAAGGGTGAGAATTACAACGAATGGGCAATGAAGATGGCTAATGCGCTTAGGGCAAAGAAATAGTTTGGTTTCATTGACGGAACGTTGCCCAAACCAAGCGAGGAGAGCTCTGAGTTGGAGGCATGGTTAAGTGTCAATTCTATGATAGTCAGTTGGATACGATCATCCATAGAACCGAGGGTCAGATCTACTGTGACATTTATCACAGAAGCACACAAGCTGTGGGAAAATTTGAAGAAGAGATTTGAGGTCGGTAACAAAGTGCGAGTTCATCAGTTGATGGAACAGCTTGCATCTTGTCGACAGAACGGACAGCCAGTGATAGACTATTATGGTCGTCTGGCGATGATGTGGGAAGAACTACAAACTTACAAACCTCCTCCAGCGTGTAGCTGTACAGCAGCTGCGGCATATGAGAAGGAGAGAGAAGATGAGCGTGTGCATCAGTTCATCATGGGCTTGGACGATTCGAGGTTCAGCAATGTGGTAACAGCAATAATAGAGGCAGATGAGTTGCCTGATTTGGGTAAAGCCTACGCAAAGGTTATCAGAGAAGAGGCGAGACTAAACACTGCTAAATCCAGAGAAGTGGCTCAACAAGAAGCTATTGGGTTTGCAAGTAGAAAAGAAGGAAGAGAGTTGCAACTGGAAGAAAGTTCAAAAGAAGCTCGTGATGCTAGTAGTTTGGCGACACGATCAGAAAACACTAATGGAGGGTATGGAAGCAGATCAGTGGAGAAAAAATGTTCTAACTGTGGCAAGACAGGACACGACAAGAGCACGTGTTGGCAGATAATTGGCTTCCCTGAGTGGATGAATGAAAGACGAGGAAGAGGTTCTAGCAGAGGTGGACGCGGTAGATCCAACAGTGGTTATGGTCGTGGGGGAGCAAGTGGACGTGGTACTGCGAACACTGCTCATGCGACTAGCTCACACGGGTCTGGAACTTCAGACTTGTCACCAGATCAATGGAAAGCTATCACTCAGATAATCAATGACGGGAGATCATACACACAGTCTGAGAAGCTTTCTGGTAAGCCTATAGGTGATGTTATAATTGACTCTGGTGCGTCACACCATATGACTGGAAACGTCTCATTCCTGGTGAATGTTAGAAACACAGGACCGTGTGTAGTTGGTTTTGCGGATGGAGGACGTTCAACGTCTACTCAAATGGGTGACATGATCCTCACGAATCGCATATCTCTGAAAGATGTGCTTCTAGTACCAAACTTGGACTGTACTCTTATCTCGGTGTCCAAACTATTGAAGCATACTAATTGTTTTGCCTTATTCACAGACACCATTTGTGTTTTGCAGGACCGTTCTTCGAAGACTCTGATTGGAGCCGGTGAAGAACGTGATGGGGTTTACTTCTTCAAGGATGTGAGAGTTGCTCGTGCCTGCAAAGCTGATGGGAGTGAGGATCAACTGTTGTGGCATAGAAGACTTGGACATCCATCTGTTTCGGTTTTTTCTACTTTGTCTGAGCTTTCTGGTGTTAAAAATAAAGCTTGTTCTAGTCACTGTGACGTGTGTTTTAGAGCAAAGCAAACAAGAGATGTTTTTTATGATAGTATTAATAAAACGAGCAAGATCTTTAAGTTAATTCATGTGGATGTTTGGGGACCGTATAGAGTTCCTGCTTCGAGTGGTGCAGCCTATTTTCTTACTGTGGTTGACGACTTCTCGAGAGCAGTATGGACACACCTATTACTGGCAAAATCTGAAGTGAAGAAAATTATACAGAGGTTTTGCGCTTACAGTGAAAAACAGTTTGGTCAAGCGGTTCAGATTGTGAGAAGTGACAATGGGATGGAGTTCATGTGTTTGAAGGATTTCTTTCAGGATAAAGGGATAATACACCAAACAAGCTGCGTAGACACGCCACAGCAAAATGGGCGTGTGGAGAGAAAGCACAGACACATCTTGAATGTTGCAAGGGCATTGTTGTTTCAGTCACACATGCCTGTGAAATTTTGGGGAGAAGCTGTAACAACGGCGACACACGTGATCAACATGACGCCAACAAAGATTTTGAAAAACAGATCACCGCATGAAGTTTTGTTCGGAGTTAAGCCAGATTATGGTTCCTTGCGTGTGTTTGGCTCGCTGTGTCATGTACATAGGCGAGATAGGAACAAAGACAAGTTTGGCGCAAGGAGTAGGAGATGCGTGTTTGTAGGCTATCCATTTGGGAAGAAGGCCTGGAGGGTGTATGACATGGAAACAAATGAATTTGTGGTATCCAGAGACATAAGCTTTGTTGAGGATGTGTTTCCTTTTTCACAAGAAACAGAAAAGTGCGTGGAGATTAGAGAAGTAACGGGTAGTCCAGATGATGATTGGATCATTAATGTGGGTGTGAGTGTGCCTACAACGAGTGTGAAAGTCTCTGGAGGGGACATTAGCACTCCGGTGGTTACTGAACAGAATGTGCCTAGAGAACAGAGTGAGAGGACAGAGCAAAGTGACGGAGGAAAAGAGATAGGAATGGAAAAAGACAAAGCTGAGGAAGTATCAACTGAAGTAGTTGAACCCATGATGGGTAGGGGGTGTAGAGACAAGAAACCTTCAACGAGGCTGCGAGATTATGTCAACTACAACGCGCGTTGTCTCAAAGAAGAACCCCATCACGATCTCAACACCGCCTCTGTTCCAAAGTCAGAGTCAACGTTGACAGTCCAAGGTAACACGCCGTATCCTATTACAAACTATATATCTGATGATAAATTTTCCCCTGCACATAAAGCTTTTCTAGCTGCAATAACAAATGGAGAAGAGCCAAGAAGCTACAAAGAAGCTATGCAGCAAGAGATATGGCGTGACTCAATGCAGAGTGAGATCAAGGCGTTTGAGGTTAACAAGACATTCAGTATTGTGGATTTGCCTCCTGGGAAGAGAGCCATAGGCAACATGTGGATCTACAAATTCAAATACAATGCTGATGGGAGTATGGAGAGACCAAAATCTCGTTTAGTGGCTCTAGGTAATCGGCAAGTGAAAGGTAGAGACTTCAAGGAGACATTTGCTCCGGTAGCGAAGATGACGACTGTGAGATGTTTGTTGAGAATAATAGCAGGGAAAGGATGGATTGTACATCAAATGGATGTGCACAATGCGTTCTTGCATGGAGATCTCAAAGAAGAGGTTTATATGAAGCTTCCGCAAGGGTTTCAGGCGTCGGGACCAAACAAAGTTTGTAGGTTGCATAAGGCGATATATGGGCTGAGACAAGCTCCTCGATGCTGGTTCCAGAAACTCACAGATGCACTTAAAGGCTTTGGGTTTCACCATTCTTACGCAGACTACTCTCTGTTTATGTATTCGAAGGGAAACGTGGAGCTTAGGGTACTCATATATGTGGATGATTTACTCATTTGTGGGAATGATGTCGAATTTTTAACCAAGTTCAAAGATCATTTAGGAAAATGCTTTCATATGAAGGACCTGGGGAAACTAAAATATTTCCTTGGAATAGAAGTTGGACGTGGTGCTGAAGGATTCTTGCTCACGCAAAGAAAGTATACTCTGGACTTGGTTGCAGACACTGGATTGCTTGGTTCGAAACCGGCTGCTACACCGATGGAGATACAGCACAAGTTGGCGTTGGACTTGAGTCCGTTTTTACGAGATGCAGAGAAGTACAGGAGGTTAGTTGGTCGCTTGATTTATCTATCAATTACACGACCAGACATATCGTATGCAGTACATATCTTATCACAGTTCATGCAAAAGCCTCGTGAGATGCAGTGGAGTGCTGCTATGAGAGTCGTAAGATACTTAAAAGGAACTGCTGGTCAAGGTATACTGTTGGGATCTCAAGTGGATACGAGTTTGTCTGTATACTGCGACGCGGATTGGTCAGCATGCCCTGTTACGAGACGATCTTTGAGTGCGTATGTGGCACTTGTTGGTGAGTCACCGGTATCGTGGAAGACTAAGAAGCAGGGAGTAGTGCCACATTCGTCGGCTGAGTCTGAGTACCGGTCGATGGCGCAGGCAACAAGAGAAGTGAAGTGGCTTAGGAGACTGTTATGTGACTTAGGAGCTCCACAGCGCAAACCATCCAAGCTGTTCTGTGATAGCAAGTCAGCATTGCATATAGCAGCCAATCCGGTGTTCCATGAAAGAACTAAACATATTGAATCTGATTGTCATCAAGTGAGAGATGCGATACAAGAAGGACTGTTGGAGACGGTTCATGTAAGAACCACTGAGCAACTAGCAGATGTTTTGACAAAGGCACTTGGTCGTGCGCAGTTTGAGTACTTGTTGGTCAAGTTGGGAGTTCGAAACCTTCACCTTCCCAACTTGAGGGGGAGTATTGGAGGAGATAATGATGGAATCAGTTAAGAGATAAGTACAAGTATTGTGAGAGATAAATATGAAGTTAGTTGAGATGTTTATCCTAACCAAGTCGGTTAAGGAAGTTGTATAAATACGTTTGTATATTCATGAATAAGATCAAGCAATTCTATAAACTTACACAAAACAAATTGGGATTTCTGCTTCTACTTTCTAGTGACTGTTAAAAATAAACGTTAATATTCTATAAGTGAAGTAGTTACTCAGCAGTTATACTTTTTTTTGGGATCAAACTCAGTAGTTATACTTTCTAGCGAGTATTTCTAATGTATTTGGAATGTAATGATGTTAGGAAGACATGTGAACATATATGATCTTAGAAACATGTCTCAGCCTGAGTAAAGAAGGAGATTTTTTTTAGGGCAATTGTCAATAATAGCACCTTTTGAAGTTTATGTCTCAAAAATAGCACTAGAAGGAGAAAGTCACAAAAATGACATTCATTAAAGAGTAAAATATCCCTAATACCCTTGGTTTAAAATTAAATAAACAAATAAAAATAAATAAAAATAAATAAAATAAAAATAAAAAAATAAAAAAAAAAGAAATTTTTTTATAGTTTCAGATTATGTGTTTTCAGATTCGAAATTTTTATAATTTTTTTTTTGAATTTTTTTTTTGAAAATTTTTTTTTCGAAATTGTTTTTATTTTTTTTTTCAAATTTTCTTTTTATAATTTAAAAATACTTTTTGAAACTATTTTAAAATTTTTATTTTTTATTTTAGTATTTATTTTTTATAAAATTTTAAACCCTAATTCCAAAACCCAACCCCACCCCTTAACTCTAAACCCTAAGGTTTGGATTAATTAACCCAAGGGGTATAAGTGTATATTTACCTCTTTAATGAAACCTATTTTTGTGACTTTGACCCTTGAGTGCTACTTTGGGAACAAAAACTTGGTTTGGTGCTATCCTAGTCTTTTTCTCTTTTTTTTATTTGGCAAAATTCTAATGGAACAGGTTAAATGACTGA
The DNA here is from genome assembly GCF_020379485.1 of Brassica napus. Lineage (NCBI taxonomy): Eukaryota > Viridiplantae > Streptophyta > Magnoliopsida > Brassicales > Brassicaceae > Brassica > Brassica napus. Next base: position 21,271,787 of record NC_063438.1, on the reverse strand, counting down.
CATATCTTGTGAAATGTGGTTGCCTTTTATCCTATGTGAGTTCTTATCTTACAAGGACTAGTCCAACTGTCTTATTAGATTTCTTACTACTTAGGGGAACGCAAATAAAGTTTTTGAAATAATAGTCCAAGTGTCCAACTATTTAAGAGAGGATATGTTGAATGTATTAGTGTAAGATGATCAATCCTTGTCCACTGATTCGATATATTTGAACCAATTCATACACTGTTCCTTAGTCTTTACAGGTTTTGCTACAAACAAATAAATGCCTAAAACCGCAGAGTTGGGGATAGTCATCTTGTAATGCAAACTCAAGAGTATCATAACTAAACCACTGTTGTAAGAAACCGGAAGCAATCTTTGTGAGAAACTTCAATGAGATTGAAGGGAAACCCAAAGCATATAAAAATCTTGCACCGTTGTAACGAGGAAGCATAAGCATCCTCAGCACATGTTGGTTTTTGAATCTTTGCCAAGACTCTCCCAAAAACTGGTACGTTTCAGCGTGTCTGATAAGCTATTAGTCCTTTTTTTTGCTTGTATAAGTAGAAGTAAATACTGAAAACAATGCTTTGTACTTCATTTGACTTTGCGGATTAGATTGGATTAATGCGATAGAAACATAGTAAAATACCCACATTCACCTCATATGGAATATGCTTTAAAGTTTCCCATTCAAAATAACTTTGCAAAGTTCTTACATATGAACGAGATCACATAGTTTATAATGCTTAAATGAAGTTACTACAGAATAAAAGATTCTTAGTATAGTACACCACGATTGAATTCAATCTCTTGTAGCAGCAACCTCACGTCTTTTGACTCCAAGTCTTCTTTGACTCTAAAGAATCCACAGTGAACTTCCTTTAATAACCTCAAAACATTAACCAACCCACCGTTGCATTCACTTTCATCTACCCTCTCCTCAGAGTACGGCTTTGAACACTGGCCATTGCTCATCCTGAAATACTCGTAACTGCTAATCTCAACCAAGTTACTCTTGTGATCAGGCCACACATCACGCGTATCATCCACAATCACCACACCACGCTCATCCGCCAGAACCAAATCAAGCGTCTTCAAGTAAGGACTCTCCTCCCTCGTTACCACTCTCCTACCGAAATAGATTCGCCTCGGATCGATCATCTCCAAGACTGATTCAGCGTAATAGCGGTTACCCTTTGTGTAAACATACATTTTGAACATCTTGTGTGCTTCTTCCAAGAAATCGTGGACAAAAGGACGTAGCTTTACCAAGCGTTCGACGGGATCTTCGTCTGATTTCAACAGCCAGAGATCGTGTCTTGAACCCGCTTCTTGGATAAGATACTTCTCCGCTTCGGTGAGAGATGGAACGCTTGTGGTGTGGACAAGGGTATGGTCTAAATCAAGGACTAAGTGGAGTTTCTTCTCGCCCGTACAATAGAACTTAGTTGTGAGACGTTTGGCTAAGGCCAAGGCCTCGTGGCGTATCTGTAGACCGTCGGAGAAATAGTGGAATGATCTGAAGTGGCGTTTTTCGACCATTGAATTGCAGGCTGTGCAGACTCCGTGACAAGCGAAGGAGTGAAGACATGTGGTAGAAGGCAACGATTCGTTGAACACCGGTTCGATCTTCTCTCTTTTGGGGTTTGGTTCCAGAGAAAGAGTTTCGAGTATAGACATGTTTTTTTTTTCTCTGATTAGGTTGAGAATAACAGAGAGGATTGATCAGAGAATCGTGGAATCGAGCAAGGACAACAACAACAGCAACAAAAAAAAAAACCCTAGTTTTTGGTAAGAGAAGGATGGAGAGGAGAATGTGGAAGGTAGGAACTGGTAATGGGAGATTAACACGGAACAGGTGTTCTAATTTATAGAGAGAAGAGAGAGATTCTCACTAGGAAAAGAGGAAAGTGGAAACTACCTGATTGCCTTTTTACTTTATCCGCGTTTTCATTTATTCAGGAGCGCGTCCAAAAATCTTCTAATTGACTGTTATACTCTTTTTTCCTTCTAGTTTGACTAATTTAGGTAGATGATATCCGCGGATATAAATAGATTTTAGAAAATTTAGATGTTATGTTATATTCTGTATCTAAATTTAAAAGATTAAATATATTTTCAACACTCAGATTCGTCTAAAATTTTAAAAATTTAAATTTAACTAGTGGCTTTGCCCCCGCGCAAGCGCGGGTTTATGTTTTTAGTTGATGCTTTATTTATTTATATGAGAGTGACAATTTTTTTTGATTTGATGCATTCCGAATTTTGTTGTTATGCAATGAAGGAGAGAGGTAGGAGGAGGGAATCATGTGTTGTATACTTGTATTCGTTTGAGATTATTGGTAGATTCAAGTTTGATGCTAACGTAAATATATTTCTAGTTATACGCAACACTTGTGTCGCCCTTTCATGTTGCCTCAAGCTCAAATAACCTTTAATAATCTCCTTGATGCATATTTACCTGATTATGCAGTATACATACATATAAATGGTACAACTCATAAAAACGTTAGTTTCAATACTATATATTTAGATATAAAAAATATTTTAAGCTAAAGTTTGTATGTGATTACGATAACTCGATAAGGCTGTAAAGTTAAGTTGATACAATAAGGTCTTTATATGATTCTATGTGCTTAGTCCATTATAATGTTTTTGAGGTATTTTTCATTTATGCATGAATTCGATGGATTTGTTTTTTTCATGTTGCAAATAGCTACAATCGTTCCCTTTAGTATAACTGCATCTTTTTGGTGAGTTTCATCATTTAGGTTTCGAGTACCAGAAACAGAGCACTAAGAGTGTATTGTGCGGATTCAAACTTAAATATTTCTTGAGCTTTGATTATTTAGGAGACGTACGATCTAAGCTTAACACAGGAAGTGAGCTTTGTGGTTCTTCACAAAGGAGATTACAGGAAATATTAGTAGGGACATGTTTTATTAAATAGATTTGCCGTAATAGGAATACAAAGTTATGGACACATGGTCACTGGCCTTGGATATGTAGGTGTGAAGATCTGCAATCAACACCTTCTTCTTCTGAATTCCAGCCATTTTCTCAAAATCCGTGTAAAGACCATATTCACTGCAACTCCCAAGCTGCGTCCAAACCCACCCTCCACCTGAAGAATTTCACTGCTTTTGAAACCTTTAGTGGTAATGTGTAGAGCTTTGTGATGCGACCAGAATGCACTTCCCAGTTCTCAAGAACTTTCATTCATCTATTTTTCTCTGGTAAAGCCAAACACCAATAGAAGCATGGTCCCTGAGAAACTTAAACACAGCCTTAATATGGATGTTTAGGGACACTAATAGGATGAGAGAACCTCTTTTTTTTTCTTTTGGATGAGACAACCTTGACACTTATTATTTGTCAATAAGAGAGGATTTGACATTATCTGATGATACAGTAAAATCTTTCCTCTATGAAAATGCAGTGAAAAAAATTCTTTTATGACAAAAACTTCACAGGGCAAAGCTACTTATGAACATTGAAACTTAAATCATATGTATAATAGGACAGTTTTCCTGGGTCCTGACAACAACAATTGAGAAGACATCATTTGTCAGGTTCTGAATAGATATAGTATTCGTTTAAAAAGGATGGTAGTCATAGTGACCTTATCGGTTGACTTGGAGAGGTATGTATGAAGATCTCCAATTGAAGCAAGTTCTTTCTTTCAATCTCTCCAATTGTCTCAGCCCGTGGAAAACGTCCGTAATGGCACCACCCAAGCTGTGAAGAGAAACAATTTTTTGATAAGCGAGACAGCAACATTGATTATGAATAATTTCTTATAGATGGAAAAGCTTTTCTAATATGAGTCGCAAGATGTGTACTGGTTTGCGTTAAAAAGAAATATAGCACGGGAGTGTATCCTTAAGACTCTTGCATATAGAAGCAGGAGGGTGATACCCATAAACTCTTCATTTTTCTTGATGTTTCCTGAATCCCAGAAACGAAGAGCCGGCCAACGACCACCTGAGAGAACCATCCAAGGCGGACAATCTATGGAAGAAACGAACACATAAATGCATCGAACATCTAAACCTAGATGTTTGTTTGTCCTTTATCTACCATGAAGAATCAGATGGAGTTCAAGAATCAACCAATCCAACGTGAAATAAGTTCACATGTTCAAATATAGCAAGAAATATGGTTATACTGGTAAATGTTTAGTCATGTCATGAAATGACACTGCAACCGTTCCACACAAAAGAAAAAAAAGCTCAGCACATGCAAATTCAATAGCTAATAAACATCATGAATTACTTGCTGGAAGCAAACAGAAGGAAGAAACACACAAACACAACAGTTTTCTTCAGATGAAATTAATCATCACCATCATCAGTAGAATCAAACCACGGCTGGATCAGAAAATGCTTTATTCTTCTTGTAGTTTTTGACAGCAGACTTGATGACGTCCTCAGCAAGCATACTGTAATGCAGCTTGACCGGAGGCAAGGGAAGATGCTTTGCGCTTGCCCTGGAAAATTAGAGCACACTAACCACGTCGCCGGGAGATATTCCTAGTTGAGTAAGCGCAGATGCAAGACGGAGACAACGGTGATAAGTTTGGAGCCAAGTGTGCTCGACGGAACCAAACACAACACTGGTTCGGTTTCTGTAAGGTTTGGCGGATCTTTCCAAAAACGTGATCGGAGATAAAGGAGAGAAATTGGCGGGGGATCGGAGAAGACCATCCATCGTTTTCCATGACTCCGGCTATTAATAGTCAAAACTTCTGATACCTTGACCCATTCAGAAGCAACGGAAGAAACGGCGATGGAAGTGTTACAGCCAAAGGACTATCGAGAATCAGTGATGTAACCGGACTCATCTACCTCAATCAGGAGGATCATCAAGTCCCCGCAAGCAGGAGCTCCAACTTATAGGTTTGATGCATAGGAAGGAAACAGAAAGGTCGACATTGTTATTGGGTTAAGTGAGAACAACATTTATTGGCGAAATTAAGAAGAATACATTGAACGTTAGGAAAGGTTTAAGAATTGAGAAAAAGAATCATCGTGTTTGCAGACTTAAGATTAGCGGAGACGGACATTGTAGAGTCAAAGAACCATAACAATGAAACCCTAATCTACTCAAACACAAAACACAGATTTTGAGATTTCAGAGAAAGGGGATCGAGACGGCGTTCCATTGCTAACCGTATCAAGAGCTCTGGATTGGGCTGCCCGATGGGTTTAATGGGCTGCGACCAACACGGTTTCAAGAGAGGCTCGGGATTGGGCTGCGAGATGGGTCAAATGGGCTGCGAAAGTGACTAATTTTTTTTTAATTTCAAAAGCCCAGTCCGGGATGACATGGCAGATTGATTGGTTCTGAATTTTTTTGCCCATGTGGCAGTGCTTAGGAAGCCCCAATTTAGCCCCTTTTATATAGTAGGATATTGCCATTACTTTTTGAGGTGGTAGATATTTGTAGACGAAGGGTGTATAAATACTTTTTGATTAATTTTGTATTTTTTTTAACTTATAACATTGGTTGGGCTGTTTGGCGATATATTTAATTAGTTCTTATGTTACATTATTTTCTTTATCTAAATTAAATAAAGTAAAAATAAATTTATTTTCATAATCAATATATTTAAACGAAAACACATATATGTTTGCGACAAAATCCTACCACCTAGTTTTAATATATTTTAGTAATATCTACAATCTAAAATTGTATAACTGATATTGTATCATTGATATGAATTTTTATAAGATTAAATTCTTAAAATACATTAATATTCTTTGATTTTTATTATATCAAATTTGTACTTTTTCAAAAAAAATGATAAGATGATTCTTTTTTAATGTTGAAAGATGTAAAATGTTTGATTACTTTTCTTAAATTTTACTCTGTTTTAAAATATATTTTTTCACATTTAATTTTTTTATTACCAAATTGTATCGTATTATTGGATTTGTTTTATAATAAATTTCAGAATATAAATTTCATTCCTTATATTATTTGGTTTGATAATGACCCAATCAAATTATAGCGATTTTTTAAGGCAACTAACTGATTATCATGATTTCTTATCAACCTTTTAATTAGTTAATATAAATCAATATGTAATTATTGGGTTATTGGCAACTAACATTAATTAGTTTTATAGTTTCTTTATTTGAAAGTAGTTAAAAATTAAAAATTATCAACCAATCAAATTATAATAATTTTTCACAAACTCTCTATATGAGTTATATAAGCAAAAGTCACTAAAGTGACTTCTCAATTGATATATCATGAAAGTTTTGAGTAACGTTAAATTTTATAAAACAAATTTTGTATTTTCCTTCAATTTTATATAATCCAAAGAGAAAATAATTTTTAAAAATATTATTATAAATAATTTTCAAAATCAATAGATTTTAACGAAAACAACTATATATTTTTAACTAAATCCTACCAACTATTTTAAATATATTTTAGTAATATTTATAATCTAAAATTGTATAACTGATATTGTATCATTGATATGAATTTTTATAAGAGTAAAATTTTAAAATACATTAATATTCTTTTATATGTATTATATCAAATTTGTACTTTGCTTCAAAAAAATGATAAGATGATTCGTCTTTTTAATGTTGAAAGATGTAAAATGTTTGATTACTTTTTCTTAAATTTACTCTGTTCCGAAATCATTTTGTTTATCATCAAAACTGTATTATATTATTGCATGTGCTTAATAATAAATTTCAGAATATAACTTTTATTCCTTGTATTATTTGGTTTGATAATCAACCAATTAAATTCTAACGATTTTTTAAGGCAACTAATTGATTATCATGATTTCATATCAACCTTTTAATTAGTTAATATCCTTGTTCGGAAACTCGTTAGGTGCTACGCGTGTGGCACACACGGGCTTAGCGATTTTTTGAAAAAGCGGAAAAAATCGAGGAGTACTCGGAGCGGAATTTTTTTTATATTTTTATTTGTATAATATCAAACTTTAAATAAATATAATACAACTTTTTGTATAATACATGTTTATCAAAGATATTTGATAATTTGATACTAAAATTTAAAGTAAACGCGTATATATAAAGTAAATTGCATTTAATAAAAATTGGTTTAGTCTCGTCTTGTGGTTTGTGTCTTCCGTGTAACTCCTGCATGTGACAGATTCGAATCGCGGCAGCCGCCCTGTTGGCATTTTATTTTTTTAGGTTTAATGAAAGTAAAATGACCAATTCACCCTTGTCTTCAACCTTCTTCTGCTATTTTCCAGATCTAACACGTAGCCGCCTTCAATTTTTCCACGATTTCACCATTTTAAGAAGCTATTCTTGTCGGATTCAACTTCGTATAGAAGATTTATAAGGTATAATCTTATTTCTTGCTAAAAACTTTGATATTTTCATACTTAATCAGATTTGGACAAATCGTTTTTACAAAATTAAGCGGCGATTTCTCTATTTCTCCAGCTATCGCATTCACTATACGGTTCAGCGCCTAGACATACCGATCACCTCCATTTCGCCACAGTGACCTTCTGATGTACGTTTAATCGGACGAGTAATCGGCAACTTGGCCGAGTTTTAGAACAAGGATTAATATAGATCAATATGTATATTCTGGCAACTAACATTACTGGCTTTATAATTTCTTTTCTTGAACATAATTAAAATAAATAAAAATAAAAAATTATCGACCAGTCAAATTATAACAATTTTTTTCAGACTCTCTATATGAGTGATACCTAAGTAAAAATCATTTAAATAAATTCTCAATTAATACATAGTAGGATTCTTGTGAAATTTGGGTTTTGGGCTTTCTACTCACTCTACTGCAAACACAAATTGTAACTGTTGAATGTTACCAAGTCAAAGTTACTAATGCAAAAAAATAAAATAATATATATATATATATAAGTCATTTATAACGTAGGACTTATATAAAGAGAAGAAGGAGTTAGAGAGATTTTGTGAGTGGGAATCTACTGGTCCAGGGATTTGGTTAAAAGAGTTTTTTACTAATTCTTATAAAATAAAAGATATGAGTTTCAAGCCCTATGAAAGATAAATTATATTGGTTACTGGAAAAAAAAATTTACAAGGAATTTTTAATATGATGCAAAAAGTATTATAATGTCTAGTTTTATAGGGCAGCTCATAGTGGTGTAGCAGGACGTGAATTTTCATAAAACTGGTAGAATTGTCATTTATAAAATTGTATATATATAATATTTTTCATTGTTCGTAATAAGCATAATTAAATTGCGTTAAAAAGGAGATAAAACTTTGTTAAAATAATCACAAACATCCACCTAGAGGAGACTAAGAATGGATAAACAAGAACTGCTATTTTGCTTCTTTTTTTTTATTTGAATACATGTAGAATTTTTTTTAGATTTTATGTACTTGTTTATACAAGTTATCCCAAACAATTTAATGCTTCTGAAAAGTGAAATTGAGGGCTAGACACAAGTTGCTGTTTTGTGTATACTTAATACTTGAATTATCTTGTATAAGTAAAAAAAATTAGACTTGTACTTGGCTTGTTAAAATCGAATATTTATTATTTCGAATACTTGCTCTAGAATGAATTATATAGAAGTTATTTGACCTGTTTTATTATTTGCTATTTGTGGTTATTTTAAGTTATTTGTAAGTAATTTTGAGTTCCAAAAACTGTTTACTAAATAATAATTTATTAATAAGAACACGAGAATTTTTTCTGTTTACTCCATTTGAAAGAAACATTTGTGTATATTATTAAAAAAAAAGAATGGGAAAAACATGAATTTTTTGGTATAAGAGTATTGTTTACTTCTTAAATCTTACAACAACAAAAATGTTTTTTTATTGGCAAGTAATGAGTAATATCGAAACCAGTAGCTAACATAGTTTCGTACTTATTACTTGTTTTATTTGCAAATATTTAAACACAACTTGACAACAATAAGTTGTTACCAATTTTTGAATTTTATAAATATTACCAATTTATTATATAAATATTACCAATTTATCATGGAATTAATTATAAAGATAATATTACCAAGTTTTGAATTTATAAATATTTATTTATATATATATATGTGTATTTTGTAAGCCAATATTAAAAGAAAGCTAAAATAGTGAAACTAAACATAAGATTTTAAATTTATTAAGGATACTTTTATAATTAGCATTAGTTATAATAAATGGATAATTAGGAAAATACTCAGTTTATGTTATCAAATTTGAAAAATGCATTGATTCAATTTGTTTTTGAAAATTACACTTGGGGAATTTACATGTTTACCACTTTCATAATACCATTTTTCATTTTTACCACCACTAATGATACATTTTCAAAAATACATTCTTCATTAAATGGCAAAAGACTCTTATGTCCTTGTTATTTATATATATAATAAATCATTATTTAAATAAAAAATAAAATAAAAAAATAAAAAAAAAATTTAAAAAAATGTATAAAAAATAAAAAAAAATAAAAAAAATAAAAAAAAAATTATTTTTTTTTATGTTTTCTAATTATACTTTTTCAAATTTGAACTTTTTGATTAAATTTTTTTTTTTTTTGAATTTTTTTTTTATTTTTTTTTCAAATTTCTTATTGAAAAACGAAAATTATGTTTGAAACTATTTTTTATATATTTTTTAAGTATTTATATATTTATTAGAATCATAAATTTTACATTCCAAAAACTATACCCCACCCCCTCAACTCTAAACTAAATTTAGATTAGTTAACCCTAAGGGTATAATTGTATTTTACCCTTTATTAAAAGTGAAAGTAAAAGTGGTTAGTGTAAACATGAAAAGTGGTACTATGAATGTGGTATTTGTGGCAATTTCTCATTACACTTTTCCTATACGTTTTTTTTTTTTTTTTGACAACAACAAAGAGACTCATATAGTCTCTAAAAACCAAAAAGGTAACTCCGCATCCATATGGACAACGAAAGACGGCTGTCTCCTGGCACTCCGTGCTAGGCTGTCCGCCTTTTTTATTTTGCGTCCGCGAGATATGAATGATCTGTGAGCTGTGAAAACTAGCCTTCAAAATCGTGAGATCTGCCAAGTAAGCTTCAAAAGCTGGCCATTCCTGTGGTTCCGAAACCATCTTTACCAATCGGGAACAATCCGTTGCAAATGTAACCTGAAATTGACGTAAGTTTCTCATACATTTCATAGCCCAAAGTAGTGCTTCCATCTCTGCGTGAAGGGGAGACAGAGGAGCCCTAACATTCCTTGCACCCATCAAACCGTCAAAACCTTCTAAAGTGCTATACCAACCTTGTCCGGCCATTGGATCACATTCTTTCCAGGAGGCATCCACAAAACACCATCGTCCTGGTATTGATTGTAAAGTCCCCACTTCTATGTTTGGTATCACCTTTGTATGCAGAATTTGTGCCTCCGCCCATAGAGTGGATTCGACCTCCGCCAAATTAAGAGTGTCTCTGGGGTCTATATCAATATTACTAAATACTTTATTATTTCTGCCTTTCCAGATATACCATAGAATCCATGCAAATTGGTGATCATCCATTTTCGGGATAACTCTCGAAAATAGGTGATCCATATTTGTGAGAAGCGAGCTTGTTGGAAAGATAGCCGGATTTGATGGTATTTTGGAGAGAGCCCACACCTGAATCGCTGGAGGACACTCAAAAAACACATGGTTTATTGATTCCTCGAGATATCCACATCTCGCACAACACACATCCCCTTTTATACCAATATGTAAAAGGACATTTTGATCAGATTTCATTTAAATATTATCTTATAAAATTTTAATTTTGAAATTATTGAGGTAAGATATATGGAGAAATTTCATGTTTACCACTTTCATGGTACCACTTTTTATCTTTACGACCACTAAATAGACATTTTCAAAAATACATTCTTCATTAAGTAGCAAAAGACTCTTACACCCTTGTTTTCTACATATATAATAATTCATTATTTAAATAAATTAATTTTTTTTTATGTTTTCAAATTACACTTTTTTCAAATTTGAACTTTTTAATAAATTCTTTTTTTTTTTTCAAATTTTCTTTTTGAAAATCAAAAATTATTTTGAAACTATTTTTTAATTTTTTTATATTTTTTAATGATTTATTTATATATTTATTAAAATCCTAAATTTTATATTCCAAAAACCCTACCCTATCCCTCAACTCTAAACCCTAAGTTAGATCAGTTAATCCTAGAAGTATAAATGTCTTTTACCTTTCATTAAAAGTCAGGGTAAAAATGATTAGTGTATATATAAAAAATGGTACTATGAATGTAGTATATGTGGTAATTTTCCAAGATATACTAATGATTTAATAATTTAAATATAGAAATGGAAAAATAATTTAAAAGTTCAATGTTTATCATTTGAAGAACTATTAATCTTATATAGACATATATTATTATGGAAAAAATTATTACTTTCGTAATGCATTATGTAAGATTTTACATATTAAAACTCATCATCACATTGAACTTGTCATAATAAAAAAAACTTTTTCCAGTAAGTAATAAAACTCATGAGGTCATAAATTGTTGCATTAGTCATGAGTATGTTCAAAATTTCTAACAGAGGGTAAATATTCAAAACTCATAAAGCACAATAGCACTTGATCAAAATTGGGGAAACTTCATGTTGACTACTTTTCCTCTTTACCACCATTAAAATGACTTTTTCAAAAATATATTCTTCATTAAGTGGCAAAAGATTCATATACCCTTGTTCTCTATTTTTTTTTTGTCATCATACCCTTGTTCTCTATATATATAATAAATTATTATTTAAATAAAAAAATTATGTTTTCGAATTATACTTTTTAAAATTCGAACTTTTTTATAATTTTTTTTTCTTTTTGAATTTGTTTTTGATTTTTTTTTAGTTTTTTTTTCCAAATTTTCTTTTTGAAAATCGAAAATTATGTTTGAAACTATTTTTTTTAAAATTATATTTTTTAAGTATTATTTATATGTTTATTAGAATCATAAATTTCATATTCCAAAAATCTTACCACATCCCTCAACTCTAAACCCTAAGTCTAGATTAGTTAACCGGTATAAGTGTCTTCTACCCTTCATTAAAAGTAAGAGTAAAAATGATTAGTGTAGACATAAAAAATGGTACTATGAATGTGGTATTTGTGGATTGTGGTAATTTTCCATCAAAATTTGTTAAATTCCAAAGTATGTGAAATTTTTTGATTCACACAAAAAATTGTATCTTCAAGTTAAAGACTTCAAGTATGATTATTTTCACTTTTTTTTACTATTTTTCATTTAAATTAAAAAATCAAATATTAAATTTAAATTCTTAATGTAGTTATATATTTTTTTTGTTAGGATGATTTAGTATTTTAACTTAACAAAAAGTGTAGTTTTCAAAAGAAATAAAACACAATGTATTTTTAAAAATAAAATCTATTTGCAGAGTATTTTTACAAAATATCTATAATTATATATTGAATAACAACATCCTATAATTCAATTTAAAATATGTTAAAAAAAATTTGTCAACTAAAAGTTAAAAAGAAATTAATCATTCAGTTTCTGAAAATAAAATTTTCTAGTGTATTTACGCAAATTCGAATATAATAAATTTTGTAATTAAGTTTTTAATTATTTTTATTATACAAAATTTAATAATTATCAACCAGTGATATTTAATAAATTTAAATATTTACAATATATATTTTTAACGTATACAAAGTTGTACCTTAAAATGTATAAAATATATTTTTGTATAACAAAAAAGTCTAGAAAATAAGATTTTCTACGGGAGGGAGTATATATAAGATGATCAAACTGTATTAGGTTTCTTTATCTCGATACGATCAAGATGTCAATTGTACCGCCTCCGCGTCGAAGAAATCACGGCCATCGTCATCGTTTTCGTCGTTGCCAGACGACGTTGCATTGAAATGCTTATTCCGCGTTCCGAGATGCTACGACCTAAACCTCTCTTTGGTCTCCAAAACCCTAAGGTCGCTCGTGCGCTCGGCAGAACTCTACCGTTTGCGATCCCAGCTCAAGTCCGTCTACCTCTCTTATTATTTCTATCAAGGCAGGTTTTCACGGTCCCCTAGCTACAGCTGGATCACTTTCCGTCCGGGTGAGAAGACCACTGACTATCAGTTGGAGCACAGATCTCTGTCGTCGGCGGATGTCCCGGGCCCTTGTCTTGGTTATGCAGTCTCCGTGGGACCAGATATCTATTTCATTGGTGGAATCTTAGTTCCCTCCACGAAGCTTTGGATCCTTGACACTCGATCTGGTCATTTACGGACGGCTCCAAGCATGAAAGTGGGTGGGTCGGCAGAGTACAAAGTAGCTGTGGGAGTGGTTGAGGGGAAGATATATGTAATTGGAGGAAGTGATGAAGAGAGCCAAGTGGAAGTGTTTGATCCAGAAACACAGACCTGGGACTTCGCTGGCGAGGAGAAGGTGAAATGTGAATCGGAGTTTAGTGTGTCTATGAAGCAAAAGGTTTATATGGTGGGCAGGGATGGGAGAGTCAGCACCTATAGTCCGAGAGAAGGTATAAAAAATGAAGCAACGGAGATGCTAAGTTATGTGAAGTTCTTGTGTGTGGTAAAGAATGTACTCTACGCTTGTTTTCAGTGGAGTGGGTTAATATGGTTTAACACAAAGCTCAAGGTTTGGACAAGAGTGGTTGATCGTGATGGCAAGGATGGGAAGTTAGAAATGTATTCATTTGCTGCTCAAAAAATGGAGGAATTCGAGGGAAAGATAGCGTTTTTTTGGCCACTACCTAATATTGATTGCACGAAGAGTGAACTTATCTGTAAACTGATCGCATTGGATAGGGTCGGAGAAAATATTCGTGGGAGGATTGAGTGGTCTGGTATTGTGGCCACCTTGCCGCGTAACATTCGTTTGAAGGATTGTTTAGTTGTTTCCGGTTGATGGGCTCATTTTTTATTTAACGTGCTATACTATTCTTCGTGCTCACAAGTCACAAGTTGTTATGTGAAATGCACAAGGAAGGCACATATGTTGAACTTTCCCATAGCCGAGACTGAGCAAATTATCATGTCTATTCATGTTTACAAATTTTATTTTATTTGTCTACATTACTATACATACATATCTATCTTCCTTAGTTTACTTGTTTAACACCGTCTGATTCTTATAAATAACAAACACGTCTGACAACATCGGTTGGTTGGTTTTCCGGCTACTGCACACGAAACAAATGCACACAATGTAATATCGTGCTTTTGTGAATAATATTTAGAGGGTGACTGATTTTTCCGCTACCACCCGCAAACGCAGCTTTTGCGGTTGGTAACGGTTGTCGGCAGTTTGCAACAATCACTTAAACCGCTTCAAACCGCTCCGAATCTCATAAATTCAAAAGCTGGCTCCAGCTAACGTTTGCGGTTGCGGGAGGGTAAATTTTTTTTTTTAAACAATATATATACAAAAGTAAAAATATTTAATAAAAAAATTAAAACTGAAATTATAAAAATATTAAAATATATCTATTATATTTTAATTAATATTATAGAATTTTATAATAAAAACAATTTCAATAAATTTTCAAAAATTAAAATTATAACTTTCTAAATATAAATTTTATATTTATTATAATTTTACGATTTTTGATATTTTTATAATTATATTAAATATAAATATTGTTAATTTATTATTTGACTGTTACCGTATTTGGTAGTTAACCAGTCATAAGCCCTGTTCTAAAACTCGCCCGCCTGGGCGAGTAAGCGGCCGAGAACGCGTTGTGCGGTGAGCTTCCGTGGCGAGTTGGACATGATCGGTGTCATTATCCGGCAACCCGAGTTTTGACCGCAGACACCGTAGTTTAATAGTAATCGGCGATTAATTATCTAAATCCGCGTAGTATAAATCGTTAAAACCACCAAAACCAAGTTGTGATTTTGATTTGTCAACTCCAATAAAGATCAAATCGAGACTAAATGATGCTGAATAGAGTCTAATCATTCGTAGAAGTGCAAGATATGGTGACAAGATAAAAGAATTGCAGGAATAGAAAATGTAAGGATATGAAGAAGATAATGATAATTACGTAAATGCCATTCTCTTAAAGAAAAAAAAAACAAAATGAGCTGTCGAACTTGAGACATATTGACTAAAAGCAATATTAATACCACCAGACCACATACAAAACTGAACGTTGTTACTCACAATTCATCTAATATATAAATTATATTTTTGTGATCAATTTGGTATTTATTCACAAATCTATAATTTTAGTACAAGGATATTTTATACATACACATGTATTACTCATTAATATATTGTATTATACATAAAAATTAGGTATTATACGTATAAAAGTACAAAAAATTCCTCCCCGCGTACTCCCCGATTTTTTTCCGCTTTTTCAATAAATCGCTAGGCCCATGTGTGCCGCACGCGTAGCGTCTAGCGAGTTTCCGAACAGGGGTCATAAGTCACTCGCAAACACACCAATTTTTAACAGCAGTACCAGTCGTACAAATCTCTTAAAACCGCTAGAAACCGCAACCGCCCGCATCCACAAACTTCTGCAACCACAACCGCTGCGTTTGAACCAGTTAGACCCTTAAACATATGTTTAAAAGAGCTGCAAAATGAGATGAGGAAAATGGGCCGAATTGCTTGCTAGCAGTCCTGAACTAATAACACGTGAGAAAATTCATATGTGAACTATAAGACACAGATGAAACCTATATAAATTCATAAAAAAAAAAAAAAAAAACAGAGAGAGTGTTATATAAGAAAAGAATATACATATATACAAAATCGCAAATAAACTAATTCATAAATTATATTAATTTTAAACAATTTTTTTTTCTTCGAGATAATGCAATTTTGTAATATAATAATGTACAACTAACCCAAAATATTAAATCATATCAATTTTTGTCTATAATCCAAAAAAAAAATCCACGCTTTCGATTATATAAGGATAAATTATATGAATGGAAAAAAGGAGTCTTGTATAGGTTTACAAAACCTAATTCATTGGAACATATATCTCGTGTAATACGAATTTACACTACAAGAAAACACAAAATTAGCAACGAAAAATAACAAAGAAAATGATTCTTCGTAAATGCACGTCTTATGTACGAGACCCTTGCAAGGAAAAAACAAATCAACGTAATTTCAACGACAATAAAGTTTCGTCGTAAACACGACGCAATTTAGCGTAGTTGTTACGACAAAAACATATTTCGTCGTAAAGTTGACGTAAATATAACAAGGAATTTACGACGAAATGTCTTACGAGCGTCAAAGTCTCGAGTGCACCAACTTTGTAGTTTTAAACACATTTTTTGTTTGGGCTACTTAACTATATTTCCTCACAAAGTCCTACCAAAATTTATCCCACCAGTTTCGAAAACTTCCTATAGTTTGATGTTTATTGTAACACTACTAGATATCAGATCCTATATAAATTACACATACAAAAAAAAAGATTAATTAGGCTAAAGTCACAAGTTAATTTGATGTTTATTGTAACACTACTAGATCAACTGTTACCTTTCATTTCACCCCTTGGGATGGACGATGACACCAGCATTGTATGCAAAGCCACAAATATCAATTTCATATAACCATTTGCCCACAAAGTCATTTAAGATGAAAACATAGAGATATGCAAACCCTCAAAGTACATGAAGACACCATCCTTTCGGCACCATGGCTTCCTCTGCCTAACGATGACAGCAAACTTCTAACGGAGATCAGGTTTACCCTTCTTGACTGTAGCCATAACCATGTCACCAACACATGCAGATGGCAAACGGTTAATACGACCCTTGATACCCTTTACGGAGATGATGTAAAGGTTCTTGGGTCCAGTGTTGTCAGCACAACAGTGGCTGCCACAGGAAGACCCAGTGACATCCTGAACTTGTTCCCAGAGGTTCCTACTCTTCCTATTAAACAACAAACATAGAAACAAATGGCAGATCAGTAACAGAACCGGCTATCTAGAATAATTTATTGTACAATATTATATACTGGTTAAACTTTATAGATTTGAATTGCATCTATTTAAAATATTAGACTAGATATATTGTATGTTGAAATAATATGTGTCTTTATATGTAATTCGATAAATATCACTAAAATATTGAAAAAAAAGTTAAAGCGGAAGGGAACACATATTATTTACTTCCAAAACAAAATCAATAATGTTCAAAAAGAAATATGATTAACCGTTTATATTTGTGTTTTTCCTTTTCTGTTAAAAGGTTTTCCTTATTTGTTACTAACTTATATCTACCAATATCAATCTTATTTAACTCCAAAAGTTGTGAATCTCACTTATGTTGAAAAGTTGTGTCATTTCTAAAAGATGTCAAAAATGTTGTGTGTTTTTTTAAAGTTCAATGTAGGAAGGTTGTGTATTTTCTAAATTGAAAACGTGTGTTCTTTCTAAAAAATATCAAAGAGGTTGTGTTTTTTTCTAAAAGTTCAATGTTGGAATGTTGTGTATTTTCTAAAATTCATATAAATATCTTTTAAAAAATGAAAAATTGTGACTATTCTCATAAGTATCTTTTGAAAATAACTACCTTTAAATTGGAAGAATGTGACGATTCAACTTGAATAGTGATTTTAAAAATCTATAAATAGTTCCTGACATGCATTTCTCAAAATATAATTTTCACTAATCGAGCTAATAAAATGGTGGAAAAAAAGGTTCTAAGCAGTTACTTGGTTACAAATTTTTAGAAGATATTTAAATGAAACGTTATAAACAAAAATAGTTGGAAGAGTTTTACGTGTTTGGATAGCTAAAATCCAAAAGAAATAATGAAATCATTAATCTCAATTTCCTTATACTAGATTAAAAGGTTGGTCTTTCATACATACAAATTTGTTTATATCTGTTTCATGTTATTGTTGTGTCCTTATTGTCATTGTTGCTATTGTAAAGCAAACCAACAATCCCACGAATAATATATCCCAATTTAGTTTATATAAATGTTTATGTATACTACCTTATTGTTTTATTTGATTTTGGTTGCAGAATGAACTACTTGTTGGTTCTATTAATAGTAAATATATTCAACAACTTGAAGAATGTTTTTGAAGGGGGAAACATTATATTAATCACTGATTTCTAAGTTTTTGAAAACAACAGATAATTATAAAATTTCTAGTCATGGTTTCAATTACATATGAATGATCCGTCAACAATTGAGATTATTAATGATGCCAAATTTTCAATTGAATTTGAGAAATTTAAAATTTTAAACTATAACTAATTTCAATTGTTAGCCAATTCAAATAAACAATTTAATGGTTGGTTCTTATACATAAACAACAAAATAGAAACATATATTATTTTTATGTAGAAATATTATTTAATGGTATATAGTTAATAGTTTATTTAGGATAAAACCAAACTGAATAAATCTTAAATTTTATTTTTATTTTATCATATTGTGGTGTATATATGATGGGATATATGATGAGAAATTTCAAATTTATGGATTGTATATATATATATTCAAAAGTCATCAAAATATAAATAATATATATGTCAAATATTGTATTTTCGTAAAGGATATGGTCAAATATTTTTTTGTTACTTTATTGGGCATTAAACACTAATACTCTAATAGTTATATATCCCCTATATATTATTTGAGAAACATTGCAATATTTTTTTGTAGCCACGTGTCATCACTATAATGATTCTTAGAATCCTTAGAGAATTGCTCCATCTAAATATATAATAAGTTTTTTTATTAAACTACAATAAATACATTATTAATGTATTTCATTATTTCCTTAAATAAAATTACGGAATTGCCTAATGTGGATAAAGTATATATGACAATTAGTGATTTTGAATAATAAAGATTTGATAAAAATAAGTGTGTATTATAATTATATTTGTTTAGTTTTAAGCTATTAAAATAAATTAAAAAAATCATAGTAACCATATAATAAAAATTAAAAAAAATATTTATATATTATATTTTGAATTTTTAAAAATGAGTATAAATTACTAAAACTGTTAAAAGTTTCACATTCAAATTTTGTGATCTATGATTTAAAACTTTTGTTATGACATGATAAAAATAATTCAAAAATAATATAAGTTGAAAGTCTCATTTAATAAGTATCAAAAATAAAAGATATATAAATATATATATCATTTTAAATTAAACTATATGCCATATAAAAATAAATAAATATCTTAATTTTGAAATTTACTTTAAACATTTTTTTGATAAAAATTTGAAAAATATTGACAATTTAATTTTTAAAAATATTATAAATTACTTAAACCATTAATCCCACAATGAAAAATTTGTTATGATCAATTTAGACTTTTTGCTATAACAGATACAAATGATAAAAAAAAATATGAGCAAAACGCATCATCTAATAAATATTAATATTAAAATATACCATATAAAAATTACTATCATTTAAATTTAATTATATATCATATCAAATAGAAAAAATATTTTTCGGTTTATATAATTTATTTATATGTTCGCACCAATTTAATTATATAAGTAGTAGATAATGACTTTTTAATTATTCAATATATATTTATTATTTCATAATATGTTATAAACATATAATATATAAAATAATTTATATATATAATGTTCATCTCGTCCAAGGCGCGGATCTTAACCTAGTCTATTCTATTAAAAGGGAAGCATTCTTGATAAATCTACTTATAAAGTTTGTTTGGACCTTTTATTTTTTTTTATTTTTTGGTCTTCCTTATATATTATATGTTATCCCTATTTAATCTCACTTTCTTATCAGCAAAATAAATGTTATTAATTGGGCTTTGAGTGTTTAACTTAAAAAAGATAATTTAACTGATACAACCCATTCAGAAAAAAAAATTATAAATCCAATTAACTTTTGTTACAGAAACAAAAATTAACCAAATTAACTTTAGACCCTTTTTTTACAAAATCTCAAATTATGAAGACCATTTTATACATAAATACATATAAATGTAACATTATTTAAATTGTATGGATTTCTAATAATAAAATATCTGTCACAAACTGATTTTCTTTTTGAAAAAATTGATAATAGTTTGATAGAAAATTAAAAAAAGAAAAAAAATAATACTTGATTCACTATTTTGGTAGATTGATAATTAATATATTTATAAATAAACTTAACAATATTTGTTAAAAGAAATTTCTTATACAAGTCAAATATATATTAATATATCAAAAATTTATAAAACAAAAAAAAAAAATTTTTTTCTCAGTGGGTTAATAACGGTCTTTTTGATTTTCAAATACTTTTACTATATTCATTTTATTATATTCTATTCCACTATATATGAGTTATTAGATCTTACGGTTCGACCACAAGTCTGATTTGGATATGAAAACTCAATGAAAACATTGTACCCGACAGAAATAATAATAATAAAACAGTTTTAAATATTTTAGATATCTAATAATAAAGATAAATTCATTTAATATTGAGTTTACGGTCACAAAAAAATACCCGCGCTTCTTAAACGCGGATCAAAATCTAGTCTATACTATTAAAAGAGAAGGAGTCTTAAAAATCTACTTAAAAAAGTTGTTGCACCCTTTCATTTTTAAACTAGCCTATTATAACTAACCAAATATTATAACTAAACTTTATTATAGCAACACAATTTATGGGACCCTTACTTAAATTAACTCGATCACTACTAATATGTTTTATTTCCCAATCGATCATTTATCTTAACTCAAGCAAAACACACATAGTTAAGCTACAACTCCCCTTAGCTACACGTATGAACCAAAAGAAGACAAAATACATACGTTAACCTTATTACTAATCAAAATTAAAATAACGATACGAGTATACAATAACATGTATTAATTTAACATAGGATATTATCTCTCATATCAATAGGTCTAACTCATTGTATGTTTCTAAACAAAAGAAATAATTTATCTACATTAAAATTGTAATAGTATTGATTATTACAAAACTTATAATTTGAAATGCATAACATAAATACAATGTGTTTAGTTTATATAACAAATCAAATATTTTATTCTTTTATATAAAATTATAAAGTATATGAGAAGTTTAATTTTTTTTTTAAAGTATTATAAGATTGTCTGGGTTTTTGCCGGATGTGCCGGTGTTGGTTCACAGGTTAATAACGGAGTTTTGGGTTTTATTAGATTTTTAATTAATAGGTTTTCAATACTACATGAAGAACATAAGTCAATCATAATTATATACGGCAACTGGGCTTTGTGGTACGACCGCGAGTCCATATTGAATATAAAAACATTGCTTATATATTATCTCATTTATAAACCATTTATGTACCTCTACTAAAAGAAGTTAAATCATTTGTAAAAATAAAATGCCTTCTTCGCACCATTTAAATGTATATACACTATTATTTCTCAGCATTCATGTTTCAGTTCAGTATTTTGATTTTTGTTGTATTTTGGTTTGGGATTTTGGTTTTGGTGTTTTGGTTCTAAAAATTTAGAAACTGTTTAATTATTTAAAAATTTTGTTTGGTTTCAGTTTGGTTATTTTGGTTCAGTAGCAAAGCTGAGAACTGGCAAATATGCAAAAAACAAAATTGGTCAAATTTAATTTCGGTTTGATTCTGGTTTTTCCGGTAACTACAGATTTATAGATAAACAAATATCAGATAATTTATGTCTTTCAGTTTAAATATCTTATAATTCAGATTGTTTGGATAAAAATATCAGATAATTCAAATATTTTTTAATTATTTTGAATAAAAATATATTCTGTAATTTGTTTGGGTAATTAGGTTTTTAAATAGTATTTTTAGGATATTCAGTTATTTAGAAATTGAATATGTTTAATAATAGTAATTATATAATTTATATTTTTAAATTCAGGTACCCATTAGGCTCCCAGTTCGGTTTCAATATTTTGGTCCCACAGATATATGATATGTTCGGTTATTTATGAAATTTCTTTTAATTTTGATTTTGATTTTTTCAGTTTAGTATGGTTCGGTTCGTAATTCCGGATAAATGTGTCCTCCAAACTTACACTATCTTATATATAAATTCATTAATAATAACATAATTTCGAAAACAAATCTGCGCTTTTTAAGCGCGGGTCAAAATCTAGTAAAAGATCATGTTAGTGAGTAAAATTAAAAAATGATATCTAGTCAAATCTTACGTATATATATACAAAATTATGGCATGTACTTTATTACTAACTGTCCGAGATTTTTATGTTCAACAAATTCAGCAACCAATTTTTAAGCTAAAGTTTGGTATATGGTATCGAGTACAGAAGCTACATTAATTTGAGCTAAGTAGTGAACTTGGGTTACACTATCAGAAATATTTTCAACATGATTTTGAATTTTGTTCAATGTAACAGTTCTTTTTAAAAAGCCATTGGAAGTGGAAATAACTCATACACAACTTTTTTCTGTCATTACCCTATAAATTCCACTCGCAGGTTCATTGATATATGGTATGATATGTTACCGATTAACCCGACTTGATTGGATAATCTTGAAATGCCTCGTAATTGGTTTTTTGGTCGAACCAATGGGAGTGCCGGTTTACTGGTTTAGTGTGCCTAGACTCGAATATGAGTTTTACGATAAGAAAATAAATTATATGATGGAAATATTATTTCATTGATGTCTTTATTACAGACGCTTCATAGATGATCATACATGAGGTCTAATTAATTTTTAGCATTATTGCAACAACAAAATCCCAGAACACAGTCCCCGTCCCCGAAATCAGATGACCTACAGTCAATACTGCATTCATACGGTCCATATGAACTCGTACATTTGTTAAAACATCAATATCTATTAAACTATATGTATATACACACATCAATATCTATCATCACTGAACATAAAACACACCCACGTCATGTATCTATTGTGAAATAATATTTTTGAAAAAAAAAACTAATCAACAGCAATATCTATTAAACTATATGTATATACCTGATCGTGAACCCAGAGCATTTTGGCTAGACATGGAAACAACCAATATAGCTACAAGAAAAAACATTGCTACGTTTTTTGTGAAACCCATTTTGTTTTTCTTGTTTTATTAGTATATTCAAGAAAATAAAATGTAATGTAATGTTACAGACTCCAATAAGTCTTATTTATAGAACTTGAAATATTTGTACCATTTTTCTATTCAATTCTTGCCATAACTAGAGTTCTTTCATATTTGTCAACAATGTTATATTTTGGGTTGACCATAAAAACATCTTCACAGCTATAGAATGGAGGATCTAACAATGAATTAATTATAAGAAAAAGTATGAAAAAGAAAGATATAATATCTCATTTGATATCATTAAAATTTCATGAGATATTCTATCTACAAATGACATATTATCATTGGTTTGACTTTGTATATAGTATATATAAAGTTAAGCGCTGTATTAAATATTTATAAAAAGTTGATTTTCAATGGATTTCCCTTACAATGAAGTTGTTCAGTACTAGTCTACTAGATGCAATACATGGAAAGTGAAAGGAAAGCATATTATGAACTTCCGAAACATTTTAAAATTGTTGGCAAAAAATATCAATTTTTGTATAATTATATATAACTATATTTTTTTGGTAAAGGCCTCTCTTTGTTTTGTCCTAATTATAGTTTTATCCTAATTATAGTTATAATTATATATAACTATATTTTTTTGGTAAAGGCCTCTCTTTGTTTTGTTAACTATAATTAGGATAAAACTAGTTTAATAAATATTTGATGTATATACATGACTTAGTGAAAAGTTATGGTTCGTATATATATAGTCAAAAATCAACAATGTGAATAATATATATGGTCAGATATTGTTTCGCTTTGGTTATAAATATGGTCAAATATTGTACTCTTACTGGATTGGAATAGTTATAAATATGTCTTTTTTATGTTTATCATATTTGCATATATATGATGGGATAATGATTGGTGCAAATTAGTGAATATAGTCAAAAGTATATATGGTCAAATATTTTTTTTGGTTTAAAAATATGGTCAAATATCTTTTTACTGTATTTAAATTAAAAAATTAATAGCTGTAAATGGACGCATTTTTAAATAAATATATGGCAGTGGAGAAAATTCGAAATAATATCTAGTCAAATGTTCTATAAATAGATACAAAATTGTGGCATATACTTTATTACTTATTGTCTGAAATTTTTGCATGTCAAATGTCAAATTGTGGCATATACTATCACCATACAAAAATTAGCAGAAACTACATTAAGTTGTATTTTTGGTTTAGCTAGGATTTTTTTTATTAAAATTTAATTAAAATTATACTGAGCGAGTCAAGTATTCAACATGGGTTATACTATCAGAAATATTATTTTCCTTGATTAACCGTTTTCTATTCGATTCTTTCCATAAAGAGTTCTAATTCGTATTTGTCAACAATGTTTATTTTGGGTTGACCATAAAGTACTAGATGCATCACTGGTAAGGGCAGGGAAGCACGTCACTAAACATTATAACACCAAATTGTCTTAAAGAAGTTTAAAACAACAACTTCTGATTTTAACTTGGTCCAAATAGCTAACAAACTTCTTCTCTTCAAAAACAGCTCCTATACAAACAACAACTTCTGATCTAATAACTTGGTCCTGATAGCTAACAAACTTTCTTCTCCTCAAAAACAGCCTCTTCCACCCATTTAAATAAGTGCTCCTATACAATTAACAATGAGAGATTGGTGAAGCTTAAGAGATTCAGACCAAATTTTGTTAACATATCATCACTTGCATCGGTTTTGGTCAGAGAAACTTTACCCCCATCTCTCTTACTCACGCACCTGAAGAACGGTGGACCAGGATTTTCTTGCGTCCTAGACATGTACATCTTCACAAGCTCACCACATACACTCTTGCTTGGAAATCCATGAGGTTTTGAAATTGATCCCACGGTAAAGGGGAAAATGAGCATTTTATTCTCTAACTATTTGAAATCAGCACATTTAATATCTAAGTATTGCTTGCACAAAATTATTCTCGAACTAATTGTTGACTGCGCAAAATTGGACATGAAATAGTCAACTGTTAAAGTATAAACGGAAAATTAACGGCTTCGGTCATATTTTTAAACTATTTCAAACCCAATTCTGCAAAGTCAACAATTAGTTTGGGAATAATTTTGCGTAAACAATATTTGAGTATTAAATGTGCCGATTTCAAATAGTTAGAGAACAAAAAACTATATTTTTATTATGAGTTTCTAAATTAAAATATCAATCAATTTCTTAAAAATCAAGTTAAAACGATTTGTGTAATATATAAATATTGCAACACATTTAGTACTCCATTGTCAGATATAACATTCTTGTAATTTATGATCATCGATATATCGTTTTGGATAATTGTTTTAGATAAATGTATATTGTACATAAGCCATATATCAATGCAAACTTTATTTAACGGTTTTAACTCTAGATTACGTAACTAAATATTACAAATATGTATCCAAAAATGAATATTAGAAGGATATATTGGGTTCATCACATTTGATAAATTTTATTAACTCGAACTTAAAAAAAATAATATATATTTCGATTGAAACTTATATAAATCATTATAAAATATATATCGATGATCTTACAAACTTATTAAAAAATAGTTTTTTATAATAATCTCTATATAGTAGTTTATTATGATCAGTATATATATTTTATTATGTGTATAAGCTTTTACAAATAAAACTATAGTAACATATAGATCATATATAATAAAAGCTTATACACATTGAAAAATTGTATGCGGGATAAATACAAATTTATATTCATCTTGATAAATTTTCTTAACTCAAATTTTAAGTAACTGATTGATATTTTGATTTAGAAACTCATAACAAAAATATATAGTTTTTTTATTCCCCAACTATTTGAAATCGACAGTTTTAATATCCAAGTATTGCTTGCGCAAATTATTCCCAAACTAATCGTTAAATGTGCAAAATTGGGTTTGAAACAGTGAACTGTACTTCAACGGTTGACTATTTTATGTCTAATTTTGTGCAGTCAACGACTAATTCGGGAATAATTTTGCGCAAGCAATACTTGGGTATTGAATGTGCTGATTTTAAATAGTTTAGGAATAAAATGCCTATTTTCCCCACGGTGAAGAGGATATTTTTTTCCTGGGAATTAGGTATTTGGAAAGTCGATAAAAAAAAAAGAGAAGACACAAGTTTATGTTTTTAATGATAGAGTAAAACGTATCGTTTCACTATTTAACAGAAGTTTATGCAAATTTAATGGTTGACTTTGGGATGATTAAAATTGCTGAATCAACATAAGTTTAGGATTATTTCGAGAAAATTATGAAAGTTTGAGAAAAATATTTGGCTTGTCTAAAAAATTGAGGGTTTTTAGCTTATTTTTGTTAGTTTGGGATTCAAATGGCGTTTTTCCCTATAAACACATAAATAATTAAAATTATATACTAAATGATAAAATCATTCGTAAAACATGTATTGACAATCCAAACAGTAGGCAAGTCATCTAGTAAATAAAACAACTTTGTTTGTAAAAATTACTAGATTCTTATGGAATTATTTTACAGAATTTATACTTGTCGATCTAAATATTTAAGGTTAACTAGTTCACTCTTGTATAAATATATATATATATATATATATAGTAGAATTTTTGCTCTTTTCCTTAAGCCACACCACCAAGTGGTTCAGCAAAAATTGACAACCCATCATATTTTTTAAAAACATTATAAAATCTCTAATATCTACTATTTTCTCATTAACTAGAGTCAATATATTAATGAAACATATAAATATAATAGCCCATAATCTATTAATTATTTATTGGATATTAACATCCTATTATTTATTCTATTAAAATAGAAGTCACAACCTCATTTTATATTGATTTTTATGTTAGACCATCCCTTAGAAAATTACTTAAATGAATGTTTCTATGCATAGTTGAATTATTTTAACTATTTTAAAAAATCAAATAGATTCTCATATTTTATCTGAATTACATCTTAATAAAATCTTTTGATATCTTTTTATTTATCGTTAAAGAAAACATTTTAAAATATTTAATTACTTATGTTTGAATTTAAAATATAAGTGTGTATATTTCTTTTTACTAAAATAAACATTTAAATATTTAATTAATTTCGTAATTATTAAAATATAAAAGGTATATCTCATTTTTACTAAAATAAACCTTTTTAGTATTGAATTAATTTTGTAATTATATTACACACATGTACAATTTTGTATTAAATTTGTGATATTAATTTAACATAATACATTTCAATTAAATCTTTCATCTCTAACAGTTAGGATTCGTTAATTTAGAATTTTATACCACACTAATGAAAATAATGCTATCAATATGAATGATCGGTCTACAAATGATATTTTAAAAGTGCATTCATTTTTTGTTATTAAATATAGTGGCCGGTTTAGTTTTATTTTTTTAATAATAGAAGGATATTGCTGTTTTTTACACAAATATAATCAATCTTATTTTTTTTAGTCCATATTCATATATTATTCATTAATGTAATTATTTTTGTTTCTTTTATTTTGTGCAATTTTGAATGTGCAATCGGTATTGTACCAATTTATGTCATTAACATAAATAACAATTGAATGACTGAAAAAATACATTTCATGTGAATACTTTTGTTTTCAGTGTAGTTATTAACAAATGTAATTGTAGATTTAAGTGTTAATTATATAACATGATGTATGATAGATGAAGAATTGCAAATAAAAATTTAACATTGTAAAGTTTTGGGGTAGAAAAGTCTAAATCACCAATAGACAACATAAGAAACCTAAATATAGATAATAAAGAAAAAAAAACAGGTTTAAAAGGACAAAAACAATGCATTAGAATTTCTGATTTAATAATTTAAATGAAGCGAACGTTTTATAAATTACACAAATATATTCGATTAACATATATGTATGACCTATAAAATACAAGTATAATCGTAAGAAAATTAATATCTAAGTTATATTAAATCGAACATAATTTTTCGTAAATATCACGTAATGTCAGGTTTTAGTTAATGTTCATATGGGAAATAGTAAAATTTATGGTGGGAATATTAGGTACGGTTTGGACGAATTCCTGGAAGTCTTCTAGAAGATTTCCTTGAAGTCGTCTAGACCCTAAATATAACCTCTAAACTAAATTAACTAACTAAATATTTCATAAAATTAAATTAAACGTAATAAGTGTTTACTATACACAGAAATAAACACATATAGGTAAAATTTTAATTTTTTTAAAAAAAAGCATTTAAGCTTTTCAAAATCTAACCCTAAGAATACATACAATACTACAACATATATTGCCAAACACTAGACAAAAAGATATCATGATTCACTACTTTCACTAATCTATGTTAAAAACAATTAAATTTTATCACATCTTAATTTATATCACTTAAAACTGGGAATAATTACATGATTTCAATTTTTCACTTATCAAAATATTTTTTTACAAATTTTATAAATTATTTTTAAGTTCAACTGTACCAGAAGACTTCCCAAGACGTCTTTCAGACGACTTACAATATCTCAGAAGACTCAGAAGACTTTCTGGGGCTATATTCGTAAAAATGAGTTATGGTTTTTTGTTTGGTCACAAGGGATTGGTTGTAATTTCACCAGTATTTTAGGTTAGTTTTGCAATTGATTCAAGTTTGAGTATAGTTTTTTTTAACGCTGATTTATTATCATGATATTACAATTATGAGAAATATTATATAGACGATCCGACAACCGACAATACTACCTGCCTTATAAGGATCTACGTCTAACTGCATCACTTGAGTCGTCCTACGGAGATCAAGTCTGACTGAGTTTGCTTGCACCAAGTTTGAGTATAGTTTTGCATTTAAAATCAAGTTTTGAGTCATATTTGGCAAATACCATATTTTAATAAGAGAAATATCACTATTAACTAGGTTAAGATCCGCGCCTTGCGCGGAATGAACATTATATATATAAATTATTTTATATATTATTTTATAACATATTATGAAATAATAAATATATATTGAATAATTAAAAAGTCATTATCTGCTACTTATATAATTATATTGGTGCTAACATATAAATAAATTTTATAAATCGAAAAAATATTTTTTCTATTTGATATGATATATAATTAAATTTAAATGATAGTAACATATATATGGTATGTTATAATATTAATATTTATTAGATGATGTTTTTTGCTCATATTTTGTTTATCATTTGTATATGTTATAACAAAAAGTCTAAATTAGTGATAACAAAATTTTCACTGTGGGATTAATGATTTAAGTAATTTATAATATTTTAAAAAATTAAGTTGTCAATATTTTTTCAAAATTTTAATCAAAAAAATATTCAAAGCAAATTTCAAAATTAAGATATTTATATATTTTTATATGGCATATAGTTTAATTTAAAATGATACATATATGTATATATCTTTTATTCTTGATGCTTATTAAATGAGACTTTCAACTTATATTATTTTTTAATTATTTGTATCATGTCATAACAAAAGTTTTAAATCATAGATCACAAAATTTGAATGTGAAACTTTTAATAGTTTTAGTAATTTATACTCATTTTTAAAAATTCAAAATATAATATATAAATAATTTTTTTAATTTTTATTATATGGTTACTATGATTGTTTAATTTATTTTAATAGCTTAAAATTAAACAAATATAATTATAATACACACTTATTTTTATCAAATTTTTATTATTCAAAATCATTAATTGTCATATATACTTTAGCCACATTAGGCAATTTCGTAATCTTATTTAAGGAAATAATGAAGTACATTAATAATGTATTTATTGTGGTTTAATAAAAAACTTATTATATATTTAGATGGACCAACTTATTTCTCTAACGATTCTAATAATCATTCTAGTGATGACACATGACTACAAAGAAATGTTACAATGCTTCTCAAATAATATATAGGGGATTTGAAACAATGAATTAAGTAGGGGTTATTGGTTGTCATATTTTAATGGATTTGAAAATCCGAACTAAATCTAGTGTTATTAGTTTTTTGATTTTCAAATCTGTATTAAAATCAGGTGTTATTGGTTTAGTGATTCAGAAATTCTATATTAAATCAAGTGTTATTCAATCGTCTGAATTTACTAATATATTTGATTTTATAATGGATCTGAATGATTTTGAAATTCTTATCCCGCATGCCGAGACGCTATGACCTAAACCTCTCTTTGGTCTCCAAAGCCCTAAGGTAGCTCGTGCGCTCGCCAGAACTCCACCGTTTGCGATCTTCGCTTAAGTCCGTCTATCTCTCTATGATCTATCTACATCAACGCGGGTTGGGACGGTCCCTTAGCTACTGGATCACTTTCCGTGCCGGTGAGAAGACCACCGACTATCAGTTGGCGCAGAGATCTCTGTCGTTGGCGGATGTCTTCCCGAGACCTTCTCTTGGTTCTGCAGTCTCTGTTGGATCAGAGATCTATTTCATTGGTGGAAGAAGCGTTCCGTCCACGCAGCTTTGGATCCTTGATACTCGATCTGGTCATTTAGGGACGGCTCCAAGCATGAAAGTGTGTCGGTCGGATGCCAAAGTAGCAGTGGGAGTGGTCGACAGGAAGATATACATAATTGGAGGAAGTAAAGAAGATAGCCAAGTGGAAGAGTTTGATCCAGAAACGCAAACCTGGGGCTTCGCAGGCGAGGAGAAATTGAAATGTGAATCCTGGTTTAGTGCGACTCTTGAGGAAAAGGTTTATATGGTGAACTGGGATGGGAGAGTCAGCGCTTATAGTCCGAGGGAAGGTATAAACAATGAAGCAACGGAGATACTAAGTGTAGGTGATAACGTGAAGTTCTTGTGTGTGGTAGAGAATGTGCTCTACGCTTGTTTTAAGTGGGGTGGGTTAATGTGGTTTAACACAAAGCTCAAGGTTTGGAGAAGAGTGGTTGACCCTGATGGGAAGGATGGCAAGTTAGAACTGTATTCATTTGCTGCTGTTAAAATGGTGGAATACGAAGGAACGATAGCGTTTTTCTGGCCACTACGTAATATTGATCCCAACAAGAAAGATCTTACGTTACGTGTAAATTGATCGCATTGGATAGGGTAGGAGAAGAAATCAGTGGGAGGATTGAGTGGTCTGGTATCGTGGCCACATTTCCCCATAACATTCTTTTGAAGGATTGTTTAGTTGTTTCCGGTTGATGGGCTCATAATATGATTTAACGTGTGCCTCAAAAGTCACAAGTTATTATATGTGAAATGAATAAAGGGAGGCACATATGTTGAACTTTCTGATAGGCCATACTCAGCAAATTATCATGTTTCTTATGTTTACTATATTTATTCTATTTGTCTACATTACTATACATATCTATCTTCCTTGACAAGATAGACGATGACTTAATTTTGTTGTATTAAATAATTTAGTTAAACCAAAACAAACAGTTTATTTGTTGTATTTGATCAACTGATTCTTATGAAACATTAACATGATAACTAAATAAATAATTTCATAATTGACTGATACCTGAAGCTTATTACAATTTGATTACAGGTGTATATAGAACGATCAGATTTTTAATTTTGTTTCTTTCATACAGAAGCTCATCGTCTATCTGCAAGCTGAGGCTTTATTGCTATATTCTGAGAAGAAGAGTTTTTATTCACAGAATCTTTGACCAAAACCTGACGATGTAAACATATCCACTATCACAGGTGGCTTGTGAGAAGATCCCTGCAATGAAGAAGAACCTTCTTGTCCCATCATCAATGGTCGGTAACTACGGCTCGATCCTATAGACATCGTCTCTTGATAGCATGAATCAGGTATGGAATTAACCCCTCCATTATATAATTCTTTGTTTCTATATGAAAAAAAAACATCTTACCGAAACAAAATATTTATATCATGTGACATTAGAAGAGAAATCAAATATTTCTTTGTATTGTATTGACTACTATTGGTTCAATATACCAAATATTTTATTTAGTCTTTAGTCATATATGATGATAGCATTACAGTATTGACTTTGACAACAAGAACTATGTGCTCTGTTTGTTTTTTCAGAAAGAAACCGTTGAATCTCCAGCCAATCTAACGTTGAGATGATGAATGATTTGTTGGTCGCTGTTAGATCCAATAACAAGCTTGTGGTGTCCAGGGATTAGTTTCCTTTTACCATCAGTATCCACAAGACTAAGTCCTTTGCATACATCAAACTCAACGGTAACTTTCTCTGTCATGCTTCTCCCAACTTCTACTCTCTCAAACCCTACCAGTTGCGTATGTGGCACGGTACCACCCACCAGAGACTTTGAAGACTCTGGTGGTATCCAGAACACGAGCACCACGTGGCTCCCGGACCTTGACCCATGGTTCTTGACTCCAATAACGATCCTAACCTTGAGATCTTGGCAATTAACCGTGGAGATATCGATAGGTGTTGTCTTGTTTAGTTTCAAGAATGGATTGGTTTTGATAGGTATGGTTGATGGGGCTGAGAGAACGAAGGTAGAGAAAGAAGAGTAACTTAGTCCATGTCCAAATTTGTAAATTGGTTTCCCTGTGTAGAATCTGTAAGATCTTCCAGGGAAGCCTGAAGTGGAGTTAGGTCTCATGTTCATGTCCGTCATAGCAACCTTTTCCGCAAACTCTTGTGAGTACCATGTCTCTGGTAGTCTCCCAGCTGATGCAAACAATATACACAAATAAGCAAGTAAACTGTATCTAGGGTTTAATTAGGGTTTAGGGGTTAAGAGCCTTACAAGGATTGTAGTCACCAAAGATGACTTGAGCTATAGCGTCTCCTCCAGCTTCACCAGGATAACCAACCCATAAAACCGCGCGAATCTTGCTCAGATTCTTGGCAAATGAGATATCAATAGGTCCAGCAGCCATTATGACCAATACAACAGTTTTCTTTGCAGCATTAGTCACATCTTTCACCAGCTTTTCTTGATAGCCAGGAAGGGTTAGGTTAACCCGGTCCAGACCCTCTGCTTCCACCGTCTGATCCAATCCAACCACCAAAACCGTCACATCAGCCTCTGATGCCGCTTTAACTGCTGCTGTGATCAGCGTTTGGTCACCGCACTTTACATCTTTACACCCCGGCTGGTAAACAACCCCTTTTGGTATGTACTTTTGCATCCCTTGTAACGGGCTTGTGTACTTACAAGGCACACCTGCGTAGTTACTAATCATTACCTTTGTAGCATTTGCGTTTGGCCCTATGATAGCTAGTTTCTTAACTGCGGTTTTCGATAAGGGAAGGTCTCCTCTGTTCTCAAGCATCACAATCCCTTGCTTTGCGGCTTCTAACGCAAGCATCTGATGGTCGTTGCTGCAAACATCAGACGGTCCAAGATGGCCAAATGGAAGCGATTTAGGATCGCCATCGAAGAATCCGAGCCTCATGAGAACAACGTAGTTGTAAATCAGCGCTTCATCAACCTCTGATCCGTTCAGTTTCTTTTGGTTCACTGCATTCTCTGTGTACTTACCTAGAAAATCTCCACAGTTCATGTTTAAACCTGTTTCAAAACAAGAAAACACATTTTACATCTCAAAGATGATACGTATACTAACTTATATATCTTAAGTATTAACTCCAAATTTTTGGGGGACTCAAAGCCAATGTTTCACTTGGCTATGCTCAAAACCAATGTAATGGTTATTTGTTAGAATCATCTAAAGAACTTTGCCTGCTTTGAGAGCGAGAGCAACAGCGTCTTCACGTGTCTTAGTGTAATGAATAGAGTCGAAATAGACCTCGATGGAATCACAGTCCGAAACTATGTACCTGCCACCAAGAAAGTTTCTAATAACTTGATCTATGATCTCAAACTGGTTCTTGTTAAATAGTAATAAACAAAGACTGACCCATCAAGACGCCATTGGCCACGGATAACGCCACGAAGGAGATTAGGATCAGCACAAGTTGGGATGCCATTAACCCTATTGTAAGAACACATCACACTACTCACATCTCCTTCTTCTACACAGCTCTTGAATGGTGGCTGATACGTGTCTTCCAAGTCTTGCTTCGTCACCTTGGCGTCAAAGTGGAATCTATCGATGCCTTTCCAGTTATCAAGGTCGTAAGCAGTGTAATGCTTGCAGCAGCTCGACACTTTAAGCCGCCGTGATTTTCCTCCGGCGTCGTGAACGTCTTGTAAACCCTTAACGTAGTTCACGGCGTATTTGGAAACAACGAGAGGATCTTCACCTGGCGTCTCTTGGCCACGACCCCACCTTGGATCTCTGAAGACGTTAATGTTTGGACTCCAATACGTGAGACCAGCGAGTCCAACGTTGTGCATGGCTCGAGCCTCCGTCGAAACCACTTCTCCCATTTTTAGCCATAACGATGTGTTAAAGCTCGCCGCAGTTAATATCACGGCCGGGAAACTCGTAGCTCCAGGCACCGTCCCATTGAACCGCACCTTAAAAAGAAACAACTCAAAACACATAAGCGTTTCATTACAAAACAAGTCATGAACTACTAGGGTGGTCTTGCAACTGAAACGGTCGAAAAAACCAAGACTCTAAAAACTCTTTATTTTTTTTTTAAATGTATAGATTTGAATTTTAAAAAATTAATTACATTTTTAAGTTTAAGATCTATAATTTCAAAAAAAAATAAACATTTACAAATTGGGCTATTAATTTTCAAAATAATTAAATATACAGTTTTTATAACAGGATATTAAAAAATATTTTGAGATGACTGTGAACTATGTAACTTTTTTACCCCTGGTCCAACGTTGGAGACGCCATGAAGAGCTTCCGACCACCACTCATACGGAGGAACACCGAGCCTTGGAACTCCGGTGGCTTTGTTAACCAGTTGCTGGACTTTTTCCGTAAGTGAGAGACGTGAGACCAAATCTTTGGCACGTGCCTCGTACGACAAGGAGGCCTTACAGAAAGTGTACTTAGCCGTGGCGGGATCATTTCTGTCACACGCAAAATTCTTCTGAGACTCGCATAGTGATGAAACTAGAGCTGCTATTAGCAGAGAGACGCTCACAAATCTTCTTACACTCATCTTTCTTTGTTTTTGCGCTCTTATGGACGAGAAGACAGTGCATGGGGTTGTTTTTATAGGCGGGAAAGAGTTGTTTATTTATTTACCATTAAGCCATTTGATTCTAAAACTTATTGATGACATGAGTTGGTGGGTATTTTAACTGTGAAGTTAAATGTCCATGTGCTAAAGTTTATAAGGACCATCTCTTTTTTACTTGCGTCCATATAAGAGTGAGCCAAGTGTTTTCCACCGAATAATTAGAACAAGATGTGAAGTTTAAGAAAAGGGTTTTGAAAAAAAGAGTGACTTCGACGATAATACAAACCATTTATCTTTGTCTCTTCAGATGTCTGTTTCATGTGTATTATATGGTCCTAAAGTTAGAGATGCAGATCTTCGATGTTGGTTCACGACTAGCTGACTGCAAGCACCGCTAATATCCTGAACTATTCCCCGCGAATCGTGGTTCGGATTTGCAGGTTTCCCTCAGAATAGTGGACCCAGTTGGGTTGAATGGAATCAAATTTATCACTTGTTTTGATAAAACGGCACATGTGTTTTTCCATCAGATAGTTTCAGAAACTTTTCGACCATTACTAAGAATTTTGTAGATTTTATCACTTGAAATGTAGCCATTCGCCGAGTTGATGGGGGTTCTTCTCTTGATCTTTTACCGGTTTATCAATGTTTTGCATACCATTTTTTCGTCTTAGTCAAAACTCTTCGTCTTTGTTTTGAACTCTCGACTTTGTGTTTTATTTCTGCAAACCCTAACCATTAAAATGCATCTTTCAGGTTATATTCGATATGCTGGTTGTGTTTGGACCTGAAAGATAAGAGATAAGTTGACGTTGATGACAAAATTGGAAGATTGTAAGCGATCAAGAAAATTGAGGCGCACAATAAAAGATAATTTGCTATGCGATGCAAGTCAGTAAAGAAGATTGACATTTCTAAGTAGTGATATGACACTGAAGAAAAAGGAAAATGTATATTCGAAGAATTGAAAGTATCCCTTCCCTTTCTTATTAATCAAGAAGCATTTTTAATGAGTAACCTTGATTTAGTAAATTAATAACAAATTTGCCGTTTTGCATACGTGGCAACACCACAGCTCTCCTCAACAATCTTAATTAAAACACCTTTAATTACTAGAGAATTTACAACAATTGCCATTGAGACTCATAATTACATATTTTTGTTAATATGTTATAAACTTATAACATAAGATCGTTCATCATTCTTTTGAAAACATGATCGCAAAACAATGTGCACAAGTCTTCTCTATCTGTTTATGTGCACAAGTCTTCGCTATCAACTTTTCACACGAGGTTGTCATTTAGTGGAGAAGAAAAAATAAAAATTTCACTCTTAATTATTTCCTGGAAAAAGTAGATTTTCTATGTTTCTTCTCGATCCAAGAACTAATGTTTATGTCTCACGGCGGATTGATGTTGCTGTTCATTGTCGTCTTTAGAAACCCAGGTTTGATTTTCCTCAATCCTCAAGCAATTCTGGAAACTTTGAGCTTCATGAATCAGAGAAAATTAGGTGTATGAACTAAGGGACCTTGAGTATGTCAATTAATCTCCTACGTAAGTGTTCATTATTCAAAGCCTGAGTTTAATTTCGAAACTTTTCCTCTTCAATGTGCTAATTTCAGTTTCTGAGATTCGATTTGCAGATAAAAAAAGCAAAAGAGAATATGTAATGATGTTTAATCAGCAAGGAAGAAGAAGATCACGTGCTACTAAAAACTTTTTTCAGTTTTTTTCTATAAACCCAACTGACCAATTGTTAGCGGCCCAATTAAATAATTAAACTGTCCCAATAGTTTTTCATACATTTATATTATTTGCATGTATTATTCTTATAATGGAATATTATATCATTTAAATTACAGTAAAATTTGTTCAATAGTTTTATTTTTGATCTTTTATTTATAAATATATGAAAATACATCAATTCATCCATAAATTATTGTCTGAAAACTCTTTAATTTATTTCTGATTATTTCGTAACTCGCTAGGCGTGGATCTACCATATAATTCACACCTAGCGCTATTTCGAATACAATGTAAATATTTTACCCATAACTATAATATTATATTCACTGGTTTTTATTTTAAGGAGTATGAGATATGATTTAGTTTATTAGGAGAAAATAATGTCAAAGAAAATCAAATATTACCTTAACTGATTTTGAATATTGTTTGGAGAAGCTATTAGTTCAAACTTCTAACAATCTCAGTGCACTCATACTTTTGCTCTTCTGTTACGTTTCATTGAAAGAAATCAGTTCTGCTTCGAGATCACGATGTTTTGAAATCGTCTATTATTGCAAATCACTGATGTCAAACCCCTGTAAGAAGAGAAAATGACAAGGAAAACAATAACTCAAAAAGAGAACACCAAGATTGAAACTACAGATTACAACTATTCTATATGGATCACGAAGTGAAGCGAAGGACATGCACAGATAATTTAAAACATAAATAGGTTGGATAGGAATCTGAATTGGATAAAAATCTCAGAAGAAAAGATAGAAAGAAAAAATTATTGGTTGGATAAGAATCTCGAGAATTTGTCTAAAGGGAGCATATTTCGTGTAGCCGAAGAAACTTTAACCCTTTTCAGCTCAATATTGAAGATGAAACAAGTTTGTTGATACTGTCGACAAATGAGTTAGATAAAATAGAATCACTTTTTATTTATTTTTGACATAGATAAGACCAAACCATTAGTTTTTCAGCTTATCATCTTATTATTTCTTTTGAACCTAATTAATTTTGCACAAATCATGGTCTATATCAATGTATAGTCCCACAATGTGATACTAAAATATAATTCATAACCCAAAACTTCCGAAAATGTGTGACAAATTTAATTATATACTTAGAAGTCTCATCCTGCGCAAGGCGCAGGTCTTTACCTAGTTTTAGTATATATTATTGAAGCACACCTAATGGAGATACGCTTAACTATTTTAGAGATCAAAAGTATGAGATAAAAAAACACGAGTTCAGGTTTTTGGTGAATGTAATTTCTTGTGAAAAAAACAATTGATGTTCTACAAAATTATTTTGGGTATATAGAATTTTTTTTTTAATTAACCATCCAGCGATCAAGTTCAACCGACTATTTTGTGGGTTCTAGGAACTGTAGAGTTATTCCTCAAGTGCCACTAGTCCAAGGCATCTTGGTTAGGTATGTAGAAATTAGTAAGTAGTTCAAGTGATTTCTAATAAAATGTATTTGTTGAAGAAATTTTTTTATATCTGTGATATTTCGTATTATCCATCCATGTTCTATATTTTTTACTTACAATCAAACGAACTTAGAAGATGCACTATAAATTATAAAAACCACAATTTAAGCCATGAAAGCCCTGCAAAATGAAGGGGTTTATTGGGTGAGGTTTAGCTGAACGGATATTACTACAAATTTCAAAAAAAAAAAATTCAGGGTCGCTTTCTCAGTAAAATTTTCAACTCGCCAGTTAAAAGTCGTCTCACCGTAAACTGTGAAAAGCAAAAAAAACAAACTCTTCACCGCGGTTCGGTTTTGTGGAAACGCTACAACCGGTTTTATGTTGGGGGAAAACTACAAAACCGGTTTCTTCAACCGATTCTAACCGGTTTGGCTGACGAGCCGATTATTAATTAATTCCCAATTTCAGAATCATCGCCATCGGAACTTCACAGTGATCATCACAATCATCGTAACGCCGCCATGAGAGGAGGCCCTAGGCCGGAAGATTTCGAAACGAACCCATCCACGCCGATCACCGGCCAACCGACGCCGACGTACCCCGCCGGCGCCCGGAAGAAAGGCGTGGGCGTGAGGACATGGCTGGTGCTCTGCTCGAGAGGCCAGGCGCAGACGACGGAAGTCGGAAAACACGCCATCATGCGGCGAACGGGGCTACCGGCGCGAGATCTTCGGATCCTCGATCCGCTCCTCTCGTATCCGTCGACTGTGCTGGGTAGAGAGAGGGCGATTGTGATCAATCTGGAGCATATCAAGGCGATCATCACGGCTCAGGAGGTTTTGCTGCTTAATTCGAAGGATCCTTCTGTGGCGCCGTTTATCGATGAGTTGCAGAGGAGGATTCTCTGTCACTATCGTGCTACTAAGCCTAAGGTAGTTGTAGAAATTAGGGTTTGGTAACTTATGCCTAATGATTGTATTGTATGCGTTGTGCTGTAGTATGTTCAAGAAGTTGTTAAGCTGTAGTATGCAAATGCAATGGTGATGTTATATTGAAGATGATGATGATTGTTAAGTTATAGATAGTAACTATTCTCTGGTTTCTTTGTATTGCGTTTTGTGAAGGAGGAAGAGAACTATGAGGGAGAGATGGATCAAGCGCAAGGAGGAGGGGATGGGACGCCGTTATTATTTGGGGATGAAGCCAAGAAGGATGCGAAGCAAAGCCTTGAGAATCAAGATGGATCCAAGGTTCTTCCTTTTGAGTTTGTTGCTCTGGAAGCTTGTCTTGAAGCTGCATCCAGCAGTTTGGAAAGTGAGGTATATATATGCTCTTATGGTTACGGCTCTAGTACACCTTATACTGTGTGGTATTTGCATTGATTCTTCTCTAATTGTAGGCCGTAAGATTGGAGTTGGAGGCTCATCCAGCCTTGGATAAGCTTACTTCGAAGATCAGTACCCTTAACTTGGAGCGTGTTCGACAGATTAAGAGCAGGCTTGTTGCCATAACTGGACGTGTTCAGAAGGTGTTATAATTCAGACTTTTCGTACTCCTTTGATCTTATGATTAATACAATTCAAATATAAATAAACCCTTCCTTCTCTTCACTTGATCTTAGGTTAGGGACGAACTAGAACATCTGCTAGATGATGATGAAGATATGGCTGAGATGTATCTTACAGAGAAGTTAGCTCAGAAACTTGAGAATTCATCAGCTTCCTCTATGAATGAGAGCGATACAGTCGAGGTTGATCTTCCTGAGGGAGATGAGGATGACAGGCATGCACCAGACTTTCTAAACTTACTACCTTTGATTTGTTCTGATGTAAGTTTAACATCTTCCTTGTTACCATAACCTGCCAGGCTTCCTGCGGAATCTGCTTCGGAGTCTAACAGAGATGAAAGCTACCTTCGAGCAAATGAGGACGCCCACGATCTTCTTATGAGTACTCATAGCGCACTAAGCAGAAACAGCCGTGGGACTCATACTAGCTCAACCAGGAGTGCCATGACCAACAAGTTCGATGTGGAAGAGCTTGAGATGCTTCTGGAAGCATATTTCGTGCAGATCGATGGTACACTGAACAAACTATCAACAGTAAGTAAAACACAGTTGCTTTAGTACTTATAGACATACTCTTGTCAGGTGATAATTGTGCGGTTGTGTTGTTTGAATGGGGGAAAAAAAATAGCTAAGGGAGTACGTGGATGATACAGAGGACTACATCAACATAATGCTAGATGACAAACAGAATCATCTGCTGCAAATGGGTGTGATGCTAACGACAGCTACTCTGGTGATGAGTGCATTTATCGCTGTAGCTGGAGTGTTCGGGATGAACATTACCATAGAGCTGTTCAAGGATGAGAAAGCTGGTCCCACGAGATTTGCGTGGACTGTGATTGGAGGTTTTATCGGGAGTATATTCCTCTATGTTGGTGCCATCGGGTGGTGGAAGCAGAAACGCTTGCTTGAATGACTCCAACCAAGCAAGCATATTGGGAAGAATGATGTCTCTTACCAAAATATTTGTACACTAACGAGATTTTATGGGTGGGGGGGGGGGTTTTTAATTTTCTATTACTGAGAATAATGTCCCTTACTATATTTGCATAGTTAAATTATAAAACAGAGCAAATTGGAAATTACACTACATGATTTTCTTCTTTGCAAGATTTTGAAAATGCATGTAAGTTTAATTTTGGGGTAGTGTATAAATGAATCCTTGGTTGTGAAATAGCTAAAATGTAAACGTAAATGGAACTACGTTTCTTCATCCCGTCCCTCTTACCTGAATCAAATCTTTCAGAGGGAGGATGATTATCTTTTTTGGTGTAAAATAAAGTTTCGCTATGGCGATTTTAACCCGATTACTTTTTTGTTTGACGAATTTTGAAGTGTTCTTTCAACCAAATCCGAGTTGTTCATCAAGTTTCTCTAGTTTTTATTTCGGTTTTGTGTTGAAATAATAAAGATCCCGATTTTGTAATCGGGTTTTCATATCTGTTCTCTTTCGCGAGCTTAATCAAACCCTGATTTGCTAATGTTTGGTTCTCTTCTTTTAAAGATATGATCTGATTCCTTTTCTTCTTCGAAATCAGTCTTACCCAATTAAGTTTTAGCCGTAAAGGCGTATGGGTTAAGCTTTTGAGAGGAATGGATGATGATGTGAGATAGGATATCCGAGTGTAAGTCCCAAACTAGTAACCTTACTTGCAGGTTAGAAGGAAGGGGATGCACAGATCTAAGAGATGATCACGTAGGAGGAAGGATCAACTCAGAGAATCTGAGATCGTTTGGTGATAGTTGCGTTGCTTGCACAGAAAGTAATAAGAGGAAGGGATAATTGTAAAACTTGATTCTTATTATTAAAAGTCGTAGAGGCAAAGCCATATATAGAACATAGAAATCCTAAACATAAAACACTTTAGATGATTATCCTAACAAGTTGATAATTATCCATCTTAAGAAATATAAATAAAACCAATAGGAAAATATAAACCGGGTTAGAATCGGTTTGACTCATTGTGACTTTGTCCTGTCACATGATGAGGTTATTGTCGGTTCAAAAGAGATTCAGTAGAGATTGGCGCTCTGATAGAGCGGTCCAATAAAGGATCTTCTTTTGGATTATTGAATATGTGCGTTAACATCTGGAGAAGTTAGGGTTTCAAGTGTTAGTGACGGCGAGATGCGGAGGAGGCTATGGTAGCGGGTACAGGTCATAGGAAGAGGCTCGGCAGTAGCGGAGGAGATTGAAGAAGCGACATCAGATTTCTGTCGGTGACGATTCACGGTGACTTTAGTAGGGGTCTCATGCATGATGAACACGTGTACATCACGTGTCTCGTGAAGCTGAAGATGCCGATGGATGGGATGACTAATCTTATCGCTTTCTCTAATCTTTCTCTTGTTCATGTAATTATATGGGCCTTAAAGTTTGGGCTTAAAATATTGTAAAACCTGTTACCAGTTATAATGGCCAATAGACCTTGATTAATGATATCACAGTTGACAAAAAAAAATGGAACTACTTTTGAACTTTGAATGTCATCTCATGGTATTAATCAATCAAAATCTCTAAAATTTAACAACTTTCACCTAAATTCCACGAAATCTTAAATTCTCAAAAATCTCTCAAACACCAAGTCCAATAATCCCCAGTCCCCACCCTAGTGAATTTAGAATTGGAAACTACTGGGGGTTTCAGGAAACTTGGTAACTTAAAGGGGCTTTTTTGATGTTTGAAGAAAAACAAGGGGGTAAAATGAAAGATTGAGGAGATGGAGAGTATAAGCCCTAAAACAATCTCGGTCCCTCTTTTGATTTTGAGTTTGTTGAGAAGAGAAACATGTCATCAAGGCGAGAGAGCAGAGATTCAGACTCCAAACGAGATCGTTCTAGATTCGATCGCGAATCCAGGTCTGCCTCTTCACTCTTCTACTCTTTATCTCCCTCGTTTTGTGGGTATGGTTATTGTTTAGCTTTGAAGTACAAATCTCGTGTTGTTTAATGTTGGGAGTGATGGTTTTGTATTACGCTTCAAAATTGACTAAAATTGCAGACTATGAACAAGAGAAACTAAAAGTTCCACTCTTTTCTTTTTCTAAACTCAAATAGTTGAGTTTGGTCACATTTTTTTGAGAAACTTAATCATTCTTACTAGAGCTTATAATCCCTTTCCCTTCTTCTTCTAGCAATATTATTATTATTACTAGTTTCACAAACGATCGTTTATGTTTTGTTCTTTAGCCCTAAGAGGTCCAGGAGAGATGGGAAACCTGAAGAAGAAGAAGAAGGTGTTCTTCTGAGTAAGAAGGATTTGGATGTTAGAGATGGTGGTACTGAGACAGATAAGAAACCACGCCAGTCTATGAGAGATGCTGCTCCACTGGAGCCTGATACTCATGGTTTGAGAAAAGACGGTGAAAAGAAGCTCTCTGACACGACCAAACAAGCTCCCCATCTGTCTGAAGAGCTTCGTTCTAGACCATACCATCAGGTTTCAGAAGCTCTATTTATCGTCTTCCATTTGATAGTAATTACTATTAATCAAGTATATGGAATCTTTGTGAGTCCGCATTGTTGCCAATTGAAAAGGCTAAAACTTTTGATATGAATTTGCCTTCAAATGCTCAGATAAATGTTATCTTTGGCTTGCCTGTTCGTGTCTTATAACAGCATGATGATCGTCGTACTAATGGGAGAGATGACAGAAGACCAACTTCTGGTAATTTTCCTCAGAATAACTCTTTTTGTTCCTATTCTCCATTCAGATGTATGTGCATATTTGTCTTTAGCTATAGAGTTGGCAAGTCTTATGAGCATTTTACCTTCTTTCTCTGTTTGAAGAGAGAGGGTCGTGGAGAGGTTCGAGAGATCAGAGCAATCGAAGAGCTGGAGATGATCGTAGAGACCAAGACAAAAGCACCTGGCGACACGACAGGTTCCATGAGAGTGACGACACCAAAGGAGGAGCACTCTCCAGGAAACGCCCTGCCTTCAGGGAGAATAAGATTCCAGAGGAGTCTAGGAACGACACAGACAGAACAAGAACTGAGGAGGCAAAAGACGCAAACCTAAACAGTCGCAGACAGAACGAGAGAAACTGGAGGAGCAACAATGAGAGACCAGCAGCGGGAAGAGACAGGGTGTGGAACAGAGATGATGGAAGCAGACAGAGTTACCGAACCGATAGAGAGGGATTCAACAGAAACGGACGAAGTGGGTTTAATGGAGGCTGGGCAAAGGCTGAGAAGAAATGGGACCATGACTTGTACGAGGAGGCGAACAAGAGTCCTGCTAGAGCCAACGAGGAAGAG
The DNA here is from genome assembly GCF_020379485.1 of Brassica napus. NCBI lineage: Eukaryota > Viridiplantae > Streptophyta > Magnoliopsida > Brassicales > Brassicaceae > Brassica > Brassica napus. Next base: position 21,227,717 of record NC_063438.1, on the reverse strand, counting down.
CAGATTGCAAAGGTCGAAGCTTTGTTGTCTTCTTCTTAAAGCTTTATATGTTTATGTTTCTTGGTGTGGATTTGCGTCTAAACTTGTTAATGTCTTAGTTTTTTGCAAGTGTAGAAGATAATGTCTTGAGTTTATATAATGAAAACTCTCTTCTATTTTCCAGCAAAGCCGGTATTAAACACTGTAAACCGGATTATTCTTGGATTCAACAAGTAAGACTGACTCAAGAATCTACACCAACCAAATCACTTCTTCACTATTTGTTTTTATTCTATCAATCATGAATGAATCTCATCTTATACGTTTCTATATTATTTTTCTTCTATTTGTTTCCAGAAACTATATGTATATATATACTTGATATCCTGAATACAAATCTCCCTGAATCACAGAACGAAGAAACAGAAACGGTATGCAAAAAGAAAAACTGAGAAGGAAAAAAAAGGTTGTTATCATCAAAGAGCTCGTTGGCCAGGACGATCAGCAACCTTCAAAGTCTTATTGATGAGATCTCTGGTCTTCTTACGACGGATCTCGACCCTGACGCTGCTGCTTTTATCCATTTTTATGTATGATTTCTTTTTCTTCTTCTTTAGCAAGTTCACCTTTGACTTTATCGTCTCCACCAAGCTCTCCAAGTGTAATCCCATCATCACTACTTCCTCTTCTCGATTCTTTCTGTTTCACTAAGATTGGAGATTTTATAGTTGCAGCTCCTCAAGACATATTCCTGCGTTTTTTTTTTTTACTGTAGAAAACAAACGTTACGCTGCTACTTGGAGTTCTTTACCCTCGAGACTTGTTTTGGTATTTATGGAACATAACGTGGGAAACAGGGCTTTGAGGTTGAGATATTTTCGAGATTTGCCACTTGCTTGTCCTTATTTGACTTTTTTAACATTTGATTAGTCAGCTACGATTTGTTATCACAATATCACATTGGCGTTTTGTCAACAACCACATTTACAATCTATATAATAATACATTTACACACGCAACAAAAAAGAATATCTTATCATTTTTTCTTCTTCGTCTGTGTTCACATGGGATAATAAAATTGTGATACAACGAGATGCTGCATGCATTTAGTGCATGAGAGTTTTCTTGTCTTTATCCAGACGTATATAATAATACGGTTTATACCTTATCTCTATGAAACGGTTAGAAAACATGCGAAGATAATAAAGAATAAAACTAGGAAAGACGAATTAAAGTATATATATATTCATGGAAGAGAAGACCCTAACCAAGTAACCATCAATGGTCACTAAAATAATAAGAGTCCCAAATAATAATCAGTTTTTCTTTTAATGGTCACATCAAATGACCAAATATCTCAAATACAGCTTTGAAAATAACATCATGCATTGAACCTGAGTCACGTTATGCTAGCTCGCAGGGGTTGTTGTTATTACATATGGTAGCTTATTCCTTAACATCATGCATTAAATTTCTCTGCAATATTTTTCTGAGCTGAGCGCCTAGTCAGCTCTTCAACAGGATCATCATTGTCAGAGTGAGATCAAACACAAGCTCCTGCTATCAGATATGAAACTTTGGTGTGGACATTCTATCAGATATGAAACTTCTTCTGTCTAAATGACCATGACTGATGTCTTTGATATGGAACGATCATCCCATTTATCTTTATATTTGCCGAGATATGTAGTTCAATAAAGTAAAAACAAAAGAACCCATTTAACAGAGATGTCATAGAACCGTGATAATTGGGAAAGCTTTATAAAAAATTGAACTATTTTTTTTTCATGAAGTGATATTGTGAGAGGAGCCAGAAATACCTTTGACGCCTCATCATGTTAACCCATTCTCATGATATCTTCAAGCAGGAATTTAGCAGGATCCACCTCTTTTCAGCTTTCCCCAACTTTGAGGTTTCTTTTTCCATCTGCAGAACATTAAACCTTAGTTAGCATTAACCCAAACCACAGTTGGAAAACCCACAAAAGAACAAACCTTTTGTATATGAAGATCTTTTGTCCTGACCTTCATTACACAATCTCAGTTTGATGCAGGGTCAAATTTTATACGCTATGTCAATCCATCTGTGAATATACATCAATAGTGAAGCTATTAACACAATCAGTAAAAATATATAATGGTCCCTTAACACCCTTGTCGTTGACAGGAGCGAAGCTAGGATTTATTATGACTGGGTGCAAAATAACAAATAAAGTAGTGTAGGGGGAATAGAACTCAGGTACGTTGAAAACTATGGGTGCATCATTACCAAATTAATCACTTACCTCCTACTTGTCCAAAGTAAAATGTTAAATATTTTAAATAGAGTGGGTGCACGTGCACCCTTAGTCATCAACCTAGCTTCGCTCCTGGTACTCGTTGAGCATTGCAGTCTCTATAACTGCTTGCTTCTGTTCAATCCTTCGAGAATACCCCTAACAGCTTAACCACCTTGGAGAGTTTATCATTGTAGTTATGAATATCAGAGACCCGTCGTTTTGCATGATTGCATCATGATTCTATCTGCAGGAATCTTATGATTCATATACATAGTGTGAATGTTGACTCAAATCACGTACAAGCAAGCTGGACCTTGGTCAATGGGCCTGCAAGGAAAATGGAGATTGGGTTTATACACATATGAAACCCATCACGTTTTGTCATTAAACGTGAAGTGCACAAAGATTATGACAGAGATGCTTAGTATAAATAGAATCTTACCCTAAGCATTAATACCCTAACAGTAATCTCTTGTATCAAAAAAATGTAAGACCATGTCCATTGCAGGGTTCTGACCTAGTATCCAAAAAAAAAAATTAATATTAAAAAATAAAAAGAAGAGGAAAGAGAGAAAGAGAGGTCCTAAACAAGCCCTTTTTAACACCGGTCATAAACATTAATTCATCATGTGTTTCTTTTCTAGTGGTCTTAATTTCTATTTTGAATTAAAAGTTATATATTTCTTACATATGCAACGAAAAAATGATAAATTTATGATCTAGAACCTGTAAATGGATATCTTACCGATGGGGCTGCCCTAAGAGATACATTCTCAAAGCTTGTACTTTTCTCAGTTTATAGTGAAGCTTGAGGAACAAGAGTTCCCTCCCCAGAAGTAACGGTTAGAGGCCGTGAACTAGGTCAAAAGTGTTTGTGTCTTTTACAGTTTATGCTTACTCTAAATCGGCTCCTATGCAATACTGCTTATAGAATTATTATATATTTCTTGATTCTGAAGTGAGTGGAGAAATTTGAGCTCTTGTACTTAGAAGGTTGGGATATACCGTCATCAAGCTTTTCACACTTGGACAGCTACGGTGAAAGTAACGTTTTGACAAAGTTCTATTTTGAAATATATATATTTGACATTTTTTCACCCGTTGCTAAAAGCTCAAAAAAGGTTTAGGAACTTTTGCAGTATCGTATTATTAAATACTTTTGCAAATATGTTAAAATTTATTTTATGTCAAATTATCTATAGAAACTTTAATTGAGAATTTAGGTGTCTCTCTCTTTCATATTACAGATTTATTTTATTTGCAACATCGTATAATAAATTTAAAAAATTTCTTTTAACGGCACCACCAAGTTTTAGATATGTTTGCAAATATGTTAAATTTTCTTTTTGAGTTAAATTATCTTTAAAAATAGGAAACCTATTTTTTTTTTTTTTTCCGTAACACATAGGAAACCTATTCATATTGGGAATTTAGGTCCTTCTCGGTTGTAGGTTAATAAATACTCTTTCTCTCACCCCCCATCCCTGGCTCGCGTATTAAAGATTTTGATTGAATCACACAGTAGCTATGGAGTGGAGAAACCTTCCAACGGATTTGGTAGAGAATATACTCTCTAGGATTCCAGCTATGACTCTGGCAAGATTTCGATCAACATCAAAACAATGGAGCGCTATATTGAAATCCACTAGCTTTGCTAAGATGCACGCTGCCAAAGCACCAAAGAGGGAGGATGAGTCTCTGAACATCATGTTGATTGATTCTAATGTTTTCCAAGTAAGGATCAGTCTCGGTGCTCCATATGTTAAGGTTGCAGATAATCCATTCTACCTTAAAGATCCCCTTTCTAATTCTTCACAAGTTGGTGTACTTAATGTCTTTCACTGCAACGGCTTGTTGCTATGCACCACAAAGGACAAGAGACTCGTGGTTTGGAATCCATGTTCAGGGGAAACCACGTGGATTAAACCTAGAGTCATCTACAGAGAATCAGACTACTATGCTCTCGGTTACACTTACGACAGCAAATCATGCAGCAAGCAATATAAAATCTTGAGGGTGGATCGTCATAAAGATGTACCACCTAATAATGAGTACGAGATTTATGACTTCACCTCTAACACTTGGAGAATTCTTGGGGTTGCTACTGATTGGTTTTTAGCACTATATCGTCGTGGCATATCAGTGAAGGGAAATACTTTTGGATTGCTACTCAAGCATGGAGTCCACATAACAATTTCTTACTTAGTTTTGATTTTTCAGCAGAGATGTTTCAAAGTCTATCTCTTCCTCGTCCGTTTCCGTATAGTATATTGGCTTTATCTGTGGTTAGAGAAGAGCAACTTTGTCTCTTATCTTTAACGAATAAGGAGTTACAAGTGTGTGTGACAACTAGTACCGGATCATGGAGTCAGCTCCTAGTCCTAGATTTGACCTTTCAATATGAGATAAGTAGTAGTCAGTTTTCTAAAGGGATGAGTTTCCTGGCAGACAAGCAGAGCAAGGTTGTAAGGTGTTTGAACTCCGACAACGTCTTATCCACTGTGCAAGAAAATAAAGACATACAAGTGAATCGGCTTGGAAGAGGCAAAAGGGAAAGCATCACGCATGATAATTTTGAGTCTAGCTCAGTTCTTCTGAATTATGCTCCAAGTTTAACTCAAACCCAACAAGATTATACACGCAAAAGGAAATCACCAAGTACGTGACTTGTGATTGTCACACTATGTTGTTTTGTTTTTGAGTTTCTCTTTCCTTCTATGTTGTTTTGTTTTTGAGTTTTTTCTAGGACTTGTCAAATTTTTCGTTCCATCTATCTACAAATATCTTTAAAGTCAAACCAGTTTATGGTTCATGTCTAAATCCTTGTAAATGGATTCACAAGTGGGAATGGTTCCAAGCCACAACCCACAATGCAAATACCTTGTTGGAACCGTACGATCACAAAGCTAAAACATTGTCAACATTTTGCATAGAAGGAAATTTTCTTAAAAGTCTAGAGATGCATCGTATAGTCTTTTTAGAAATGCATACGTGGGGGTTGGTCAGTTGTTCTGCTCCATGTTAGCTACACGTGTTTCACAAGCCTCTTTCTCCCTCGTCCAGTGCGCGATCTGACCAGCGTTGGCAGCAGTGTCTGGACGCAAGGCGAGAGCGGTAGTCAGCTCCTGAATTCTCTATAAGACAGATACCAATATAAGATGAAATGGAAGAAAAGATAACCAGAAAAATAATGAATATAGACAGACCTTCTTGTTTTTATTCAAACTGTGCATTTGATCCTTTTTCCCAATGTTGGAGGCAGTAGTCTGGAGGTTCTTTTCAGCGGTTCTCAAATCCTACAAAAGAGAGTAAAGGTTGATGATATATTGACATGCAATTAATGAAAGGAAACAATTAATTAATTAAAAAAAAAAAAAAAGAGAACAAGTTGTGTTCGTCTTACCCTAATGCGGTATGCTTCTTCAACTATGATGTTCAGTGTGGCTGAAGCTAAGCCATCCACTCCATCAGATCCTAAACTGGAGAAATCTAACCAAAAAAAGCTCTACCTCAAATATGCAACAACATCAACCAAGCACATCCCAAAGAATGCCTTGATTGATACCAAAACTATCTATAGATCACAAGATGATGATAACTCATCACAACAACAACAAGCGATGCTTACGGTATACGTGTTTTTCATCGGATTCATGGCTAGCAACGCGCAGATAATCAACTTGAGAATCAAAGCATTAATATAACAAGTTAAAAACATAGAGCATGCGAAAGAGAATCATCTAACAACAAACACGATTACAGATCTCGATGAACAACAACAACGTAAACGATCGATAACAGTTAACGATTCCATCGCGGAGTTATGCTAAGCAAACGAACTATGGATCATACGATCTCGAGGAATCGATTGAGCTTGAGCGATATATAGTCACAGTCAGAAACAGAATCGAAGCAGTATAACAACAACACAGAGCATGCTAAAGAGAATGTAGCTTCACGATTAAACAGCATACATTACAGTATGCGAAGAAGAGAATCTCTCTATCTTTCAACTCAAACGATGAAACGATCTCTAAAATTACAAGTTACAACAAGCAGCGAAGCTAATATATGATGATGAACACACGATAACAGTTTCCATCGGAATCATCATCATGCTAATCAAACAGATCGATGGATCAAGGAGCTTAAGCGATAGTCACAGTCAGAAACAGAGATTACGATCAGAAAAATCTAAACGAAGGAGAGACACTAGTATACATAAACGATCGAGCGAGAATCATATGAAGAAGATGATAAGAGCTTACAGCTATCAGTGGCTTCGTTGAGCACATCTCCGAGCTGGTACATCTGCTGGTAAAGTTGTTCTTCCGCCATTCTTCTTCTGCAAAATCTGAGAGAGAGAGAAAAGAAATGAAGTTGTCAACAATATATCGTCGTCTCTCCAGCGGGAGAGGGATTGTTTTTATATTTATTTTTATATTTCAGTTTTTGTTTTAACTAATACTTTTTAACCACAGTTACTACTAAAAGTTTTCATTTTTTCACTCTTGTTAATATAAAGTTTAACAACATATATATCAATTATATAACAAATGACTCACCATTTCTTTTTCTTTTTTTTTTTCCAATATCTTAAATTCTTGGTGTTTACTTGTTCCCCAAAACGGGTGCAAATGATCAAATCAAGTCTTTTGGTGGTCAAACAATTTCAGATTGTTTTTTTTTTCTTTTCGTAATCTCTCTCTGTTTAATAAATACCAGTTATATAATTAAGAAATCTATTTTAATAGTCTTTTTAGAAAGAAGCCGTGCATGGCAAGTAATTCAACCATTGTTGAACTTTCATGGTTTCATAACTCTCTATAAGATTCATTTTAGAACCAGAACTCATTTAAAGTTTCGATAATTTTGGTTCGGGTTTAATTACTTTTAGGTATCATATAAATATTTTATGACAAATCAAGTCATGGTGATCAAAAGGGCCGGCCTGCCTTGCATATTAAATTTACTTTGTCACGAACAGTACAATTCGAGCAATTTAATTTCATCCAAAAGATGTTTTTTTTCTCCTGGATATTATTATAAGCTTGACAAAACTTGGAGTGGAATCTATTACCTAAATTTTCAAGGCAGGGGAGGGGAATCTCTTGTGCAGCTCTCTTCCGCCCACGGGCTCTGCTGCTTCTTCTTCTTGTTGCCTTCTTTGAAGGTACACAGACATTAAATAGCAACTAAGATCAGTGCTAAACACACAGACTAGAAAAGCCAACCAAGCATTCTAGTCTAAGCAATGAAGGACATGCCTTTGTATAAGTTGCACCCTCAAACTCCATTTTTTTCTCATTGCAGAGTTTATCACCTCGCGTTAAGCTGCAATTCTCGGCTTCACTTTTCATCTTGTCAAAAGATCTTGCCTTGCTCGCAACTTCTTCCTGTGGAGTATTTAATCATAGAGGAACCTTTTTTTTTTTTTTGGGTAAACACTAAGTATTGAGAGACCAATAAAAGACAAAGAAACATATATAGATCAAACAACATCATTTAATTTGCATTCCCTATTCTCTAAATAGAATCGTATAAAGCCTTAGCCTTTTCATTACTCAGTCAAACATGACACCATTCGAAATGTGTTTTTCAATCAAGAAACTTAACTCCAGCAAGATTGCTGCTACTTAGCTTTTGAGTTTCACTTAGATAAAATTGAAATTAGCAAAATATCAGAGGAAACAAGAAATGTGGAGCTGACCTGTTTACATCTCTCAAGAACATCAGAGAAACTGTAGACCGGTTGGTTCCTGCGCCGCTCGCTCCGCCACTCCTCCTCGGTCGCTTCATTTCCGTCAAACCCTCGAAAGCCAATGGCGGTGTGAAGTTAGAGGATTTTTACCATTGCAAACCCAAGGGGTGAGCCATCAGTGAAGGAAATAACAAAATTAGAGTGATGCCAAGTGCCTTTCCCGTATATCGTATCCGCTCCAGAGAGTTCGAGTCTTAGACACGTGTGCTTCGTCCTTTCCACTGTTACTAGGATAAAACCTCCGCTAAATTTATATGAAAATTATTTAATAAACTAGAAAGTCACAACCTTATTCATATTAAAACAAAAATTATAACCTTGATTTATTTGTAATTTTTTAAAAAAATGAACCTAATAAACTTATTCCTAGAAAGTCATGTTACTTTTAATCTCAAATATTATCATTTAAATTTTGGGTCTACTAGAAATATTTATTGGACTATCAATAATTGGATTTAAAGAATAGATGATCCATTGGATTTATAGATAATATAAATTAAATAGATATAATCTATACTATTAAAGCAGAATCCTTCTTAAAATTATGCCCCTGACTTTTCCAATTAATTACAAAAAAAATTCATTACATTTTTCAATTGTTTTAAATGGTTTTCGAAATCGAATGCCCAACAAATAGAAAAGTAGCATGTTTCTATCCAACTAAACAAAACAGCCCAATAATTTAAACAATACATCCATCGTTTTTTAAGCCCATTTCGTGTATGTTTACTAACACATACATATTCGTTTATGTTCTAAGCATATACCCTAAAAATCTATTCAAACCTTAACTCTATTCAAACCCTATTAACACCATAAAAAACCCGTTGTCCAAAAAATTATATTAAATATATTGGAGTTATTATAATATTTATGTCTTATTTAAAATGTTCTTATATGAAATTGCTGAAATATATTAAATATTATCTTTCAATAATATTAATTATACTATTATAGTATAGGGTTAGCATATTTCGAAATCATTATTTTCAATGTTATTGACCTTTTAAACAACCAATAATATTTAAATATTTATATTTACCAAATTTGGTATATAAAATATAATAAATAGAAACTCATAAATTTTTGGATTCAAATCAAATACATTCCAAGATTATTCTCTATAACATCCATTTTAGTAATTGCTACATACAATAAATTCAAAAGATAATATATAGAAACAAGATTTTCCGATATAACTAAATTAACTCGATGAACACGCAGAGAATATATTCTGTTTGACATGGTAACTGAATTTTCCGAATACTAATCTTAAAAGATAGAGATATTCGATAATAAGGAGAGGATACCCCAACTTATTTGTTATTCTTTGCTATATTATTTATACCTTAAATAAATAGATATGTAAATAAAAGAATTTTCTAAATATTTCTCCCATAATATTATATTGGTGATTTACAGTATGAGGATTTTTATTTTACCTCAATTATTTGAAATGATTTAAAACGAAAATGTAACCAGAACCAAAAAATTCGAAAATATCAAAATATCCATACCACACAAAATATCAAAATATTCAATCACTTTAACCAAAACTCAACTTCATATATAACCAAAAATTTTCATATATTTCTAAACCAAAAACCACAACCAAACTGAAATCAAAAATCAATAAAAGCAAATTAGAGTCAAAACGGAAACCGAAAATGTTTATGGCGAAACAAATTAGTTAACAAACAGCTATAACAAATATCGTATGAAAAAAATTTATATTATTGATCGTATTAATATATTTGGCTCTTAAACAATTTTTTCAAAACTTTTTTTTGTTAATTATATAATTTATTTACTAATGAACTGATCCATTTTTTAAATTATTGTAGGTCAAAAAATTATTTATCGCATAAAAACCTAACGTTTAGGCCGAAGAATCTCATGCCTACTATTTGGTTACAATGAAACTATGTCAGCTCGGTTTTATATCATGATTTAGCAATTTAAAAGTTAATTATTGTCATGAGAAGTTTACGTTCACATGCCAATCCTATCTATCTTAGATATTTTTCTCATTTTTGTGTCGTTTTGGTTATTGCTCGATATAAATATTGATTTTTGAGTTTATTCTTATTTCTTTCTTTTATTTTGGCCTAAGATTAAGAAAATGTTTAAGATTCAAAATTATTGAAAAGATACATACTTAGGTTAAGATCTGCGCTTTGTGCAGAATAAATACTTATTATATATTTTTCTGCATATTATGAAATAATAATTATATATTAAATAACTAAAAAATCAGTTACTATTATATAATAAATTAGCTTGCACATACAAATCAAATGCCTGCTCTTGTTTATTCGCAATTATTTTAGAATAAATAAATCAAAACAATCAATCGTATATGAAGTATATATAATTAAACTTAAACAATATGAAGTATATATATTAACATAAACACCTATTAAAATAAAATTATTTATTTATATGATTTAATTATCATTGTATCTTATTATAGAAAAAAAATTAAACATTTATCACAAAAGTTTATGTGAGACTTTTAGCAGTTTTAGTAATTTATACTCGTTTTAAAAAATTCAAAATACAACATACAAAAAATCTAAATTTTTAATATATGATTGATGTAATTGTGTAATTTATTTAATAGTAAAGAATTAAACAAAAATGATAGAAAGCATATAAATTATTAGCAAATTATTTAAAATCATTAATTACTATATGTATATCATAATCACATTAGGTAATTCCGTAAGTTTTATTTAAGGAAATAATATATAATAAATAGTCATCTTGCTTTAGTTAATATCATATGATGTGATATAGTTGGTATTAAATATTTCTAGTGAGATATAAAAATCGAATTGGACCAACATATTTTTCAATTTCAATGTGAGGCTGACACATAAGACAAATTAACTACATAATTGATTGACACATAAGCAAGATGTATTTTTTAATTATTACAAAATTGAAGTTACATCTTTTCAAATGTTCATCAATTAATATATATGTTATGGGATGGTCTGAATCCTTTTTGGTATTCTGGATGCTGACTCAGCATCAGTGTTAAAATTCTATTGCTTACATGGATGATGACTCAGCCTATATGTGTAAAATTTCAAAAAAAAATTATATTTTTCTGATAATAGTCATAAGCAACTAATGTTTTCATTCAGTCAATAGCAACTATTGAGGATGTTGCAATAAAATATTTCATAGTATTTGAAAAACAAAATCAAAAATTAAGCCAATAGCAACTAATGTTTTCATTCAGTCATTAGAAAATTAAGGAATTTTTGATTTTGTTTTTCAAATACTATGAAATATTTTATTGCAACATCCTCAATTTATTTTCAATTAAAAAAAAAATTCTTATTTTAGGAAACATTAATTCTTTTATGACACAAACCTGGATAATGTATAGTATTTAGATTTATACTAGTACAAGAAAATGACACTAGAAGCCTCTCTCTAAAAATAAATATTTTCCATTGAATCTCATCCTTTGGCTCATAAATTTCCAGAGCCATGAAGGTCTGATTTCATTTCCTTTCGTTTCTCCTCTCTGTTCTTCATATGCGGATATAAGGATTTTTTTGGAACAGTTTGATGTGCCGGATCGAGAGTCCCTTGTCGTCTCGCTTTTTCCATGTAGAGCGGTGTCTCTTCTCTCACGCATGTCTGGTTCCGTTGAGGACATGTCTCAGTGTGCTCCTTAGGGGTTACAAGTCTTCTCTTCAAGCCTGCGAACGCCAAAGGTGTTTAGATTGGTGTGTTTGTCGGTTTAGGGGAGGCAGTGAACTGTTTGGTGTTATGTAGCAGCGAGGAGCTTGAACTGCTAGATTCATGATCAAGATTTGCATTTTTAGGGTATAGCGAGTATATGAAGGGGATCTATGATAGCTGCTGACTATGACAACGGTTTCTACACCAGCTTGGCTCTGAAGTTTTTCTCTATTGTTCGAGAAGCTAGCTCCTTCCCGGTGAACCATTCCACTCACAATCTTTCATTGTCTTTAGTCGATGTGTATCCTCTAGTGGTAAGTAAATAATTTTCTCAAAAAAAAAAGAGTAAGCAAAGAAGAACTCACTTAGAAGTTAGAACTTGTGTTTCTCTCTTGTAATGTGCCAGCGGGTATATCTTTTTGAGCAGGAAATGAAGCTATTGGCAGAAAATGAGAAAGTGAACATAAGGATATATATATAGATGGGACCATGAGACTCACGCAGGCCATTCATGGACCCATGCACGCACAAGAAACATGATATTGTGCTCGACACCAGATAAAAAACAAAGCAGTAAGATTCAAATACCCAATCAGATGGAGAATCAGACTTTATGCATGTTACTACTATATTACGTGTAATGCGATATTTAAAATTAAAAAAAAATTATCACGAAAATATCGTTGCCTGCTTATATATTCAACACTGAAGATTGATCTAATAATAGTACATTAAGTACAAAGTAACATAAGAAAATTAAAGACATAAGATGAAGACGAAACATTACTATTTCAGATACTTTAAAATCGTGAAAGATGTAGTTATGTGCGCAAGCTTCCACCCATAACTTTTTTCAGTCCATTAACTTAGCTCCAATGGCGTTCTGATGCTTTGAACCCAAGTATAATCGCTCCCGCAAGAAGACACATAATCATTCATCGACACTCTAGAACCGAACTCCAAATCAGAAAACACAATCTTGTGACTCTTCCGTATTCCGAGGAATTCCGCCATAGGTCTTCTGGTGGAGTGATCAGGCCTGGCACAGTCTCTCTGTGGTTACAACTTCTCAACCTAACGTTTTTGCCGACATCTGTTTCACCATTGCCATCCTCAGGTAACTAAGATTGGAGATTTTGTAGTTGCAGCTCCTCAAGACATATTCCTGCGTTTTTTTACTGTAAAAAACAAACGTTACGAACTTACGCTGCTACTTGGAGTTCTTTACCCTCGAGACTTGTTTTGGTATTTATGGAACATAACGTGGGAAACAGGGCTTTGAGGTTGAGATATTTTCGAGATTTGCCACTGCTTGTCTTTATTTGACTTCTGGTTTATTCTAATTGAACCAAAAATTCGACCACTAACCGCTACCTGTTACTAGAACTTAGTTTCAGCCGTAAAACTTCTTCTTCTCCAAGTCACAATTTTCTCTTTTTACAAGTGGCTATTTCTTAAGATTTCCCATCTTTCTAATATGAAACATAACTGTGCAAAGACACTAAACGTTACATTAATTCAGAAAGAACTAAAAAAATAAATTAGCCAATGTATCAAGCCGAATCCATATAGTCTCACTCATGTAGTTTGAATTTTGTTCAAGTCAGACGATGTTCTGCTTAGTCTGCATTGGGTTTAAGAGTTTACTTTAGCACCACGTTAGTACTCATAGTTACTCTTTTAAGAGGAGATGAAAACATACAAGAGTACTTTTACTGAAATGTAAGTATAAGAGTGTTGTTGAGGTATTGATCACACGAGACAAAGAGTGCTGCAGAAGAAAAATGGGCTCTTTTGGCGCAACAAAAAAAGACATTTGTGTTGTGTTTCTTTTTTTAGAACAATGGATCAGGATGATTTTTTACAAAATTTGACTTGCAGCTTTCTTCTTCTTGGTCATGTAACAAAAACAAATCTCTATATACTTTTGTAAACACATACACACTTCACTCTTGGGATTCTCCAGGTGGCTCGCTATTTTCTTCATACATAGATTTATCATATCTCCGAAGTGAATAAAGACTGCAAACGAAAAAAAAAAACAATCATGATTTCCTTAAACAATCGTAAAAACAGAGGAAAGAAAGGTGGTTTCAGACTCAAAACCTGCAATTCCGTGGGACTTTCCAAGAGAGACCAGTCTTCTCTACTTCATATCATGTGAACAACCACATTAGCAACATTAAAAGAATTAAACAATTGCCACCCCAAAAACAAACAACTTCCAATGAAACGAGAGAATCAAAGGGACTACTTATTACATTTACTGCTCTTGCAGTATACTCAGTAAATGCAAGAAGAAAACCAGAAGAAACAAGAGCAACAGAGAGGTCAGTGATAATGCATAGTGCAAGTAACAATCGACCTTTTCGAACCTGGGGACCATAAATTTTTCAAGTAATGTTTACTAATTATTGTGATAAGTTTCCAAAACAAAGCTTTGAGATAGAGCATTACCGGAGGTATACGATAGTCAGACTTATGAAAGTAGCAATAACAACAGCAAGTATCACGGTTCTTAGCCATTCTGGACTTCCACCTGGGACAACATCTACAATATAAGTTCTGTTAAAGAGATTCACAGAACCATTAATTCTCAATTCAGCAACAACGTTCTAAGGCACATGTGATGAAGAGAGCCAAGGCAGTATAAAGGTAACAGCTACCGAGAAAGCTAATGGCAAAAAAAAACTCAAACATGACAAGATCACCTTGTGATTTAGTGTTCCCCAGAATTTCAGAAAGGGGATTAGGGGTTCGTCAGATTTCTGGGATTCAAATTCTCGGCGGAGAAGTATAAGAACAAGATCGATTCTCGGCGGATTGAGTCAAAACGTAAGAGCTTCGAGAATAGAGGAATATAGGGATTTAGGGTTCATGTGTCGGGAAGGGGGACGGATTTTTTCATCTTTGTTTAAGAATAGTTTTTTTTTTTTAATTGTTATCTTTTTAGTGTATTTTAATTTTAAATTTAATTCATCTTAACGATGGGGTATTTTGGACTTTATGCTACTTTTTTTTTCTTTCTGTTATTCTAGTCAGTACATAAAAAAATGTGTGTTATTATAAGTAATTTCCCTTTATTTTATTTGCAACATCTTATAATTAATTTAAAAAATTTCTTTTAACGGCACCCCCAAGTTTTAGATATGTTTGCAAATATGTTAAATTTTCTTTTTGAGTTAAATTATCTTTAAAGATAGGAAACCTATTCTTTCTTTTTTTTTTTTCCGTAACACATAGGAAACCTATTCATATTGGGAATTTAGGTCCTTCTCGGTTGTAGGTTAATAAATACTCTTTCTCTCACCCCCCATCCCTGGCTCGCGTATTAAAGATTTTGATTGAATCACACAATAGCTATGGAGTGGAGAAACCTTCCAACGGATTTGGTAGAGAATATACTCTCTAGGATTCCAGCTATAACTCTGGCAAGATTTCGATCAACATCAAAACAATGGAGCGCTATATTGAAATCCACTAGCTTTGCTAAGATGCACACTGCCAAAGCACCAAAGAGGGAGGATGAGTCTCTGAACATCATGTTGATTGATTCTAATGTTTTCCAAGTAAGGATCAGTCTCGGTGCTCCATATGTTAAGGTTGCAGATAATCCATTCTACCTTAAAGACCCCCTTTCTAATTCTTCACAAGTTGGTGTACTTAATGTCTTTCACTGCAACGGCTTGTTGCTATGCACCACAAAGGACAAGAGACTCGTGGTTTGGAATCCATGTTCAGGGGAAACCACGTGGATTAAACCTAGAGTCATCTACAG
This sequence comes from Brassica napus, assembly GCF_020379485.1. NCBI lineage: Eukaryota > Viridiplantae > Streptophyta > Magnoliopsida > Brassicales > Brassicaceae > Brassica > Brassica napus. The sequence continues at coordinate 21,212,218 of NC_063438.1, read as the reverse complement.
AGAATCAGACTACTATGCTCTCGGTTACATTTACGACAGCAAATCATGCAGCAACCAATATAAAATCTTGAGGGTGGATCGTCATAAAGATGTACCACCTAATAATGAGTACGAGATTTATGACTTCACCTCTAACACTTGGAGAATTCTTGGGGTTGCTACTGATTGGTTTTTAGCACTATATCGTCGTGGCATATCAGTGAAGGGAAATACTTTTTGGATTGCTACTCAAGCATGGAGTCCACATAACAATTTCTTACTTAGTTTTGATTTTTCAGCAGAGATGTTTCAAAGTCTATCTCTTCCTCGTCCGTTTCCGTATAGTATATTGGCTTTATCTGTGGTTAGAGAAGAGCAACTTTGTCTCTTATCTTTAACGAATGAAGAGTTACAAGTGTGTGTGACAACTAGTACCGGATCATGGAGTCAGCTCCTAGTCCTAGATTTGACCTTTGAATATGAGATAAGTAGTAGTCAGTTTTCTAAAGGGATGAGTTTCCTGGCAGACAAGCAGAGCAAGGTTGTAAGGTGTTTGAACTCCGACAACGTCTTATCCACTGTGCAAGAAAATAAAGACATACAAGTGAATCGGCTTGGAAGAGGCAAAAGGGAAAGCATCACGCATGATAATTTTGAGTCTAGCTCAGTTCTTCTGAATTATGCTCCAAGTTTAACTCAAACCCAACAAGATTATACACGCAAAAGGAAATCACCAAGTACGTGACTTGTGATTGTCACACTATGTTGTTTTGTTTTTGAGTTTCTCTTTCCTTCTATGTTGTTTTGTTTTTGAGTTTTTTCTAGGACTTGTCAAATTTTTCGTTCCATCTATCTACAAATATCTTTAAAGTCAAACCAGTTTATGGTTCATGTCTAAATCCTTGTAAATGGATTCACAAGTGGGAATGGTTCCAAGCCACAACCCACAATGCAAATACCTTGTTGGAACCGTACGATCACAAAGCTAAAACATTGTCAACATTTTGCATAGAAGGAATTTTTCTTAAAAGTCTAGAGATGCATCGTATAGTCTTTTTAGAAATGCATACGTGGGGGTTGGTCAGTTGTTCTGCTCCATGTTAGCTACACGTGTTTCACAAGCCTCTTTCTCCCTCTTCCAGTGCGCTCTCTGACCAGCGTTGGCATCAGTTTTTGGACGCAAGGCGAGAGCGGTAGTCAGCTCCTGAATTCTCTATAAGACAGATACCAATATAAGATCAAATGGAAGACAAAATAACCAGAAAAATAATGAATATAGACAGACCTTCTTGTTTTTGTTCAAACTGTGCATTTGATCCTTTTTCCCAATGTTGGAGGCAGTAGTCTGGAGGTTCTTTTCAGCGGTTCTCAAATCCTACAAAAGAGAGTAAAGGTTGTTGATATATTGACATGCAATTAATGAAAGGAAACAATTAATTAATTAAAAAAAAAAAAGAGAGAACAAGTTGTGTTCGTCTTACCCTAATGCGGTATGCTTCTTCAACTATGATGTTCAGTGTGGCTGAAGCTAAGCCATCCACTCCATCATTCTCCCTCATATGGGTTATGAGCAAAGTGAAGCTAGATATTCCAGCAGCATGTAGGAGTTGAACATGTCCTTCATGGATGAGACCCTGAAAAATCACTGTAAAAAAAGCATTGTAACAATCCACAAAGTGGTTTCGTAGACTAAACAACGCAAACAGTAATCTTTATCGTTGTAGGAAAATAGATGGAAGTATAATCAGATCCTAAACTGGAGAAATCTAACCAAAAAAAGCTCTACCTCAAATATGCAACAACATCAACCAAGCACATGATCCCAAAGAATGCCTTGATTGATACCAAAACTATCTATAGATCACAAGATGATTATAACTCATCACAACAACAACAAGCGATGCTTACGGTATACGTTTTCCATCGGATTCATGGCTAGCAACGCGCCGATAATCAACTTGAGAATCGAAGCATTAATATAACAAGTTAAATACATAGAGCATGCGAAAGAGAATCATCTAACAACAAACACGATTACAGATCTCGATGAACAACAACAACGTAAACGATCGATAACAGTTAACGATTCCATCGCGGAGTTATGCTAAGCAAACGAACTATGGATCATACGATCTCGAGGAATCGATTGAGCTTGAGCGATATATAGTCACAGTCAGAAACAGAATCGAAGCAGTATAACAACAACACAGAGCATGCTAAAGAGAATGTAGCTTCACGATTAAACAGCATACATTACAGTATGCGAAGAAGAGAATCTCTCTATCTTTCAACTCAAACGATGAAACGATCTCTAAAATTACAAGTTACAACAACAAGCGAAGCTAATATATGATGATGAACACACGATAACAGTTTCCATCGGAATCATCATCATGCTAATCAAACAGATCGATGGATCAAGGAGCTTAAGCGATAGTCACAGTCAGAAACAGAGATTACGATCAGAAAAATCTAAACGAAGGAGAGACAGTATACATAAACGATCGAGCGAGAATCATATGAGGAAGATGATAAGAGCTTACAGCTATCAGTGGCTTCGTTGAGCACATCTCCGAGCTGGTACATCTGCTGGTAAAGTTGTTCTTCCGCCATTCTTCTTCTGCAAAATCTGAGAGAGAGAGAAAAGAAATGAAGTTGTCAACAATATATCGTCGTCTCTCCAGCGGGAGAGGGATTGTTTTTATATTTATTTTTATATTTCAGTTTTTGTTTTAACTAATACTTTTTAACCACAGTTACTACTAAAAGTTTTCATTTTTTCACTGTTGTTAATATAAAGTTTAAGAATATATATCAATTATATAACAAATGATTCACCATTTCTTCGTTTTTTTTTTCCAATATCTTAAACTCTTGGTGTTTACTTGTTCCCCAAAACGGGTGCAAATGATCAAATCAAGTCTTGGTGGTCAAACAATTTCAGATTGTTTTTTTCTTTTCGTAATCTCTGTTTTATAAATACCAGTTATATAATTAAGAAATCTATTTTAATAGTCTTTTTAGAAAGAAGCCGTGCATGGCAAGTAATTCAACCATTGTTGAACTTTCATGGTTTCATAACTCTATAAGATTCATTTTAGAACCAGAACTCATTTAAAGTTTCGATAATTTTGGTTCGGGTTTAATTACTTTTAGGTATCATATAAATATTTTATGACAAATCAAATCATGGTGATCAAAAGGGCCGGCCTTGCATGTTAAATTTACTTTTTCACGAGCAGTACAATTCGAGCAATTTTCATCCAAAAGATGATGTTTTTTTTTCTCCTGGATATTATAAGCTTGACAAAACTTGGAATGGAATCTATTACCTAAATTTTCAACGCAGGGGATTATCTATTAGGATTGGTATATCTTCATATTGCAATAGTCTTCCCAAGTGAATTATATCAACCGGAACCTTGATACCGCCACTAGACCATATTTGTAGTTTCAGGTTTGAACCCAAGAGGATATATGAATTCAACAAAAACGGTAATGAAACAAGGTATAACTCCTACGTCCTACTCATCCATCTCTGGTTACGTTAAAGCTGCAGCTCGGTAAGATATTTTTTGTGACAAAATAGTTTAAATGGGTTCAAGAAACTCAACCCAAGCAAATTAGAAGCCTAACATCTCTCATTGATGGGAGTAGATACTTTAGTACCTACCACATTCTCCATCTTCAAGTTCTTCTTCCTTTTCCGCACGCTTTGTTTGCTCACTATCTCCTTCTTTTCTACGCCGCTTTTCCCTGCCTTCATCCTCGGCTTCCCGAACCAAACCTCGCTGCAATTCCCAGAGTTTAAGAAGGTACTCTATACTACGTTTTTTTAATGCATGTCACCCTTGAGAAAAAGGCAACAAAGTGAAGAAGTGTACCTGTTGTCTTGATTCCTTATGGCCACGACCAGCTTTATGAGATTCTTTGTAATGATCTGCCTCATTTTCCTTCACACTAGTATGTCTTTCTCGATGTCTACTATGGCTATCTCTTCCGGATCTTCTACGTTCTTTTCCATGGAGTTCGTCCACGTCATGGTTGTAATTATCAGCTGAACCTTGCTTACGATGATCTCTATTGTCTCTTTCTCTCACTCTCTCCTTCTCTCTTCCGTATTTATCCTTCTCCCTGTCATGTTCCTCTCTAACATGTTCCTGTAATAATAAAACAGTACGTAATAGCTGAATCATCTATAACCAATAGTTGAAGTATGTTAGCATGTAGTTATGATAGCACCAAAACTGGTAAGATGCTTGACTCGAGCAAACTTTTTTCGTAGACATAAAACTACCATTACCTTCTTGTTCTGTTTGATCCTTTTTGCCTGTTCTTTCAGGTGCGATATGTAATCCTCGAACGTCTTCTTCCGGAAGCTCTCGTCCCCTATGGTACTATATACAACGAGGAAACATGCAACTGGTGATTAGATTTAAAATACATGTTCGACGGTTATATAAGAACCGTACTAGGAAGGACCCAATGCTCCTGAGATTTGAGAAGGGTGTGGAATATAGCAGAAAAAACAGGGTCCAGTCATGGGCTCGACCATGAAGGGTTAGAGTAAATGAAACGTACCGGAATTTTTCAGTACCTTCAACAAGATGCTTAGAATCCTCCCAGGATGAAGAGGCAGTTATATACTGCACCAAAACTAATAATCAGGGCGAAAACAAAACCACGACCCAGAAGTTCACCCATCACATATTATAAAGGATCAGACCAAACTATATTCAATACCTTGAAGGAGCGAAGCATATCCACCAATTTTTCAGTATTCCGAGTCTGTTTTCTGGCTTCCTTCTCTTCCTTCTCCTTTGCTCTTTCCAGCAAATCATCAAACACTAACTGCGAAGCATCACCAAAACATTTGGTTAGAAGTCATATCCAATGAGACTCTGGAGGTAAATAAAGAATATGGTGGCAGTGAAGTGAGTTCCTTTGTATTCAGAAGCAAGAAGACATTATCATATCTTCTCACATCATCTGGAACTACCATGAAAAAAAATAAAAGTCAAGGAAAATAACTACAGACCTTCAGTTTAAAGTCAGGAATAGATGGGGAACTGATACCCTCAGAAACTGAGACTTTGAACTCATCAAACGTTGATTCAGTGGATAACGTTACCTGGAAGGAAAACGATGAGATCAAAACACCAATAAAATCCATAAATGCTTAAAGAAAGAAAACACGTACCTTTCTCAGCTTCAATACGTCCTTTATCCGAGATTTGAGCTCGTGGTACTGTGAAGACCAAAACACGTAATATGTAACAGATGGTTAACGCAGGAATTAAGGGCCAATAAAGGGAAAGAAAAAAACAAACAAGAAACGGAAACAGAAGAATCCACTACTCATAAACCAATAAAAATAATGCTACTATAACTACACAATAATACAAGTTACCGTCTTTTAAGAAACAAAAATAGTCTAGTGACCGCGTAGCAGTTTTGCTCATCGTTTTGATATCACAGTCGCTTTCATGATATCTTGAAAAATATAAAAATAACACGACCAATGAAAAGGATCTAGTACCTTTCTTTTCAAATCCTCAGCAGCATCTTCAAATAACTCTTTTGGTGTAGCGCCAGAGGAGTTCGATGCAATTGCTAAATATACTGGTAAATCTTTTACCTGCGATGCAGTATCCGTTTCGTATCAAAACCGTTAGTTCAATACTTGAAATGAAATAGTTATTCTGTGTCACACCCTATTTAATTTTAACCTTCACTAAATAATCACGCCAACTACTTTTGGCAGTAAGCTCTCCTGTAGCAATATGTTCATCTATCAGACCACGGAACTCATCACGATGCTTTCGCTCTGCTTTTTTTAGTTCTTCCTGTTGTCATGAATGGCCGATATAATGAGGTAGTGTCGATAAAACAAACAAAGAGATGTCAAATACGAAAGATTTCTAGTATCCAAGTACCTTTTGTATCTTCTTTCTCTCCTCTTCTTCTCTCTCCAGATCGCGCAGATACTCCTGTACAGCACTTTGAATTAGCTGAGTGTGGATTTGACAGATAGTTCCTGATCAATTAAGAATGAACTGACCTGAAATATTTCTAGCTGATCAATTTTCTCAAGACGTGAACATCTTTCATCCACTTCTAAACGGTCCTGAACTTTGCGCCATTGGCTATTAGGCTGAAGAAAAAAAAAAGAGAGTCGGAATGAATTAGCACAAGATAGTGTGGGAGATAAGAAATGAAGAGGGATAATCACCTTAATGAAATTGCAAGATTCCAAAAATCTCCTGTATTCAACAATGTTCCGCTTGCGATCCTCAAAAGCTTTCACCCGCTCCTTACAGAATCAACCACATATTGAACAACGGAACACAAACCAAAGATCAGGTCCTTGAACACATTAGAACAATTTGATAATTGGTCCTCGCAAAGCTAAAAACGCACATAGAGAGGGTAACACTTGTATATAGTTAACACATTGAACATGTTTTAGGTTTCAAATGAATGATCAAATTTTGATTATAACTAAGAAGTCTAAAAAGAACACTCGATGAAAATTTTCTCCGGATGAAAACTAATGTCAAAAATGCATGCATATTTACAGAGAAGAGATGGGGAAACAAAATAGGCAGTTACTTCCGACCAAGACAAGAATCAATAATGAATACACCATACAGTACCTTCTCCTTTAAGTCACTGATATGATCTTCAAAAATATTACGACGGTCTTTTTCTCGTTCAACAACTTTGAAACGCTCATCGTCTTCCAACATAGTCACAGCCTTGCTGGATAGAGAAGGAACATTATATCACAATTTAAATCGCACTGCAAGAGCTCTCATAGAGGGGGAAATAGGAATCAGAATTATGCTGGAGAACAAACCTCCACCGAGTAGAAGGAGTAAGCTCCACGCTTTCCTGGTAACCAATGTCCAAAAGATGATCAGCGGTACGGAGTAGCCTGAGATTGCTCAAAAAGAAAAGGCAGCAGCAAATCTGAAACTTACCTCTAACATCCTTCTAAAATCTTCATATCGTTTTAGCTGTCTGGCTATCTTTTCCTCCTCTGCTGCTTTTCTCATTTGAGCTAGAAACTGAACCACAGCAAAAAAGTTCCAACAAAGCGCAATTACATTTATGACCAGATGTACTGCTTAAGCATAACTGTTCAAAACTTCAAGAGGATTTGAATGTATTACACCTAAACATCAGAACTAATGATAAATTATCTTGCTATTTGTAGGGTACGTGGGAAAAAGAAGTAACCTCATTGAAGGCTTGCTTCCGCTCTCCAAGAGTCCTCAGAACCCCGTATCTTCTATCATTAATTATTTCTCTCATGGCCTGTGGCAGAACCATGTAAACATTCAGCGCCAAGCTCAAAGAACAACTAATAGCGAAAGTTGTACTACCTGCTCCCATGTCCAGTCAGATCCAACATTGGCAGATTTCAAAAGTGATTTGAAGACATCCACAGCTTCCTATATAATAAAGTAAAATTAATTTATGCAGATAAGACCATGAATATGCTCATGGACATGAAACCAAGCATACCGATTTGTTCGTATAAGAAATATTCTCTTGATGAATCTGTTTGCCTTCCGACTGACTGTCAACTCTTTCACTATCCACCACATGTTTTTGGCTTTCTTTTGGTCCAGTCCCACTACCTTGCTGGAGAGCAGATGAACAATTGTGATAAAACAGATACAGAGGAAATACATGCTAACAAGAAATAGGACTTAGCTTCAAGTACATTTGTGTTTTTAGCTGACACGTCATCTGCATCTCCACTGTTCTCGGTTGATACTGTTTCCTTGTCAACCCTACACGGATAGTTAATACAAAACTATTTAGCACATGATTATCACAACTAACACGAAAATGCAACTAGAGCGAAAGGGAGATAAAATTGCTTTAGTACAATGTAGCAGCAGAAGTTATCATCACAGTGACAGAAGGATTATCAGTTTTTGCAGTATCACACAATTCTTGTGTTTTATCTGCAATTGCCTGAACTTGATCAACATTTTCGACCGGGGAAGAGCTTCCAGGAACTGAAGCTGCCTGCTCCCGATCAGAAGTAAGAGCTAGTTTCTCACTGGTATCAGATGTTGGAGGCGTAGATGATGTTTGGTTTGGTAAACCAGTTGGAGCTGCAGTCGATGCTGTATCAGAACGAGACAGCACCCTAGAAGCATCAACAACGCCTTCTGCATGCAGCCCTTGAACAGATGCATTTTCTGCTTGTTCACGAGCAATCTGGCGAAAAGATTTTATAATTTCATAATGGGAACTGAGAAATTAGAAATCAGAACTCAGAAAATGAGACAATAAATTGACTTAAGAGAAACCTTCATCTCCTCAGGCATTGTCCATGTTGATTGCTTGGTAACCTTATTATAATAATACCTGCAACCATATCAAATTAGAAAGAGATTCAACATAGCTATAGAATGAGATGTTTCTCGTTCATCAGTTGTTTGCTAGTGAAAGAAGACCTTTAGTTCCATACTCACTTTCTTCCATCAGGACTTGAATGTTCTTTCCAGTCAGTTTTTGCATCTGCTCTCTGTAACAGGGTATTCACATTATATACGTTAGCTATATACCTATACAATTTTGGTTATCATTGCTTCAGATCACAAAAGAACAAAGGGGGAAAGGGTAACGATCCAGTTCACCAGAGCAAAACATAAGAGGGTAATGATAATAATTAATAACCATGAAGAATATTCACAATTGTTCTCACTCAAAATATCTTAACGCCATAAGAAATATACACAGAAAGGTATCCATAGGTTAAGAGAGCTTCTCCATTAGTCATGAACTATATCTCTAATCACTTATGTCAGCAGAAAATGAGAAAATGTAAAAACTCCACAGAATTTCAACGTTATCACTATTATGTAACCCTACCACCTATACCAAGCTTGCGCCATTGGCAATTTCAGATAGAAGCTAATCTTACATTCATCTTACATGTCTACCTCCAACCAAGGTGAAATGGCTACTCATAAGCAGTACATGGAATGCAGTACATGGAATGAAAAGGCACAATGCAGCTTTAAAAATCCAAACGAGGAGAGCATTCCTAAAACTTCAGTTCTTTAAGCTTTCTCAAGCTTGCAGGACATTGTGTGATTTTAAAGGACCAAAATTAAATACATAAACAGATGAGATTCACTCACCTCAAATAGAGTCATCAACTCAACAGGCTTCTCCCAAGTGGACTGCTTCGTCTTCTTGTTGAAAAAATATCTAATAACAAGCAAAAACTCAACGTCACACACATCATACTTGATACACCGGGAAACATGGAACTAAAATAATTTATTCCACAAGTTAAATGATGAGCACAATTGGGCCATCAGTTTAGGAAATACATAATGGTTGCAAAAGGTACAGGACAATGAATCATCAGGAAATAGAGACAAAACATAAAACAACGAACAGCAAACACTTTATCATCAGCAAAAAGGAAAGGAAATGCGGTTGCCCAGCCAGTAAATCCTGTGATTTTTAGCGCACAAAACCCATAAATATCTACGATTTCATGATCAAGCAAGCAACATATTATCAATATGAATGACAAGCACTGGATATAATATGTGTAAAAGAAAGCAAGAGAGAGTTTCAGTGAATGAGCAGATCACATACCAATACATTTAACAGAACTAGCAAGTTTTTACCGAATTCAGAGAATCAAAAGTACAAGCTAACAAATTAAAATAGTAAAAAAAGAAGCAGGCAGAACAAACAGTTCCATAAATCCAATTATTAAGGAAAATATCATCTACGCTAATAAAGACATGGAAGCAATTTCACAAATTATTGCACAAACTTATTGGGTGGTTTCCAGTTGCCAGCAGTTTATCTCCTTTGAATGACAATATTTTAGCTTGGCACCGTATGTGAAAACGCAAGTAAAACAATCGAAAGAGAAGGAAATGAGAAACAAAAGTCACAAACTTATAATTCTTACCTCCGTCCATCCGCCGAGGTATGCTCAACCCAATCTGTTGCAGCCTCTTGAGAAGGTATAGGTTGAGAAGAAGCTACCTTCAAGGTGCAAAAGAAAACATAGATTAACGTTTTAACCAGCAACAGTACAGAAGGTAGTTACAATAAGAGACATGGTACTAACCTTTGGATGTTCAAATGCTGGATTCATTATAGAAGAGGGTGCATTAGCCTGGCTGATAGGTGCACTTTGTTGTGCCTGACTATGACTGCTTGGTCCAGTGACTTGAGTTGGTGCCCTCAGATGTTCGAAAGATGTGGCACCCTGTTTGTCCACAAAGTTAGGAATTCAAGATATTCTGTAAATATAACTGCAAAAATCCCTTTACTCCTTACCTGATAAGAAAAGAGTGCCCTAGGGCCACCATTCATATTAATATCTGAAGTTCGTAGGTAAGGCTCCGGCAAGAAGGTACCAGAGGCAACTGGCACATTTGGCTGTGAAATTAGAGACGGATGTCCTAGTGGCACATGTTGCCCCTGATTTGATTGGCTAGGTCTTTCAACCGAATGGTGCATTGATTGTAGTAACTGAGGCGTATAAGACTGAGGTGGAAATCCATTGTTCATCGTTGTGCCGCCTCGCCCAACATATTGAAAATTTTGAGAAGCCAAATGAGCAACTTGCTCGGACTGCGGAGGAGCTTGAATGGGAGGACGATGCTGGCATAAAGAAGAAAAAAATTCTCCACGTAAGTTAAGGGTTGAGCTAATAAACAGTCTTCACAAACATAGAATACATACAACATTACCTGAAAATTCATGGATGGAGCAAAGCCTCGGGGTAAATCTATGGAACTGGCATTCGGATGCTGGAATGGCTTTTCAAGACAAAAAAAAAAATGCTAATTAGATACACATTTAGAAAAATAATATCAAGAATAAAAACATATCTAAATCCCTTCGTATCTTGTTTAAATGGGCTAAACTATCAAATAACAAAACTCAGATGACAAAAAGCTCTGCTCCAGGGAGAGAGTATAAAACTGATATCAAGAGCACACTAAATGCTTAATTTTGTAGAAGTCGCATTTTAAGTTCATATCCAAGCGATGAAAGGAGAAACAGTAACGAAAACATGATCTCTCTCATCTGAAGACAAGCTCATCAATTTTGTTAATCATACACCAACCAAGTTAAAGGCGCCAATGAAACTCAAAACACCAAAATACAAAGAAGGAAAATAATACAGATACTCAATAGTTTAATCCTAGGCTTACCTGAATGCCAGGATAGTGGGGGTTATTAGCCATCCTCCAGCAGTATTACCCTCACTGCCACCAAAGAAACAACAGAATCTGGCTGTATTTGCTCTCTGTAAACTCTGTTGAGAAAATGGAAAAGAACGCTACGCACGCCTGTACCATAACCACAACAAATAAGAGGGAAAAATGACATGAACGCCTCTGAAGGTATATGCAGTATGCAAAAAAAAAAACAGTCATACCCCTGTCTTGTAAAGTTTATGATAGCCTACAACGATGTTACCTCCCCAATACATTAAAAAGGTATCAAGCAGGTCTCAGCAAACAGTGATTCAAAACAAGTTCACAACTTCTACTATACATCATAAAATCGAAATTAATCAGGAGGCTGAAGCTTTCAACTCTAGGGTTTTCAGTTTAGCAGATTACAATTAAAATATACGGAAACGAGACTAGAAACGAAATCATTCAATCAAATTCTACCCAGAAGACACGCACTGATCACCAAACCCTAATCAGATAATCAGACCTACAAACACTTCTCAGTTGATTTTAATGAAATCTCAGTATTCCAAAAAACGCTTCCTAAGGAAAAGCAACGATTCTCGGGAAAGAGAAGAACGAAATTGAAGAAGATTACCAATCGCCGGCGAGGACTCAAGTTCAGAGCGACGGAGCAACACTTTCACGCGATAGCGATAGATTATTATTAAAAGTTGTAAATACAAATCAAAATAAATAAATAAATAAATTGGTATCTAAATGGGCTTGCCAACCCATAAACTTTTTTTGGGCCAAAATCCTACCCACGTGTAATTATTATTAGGGGTACTAGCTATTTATCCGCATTTAACAAAAAAAAAAGTGACAAGAAACAAAGAATGAAAAGACAAAAATACATATTTTGAATTGATCGATATATGGTTCATCGTAAGTATCAAATAGCAGAGCAGCATGCATATTATCAACTTGATGAAATATTATAATTTCGCATAATAATTCAAAATTGATTTGTGTTTTGTACATATTTATCTTTTCTAATTTCTTAATGCTTTGGAAAGAAACAAGCAGGCTGCTACCGAACACATTCTTTGCTTTGACCAACCTCCTGCTACAATATTATTTGTCATTATTTCAGCTTCGTTCGAATTCTCTTCGGGTTCCTAGTCGGAAAAGAAGCTTTTTGTTCCTTTTCTCTCCTTTTTCTAAGCTTCTTTTTTGGCTAAAATTTTATGTTTCTTTTTCTCATTTTTTGTATGCCCTTACCTTTTTGAAATTTCAATAAACTTTAAATTAATAAGCTATGACTAAAATCTTGGCATTGGTTTCTTCAGTGTAGACAATGATTAGTCTTTTGATTTTATCACACGAGGACCGTTTTCACATCCTATTGCATCGGTTCTACTCTATGTACATCTTAGACGAGTAGTGTCTGTGTGCAACATTTTCATAGAGTATATACAACAACTTAGAAAAAAATACGATTACAAAAACATAAAACTTAAAAATATAGCTCTTTCTTCAAAAAAAAAAAAAAATATCAGCTTGGTTTAACACTTTGTCTCTTGCGATTAGAACTTGGGTTAAAAAAGTTGTTTTACTTATGAAATTCGTAACTGATTATCACGTATTATGTTTCATTTGGTCATGTTTTTAGTAGACAAATCAAAACAAAATAATTGAAATAGAATTACGGGCATTGAACATGACTTTTACCCAAATCGGTTAGGACACTAATTCACTCGCAATTTGTTATATTACTATCTAAAACCGATAGTTCAAATATAATATTTTATACAAACAAACAAAAATTCTAAGGATAAAAAAAGGATAAAACTTTCAAGTCCTTAACCTTTGATAGGCAAGTTATTGTTCTTATCTTATACAATATCTTCATTGTACTGTGTCCTTAAGGTCAATTGTGGATATTGAAAAGAAGGTTGATCAGTTGGTCATTTCTGAGACTCGAATTTGGTATGGGTAAGAAAAATTTGTAAATTCTTTTGCTTCTGGTAAAAAAATCATTGACAGGCACAAGAAACCACCTTGCCTTTTTCAAGAATAAATAAATTGATAAGAAAGAATTCAATCATCCCGCTCCAGAGAAGGAAAATCTATACAAATAAAACTTACATCATCACAAACATGTCTAACTGTAGATAGAACTTAGAAGTTTGTAAACGCACTACTTGATATGTATACTCTCAGTGCCGTCCCGTAGTCGAGAGTGGCCTAAAGCAAAAAAAAATTGTGCGGCCTTTTATGTAAGATACGAACGGTAAATAGTACCACAAACAATAAAAAAAGCTTAAAATAATAATAAATATAGTTAGCATAGGAAATATGTTGAATAAAATAAAATGGAATCAGGATGTGATAACATAAAGTCAAACGAGGTAACAATTTGTCCAAAAAATTATATGAAATATAGGGCCTTATTTTTACTATATAAAATGTGGCCTCAAGCAAGTGCTTCACCTGCCTTATGGCAAGGACGGGCCTGTATACTCTGTACTAAGCAAACTGAAATAGTGATGCAGTCCGAGCTTACAAATAGCGAAAAAGGGAAAATATATCACTTCAAATCAATTCTGAAAACTGAGGATTCAGGTGTATTCCAAACAATCTATTACATGAAAAACAAGACATCAAAGCAGGTTTTTAGAGACTCCCATGATAACGATTGATTACAAGAGGACAAAAAATTTCAATAACAACTATGATATTGATTCAAGTTATATAAAGACAACTCACATATTGCCCTGGGGGAATAAGGCATGGTATAAGAAGTCAGAGATTCATATGCATTACAAGCAAAAGGGTTCAAAGTGAAACGTTCAAAACCGATTGAATCCCTTTTCGGTTTTCTATGTTTGACTTTTCTAAATATACACGATTTATCTTTATTTTTACGTTCCCAAAGTGCATGTATATGTGAAGCTGTAACGATAAAACAGTGAGAGACTTTGGTTTCTTTGTGTGTTTTGAAGTACATGTGTAGGTGATGTGTAATTGTGAAATGTTTTGATTGGATTGATAAGTTTTTTCATTAGTTGATGTGGCATCTACACAAAGCTTTAAAAAGATGAAGTGCCAACTCAGCACTTGTATTATTATTGTGTTGATTTCACTTAAGTTTTTGTATCGATTTAGAGTCTGACTGGTTTCTTTGTTACCACACATAAATACAGTTTTTCAGATTGGTAACAATTATTTGTGTTTTGCAACAATCACTAAAACATGCAAACAACTTTTAACCTCTTCAAACCTCTTAAAATCAAAAATTGTTTTCACTAGCTTTTGCGGTTTCGATTGCGGATGGATAAATAAATACAAAATTATTTTTTAAAAAATATTTTGTTTTTTATTTAAATTTTAAAATTAAAATATGATAAATAAAAATATATTTTTCATCAAAAACTTAAAATTTAATTTAAATTCACTAACAATATTATAATTTATTTTATAAACATTTAAACCAACATTATTCGCTATAATGTTAAACATTAATATACATACATATAGAAAAAGATACATACATAAACGAAACAAAATATTCTTTGAAAAAAATTCTAATATAAATCTTCAAAAAAAATCTTATTGACATTATAACTTTCATTTAAACTACAAAATAAATAAATAAATAAATGACGTAGTATTTTTATTAATTATATTTTATTAATAATCATAATATTTTATCATAATAATATGTTTTGATATTTTTATAATGTATTAATATTAGTAATTTATTATTAAACCGTTGTAATATCTCATAATCAACCAGTCACAAATATTTCGCAAATACCTCAATTTCTAACCGATATACCAATCGTACAAATCGCTTATTAACGCTAGAAACTGTAACCAACCACATCTGAAAGCTCCCGCAACCATTGTGTTTCAACCAATCAGGCCCTAACTATAGTTCGGTTTATTATTGTTTAGAGATGTGTTCTTAAACAGAAATCCATCCAAATATTCTATCAAACCGAGGTTATATGTATTTCTAGATTAATTTTGATGATCAACCTTTGTAAGTGGTGACCAAACTCTTATCCTTGGTTAATAATATGGTTTAATTTCAGTGAAGATATCTCCAATGGTTTACATCATTTTTTCCCTCAAAATGATGTAAATTCAAACTCAAAATAGTTTAAGTTTTGCTTCAATGGTTCCATTTATTTTTCCTCTCAAAAAAGATTATTATAATTATATTCTTTTATGAATACTTATTATTGAGTTCTAGTAATATGTTTTATTTTTAAATCTTAAAAAAATTATCCCACAACAATTTGTTTTAACTAAATCTTTATTATATACATGTTAGTTTCAAATAGAATATACTATGATTTATATGAATTAATAATTTTATCAAAGTAGAAAACACATATATTTTAAAAAAAAAATTAGACATAAACAAACTATGCAAAAGGTAATTTAATTTACCTATTTGGATATTTATAAACAGAATCAAAAACCTATTCTATTTACAAATTTATTTTCCAAAAATTTTTAATTTTCAATAATAATAATGAGACTTAATTAAAATTACTTGCTTTTTTTTGTGGGGGGGTTGCTAAGTTACTGCTCTTCTGAGCAGTAATTAGGTAGGGATGACAGGATTTGAACCCGTGACATTTTGTACCCAAAACAAACTTAAGGATCAATTTGTAAATAATAAAATACCAAATAAAATGAGGTTATGAATACAAATTTGATGTGTTATTATTCATATCCTCATTTTTCTCTTTAAAATGATGTACTATTGAAGAGAGCGCAAAATGATGTACCATTGGAGACAGTTTTTCAAAAGATATTATGTTCTCCCACAAAATGATGTACCATTGGAGATGATCTAACTTATGTTATAGCATTTCCAATTATATTTTATTTTTACTTTTAAATAATATTTATAAAGTAAAAAATCTTTAATTGTACACAAAATCTTACACCAACTATAGAGGGTTGAACAATATTACTATTGATGTCAACTGGACTCAAAGCCAGACCCGCGGATTTTAGCCCTTAAGCAAAAGAACAATTTTGGTCCTTATATAACTTTATGATATAAAAAGTAAATAATCCCTATGGAGGGATGGAACTTACAACTTATATATACATAAGTGAAAACAACTAAACTAAAGAAGAAGAAACTAGATTAAACACACAAAATCTAAACCTAGAACCTCCACAATCATAGAAAAAAAATACCATAGTAACACTAACTCAATAAAAGCCTGCAGCTGAAAAGAGATCAACAAAGAAGACTAACTGACCTCATCTTACCAAAGAATGTCTTAGGTAAAACAAGCAGAGGTCAGAAAATGGTAAAAAGTAAAATCAGAGACAAAGCAATCTCCGGACACAAAGGAGTGTGATCAATCACCAGCGCAAAAAGCAAAAAAAAAGTGGACCAGAGGAAGAATAATCACCAGAAAACCAAAGTCACCACGAAGTAGGAAGATACATGCCTACATCATTAGAAGAATAGCCACCAGCTAAGAGGTAATAATCACCTCACAAACTAAACAAGCACATACAAGGTGCCCATACCAGCAAAGAACGACAAACTCTTAATAGAAAGGACCAAGGCTCTAAAAGATTAACTACGCACACCTATACCAAGGGAAGCGGGAGAAGAATAGAAATAACCTAAGGGAGGAAGAATGGAAGCCAACCACCGAGAAACCAAAGCTCAAGTTTGAGACCAGAAACAACCTTCCAAAACACATAGTTAGGAAAACACTATCTGAACCTGGAGTGGCAAACATGGCGGAAGGGAGAGCCACTAGAGACGCGAGCAACGATGTAATATGGAACGAGATGAGAGAACAAAGAGAGTCAAGAAGACGAAACGAGATCAGCAAACTGTGGAGCCATCCTCGAGTTATGAAAAAAGCATATAAGTCAGATCACTAAAGATCAGATCTTCAAAACCATGAAGAGAAGGGACTATCGACGGTAAGCCAATGACGAAGAAGACAACATCAAGGACAACTACAACTAAACTCTGACCCAACCTAATGACTGGAAAAATCTACAACGTCGTGGGAGGGAAACAACCGCACAGCTGTAAACTCATAAACCTAATCTACAAAAAATACTAGATAATCTCACAAGTGAAGAAGGAGAGAGAAAAATAAGAACACAGAGGTGGGTTTTTTTCCGACTGATGGTGAGGAACACCACACACCGAAAAAGTATAAATGTTGACGGCTCAAGGTAAAAATATGGGAAAAGGGCAAAAAAATCTCAAAAGAATAATGTGAAACATCAGAAGTTCATTTCACCATTAACAAGTACTGCTATACATACAACAACACATTATTGAAAAAAAAACACATAATATATTAAAATACTAGGATAAGACCCGCGCCTTGCGCGGGATTAAGTTATTATTTTTATTATATTTTGGAGAATGAAACAATAGTTTGGCTTCATTTGGATTAGGGGTGTTCAATCCGGATATCAGGTTGGTTTCGGTTCGGTTCGGTTTTTTTTGGTATTTCGATTAGTAAAATATAACTACTATTCTAAATCCATATTTACTTTGACTTTAATCTTTCACATACTTTTGAAAGATTTCAACTGGACGACTAAATTGATCAGCCAATCTTGTTGCTTTAAATCATTAATATTTATATATATATATATATTATTTAGTTTGAATATTTATTAAATAAAAATTCATATGCGTTAATTTTATGATCATTTGTAACTTATTATAACAAAAAAATAATCTATTGATCACAAAATTTTCAGAGTGGGAATATTCAAATTTCAAATAATATATAGACGTTTTGAAAAATTCAAAATATAACATATAAGAAAAAATATAAATGTTTTTATTATATATTTAATGTGATTTTTTAATATCTTTCAATAATATAAAATTATAAAAAAGAACTAAGATACCAAAATTGTTATCAAATATTTATTATTCATAGTAATTAATTTTCATATATACGTTAATCATATTAGGTAATTTCGTAGCTTCTAATTAAGGAAAGTGCAAAACAAATTTGGTAGATTATTTATAAATTCGATAGTTAGTTTAATAAAAAATATAATGTAAGTTAAGATGGACCAACCTATTTTTCTAAGAATATTATATTTTATATAGTCATTTATTAAATGAGAATTTATAATCATACAGTTCTATGATCATTCATATCATTTTATAACTGAATATTTAAATCATCGATAACAAAATTTTCAATGTGAAATCTTTAATAAGTTTATAATTTATAAATGTTTTTGAAAATTCATTGAAAGTTTTAATATTAAAATATTTATGTAATTATGGTATATAGTATAATATATATATATGTTTTATTATTAAATGATATTTTTTACTCATATGGTTTTAAAATCATGTGTATCTTCTTATAATATTAAATAAAAGTTCATATTAATACAATTTTATGATCATTTGTAACTTATTATGAGAAAAAATAATCTATTGATCACAAAATTTTCAGAGTGAGGATCTTCAAATTTCTAATAATTTATAGACGTTTTGAAAAATTCAAAATATAACATATAAGAAAAAATATAAATGTTTTTATTATATATTTAATGTGATTTTTAAATATCTTTTAATAATATAAAATTAAAAAAAGAACTAAGATACAAAAATTGTTATCAAATATTTATTAATCATAATAATTAATTTTCACATATACGTTAATCATATTAGGTAATTTCGTAGCTTTTATTTAAGGAGAGTGCAAAACATTTTTTGGTACGTTATTTATCAATTCGATAGTTAGTTTAATTAAAAGTGTAATATAAGTTAAGAAGGACCAACCTATTTTTCTAAGAATAATATATTTTGTATAGTTATTTATTAAATAAGAATTTATAATCATACGGTTCTATGATCATTCATATCATTTTATAACAAAATATTTAAATCATCGATAATAAAATTTTCAATCTGAAATCTTTAATAAGTTTATAATTTATAAATGTTCTTGAAAATTCATTGAAAGTTTTAATATTAAAATATTTATGTAATCTTATGGTATATAGTGTTTAATCTATATATATATATATATTTTATTATTAAATGATATTTTTTACTCATATGGTTTTAAAATCATGTGTATCTTCTTATAATAAAAATGTTAAACCATTGATCAATAATTTTTAATAGTTTTAGTCATTTATTGTCGTTTTTAAAAATTCAAAATATAACATATACGAAAAAATCTAAATTTTATTTTTATAGCTAATTTGATTGTTTAATTTATTTTAATAATATAAAATTAAACAAAAAATGATGGAGGAGATATAAATTGTTATCAAATCTTTATTATTTAAATCATTAATTGTCATATATATATATTAGTCATTTATGGTAATTCCGTAGGTTTTATTTAAGGAAAGAAAATATCATATCATATCATTATATCATATAGTTTGACCAACTTATGTATCTAACAACATATAAAAATCGAATGTGGACCTACTTATTTTTCAATTGAAAGTAATTGACTATCTAATTGAGTGTCATCTATGCATTAGGGTCTTTTTTAATTAATACAAAATTGAGGTTACATCTTTTCAAATGTTCCTCAATTAATATATAGGGGATTACCTACTACTACATAACACAACAAAACACTAAATAATGATTTTGACAAATAAAGACTGGCCACATAATTACATCATCAAAAAAATCAGACTTAACAACAATGAAACAATATTCCGCGCGAAGCGTGGACACGCCCCTAGCTATACATAAAAGTGTATTATACTTGTATTCTGACAACTTCTAATAATGTTTTTTACAATGGTTTCACATGTTTTTGTTTTATATTACTCCACTTTGTATGTTTAGTCTAAGTGTGATAGTTCCCTTATTGACAAGTCTTTCTTACAATCAGATGTGAAAAAACTTGTGTTTAGTTGATCAATTCTTTAATTTAAGAGTTCAAATAAACTACACAATAGAATATATTAATATATAATAGAAATTTGTTTTTATAGGGACATTGTTTGTTTATGGAGTGAAAGCACTTTCCGGCCGAGAAGTAGCTTTCTTTCTATATAGGTTTTTCTCTACGACTAACCTATATTAGTTCCTGCTGCTACTGTATGTTGTGTACCGAGTGCTGACTGTTATAGTATGGTTATAGCGTTGATGGATTGTTTGTTATCTCCTTACTGCTGTGATAATTGACATGGGTCTTCGTGTTGAGTTAGACCTTTTCTATCTCTATATAGATTCACTTCAAATTCTTTGTATTATAACTGTCTCTAGCATTGTTTACACTAGATAACATGATACACAAACACATCTAAATAAAGTGGTCTTTTGAGTTCAGTTTCACACTCATTCTCTAGATTTTTTGAGGTGGTCAAACAATCAAGCCTCAGGGTTTGACTGGTTTTCCCGTTACTATGGCAAACGTTATGTTTGTCGGTGATAGCGTCTTTTTTTTCATTTTACAACAATCACACAAAACGAAGTAAACCGCTTTGCACCGTTCCAGACCTCTCAAAATAAAAAGATACTTCAAAGTAGCATTTGCGGTTGCAGAAAAGTAAAAAGATAATTTTTCATAAAAATTGTGTAACTATTTAACTAAATTTAAATTAAATAATATAAATAATATTATAGATATATTATATTTTAAATTATATATTCTAATAATATGATTTTTAGTATTTATATAATTATATATAGCGTTAATTTTTAATTTACTATTAAATAAATACTTCATTTGGTAGTCAACTAGTCATAATTATCCCGCAATCACCAATTTTTAACCGATATACCAGTCTTAGAAATCACTTAGCAATGCTTAAAATTGCAATCACCTGTATCTGCCAACTCTCGCAACTGCAACCACTACTTTAACACCATTTAGACCCTTGTTTAACCTCAAGTTTCTTACTCATCGATTTATTTATAACAGTATAACATTATTCAAATATCCCTAGAGTTGGAGCACAAAAACTTTCTTAAATTAGTTACACCTGACGCGAAGAAAATGGATAAGAGAAAGATTATATCATAATTAGAAAATTAATTATTTCGAGGGAACAAATTAGAGAAGGGAAATACTAAAAAAAATATAAATTCAGGATTTTAGAAAGATAACTTGAGATTTGGATGATAATAAGAAAAGATAATGTTTTGTTTGAAGTCGACACTAATAGTATTAACACAAAATAAACAAAAAAATGATAAGAATTATATATGAATGTTCGGTCAACAAAATTGAGATAAGGCATTTTACGGAACCATTTTTGGCTCTGAATGGTAACAATTGATTGAGCGGTGGGGAATGAGCGGGTTATATATTGATGTATGGTTTAAGTGTGGTTAGTATGCGAAAAACACATAGTGCAGGATCATCATGGTTTGTCTAAAATAAGCGGTTGAAAATAATGTGAATGGTAATATGTATAGTAACCATTAAGGGGTACATATAATATATCTATGTTTTAAAAATTAAATACCGATTATATAAATAAAATTTAAAGAATTATTTTATCTATTATTATAATTATATATTTTGAAAAGTCTGCAAATCGTATTTACATGTTCTTTCAATCAATATCTTAAGTTTTTGCTGATGTAAAATTTTTCCAAGTTGTGCTATTATCATTTATACAAAAGTAAATAAATTATAATATTTACTATAGTTTGAAAATTAAATTTATCACTTATTTGATAAATAAAATATATTTAGTATAATTAATTTAATTAACTAAATAGCATACATTTAAACTTTAATTTACCTATATTATATAGATAAATTATTATTAGATGAAAGTTTTCTTTTCTTAAATTTTAGGCTCGAATGATTGCAGTATGGAACATACAGATTGGATACTACGGTACGGTTTAACTCCGGTTTATTTAAGAAAAATTCATATTGCAGAACAATTGTGGTTCATCTAAAATAAGCGGTTCAAAAAATATGAATGGTGGCATGTATAATAAATAATATAACTGTGACATACATATATAATATATATATATATATATATATATTTTATTTGTTAATGAAAAAATCAGTGAAATAAATGACTATTATATACTAATTAGTTTTAAAATTTTCAGAAATTATAAACAAAACAACAAAAAATAAATTGAATAGGAAGAATTTAGTTAATAAAAATAATTTATATTAAAGAAAATGTTTTATAGAAGTATGAATAATTCATTAAGCGCACAAGATTTTGAGTGTATTCAAATATGTACAGCATTTTTTCCACTTTTTTGGATTTAATTTTTATTTATATTTTTAACTGAAAACACATTACACTTTTATTTAGAAGTGAATAGTTACATATCTTTACATTTTGTACACGTATACCACAATAACATTTACAACATTAATACTTAAAAAATATATAATTGTAATTAGCCACACCATATTACCTTCATTTCAACTCTAGGTGTGGTTCAAAGAAAATTTGTTCCGCACTTCAATTATTCTTTTTTAATTTATTTATTTTAAAATGAAAATACAAACATTAAAAGTTATTGAATGATAACACAAATTATGGTCTGCCATGTGTTTCACTCATTCTGCATGCCACATTCAAGGTATTTATCTACCAAAAAACGCATTAATTCAAATATTTAATGACCATTTTCTATTTGTTTTTAATAATAAATATTTAAACTAAATGCATTTTACATAGATTCAACACATATTTTTTTTAGAAAAACTAGGGTGGGTGCCAAGGGCTGGGTACAAACTAGATATATGCTTTATGAGGTAGTTGTGGTTCATTTTGCTTCGTTCGAATCGCAGTTTTATAATTTGATTTATGTTGACACTTGACACCATATAGATATTCGATGTTCTGATATCCAATAAAATATATATATTTAACCGGATATTCATTTCGATTCACGAAAATAAATTTAAAAATTAGAAAAATATGAAAGTTCGTATAAACAATAATATTTCATTATAAAATAAGATAATCATCTTTTAAAACTGTAATAATTGAATAATGAATTTATTGAATATACATATTATAAAACTAAAAAGATAATTAAAATAATACATGTCACCAAAAAGTTGTAAAAAATAATTATACAATATTTTAACAATCATATAGGTAAATAATAATCAGAAAACTTAAGAAGAATAATTATACGATATAATATCAACTTGAATAGGTAAGGCTTGTAATTAATAGTATTACAAAGAACCATCATTATTTTATCTTTACAATATATATATAATTATGTATATAAGTATATTTAATAATTTAAATATGAATATAGAGATATACATCGGATCAGATCGGATATTCGTTTTAAAAATTTTAGTATTTTAAACTGATTCATTTTTAACGGGTATTGCATTTTAGTATTTGTTTTGCTTGTACAGTTACGAAAGTATAATTTTTCTGAATCGAATCAAAACAAATAATGAATCGAATCAAAATTTACATATATTTTTATCACCGATACATGCCCCACTCCATCCAATCCTACATCGGTCACTGTGCGATACATGTATTCCGCAGATTTTGATGCACTGTAAGAGGTTAAATAACAACGTTGCAAAATATCATAAATTTTATACCAATTTTGAAAGAATATAAAGATTTTATTTTGCTACTTATATGGTAAAAATAAATTCAAAACTAAAAGATAATAAACTTAAAATAAATTTATTCAAAACCATTCAAAATTCTAACGGTTGGTATTAGATATTCAACTATAAATACAAGACAGTCTTTCGCCTCTGGACACCAAATCATTTTCAGTCTTTTCTCAGATCCCCAAAAATGGTGAGAAAAAGTAAAGGTCGTCAAAAGATAGAGATGGTCAAAATGAAAAATGAAAATAATCTTCAGGTTACATTCTCAAAAAGAAGAACTGGTCTTTTCAAAAAAGCTAGTGAGCTTTGCACGCTTTGTGGTGCTGAAATTGTTGTTATTGTATTTTCGCCTGGCAAAAAAGTTTTTTCTTTTGGTCATCCAAATGTTGACTGTGTAATTGATCGCTTCGCAAACATTAATCCACCAAATCCTCGTCAACACACCGACATACAACTTAGCGAAGCCCGTCGAAATGCAATTGTTCAAGATCTCAACAATCATCTCACTCAAGTAAGTTTTACATTATCACTTATATATTTTAACTAGAAGTTATTTTAAATTTAAATTTTATAGGTATGGAAGATCGACTAATTTACTGGATTATACTCTGTTGTTTCGCTTGAGTATTTTACAATATCTACAATAGTTTCTATTTAACTAATAAGCTATTAACATCAGTTGAAAAATACAAATTTTCTCCATCTTTTAGAGTAACAGTCATGATTTATATTCTTTATAATTTATTAAGCCTATTCGGATTTTAAAACCTCTTCAAATGAATCTTTTATAAATTTATCATGAGTTTAAAAGGATTAATATGGTCGAGTGCATATAAACAATGTAAACCGTGAAAAACAGTATATATAGATAATGTATCTATTTTTATTTATTATAAAGATTAAGTATATAACTGTTTAACTTTTTTGTTGAAGTACTCTCTGATGTTGTTATGTGGCTTTAATAAAATGATACAAAAATAGGTAACAGAAGAATTCGAAATTGAGAAAAAGAGGACTGAAGACTTAAAGCAAAAGAGGAAAAATAGTCACATGCGTGAGAATTGGTGGGAAGAACCTATAGAAGAGTTGAACTTAAGCCAACTCACTGAATTCAAATGTGGTTTGGAAAAGTTGAGAAAAACAGTGACTACTGAAGCCTGTAAGAATTTTCAAGCAATTGTTCCGCGTCATAACTTCTATGGTGGAAGTTCAAATAATTCTACTTTTGGGATTTGTGATGATCATACAGATAATATCGACACCGATTTAGATCTGTATAATCATCAAAGAATGGTGGCAACGAACACATTCGCTTGCAATCAGCACAACATGATGGTTCCTTATCATATTACATCACCATTTGGGAATATTGCTAATAGTAACATTATTGAAGGGTTCGCTCCAGAATACAATCAAAACCCAAACCAATTCTGTTTTAAGCAAGAACAAATGTCTGAGTGTGACCAACATTCAGCTCATCCTCCTCGTTTCGGACATGGTTACTATTAATTTTTGTTTTTTTTGCCATAAACACAATGTTTTATTTATTGTTTTTGTTTTGTTGTTATTTTATACATTTGGGATGGTGTTAGTATGGGAATTATTACTGCCAATGTTTATTTTTTAAACTTGTTGAACACAGTTTTAGTCTGTGGATTTTTTATATTTCAAAAATTTTCAAATTTATAATACTTTTTTTCCAACTTCTGTTATGAAATATATGTCATATGTATATTCTTACACTTCTCTGAAAATATTTATATTTGCCATATGTTTACACAAAAGATAATAATATGTTTGAGATGAGTTTGTTGAAAGCAAAAAAAAAAATCATCTAAAATTATGAATACTGTTCTAGAATGATCAATTATAGATTTATAGGACCTTAGTGGAAAACTAAAAATATAACCTAAATATTTTTGTATTATTAAAAGAGAAGCAAAATAAATGAATAACCTTAGTATTTCATTTACATTTGTGTCATTTTGTTGATGTGTCAACATGACAATGATTCTCAGCCTACATTTACTTCTACCCTTTCATAACTAGATAAATTACTAAAAATTGCCATTAGACTGATTTAGTTGTGATATAATGTTGGCAACACATAATTTTTGAATTTGTATGGCTTTATCTCATTCTCGTGGGTCATGGGCTCTTCCACATTCACAAGAAACCAAAATTCGTCTGTCTGCCTACGTAGAAAAAATTATTAGACAAGCAGGTATACACAAGTAACCACGTGTATTCATGTTTTTAAGAATAGTAACCTACATTCAATGTTTTCTTAAGAACACTATCCCACAATCATTGTAAATATATTGAAATCAATATTGTTATGTAAACAATTTTTTTTTTCTTTTCGGATGCTCTTCATTCTACAATTTTAATATTGATGTATGAGTTTTTATATGGAGTGATAACACATTTCGTAGTTACTGAATAAAATCCAGAATTTGTAATAACTTTTTTTTGTAAACTGCAATTTGTAATAATTTACTAAGCAACTTTTTAAAATTATGCTAACATTTTACTAGGTGAAATTGTTTGCAATAAATGAGATCATCTATTGAAATATTTTATTATTATAATAGAATCTTTATTTATTAAAAGTTGCTATATTTCTAATAAATTATAAGTTTAGTTCCCAAATATGTATATACGCGTTTCAGACTCCATGAATGTGAATGTGAATCTCATAAAGTATTCAAATATGTCATTTTACAACTATATGCTTGGTGACCACGCAGTGCAAAGATCTACCTAAGATAAAAATGTATTGATTCACTAGATCGCAATCCTTCAATGCAGATCAACAATATTTGTCCAATATTTCAAATCATTGAATGTATAACGATATATATGGCATTTCTTCCTGTTATATATTTACAAATTAGTATTCAAAGAATTAGTATAGGAAAGTTTTGACTCAAACCTGTATTTGAATACAAAATTAGAACAATTTATGCTAAAATTTTATTAATTTAAAGTCATATATACATATTTCTAAACTATGATCAAATGCATTAATTCATTTAACATTGTGCAATTTTATTATTAAAAGAGAAGCAAAATAAATGAGTCATTAATTCGTTTAACATTGTTTCTTCTATATAAACTTTCACCTACCAATCTCGTCATACATTTCATCCCAAGTATAAACTTTTACCTTTGTATTGATTTTGTTGGGGATTTGAAGCCTTTCAAGTATACTTGGAAAATGCAGGTGAAAATAATCAACTTGTGGAAACAATAATATGGTGACGTTGGAGAGACCATCGAGATGGTGTTGGTCAAAAACATAAGTTGTTCCAAGTGTTGCAAGTATATGTTAAAGATTCGTCTCTAAATTTTGTGTTCTACAATTAAAACTAGACTTTGATCAGCATAATTTTTATTTTATAGTCATTATAAAAGAATTGGTACAAACTCTTTCAAACTATTTTTTTTTTAATTTCTACAATTTCCATACAATACCTTTTAACATCTATGATTTTATCTTTGTAAGTTTGGAGTATTATCATTGAAAGATTGCATTATTTATTTTTAAAATTGTATATTTGGTCATGAAAAATTTGGAAAACTACACAACAATTTTTGAGCTTGAAATATTATATGAATTTTGATTTTTTGTAACTAAAATAATTCATTATTTTATTAAAAAGATGAAATTTTTGGTAAGATTTTCTCAATATATTTAATTAAAATAAGTGTTAAATTTATAGTTAAAATGAATTTCTCATTAGTATCTTTAATGAATTATTAAAATTTCAAAGTTTTCAAATATCATATTTTCTAAATAACACATAAATTAAAGGTTATTTATATACTACTCCCTCCGTTTCATAAATATAGGTTTTTTGTCTTTTCACACATATTAAGAAAACACATTAAATCACTATAATAAATGTATCATTTTCTCTAGTTTTCAATTTTTAATAATTTTTAACCAATAGTAATTCTACAAAGTCAATTAATTTTCTTGAATGTCACAACTTTTTCATTGAAAATATAAAAACTATATCTTTGTGAAACAAATTTTTTTATAAAACATCTAACTTAATGAAACGGAAGGAATATTATATTTTGTACATAATATTTTTTAGATAATATATTGTTGTGATTTTCAAAATAAATAAATAGCTAATATATTGTTGTAGATATAAAAGTTTAGCATAAGTTAACAATTTTATTTTTTGTATAAATATTAAATAATTTAGTTCTTTTAAATAGTGAAAGATATTTTATTTTATTTATTTATACGAAATTAATACAGATTAGAACAGTTTGTGCTATTTTTTATTAATTTAAAGTCGCATATACAAATTCCTATCCTAAGACCAAATGCATTAATTCATTTAACATTGTTTCTTTAAGATAAACTTTCACCTACCAATATCGTCATACATTTCATCCCAAGTATAAGCTCTTACCTTTTTATACAATTTTTTCTTATAAGTTTAAAATGGTTGTATTGATTTTGTTGGGGATTTGAAGCCTTTCAAGTATATA
This sequence comes from Brassica napus, assembly GCF_020379485.1. Taxonomy (NCBI): domain Eukaryota; kingdom Viridiplantae; phylum Streptophyta; class Magnoliopsida; order Brassicales; family Brassicaceae; genus Brassica; species Brassica napus. The sequence goes on along the minus strand of NC_063438.1, from coordinate 21,183,939 downwards.
TGTGGAAATTACAGGTGAAAATAATCAAGTTGTGGAAACAATAATATGGTGATGATGAAGAGACCATAGAGATGGTGTTGGTAGAAAACACAAGTTGTTCACATTCTCTTACAAATCTTATACTTAAGCCTCTTCTTTTAATTAAGTTATTATTTAATAATTTTCAAATATTTTGTTGGTTTTTAAAAGGACTTTTTCAAATTCAAAACCGAAAATTTTAAAATATTATCTTTGCTCAGCTTTTTCGCAAAACTAATTATTGATTTAGTTATTTTATCTACTGAAAAATTTATAAAAAATATTTTAAAACTCTAGTCAATGAGTTTATGTAAAGGACAAGGAGAAGAAAATATGTTATAAAATTATTATTCAGTTTGTTTGTTTTTTCTATCTGATAATGATAATGCTAAACTTTTTTTTATAACAAATGAGGGCATATTTTTAAAAATCGCTTATTTATGTTATTAGTGCTCTGTGTGGGTTGCCATACAGCTGCCGCTCGACAGTCTCCTCAAGTTCCTCTCTGTAGTACAGATTGCTCTTCTTGCTCATTTAATTTCTATTTTAACCTTTTTATCTGTCAAGCTTCTCATGATTTTCTACTAATTCGTAACTTAGTTAATTGAAAAACTCATGAATGAAAATAACAATGTCGATTTGATATGATGAAACCATACGTGTGGGAACAAAACGACAGAAGTTAGCGAAGGAAATGACAGAAGTTAATGAAAAGCATTTTTAATATTGTTATAATTATCTTGACTTTTAATGAAAAGAAATAATTTTAGATTGATTGAATCCATATTATTAGTAGGCCACTGAAGATGATGATGCCAACTAAATACCGACGAGCTCCACTTTGGGGCCAGCTCATCTCTCATCTCGAAGTGGTGAACAGAGGGACAGATAAAAGATTGCGTAACCGATGGATGCACTGTAGCTTATTTCAGTCCCCACCTGGGTAGCCAATGACGGCGATTAACCTCTTGCATGCGTCCACGGTGTTCCCCTATTATTATTTTTTTTTTTTTTTTTTTTTTTTTGCTAAATTGTAAATATCATTAATGAATGAAAGTTTGGTTACAACAAAGTTGAACCAGATTTTGCTTGAAAGCTGATTTGTTCTTAGAAGCCGCAAAAAAATAAAAAACTCCTAAGAAACATGAAGAATTAAACCAAGATAGACCACATACGCCAATCTTGGTGTTAATTAAATTCAGAACAAAAGACAACACAACACCCTAATCACAGCGCTTCTTGCACATCAGGATAAACCGAAATGAGCAAGAGTGATAGTTGTAAGGCAAGCTGAACGAACACTCACCAGCAGGTGGCTCCTAACGGTTTCGACGGAGGCGGCAGCTACGGCTCCGGAACGCCAAAGGAGGAGGACGTCGAGCAACAGAGCCAAAAACTAACTCGGCTTGAATACCAAAATGTAAACTCGATGTGTCGTCGCTGACGGTGAAGAGCAAATCTTGTCAAGCGCAGGCGGTATAATCAGCCTCATCCGGCCACGCGACAGTAAACTTGCGACGGAGACATCAAGTCCAAAACAATGGCAACGCCGGAGCTATGAAGAAGCGGGTTGAAGTACAGGAGGAGAGATGATCCCCTCAAAGCATGTGCCCCAACAGAGAAGCGAGAGCTCCGACGTCTAGCAATAGACACCATCACGGCGGGTCGTCCTCAAAACCCTAGGAGATGACATCACAACGCGAGAAGCGAAGCCTCGGAAACAGAACCGTTGAGAAGAACCATGGATGTTGTCGATTGAACTACAATGGAGGTCCTCGATGGTGAGCCTCGTCACCACTTTTCTCTCAGATCTGAGAGGAGAAGCTCAACACTGACCTTGAATCGAATCGAGGAGGAACTGACTGGACGAGACGAAGATGACGGGACAGAGACGGCGACGCGTCGAACGTTCCGGCGGATCTCGGTCTCAGATCTGACCCAAATCTGAGCTCAAATCGGTTCTCACAAGACAGATCCAGGACGCCTAAGAGAATCCAACCCTTGTCGAACCTCGCCGAAGCTCCGGGGAAACCACATACGACCATGGTTTCCGGTAGATCCTCGGGGAAATCCAGAGACGTCGCGCAAAGAGGTGAGAACAAGAGAGGATCAACAGAGGAAAGAGGCGGAGCTTGGATATGGCGGGGTCGGCAATGGCCCTCTCGCAGCGTCGAGAGACACCGGAGAGGCAAGCGGAGGAGCACGGGAAGATGAGTCCCCAGCTATTATTATTGTTATTATTTTTTGTTCATGTTATTAATAATTTTTGCATATGAGTTCAAAATCATATCGAAATCAACAGAAATATTTGTTTCCACTGTTTAGTAATGGTATACATATCCCAGCAAAGCAATTTATTACGATTGCATGAATCATACAGCTACCTAAACAATTTTTCAGTTCAAAAACAAGACTTGAGAAAATATGGAAACAAATAAAATAAAAAGATTTGAAACAAGAAGGAATGAAGAGAAAAATTAACTCTGCCTCTCTGGAATCTGATAGGTGAAGAAGGTAAAAGCTCATTGTTTCACATTGACCCCACAGAATCTTTTTATTTTCGTTCAACCAAATATAATATATTTTATTTAATTACTATTTCAATATACAATCCCCAGCTATTTTCCAGGCTGTTTCTATTTCTCAACTCTTTCAATTTTTATACCTTCTTCTCTTTTCTTTCTTCACTCAGCATCTCTTTCTCTCAAACCTTAATCGTGTTTGCTTTAGCTCTCTCGCCAATCTCGAATTCAAATGGATCCGTGCTCTTTCGTACGGATCATAGTCGGGAACTTAGCCGTTAGATTCCCCGCGCCGTCGTCGTCTACTTCATCTGAACCGTCTGTTTCCGGAATCAATACTTCCTCCGCATCAGCTCCTAACTGCTACTGCAAAATCAAATTCAAGAGCTTCCCTCGCCAGATCGTTACTGTTCCGGTTATCTTCCGAACCGAATCTGAATCCGAGACTCGTTGCTCAACCGTCGCAGCTTGCTTCAGTCTAAGCAAAGCTCAGATCGAGGCCTCCTTGAAGAAGCCTAAGTTAAGCGTCCTCTCCATCGAGACATACTCACGCGGGGACAGCGTTACAGGCGCGTCGTGTGGACTCGCTTCCGCGAGTGAGAAGCTGCTCGGTCGATTCGAGGCTTCGCTGGATTTGAAAGCTGCGGAGACGAAGACGTGTTTGGCGCATAACGGATGGGTGGCTTTGAGCGGGAAAAGGAGGAATAAACCTGGATCGGATCCGGAGCTCCACGTTAGCGTACGGGTTGAACCCGACCCGAGATTCGTATTTCAGTTCGACGGTGAGCCAGAGTGTAGCCCTCAGGTTTTCCAAGTACAAGGAAACACTAAACAAGCTGTCTTCACTTGCAAGTTCGGCGCTAGAAACTCTAGTTCCGGCGATCGGAATCTTCTTCACAGGTTAGTTATAAATAGAAACATTTCCTTTTTCAGATATATTCTTTACTTTGATAGCAAGAAATATTTTTTATTATCATAAATTGATTTTTGTTATTAAACTACACAGTTCGTCAATGATGTCTGAAACGAGGAGTAGTTGCATATCGTCGATGAAATCTGAGAAGGAACAACCGTCGAAAGAGAGAAAAGGTTGGTCGGTAACGGTCCACGATCTCTCCGGGTCACCCGTAGCGATGGCTTCTATGGTCACACCTTTCGTTCCGTCCCCCGGTTCGAACCGCGTGACGCGATCGAGTCCCGGCGCGTGGCTTATTCTCCGACCCGACGGTTGCACGTGGAAGCCATGGGGACGACTAGAGGCGTGGCGTGAAGCTGGTTACTCTGATTCACTCGGTTACCGTTTTGAGCTCTTCCAAGACGGAATCGCCACCGAGGTCTCCGCGTCGTCGTCTATAAGTTTGAAAAATGGCGGGAGTTTTGTTATTGACGTCACCGGCGGGACAACCACGGTGGGATCGACGCCGACAACGAGTCCTCAGGGAAGTTTGGATCTCGGATCCGGTTCCAGCTCCGGGTCGAGACCAGGATCGGGGTCCGGGTCGGATTTTGGATATCTACTGCCGCAGCATCCGGCGCAGAGCAGAGGGTTCGTGATGTCGGCTTCGGTGGAAGGAGTGGGGAAACAGAGCAAACCGGAGGTGGAAGTGGGTGTAACGCACGTGACATGCACGGAGGATGCAGCAGCGCACGTGGCGTTAGCTGCGGCGGTGGATCTGAGTTTGGATGCTTGCAGGCTGTTTTCTCAGAAGCTAAGGAAAGAGCTGAGACAGCAAAGCCAGCTTGGTGTCGTTTGACGTCTATTGCTTTGTCGTTTTACCAATTCATGAGTTGTCTTCCACTCACAATTTTTCTTTTCTTCTGGAAAATGTTTTTTTTTTCTGAGGTAGCGTTAGGAATTAGCTGGCAATTTTTTTTAAGAATGTGGATGCCATCATTATTAAGATTGTTTATATGTTTTTATGTACAGCTAAACATGACAGAAGCAACTTCTTATGTCATTATCCTATCCTATTCATATCCCAAGTCCAAACAGTGCCGGTCCGGACTCGTATAACGCCTAAAACAGACGACAAAAATACTGCCGTTTAACCATAATTAAATTTTACTATACTTTAAACATGTAACCACAATAATACCAAATATTATTAAAACAAGTTTTTAAAATAAAAACATCGAAACATTATCTGCAACTCATCTTGTAAGTTTATTCTCTTTATGTTTACAGTTTCACTTTGTTAATTTTATTTCTTAAAAACTTTCTTACAAATTCTGAAAGCAAAAAAAAAAAAATATAAATTTATAAAATAGAGCAAAACATATTATAAATCACTTTAACATCAATTTCACTTTATAAATTTTAATTGAGATTTCATAGAGTTTCGTTGAATATCAAAACCTATGATAATTTTAGGTGTTTGAATTTCAAACAAATTTCAAAAACTTAACAAAAGAAGAAAATAAGAAATAATAAAAGATGCAGCTATTCCTACTATAACCAATCACAATTTTATTGTGGAATATGAACAATCTATAATTCAAGTTAATTATTGTAATATTTCTTGTTTATACATTTATTCTAGCAAATATTAGCCGACAAAGATAAAAAAAGAAAAAATGGAAAAAATGTCTTGATAAAGTAGATTTGTTTTAAATAAATTTCTTATCTAGTAATATACTATTGACTGTAACACATAAGAAAAAAAAAGTAGAGATGTTTAGTCAAGAAAAGAAAACTAATGATACTAGAAAAAGTAACAAAATCCTTAATATATATAAAAAAGGAAAGTTTTTATCAACAAAAAAGGAAGACAGCGACGCTGGTGTCGAACCCCGAACACGACAACAATAGGAAGAAAGACAACCCTCCCAGGTCACTAGACCAAGGCGAAGCATCTGATAAATGGTGCTCTTAAATATCTTTTATTTTTTGGCGCCCAAAGTCTTTGCTTTATAGGCTTTAGCCCAGGACCGGCCCTGAGTCCAAACATGTAAACATGGCACAATCAGTACTGATCATCTGGTTTTCAATACTGATCATCTGGTTTGCACTGTGATCTCATCGTCATAAACCAATGGGTCTAGCCCAACCTCGTTCCAGGATTCGTTATGGGCAATTCTTGGTTTGTATACTTGAAAACAGGGCTTCTTGGAACAACATTGGTGAAGCAAAAAACGTTTTGAGTGATAGTGATGAGATTATTGAAGTTTCATAGCCCATAGATTGGACAAACCTAAAGAAGGGTGGCTACGTGGCTGATGTCAAACTCCCGTTTGGAATACGTTAGGCGCTAGTCGGGGGCAATCTCAGACCTAGCGAGTTACCAAAAAATCGGGGAGTACTCGAAGATTACGCGGATCCTAGTTTTAAATACAATTTAATATATTTATAATATAATTAGTTAATTTTAAACATGATGACACATGTTTTTAGACATAATTATATAATTTTTTATATATAATTTTAAACAGCCTCTTTTTGATTCGTCGAACATTTAGATTATGGTGTGTTTGGTACGAAAAAATTCTTAAATGAAGTAATTATATGTTTGTTTTGGGTTTTATAGCTAATTATAATTATTTAGTAATGAAAAATCTATCAATAATGAGTAAAAAATAATCAACCGTGTTTTAATTTTACACGGACGAAAAGAGAAAAAAAACTTAGGCGATCTAGGGGAGAATTAGGCAGAAATTAGACGGCCAACGCGAAAATTAGGCGGTCTTGTGCAGATCAACGGCCAACACCGTTTTGGACATATTCGCCGCGATCAACCTCCAAACAATGCTTAGACGGCCGCGTTTTTGAACAGGGTGTGCAACCAAGAATATCAAAATTTGCAAATAGTTTCAAAAATTATATTGCTAGGAGAAAGGTCTGTTTATAAAATTCATACAGGAGTTTTATATTACCGAATCATTGTGTTTTCCATAAGATAATCGATACTACTAATTATTTCAAATTAAGCAAAAATTTTAAAATTAAACTCCGAAGTTAGCGACGATATATAAAGCATATATAAACAACTATTGAACATAAAGACAGTTTGGCCGAGTGGTCTAAGGCGCCAGATTTAGGCTCTGGTCCGAAAGGGCGTGGGTTCAAATCCCACAGCTGTCAAATTTTATTTATTTACATTCATTTTTGTGGTAACAACGTTTACTACTTTACTTGATTCAGGAACTTCGTTTCGGTGTTCACCAAAGAAATGTTCGTCATTTTTCTCATTGACGCTGTGTTCGTTTTCCTTCTTTTTTTTTCCTTTTGATAAAGCAAAATATTAATCTGCAAATAAAAAAAAATTATAACAAAAGGATTGGTGGATCGTAAACGGTGAACATACATGAAAAAGAAATCGAATGTCCATGAATAATTAAAGCACTAAAAAAATAAAAAAATAATGTGTATATGTAACGTGTTGGTGAATGGTGCATGCATTATTCATCGTATTTTGGAAAACAAATATTCTCGTTTCTATATTTTAAATAGAAAATCCAATACCTTAATCAAAATTGATAAAATCATATTATTTATGCACAAATACGTAAACAAATAGTAAGTTTTTTTTTTGTGTATAAAATTATTTTTGGTGTAAACAAATAGTAAGTTTGAAGGGAGACTAGTAAAAACTTAAAAAGCCATGAGATTTTTATTTATAATATTTCATACAACCCTTTAAGATACATCACAACATGACATAATATGATAAAACACAAAGATCGAGAGACATCTTCTGATGTTTCTTATATAATTTGTCAAGTTACAGCTTCAAATAAAGTTCAAAGTTTCAACCCTGGTTTGGTGGCATCAGTCAGCTCCACTATCCACCCCTTCTTATCCTCGACCCGGCCCATCTGGATATCCGTTAACGTCGCAAAGAGCTTCGCAGCCAATGTCTTATCACCTGTTTTGAATTCAGTCCTGTACGTGTTGAATATATATATACACCCAATTCTTTAGTCAACAAAATAAAACAAAACACAAAAAACGATTCTTGGTATAGTATTGTGTATATTTGTTGATAACAAGATTACTTTTTCTCCTTGAAGGTTACGGACGCAATAGTTGTCACAATTGCAGCAGTTCCACTGCAGAAAACTTCTTCGGCATCGAGAAGATCCTCAACGGGAACAACACGTTCCTCAACCTATTAAAAAGATGAGAATCAAAGCAAATGATCAGATTTAATGAATATTGTTTACAAACTTGTATCAAATATGATGTTGAAATTAATATTCAAACCTTGTAGCCGAAATCACGAGTTAATTCGATGACACTTTTACGTGTGACTCCGGGCAATATGGTTCCTGAAATCTCTGGAGTCGACACAACATTTCCCTACAACACAATATTACATATCGGTCATAATGTACACTTAAACATCTTAATAAAACGTCTATGTGACTATTTTTTTCTAATTACCTTGACTATGAAAACGTTAGAAGCGAAAAGCTCTTCGACGTTTTTGCCAGTTGCAGCATCCAAAAACAAAACATCAGAGAAACCTTTCGCTTTCGCCTCTGCTAATGTTATCCAAACCTTCAACAACGAAAATTTATTACATTCTTAATTAACTAATCGTTCAGAGATATAAAACACAGCTTATGTTAATATTATAGGCAGTACAGGACCGTTTTCTAGCATGTGAATTGGAGGGGTCAAACATGGTTTGATCTTTAAAAAAATCTTAATATTTTTAAACAAATGTATAAATTAGAACCTAAATTTGTAGACTTTTGATTATACTTTGAATTTAAGTTCTATAATTTAAAAAATAATGTTTATAAATTTTGGAACATAATCTAAGAGACCTCTATGTAATTGATTATTTCTTTCAAACTTACAGGAGAATAGTTTGTGATACTCTTCACACCACCGGTTCCACTTGGAAAAGCACGACGAAACTTATCTTCAATTTTCAGGTTCAACCCCGCGTTATCCTATACCAAGAAACAAAATTTCACCAAAATCATTAAAACATTATAGTTTAGAATAATAAAGATGATGTTGAGAATGAGAAGAACACACTCACCTTGTGATAACGTCCAACGGGACATGCAAACACTGTGAAGGTGTACTCGGGAACAGGAAGTGAGCCAAGTATAGGACCACTACCAAACAAGATTGGTCTGATATACAATGTTCCTCTCCCCGGAGGAGGAATCTATATATACAAAATTATAAGAAGTCATTATATATTTCAAAAATATATTCATTTTCATAAGATTTATTATCATGTATATATGGTATAGAAGTTTGAGCATAGCTTTGTACATACCCATTTCTTGTTGGCAAGAACAACTTGTTTAACGGCGGAGACGAATTGATCGACCGTGGGATAAGGCATACAAAGTCTGTTGGCTCCCGATTGAAGGCGGAGAGCGTTTTGGTCTGGTCGGAATAGAACAATCCGGCCATCTTCTGTCCTGTACGCCTTAAGCCCTTCATATAAGCCCTATTCATGTCCAAACCACATATATTTCAGATATTTTGCTTGCACATAACTCAATCCGCCATCATCTTTTCATATATTAAAAGAAAATTCACTTGTACAATTTATAGGGCAGTCTATTCATTTTGTTATATATATTAATGTATTTTAATTTAAACATGTTTATAGTAGTTATCTAATTAAACACTTACTTGAGAGTTTATTGTGCCATCTATATCTACAAAACTGTACAATTGTACGTAGGTCACAATAAATTGATAGCAATATCATCATATGGGACAACACATTAATTCAAACAATTTTGTTTGATATCATATACTATATATATTACGATGTTGTCAAATTTACAAGTCTAATTAATAGGTAAAATATGCATGCAATGCTAAAAAATATCAACTCTATTTGTGATGATGGATGCATGTTCTGATTATAGGTTTTCTTAATTAATTGATCTCTACTGATTAATAACAAACCTGGCCATAGTTAAGAACTGCAGAGCAAGGGCTGATTTGGATATCAGCATAGGGAACGATCTTCCCCTCTTGGAAACTCTCTCCATGTTTGCACTTGGCAACATACATGTTGTCGGTACGACAAAACCCGAATCCTAATTCTTCCCACTTCACATTAGCGTATTTCTCATCCGAAACACTGTTAAAAGAAATAATAATCATCATCAATCATATATCATATTATCAGACTTAAATACGTAAATGCGTGATTATTATAATCTTTTCTTAATGCATACAACTTTTTTGCAATGATATATTTTACCTTGTAGGAAGAGATTGCGCAGAAGGAGCCATGGATTTCCTGTTTTGATAGTCGAGTTGCTTTTGTGTAAGAAACTTGAGTTGTCTGTCTTTAAGGCTTTGGAGTGCTTCTCTTTATATATACGTCTGCAACCAACTTTTAATTATTTCTTATAATAATTTTAAACTTAAGCTAAAAAATGAAAAAGTGAAAAGGTTATTATTTCTTGTTAGAAATTAATAGCTTTATATAATTTGTTCTTTTTTTTTTTGAAAAATGATATTTTTTTTCTTGTTAAAAACAACTTCACTCACTGATCCGATTAAGTTTATGTCTGCAAATATTTTTTCGAAAATTATGTATGATTATCATTGTAGCTATATTAATTTCTTGATGTTAATGTGCTATATAGCTTTTGGTCGGTTATTTTACTAACGTCTTTAACGAAAAAAGAACAAGAACCCTAGTTAGATCACAGAATAAGCACCACGTGGAGAAACACAGTTCTTTCTCGTCACGTGGAGAAAACTTTAAGATTTAAGAATTTGTTTGTAATTATTAAAATTTTGAGGATGTGGCTGAAACTGAAAGAAAGATAGTGTTTAAAATGTGAATGTGCTCTTAGTTAGGTGGAGGTTAATGGGTAGGAAGAGGGTAGGTCAAATGTGTATTAGTGAAGGATTCAAATGTAACACACAAAATTTTCGAGCTGTAGATAAATTCTGATAAAGAAAAGAGATCTCTTTAGCTAGTTTCAATAATAAATAATAACTCTACATTCTTTGTTTTGTTCATAATCACAATTATAGTTATCTCATGTTTATTTTTAATTTTCTAACTTAGATTTACTGTAAGTTTTTTAAAAACTATTATCACTTGTCTCAAACTAAAATCCAACTTAAAATGGGACTAAAGACCAAAGAGATGATTGTAAAAATTAAAATATTACATTTCACTGTAAATTATACAGTTAGACTAATCAATACTATTAAAAGGGAAGGAGTCTTAAAAAATCTACCTATAAAAGTTGTTTGGACCCTTTTATTTAACTCATTATTTTTTGGTCTTACCTTAAATTTAGACTAACAATATGTTATCATATATTTATCTAACAATAATTTATTCAATTCCTTTATTTATTCAAATATCACTCTTAAATCTTAATTATTACTATTACTATATTTACCATTTTGACTTTTAATCATAAAAACATTGAAACTAATGTTTTATATTATCACTTTTATCATATAATATATGATTTAAAGCAAGAGAAGTTACATGATATATATATGTGTACATTCTAACTTCCTCTTTCTTTTATAATAACATAATCATATCATATATAAACTTTCCTACTAAAATCTCATATTATATACTAAATTTTTAACACTCTATTTTGATAGATATTTTCATATTTAAAAATGAGTTTTCTAAAAATATTTCATCAACCATGTTTTTGTACAATAACATTAAAAATCTATATCAAAAGGTTGTTGGACCCGATATATACGTAATAGGTCCACATCTGTTAGGGTATTTAGGATCCTAAGAAAATTCGAAATATCTAAAAAATCTGAAAAATATCTGAAACACGAAAAGTACTTGAAACTCCAAACAAATACCTAAAAAAATTCAAATACCTAAAAATTCAAAATCTTATTCAAAATCTGTCACTAAACTGGAAATACCCAAAAGTTTATCCAAATACCCAAAAAAAAAATTTTATTTGAAAATTTATCTGAAATCAAAACTATAATCATAAACCAAAAACCTAAAAAAATATCCATAATGCTGGAAACATATTCGAAATATCCAAATATACCTAATAAACACAACATATTTATGATTGGGTCAAGGGTAGTACCCGGACACAAACAAAGACATGCGGATCCAAAAGAAAAACCCCAATTCTTAACTTCTCTTGACCTGAACTAAAACTATATTTCTGGGTCGGTTCGGTTTGTTTTTTTGATCCGGATATAATTCTCATGCCTAAAAAAATTTACGTAAAAGTGTACATATAAAATATCAAATAAACTAATTCATAGATTATATAACTGTTAGAAATTATATTTTCGATATAATAAAACTTTGTATTATAATATAATCCAAGAAATCCGCGCTTTCCAAGCGCGGGTCAAAATCCAGTATTTAGATTAAAACATTCATTGATAGTATGATACCATCCATGTACGCGAAAGTTACATTTTCAGCTATTAACAGAAAACGTTAAGGTTTGATTAATAAGTTTTTTTTTTTGAGAAAGGGCCTTCAATTGATTAATAAGTTTTTTTTCTAGAACTTGATGCACTCATGTGCTATTTTCCTTATTTTGTAAATGGAAAACAGTATTGGGGTCTCCTTCAACAGCACCACTCATATTCCAAATGATTGGAACAGATAATAGAATTATTTTGACCAAAAATAATAGAATTATTACAGCCACAAAAGGTACATACTAGAAGTTGAAAACCCTACATTAGTTTATTCTTCCGAATACAACGTATGATATCAACCATACGTAATTATGTTTTACATAGATACAACTAATGAAACGATATTCTATAACGTTAAGTTTTTTTTTTCTTTTTTTGTAACACAGATACGTTACAGTTTTCTTAATTCAAGAAAAAGCCGGATATAGATTAAGAAATACAGATCTAGTTATCCATTTGCATGCATCATGCGTCCATCTTCTTAGAGTACATATATATCAGTATATGAGTATTGTCAGTGTGTTTTGTTCGTATGCTCAAATATAGCTTTGAAGTTTTTATTACATTCATACCGCAAAGTAGGTGTGGGTGTTCGGTGGACTGTTCGATATCAGTCTGGGTAATTCGAATTTTCAGATTTTCGGTGTTATGTTCAGAAGTACTATTCGGGTTTTACTAATTATCGGATCGGTTTCGGTTCGGTTCCTTCTGGGTTCGGTTCGGATTGGATGTAACCAATGTTTAAAATCGTCCAAAAATATTTTTTTTAAACCTTAAAAATTGACAATTTTTTTTCAAAATATATAAATTGTTTACAAATCTAATTAAAAATTAGTTAAACTATCTAAATTAATTAAAAAGTATTCAAAATAACAATTAAAACAAACTAAAAAATATTTTGAATATCCTTAAATATCTAAATCATCTTAAAATAAATAAAAATATTAACATATTTAACTAATCTCGGTTATCTTCGGATCCTAGTTCGGATGTCGGTTCGGTTCAGATTATAACCAACTACCAAAGTACTAAGCTCATAAGTCTCGTTCAGATATTTTTGTATAACAGTTCGGATTTGGTTTTGGTTTTTCCGGTTCGGGTCTAGGTAGGTACTTCGGGTTGAGTTAAAAACGCCCAGGCCTACCGCAAAGAAATACAGATCTAGCTTTTGAAATTTTGTTTTTTTTTTTTTTTTTTGGTATAAATGTTAAAATTTATATCGTTTTTTAAGAGTTTACATTGTTGTGTGACACAACTTATTACATAGAAGGATAAGAGAGAAGAGAATGAACAAGAGAGAGCAAGAACAAGGAAGAGCATTAACTATAAGGGGAAATGAAGCAGAAGTACAGCTCAAGCAACGACGGGGATGGGGGTGACGCCGTGGTTCGAGACAATGACAGTAGTCTATCTCGCATAGCACGATCCATCACTCGGAAGAACGCCTCTTGAGTTGAAGACAAGCCTTGGAAGATGGAAGCCTTGAGTTGAAGACAAGCCTTTTGAAGTTTTGTTTACATTAAGATGTTCCCTCATGAATGAAAACACTCTTCGATTGTTACGTAAACATAAAATTAAGATTGATAAAAAAAAACATAAAATTAAGCAAATTTCTTCTTCTTTTTGTGTGATTTAGGTGTGTGTGATGAGGGAGACAAGATATGGTGGACTGCGAACTAGCTTTTCATCATACATAATAAACCTAAGTAATTTGTTTGTATTGGTTAGATTGAAGGAATGAAATGAAAAACTATGATTAAATTTTAATAGTGACTTTTTATAGTTTATTATGGCATGAATATGAATATGAATGTAACAAAAGAGTTTTTGCCTTAGAAGCCAAAAGGAGACATAGTTCACCGTACTGCGCGACCCATTTTCGTAACTCGATCATCATCGTTGCATCGTACCACACCGACGGACTTACCTGCATTTGCATTAACAATGATGCAATATTTGACAAAAAACATCAATTTTTTTTAAAAAACGTTTTGCTTAGACATTTGATGATCCAATCAAATACATTTTTGCTTTAATTTGAATTTCCAATTTAACATAGCAACTTTTTTTATTTCTAATTTAGTACATCAAAATATATTTCCATAAAAAATATACCAATTTGTAAAGTACGATTCCATGAATATTCATTTTTTATTCATAATATTGTTAGAAAGAAAGAAAATTAGTGTATTAAATTGATAATTTAAATTAAATTGGTGTATTACTATGGACTTTTCCTTTTTCTAATTAATATGGGCCACAGGCCCATGTCTAAAGTCGGTATTTCTATTTTGATACAAAAGCCCAAATAAGTCGTCGAATATTTTACAATCACATATCTACTTCGAGCCGCGCCTATCGCACGAACAGCTCATTCCAGAGAGGAAACCAAACGATCGAAACCCTAGAAAGCAATGGCGGAAGCGAATCCTGGCCGTGGAGGTGGAAGAAGAGGCGGCGGACCAATGGACGACGACAAACTGGTCTTCGAGACGACGGAAGGGATCGAGCCCATCACGAATTTCAACGATATGGGGATCAAGGAGGACGTTCTCCGCGGCGTCTACGAGTACGGTTTCGAGAAGCCCTCCGCGATTCAGCAGAGAGCGGTCATGCCGATTCTCCAAGGCCGCGATGTTATCGCTCAGGCTCAGTCCGGTACCGGGAAGACCTCCATGATTGCCCTCTCCGTCTGCCAAATCGTTGACACTTCGTCTAGAGAGTATGCTTTGACAATAACCCTAATTTCAATTTTTGAACTTTGATTGTTTTTAATGTTTTGATTTTCGTTATGGTTTTTGATTCTAGAGTTCAGGCGTTGATATTGTCGCCGACGAGGGAGCTGGCTTCACAGACGGAGAAGACTATTCAAGCTATTGGATTGCACGCGAATATTCAGGCGCATGCTTGCATTGGTGGGAAGAGCGTTGGAGAGGATATCAGGAAGCTGGAGAATGGTGTCCATGTTGTGTCTGGGACACCTGGTCGTGTTTGTGATATGATTAAGAGGAGGAGTCTGCGTACCAGAGCTATTAAGCTTCTGATTCTTGATGAGTCTGATGAGATGCTTAGCAGAGGGTTCAAGGACCAAATCTATGATGTTTATAGATATCTTCCACCTGATCTTCAGGTAAAATTTCGCTGCTCAAACACTATTTGGTTCCTAATTCTTGTTTATTGGGTTTGCTTTCTTACTTTTGTTGATTAGCTGCTTGGAGTCTTGGGTTTGATAGACTTTTACTTTGTAAAGGACATTGTTGAGTTGCTTGAATGATCCATGTGTATTTTTTGGGTAGCTATTAACTGTAGTTGGGCAAGCTTAGCTCAGTTACTAACCTAATACCTTATGTTTATAGGTTTGCTTGGTTTCTGCAACTCTTCCTCACGAGATTTTGGAGATGACATCCAAGTTTATGACTGAACCAGTGAAGATCCTTGTGAAGCGTGATGAGTTGACTCTTGAGGTACGTTTCTTATTCTGAATCTGTATGCGTGGGGGCACACCCATATTGCTTCACTGGCTAACTTTCCTGTAAAACCTTTTTCAGGGCATTAAACAATTTTTCGTTGCTGTTGAGAAAGAGGAGTGGAAGTTTGATACACTTTGTGATCTTTATGACACACTTACCATCACTCAAGCTGTTATCTTCTGCAACACAAAAAGAAAGGTAATCCTTGTGCTCATCTTACTATATTTGAATGTTTTAGATGATCAGGTTCTCATGTTGTTAGTTACACTAAGCTCCTAGCTATGCGATCTTAACTTGATTTGAAATCATGTAACGTCTTGAAAAATTGTACTCGTTTGTGAGGCTATTTGTACTCGTTTACTCTTTAAAAGGAAGGAGTTAAAACACCACCTCCATTGCCTTTAGTAGACTGCGGCCTTTTAATTTATTAGGTGATGCTATATACCAATATTGATGCTTTCTAAACTTTGTTTTCAGTTAGTTAACACTAGGTTTCTATGGTTTCTTTTCAGTGCATCACTTAACTATCTCCTCTTTTATCATAGGTGGATTGGCTAAGTGAGAAAATGAGGACTAACAACTTCACAGTCTCATCGATGCATGGTGACATGCCTCAGAAGGAGAGAGACGAGATCATGAACCAGTTTCGGTCAGGCGACAGTCGTGTTCTGATCACGACAGATGTATGGGCACGTGGGATTGATGTGCAGCAAGTAAGTCATTACTTATTCGCTATATCTCGTGTAGATACTTGGGCATGAAAAGTGTTAAAGTCTCCTCTGTTCTCTGATTATGTGTCGTGAGATTGTAGTAGAGTTTAAATTGACATGAGGAACTTTCTTGAACAGGTTTCTCTAGTCATAAATTATGATCTCCCCAACAACCGTGAGCTCTACATCCACCGTATTGGACGATCTGGTCGTTTCGGGCGTAAGGTAACTGATTGGTTATAATTTAATTTCTTTATTGTTTCTTGGCTATTTATAAGAGTAGAAAATGGATATCAACCAACTTTACGGCTATAATTGTAGGGTGTTGCGATCAATTTTGTTAAAAGCGACGACATAAAGATCCTCCGAGACATTGAGCAGTACTACAGTACCCAGATTGACGAGATGCCAATGAATGTAGCTGATCTTATCTAAAAGACCTTGTCTGAGAATTTTTTTGAGATGGCGTTTGTGGCTTTGTAGTGAGAAATATCTGAATGAGAGAGAATTCTTCAGATCTTATGTATTGCACTATCTAATGATGCTTCTTTCGTGGGTTCTTTTGAACAATTGTGGTAAATGTTTAATGATTTGAGAAGCGTTTTGGGTTGAGAGTTTGGTCTTTTTCTTCCTCGTAATTGATTTTAGGGATCGTTACTTGTAAGACATTAACATACAAAATGGTTCAGCCCCTGTTTAAGACTTATGGTCAAGATATATATCGCTTGTGATGTTCGTCTGCTTTTGGGGTTGGTGAGTCGGTGTGTATTCGTTTATTGGTTGATCATTTGATGAGTTGGGTAAAAATTGAAGAATGTTGCAAGTTGTAATGTAAGTGATTGGTACATTAGACTAAACCAAGATACATAATAACCGGTTAACACAGAACCACATCTACCACCAACTTAGTAAAACGACAGTCGTTTTGGGTTGTAGTAGTCAGCGAGGAAGAAGAACTCAACTTTCTCTTTGATCTCTGTTGTGGTCAAATCGTCGGAGTTGTGATTGACGGCGAATCTGGTGATCGACGATGGAGAACAACACGGACGTTTCGATTCATGATTTCCTGGAGCGGATGCGTAAACCCTCCGCCGGCGATCTCGTTAAATCCATCAAAAGGTTCTTCTCTTTCTATTTCGCTGCAGATGAGGATAGTCATGTGTTTGTTTAGCTTCTGTTTTCTATAGAATAATAAATAGCAATATCTAAAGCTTAGATTTTTACTGAATACCTATGCTGGATTTGACTATGTTCTTCCATGATAGCAATATCTAAAGCTTAGATCTTATTCACTGTTAGGATAATAATACTTAAGTTGAGGAGGGTAGGTGTTTTGTGGGTTTACATTACTTCTTTTTCTCTGGCTTCATAAGACAATGTGTATGTGTTGCAGTTTCATTGTTTCATTCTTGAACAATGAGCCAGACCCAGAAAAGGATTCTGCTGCAGTTCAAGACTTCTTTTCCAAGATGGAAGCTGCTTTCAGGGCTCATCCACTTTGGTCCGGTTGTTCTGAGGATGAACTAGACAGCGCTGGAGATGTGAGTATCATCAATGTCCTTCTCTTTCCGTTTGCATCTTCTTGCCTTAATCATTTTCCTCTTAAATGTACACGCAGGGTTTAGAGAAGTATGTCATGACAAAGCTGTTTCCCCGTGTCTTCGCTTCAAACACCGAGGATGTTATATCTGATGAGAAACTCTTTCAGAAGATGTCCTTGGTTCAACAGTTCATTTCTCCTGAGTATTTGGATATAAAACCAACTTTTCAAAACGAAACATCCTGGCTGGTAAGCTGATCTAGCTCGCATATAGTGTTCCATCTTCTTGTTAGTGTTGAATATTTTACTCTCTCTCCTTTCCGCAGCTAGCTCAGAAAGAGCTCCAGAAGATAAACATGTACAAAGCTCCTCGTGATAAGCTTGTGTGTGTCCTTAACTGCTGCAAAGTGATTAATAACTTACTCCTAAACGCTTCCATTGCTTCTAATGAGAATACGCCTGGAGCGGATGAGTTTCTTCCTGTCTTGATATATGTTACAATAAAGGTATTTTTTATTGTAATGCATGTTTTGTTTGTGCAACTACGTGTGCTAGCGCTGATTCTGTACTCTCTTTTCGCAGGCTAATCCTCCACAGCTTCACTCAAACCTGTTGTATATACAAAGATATAGGCGTGAATCTAAACTTGTTGGTGAAGCTGCCTACTTCTTCACAAACATACTCTCTGCAGAGTCTTTCATCTCAAATATCGATGCGAAATCACTTTCAATGGATGAAGCTGAGTTTGAGAAGAACATGGAATCTGCACGGGCACGAATCTCTGGTTTAAGCAGCCAGCCTACTGCACCACCTCCCCCTCGTGATGAGTCCACCGTTCATAAAACTCAAATGCTGAACCCCAAGAGAGAAACAACTCTTTTCCAGTCAAGATCGTCTGATAGTCTCTCTGGAACCAGTGACATACTCAACGCCAACAGTGAAATACCAGTGAAGAAAGTTGAATCCGTATCTGATTTGGAAAACAAGGGTGCTTCAAGGCTTCTGAAGGATACGGAGGCAAGCAAAATCTTCCAAGAATATCCTTACTTATTTGCAAACGCTGGTGATTTGAGGATAGGAGATGTTGAAAGTTTGTTAAATAGTTATAAACAGCTCGTGTTCAAATATGTGTGCCTTTCCAAAGGATTGGGTGATGCAGCAACAACATCTTTAGCTTCTTCATCAAGTCCACCCTTGCAAGCTTTGTCCGGTTTTGATACGGCTAAGGAACCTGAGGATGAGCATACAACATTATCTTCAGATGTAAGGGAAACTGACAGGAGCGTTGATGATCTGGTGCGAGCTCTACAGAGTGAAGGGGAAGCTGTTGTTGATAAGGTCTTAGATGTAAAACAAGAAGAGCATACAGCAGTTTTGGCAGAAGAACAAACATGAAAAAGCTGTCACAAAAATGATTTGATGAAGCAAGGTCCAAAAGAGTGAGTGTGTCAATTCAAGTACACGGACCTGCAGGAGATGAGAGAACCCAATGAATCAATTTGTAGGAAACATAGAAAATGTTTCTCTTCTTGAAGGAATGGGGCCATCCGAAAAATAACTTTACAATCTTTTTTTTTTTTAAATAAAATTTTGAACTATATTTAAAAACTGTGGAAAGCAAGAAAGATTATTTAAAAGTAGTAATTTATGTTTTGCTAAACAAATCTTGTATAATTTTATATTCAAGTTTGTTAGCAGACGTGTATAGATACATAATCGTTAATGGCTACAACATGGAATCAAGGACAACATAGACGACTAATAAGTGGACTTTTGGGTGTGTGTGTGTGTGCGGGAGTAATTATACAAGATTTGCCTCTTGATTCCATGTTGTAGCCATTAACGATTATGTTATCTCTTGAATGGATTGCCTCTCCTGTCGTGGTTAGCTTCAAATTCATCAAAAGAGTGCGACCTCTGGAACTCAATCGGAGGAACTCAGTTCAGCTTTGTTTCTCTCAGTTCAGCTTTGTTTCTATATGCAAACATATCATCTATCCATGAGAATCAATGTGATCTACAGAACATTTGAAAGTCAAAAAAAAAAATTACGTAATATATCTGAGACATAGTTTGTAACGTTCCTAGCTTGAGCAATTCATGCTTTATAAAAAGTTTAGCAATGAAAACCAAGAAAAATTAAAGAGAGCGAACAACAAACTGTTCCAAAGGCATAAGACTGTTTAAAAGGTTACAAAGGCATAAGACTTTCAATGTGATTCGGGAAAGCCTTGAAACAACCAGCATGAGTGGAACCTTGTACTTCGAAAAGCTTATTTAAAGGTGAGAGAAAGTCTTGAAACGACCACTTGTGTTTATCTGTTGCATCCTCCAAACTCCACAATCTTTTATCATTATCTTCATCAATACAAGCTAATCTCCCCTCGTAAGATATCAGCAAATCCCAAGATATCAGCATATCCCAACGAATGCGTGTGGGTAGTTTTATCATATGGAATATTTCAGATCTCACATCAAAGCTCATTACAACCGTATCATACCCTGGACGATTACATGCTAGATAATATATCACCCCCTTGATGCATCGACCAGAAGCAAAATCTTGAACACTATGCTCAAAGTTAGTTTCGACGGTCCTCCATGATTCTTGCCAGGTAAAAACTCGGCAGACGTAGCATGTTTTTTTTTTGGGAAGGCAAACTACTTTGTGTTTACCTTGGACTGAATCGTATCCTAAAAACACCTTCATGTGTTTGGAGCTCATTTTAGGTTTGGGTAAAACTAACAATCGTCCCATGGTAGGGTTCCAAACTAGGGGTTTCCGGGTGTCTACATCTTCAATGCAGATCAAGCCGTGCACAGAATCCATATGGGAGAAATAACAATGTTTTCCAGGAACTTTTGTAGGATAAGGATGAATAGGCTGAGAAGAAGAGTCAGACCTGATCGAATTCACAAACACATTGTGACCTTTTATTGAACAGAGTAGAAGACTTGGCCGTGTAGTTCCAAACGACTTGATGAAGCATGGATCAGTGGTGGTTGATAACCAAAGCTTTGACACGCAACGAAACCTCCCAACGGATTTGGCAGGCAACCGAAAGAGAATCTCTGAGGTTAGATCGCTGGGTAAAGAAGAACCTAATGTCGATTGTTTCTTCATCTTACGTGAAGAAGACTCTCAAAACCCTAATTTTTTCACGCTTGGTTGCTGTCGACCTTTTCCTTAATATTATGATGAATTTATGATATACACGTCCTATTAAAAGGTACATTAAGCGGAAAAGATAAAGAGTTAGCTAAACTTATTTTTGATTAATTCATTTTCTTTATTTCTGTTTTCCATTTTTTGTAGGGCAATTGTCAATAATAACACATTTTGAAGTTTATGTCTCAAAAATGACAATAGAAGGAGAAAGCCACAAAAATGACATTCATTAAAGGGTAAAATATCCCTAATACCCTTGGTTTAAAATTAAACAAACAAACAAAAATAAATAAAAATAAAAAAATGATTTTTTTTTTATAGTTTCAGATTATATGTTTTCAGATTCGAAATTTTTATAATTTTTTTTTTGAATGTTTTTTTGAATTTTTTTTCAAATTTTCTTTTTATAATTTAAAAATACTTTTTGAAACTGTTTTTAAAATTTTTATTTTTTATTTTAGTATTTATTTTTTATAAAATTTGAAACATTAATTCCAAAAGCCCACCTCTTAACTCTAAACCCTAAGGTTTGCATTAATTAACCCAAGAGATATAAATGTATATTTACCTCTTTAATGAAACTTATTTTTGTGACTTTGAGCCTTGAATGCTATTTTGGGAACAAAAACTTGGTTTGGTGCTATCCTAGTCTTTT
The DNA here is from genome assembly GCF_020379485.1 of Brassica napus. NCBI lineage: Eukaryota > Viridiplantae > Streptophyta > Magnoliopsida > Brassicales > Brassicaceae > Brassica > Brassica napus. The sequence continues at coordinate 21,162,476 of NC_063438.1, read as the reverse complement.
TCTCTTTTTTTTTGTATCCTTTTAATATTGAGAAATTAGGTGGTATAACCAAACAAAAACCCCTAATTCATTATATAACCAAAATCATCCTCTCTTTCCTCTTCTTTCTTCCTATCTCTCTCTAACCTCTTTCTACAAAACTAATTTAACTTTTTTTTATGGTTATATCACAAATAAACCCTTTAATATTTACACTACTCTGCTTAGGTTTGGGGAATGTTGATGAAAGGTATTTTGCGAGGTGCATACACAGAGAGATGGGAAGGCTTATTGAGGATAATGAGAGATTTGACAAGGGGGAAGATGCAGTTGTTCCTTATAAAATATATGTTTCAAGCAGCAGTGTATATGATATGGAGAGAGAGGAATAGGAGACGTCATGGAGAGGCTGTAACTCCATCGATACTCTTAGCAAAGTTGCTGGATAAAAACACGAGGAACAAGCTTACCATTATACAAAGAAGAGGTGATATCAAGATGGGAGAAGGGATGCAGTATTGGTTTGCTACAAGATAGAAGTTTTATAATTTTTGAAAAATCTGTGAAGTTGATATAGGAAAGGGATAGAAGTTAACACAAAAGTTTAGGAAAGGTCACATGATGTAAAAGTGTCTTTTTCTTTTGAATTCAATTTAATATTCAATTCAAAAAAAATATATATTTACACTACTAATTTTTATTTGACAATATACACAACAATGTTTTTTTTGAATGATTGTTTGAGGTTCATTAGACTGGGTCTCTCTTTGGCCTTCGACCCTTCTTGAACTTTCTCAATGTTGGCTCCATTATCACCGATCTTTCTTTTTACTCATGTTCTTCCTCCGTTTTTATCTGCTATAGTAAAATACCTAACTTCTCTTCTTTAGCCTTCTCAGCTGCTTCTGCAAGTGTTATCTTCCATTCTCGCAACCATTTCTTTGTTTTCTTCTTCCGACATCTTTTTAACTTCTCTTCTCTGTTTCTTTGGCTTCTTCTCTCAGGATGAATGATCTCGCTTCATCAGCCTCTTCAGTTGCTTGCGGCAGCCGCTTCAGTAGCTCCACAATTTTGATGTCGTTCTCATCTTTAAAAGTAGCAACCTCTATATCGATTCCATTCCTTGTCTTTGTTTGATTGAGTCAAGTACTGATTTTTTTTCTTTCTCTATTCTCAAAGGAAGACGATTCTACCTTTAAGCATTTTACTTCAGATGTTGTTTTCTCCATATTCACATTGACTAGTTCGAAAAGGAACTGCAGTTTCCAATATCTGAATGGGACTTATCCTGTAATGAGATCTCCCTGATTGCAACTAAATCGTCCGTTTCCTCCTTCAGCTTGTATGTTCCCATATGATCATCCAATTCATTCAAAAAATAATCAAGGAGCAGCGCTGAAGCAAAAGATGAAATTAGCACCAATCTATATCCACCAGAGGTCTCTTACGAACCTATTGCAAAGAGACCACTTGAAACCATTGCATCAGTTGCAAAGAAACTCAGATTATTATTGCGCCATTTCTCACTTATTAGTTAGTGAAGTACACAAGATTAGTTTCAATACAATAACCCATACAAATTAACTTACTACGTATAATGCTTGCTAGTTACTAATTGCACGCAGCTTTTTTTTCACTGTATGACTACCATTGATGAAGTTGAGAGGGAATCTAGCTGGTATTGCATTACATGTATCGGAGAGATACCTATTGCATCTAAACAAATCATTGGTGGTATATGTATATATCATTAGCTATCTCTCCAGATAGGAAACTCGACAGCTTTGAGAACATGTTCCCATCCGTTATTAACCATTCCTTTTCATAAAAATTGTTCATGTATGTATCTTGTTTACATTCGTGATCATGAATTAGGATTAGAATAAGATATGGCCTCACAAATCAAACAGAGGTCCAGTCCCAAGTAACCGACTAACCGGGCCAGATTCGAGAGGAAGGACTTTAGAATTGTGATGCTCTTATGATTTTTTAATAGCTTTTTCTAACTATCTTTATATCTTGAATTGATTTGTAAGACTCCATTAGCTCATCCTATTTACCATGTCTTGTAAATCACAACATTAGTCTTGTGATTGAAAAAACTTTTACTGTTTACCATGTTGCATACTGAAAGCATGAGTATCTTGAGATTTAAGAGAATGCTTTAGTAATACAGGAGCTTATTTTTTGTTCTTAAAAAGACTAAGGAAAAAGGGCTAAAAAGAAGTAACAGAGAACATCCACCATTTAAGAGCTCCTAGAATCACATTCTCCATTTTCTCTATCATGTGATCCTCACCTTCCACCTGGATTTCAAAATTGTTCACACACTAAATAACTTATAATCACAATGTAAAGATCCTGTTATTTAGCTCTTCGGTTACTGGAAGATCATTTTAGTTTTTTTGCAAACAAAGAGACCACAAGAAAGAGAGATAAGCATAAGAAAACTCTATAAAGCATAGCTTTTACTTGCAAACTGAAACCAAAAGGAAGTAACAGCAAGTAAAAGCTGTTTGAATTTCGGATATTCATTATAGAAAAAAGGCAGTAACACAAAGTTAACTTGTTCAGCTCATCCTCAGCTTTCTTCTACGTCATCTTTTAAACCAAATCATGTCTCCAACTACTTACTACTTCTGTACACCCCAAAAAGATCGTCCATGTACTTTACGGTTATGGTTTTGCTCTGTGTTTAAGTCATGTATGTTCATGAATCACCTTGCTTTTTGGGCGATAACGGTTATTACATTCACCTTATCAAGAGTAACCGGTTCTGCGTTCATGGAGCTAAGCGTTACTCTCACTTTCGTCATGAGCATGGAGAAGACAATTAAAACTGTGGTTATCTGAATGCAGAAGATACTACACAGTGCATTAACAAAACATAATAACTCCTCTTTCCATAGTAACATGTGCTTGTTGCCGAAGTGTTTGAGTATAAGAGAGTGGAGCTTGACGGTGGTGAGTAAGAGCACGGTAGGGGCAGCTAGGTGTGATTTCAACTTTTTTCCATGAACGCTGCAGCCGCCTTGTCCCAGTGGGCCTCTACAAATCACGCAGTTGGATGCGAGCTTGTTGGCTGTGGTGAATGTTCACCTTCGGGACCAGGCTGCCATTGAGTTTTACCGGAAATTCACAAAAAAATTACGTCGATGATCATGGATAGATGGGATCACATTTTTTATTTTTTTTAACTTTCATGATCAATCTATCCATGAGAATGTGATCTACAGACCATTTGAAAGTCGGAAAAATTACAATATCTGATGCTATTATATCTGAGACATAGTTTGTAATGTTCCTAGCTTAAGCAATTCATGCTTATAAAAAGTATTACAATCAAAACCAACAAAAAAGACTGAAAAACATATTGTTCCAAAGACAAGACTTTTTAAAGGTTACAAAGGCATAAGACTTTCAATGTGATTCGGGAAAGCCTTCACGCTTTGCCCAAATTTTTTTTTTTTTTTTTTTTGATAAGTATGTGAATTTCATTTATCAAAATGAGAGAGTTTGTACTGCTACAAAAGTTTTAAAAGGAGAAACAATCCCAAGCCAAAAAAAATAAAAACAGGGGAGAGCTTTAGATAAGACTGAAGTGGCTGCGATGATCCATTACTCGTGGGTCAACCAGATACTCATGAAGTTTTTGAAGTTCCTACGATGCTTCCTTGCCAATATAGCATTCCTCATTTGCCTGTCAATCTCTTTAAAACATACCTGTGGTGGTGTTGGATGTCCATTATGCAGGCGCTGATTCCGCTCACGCCAAATTCTGTAGATGACCGCTTGAACTGTTAACTTCCGGAGGGTAGGGGGACAGTGTGTAACCCTCATTCCAATCCACTCGAGAAGGGCCTCCCAAGTGTGGAAGAGGACAGGTCTGTACCCCAGTCTCTTTAACGCTAGTTTCCAGATTTGCTCAGCAAATTCACATCTAAGGAAAATGTGGTCTCGGGTTTCATGGTAGTGATTGCAAACACAACAGCATGTGTCTATCTGAAGTCCCCACGAAGCCAAGCGAGATCTTGTTGGGAGTCTGTCTAGCTGCGCTAACCACATCATGAAAGCATGGCTCGGAATGTGACCTTTGAACCAGACCCTGTCCGCCCAAGCTTTCTTATGTTCGCGGGGTCGAAGGGATTCCCATGTGTGCTTCACAGAGTAAGATTCCAGTTTCGTATCATTTACTTCCCAAGAGAAAGTATCAGGAGAGCGGGAATGTGACGGCAGCAGAACTGAACAGAGCATTATTTGGAATTCCTCTGCTTGTGGGGATCTAGCTGGACGAATCAGCCAGCCATCTTCAGAGCACGCTCCAGCGACGGTGGAAGTTAGTTGAATCCCTGTTTGCGATGGACCTGACAGACCGAAGTGCTTGATTAAGGGACCGAGATCACACCAGTTGTCAAACCAGAAGCTAGCATTGCATCCATTTCCTAATCCACATCTGATAAATCTCTCCGCAAGAGGCCGCAGCTTGAGGAGAGCTTTCCAGGTCCATGAAGCAGTTGCGTTCTCGTCTAGGCTCCAAAAAGAAGCATCTTTAAAGTAGTTTTCTTCCACCCATAAAGCCCAGAGGGATTTAGACTCACAGAACAGTAGCCAGATCAGTTTTAGACAGAGCGTTTTGTTCCAAATACATAGGCTCCTGAATCCAAGACCACCTTCTTCACGTGGTAAGCTTAGCTGAGACCATGACACCTTTGCTGCGGCTCGTGTGGTGATGTTGCCATTCCAGAGAAACCTAGAGCACAGAGATTCAATCATTTTGATGCATCCTTTTGGAAGGATGAAAGAAGAGAACCAGAAGTTTATGGTGCTGTAGATGACAGACGAGACTAAGACGGCTCTCCCCGCATATGAGAGAGCACGAAGGGACCATGAGGAGAATCTGTTCTTTAGCTGGTCTATCAGGGGTCTGTAGTCACAAATTTGAAGTTTACGGTGCATCAACGGAAGCCCGAGGTAGCGAACCGGTAATGAGCCAAGGGAGAAGCCAAATCTTGATATTTCATCAGTTTCTGCCTGGCTCATTCCAGCAATGAAGAGTTCAGTCTTATCACGGTTCATGGTTAGCCCTGACCAAGAAGAAAAAACCTGAAGAGTGTCTGCGATATATCCCAGTGAGTCCAATTCACCATCGAAAAAGATCATGAGGTCATCGGCGAATGCAAGGTGAGAGACTAATGGTTGATCTGCCTTCGGGTGATAGCCAATGCGCCCATTCCTGTAGTTTGCATTTAGCATTTGTGATAGGACTTCCATGGCTAGCACAAACAGGTAGGGTGATAGTGGGTCACCCTGCCTGAAACCCTTAGAACCTCGGAAGTATCCACACATTTCACCATTTATAGCCACTGAGAATCTAGTTGTTGTGATACACTGACGAATTAGGCTGATAAAAGATTCGGGGAACTGCAGTGCTTGGAAGATTTTGAAAATAAAACTCCAATCCAGAGAGTCAAAAGCCTTCTTTAGGTCTACCTTCAGCATAGATCTTTTTGAGATATTCTTCCAGTTGTAACCGCTGATCAACTCTGTCGCCATTAGCACATTCTCTATCATCAAACGACCCGGAATAAACGCAGATTGTGTATTTGAGATGATCAGGGGCAGGACCTGCTTTGCCCAAAATTTTCCTCTACTATTCCTTCAAAATTGAGACTTCTACAACTGTTTCTCACCGGGTCGTAGAATTTGATATAAGAAGATTTGTAGAACTTGAAAGGTACATAAATAAACTCACCAGCATGAGTGAAACCTTGTAGTTCGAAAAACTTATATACAGGTGATAGAAAGTCTTGAAACGACCACTTGTGTTTATCTGTTGCATCTTCCAAACTCCACAATCTTTTATCATTATCTTCATCAATACAAGCTATTTTCCCCTCGTAAGTCATCAGCACATCCCAATGAATACTTGAGGGTAGTTCTATCATATGGAATATTTCAGATCTCACATCGAAGCTCATTACAACTGTACCATACCCTTGACGATTACAGGCTAGATAATATATCATCCCCTTAATGCATTGGCCAGAAGCAACGGCTTCAACACGATGCTTAAAGTTAGTTCTGACGGTCCTCCATGATTCTTGCCCTGAACCCAAAGTAAAAACTCGGCAGACGTAGCAAGTTTTTCTATGGGGAAGGCACACTACTTTGTGTTTACCTACGATTGAATCGTATCCTAAAAAGACATCTGCATGTCTGGAGCTCATCTTTGGTTTTGGTAAAGCTAATAATTTCCCCATGGTAGGGTTCCAGACCAAGGGCACTTTGGACTTTACACCATTAATGCAGATTAAGCCGTGCACAGAATCCATACAGGAGAAGTAACAATGTTTTCCTGGAACTTCCATTGGATGAAGATGGAAAGGCTGAGAAGAAGAGGAAGACCTGATCAAACTCTGATGACTAACAAACATATTGTGACCTTTTATTGAACATAGTAGAAGACTCGGCCTTGTAGTTCCAAACGACTTGATGAAACTTGGATCAGTGGTGATTGATAACCAAAGCTTCGACACGCAACGAAACCTTCCAACAGATTTGGCAGGCAACCGAAAGAGAATCTCTGAGATTAGGTCACTGGGTAACAAAGAACCTGATGTGGATTGTTTCTCCATCTTACGTGAAGACTCAAAACCCTAATTTATTGAGGTTGGTTGTTGTCGACCTTTTCTTTGCTGTCGACCTTTTTCTTAGGGTTTTACCTTTTTATGTATTTACTTTTTTGCCAGCTTTACATATATATATGAATATTAATCATCTTTTTATATTAGCAATTTAGTTTTATAATAATTTATTCAGTTTTATTAAATTATGATCATAAGAGCATGATTAACCCTATAACCTCAATTGACAATTGGGTTTCTTAGTGATTATTTAAGTAATTAATTGTACTTAAGAACTCTAGTTAAAAAACTATTAGATTTTGTGCTTCAATGGGAGTTTCTTAATTAAAAATTCTTTAAAAAAAATTATTTTTTAAAGATAAAAATTATTTATTAAATAAAGCATATTAAAAGATAACATTTTAAACATAGATTTTAAAATAAAACCATAAAAACAAGGATTAATAAAATAAACGAGAATAATTTGAAAGAAACATATGAGCTCAGTTGTTGTGTTCATCCCGTAAATCAGCTTTCAGTTGTTGATGCATTTGTTTATCACGAATTCTAGTTCGAACACCCATCATATATGATCAAAATGTAGAAAGTGTTTTTAATTTTTTTTTTGAATAATACTTGTGATCAAGGAGTGTTTGGTGAGAAGAATGGAAGGAGAGAATGGAACTTGTTTGGTGAGAAGGAGAGAAGAAGACTTTGTGAAGAAAAGGAGAGAAGAAGACTTTGGTGTGAATGGGACTTGTGACTTGCATATACAATACTTGTTACTTATAGAGAAGGAGAGAAGTAATCTACAACTCATGCACACATACGGACAAACATACAACTTTGCTGACACATGTTTCTAAAAGCCACTTTAAAATCGGTCACTAAAATCCTTACTTAAGGATAGGTAATATGCTTTATATTTAGTTTAGATTTATTTAAATGAGTTATTTTTTTAACAAATCCAGTTATGAAACAGGGATAATCGTGGTCTAACTCACCTTTCTGTAAACCGAGCGAGTTGGAACCCGTTCTTTACACAAAGTCCAGTTACAAATCCTGCGACAAACATGATTAGAATAGTCTGGATATGGAAAAGCTTTGAGCACATGCGTACTTATCAATTCATCAACAAAATAAACTCATTAAATACGAACAACAAAACGAGAGAGTGTACTCACCTCATGAACCAAACAATCTCCACATAATTGTCTTTGGTCCTTGTCAGACTCGACAGCTTTGCGTACATGTTCCCAAAACGAGAGATCAATCTGATCTGTTAAACCGAACTAACCAATAAAATCCAAGCAAAAATAGAGCAAAAAACAAAATGTTCCAAAGACGTAAGACTCTATTTTAAAGGTTACAAAGGCATAAGACTTTCAGTGTGATTCGTGAAAGCCTTAGTGTGTCCAAATTCGTCGTCTGAGATTCCTTCAAATTCGAGTCCTTCAAATTCGAGTCTTCTCCAACTGTTTCCCACCGGATCGTACAATTCAATATAAGGTGATTTGTTGAACGGTACATAAATAAACTCACCAGCATGAGTGGAACCTTGTAGTTCAAACATCTTGTATAAAGGTGAGAGAAAGTCTTGAAACGACCACTTGTGTTTATCTGTTGCATCCTCCAAACTCCACAATCTTTTATCATTATTTGCATCAATACAAGCTAATCTCCCCTTGTAAGTTATCAGCGAATCACAATGAATACTTGAGGGTAGTTCTATCATATGGAATGTTTCAGATCTCACATCAAAGCTCATAACAACCGCATCAGACCCTTGACTTTTAAAAGCTAGATAATATATCACCCCCATGATGCATCGACCAGAAGCAACGGCAACACTATGCTCAATGTTAGTTTTGACGGTCTTCCATGATTCTTGCCCTGATCCCAAGGTAAAAACTCGGCAGACATGGCATGTTTTTCTTTGGGGAAAACATGCTACTTTGTGTTTACCTTGGACTGGATCATATCCTAAAAACACGTTCATATGTCTGGAGCTCAATTTGGGTTTTGGTAAAAATAATAATTGGCCCATGGTAGGGTTCCAAACTAGGGGCTTCAGGGAGTCTACATCTACAATGCAGATCAAACCTTGCACGGAATCCATATGGGGGAAGTAACAATGTTCTCCTAGAACTTTCATAGGATAAGGATAAAAAGGCTGAGAAGAAGAGTATGACCTGATAGAAGGAGTAACAAACATATTGTGACCTTGTATTGAACAGAGTAGAAGACTTGGTCGTGTAGTTCCAAACGACTTGATGAAACATGGATCGGTGGTGATTGATAACCAAAGCTTCGACACACAACGAAATTTCCCAACAGATTTGGCAGGCAATCTTAAGAGAATCTCTGAGGTTAGATCCCTGGGTAAAAAAGAATCTAATGTCGATAGTTGCTCCATCTTACGCGAAGACTCAAAACCCTAAGTTGCTGTCTGACCTTTTTTTTCTTTCTTTTTACTAATATTATAATCTATTATTATAAAGAAATGTGCCTCTCTCCTGGTGAAGCCACGTCAGTAAATCAATTGATTTAGTATCGACACGTGTCCAACATATCCAAAACGCATCACTTCATTAACTCGCTTCTTCTGTTTATTCGTGCGAAAGGAAACAAAACCGAGCCATAATCTTTGGGCTTATGAATAAATATATATCAAGGCGCACCTAAAACTATTATCTCTTATATTATTTCGTCTCGACTAGACCAAGCGTTCTTCTTTACTCTGCGGTTTCTTATGGAAGTCGTCTCTTCTTTACTTCAAAACCCTAATCTCATCCCCAAGATCTCGGTTTCTCTCATCTCCATCACTCGAGCTTCCTCCGACAACGTGACGTCAACACTCGCTTCTGGTGTTATTTTTGCAACCATCGTGGAGATTCCAAAGCCTGATTCGATTTCTGTAGAAGATATTCCGGCTAAATCTCCATTGGAGAGCTCCTTGGCGTCTGAAAATGGAGGAGATGAGAGTGGTTTGCCAACCATCACGATGGAAATGATCAAGTTTATGATGTGAAGTGAATTAATGGAACTTGGGATCAGAAACGGTTCGTAAAGAAGTTAAACAAATTGAGATTTTGTAACTGTTGTTGATTAGATCCTATAAGTGTCTTTTTTTTTGTATATATGCCGATATTAAACTCCTAAACACGAATCTTCACCACACGTCCTTCGGTCCTTGGTAGCACTACAGCTTCAGTAAAAATGGTGAAGAAGCAGTTTTCTGAGCAAAAGAAAAAACCACCACCACTTCTCAAACCTGACTCTGAAAGGAAAACCACAGAATCTGATGGGTTCCTCCTCTAGGTCACGGTCGCACAAGAAACGAAAAGGTATCAGTTACAATGAAACTTCATACAATACGTAAGACTTACTATACTAACTCATATGTTCTCGCCTAAACCTACATTAGCTGAAGATTGGGAGACCCCTCCATGGTTGTTTATTACATATGATTTGTTCATATAATTGTATACAATTCATATTCTAATACAAATTTTTCATGGATACGATGCTTGACGTTAAGAAGCAAGTTCTCAAAGTGAGCTCTGCATCAAAGAAAGCTTATGTGTGCGGAAAAGAAAATTTCAACACACCAACAAGGCGATGGCACTTACTAAACTGATAGAATAATGGTTTTTATCTCTTCCGAACACCTTACTGTTGAATGCAGGCGTTGCAAGTGTCCGTCAACCTCTGCCCATGGTTCCATCAGCACAGAGCAGAGTAATTATTTACTTACCACAATCGTCACATCTATATGCAAGCTCAGGACAATGAAACCTCTATTTAGACATTATAAGTAACATTCACCTGTCACAGGTCTCCGACTAGACAAGAAGCACCAGCCATGGATCAATGAGAGGTACAAAAACACATTGCCACCAAACTGAGGACCACTTGCGACTCTGAAGATCAAAGAGGTATGCATCTACGCCCTACCAACAATGTAGACGAATTCTTTGCTTCAGAAACTCATGAACAAACTTATATAACCCGAATGAAACTTAACACATCTAAACATGACCCCATAAGAAACCATGTAAGTTGTTCGCCCAGCAAGACCCCACTTGCCAAATACAAATTCAACATGTTGCTGTTTTATGTAAAACCAGAGAGGCAATGCGAGAATCACTTATTCATCGACTTACATTTCACTTTTTCCAGGCACTGTGAAAGCACTCCAAAAGGCTGTTGGTAGACATTTTAACAAAAATTTATGAAAGTAAAAGCTCACTAAACTCAGGAATCAAGGAATAAGGCTTCATTTCATTATTAACACCACCTCCTTCCTTAAGCAATCAAACGAATCATCAAACGAAAAGTTGAAGACATTTTTCTGCTCTGCAAAGACGAAAACAAACAGCTTCTGTTGGAATCAACTACAATGGGGATTGTTGTCATGTTTTCAAGGATCACTTATCCGCTGGTTTGTTCCCGTTAATCTCTTTTTTTTTTAATTGATTAATCATTCTCTATTGGATCTTGATCAGTGTGGGGCTGTGCAGATGAGCGACTGAAAGAGTCGAGGAACATCATTTTAAAATATCAAGATAGAGTTCCGGTTAGTTAAAGTTCATGCCTAGATCATTGTGTCGTGGTGATTCGGTCTCAATTGTCTTTTGTGGTCTCCAGTTTTGTTTCTATGATCTGATACACTTTGGTCACTTCTTAGGGACTACCTCTTTTCTTTCTTTTCTTAATTGTTGGAATCAAATAAAATAAAATAAAAACTATTTTTTTTACCTATACAATTTAAAGAATTTGCAAATATAATTAATCCGAATAAAAGAATTGACGATAACCTAGCCTAATGATTGAGTCAACATTTATCTTTTATTTTTCTTAATCGAAGTATTTTGTTACTCAAACGGTCTCTAAAATATTTGACTTTTTGGTATTTTATCGTTTCTTTCTTCATCAAATTCCAAGATTATACGAATGAAATATTTATAAAAAATAAAAGTCGGTATTGGATTTACATTTTGTTATAATGAATAAACCATTATTTTTGCATTATTCAAATTAGTAATTTTAAAAAAGCTAATGAATTTAAGAAATATATATATATATAAGAGAAAAATATTTTTTTTTGAAAACAATCAATACTATTTTTCTAAAAAACAATCAACACTATTATGATGTTTTCATTGAGTCACATATAAAAGACATTTATATTCTATACCATCAAATTCAACACGCATTTTATATCAAATAATTTAATTAAGTAGATAAAGTTATTTGTTTAGACAACAGAAACAATTATTTTAAACATGCAAAATATATCTTATCACATATAATTCTTCCTCACTTAAAACTTTTTAAAATATAAAAATCATTATTATACATATTTCTTGCAAATGCAAACCTAAAACATAAACCACAAATCATACAAAAAAATAATAACTTATATCACAAATAAAATATATCCCGCCCGTAGGGCGGGCCGACCCTAGTTAGAATATATATAAGGGATTATACACGTGGCAACACACATCTCCTCTACCGAACCGGTAAAATGCGATCTCTGATCTGTTAAACCGAACTAACCAATAAAATCGAATCACCACCGACGACGAGAAAAGGAAGAAGACGCGACGACTGAGTGAGTGAGCGGCGTCCCGATGAGAACTCCGGCTCTCCTCCTCCTCCTCTTGGCCTTCGTATCCATCATTCCTCCGTCAAGCGGTCATGGCGAATGGGGTATCCTCACGGAGCAAAACTTCTCTTCTCAGATCCGTCTCCACCCTCACATCCTCCTCTTCGTCACCGCTCCATGTACCTTTTCCCTCCCTCCCTCTCTCTCTCTCTGTTTCTCGCGTTACCTTTGCATAGTTTGCACTTCTGATGAGTCTGCTCGAACAAATATCTCGAAGCTTCTTGCTCAAATATCATTCATTCATTCCCTCTGATTGAAAACTCTGAGGCGTTGATGCATAGGAAGATGTGTTAATATGTGTATATATATATATATCATTTGGATCTAAATTGATTTTAAAATATATATATGTATTGATCATTTAGCTTCAATCCGTAACTGGAAGCCCCATGAATCTCAGGACCTGAGTTGATTCTCTGAGTTTGGTTTCACTGCTGATCTTGTAGGGTGTGGCGAGTCAAGATCCATCAAGAATGAAATAACTCAGCTGGTTCATACTAGTGACGAGTATGGCTCGTTGAAGTTGATGGTTGTTTACAGAAACTCAGAGAAGGTGTTAGCACAAGCCATTGGTGCTTCCAACGAGATTACGATTTTGTACTATCACCATAGTGTTCCTTATAACTATCGTGGGAAACTCCGAGCCTTAAATATATTGTCGTCTCTTCGTCCTTATTTGGCATCTCCTCCTGAAGAACTCCCTCTCAAGCATTTGAAGTCTCCAGAGAGTTTGAAGGATTTTCTTGAATCATCTGACAAGGCTTTGATTCTGTTCGAGTTTTGCGGATGGACTAGTACACTTCTCTCTGAGTTGAAGAGGAATGTCACTGAAGATAACCTTTGGCATGGTGAGTTGACTCTGGATCTTTTATGTTTACTATATGATTTGATTTCCAAAGAGTTTTTCCTGAACTCCTGATACATTTAGTTTACTACTTTGTTAAGGTGAGTGAACTCTGGCGAGTATTAGTTCGTTAGAGTTTAGAGTATAAATTTCCATCTAACATCTCTAAGCAAAATGTCATTTATTTTTTCAGGCTATTAATCTTACCGTGAGATTAGTCTTATTCTGGTATAAGGCTTAGAATCCATCAAATTATTTTACTTTGCTGTCACTAGATTACTTTCTCCCAGTAGTGCATCAATTCTCTCCTGATATTTATTTGGTTACCCTCTTTAATCTTCAAGAATCAGGATACTATATGATAGCAGTAATGGCATATGATCTTTAGTAATTTTTATCAAAAGCTGGGATGTTTGGCTGATTCCAAATTTGCAGGAAACTTCTCCAAAAAAGTTGAAACTGACCGAGTGCTGAAGTTAAGAGGAAAAAATAACCAGAAGGTGGCTGGTAGATTCTCACTTTTATGTCTAGACCTTGTTGATTGTTGATACGTTTACTGTTTGTGTATTGCCTCCATAATGTGCCATTTTCTTCGTGCCCTAGTAGCAGACCATACAAAATGGAAATTGATGTGTAGACTCCAAAGCGGATTTGGTAGAGTTCCTTGGCTTGAGGATTTTAGCTATGTCAATGATACTGCTGCTTTGCAGGAGAATGACAGAGCGAACGGGGGTTCTGGACAGACATGTAACCATGAACAGTTCAAGCAATTCAGTTCATTCCTCTCAAAATTGATTGCCGCCGCAAAAGAGTTTTCCCTGCCTCCTGAAAGGCAAAAATTTGGTCTGATCACAGAAAAATCACTGGCTTCACCATTTACTGTTGGAGAATCTGATTCGTGGACAGCCGTCCTTCAGCTGGCAGGATGTCCACATTGTTCAAAGATTCTCAAGGCTGAAGATGACATTCAGAGACTCTTAAAGATGGAAAATCCCATAGTCTCAGAGGTATGATTCTTTTTATGTCCATATGTTTTAGTTAATTTTGAATATTCAGGTATCTTTATTCCACTTGTTGGGGAGAACTACCTGGACCAAAATGAGTGCGTAACTTGCTAAGTGGGATCGTGTGCTTTGCTTGCTGTATTTATTGGTAGAAACCACTCCGTAACTTAAACTACTTGAAATCTAACAATATAAAGGACAAAGTTGGGTTTTTCATTTCAGAAGAGATGTTGCAAGAAAAATAGAAAATCATGAAGTGACATATATAATTCGAGATTTCGCTTCCATATATAAATCTAAATCTGGTTTTGGGTAAAAGTTTCTGCTCGTTTCATTGATTTATTAATTAATTACTATATTTCCAGTCCATTTATTACTAAGATTAATAATTCTGACCATTTAATACTGTCCATTGTGCATTACTTACATCAATCTTGTTTTCTCTTGTAGCTGGAGGATAACCGGCAGGACCACGAGTCATCTTTGCCTGCAAATAAACCGTCGGTTATTCTTTTTGTGGATAGATCAAGTGGCTCCTTGGAAACTAGAAGGAAGAGTATGAAAGCACTTTGTACTTTCAGGGAGGTAGCTGCACAACATAAAGCGTCTGACATAATAAACTGGGGGAATGATATTAAGTCTCAGAACTCCGTTAGCCAGGCTGATGAAGAATCGGGATCCGTGTCTCTTCAGAAAACTGCCCGAAGTTTTAAGACGATCAAGTTAGAGAATAAGGTCTCTTTTGTGATTATGGATGGGGATAAAAATGTGGCCCTTGATACCATAGCTTCAGGAATGGAAGGCAGTTCCCTGCAGGAGCTACTGACAAACCTTGTTCACAGAAGAAAAGAAAAAAAGTTAAGCTCGATTGCTAAGGATGTTGGCTTCCGTCTATTATCTGATGATGTGCACATAAAAATACTGGATGCTTTACCATCACAAGCAGAAGTTATACCTGGTCAAGACACGTCTTCGGCAGAAGGTTCCAGTGAAAGTTCTCTTGAGCCTAGAGAAGGAGATGTGCAGAACAAGGTCGGTATGAGTTTGAAAGAAAAGGACAAAATGAAACCTCCTGAAAGTGAATCATCCCCCCAAGATGATAAAGAGCAGGTTTCTACAAACAGAAGTGAACAATTAGTAATGGATAAGGCTGGGGTTTATAAAACAAAAAATGTTGAAGAAGAGATCAAGGTATTGTTGAACTCGGAATCGAAGGAAGATCTGGTGCATAGTTTCACGGGTTTATTTTTCTTCTCTGACGCAAACTATAAGTTGCTTAGGGGTCTAACTGGTGATGTAAAGATTCCATCAGCAGTAATAATTGATCCTGCTTTACAACAGCACTACGTCCTTCAAGATGAGTTAGCATTCAGCTATTCGTCGCTTGTCGACTCTCTTCATGGATATCTCAATGGAAGTCTATCACCTTATACACGGTCTGAAACCACTATTCACAAGCCTAAGGAAGCTACAGTTCCACCTTTTGTTAATCTGGATTTTCACGAGGCGGATTCTATTCCGCGTATCACAGTCAATAGGTTCTCCCACATGGTTCAGGCATGGAATCAATCCAGTGGAGAGAAGGCTCCGTGTCCTTTGTGCGAGGACGTTTTGGTCCTTTTTAGCAATAGCTGGTGTGGCTTTTGTCAGAGGATGGAGCTAGCTGTGCGTGAAGTATACCGATCACTAAAGGATTGTAAAGCGATTTTACAGAGAGAATCCAAGAACAAACATAAATCAGGTAATTGAGTCTTTATAATTATGTGACTTAGAATGACTAATAATTACGGAAAGTGAAATGGACATGTATTCCAATTTTCTTCATGGTCTTCTTCTGTTCTGAAGCAGAGACACCAACTAATGGCGAGAATCTAAAGTCTCCATTGATCTACTTAATGGACTGCACGTTGAATGATTGTAGCTTGATCCTAAACTCAATAAATCAGGTACTTTTCATGATAGCTTATCTGATTCTAGTCTGGTTTGTTCTATTGATTATAGTATTTGCATATCACAATGCAAAAATTTCTTCCTCTCAAAACACCTTTAAATATTGAGAGTTTATTTATACACTTTCACCTAGTCTCATTTCAGTATTAACTCGCTCTGTGAATATGTAACGTTGCAGAGAGAAGTGTATCCTTCTGTGGTGTTCTTTCCAGCCGAGAGAAACAAAGTCATTTTATATGAAGGGGAAACGTCTGTAACTGACATAACCGAGTTTCTGGATCGACATGCAAATAACTCTCGTGAGTTTTTCAGTAAGTCAACATCACCATCCTTGTTTATTCACTTTTTACACGTGTGCCAAAATATTATTATATCTGAAGGCACAACATGACGTCACTCACTGAATTTCCAGAGGAAAAAAATAATATAAAAGGAACATAGTTTAGTTCTGCAGGATCTTAATATGCATTACAACTAGCGACCCTGTTTTTTTCGTAGTAGCATGTTTTCTTTCAGGCCTAGCTGGTTTTGAAAACAGCATTTGTTTAATACTGTTGTCATAAGCTAGAGCCTAAACAAAGTAAGTTATGAATCTATCTCTGGCAGGAATCATTCCTACTCTGTCTGGAAAAGGAAGAAAACACTCAAACAAGCTCGACCAATCTTCATCAGCTGTAAACAATGAAGTGAAAGAGAAAGACGTGGATAAACTTGTTGAGGTCGTTGTAAGCAACAGAGATCCTCCTGAAAGAGAGGTAACCCAGGACCAGGTCAGTCCCCAATCGCCTCCAATGCACTCGGTCAAACCTGCTGTTCCTAAAGTGAAAATTGGCACAATCCTGGTTGCTACAGAAAGGCTAGGTGACAGTCCACCGTTTTCAAACTCAAAGATTCTGATCCTAAAAGCAAGCCGAGAATCCGGTTTCATGGGTGTCATCTTCAACAAACGGTTACGATGGTCATCGTTCCCTGACCTGGACGGCGGCCAAACAGCTGAGCTCTTGAAAGACACGATTCTGTCTCTCGGAGGTCCAGTGATGGATCCAGAAAAGCCGCTTTTGGCTCTGAGCCGAGAGGGAGACCCCTCCACGGATCTTGAACTCTCACCAGGCGTGTATTTCCTTGATCACGAGTCGGTGGCCCGTCGAATCCAAGAGTTGAAGTCTAGAGATGTGAAACCAAGTGATTATTGGTTTTTCGTGGGATACTCAAGCTGGAGCTATGAACAGTTGTTTGATGAGATTGGTCTTGGAGTATGGGATGTTGATAACAACCAGCTTGACTTCGCTTGGCCTTGAAGCTAGCTGTTAGCATCTATGTTTCTTGTATCTGACCTCACGCGATATAGTAATGTTTTCTTTTAGAAGGAAGAATCTTAAAAATCATAGATGGTGAAGAACCCATTATGTGGGTAGAAAGATATGTTGGTCAACTGAACACTTTTGCTTTTTTGGGTTAACTGTAACACTTTAAAATGTTTTCTTTACAACAGATGAA
Source organism: Brassica napus (assembly GCF_020379485.1). Taxonomy (NCBI): domain Eukaryota; kingdom Viridiplantae; phylum Streptophyta; class Magnoliopsida; order Brassicales; family Brassicaceae; genus Brassica; species Brassica napus. The sequence continues at coordinate 21,144,905 of NC_063438.1, read as the reverse complement.
ATATTTACATAGCTTCCTCTTGCGTTTGTTACATAGTTTCCTCTTGCGTTTGTTATTGAATTAAGAGACAGCAACAGTCCAATGAGAGCATATTCCAAAACGGTCGTTGACTCGAATATAGTAAATTCACAACGCAAATATCCATCATTAGTTGTACAATGCAACTCCAGACTTGTATTCAGAGACTTGCAGCAATAACAAACAGTGAAAAATAGTAGCTTGAGTTCGCCAAGGTTCGGAAACAGCCCAAGGTTCATCTCTAGCTTTTAGTTGATACCAAGAGTAATATATTGTTAAGTCAAAGACACGCATTATTGTTATAAGCTTACCACACACTGACACAAGTATTGACCACTTACTTTGGAACAATTGAGTTTCGGACTATAACAAGAGTTAAACCAATGCACGTTACACTAGTGAGTTCTATGTTCCTTGGAGTGAACACTTCTTTAACATGCTTATCTAAGATAATCAAATCTCTTTCCAAACAGTTCATTGTAGGTTAAAATTCATATGACAAACTTTTCTAGCTTTCAGCTCCTCTATAATCAAAAGAAACAATTCAAAGTTATATATCATATGGATAAAAATGTTTTTGAAATATATCAAAGAGGAAATACATGTGTACATAACTGATAAGCATATTTGAAAGAAAATATACATACAGTATTTGTTTTTGAGAAAGAAGAAAATATACATATTCTAAAACTAAAGTAGGTTATATATATTATATATGCTTATCCGTTATAGTAATATTCCACTAGATGATAATCCACGCGCATGCGTGAAGTGAATTTTTAATAGTAATGTTTGTTCATTAAATGATTTTAACATTTTAAATACTACAATTTTTATTGGTTGTAAAATGACAAATACAAATGTTGGCATCTTAAATGTAATATCGTTGTTGAAGAGTTAATGTATTACAGATTTACAGCTCATTTTAAGATTTCATATGCACAAAAAAATTAAATTTTGCGTCTGACACAAATCACAAAAACCAGATAAGCAACATCGATTGTAAAATGACGAAAGAGGATTATGTTTTATGCTTTCGGTTTGTTTACGATTGACTCTCCGTAAGTGATTTCATTTTCTACCTCTATAAAATTGTGCTTTCATTCTCGTTTATGTTTCACTGATATGAGTTTTGTTTCTTTTTTAACTTCTTCTATGAATTCAGTGAACTACATAAGTGTCAATTAAAAAAGATGGACATCTGTAAAAATTAGCTCCACTCCAGGTACATATCTAAGAATCAAAATTTTGAAGAAAACCATGGAAAACTCTATTCACAGGTTAGTAGTGTTCAAATCTAATATATCAAGTTGTTCTAGAATATAAGTGCAAACTCGAAAGATAAATGTATGTATAGTATATATTCACCAGTTTAGTATAAAAATTATCTAATTCTAAAACAACAAAACAAATTACTTATTTTATTAATACGCTTTTGAGATTACTTAAGAGTGTACCAATAAAAATATATAGAATATTTTACCATTCTAGTATATGTAAACTATGTATAAACTAAGAATTGTTTGATTTACTAAATGATCAACCATATAACTTATAATAAATAGTTCATATATCTCATTCTTACAATTATAATAGCTAGATAGAGTATTAGAGAGAAACAAATATTAGACGAATGATCAAATATCTCATTCTTTTAACAAACTCAAAATGAGGTGATTGAATTTTGTCATGATATTTCATTAAAAGTTTTTTAAGAATACAAATCAAGATTATAATATTTAATCTGAATGAAATAATATATATAGTGCTTTCAATATTAAAAATCACTTCGATTTGAAGAAGTGTATTTCTAGGATTGTCATAATCAAATATCATATTAGAAACCACCTATTTAAAAATAATTTGTATACATAAGAGTATATACATTAGCGTAAGCACATAAATCAAACCAAAACTTTTTGTTTTTTTACAATCATGTTTTTGGTAAATAAATCAAAACAATAATTTTATTTACTTTATTTGGTATATAATTAAACTTTAGTGATATTGACATATATATAGTATATTTTAATATAAAGATTTACTATTGACACTTTGTACTCATATGATTTTAATAACATTTGTATATTTATTGTAATAAAAATTTAAGCCATTAATCACAAAACTTTTAATGTGAGATTTATAAATAAAAATTTCAAAATTAAAATATTAAGATCTCAATAATTTTCAATGCAAATTATGAAATTAACATATTTATATATTTTATATTTTATATTTTATATTTTATATAGTATATAATTTAATTTTAATGATATATATATATATATATAAAATATGAATATCTATTAATGAGACTTCATATTCATATGATTTATGTTCATTTGTATCTTGTTTGAACAAATTAAAGTTAAATCATTAATCACAAAATTTTCAATGTAAAATTTTTACCCTTTTTAGTAATTTAAAGAATTGAGATTATTGTTCTGTAAACTACTAATCAACTTGATAGTTAGTTTAATAAAAAATATAATGAATATTTGTATGGACAATCTAATTTTTCTAAGGATTCTAAGAGTTATACTATATTGATGACACGAAGCTACGAAAACATGTTGTAATGCTCTAGGACTATATATAGGGGGTGTAGTATTATTTTTGCTTCTTGTTTGGTGTTTCTAACCACGATGATGATGAAGTTGGGTTCAATTTTCTGTTCGTTTCTCTTCTTTTTCTTTGTTTACTTTTATTTTCTAGGAAACACAGAGTTCAAAAACATCTAGGAATAAAAAGAAAAACATAGAGTATATTCCGGATGATTTGGTAGTGAACATACTCTCAAAGGTTCCATTGGCATCTCTAGCAAGATTTCGATCGGTATCCAAAGGATGGAATGCTTGATATTAATTCTATTTTTTTAAGGGATGAAGCCCATCAAAATAGCTTGCTATCTGGATCTCTATGAATCGTCTATGTGTTGCACTATTGCATGGAGCTGGCTCATCCTGCCAAATATACACTTAAGTATTTTTTTTTTCCTTTTTAAGCCCCAACTAAATGGCCCTATTAACTCAAAATTCAGCCCAAAAACTATTAAGTAATGATTTTAAAGGCCTGACAATCAAAAAACTAATCATCCTATAGTCACACACTAAACCACCAATTACAACTCGATTATCGTAAAACAAAAAAAAACAAAGAACGAACTCTAACATCGATATCAACGAAATCGTTGAAACCGAAAAGAGATTTTTGAGGGTTTTTGCTTGATCACATCCGATAACCAATGTCTGTTGCGTCGTTTCATGGAGTTCCTTCTCTTGTGGATGAATCCGAGGATGAAGAAGCTATGGAGCAAAACGCGTTTCGAATCGGATCAGAAGAGTATCTTCCGGAGGATTTGCTAGTGGAGATACTCTCAAAGGTTCCACTGGCATCACTAGCAAGATTCCGATCAGTATCCAAAAGATGGAAAGTTCTGATCAATTATTTGAGATTCAAGAAGTCGTCTCAGATCATGTTGATTGATTCTAGGGTTTATCTAGTGAGCATTAATTTACTTGGAGCTCAAGACAACGTTGTAAACATAACAAGTCAGTTTAGCCTCAAAGATCCTCTTTCTAGTTCTTCCAAAGAAGTCAATATTCGTGAGGTTTTTCACTGCCAAGGCTTGTTGTTATGCACCACCGAAGACAGTAGACTAGTGGTTTGGAACCCATGCTTAGATGAAACCACTTGGATCAAACCAAGAAGTTACTACGAGAGATCTGACATCTTTGCTTTAGGTAAATCCTCATGCAACAAGTACAAAATCTTGAGGATTGCTCTGCATGGACCTAGACGTGCTTTTGAATTTATGAAGCCGCGCTTATATGAAATCTATGACTTTACCTCTAACTCATGGAGGGTTGTACATGATGAAACTAAAGACTGGTCCATTCTAGGGTTAGCGCGTCGCGGCACGTGCGTGGATGGAAATACTTACTGGCTTTCTTTTAGTTCAAGTCAACAGCTGTGGATGGATATCTTACTATGTTTCGACTTTTCAACGGAGAGATTCACAAGTATGCATATTCCTTCTTCTGGCAGAATGTTTGCTTTGTCTATGACTAGAGAAGAGCAAAAACTTTGTATGTTAGCTTCTGTTGCCGCCGACGATGTAGATGTATGGATGGCAACCAAGATTGATGGTACTGGAGCCATGTCATGGAGCAAGTTCATAACAGTGAAACGAGTCTATAACAACCACCAATGGATGTTCTTAACTGGGATGAATTACTTGGTGGACGAGGAGAATAAAGTAATAGTGTGTCCTGGTAAATCTTTGGACTCTGGCAGATTCTTACACATTATGGGAGAGGATAAGTGCATACAAGTGGACATGCATGATGCAGGATCTAGATGCTCACTTCTCCTCAACTATGCTCCAACTCTGGTCTCTGCTTCAGATATTTTATAAAACTAAATGTTGGGTTTGCTACTTTATTATATGTTTAATTTTTCATTTGGTCTCTGCTTCAGATATTTTATAAAAATAAATGTTGGTTTATTATATGTTGAAATTTTCATATTAGTTTAGCATCTCTTCCTTTAACGTAACCAAAAGAAACAGATAGTGTAATTTTTTGGTTTAGGTAAGCCTAAAAAGAATACAGTGAAATCGTGATAATAAGAGTAGGTAAGTTCAGACAAAAGTAAAATAACAAGATCATTCATCTCTCTTCTTCCCAGTCTTGAACGCCAAGTAGCAAACCTTATTCTCGGGATCAGGAAATGCTAAGAAGGCTTCTCGGCGAGTTACATCAGCTTGAATATGGGCTATCGATGAAATGTATAAAGGTGACCACATCCTTACACCAGAGAGATTTTTGAGGACCTTCATTGTGTGAAACACACTGGTCATCGGATCTGATGACTGACTGAAAAACTGCTCTATAATTTTCTTAGTGCGGGTTTGAAATGCGCTTCTTGAAGAGATCGTTGCTGCAATGAGATTATCCCAACTCATCTTCCAAATGATCAGCAAGCATTTCAGACAACATAAATTTCAAAACGTTTTCTCCTTGGCTTGATTCATGAATATCGGGACCTGCTTCGTCACCCATGTCAATTAGCTAAGCATATTTCTGTTATATATGCCCCTTGCTAATAATGTAGTGTGCCAAGTTCAGAACAATATGTTGAGAAAAAAAGTATATCAATTATGTTCATCACTCCATGAAAAAAAAGAGGGCATTGTGAACAAAATAAAAACGAATCATCATCTAGTAAGAATGTATGAAACAACACATAGCGCAATGAAAATGGATTACAGTGCAACATAAAAATCAATCATGAGTGTATACAATGCTTTTAAAACTTATCTTTAGAGACTTGCAGCAACAGTAGCATAAGATGAAAACAGTAGATCATGCTTCAGCATTTTTATTCCCCAAAGCTCATTTATAATAACTCTATAGTTGATACCACCAAGAGTAGTATATTAAATGAAGTGAAAGGCACGCAGTATTGTTATAAGGTCACTACACAAGTATTCTTAGACTGAAGAAACGTTAACATACATACATAAGTAAATCCTAATGGACCTTTCATTTAGAGTTTTGAAGATCTGTGAATTGAGTTTGAAGAGAGTACAAGTCGAGGGAGAGAAAAAAAAGTAAGAGGATAAGGTCATGGAGAAGCTCCATCTCCAACTATGCTTTTGGTCAAGAGAATTGATAAAGAGATGAGAAATAAATTCACAGTGATTCGGCAGAGGGGAGACAAAAGATATGAGGGTGGAATGGCAATGTGGTTTAACACAAGATTGAGTTTTAAATTTGAAGTAGTTATTGATAAGGAAAAATAGAAGTAGATGATAGATCTTTATTAGAACTCTAAAACAGGATGCACTTGTTGTAACAAGGGTTTTTTCTTTGAATATAACATTCAATTCAAAAAAAAAGAAAAACAGATATCGAAGATGTCGAAGTCTAGATTGAAAATGTTATATAACAAACCAATTGAGTTTCAAGAGAGTACATGAAAGCCATGATCGTATAGAAGAGAAGATGAGATACAGCTTGTAATTTAATCTTGTTTGAAAAGAACATTATATAGACTAATCACTAATCTGTTAACTTAGATTTGCACAGAGCTTGGAACATAACAGTCCACAAGATTGTCAAGCCGTGAGTATGGAGCTTCTATGCTCTCCACTTCTCTGAAATGACCACTTTCCCCATCAATGATGTTTGTCTTGAAAAATCCTTCGCAATTATCAAAAACTACAAAGTTCTTCTTCTCCTCGTCGATCAAGAAAATCCCAAACAGAGAACGACAACTGAGTTTCAACGTTTCAACTTTGAATAACTTGCTCCAGGACACAGCACCGGGCTCAATCTTATCCGTAACCCAAACATCAATAATCTCAAATATTCTACCCGGTTGTTTTAACAACATCGCAAGCCTCTCTTCTTTAACCGAAGATAGAGACACATAGCCTCCGTAAGCAAAACTAAAAGGTAGAGGCAGACGCGGTCCAAACCTCTCTCTAGTAAAATCAAAACAGAGTAAGTAAACATCTTCTGAGTCATCTTTAGCAATCCAGTAAGTGTTTCCCTTCAAAGACAAGCCAGGTATAATATACTTTATTACATTGCTGAGAAAAGCTTCATCAGGAGTCTTCCATGAATCACAACTCAAGTCGTAGATGTCTACGTGGATGACAATATTATCATCACTGCTTTGCCTAAGGATTTTGTGTGTACGACATGATTTATCGTATCCAAAAGCAAACATGTTATAACAACGTTCTGTTGGGGTTTCAATCCATCTTGTTTTACCCCAATACGGGTTACAAACCAAAAGCCTACGTTTGTCGTTGCCTTTCCATAGACATAGCAGTAAACCGTTGCAATAATAGACATGACGTACAGAGACTACTTGATCTGACTTTTCTCGTGTAATATGTATACCGTTACGGTTTATGGATGGATCAAAGTTTTTCTTGTGAAAGTCATAGAATTTGACGCTAATCAAATCATCTTTGGTATTCACCGTGATCACAAGAACCTCCTTATCTCGTTGTGATGCTGCTGTTTTTTCAATGTGCTTATTGGCAAATCTCTCATCTTTAGATAAAACGTTCCAGTTTTTACAAGTAGATCGCACTGCTCCTATAGATTTCAACAGAACCCTAGAGAGAATCTCCTCTAGCAAGTCCACAGGAAGATTGGATATCATCGTCTTCATATTGTTTCAAGCTTCAAAATAAGATGGATGAGCACAAATAAGTTTAGATCAATCTTCGAAGACTCTTTTTCTTTTCCCTTTGTAGGTGTTTTTCTTTTCTTACCGAGAGGCTGTGAAGCCCTAGTTCCCTAATAAATGTTAACGTCTGTAACTCAACTCCAAGGAAGATCATTGTTATTGGACCTTTTCTTATTCAGGTCCAATGATTAGGGATGGACAAAAAACCTGAACCAAGCTAAAACGGACTGATCCAGCCGAACCCAAACGATTCAAGTTAAGCCAAAGTATATGTTCCAACCATTTGGTTAAAGTTTTAGCAAGGCTTGGTTCATTTTAATAATATTTAACCATCTAACATTTAAAAGAAAACTAAAGATATTTTTATACATTTACTTCTAAATAAATAAACAAAAATATAAATTCTATATCTATACTATTAAAAGAGAAGGATTTTGAAAAAATCTATTTACAAAAGGTTGTTGGACCAATTCATTTATTATAATTACTACTATCTTTTATCCTATACAATGGCGTTACATTAATTTGGACTACTACCCAAAAAATATAAACGCCGGCTTCTTACTATATTTGAATTCATAGAATATTTACACAGGCATGAGAAAGTGTAGCATTGATTTGTCTTTTTAGCATTAAAAATGGTTTCTGGTGCAAATCGTATGATTTTTTCACCAAATAATAATTTAACCTAAAATCACAATTTAAACGATTTAATTATACACTAGATCTCGACCCGCGCAACCGCGCGGATTTTTATTTTCATTTATTTTTATATAAACATTTTGTTTTTAATTCTACATTGGTATATATTAATATAATTTTATCGTATATTTTTAAAACATAATAATTTTATCGTATATTTTTTTATTGAATTGGTTGTTTCCAGATCACGTTTTTTTTTGCTAGAAAAAGATTGATAATTATTTAATTCCTATAATGTAGTAGACATATTATTTAGTTCCTATAATCTAGAAAGTGAGTTATTTAGATCTATAATAATAATAATATTAGAAATTGAATGTAACATGACTTTCTAGTAATAGGTTCATTAAGTCCATTTTTTAAAAAATCACACATGAGTCAAAGTTGCGACTTCTCTTTTAATATATAAGATGGTCGACTTACTTGGTGTTAGAGTGTTCGTCAGCTTAACAATTAATTATTCTATAGTAGTTATATAAATATCAATACTATTAAAACAGAAGGCCCTTTTTTGAGATCACCTTGAAGTTTTGAAGTATTTACTAATCTATGCCATTGGCTTTATTTAACCATATGGTTTTAATTAAATGCTTTTGTTTTTTAGTTAATTAATACGCAAATATCGAAACAAAATTTACCTACATTGGCTCCGCTTACTTCTTTATTAACGGTAATCACCTAAAAGTGAGCGAATAATTTATACGCATAAAGGTACCAACTTTAACATTTCTTTTTGTTAAATTCATCAGTTACAACCTACTGGTTGTTGGTGCTACAATCTGGGCATCTTCCTGGGCAGGTACGAGAGAAAACATGAACTTTATGTTTCTTGACCTGTGAGTAAGCAATGATTATTCTAACTTGTGTTGCAGAATTTTTGTGTTTGATGTTGGCTTTAGAAGAGACAAATAACGAAGTTGATGATAACACCGACAAAGTTATGGATCAATATGTCATTATTCGATTTTGTCTCTGTCATTAACACCTATAAAGTTATGGTTCAATACGTCATTAGCGATAAAGTAAGCAAAAAAACTCTATTTATTTATTTATTCTTCCTCATCTGATCTGATCTTGAATCTCAGTTGAGGTAACTTCAACCATTACAAGGAGACTTTTGTAACAGGATTCATCGTGGATTTCACTGCGGTGTGGCAAGTGGCAACTAGCATTAGTGACTTCTGCGGTGGTTACAGTAATATATGTCATCGTGTAATCTACATCACAATTCTCTTTAAGCTCTCTAACAAGAGTCAAGATTCTCTTTCAGAAGCTGGTAATATTGTCAAACATATTAAACTATTTTTCAAAAAATATTGCTGAGTGAATAAACCCCAAAAGAAATGTTTAAAGTGCATGATATTTATAATATTAATTAAATTTCAAAAGCAAATATTTACCATCAAATAAAATGATACCTTACTTATCATTTCATAATATGTTTTCTTCTATACTTATGTCATGGCTAATATTTTGTTACCAAATATAATACTCAATTATATAAAAATCTATATACTTTTGAAATCTATATTTTCGAAATCTAACAATGTTGGGAATATACCTTCATATTTTCATTATTTACTTACTATTTATCTAAAAATCTTACAATCAAATCTATATATTTTCAAAATCTAACAATGTTGAGAATATGGAAGTATATTCTAAAATTTCTTAATATTTATATAAAAATCCATTAAATAAAATATATAAAGATCTCCTCAATCATTAAAATTTGTATTTAAAAAATAATAATATAGTTGGAACGCTAAACGATATAAGTCGCTACATACTTTTTGGCAAAGTCAATATTAAAAAAAATTTATGGGTATAATATAGACAATCTCTTTTTTTTTGTAAATTATATAGACAATCTTGCTTCCCCATATATTAGTCATTACCTAATTACTTTCAAAATTTAAAGTATATGCTTATCCAATCTTAATGTGAACGTAACAACTTTAGTTTCTTGATACTATCAGTGCATATAAGATATAACCTATAGGATATAACCAATGTTTTGATATAACCTAAAATTTCGTATCGATTGAACCACTGATTGAACCAATATATAATTTTCGCTTATTCTTTTAGTTTTTAATTATGTTTTTTAGAATCTGTTTATATTATAAATTTTTAATTAAGAAGTTATGTCAAATGAAAATAAAAATATAGAAACTCAAGTAGTATTTTCTAATTGTTTTAAACATAAAACATTTTGCTCAAATCTATTTCTATTTTAGTATGCATCCTCTCAAATATTGATCCATTATGCTTACAATAAAATGATAAATTAGTCTGATTAATAATTTGTATAGCTAACTTTAATAAAATTGGAGCATCACATTCATAATATATCCACTATTCATCTAAACATTCATGAATTAAAATATTTTAAATATCACAATTTAAGTTAAATTGTATTACATATGGGACATCCATCTGTTTTACCGGTTGCCGAGTCCCATGTTTTAGCGTTTTTGCGGTTTTTATAGAACTTTTAAATATACGAGTTTTTAAAATCTAACTGAATTAAATATAAGGTCACCGGTTTTGTCAGTTTAACTGCATGTCAGGGTCGAGTTTCAGAACACTAAATATAATATTTTGTGTGTAATATTTAAAAGTAGATACACAATCAAGAATACAAATTTAAGTTAAATTGTGTTACATAATGGGACATTCATCGGTTTAACCAGTTGTCGAGTCCCATGTTTTAGTGTTTTTTGCAGGTTTTATAGAACTTTTAAATAAAAAGTTTTTTTTTTAAATCTAACCGGATTACATATAAGGTCACTGGGTTTGCCGGTTTTGCCAGTTAAACCACGGGTCAGGGTCGAGTTTCAGTACACTAAATATAATATTTCATGTGTAACATTTAAAAGTAGATATACAATCAAAAATAAAAATTTATATCATATAAATTTGGTTTGTTTCGAAAATATCTCGCGCTTTTAAAGCGCGGGTCAAAATCTAGTTATAAATTAAAATGCATAACATTAATACAATAAATTTACTTTATATGACATATAATAAATTATTAAATTTATTGTATTATTATAAAGTATATGAGAGAAAAATATTATCAGATCTTTCTGGATTTTGCCAGGCTAATCTGTGTCGATTTATAGATTAATGGCGGAGTTTTGAGTTTTTATAAATTTTAATTAATAGGTTTTCATTATGTCGGGAATTTTGTGGAAGCATATCAAATAGTAGAACTATGATTGAATGTTTTATGAAGAACATAAGTCAGTTCATATTATATATGGCCTCTGGTTAGGCTGCATCTCCGGATTGGATATGAAAACATGATGTCTTAATTCATCTATAAATCACATATGTACCTCCACTAAAATGAATTAAACATTTTTTGGAAAATAAAATGTTTTTTATTGCACCATTTAAATGTAAATGCATTATTAGTCATCAACGTTCAGTTTGGGTTTTTTTTTTTTTTTGGTGTTTTGGAACCATTCATGTATATACACATTTGGTTTGGTTTCAGTTGAGTTGTTTTGGTTTTCGGTTCAGATTAAATTCAGTTTTCTTGGGTAATTTTGAATTTATAAATTAAAAATAGCAGATAATTTAGGGTTTTCAGTTTAAATATTAAGTAACTCGGGTTGTTCGAATAAAAAATATCGGATAATTAGAATATTTTTAAAAAATAAAAATACAAAAATACTTGGGTAATTCGAGTTTTTTTAGTAATTCAATTTATTAAGTATATTAAAAATATTTGGTTATTCAAAAGTTAAATAAAATTAATATTTGTTGGTATATAATTTTTATTTTAAAAATTCAGGTACATTTTGTTTTCGATCCAGTTTCAGTTTTTTTGGTTCCACGGATATAAGATTTCTGCAGTATTTATGAAATTTTGGTTTAATTTTAGTCTCAACTTTTTAGTTTAGTATGGTTTGGTTCGCGGTTCCGAAAAACTATATTTAGATTTTCACTATCCTTTCTAGAAATTCATCTTTAATAAAATTATTTAATTTCAAAAATAAATAAGCGCGGGTCAAAATCTAGTACTATCATTAAAACTGAAAATTACTATCATAGACTCGAAAATAATAATATAAAATTATTGAGTTATATCTTCTATATTTTCATATGATGTTTGACTTTACATATAAATATGAAAAAAAAAATTAATTGATGTTTTTTTATATTTTATAAATTATATTTTTTTTAACTGAACTGCAACAAACATAAAAAAAATAAGTTGATTGAATTAAACAAACACAAACAAAACTGAATTAACTCAAACCAAATATAACCAAACTGAATTCAAACCAAACCAAACTAATTTATATCAGATGCACTCATCTTATTGTAGAGCATGTGATATTCGGGCGTTTTACCAAAAAACTAAACCTAGAAAACCAAAATCAAACTGCAATTCACAAATACATGAAGGGTTTCTAGTTTCTAGTTTCTAGTTCCTAATTTTCTAACTTTTCTTTATGGCAAACTATTAAAATTTTATTATTATCAAAATGGGGTATGTTCTTGTTCTGTCCAGCAATGAGGTACGTACTTTGGTTTCTTTATTGTTGTTTTTTTTTTGCTCTTGCTTGTCTAGCATGTCTTAAAAATCATCAAAGCTTTTCCCATTATGTTCACTGACAGAGACAGGCAGTCCTCTCAGTTTTGTCAAAGAAATTGTAGAGATGCTGTAATGATTTAGGCATGTTTGTTTGTCTGTTTATGTTTTCTGAGACATTGGTTATGTATGTGTTGACTATATTATGGTGTACAATGTTGTTGAGAAGCTGAAGCTAGCAGGAGAAGAAAAACAGTGCTTGGCCATTTACGTACTCAAGCGTTGTTGGCGGAATAACAACCGATCCAACAGCTATGTTCTTCCGTGATGTAGTAGTGTGTCAACTTGAGAACATTGTTGAGAAAAAAGTATATCAAGTCTGTTCATCACTCCATAATTTAAAGAAGACAATGCTAACAAAATGAACATAAACCATCATCTAATAAGCATGTACAAAAAAAGTAACAACACAGAGCATAGGAGAGCGCAACAGTGAGTCCAGTGAGACAATATTCCAAACGCCCGGTGAATTATGAACAGTATTTTGCTTATCTAAGCAAACATAATCAGCCAAAAAGTATGGAGATCAAAGGGAATGAGATCAATGCTTGCTTACAAACTCAACAAAGACCAATCTAGCACTAGAATTCTGGAAATCTGCAATTAATTTAATTGTTTTTTGTGTTGTATAACATTCACACGCTGAATGATGAGCTTGAAGTAAGATTTAGCCACTTCATATTCTCTTTTGAAACTTTTGGTACAAATGAGTTTGAGGTTTTATAACAGTAAACCCAGAAAAAAGAAGATACAAATCCAAAAAGTAGTTGTTAAGTGTTTAGTTTCTAAGACCCTCTTGCTGTTGCATTTGCTTTCTCAGGTTCCCAAGAGGTCCATAAGAAATCTACCTGTTGCCATGGGATCTGATGTCTGACTGAATATCTGCTCTAAAATTTTCTTAGTGCGGGTTTGAGTTGCAATACTTGAAGAGATGCTCGCGGCAATAACATGATGAGTAACAAGCATTATCTAAGCTCATCTAACAAGAGTATTCTATTATGAAGTGAAAGCCACCCAGTATTGTTATAAGCTCACCACACAAGCATTGACCAGTCACTTTTGGACACAGTTGAGAGAGTTAGGCGGTGAATACAACATAGGTACGAATGCATTGTGTGTTCCTTACAGAGGCTAACATGAACAGTATCTTGCTTTTCTAAGCTAACATAATCAGCCAAAATCAGAGGCAGGAGTGCATCATCCCCAACCCGATGAAGAATATACTAGTAACAAGTGACAACCTCCATATGAGTGTAAGAAAGATAGCGCTCTTATTTTAAACTTCAACTATTTGCTCAATGAGGGTAAACAGTTTTTGCTTAACATCCAAGAAAAAACAGTCTCTGTGGGATCGCATTAGATAAAGTAAGTGGCATTCATGCGCTCCACGCGGATATACAAACAAAGATCACGCAGACCTAATCAGTTCAAGCTAAAGCTCTCAACTTTCTCAATTAAATAAGCACATAACGATTAAGAATACTGACCACGAGAATGGAAAAATCTGAGAAAGTTGGCTTCTTCTTCTCAGACGAGACTCACGCTGAACAAGGCAAAAACCAAAGACTTGTTTGGCTTCAGGTTTAGGACTATTGTCGGTTAAGCTTTATTCAAACCCGCTGAACCAGATAGAGTGTTTTCATTTGTCTTGTATATTAGAGTCCCACATCGCTAGCAATACAAGAGTGGAAGGCATGAGGAGTAGTATAAAAGAAGAGGCCAGCAAATGCCGTCAGCTGGTCATTCAATGACAACTCGCATTAAGGCAGGAGTCTATAAACAAAAATCTCAAACATCCTTACTGGCTAGAGACAAGTGCTCAGGTGCTCTTAATGAGGGAAAAAGTGATCTACCATACTCTCATGTGATCTGCCATACTCTTATCTGTTTTCATACTCTTAGAGAATGTGGTTAATATCTAAGGTACCCCTGACCGATTTAATGAATAAATTAATCGAAACTCAAATTAATCCACTCTCTCTCTCTCCTCTCCTCCCTCCCCCTCCCGACGAATTTCGACTCGAAGATTCACTCGAAGCCCACTCGATACTTCCCTCGTACTCATCTTCTCGTGAATTCGTTTGGAATACGATCTCTTCGCTTGGATACTGGATCATCGAGCTATTAATTCCGTTATACAGGGTATGTATCTCAAATCGTCGTTAAGACCGATGTATTGAATCCACCATAGACGAACTCATTATTCACGGGATTCCGATTAGATAGAAGATTTCGTATTTGTGTATGAACTAATCGACGATCGGAAAGTTTGAATGGTCTTTTTGTTAGGGAATTCGATAATCAACAACTGTATAATTGAATGTCGGGAATCAAAGCTGATAACAATTTGGTTTTGAATTGAAGACTCGACTCCAAATTTATAGTTTTAATTGAAAAATTCTTATTCATTTGGGTTTCATGAACTAATCGAGGATCGGAAAGGAATGATTGAATGTCGGAAATTATGACGATTCAATCGAAGATTAGACGTTCTGGCTTATCACTAATTGTTTGGTTACTGGCACAACTCTGTGACATGGTATAACGAAGTATAACTTTAATGGTTTAACTGTGTAACCAAGTATAACGTGAATGGTATAACTGAATAAACAAGTATAACTTTAAGTTGTTAAATGTTTTTATTGCAGACAATGTGTCCATTTTTGACGAACATACACTTTGATTATGATGGACATTATTCTAAGAATGGAGATGATTATGAATGGATTCCAACCGATGCTCGTTTGTATGCTATATCCTTTAAGACATCATCGTTGGAGGAGATCACTTATTCGTTGTTGAAAGAGAGGATATGCAGGAAGATGGGAATAGATCCGTTTACGAAGAGGCTCAATTTGGGTTACATTCCATTGGTAGTGGAACCTAAGAGGCAATCGTATATTTTGGATGATGAAGATGTGTTTGTTTATCTAACATCAGTTGATAGAGAGCAAAGAAGAAGTATTTTGCATGTGGAGAACATCGAAGAATTGAAAATAGTTCAAATAACCGAGCAACTGTCGAGAGTTAGAGAGAGCTCTTGTAGTAGGAACTATTGTGAGCGTGAGAGTGGATATGGAGAAGAAGATAATGTGGGCACAAGTTTGGAGCACGATGAACATCCCCACAAGAAACAGAAGAAGAGTAGGTTGTAAACCTTTCGGTTTCAGTTTTGATGTGGATTAGGTTGTAAGCCTTTCACTTTCGGTTTTGGTGTTTGCCTTTCACTTTCGGTTTTGGTGTTTTTATCGTATGAGAACGTTGTGAGGTGAAATAAATTTTATTTGTGTGTTGTATAACTAAGTGAAACTGGTATAACTACGTTATGTAAATTGAATAATATGATTGTAAATTCTAAACTTTGTAATTTAATTTTATAAGTCATGGAAGTAATACGATTGTAGTTTATTATTAGTGCTATGTTAATTATGATTTAATCAGAATTGTTAAAATTCTATCTCATTGCTTGGTAGCAATCATATAGGAAATACAATGTGTAGTCATAGCTTTATCGCTGAAACTGACCTCGTTAGATTTGATAACTCTTTATGGCACGAAATCAAGTTTATATGTACATGATCGTATGAGAAATGAACTCAGGAAACATAATTGCATTGGTATAACCACAAAATCATTAATTCAAGTCGAGTATAACTAAGATAAATAGAAATAATTAAAAAGTGCAACTTTGACGCTTTCTGTAAAACTGAGTACTTGGTGAAACTTACAACAGAAAAAACCGTGGGATTCTTAATTTTCCCGCCCAGCTTTTTGAATTTCTAATTTTCCAGCTTTTCCCAATCGTTCAATCAAAGTATTAAAGACCCTTTTTTTAGGTTTTCCCCATTTGCTATCTTCATTTTCTCTCTTCCCTAATCTTTCTCCTCTCTCTCCTCGTCACTCCCTCCCCTCCCAAAAACCGAGATGTCCGCCGCTTCATCTTCCACGACCGGTGGTCGGAGACGGATACGAACTCCGGGGATACCTAGTAGGTGTTGGTGCAGGGTGGGCGTCACCGAGATCATCTCCAGAAGCAATCCAAACCCATATCGCCGGTATTATCAGTGTCTCTTTGCGGCTACACAAAGGGTACATCCGTTTGTTGTTTATATATCGAACGCTTATGAATCACGCTTACTCGTTTTGAAAAAAAATCATGTTGTAGCTCGAGAACGACAATCATGTCTTCAAATGGGTTGACGAAGCCTTTACCGATGAGATACAGCAGCTGAACTACCAAGTTCGAATGCTCGAAGAAGAAGTTCAGAGTCTCAAAGCAACAATAAGGAATGAAGGAGATATCCGCGAAGGTCCCAAAAAGATGCCCATGATAAAGATATCAGGAGGTTGTGTTCTTCTTACCATCGTTTTAGTTGTAGGAATTATGATGTGCAAAAAGTAATTGAAATTCCTAAGAGCATTCCAATTCCTATAACTAACTGTTATTGCTAAGCTATGTTTTTCTAAGTTATGCGAAGTTGAACAACCATGTAGTTTGATCTATCGAAAAAGTTTCTATTATTTTTAGTATGTTAGACAATTGAGAAAGTGAAACTAACACAATATCTGACATATTTATACGAAAAAGTCGAACAGAGGATTAAGTTAACCCAGAAGTTGGAACAAGGATTAAGTGAAACCAAAAGTTGAAACAAGTGAGATTAAGTGAAACCAAAAGTTGAAACATGTGAGATTAAGTGAAACGAAAAGTTGGAAAATTGACTAAGTGAAACTATAAAGTTGGAAAATTGAACAATAGAGTGCACAAAGTTGTACCGACAATAGAGATAGTTTCACCAACATTAACACATAGTTGTACCGATATTTAAACAAAGTTTCACCGACATTAAACATTTACACGAGACCTTCAACCCCATATTTCTGAACATAAGGGTCGCTGTTTAGTACAGACTGCATGAATTCCTCAACCTCTGGCAAACGCGGATTGAACCTGAAGTCCACAAATCCACCTTCGGTCTGAAGCCATATATCATCAGGACCAAAATAATCTGCATGGTCTTGATTTTAGCAAAAGTTCTACTCAACTATCACATTTAAAACTAGACACAGAAACAACACTTACTCGTAGATTCACAGACTCTCCACATCTTAAGGACCACAATCACCTGTCTACGACCCCCACCACTCATGTCATCAAGACCATCCCGGAAGGCAACTGACTGAGTGCCGGTCACCACACATCTTATCTGATGGTCACTATTCAGAATAAAGAAAAAGTGCATCAGTTACAATATATATATATATATATATATATATAATTTTGCTTGGATCATATGTTACTTTATACTCACATGTTGTCCCTTATGTAAAACTCCATCCTTGGTCCTGAAGGGGAATCGAGATGGGCTTCCGTGTTGAAAACCACTCCCATTGTATCTACCATATAAGTGTTACTCAACTAAATCAGTTCGTTTCACTTAGTTTCACTTACATCTACAGAGTTATACAAAGTTCTGAAACCAAGCCATGCGACTGTTGAGATTACCATTCCTAAATCAGTTGTGATTACCATTCCTAAACCATTCCTAAACCATTCCTAAATCAGTTGTGATTACCATTCCTAAATCTGTTCGTTTCACTTACCTATGGGATATTTGAGGTCACGCCAGTGCATGCGAGGGATTGCATGGATGCTTTTGAAATCAAAGAAAAGACGATTGTTCAGAGGTTCGATGATGCGGACTTGCGTAACGCGCGAAGCAATTAGTCTGAACGGAGAGCTAGTTGTCTTGAAACATGGGTAGGCCCGTTCAACATCTACCACAAAGATTTCCACCCATCTTCCCTCTTCCTTCTCAAGGCCTCTAAAATTTTCATAATTCCCATAAGTGTTCATCTCCATCTTGTATCCCTACAAAAAAAGTACAAAGATCATGTTTATTACATGTTACAAGGATCAAGTTTTTATTTCTGACGGTTACATGTTTATTACACAATTGAGAGATGATGATATAACACTTACATCTTCATCTGCGAGGATATAGTTATAGTAAGGCCCACTGTTGGTAACATAGGAATAGAAAGGGTAGATCCTGTGTAGTTTCACTCTGAAACGCCAAGCCTTGACCGCCGGGTTATAAGTAACTTCGGAAAAGCTTATCGTACTCTGCCATCTTGTTTGTTGAGAGATGAGAGAAGAGATGGAGTATTCGCAAAGATGAGAGAAGAGATGAGAGAGGAGATGGAGTAACAGTGAGTGTTTAAATGCATAATTTTCTTAAATGCAAGAGATGTAGCGTATAAATGTTACTCGGAAGTGTAATGATTATTAAAAGAGACTTTTTCACAAGAGAAGTCGTGGGGACGTGTTTTCCTTTCGACGAGTCTATCAAAAGTCGTGTTCGTTCCACGAGTCTATCAACCTCGGGCAAAAATAGGAGTAATAGATTCTAATAGTTCATTAAATTACAGGTTTTTTCTCAAAATTAATATTATCCTTTTCATTGATTATCTCCTACACTGGTAGTTGCTATCATTAAATATATGAACTCTAAATATATTCACTAACTATTATACATTTTGGAAACTGACCATCTTTTAAAAAATAAAACGATATAATATCTAAATTTTGTTAAGTTTTGTATAGTTTCAAATTTTCATACAATCTAAATTGTTACGTTTTGCTTAGTTTCATAAATTTAGCCCGTGATCTCCACGAGTTTCACTTACTTATACATATTTATGTATGTTAAAATTCAGGAGAGGCGACTGTTGCAGTCAGAAAGCGTATGAGATAAGTTGAAATAGTTATGCTTTCTCGGGGAGAGAAATGGTTTAATCTCGTGGGAGTCTCGAGTCAATCAAGTAATAATACTCATCAAATCAACCTGAGTCAATCAAGTAATAATACTCATCAAATCAACCTTAAATGGACACGCCACTGTTCAACTTCATTAAATTACAGGATTTAGACAATCGAAATCATTTAGTTTCGCTTGCGTATGTATAGTTAGATATATCTTAATAAATTATAGTTTTACAAAGTTTCAATTCCAACAGACGCGACTGTTATTCAAAAGGCGTGTGACAGATGTCATGTCTTCTCGAGGAGTTCATCAAATCACCTATAAATGGTTTATCACTTCTACAATTACATACAATTTCGAATCTCTACAATTTCCCTCATCTCTCTCACACAATAACATTTTTTCTTTTATCAGAGTTAGACATGGATTCTCTCCCTCCTTCAATGCTTCATAAGATTCTCTCTGCGGTAGCAACGATGAATATCCGGGATTTTGGTTCTACAAGGATTGCTTTTCCTGGGTTCAACGAAGTTGGAAGAGAAGATCACTTCTACAGATCGGCCAATCTCATTTACCTGAATGACTGGGTAGACGAGGTCAGTGCTGTTCGAACATTCAGGCTTAAATGCTACCGTTCGGGTAATCCAGAGGCCATATACTTGAGAGGTATGTATGAGTTCTTCATCCTCCATTTAGTTGATGAAGGAAGAGAAAAAATCCATCTTGCTGGTGAGAGAGGATGCGAGTTGGCTCAGTTTGTTGATGGAATGGTGAACTTAGCCTTTAGCGTTGATCATAGGGGAATTGTTCACAACTACCCTGCCTTTACTCGTCAACATGTTAATAAGATGTTTCAAATCATCTGTAGTTGGCAACTCTCAGGCCATTGGGATTACGATAAACCTGGCATGTTTCTATCTGTGGCTGAAAGGATAGATCCTAATGTGCCATGTGATTGCTGGTGTTCCCACATAGACCCTCCAGAGTTTGAAGTCTCCCTAGATGGATCACGATCACGGTGGAAATGCAATCGTTGTTTCTGGAATTGTGCAGCTTGGGACTTCTGCTACCAAATACACTTAACTGCTCGCACATGGCCAATTGAAGATTAGTAGAAGTTTTATCTAGTTTTACTAAGTTGTTAAGTTGATGAGCTGTTATGCTATGTTATTTCTCTAGTTCTATCTATAAACATTATGTAATTACTCTAGTTATATCTATAAACTAATCTTTTTATTTGAACTTCACTAAATATATCAATAACAACACATGTGGCCGAACAATAACGTAATAATAAATTGCAATCTAAATGTGGAGTACTTAATGTGCGATTTAGTTCAATTTAGCATAACTTTGTAACTGAGACAGTATTTATTTGTTCAGGTTTTATTACGCTACACAGTTATACCAAAGTTTACAATTACACTAAGTCATATAAAGGTTTCGGAAGTTAAGGCGAAATAGATCCGAATTTATGGATCGGGTCTGGATGGTCCGCGAAATGGCCCTGGTTGGGTTGTAATTATGTAAGTTTCTATTGGCTCTGTGGTCTTTTAATAAATTTTCTGATTTAATTAAAGATATATTAAATTTCAAATCCGGTCAGTTTCGGGCAGGAGTATCTCAGATCATTTTTTTCGGGCAGGAGCACCTGAGCGTTTAATTCTACTGGCTACGGTTTCATCGATTCCAGAAGGTCATGTCCAAGCTCTGTCTGATCCAAATTGGACACCTTCAATGACAGATGTGATAGATGCATTTCATGAGACAAGAACATGGGACTTAGTACCAAAACCTAAAGATACTAATGTGCTTCGTTGTATGTGGCTCCATAAGCATAAGCTTAATGCAGATGGCTCTTTCAAGCGTTACAGATCAAGATTAGTGGCGAATGGGAAGTCTCAGGAAGAAGGTGTGGATTATAATGAGACATTCAGCGCTAGTCAAACCAGCCACAATCAGATATGTCCTAAACGTCAGCTTAGCTAGAGATTGGCCGATCCATCAATTGGATGTTAATAACGCATTTCTTCATGGGAAGCTGGAGGAGACCATCTATATGCACCAACCACCAGGCTTTGTAGATAAGCAGTTTCCAGACCATGTGTGGCGCTTAAACAAAGCCATCTATGGCTTGAAACAAGCCCCTAGAGCTTAGAACTCAAGGTTTGCTACATTTGTCACTCGCATGGGTTTTGTATCAAGTAGAAGCGATGCTTCACTCTTTGTGTACAAGAAAGGATCGTTACAGGCATACTTGTTGCTCTATGTCGATGACATTATAATGACTGCGTCAACAACACAACTGCTTAACTCAATCATTGAAGATAGAGTTCCCCATGTCTGACTCTGGCAAGCTCTCTTACTTCCTAGGCGTTAGTGCAGAGTTCATCAATGGCGGCATCTTCTTGAGTCAGTGGCCCTATGCAGAGGATATTATCAGACGTGCAGGCATGGAGAACTGCAAGCCTTGTGTAACGCCTGTTGAAGTGAGCAACAAGATCGGGTTATGAAGGAGAAAAGATGAGTGATCCAACCTACTATCGTCAGCTAGTTGGAGCACTACAGTATCTCACCTTTACTAGACCGGACATTGCAGTCAACCAAGTGTGTCTTTTCATGCATGATCATAGGGTCCCCCACTATCAAGCACTGAAACGCATCATTAGGTACATACAAGGGACCAAATCGCATGGCCTGCAGCTTGTAAAAGGATCGTTAGATCAACTGACAGCGTACACTGATGCAGACTAGGCGGGTTGTCCAGATACACGTCGCTCTACCTCGGGCTACTGTGTCTACTTGGGATCAAATATGATTTCATGGTCTTCTAAAAGACAACCAACAGTATCGCAGTCAAGATCAGAGGTTGAGTATAAGGGTGTAGCTAACGTTGTAGCAGAGCTGTGTTGGATCCGAAACTTACTTCTCGAGCTGGACTGTCCTCTGAACAAAGCCTCTATTGTGTACTGTGACAACATCAGCTCAGTTTACCTTACGCAGAATCCAGTGAAGCATCAACGAATGAAACACATAGAGTTGGATATTCATTTTGTCCGTGAGAAGGTAGCGTTGGGAGAAGTGAAGGTATTACATGTTCCATCATCGTTGCAATTCACAGACGTATTCACTAAGGGATTACCAAGGTCGTTATTCACTGAATTTCGATCCAGCTTAACCGTTCGGACACTGGACGCTTCAGCTGAGGGAGGGTATTAGAATATCAAGCATATTCTGTTTTGTAAAGTGTATAAAGTCTCTTGTTGAGATATTTACGGTAGGAGTAATCAAATGTAATCCCTGTAAATGTGTAACTGATTAGGCTTTATATTGCCATCTAATGAGAATGAATCCGATGAGGACTTTCATAATCAAACAAATACCACACCACAGCAGAATCAAATCCAGTCTGGAAAGAATTATAGTTCTCAATTAATCAAACACAGTAATCGTTCTCAATAACACAAAATTCATACGAGAAGGTAACTGCTTAGATGAACGAAAAGAAGGCGATTAACTTCTTCTTTTTTTTTGAAACCCAAGGCGATTAACTTTAAACACAAACAATAGATAGAAAGTTACAGAAGATTTACATTCATAAACAAAACTTCAATGATTGAGAATCTTAATGGCAACTGCAATGATCGAAAATGAAATCAGAGATCAGGAATAAAAAAAGTGAGAAAAGAAGGGATAGTGGACTGGTTATCAAATACTCCCTCCGTTTCAAAATAGATGATGTTTTAATGAGTTTTTGATGTTTCAAAATAGATGATGTTTTCATATTTCAATGTACTTTTTAACTTTATCAAAAACTGTGTAACCAATCATATTTTGTAGTATGTTTTGTGATTGGTTGAATAATTTTTAATTTATATTTTAATAATAATTTTTAGATAAAAAATAAGTTTCTTAATATTTGTGTCCCAACCTAAAACTTCATGTATTTTGAAACAGAGGGAGTATAAACAGAGGAAGAGATGCGAACCAAGGGTCACAACTCCATTAACGGACGCAATGCTTCACTACCGATGCGAACGTCGTCTTCGTCAAAACAAAAGGTAAGTATCTCAGCCCTTGGAGTAAAAGCTGTGATAATTTCAACCATTGGATTAAATTCTATTTTCCTAAAATAAAGATGACATCACCTAGAAAATAGAACCCTTGGTTTGACTGCCAAATCAATCTGAAACGTTAGATCTTCTTTTTTTCCTATAAAAAAGAATGATGTCAGCAGATCCTAAAATTCAGTTTGCTATTATATATAGATAGATGTCACATGCTATAGTGTAGTGGTGCTAACTTGAGAACATTGTTGAGAGTAAGTATATCAAGTCTGTTCATCACTCCATGATAAAAGAGAAGATTGTTAACAAGTAAAACACAAACCATCATCTAATAAGCATATAACTTATATGAAACAACACACAGCGCAAGGAAAATGGATTACATAAAAAAATCAATCATGAGTGTATACAACGACTAGCATAAGATAAAAACAGTAGCTCATGTAACTTATATTAGTTGATAAACCAACAAGAGTATAAGCTCACGTACAGTATAATAATAAGCTCACGAGAAGCATATTAAGTCAAAAGGTAGCCGTATGGTTATAATAAGCTCAACACAAAGCATTGAGCACTCTCTATTGACACAGTTGAGTCTTGTCAGAGAGTTAAAAGATGTAAACTACAAGTGTACTAAGCTAACATAATCAGCAGATTTACGGATATCAAACAAGCTTATCAATATTGTAAGGGTAATTTAGTCAATTTCTCTTATTGGTTCAACTTTTCATAAACTAAAAGAATTTTAGTGATAAAAGAAAACTCTTTCCAATTGATTCATTTTATTATACGAGCCGCAAGTTTTGTTTCTCCGAGCAACAAACAAAAATGGCGGCGTCTTCGACCACCACCACCACCAACATCCTCTCCCTTGGCTCTTCTTCAGTTCACAGGTTCCCTCCAATCTGCAATCCTCCTCCTCTCCGTCTCTCCTTCCCCTACAAACCTTCCTTCAACCTCTCCCTCAAAAACCCTAAAACCATCGCCGCCGCCGCCTCCGCCTCCGCATCTCCAACCCTCTCCCCCGCTAAACCCTCTCCTCAGTTTCCCTTCTCCGAGTCAACCAAATCAATCACGACCCTCGCGATTCTCGCCGGACTCGTAACCAAATCCCTCATCCAGAAACTCTCCGCCGCCGTCGTAACCCTATCCCCTCACATTCAAGCTTCCATCCGAGTCTCCGGTCCGCTCTTCTTCGCGGCGGCCCGCGACCGCCCTGCGGGTTATCTCAACACTCCCCTGACGGTTGTGGCGGCTGGTTTGTCCAAGTGGCTGGATATCTACAGCGGTGTGCTGATGGTTAGAGTTTTGCTGAGTTGGTTCCCCAACATCCCTTGGGATCGTCAGCCTCTGTCTGCCATCAGGGATCTTTGCGATCCTTATCTCAATCTCTTCAGGAACATCATCCCTCCTGTCTTTGATACCCTTGACGTCAGCCCTCTGCTTGCTTTCGCTGTTTTGGGTACTTTGGGTTCCATTCTCAACAATAGCAGATGATTTGGGTTGCTACTACTCCTTTTGTGTTTTATTTATTGTCTCTACTTATAAGAAGCTAATGATTATGTATTGGATCTTATGGTCTGTGTTTCTGTGGCAATGAATGAGTTTGGTTTCAATACAAAGTTGTATTTGGATCTTAAGAGTTTTTATTAATTTCTGAGTTGCTTTTGCAGATGTCTGTTCCTAAAACTTATTACATCTTTGAATCTCGTTTTACCAATTTTTGTTTCTCCAAAGTCTCTTAAAAGATTTTGATGCTATTCATATTAAAACCTGGGACGAGTAAATGTAATGCGCAAATCAGTTGAATCATCAGGGTCTGAAGCACTCAAGGCATCAATAGCTTCTGTGAGGAAATATGGTGGAGCAACTGAGGGATACAGAACGATGCTAGATGCGCTCATCCCAGCTTCACAAGTTCTTGAAGAGGTGACAAAGAGCCGCGTGCGTTTTTCACATTTTGAAATATTGCGAGTACTAATGTTTTCTTCCTGCTTTTGATATGAATAGAATCTGAGCGCTGGAGTGGACCCAGTAACTGCTTTTAGTGTGTCAGCTGTAGCAGCAACTAAAGGAGCGAAATCAACCATACAGATGCAAGCTCAGGTGAACCATTTCGGTTTGCTTTGACTATATATTGTATCCTTTTCGATTTGATTTGACTGGATTCTATTCTACAGGCTGGGAGATCGAGTGCAGAGAATCTTGCAACAGTTCCAGATCCAGGTGCAATGGCTGCAGCAGTATGGTACAGGGCGGCGGCAAGAGCCGTGAGGAAGAAACAGCATCTAAAACCTTACGGTATGGTTAGATTAGTAGCTTTCTTCTATGCATAGATTCTCTGCTTTGTGTGTTTTCATTTTTGTGTTTGGATCTTTGTTAACTCAATACCTTCTTCTATACTAACAGAAGGTAGCGTTGTTCCCAAAAGCCCCACTGTCCCTTCTCGAGATGGTGTTTTCTACTTTGACTTCCCAGATATTGGTAGGCATACGTGTCGAGACCCTACATTTGTCAAAACTCTTGGTGCTGTCGAGGTGACTCCCTCCGGTGGCTCTCCACGCTCTACGGTTGGGCAGTCCGACAGACTCTCTTGCAACCTTGGGGCCTTGGTGTCGGTTCGAAAATGGGGCATAATTCGCTTCAAGAAAAACGGTGAGAATAAAACGTTCGTAGCTCGGCAAGGATGTCGGATCACTGTACCATTTGGAGGCATTGTCACATATTGCAACAGTATCGTGGAGATTTTTCATCATAGTGGCTTTTGGTGGAACAGTTACCTCTTGTCGTACTACTCTATCCCTCCCAAAGGTGTAGTTGACTTCCTTCGCTCTCCTGACAAAACAAACATGGGTTACGTTACCAGTAGAGTAGCTGAAGATGAAGATGAAGAATGACTCAGGACAGACTTTTCCTTATTTTGGTTATCAATGTAGACTTGCAATGCTAGTTTTTTTTTTGTACCTTGCTTTCTTCTCTTTGCATTAGGAATCTGATTACTATTCTCGTTCATTTTTTCTTGGTGGTTTTGTTCATATCTTGCCTATCTTGTTCTCTGGGACTGCAATTATGTGTTTGTATGCTAGTTGGTTGAAAGCATTATAATTTTACATTCACAATAAGATATATATAGGCAGAAAATATTATCATATCGCCAATTATGTGTTCCAACGCGAAGGTTTTCAGATTTTTCATATTCTGTGAAGTTCTAACTCAGGATCCCATGTCAGTTTACACTTCTTCTCGTTCTGGTCATCGTCTATCAGATTCTTCATTAAAAATACAAGATTTCTCTGTTAAGTTGTCTTCTCCATCGAATGTATTCTATCGCTAAAATTACTAAACGGTGAATTTGTTGAGTAGATAATGAATCAAGAAAGAGCGTAAGACGGATGCAGCTTCGTATCGACACTGCATCAATACATTGCTAATGCTTAATTGGGTTAGTAAGCGTCTCCGTCAGCTCTCACAGAGAATAATATAATGCTCAATTACTGATTACAAATACTTAATCCCCTTTGATTATGTGTTTTATTCTATAGATAAGTGGTGCTTAAGGAAGTCTCTGCACTTATTTTGTGTCGCTCCCGCCAGGTCACTTTCAACGTCAGAAAGAAATAATTAACAGGTCAACCTTAATGTATTCAAGAATATAACTTATTGCTTTCCTCACTAAAGTGCCTATTCATGTGTGTTTACAGGGTGAGAGCTGACATATAAAGATGGTCTGTGTATGTTCACACTAACTGTTCCGCCAAGTACAACTCAAATGAACAACATCAATCAAACATGTAAATATAAATGCTTCTTCACCGTTTTTTTAGAACTTGACTGGTAATGCAGTGTCTAAATTAAGTGAATTGACATATGAAAATATAACAACAGTTGATCAAAAAAAACTTGAACAAGTGAATTGACATATGAAAATATAACAACAATTGATAAAGACTCATAAGAAAGCTACCTGTTGCAGCCAAGTGTGATAACAGTCCTGACAATCCCATCGAGTCTCAGCTTCTTCTTCTTCCGTATGACATCAACCGAAACTTGAACAGGTGTCCCGTCCGGATAATCCTTAACATCTTTGGTCACTCTAAGTCCCATTGAAGAAGCCCTCTTCTTCGAGACCTCAGTGGACAACTTCCCCAACCCAAGCCTCTCTAAGGTGGTGCAGTATTCCACATGTGTGACTGACGCATTTCTCCTGTACATAACCGAACCTTCCCATGGTGAACCAGTATCCTCGACGTCCTCCTGATCTTCCCAATCAATATCTATTGTGCTGTTCTCTGTAAAAGACTCTGGACTAACTAGTATCTGACTCTTTCTTAGCCTACCAAGCTTATGCGGTCCTGTGAACAAGTAGCCGATGTGCTTTCTTAAACCAGTGGTGGAATTAGGGTAGCCAATGGCAGAACATAGAATTACGGTGCCTGTTTTGAGTTTCAGAAAACTTGGGCTTGACTGTTTGGTCTGTGGCAAGGGGGGAGCTACACAAGATGAAGAGCAAAGCAGAGACATTTTTACCGCACAGGAGGCACTTGTATGTAGGTTTGTCAAGCTATCATACTAAGACAGGATGAAGGACACAAGTAGAGGAGAATCAAGCACCAGCCTTTCACAACACCTACAAGAAACATATGATGTTGCAGTGTTAAGACAGGAAGATTCACAGGAAGCATTAGAAGGAAACTATTGTAAAGGAAGTAAAGCAATTCGAGCTAGTCATTTTGTCGAACACCTGCTATGCATTATTTCATATAGATAAAGGTCACACCTTGCGACTTCCAATTTACAGCCGATGAACAAAATCATGATCGAAATTTTCCAAATTGTCTAGTGTAAATTAAAAGAGAGAAGAAGGGTTTAAGGTATGAGATTGCTTACGGACAAAACTCGCTTTCAGGACTGGACTGTGTTCCTCTCCTTTATCACTTTAGAGAGGAATCCTTGATTTTATGCTTGGAAGGAAGAGAACAGCTTCCCTCGTTTATCTTAAACCCCACCCAATCCACTCCTTACTCGGTCCAATTCGGTTCAAATTCTCGGTTTACTCTAACCAAACCAAATTGAAGTGATAAATTCATTCCCTAATAGCCATGCGGGTTCGGTTCGTCCAGTTAATTTCGTTGGGGTAGTGTGGTTTCTGATAATTCTATTGAGTTTAAACGAGCATCTGTTTTTGGTAATATTTTGTCTAAATTAATTTGGTTAGTTCTAAATAAATTCAATCATTTTTTATTTGAAATTTTAATTAGTTCGGAATTTGGTTAAAACTAAAATAAATTTGAAAACAGAACTAATAGAATATCGGGGAAATTTTACTTCTACACTTTCTTTGGTACCACATTTCAAGTATACCACTAGTATGGGGTCATTTTCACAAATACACTTTTCATTAATGACCAAAAGACCATACTAGCCCTAACTTTATCTCTCTCTCTCGCGATCATCTTCTTTTCCTCTCTCTTTCTCTCGATCTTTTTTCTTCTTCTCTGCCTCCGATTCACCGGAGATCCACCGTCTCTCTCGCGATCTTTTTTCTTCCTCTCTACCTCCGATTCACCGGAGATCCACCATCTCTCTCTCATTCCACTGGTTCTCTGCGGTTCACACTGTCGACTCCTACTTCTGTACAAGATTCCCAACTGGTATGCATCTAATTTTTCCTTTTTTTGTTTGTGTCGATTAATTTTGCGAAATTTCAATTTTGTGGTTACTCTAGTCGAAAAATCAAACAAGGTTGCTTTAGACTTCTAATCTGTACAGGTCGATCTAAGATAAACAGTTTTGATTGTGAAAACATTGAGTTTTTGACAACTTAAAATCCTTTATAACCCTTTGTAAATCTAAGTTATTTTGTAATGTAATTGATATGTTCAGTTCCTGAGAAGCTGTGTTCAAGCTTATATGAGAGCCACAACCCTGCAAGCACACATTTGCTTCGATGTACAATGGTAATCACTATTTTCATCATTGACTTTTGTTTTTCTCTTAAATCTTATTGAACAATCATTGAGATTTTTTTTTGTTTTTTCTTGTGTCTTAAATTGCAGAATATGTTCCCTTTAGCGAACTAATCTCCTCTGATTCCTTGATTGTGAAACCTCTGTTTCTCAGTTGTTGATTTTGTTCCATTTACTTTTTTACTTGCTTTCTCTCTCACATACAAAGACCATAGCGTTTCCACAAGTTTCGTGGCAGAAAATTTTCAGGCACTCTATATCAGATTTACAAGCTGAAAAAGATAGCGTCCAAGCTTATCTTGAGAAGCCTAATGTAAGGCATCGACCTAACTCGAGGTTTCTCACAGCAACTGTCCTTGGTGTTCAACAATGTAATGCTTTTCTTTCCACCCTTTACTTATTTTCGTTTTACAAAAGTTAAGATTGAAAAGGATAAGCCTTTGCTTTGCTATAGTGTGTGATATTCTTTTGTTCGTTGAAGCAATAGTTGTATGTTTTTGGAAGAGGTTTATTTTAATTGTTGGTGAATGGTCGATTCACAATAAGAAAGTTGGCAGAATCTGAAAGTTTTGTTTTGGGTTCTGCGTTTCTTAACAGTTCAGTGTTGGAGAAGTCTCCGGAGGCGGCTTTAGATGTGGATCAGACGATCTTTGTGGTTGTGGCGGAAGACGTGGAGAGGAGCAAAACGACGGTGTTATGGGCGGCAAGAAACTTCTCCAGCAAGAAGATTTGCTTGCTTTACGTCCATCGTCCTGCTCGGCCTGCCTCCTGCAGTGAGAATCTTTTGCTTCTCTTTCTCTTTGACTTAACTATTTTGTGGTGAATTATAGAATATTTATGGATGTTGAATTGTTCTTGAGTGTAGATTTGCTCATGAATCATGATTGAATCTTACCGAGTCTATATATATATCCTTTAGTTGATTGTGGATGATGTTAATGATGTACCTCTGTTTGCTAAGAAAATCTGAGAAATGATATAATTGTTTTATAAAGAAGAGGCAGAAAAACCATATCAAATTATATCATCATAATAAAATCCTTATAAGGCTTTATAAATATAATAAATAATTTATAAATGTTTATAAATCATTTATGAAAATTCAGAAATCATTTATAAACCTTTATCAATAGTTTATATATATTCCTATAAATGATTTATAAACTTTTATAAAATCACTTATAAGAATACACCAAATATTTATAAGGTTTTATAAAATCATTTATAAATATTTAGAAAGGTAATTTCATTTATAAAGTCTTAAAAATCATTTATAAGATTTTATAAATCTTTACATTTAGAAGTAAAATATTCATAAAGCTATTATAAGTTTAAAAAGTAAAATTGGTGATATAAATACATGAAGATGCTCGTTACTAATTTTCTGAAAAAGGAAACTAGAGTAAATGTAAAGTACAAATGATTTACAACTTACAATCACTTATAAGAACACGTGTTACACATATATATTGCAGAAAGACATGTGTCTTGTTTCTCTTATATGTGTCAAGAACATATATATTACATATAAAAACACGTGTCTTCTCTTTCTTTCTGCAATTCCAATCTTCTTGAAAATTGTGTTTCCCTCTGAAAACATAAAACATAAGGCTAAATATATATATATATATATATATATATATATATATATATATATTGTTTTACGATTTCTTTTATAAGGCCTTATAAATATAAAAATTGTAATAAATACCTCAAGCGGGTTACCTTTATAAAATCACTTATAAATTTTATAAGAGCTTATAAAACCTTGTATCAAGCATCTATAAAGTTTTTAAAACATATATAAATATTTATAAGATTTTATTAATCTTTTTCAAGAGTTTATAAATCTTTTGTAAGAGTTTATAAATCTTTTATAAGATTTTATAAATCTTTACATTTAGAAGTAAATATTCATACAGCTATTATAAGTTTAAAAAGTTTAAAAAGTAAAATCGGTGATATAAATACATGAAGATGCTGGTTATTAATTTTCTGAAAAAAGAAACTAGAGTAAATGTAAAGTACAAATGATTTACAGCTTACAATCACTTATAAGAACACGTGTTACACATATATATTACCGAAAGACATGTGTCTTGTTTTTCTTATATATGTCAAGAACATATATATTACATATAAAAGCACGTGTCTTCTCTCTCTTTCTGCAACTCCAATCTTCTTGATAATTGTGTTTCCCTATGAAAACATAAAAACATAAGGCTAAAAATATATATATATATATTGTTTTACGGTTTCTTTTATAACGCCTTATAAATATAAAAATTGTAATAAATACCTCAAGCGGGTTACCTTTATAAAATCACTTATAAATTTTATAAGAGCTTATAAAACCTTGTATCAACCATCTATAAAGTTTTTAAAACATATATAAATATTTATAAAACTATTTAAAAGGGTTTATAAAACTATTTACAAGAACTTATAAGCTATTTATAAGAATTTTTACATTTATTTATAAGTGTTCATAAATTAATTTACAAGGTTTATAAATCTATTTATAAGAGTTTATAAATCACCAAATTAACCAACTTTCCACCATTTCTTTGCTTATTAAATAACATCATTCTTTTACAGTTTCTTTTATAAGGCCTTATAAAAAGGTATAATTGAGCATTGAGATAATTGAGCATTGAGAGATACTTGGGGTTTCTGAATTTATAATGGTTTATAAAAATTTATAAAGGGTTTACAAAACCACAATGTTAGATGAACGCCTCAGTTCTGCAGATGCATATAATGTATACAGACCAGATATATAGCCTTCTAGGACCTTTTTCACAGCAATAGCAAAAGCGTGATTAACAAGAGTATAATGGCTCTTGTTATTGGCTTCTTCATTTTCACCTACTTTACAGCTCCCCCCTGTCCCTCAACTTCCAACTTGAAGTTCATGAAATGGGTCTACGAAGTTATGGAGAAGAAAGACCAAAGAACCAAAACAGCCTATGTTTCAAAGAATCTCTCCTAAGGCGTTAGTGCTTGATAACCGATGCCACAAGCTCAGACTTTTGTGGGTTTTCCTATCAGCTGGCTCAGAGCATAATCCATAAGAGAGCTTCTGTATGCTAATAAGAGAAGAACACCTTGCAGGGCATTCAACGCCAACCTAACCAAGCTTAATTCCTATTAAAAAGCAACAAAATTGTCAGAGAATAAAACATAACCAAAGAGTTTACTTCATAAATTGTTAGTAACTAGTAATTGTGGCAAGGTAAATAATAAAATTTATAAATAAAACATAACCAAAGAGTTTACTTCATAAATTGTTAGTCAAAGCTGAATAAAGTTCTCCACTATATTTATGTTTGCTCATAAAGGATACTACTTGGAAATCATTCCTAATAAAAACTGGAAGAGCATCTTCTGTACCAAAGATAGACTTTGATGGTGAAACGTAGCTAAACTTTATATTGTTATCTATTGTAAAATCTTCTAGAACTACCCTAATCAACTCTTTGTAGGATATATCTTTAGGAATAACACTAATTGAACCTCTTCTTTCTTTATCAACAGTGAAATCCCAATGAATTATATCCTAATATATATTCAAACATCAAAACTTATAGAAATAGTATGTCTTTTCTATAATATAAAATTTATAAGGACTTATAAATATCACAGAGTATAATTTCAATTTCAATATCGACACCTTTGTCAAACATCACATAAAAAGATCATGTTTGGAAATTTTCAACATGAAATTACTTAAACAAATCATTTTCAGAAAAACAAAAGTAGAAGACAAAAATCACCTTCTTTGATGCTTCCTCCTCAAATTATCTTGACACCTTCGACACTCTTCTTCTTCTGTTCGCCGGATCGCGTCTACATCTCGCCAAGTTTGCTAGAGATCGCAAAGTTCACCGGTGATTTCGTTTGGAGCAACTCCCAATTTGATCGCGGGACAAAGATCTGGAGAAGAAAGAAATATAAGTTAGTAGGAGTCAAAATATATTCAACACAAAATTACTTAGAGCTTGAAGAATCAACAAGATATATCAAAAAACGATAAAACATAACACTATGTTCCTCATTGATAAATATTTATAAGGTTTTATAAATTTGAAATTTTTAAAACCTCATGAGAAAAGCTTCGTCTTCTTTCCCAGAAATTGATCGATTATGAGAAATCAAGCTAAAATGATCAGGAACGGCTATTTGTGTCACATACCCTCACAAACGGATGATTCTCGGTCGAATTGAACTTCCAATCCCCATGTTTCTGTTCGTAACCGATAAGAATCAAAAACCCTTCGAGTGTGGATTGGAGCTCGAGCAAACCGCGGGAGAGGTCTAGAACGGAGTCTGATACTAAACTGCATAGCTCATGAACGATAAGAGCTCATCCTCACACCAATACTCTCTCTATTGACAAAATAACAACAAACAAACAAACTTGAAGATAGCCGAATTCGCCGTAGATTGTCGGTCGAGTTCGTCGGTAGAGTTCGTCGGTCGAGTTCGCTGGAGATCGCCAAGTTCGCCAAGTTCGCCGGAGATCTCGTTGGAGCTCGTCTCAATTTAATCTCAATTTCATCTCGTGACAGACATTTGGAGAAGAAATAGATCTAGGTTAAATTAATGAAATGAAGGGTACAATAGTATTTTGCCTATTAAAATTTTAAGGGTAAATTTGAAAAGTGTAAAGTTGAAAAGTGGTATTAGAAAAGTGGTATTAGTGGCAATTCCCCTAGAATATCATACCAAACATGAATTTTAATAAATGTGCCAAACTGTACTAAATTCATCATCAAACATGAATTTAAACCAAAAATTAGATTTTGACTCGCACATCCACACAACTATTTCTTTTCAATTTTGTAATATATAACATTCATAACTGATCAGCATCTTTTATTGTTTGTATATATGTTTGTTATATGTATCGTGGTTGGATGTTAAATAAATAAAGTGATATATTACATAAATTATTTGTCATATAGTTATGTTTTACTATATGAACTATTGTTCTATTGTTTTTTTTTTTTATAAATCTAACCATTACTATGTTTCTATATACTAGTACATTTATTTTCAAAATATATATTTCATAGCCAATTATAAGTTATTCTTAGATACTAACTAATTAAAATAATAATATTAATTGTAAAAAAAAATTGACATTACAAAACTTCTAAACCCTAAACCTTATAACTCAAATTCTAAACACTAAAACTTAAATCTTAGTATTAACATTAGACTTATAGCTCAATCTCTAAACACTAAATCCAAGAGTTAATCCTAAACTCTAGGGTTAATCCTAAACTCTAAGATTAACCCTAAACCCTAGGGTTTAGAGCTTAAGGTTTAGGGGTTTTAGGGTTTAAGATTTTTCTGACACCGTTTAGGGTCTAAGGATAATCCTAAGTTTTAGGGCTAACCCTAGGACTTAGGGTTTAGAGTTTAGTGTTTAAAACTTGAGCTACAAGGTTTAGTTTCAATCCTAGGGTTTAAGGTTTAAGGTTTAATGTTTAGAATTTGACTTAAAATGTTTAGGGTTTACCAAGTTTTACAATGTCAATATTATTTTTACTTTTTCATATTTTTTTTTCATTAAGAAAGTACCACATGACAGTTTTTTATTGGTTACTATCTAGGGGGTGAATCTATAAATTCACCATAGGAGATGAACCTAAGAATAACTCTATATTTTCTTCTTTGTCAAAAAAAAAAGTATAATTTCTTTCAGATATGCTTATCTTTTCCTTTTTTTTCAAATATGTTTATCAGTTATGTACACATGTATTTCCTCTTTGATATATTTCAAAATCATTTTTATTGAATATATTTTTTAATTGTGAGAATTTGCCAATTAACCAATTTGTCCAATTATTCTCTTACCATTTACTGGTGACAGAGAGCAAATGATGATGTCGACGAAAACACATATGGCCAAAAGAATTAAGGTTTAAGATGGACAATCAATAAATAACTACTATGCTCAATTAATTATCGTCTTCAACAAAGTTATTTTTTTTACTAGGGTAAGCCTGCGTTTCGCACGGGAATTTGATCAATTTTATTTTATTTTTTAGTTTAAATTATTTTGTTTTATATTTTGTGTGGAACCTTATTTTAGTAACTGTATTTTAATTTTTATTGTCTTTTTCCATTGAACTTATTTGTTGTAAAAGATTCTATTAGTTTCGTTGGAGTTAACTAAATATTCTAATATAATTGTTATAATTATCAATTAAATTGTGTTCTATTTTTATTATATTGCTATATATATTTCAATATGTTTATTTTAGTATAAGCTATTTAATTTTACTTCTACTATTTTTGTTTGTTGTCGGGTTATTTTACATTGCGACTTCCATTAGAATATGTATTTTTATATAAGTATTAAATTATGGGTGACCTATTTATTTTAATATTTTAAAATATTAACCAATAAACACAATTAATTTTTTTGAAGTTTATAATTTATCATTATTTTTTTTTTGAAAAAGGGATAATTTATCATTATTACCAACTAAAAATTGCATTTAAAAGGTAAAAATATATTTTTCATTTTTTTTGAAACAATTTTTTTAATATGCAATGCTAATCTTATTTTAAAACAGCAGAAATATTTATATCAATATTATTATTTCATCCGATGCTAATCTTATCTCTATATTTTATATTTATTATCATAATTATTATCTCATGCAATGCTAATTTATTCGACAGTTAATTCTCGTTTCAAACATGACTGAAACCAGATCACGTAAACATGCATATTTTCAACTATAAATCAGGACTGCTATAAGTACTCTCATTGTTTTATAAATTATAATATATGATATTTATTTTAGTACATACATATTATAAAATTAGCAAAAGTCTTACTCAAAATACAATTTAAAATTATAAATAAATAGTAAAAGTAATTGATTATCTGATAAAGTTAAAGTGTGCATTCCTTTGTCAAACAAACGCCGCAATCGGCGTCTGCGTCTGAAAATTTAAACATCACCACCGCAAAACGCAGCACAACACAGCACTCATGAAACAACACCAGCTTGCTTTTCTTGACGCTGCGGCTGATCGCGATGACTAAAACGAACGCAGAATATTTCAGCGTCAGTTGCTTCCTATATTTCGTACATCCGGCTGTTTATCAGCGTCCATTTTAATCTTCCGTGCCGTTGAATTTGCCTTCGTTTGCACTATAATTTTCAATCGTTGCCGCAACTACCGGCGTTCACCAAAAGAACAGGACTTAAAGTTGCATTAATACGTGGAAACATTGAAACAACCAAAACTCAATGAAACATGTATTGAGACGATGTCGTTTTGGTGGTATAGAATCAGACCTAATCTGGTTTATCAACTTCTGCGCATGTTCGGTTTATCTATCCCACCGACCGGTTTGGTCAAACTTTGAGAATACACATCTGAACAGCGATGTGTTTGGTCGGCTTTTAGTCAAAGATGCTCACTTTTCCTATAAAGAAGCAAAGCTCCTACCTTTTCATGGTTTCTTCTTGTTTCCTTACTCAGATTCTCTTCTCTTCGCCATCCACTAACCTTCCATCTCGATCAGACCCTCTGTAACCTTTCTTCCCTCAGAATCTGACTTGCTCTTCTCCTTCTACCGCGTGGCGTTTTGAGTCGTTAGCGGTTTCGCTGAACGGAAATGTATCTATTATCTGATAGTCGAGGAAATATCTCGGAGGTGAGGCGCTTTCATCGTCGTTGTCTCCGGCTGGTTGTCAATCAAATCCCTCCGGTGAATTTCTTAACTTTCTTAGAAATGAGATTTTAGGTTTGAAGGGTTGCAAAGTCTCGACCTTTCAGGATGCTAATGCTAATCAAAAACAGAGCTTTAAAGCAAATGGTGCACGATAAGCACCTCGCCGGCGGCGACGAACTCGAGAATGTTACATTAGAGTATCCAAGAGGAAGACAACTTTAACTTTAGAGATCCTGCAGGACGTTGACGAAATCCGAAAGAGTTCGATCGTAAAGGAACTGCGAGGATGATGGTAAAAGGATGAATCCTTACCTTTTTATAGGTGAGAATCACCGACTGGATGAATTGTAAGAATCATTGAATGCAAAATCGTGGTTGCAGTATTGGTTAATGACGTTCAATTAAGTCGATTGGTAACGGTTCGAAGGTGAGGAATAGAGACCGAAACGTCACCAACTTGGCGATTACACACAAAGCTTCGATCGGAATTTCAGAACCGCCATTGTTGGGGGAACGGAAGCAGATCTTTGATGAGCCGATGAACCTAGAAAGATGTAGGCAAAATTTGCCTAACATTTGTTTGATTTCGGCCCAGAGAATAGTATCAGTTACCTACTAATTAGAAATTTTGGTGAAAGCCCAATTAAAAAGGAAAAGGAAGACGGACGTCTTTTAAAGAGAGGATACACGTGGCAACATGAGAATACTCTACTTAGTGACTTGACATCACCAAGAGAAAGGAACATATTTTTATAATAATAGATTTTTTTTTTTGATGAAATATTAAATTTATTGATCATGATGAGAAAAAATTATATGTACAAAGAATGAGTTCAAAAAAAGATCTACTTCAAACTAGCTTTAGGGACTAACAATGTGCACTAAACCACCTCTGCATCAATCCAAACAAGTGGGGCTTGAGGTAGTACTTCGTAGAAGATATCCTGTTTCTGATTGTCTTATCAATCAGCCTAGCCAGCTGCTCTATCGACTTCGCTCTCCCAGCGTGCCTCCGATCATTGCGCTCGCGCCAAATAAAGTAGATGGTGGTCTGCAAGACCAGTCGCAGTAGAATAAAAGTGAGGCGATCAAAAGAGCCCGAGATCATGTGCTGCAATGTAGTTTCCCAGTCTGGATCGGGGTCGGAGCCCGTGAGGTTTCCTACCACTCGCAACCAAAGCGTGAATGTATAGGGACACGCAAAAAACAAATGGTCTCTTGTCTCATCCGGTTCACCACAGAAGACACAGACCTGGGCCTGGCCCCATTGTCGAGTACGGTGGCCTGTCGCAAGCCTATTTTTGATTGCCAGCCAGGTGATAAATGCATACCTGGGAACGCCTTGAGGGAACCATATCAGCTTGCTCCACGGGACCTCTTCCTTACGACCACGAAGTTGTTGCCAAGTTTCAGTCGCTGCGAACCTTTCTTTATAAGGCTGACACACGTCCTCCCAAGCAACTTTTGCTTTAGTTGTATCATGTGGTGATCCACTCCAAAGAAATGCAGAGCACATGCTCTCAATCTCATCGATACAGGCTTGTGGCAAGCAGAAAGAAGCACACCAAAAGTTTGTCATGCTCGCAATCACTGATTTTATGAGCTGAAGTCGCCCGGCGTAGGAAAGAGCTTTGCTAGTCCAAGAGAGCAGACGGTTTCTGATCTTCGAGACTAAGGGTTCGTAATCCGTTTTCGACATAATTTTGGAAGTAAGAGGCAAGCCGAGATATTTGATTGGCAAGGTAGAGATTGTTAGCCCCACTGCTGCTGCTTCCGTTTCCAATAACTGCTTGCCTCTGCCCGCTGCAAACACCGTGGACTTGGCGATATTTATTTGCAGACCTGATAGATTGGCAAATTCCTCAAACACTAGCAAAACCTGGCGCAATGATGCTGGGGAGCCATTGGTGAAGACTACTATGTCATCCGCAAAGCTCAGGTGAGATAGGTTTACTTCCTGACATTGAGGGTGATAGCCAATCAGGTCACTTGCAGCTGCTTTATTAAGCAACTTGGAGAGCACGTTGCTGATAATGACATAGAGATAAGGGGACAACGAGCACCCCTGCCTAATCCCCCTGCTACTCCCAAAAAAACCCTCAAGTTCCCCGTTTACAGAAACCGAGAAAGCTGCAGTGTCTATACACCGCATGATCCAGGTGACAAACAAGTCTGAGTACTTCATTGCGCGCAAAGTATCCTCAATAAACGTCCAGCTGACAGTATCAAAAGCCTTGGAAATATCCAGCTTTATGGCAGCTCGAGAGGAAATTGAAGGCTTGTGGTAGTCTTTGATGAGTTCAGTAGCTAGTAGAACATTCTCCAGCAGCAAACGACCCTCTACAAACGCACACTGATTTAGTTCGATCGCCACTGGTAGAGTAGCCTTTAACCGAGTAGCCAAGAGCTTCGAGATAACCTTATACATCACGTTGCAGCATGCTATTGGCCGAAAGTCAGACATCTTCTCCGCATCTGTAGTCTTTGGCACGAGAGAGAGCAGTGTGGCATTGACACTTCGCGGCATGAAACCATATATAAAGAACGACTGCACTGCTGTCACAAAATCCTTCTCGATCACCGGCCAAGCAGCTTTATAGAACTCCATAGGGAACCCATCAGGCCCCGGTGCCTTATTACCAGGCATAGATAAAAGCACCTCTTTTATTTCAGCAGCCTGGATCGGCCTCATAAGTCTTCTTGCCTCCTCCGTAGAGCATTGATGGCCGATAAGCTCAGAGAGCTCCTCTTGAGAGAGATGCGCTTGAATCTGCTGGGAGCCATTCAAGAACGTCTTAAAATGAAAAGCTGCCTCTTGCTTGATTTCAGGGAGAGACGTTAGAATCCTGCCATCAGCCGTGACGATCTTCCTAATAGTGTTCCTCGCATTCCTGCTTTGAGTGGCGTGATGAAAAAATCTCGAGTTTCTGTCCCCAAGCCCCAACCATTGTATCCTTGACTTTTGAAAATAGAATTGCTCCTCTATTCCAGATATATGGTGCCAGTGTTCCCACGCATCTGAGGCTGCTTCGAATGTTGTGGTGTGTGGGTTCTTCATCGCTTCGGTTTGTTTGACGCAAAGATCTTCATAAGCTGCTTTAACGCGACCCGGAAGATCACCAAAGAGATCCCTATTCAGACTCCTCATCTCATACTTTAGAGATTTTAGCTTCTCATGGAACATACGAAGTGCAGATCGCGAATGGAAAATAGGAGCAGTCTCGTTCCACACCCGAGCAACCACCTCCAGAAAACGAGGGTGCGAGGCTACATGGTTGAAGAACTTGAAAGGCTTCATATTACCTTGGGGTACTTCTCGAATCTGCGTGTGCATACGCATGTGGTCAGAGACCCCGCCAGATTCAAATGTCGTAAAGGAGAGCGGAAAAACATTTAACCAACAGCCATTTGCCATAACCCGGTCAAGCTTCTTACTGATAGGGTTGTCATCCTGACAATTTGTCCAAGTAAACGTAGAGCCAACCTGAGCTAAATCCATCAGGTCACACTTCTGAACCACCTCCTGAAAATCTCGAATTGAACTCTGATCAGAGTGCGTAGCCAGAGCTCGAGAGTGCTCTTGCACTGACAGCGCTACGTTGAAATCTCCATGCATTATCCAAGGATTATTGCTACCCGCCACAGAGCTACTGACCCACTCCATATCACTCCATAGCTGCCGTCTCTCTATAGCGCAGTTGGATGCATAGACAAATGAACAGAGGAAAGTGTCCCCCGTGTCTTTATACCTCACCCATACTGTGATCATCTGAGCACTAGTGAGAACCGGGATGACCTCCACATCAGCCGACCAAACAACCCAAATTCTTCCTAGAACGTGATGAGAGTAATTATGTAGAAAACTCCAACCCGGAAACGTCCCATCAAAAACTTTCTGAAACTTGTCAAACTTCACTTTTGTTTCCAACAAACATCCAATAGACAATCTTGCAGCCTTTACCCAGCGCCTTACTGCCTGTTGTTTGCGTGGTTGATTGAACCCACGCATGTTCCAAGCGAATATTGACGACATCAGAGCTTCCGGGAGGAAGTCTTTCTCGTTTGATTCGATCCCTTCTGTTGCTGTGACACTGCTTTCACCAAACTCCTAGTGTTTACGAATACTTTCTTTGCACCCCTGCCCCGACTACGATGAGAACTACCCGGCCTGTGAGGGCCAACCAGCTTCTCGTTTCCACCCTCAGCCCTTTTGTCATCGGCAGCTATACTCTTTTCCTGAGTAGACAATTCCTTCAAATTGGTCTCCATATTACCCTCCTCCCTTGTTTCCTCAGCTTCATCATCACTCTCTATCTCCCCCTCTTCCCGCAAATCCTGTAATGCTTGGAATCCATTTGGCGAGATACTATCTTCTAAATCGTTTAACTCAGTACCCAGGTAACTGGCTTTACCCATAGCCAACGCCCACTCACCCGTAACAACATCCTTCCCTTCAACACTCTTACTTCCCTTCTCCTAAAGAGTGACAGCAGATAAGTTTTCCTTCCCAGAGACGGTCTCAAGCTCAGCCATTAGCTTTGTCATAATTACTGCACCTGAAGTTTCTGGTATATCACGTGATGAAAACCCTTCCATCACAACAGAATCATTCGGTACCTCACGATTTCCAGATCGCTTTGGAGTAGAAGCCTTCTGAACCTGACAATTCCTTTCGACGTGCCCCCATTTAGCGCACGAAAGGCATTTAGGTGGGAGCCAAGGGTAGCTTATTGTGATCAGCACATCAACACCATGTTTATCCTTGAAACTGATTTTGTTGGGCAGAGGTTTTGTCAGATCTACTTCAACCAAAACTCGCGCGACATCCATTCGAATGCAACGCTCAGTGTGTGGGTGAAGCTTTATAAATTTCCCCGCTGTGCGCGATAGGAAACTTAGCCCCTTCTTCGAGTAAAGGTACCCCAGGACATTTACCAGGTCCACCCAGAGCGGCATAGCTGAGAGGTCCGGTGGCGAGCTTGCTGTCTCCGGATTCCAGACACCCACCATAAGAGGAGCCTCAGAGATGTGCCAGAACTTCCTACTCAAGACTCTGTGCCTAGTCCCTGCATCCTCAATTCTGAACAGAACCGTAGTCTTCCCGATAAATTGTACATCAATCCTTGATTTCCTTCCTGGTTGCGCCCAGAGACGATTTACCGTAGCATGAATCGAGCCAATATGTGGGGCTTCACTCATGAAATAACCCACAAGGAAACACTTCCATAGCGGCTCTGAATCGTCCAATAGCTCTGCAGGAATCTCGACCGCCGCCACGCCATCCTTAACCACAAACTCAGGGCTCAGTTCCACACCCGCTGACCCCTAAACCAAAACAGAAGAGTAAGAAACCCTCCCTCGAACCGCGCCCAGATCTGCCTCCGCTACCGAAGGAGAGGAGGGGGCGCCTAGATCCCTTGTCTGAACATCAGTCCCGCCAAGCGATTCCGATTCAGCCCGAACCCATTCTTTAGCCACCGTGTCGCCTTCAGTCGAGGGAGTGTCGCCGTCGCCTTCGTTTTCGCCTTCGTTATCGCCTCTAATAATAGATTTTTTCTTTTGTCTTCTTTGCTACGACCATCATATTAAATGTTCCAAAAGATAAAATACAAACAGAGTTAGCAAAGAAAAATGCAAACGACGGTGCGGTGCTGGCGACATTGTTTTCTATGTACAATCTGAACACCCATAAATAGTACAGAATAAAAAGTATCTTCTGTTTGCAAATGAATTAAAACATAGTAGATAGTATAGTACAATTTTTAATGAAATTATCAAAAAATTATGCAAAGTATTTAATTTGCTTTAAATCATAAATATGACCCTCAACCTCGCCCACTTTACAAATACTAAACCCTAAATCACAATCACTAAACCTTAAACCCATATAAACTTTAAATCCAAACATCAAAACATGATAAAATAATGTAGGGTTAGAAGATATAGAACACATTCACTACAAGAAAACAACTAGTTTTCTACGGATGATTTCGTCGAAAATCTGTCGGAATAAGTCATTTCTGACGAAAATAGTCGTCGGTTATAACTCGTCGGAAATAAAAATTTTGTCGGAATTTCGTCGACATTTCTGATGAATTTCCAACGACATCCGACGAACATATTTCTGACAAAAGTCCGACAGATAAAATTTCAACGAAACTCCGACGGACAAAATTCCGACGAAATTCCGACGGACAAATTTCCGACGAAATTCCGATGGACAGATTTCCGACGAAATTCCGATGGATTTTATAAATTATGAAAAAAAAATAAAACAGATTTTATTTAAATATTTATAATAAATATTTTTAATTCATGAAATATATATATAAAATTTTAAAATTAGAAAAACGTTTTTAAGATAATTATTTTCTAAAAATCTTTATAATAAATATTTTTAATTCTTTATATATATAATTCAAATTAGAAAAACGTTTTTGTAGTATAATTGTTTTTAAAATCCTTTATAATAAATCCTTTTTAAAATTTTTAAAAACATAAAACGGTTTATAAATGGAAAATGTTTTAAAACAAAGAGCAAACGTTTTAAAAATTTTTAAAAACTTTTTGTAATTGAAACCTTATACTAATAACAAAAAATATTTTAATTAAATCTAAAAAAAAACACAAAAACATTTTATAGATAAAAAAGGATTTTAAAAAGGTGAAAAGGTTTTGATAAATTTTAGAAACGAGAAAACGTTTTATAAATTATAACAAACTTAAAAAAAGATTATAGAAATTTAAAATGTTCTATAAAAAGCTTAAAACGTTATATAAAATTAAAAAAACGTTTTGAAACAATAAAAGATAATAAGAACTTGAAAACATTATATATATATATTTTTTTTTAAATAAACCTTT
This sequence comes from Brassica napus, assembly GCF_020379485.1. Lineage (NCBI taxonomy): Eukaryota > Viridiplantae > Streptophyta > Magnoliopsida > Brassicales > Brassicaceae > Brassica > Brassica napus. The sequence continues at coordinate 21,100,998 of NC_063438.1, read as the reverse complement.
TCAATAATTATAAATACACAAAAAATGTTCTTATAAAAATATTTAACATATAATTTCTAAAATCTTAACATCTAAAAGTTTCAATCTACATACAAAGCAACAACCTAAAACAAAATCTAACAACATATAACTCCTAAAACTATCAATTATATCCTAAATCTTCAGATTCAAAACCTAAAATCCACAAATCTAACATTCCAACCTAAAAAAATGTAATTTAAAGAGGGGTTTAGATGACTTACATGATTGGGGAAAAGAGTTGGAGGATTTGGGGTCGGAGTCGCAGATTTGTGAGAGAGAGAGAGGAGTAAGACCGCGAAAATTGCAGAGCAGAAGAGAAAAAATGAGGAGGAAGAAGAAGGGTCGGCTTATGTATTAAAAATAAACCGCGGACAGTTTCCGTCGGAATTCGGTCGGTTATATTTTAAGCGATTAATCAAATAAATTTTGCGAATTTTCTTTCCGGGTAAAGTTAAAAATTCCGACGAAATACCGACGAAAACTGTTCGTCACATATATTTCGTCGGAATATTTCGAGAATATCGCCAAAGGAAACCTCGAAAAACTATGAGTTTCTGCATGTCTTTTGATTGGTCGGGGTTAAAGTCTGTAGGAATTTCGTCGGTATTTTCCGTCAGAATTTGGTCGGAATTTTTGACGGATTTCTGACGGAATTTTGAGAAATAAGAATTTGGGGTTTCAAAACAACAGTCTAATGATCACATAGAAATCTTTGATAGTATGTAAATTATTTATAAGAGGTTTAACTAAAATAATTACTTGTTTCACTTAATATTATACAAAATCAAAATCTAGTCTTATATTACCGTAATATGTTTGTATAAGTATATAAGTGTTATTGGAGGATGTTACGAATACATTGATATGTATACGTAAATAATTTTTTATATAAAAAATTTAACGGTGTGAACTAATTTCATATTATAAATTTATATATGTGTTATTTGGATATTTTAAGTATCAAATTATACATTTATAATAACTTTGCAAATCTAAAATCTGTTTCGTCGGAAATCCGTTGGAAAATTCCGACGACATTCCGACGAAAGTCAAAAACCCGGCGGATTTCCGTCGGAATATTTCGATGGAATTCCGACGAACTTTAAATCTCGATCGAAACCCCAAAATTATAATAATCTGTTGGAATTTTATCCGATATTTCCGACCACTTTACTTTCATCGGTAGTTCGTCGGAATTTTCCGACGAAATACCGACGAACTTGAAATTATATGTTTTGTCGGTATCTTGTCGGAATGTCGTCAAAGAAAACCGACGAAAATATTGTCCGTCAGAATAATGCATGTTTTCTTGTAGTGATTTTAGAAACCATCAAATAGAATATAACATGATAAAATAAATATAGTAGTAGATAAAATGGAATATCAAATGAATCGGTTACACCAGTTATTTTAAAGAGTAATTTAGCAAATATGTTAAAAAATATGTTGAATATTGTGGTCAACTTTTTTTTACCTAGTTGGTGAATTATAATTTGTTTGGTTGAATATTGTGGTCAAATAAGAGCGGACAGTCTTATGCGAAATGTCAGAAATCAAACGTGTTTCGTTGTTAATATGGATGCAAAGTTTACCAGTTTGGTTTGCAGAGTCTAGCTAGAATTTGTTTAAGTTGATGACAAAAAAAAATTATTTGGTTTTCATACAATCCAATTTTCCTTTTGAATTTTGAATTGTTTCATTTAACTCTTGTTACAGTCCGAAACTCAATTGTTCAAAAGTGAGTGGTCAATACTCGTAAGGTGAGCTTACAACAATAATGCGTGTCTTTGACTTAACAATATACTACTCTTGGTATCAACTAAAAGTTAGAGATGAGCCTTGGGCTATTTTGGAGCCTGAATTTAACGTAAAGCATCTACTATTTTCGTGTTATGTTATTGCTGCAAGTCTCTGAATACAAGTCTTCAGTTGCATTGTACAACTAATGATGAATATTGCATCGTAAATTAATTATATTTGAGTCACCGACCTTTGCAAAATTTTCACCTACCAAATTCAAAATTTTTCTATAAATATGTATTCCTCTCCTATTCTAAAAGATGCACAAAAAAACAATAAAAATCTAATGGTGGCAATATCTATGAAGTCCGGAGTTGAATGTATGCACATAAGGATTCTGCAGAAGTTGTGAGAAACGAAATTTTCAACAGGGCAGAGATATTCATGTATCAGGCCGGAACATACCTCTCACGCAGGAAACATGTAAACTGTTTTGTCCATGTCGTAAGTATAAGAATTCAAAGTTTTCTCGTAGTGAAACGGTTTAGAAATATATAGTAAATAGAGGATTTACCCCACATTACTACATTTGGCTTCATCATGGAGAGGGTGATAGTAAGAATGAAGCTAGTAATAGTACTTATTTTGAAGATGGTGATCATTTGCATCTTGAAAGTAGTCACTCTCAGGAGGATCATATTGTAGATCATGATAGGATGCATGACATGGTGACATATGCATTTCGTGAAACAATTTCAATAGTTTCTGCAGAAGTAGAAAATGTAGAGGAACTTAACTTCGATGTGAAACGGTTCTATGAAATGCTAGATGCAGCTAATCAGCCACTTTATGAAGGGTGTAGAGAAGGTCTTTCTAAATTGTTATTGACAGCTAGGATGATGAATATCAAAACTGATCATAACTTATATGAAGTTTGTATGGATGCATGGGCTGAGTCGTTTAAAGAGTATTTGTCTGCAGATAATTTGTCAGTTGAATCTTATTATGAGATTCAGAAACTGGTTACCAGTCTTGGCTTACTTTCGGAGAATATAGATGTCTGTATAGACAACGATATGATCTACTGGAGGAAAAATGCAAAGTTATTGGAGTGTTAATTTTGCAAGAAGACACAATATAAACCACAACGGTGTGGACGAAATAGGATATTGTATCAGTGGATGTGGTACTTACCTATTACAGATAAGCTGAAGAGATTATATCAATCTCCAAAGACTGCAGCAGAAATGAGATGACATGCAGAACTTACTCAGAAAGAAGGTGATATGCCCTAAATTAGGGAATGATCACTCAATCGGACTAAAGATATGAACTCGCCAAAAGGGAGAACTGATGGATTGAACGGTGACACAATGGGTTGCGGATGGCCCAATGATACTACCAGACTTCAGTTGGTGCTTGATATGACTCACAAATCCACCAAAAGAAGGATTTTTAAACGTTGCCTGATATGACGCACATGTCCAACGAAATAAATGTTGTTTACTCGGAGATAACCTCGCCAAGAAATAATGAAGTGTTCTACAAAGAAAAAAGGAAATAAACTCACAAAAGGGGAAAAACAATATGCTTTATTTCGTGGCTCTTAGGCCTTATTTATAGGATTACAAGTTGTAGAGATCCAAAGAAGAATGTGCTAAAAATAAGACATAAAAGACTGAAAACAAAGACTTAGACTAAATAAAGTCTTTGACTGAAACTTGGACTGTCTCTTAATATAGCCACAACCAGGACTTTGAAAAGTATGGGCCAAGACATGTCCCATTGAGGCCTAGTCGAAATCCATATTTTCTCTTAGCCAATATTTTATCGGTTTCTCCATTTGGCCCAAACAAATTTGTTTTTGAATCTTTTTGAAAACCATCAAGCCCAAGACTTTCTTGGACGTTTAGAACATGAAGAATCACCTTTGGGATGATTGAATTGGTCTTTGGCTCATCAGAAATAAGGTTAGCCATTTCCAACTTCTCAGGTGGTCTGAATTCACGAGAATTGAAGATCTCCTGATTTGTAAATGGCATAATTGTCAGATATGAACTCTGTTTGATTTGATTCTTCTTCGAGGAGCTCCATAATTGAGTTGAAAATATTCTCCAAGTGATTTTATGCGTAGAAGCCTCGTGGTTTGGATGATATGAGTCAAACAATGAACATATATCTTTACTGCTTCCCATGATCAAGCCATGCATGTTTGTTTTGCCCGGTGCGCTACCCAATGGCACATCAGAAGGTGAGTTGAATCATCCCTCAGATGCAAAAGCGTGGAAACACTTGAATTAGGTGTACTATAATTTTGCAAGAAACATTCTCAATGTTTATCTTGGTGTGTGCATAGATAGTCTTTTTGGAGTGTCTGGAAGACAATTTCCTCGCTTTGGCCAGTCATTCTGACGCCATACAACCTTCACCAGAAATGTGTATGAAAAGATAATTCATTTTCTTGAGTATGTTGATACCTGGGCCTAAACATCCGAAGCAGTCCCTCAATGTTTTTGTACATCCTTTAATAAAGAATTAAAGGAGTTGTGGTCAACATGGGTGCATACATATGATTGTTCAACGAGAAAAAACTTTACAATGCGAGCAGTTCTTCTGTGGACCATCAGTGACTTTCCCGCATACGAGATATTATCAGGTTGGACGACGCATGGGAGGCTAGCTTGTCCTTATTGTATGGGAAGCACATACACATTTCAGCTGAAGAATGGTAGGAAGACGTCTTGGTTTGATTACGATCGGAGATTTCTGCCCATTAACCATCCGTACCGAAGAAACAAGACATTGTTTTGGTCAAAAAGGGTTGTACGGGACATTGCTCCACCATATTTATCTAGAGAGAAAATCGAGAAGGATATTGATTATTATGGTGCACTAAAAACAGTCCGCAAAGGGGGTAATTGGCATACTCCAACAAATATGGCTGATGGTTACGGGACACAACATAATTGGCACAAGAAGGATATTTTTTGGGAACTTCCATACTGGAAATATCTACTTCTGCGACACAATCTAGATGTGATGCATATAGAGAAAAACTTCTTTGACAACATCATCAATACATTACTGAACGTCTCTGGGAAGACAAAAGATAATAACAACTCAAGGTTGGACTTGCATGCATTGTGTTGTAGGAGTGAGCTGCATATTAAAAACAATGGTACAATTCTGGTTTCCATTTTCAAATTGTCACTAGAAGCGAAGACGGTGCTGTTCAAATGGTTGGCATCAGATGTGAAGTTTTCTGAAAGGTACATTTCAAATCTATCAATATGTATTGAGCAGGGGCACAATTTTTCAGAAACGAAGAGTCATGACTGTCATATGTTTATGCAACGACTGAATTTACATTTTCGGAGTTGGTTCCAAATAATGTTCACGAAGCACTTGCAAGTAACAAATTACTATAATTATTTCATTTTATAAAAAAATTATATATATTACTAGCTAATTCTTTGTACATTAATATTTTCAGGCATAAGAGCTTTTATCGAAGATCTATACATGTTACTATTAGAATTGTGACTGAATTTGATTTAGATGTAATGGCTATCTCACCATATTAGATAGTGAACCAAACTTTAGCAACGCAATACCGGCTATCTGGAAAGATAGCTAAAGCAATTACCACCAATGATTTGATTAGATGCAACATTTATCTCTCTCTGATACATGTAATGCAATACCAGCTAGATTCCCTCTCAACTTCATCAATGGTAGTCAAATGGTGAAATAAACGCTGCCTGCAATTACTAACGAGCAAGCATTATATATACGTAGGAAGTTATGCATGGATCATTGTACTGAAACAAAGCTTTTGTATGCTTCACTAACCTGTAAGTGAGAAATCGCAGGATGGCCATGATTCCAAAAACATCGAATTCTAATACAGCCAGGCCCGGTCCTGAAAAACCCAAAAATAATATGGAATGGAAATTCAACAAAACTAAAAGCTGTTAATGGCGTTCGAACCCACTACCTTGATTAGTGTACCAGCTAGTATAACCATCTGAGCTACTTGGAACATTAACAAAATGGCCGAAGATTATCTATATGCTACTTGGAACTTGAGAGATTATTATTATTGTTATGGGTGGTAATGTTTCTTTTGTTTTGTTTGTTATGTGTTTCCAGTTTTCAGTTTAGTATTGTCTTTGATGATGCTTATTGTTGTTGTTGCTTGTTATGGTTTGACTTATGATTTGAATGGATTTTAGATTTTGATATTTGGATTTGCTTTTGAGACTTTTGGTTTGAGATCTTTTGGGTCATGTCATGACAGAAATTATTCTTGATAGTAGGGGGATTAGGGCTGGAATTTTGACCAGAAATTTTTGGTTTAAAGTTACATGTTTGGTTACAAATTCGGTTCAGTTTGGTCAAGTTTTTTCTTTTAAAGTTTGGTTATCGAGTTGGTATGATATTCAATTCAATTAATCTAGTTTTTAAATTTATTGGTTTATGTATTTTAATCTAATATATTAAATCTAATCTATTATAAGGGGAGTACAAATAGAAAATACCTCTGAGTTTTCCTCAGTAATTACATACTGATACCACTGGATTAAAACACAATAGTTTTATTAAAGGTATTAAACCTAAACAGAGAGATTTCATTAAGGGTATTTGAATAAATAATTCGTAAACATATCAATCGCAGCTAAGTCGGAAAATTAAGTTGCCATTGACTCACTAAGCTAGAAAAGTCCGCCGCCGAAGCGGTTCCAACATCAGATGCTTTGGAAACGATATCTTAACCGTGAGGCTTACCGATGCGTCCGTACGTTTGATTGATTGATGAGATAACTACTGTAACAGCCCGATCCCCCGGCGTCCGACCAGGGTTATCGAAGGGGCGTTATGGACACGTGTCTACTCATTGGGACAACCCTATGTGTCCCGTGTCTATCAGCTCCATTAACCTACTTCCTCTCTAAGCTCAACACACATGTACACCACATAGGTTGATTGCGATATCTTTGGCGACCCAACAACAAAAATATACTGTTATCATGTTCCATTTCCATTTGACACATACAACTCTTGCATCAATCATATACGGCCTTACACCCCACTGTTCTCAACTAACAAATCTCAACTGCAAAGCTCCATTAAAACCCTCTTTATCTTTACCCATAGCAGTTCCTCTTCGAATTCTGATAAATATGTCTGCTGCCCACTATAATGCCCATTGCGACCAATAACTTGTCCCATGGTCTCTTCCTTCACCGTTGCGTGGTACCCAACCACATCTCCGTTGATTAACTTAGCGAGCACTTCATCTCATGAAACTTAACAAGCTACTCCCAAATACCGTCACACTCTTCAGTGGAATAGAACATTGTGTCTTCGATCTTCACTATCGCGTGCTTATCTTAATACGCTTGCGGCATCGTACATCCACTTCACATGAACATGTTGCGCATCAGTTGATCTAAAGACACACTTCTACAACTGGTAATGTCCATTACCAACTCATAATGTTGTCTCCTGGATGTTTTTCTTTGATATCAGAATCTGGCAATACCGTAATGTCAAATCGCTCTTAGTGAACTCCAAAGCTACTTGCTGTAGGTTCCAACAACTCAACGAATTATATGGTGCTAACCGATATGGTTCCTTTGACTAGACAATGTTCTGTATTTCCGCTCTATCGTGTATGTACTATTTCAGTTCCATGGGTCCTTAAAAAATGCTCAAAAGCGTTTGCATACCCGGCTACTGCAGTAATGGTATCCAATACTTAGAGCTTTCATTTCCAAATCCAAATCATTCTCCTTTACATTTAACTCTTAAGCTTACAACATCAAGATAGCTTATATCCATATCCTAATCTTTATTCCATTACGGACTATTCTCCTCTCCTATCGAGGATTATGAGTACATGCCAATACAATACATTAACTCCATGTGCTTGGTCGCGGTCTGCTTTCCTAGCTCTCTTCCTATTCATTAATCTTTGACCTCCGTATAGATTCTCGCTAAGCCCCGATGCTATCCCTAACATACTGAAACATCCCCGAACGCTGGTACACCTCTAAATACGCATCCCAAAATTCTGTCACTTCATATCATTCCAAACTCCAACCCCAGCAGGTCCTGACTTGGTGTTTAGCTACTCCGCACCGAACATATCCTCATCCTTTGAGTCCTTCGGTCTGACCATGTTTTCCTTGATGAACGAACCTCCTATCATAGTCCTACTGGTTGTACTAGTAGTATGCTCCCATCCATTATATCCTAGTGTGGTTCTTCTCGCACTTCCGTTCTTGTCACAACGAAACCGCCTTGTGGTAATGGCGATGTCGCAAGTTCCCCTTGGGCTCTGAGTATGTGATGCTTGGTTAGCCTATGATCTTCTTACAACCAAAACTATAACTCTGCACGTAATCTTGATTAGCTCATGATCCCAGTAATCTTGCACGTCACAACTATTCTTCAAATCGGTTTTCATTTCCTTCAGGAAGCGGTGAATCAGTTCTCTCTCCCTTAGAGGGTGCCCGACAAATCTCCTCGGGGGATTACATCCTTATTGTATTCTCTTACATTCATGTCTCTCTGGTCGTTACTGATTATCGAAGACATCTTTCAAGTAGACATCCGATCAGAACCATACTAGAAGTATAAATATAGTGTGTGGTTTTGAAATCGTTTTCAGATCTTTTAGGAGAATCAAAACTTTCACAAACTCTTTTCTTTTTAATGAAAACAAGTTTTTTTTTTTTTTTTTTTAAACGTCGGAAATGCTGATCCCTTAGGACGGAACTAAGGGATCTTAACCCGCTCTGATACCAATTGTAACAGCCCGATCCCCCGGCGTCCGACCAGGGTTATCGAAGGGGCGTTATGGACACGTGTCTACTCATTGGGACAACCCTATGTGTCCCGTTACTGGTCCCGAGAGACGAGCGCATAACCTTCTTTGAAATATCGTCACACCCACATCCATATACTTCTACTTACAGTCCTGCGCACAGGGAAATGGAAATGGAGGAGTGAGCAACAAGTTACTCAGTGAAGTGGCTCTAGACCAGCCTGCCCGCATGACACTCTATACTACTCTATGCGGGAACTAGGGCTGACTAGCCACTACAATCAGTTAATGCATTTTTATCATTTCATATCATCATCATTAGTTCCCAACATTCGATTTCATACATTTCTAGCAACCTAGTGATCAATCAATACAATGATCTCACTCATTGCCACACACGTTAAACCCTAGACTTAACCGTCTCCTCATACCAGTCCGACTCGATCCTATGACTCCTTTAACTCCCCGTTACCCGACCATGAGCTAAAACCCTACAATGCACATCCTTTTCATCTTTTCGTCCTTTTCATCAGTGGGTAGCCCCAACTAGGCTTCTACCCCATATTCTTGTGGATTGGCCACATCTCCTATGGGTGCTTCCATATTCATGTGGATTGGCCACATCTCCTATGGATACCTAGCGTGAACTACTACCCCACATACTTATCATCAGTGGGTAGCCCCTACTAGGCTTCTACCCCATATTCTTGTGGATTGGCCACATCTCCTATGGGTGCTTCCATATTCTTGTGGATTGGCCACATCTCCTATGGATACCTAGCGTGAACTACTACCCCACATACTTTCCTTAGACTCTAAATGCTTCCCCACCCATGCTTAACCGTAACATCATTCTTTCATACTTTTACTTATCGTTTCACATCCTTATCACTTTCACTTATCCCTTCCCATTCTCATTTACTTTCCTTTTTCATTTAGACTTGCACTTGGACTCAATCACTAGACGCCACCCGTTATCGGTGTCACAAACAATACACATCGCATTCAAGTTCTACTTCAATAACTTCTATAATCATTACTCATCTATCAGCTTAGCATTTATTTATCTCTAGCATCCTAACTTCAATCACATCACATGGGACAACACTTCTAAACATCCAAGTATCAACTACCAATCAATCATCACCACAACAACTCAATTCAGTTCATCAAGTCCCATTTATCAGTATGAAGGTTCTTCTGCATCATGATCCATTCATCTATCATCCTAGCAATATTCATGTTCTATCAATCTAACTCTCAAACAGGGTCTAATCAAACCTAACTCCAACATAAAGGAGTATACAGAACATGAGAACAAGATGGGTTCAAGACACTCCACCTTAGCCTAGATCTGGATCCGGATCTGGGAACAAGAGACAAGGGAGAGGAGATCTGAACAGATCTGGAACAAGTAAACAAGAGAGAGACGAGATCTGGTCACCACCACAACACCACACAGCCACCACCATCACCACACTCGGACGATCACCCCACCACCCCTTGGACGTCCACCACCACCACCACTGGCGGCTCGGCTTGCTCTTGGGGGGGCTCGCGGCAAGGAGAGAGAAGAGAGATCACGGAGAGAGAGAGAGAAAGAGAGGCGTGAGAGAAGAAGAGAGAAAAGGAAAAGAGAAGCTTGACGGCTAGGGTTTCCTAGTCTCTCTAAATCTCTGCAGAGCTTCGCTCAAGTTTCAGAAATGAGAGAAAAGAAGGGGCTGCATCTCTTTTTATAAGAAAGGGTGAAGGGAACCCTAGGTTTTTGTCAAATGGGCCGTAGAGAAGCCCAATCTTGTATGAGAATTTTTGGGCCATGAACCGGGCCGTTACAATTCTCCCCCACTTGAATGGAATTCGTCCCCGAATTCTGTGTGTCGATAATCCAACTTAACATCCCGAACCCAAATGGGTAAACAACTCGTCCTTTGAAATCTAATGGTTCATGCAACAGGCCAGGTTCCATATTCCTCACGGAGATCCAACGTCTTCTTAAATCCCCATCGATTCTCCAACCGCGTTCTCATCCCTAGATTGCTTTCATCTCATATGCATTTCCATATCACCACCACTCTTGTCGACGTAATTCTCTAATGGTCATGTACCTCTTCTATCCTTTCATAAAGCAGCTCATCATCAACAATTATATCTGCTAAGCGGTTTCCTGGATCATCTCAGGCTCGAGATTCTGATCTCCCCCACTTTGGTCCAACATAAGGGATTCAACATGGTTGTTCATACAATTCTCATAGGGGATATCCATTTGCTCGACTCGTAGCTAATGTCTTGCATGGATTCAACTAATATCAGCTCCATTAACCTACTTCCTCTCTAAGCTCAACACACATGTACACCACATAGGTTGATTGCGATATCCTTGGCGACCCAACAACAAAAATATATTGTTATCATGTTCCATTTCCATTTGACACATACAACTCTTGCATCAATCATATACGGCCTTACACCCCACTGTTCTCAACTAACAAATCTCAACTGCAAAGCTCCATTAAAACCCTCTTTATCTTTACCCATAGCAGTTCCTCTTCGAATTCTGATAAATATGTCTGCTGCCCACTATAATGCCCATTGCGACCAATAACTTGTCCCATGGTCTCTTCCTTCACCGTTGCGTGGTACCCAACCACATCTCCGTTGATTAACTTAGCGAGCACTTCATCTCATGAAACTTAACAAGCTACTCCCAAATACCGTCACACTCTTCGGTGGAATAGAACATTGTGTCTTCGATCTTCACTATCGCGTGCTTATCTTAATACGCTTGCGGCATCGTACATCCACTTCACATGAACATGTTGCGCATCAGTTGATCTAAAGACACACTTCTACAACTGGTAATGTCCATTACCAACTCATAATGTTGTCTCCTGGATGTTTTTCTTTGATATCAGAATCTGGCAATACCGTAATGTCAAATCGCTCTTAGTGAACTCCAAAGCTACTTGCTGTAGGTTCCAATTACTCAACGAACTATATGGTGCTAACCGATATGGTTCCTTTGACTAGACAATGTTCTGTATTTCCGCTCTATGGTGTATGCACTATTTCAATTCCATGGGTCCTTAAAAAATGCTCAAAAGCATTTGCATACCCGGCTACTGCAGTAATGGTATCCAATACTTAGAGCTTTCACTTCCAAATCCAAATCATTCTCCTTTACATTTAACTCTTAAGCTTACAACATCAAGATAGCTTATATCCATATCCTAATCTTTATTCCATTACGGACTATTCTCCTCTCCTATCGAGGATTATGAGTACATGCCAATACAATACATTAACTCCATGTGCTTGGTCGCGGTCTGCTTTCCTAGCTCTCTTCCTATTCATTAATCTTTGACCTCCGTATAGATTCTCGCTAAGCCCCGATGCTATCCCTAACATACTGAAACATCCCCGAACGCTGGTACACCTCTAAATACGCATCCCAAAATTCTGTCACTTCATATCATTCCAAACTCCAACCCCAGCAGGTCCTGACTTGGTGTTTAGCTACTCCGCACCGAACATATCCTCATCCTTTGAGTCCTTCGGTCTGACCATGTTTTCCTTGATGAACGAACCTCCTATCATAGTCCTACTGGTTGTACTAGTAGTATGCTCCCATCCATTATATCCTAGTGTGGTTCTTCTCGCACTTCCGTTCTTGTCACAACGAAACCGCCTTGTGGTAATGGCGATGTCGCAAGTTCCCCTTGGGCTCTGAGTATGTGATGCTTGGTTAGCCTATGATCTTCTTACAACCAAAACTATAACTCTGCACGTAATCTTGATTAGCTCATGATCCCAGTAATCTTGCACGTCACAACTATTCTTCAAATCGGTTTTCATTTCCTTCAGGAAGCGGTGAATCAGTTCTCTCTCCCTTAGAGGGTGCCCGACAAATCTCCTCGGGGGATTACATCCTTATTGTATTCTCTTACATTCATGTCTCTCTGGTCGTTACTGATTATCGAAGACATCTTTCAAGTAGACATCCGATCAGAACCATACTAGAAGTATAAATATAGTGTGTGGTTTTGAAATCGTTTTCAGATCTTTTAGGAGAATCAAAACTTTCACAAACTCTTTTCTTTTTAATGAAAACAAGTTTTTTTTTTTTTTTTTTAAACGTCGGAAATGCTGATCCCTTAGGACGGAACTAAGGGATCTTAACCCGCTCTGATACCAATTGTAACAGCCCGATCCCCTGGCGTCCGACCAGGGTTATCGAAGGGGCGTTATGGACACGTGTCTACTCATTGGGACAACCCTATGTGTCCCGTTACTGGTCCCGAGAGACGAGCGCATAACCTTCTTTGAAATACCGTCACACCCACATCCATATACTTCTACTTACAGTCCTGCGCACAGGGAAATGGAAATGGAGGAGTGAGCAACAAGTTACTCAGTGAAGTGGCTCTAAACCAGCCTGCCCGCATGACACTCTATACTACTCTATGCGGGAACTAGGGCTGAATAGCCACTACAATCAGTTAATGCATTTTTATCATTTCATATCATCATCATTAGTTCCCAACATTCGATTTCATACATTTCTAGCAACCTAGTGATCAATCAATACAATGATCTCACTCATTGCCACACACGTTAAACCCTAGACTTAACCGTCTCCTCATACCAGTCCGACTCGATCCTATGACTCCTTTAACTCCCCGTTACCCGACCATGAGCTAAAACCCTACAATGCACATCCTTTTCATCTTTTCGTCCTTTTCATCAGTGGGTAGCCCCAACTAGGCTTCTACCCCATATTCTTGTGGATTGGCCACATCTCCTATGGGTGCTTCCATATTCATGTGGATTGGCCACATCTCCTATGGATACCTAGCGTGAACTACTACCCCACATACTTATCATCAGTGGGTAGCCCCTACTAGGCTTCTACCCCATATTCTTGTGGATTGGCCACATCTCCTATGGGTGCTTCCATATTCTTGTGGATTGGCCACATCTCCTATGGATACCTAGCGTGAACTACTACCCCACATACTTTCCTTAGACTCTATATGCTTCCCCACCCATGCTTAACCGTAACATCATTCTTTCATACTTTTACTTATCATTTCACATCCTTATCACTTTCACTTATCCCTTCCCATTCTCATTTACTTTCCTTTTTCATTTAGACTTGCACTTGGACTCAATCACTAGACGCCACCCGTTATCGGTGTCACAAACAATACACATCGCATTCAAGTTCTACTTCAATAACTTCTATAATCATTACTCATCTATCAGCTTAGCATTTATTTATCTCTAGCATCCTAACTTCAATCACATCACATGGGACAACACTTCTAAACATACAAGTATCAACTACCAATCAATCATCACCACAACAACTCAATTCAGTTCATCAAGTCCCATTTATCAGTATGAAGGTTCTTCTGCATCATGATCCATTCATCTATCATCCTAGCAATATTCATGTTCTATCAATCTAACTCTCAAACAGGGTCTAATCAAACCTAACTCCAACATAAAGGAGTATACAGAACATGAGAACAAGATGGGTTCAAGACACTCCACCTTAGCCTAGATCTGGATCCGGATCTGGGAACAAGAGACAAGGGAGAGGAGATCTGAACAGATCTGGAACAAGTAAACAAGAGAGAGACAAGATCTGGTCACCACCACAACACCACACAGCCACCACCATCACCACACTCGGACGATCACCCCACCACCCCTTGGACGTCCACCACCACCACCACTGGCGGCTCGGCTTGCTCTTGGGGGGGCTCGCGGCAAGGAGAGAGAAGAGAGATCACGGAGAGAGAGAGAGAAAGAGAGGCGTGAGAGAAGAAGAGAGAAAAGGAAAAGAGAAGCTTGACGGCAAGGGTTTCCTAATCTCTCTAAATCTCTGCAGAGCTTCGCTCAAGTTTCAGAAATGAGAGAAAAGAAGGGGCTGCATTTCTTTTTATAGGAAAGGGTGAAGGAAACCCTAGGTTTTTGTCAAATGGGCCGTAGAGAAGCCCAATCTTGTATGAGAATTTTTGGGCCATGAACCGGGCCGTTACAACTACCATGGAAGATGGCATCATTCCTTCCTGCATAGGTATTTCATCAATCATTCCTCTGTTTGGCGCTATAGAAAAGACGAAGCAAAAAAAAAGTGTGTGAAATTTCACTTGCTTTTATTCTCAAGTGTTTTTATTTGGTAAAGTTCTTTCTTTTTGGCATTGTCATAATCCATTAGATACAGTAGCTATTGAGGTTTGTTTGTTCTGAGGAACAAATTATGCCGGTAGTCAGAGCTGTAAGTATGGAAGTAGTTACATTTACAAGGAGCAACAGTGCTAAACATGTGATTACGCAATGATTTAACAAGTTTCATCCCTCGCGGAAATGAGTAAGCATCTCATTCACAATACTCTGCTTAAGTTCTGGAAGTATTTTCATACTATATGGTTTGCTCTTTGTTAGTTATAGGATCTATCTTGACAGTTTAGTTGGTTATTAGAATGTATTAATGTGCTGAATCTTTCTTTATGGCCGTAGAGTAAGTTTTCATCTTTGTTTGTTTGTTTTAAAGGGTTGTCTTATTCGAAACTGTAAGTTGAAGGAATATATTCAAAGTATATCAGCTTGATGTTTCAAGTTCCTCTTTAATGTTGCAGTGTCTGTCTTCCTAAGTTCATGATTTTCTGTAAGAAGTCATACGACGGAAAACACCTCAATCTCTGTATGCTATGTTCTTTAGCAGTCTGAACATGGTAATTGTATTAATTGTGGTACAAGTTAAGGTAGACATGATGGACTCTGAGTCATTCTTTTCCAAATAGGTATTGTCTTAGAATATGACACTCTTTCTTTTATCCACTGTGTTTTTTTTCTTTACAGAATTAATTATTATACTAAAGTTTCAGCTCAAAACTGTTTCCGGCTAGCAATTGATCAACATGGCTGCTGCATACGTCAACAATGGCTTGATACTGTTTGTCAGGTGCAGCATGTGGTAGAGCTGAAAGTAACATTTTTGCTCGTGCAACAGCTGTGAGGGAACTACGTGCACTTCTTCCGTCACATATATACAGAGGTAGCTCTAAATATCTGTTAGTTGATAATAGTGAACCTTTTTGCTTTTCATGTCCTTAGAAGGTTATGCCTTTTTCCCAAAAAAAAAAATACATGGGCATTCGGGTTAAAATGTCTACTATAGACAAAATATGATGTACCAAATTTTTAATGATAACAAATTAGCCCAATTCAATAATTTAAATTACGTTGGCTAAATAAAATTTGCAAAAATCTGTATTTGTTTTTGAATGTTTTCTCGTAACTTGCTTTTTATTATTTTTCATGTTTCTGTCTAAATAATTTATTTTTTCAAAACATATTCAACTTCAAATCCGAACATTAATAGTATAATTTCATAAACCCACACAAAAAGAAACTATAATATTTTACAATTTAATTTTACTTTACTAAGTAAAATGAATAAAATCACAATAAAAGGAAAATATAATCTCATAGTTCATAAGTAGACGTTAAAGACATTGAGAAAAAACACACAATTGTCAAAATTTAAGAATATATAACAAGAACATAAACATGAACAAATATCCGGGTCAAAGTCTAGTAAATTTTAAAAATCTAAGACAAACTCTGTGTTATTGGTTTTTTGATGTTAAAATCCATATTCAAATCCAATGTTATTGTTTCTATGAATTTAAAATAGATTTTGAAATCTAGTGTTATTCAATAGCATACTATATGATTGGTCCGTACATGCGGGCTTAATCGTTTTACAAATATATATTAGTTTATATTTTATTAATTCAAAAATCAGCATAACTTATTATTTATGTTTTCAAAAAAATTAAATCAAACAACAAATTATATATATATATATATATATGACGTAAATTTAATTAAAAAATATATATATGCTTATTATTGTGCTGAAAATTTAAAAGAAATCATTCACATATCAAAAATATTTTAGTAAATATATTTATACAAATTTAGTTGATTAATCTTTAATTATAAATTGTTTATTTGTTATTTTCTAACTTTTATAATTGGAAAAATAAATTTTAAGATAAAAACACAATATATAAGAATTATCTTATTTGAAAAACTTAATATTATAATAAAAGTTCGATTTTAATTATATAATTAATTATATATAAAATTCATTAAGGGTAACAATGACTTTAACCGCTTAATTATTATAAATAGTTTTATATCTTATTTTAAATTTTATAACTGAAAAATATGTTTTAAGATAACAACACAATCTTTTTGAAAAAATAATATTATAAATAAAAATTCGTTTTTGATTATATAGTTAATTAAATATAAATTTATTAAGGGTATTATATTATATTAACCGCTCTAACTTTTAATGTGAGAGCTCCGTTACTAAAATTTATTATTATAAACGAGGTGTTTCGCCCGCATGTGCGGGCATAAATTTTTATAACTACTTATTAATACATGCATTACTAATTAAAAGTTATAATTTTAAAGTATTATTTATGTTTTCATTGAAAATTCTTATGTATTAGAAAATTTTAAAATTCATTTGTACACTATATTCACTTGTACTTGATATTCTCTTTCAATTATATACAATTAATAATTTTACTAAATATTTAGTTATGTATTTTCTGTTTTTAAACTTTTAACCATTTTATTAAAATATATATTTTTACATAACAACACAATATTGTTCCAAAAAAAAAGATAACAACACAATATATGTACGAATTCTCTTTTTATTTTAGATATATTTTTAAATTATGGATAATTTTTATTTTTATTAATTGTAAGCACTTATCTAATCAAATAAACACTAAATTCGTTTTTTATTTTATCTAATTTATTTAATTTATTCATTAAGGGTATAAACGATACTAATCATGCTAATTTTTAACGTGAGAGCTTTGTTGTCAAAATTTACTTCGCAAATAATAGTATAGATTGTTTATTTGTTATTTTCTAACTTTTATAATTGAAAAAATAAATTTTATGATAACAACACAATATATAAGAATTATCTTATTTGAAAAACTTAATATTATTAATAAAAGTTTGATTTTAATTATATAATTAATTATATATAAAATTCACCAAGGGTAACAATGACTTTAACCGCTTAATTATTATAAATAGTTTTATATCTTATTTTAAATTTTATAACTGAAAAATATGTTTTAAGATAACAACACAATGTAAAATTATCTTTTTGAAAAAAAAATATTATAAATAAAAATTCGTTTTTGATTATATAGTTAATTATAGATAAATTCATTAAGGGTATTATAGATATTAACTGCTGTAAGTTTTAATATAAGAACTCTGTTGCTAAAATTTACTTCGCAAATAATAGTATAAATATTTATTTAAAGATTTGACTTGAAATTAGATTTTTGTGGATTTCTAAATGTTTTTTGGGTAAAAATACAAAAAAACACACGCATTCTTGAGAAAATGAAATACAAAGACGCAGCAACACGACACAGGCGCGCGGAAACGTAATTCATAACCGGCCGGTTAAAACGTGATTAGGAAATAAACCAATGCGGATAAAGTAATTAACTAATTCGTCATAAAATATCTTATCTAGATAAAGATTGGGCCTGGCCCATTACACGTCTGCGACCGCCATTTATTTTGAACTTTTTGGGGTTTCTCGTACGGAAACTCTCTCTCTCTTTCTCTCTCTCTCTCTCTATAGCTTTTCTTCTTTCTAGTTGCTTCTTCTCTCTCTCTCTGTCACTAAACCTTCTCCTCCAATCCTCTCCCGCTTTCGTGCGAGCTTCTCCGATTCTTAAGTTTTGATTGCCCCAATACTCACGAAAATGGTTTACGCGGCCAAGAAATTCATCAACAACCCCAACGGTTCGTCCTCTTCGTCTTCTTTGTTCTCTCTTTCTCTGTTTGGCGGTGTTGTTTAATTATTACGGCGTAGATTAGGTCGATGATGATTGTGAATGATCTAGCGAACTGTTTGCGAATTTTCTTTAGTATGGCGGTGTTGTTTCGTCTCTGGTCCCGAATGTTGCTTTGTCACTGTGTTGTTTCGTTGCATGGTCAACCTGATGAGGAATCGATCTTGATTTCCATGGTTTAGGTTATAATTTCTGTATTATCGGAGGAATGGCTAGTTACCTTTTCTTGAAATTGAATGTAATACATAATACTGGTTTGGTTTTGCAGATGCTGCGACTGATGTCATCAAGGGACTTGTGGACACTTATCCTGGACTCCAGTTTTTGCTTGGCTTCGGCATTCATAAGGTTAAGGTGGTGATACAAGCTGGTGTCTCTGTTGGGAAGTATGACAAGGTTGCCGTAATATCAGGTGGGGGATAGTTTGTGACTTCAACATTGTTTATTTTGGGTTTACTTTAGGGTTCTTGAACCTTTTATGAAGTTATGCCTTTTTTTTTATGCAGGTGGAGGCAGTGGGCATGAGCCAGCTCATGCTGGGTACGTTGGAGAAGGAATGCTTACAGCTGCTATCTGCGGAGATGTCTTTGCCTCTCCATCAGTTGGTTCCATCGTGGCTGTAAGTCTCCCCTGTGTGGTTTCTCCCTCTTTTTTTTTCTTTCTTTCTTCTGCCTCTTCTTTTGAGTGAATGATATATTTTTCTTTCCCGTTTCAGGGAATTCGTGCTGTAACTGGTTCTCAGGGATGTCTTTTGATCGTCAAGGTAATCAGAGTGGGAAAAGACTATGGACTCTTGTCTTTATTTTTTTGCTTAATGTAGTTTCTCTATTAATTCTCTTTACAGAACTACACTGCTGACCGCTTGAACTTTGGTTTGGCTGCTGAGGAAGCGAAGTATGAAGGTTACAAAGTAGAGGTACTGCTCGTTATTGCTTTTCCCAAGTTTAAGAGCGTTGTAAAGTACATGATAGCATAATCTTCTTTGTAGACTGTTATTGTTGGAGAGGATTGTGCTTTACCCCCTCCTCGAGGTTTTGCTGGACGCAGGGGCTTAGCAGGAACGATTCTTGTACATAAGGTTCTCCCTCCCTTCCTCTCATTGCAATCTAATGTCTTTACTATAAGTCCCCTGTCGGTTGCTCTCATTTCTGGCACTGTATTTTCCTAAATTGTGCGTCTGAAACCTTGGTCTGCGATGTTTAGCTCAGCCTAGCTTGGTTTGAACCTTCAAGCATCAGTTCTGAGCATAAACCTTCAAGCATCAGTTTTGTCATTCGCTTCTGCTTGGTTACAGGTTGCTGGCGCAGCAGCAGCTGCTGGTCTTTCTCTAGAAGAAGTTGCGGCCGAGGCAAAATGTGCGTCGGAGATGGTTGGTACCTTGGGTGTTGCATTCTCTCTTTGTAAGCTTCTTGGGCCGGTTACATCAGACCGTCTGGGCCAAAAGAAGATGGAACTCGGGCTTGGAATTGTATGTTATTTTCTCATTCATTTCCCCAAGTTTGCATGAAATCTATTTTTGTTTCACTGCTGTGGTTCGTACCTTGACCTGATAATTTTTCTCTCAGCATGGAGAACCTGGTGCTGCTGTGGTTGACGTTCAACCTGTGGATGTGGTGGTTTCACTTCTTCTTCAGAAGATACTGAGTCCTGTATGTGCTAATTGTTAACTCTTGTTTCTCTAATGTGCTTTTGTCGCCATAGTCAAATACAAGTAGCCATGCTGATTATTAACTTACTATCTTTGATTAGAAGTCTATCGTGATCAACTAATGCAATATGTACATCTGTTCTTCCATTTCTGCAGGAGACCAATTATGTTCCAATTACACGCGGTGACAGAGTGGTTCTCATGGTTAATGGGTAAGCCCATTCTTATTTAAATGGATATCCGTGTTTTGCTCCCAATATTTCAACTGCAGCAAAATGTTACCTTTATGGTATCAACTTATGGTTTCTGAGAGTTATTGATTTCTGCATATTTGGTTTGTCCTTTTCATTCTTTACAGCTTAGGAGGCACCCCTTTGATGGAACTTATGATTGTAGCTGGAAAAACTGTCTCTAAATTGCAGCTTGAATTTGGACTTGCTGTTGATAGGGTATATACAGGCTTTTTTATGACTTCTCTCGACATGGCAGGTGAGTTTCAGCGATCTCCTTGAATTAGTTTACATACTCCTGTCGTCATACTGACTGTGTTTCCTTTCTTTTTCTTTTTTAAGGATTCTCTATTTCAATCATGAAGGCTGACCAGTCAACCTTAGACCGATTAGATGCTCCAACCAAGGCTCCAAGTTGGCCTGTTGGCAGTGGCACTGATGGTCCGTGAAATGTTGTTACATGTTCTATGTTTCCCTGAATTTTCTTCATTACCTAGTCTTTGATACAAAATCCTTGTTGCATTGCAGGCAACCGGCCATATCCAAAGATCTTTGTTCCTTGTCGCCCTAATACTCATTCTGAAAAACGTCAGATTCAACATTGGCGATACTATCGGCTGGGATTCGGCCAACAGCCAGATGATGAACGTGAGCTGAGTCAACAAGGTCGTGTGCTTAAGGCAGCTATTCGAGCAGCAGCAAATGCGATCATCAGTCTAAAGTATAATTTGAACGAGTGGGGTGGAGTAAGCGATGGTCGTTTTGGGTCAAAAGTAAGTCTTATTTTGGAACATGCTTTATCTTTCGCATTTCTTATTATCTTACATGCGCTTGCATTAATTGTGTAGATGTGCATAGGTGCCAAAGCTATTCTGAAAGACATGAAATAGTGAGTCTATTTGTCACTCTTACTTCCTCAGATACACAGCTCTTTGTGTTGAGTTTAGATTCCTTAAAAAATCTGAACACTTTTGTGTCTCTTATTGTATCAAGTTATCCACTCTATGATGCTGCTGAAACGATGTATGCGATTGGTGCATCAATCAGCAAAGCCATGGGGGGGACAACTGGAATTATGTAAACTCATGAAGTTATTTGAAAATTATTTCATATATAGTCTGGGTCATGTTTTTGGCTTTCACTGATAAAGACTGTTACGTCTTATGAAAATAGGTACAATCTACTCTGCAAGGCAGCTTACGCGGAGCTAAAAAAAGATAACATTGACGAGGAAGTCACTCCCAGAGACTGTGAGATAATGCTTCTTGAATGTGGTTCGTATTGGAATGGTCGCATACTTGTTTTAACTCAGGCTTTTCTTGAATCATCAGGGTCTGAAGCACTCAAGGCATCAATAGCTTCTGTGAGGAAATATGGTGGAGCAACTGAGGGATACAGAACGATGCTAGATGCGCTCATCCCAGCTTCACAAGTTCTTGAAGAGGTGACAAAGAGCCGCGTGCGTTTTTCACATTTTGAAATATTGCGAGTACTAATGTTTTCTTCCTGCTTTTGATATGAATAGAATCTGAGCGCTGGAGTGGACCCAGTAACTGCTTTTAGTGTGTCAGCTGTAGCAGCAACTAAAGGAGCGAAATCAACCATACAGATGCAAGCTCAGGTGAACCATTTCGGTTTGCTTTGACTATATATTGTATCCTTTTCGATTTGATTTGACTGGATTCTATTCTACAGGCTGGGAGATCGAGTGCAGAGAATCTTGCAACAGTTCCAGATCCAGGTGCAATGGCTGCAGCAGTATGGTACAGGGCGGCGGCAAGAGCCGTGAGGAAGAAACAGCATCTAAAACCTTACGGTATGGTTAGATTAGTAGCTTTCTTCTATGCATAGATTCTCTGCTTTGTGTGTTTTCATTTTTGTGTTTGGATCTTTGTTAACTCAATACCTTCTTCTATACTAACAGAAGGTAGCGTTGTTCCCAAAAGCCCCACTGTCCCTTCTCGAGATGGTGTTTTCTACTTTGACTTCCCAGATATTGGTAGGCATACGTGTCGAGACCCTACATTTGTCAAAACTCTTGGTGCTGTCGAGGTGACTCCCTCCGGTGGCTCTCCACGCTCTACGGTTGGGCAGTCCGACAGACTCTCTTGCAACCTTGGGGCCTTGGTGTCGGTTCGAAAATGGGGCATAATTCGCTTCAAGAAAAACGGTGAGAATAAAACGTTCGTAGCTCGGCAAGGATGTCGGATCACTGTACCATTTGGAGGCATTGTCACATATTGCAACAGTATCGTGGAGATTTTTCATCATAGTGGCTTTTGGTGGAACAGTTACCTCTTGTCGTACTACTCTATCCCTCCCAAAGGTGTAGTTGACTTCCTTCGCTCTCCTGACAAAACAAACATGGGTTACGTTACCAGTAGAGTAGCTGAAGATGAAGATGAAGAATGACTCAGGACAGACTTTTCCTTATTTTGGTTATCAATGTAGACTTGCAATGCTAGTTTTTTTTTTGTACCTTGCTTTCTTCTCTTTGCATTAGGAATCTGATTACTATTCTCGTTCATTTTTTCTTGGTGGTTTTGTTCATATCTTGCCTATCTTGTTCTCTGGGACTGCAATTATGTGTTTGTATGCTAGTTGGTTGAAAGCATTATAATTTTACATTCACAATAAGATATATATAGGCAGAAAATATTATCATATCGCCAATTATGTGTTCCAACGCGAAGGTTTTCAGATTTTTCATATTCTGTGAAGTTCTAACTCAGGATCCCATGTCAGTTTACACTTCTTCTCGTTCTGGTCATCGTCTATCAGATTCTTCATTAAAAATACAAGATTTCTCTGTTAAGTTGTCTTCTCCATCGAATGTATTCTATCGCTAAAATTACTAAACGGTGAATTTGTTGAGTAGATAATGAATCAAGAAAGAGCGTAAGACGGATGCAGCTTCGTATCGACACTGCATCAATACATTGCTAATGCTTAATTGGGTTAGTAAGCGTCTCCGTCAGCTCTCACAGAGAATAATATAATGCTCAATTACTGATTACAAATACTTAATCCCCTTTGATTATGTGTTTTATTCTATAGATAAGTGGTGCTTAAGGAAGTCTCTGCACTTATTTTGTGTCGCTCCCGCCAGGTCACTTTCAACGTCAGAAAGAAATAATTAACAGGTCAACCTTAATGTATTCAAGAATATAACTTATTGCTTTCCTCACTAAAGTGCCTATTCATGTGTGTTTACAGGGTGAGAGCTGACATATAAAGATGGTCTGTGTATGTTCACACTAACTGTTCCGCCAAGTACAACTCAAATGAACAACATCAATCAAACATGTAAATATAAATGCTTCTTCACCGTTTTTTTTAGAACTTGACTGGTAATGCAGTGTCTAAATTAAGTGAATTGACATATGAAAATATAACAACAGTTGATCAAAAAAAACTTGAACAAGTGAATTGACATATGAAAATATAACAACAATTGATAAAGACTCATAAGAAAGCTACCTGTTGCAGCCAAGTGTGATAACAGTCCTGACAATCCCATCGAGTCTCAGCTTCTTCTTCTTCCGTATGACATCAACCGAAACTTGAACAGGTGTCCCGTCCGGATAATCCTTAACATCTTTGGTCACTCTAAGTCCCATTGAAGAAGCCCTCTTCTTCGAGACCTCAGTGGACAACTTCCCCAACCCAAGCCTCTCTAAGGTGGTGCAGTATTCCACATGTGTGACTGACGCATTTCTCCTGTACATAACCGAACCTTCCCATGGTGAACCAGTATCCTCGACGTCCTCCTGATCTTCCCAATCAATATCTATTGTGCTGTTCTCTGTAAAAGACTCTGGACTAACTAGTATCTGACTCTTTCTTAGCCTACCAAGCTTATGCGGTCCTGTGAACAAGTAGCCGATGTGCTTTCTTAAACCAGTGGTGGAATTAGGGTAGCCAATGGCAGAACATAGAATTACGGTGCCTGTTTTGAGTTTCAGAAAACTTGGGCTTGACTGTTTGGTCTGTGGCAAGGGGGGAGCTACACAAGATGAAGAGCAAAGCAGAGACATTTTTACCGCACAGGAGGCACTTGTATGTAGGTTTGTCAAGCTATCATACTAAGACAGGATGAAGGACACAAGTAGAGGAGAATCAAGCACCAGCCTTTCACAACACCTACAAGAAACATATGATGTTGCAGTGTTAAGACAGGAAGATTCACAGGAAGCATTAGAAGGAAACTATTGTAAAGGAAGTAAAGCAATTCGAGCTAGTCATTTTGTCGAACACCTGCTATGCATTATTTCATATAGATAAAGGTCACACCTTGCGACTTCCAATTTACAGCCGATGAACAAAATCATGATCGAAATTTTCCAAATTGTCTAGTGTAAATTAAAAGAGAGAAGAAGGGTTTAAGGTATGAGATTGCTTACGGACAAAACTCGCTTTCAGGACTGGACTGTGTTCCTCTCCTTTATCACTTTAGAGAGGAATCCTTGATTTTATGCTTGGAAGGAAGAGAACAGCTTCCCTCGTTTATCTTAAACCCCACCCAATCCACTCCTTACTCGGTCCAATTCGGTTCAAATTCTCGGTTTACTCTAACCAAACCAAATTGAAGTGATAAATTCATTCCCTAATAGCCATGCGGGTTCGGTTCGTCCAGTTAATTTCGTTGGGGTAGTGTGGTTTCTGATAATTCTATTGAGTTTAAACGAGCATCTGTTTTTGGTAATATTTTGTCTAAATTAATTTGGTTAGTTCTAAATAAATTCAATCATTTTTTATTTGAAATTTTAATTAGTTCGGAATTTGGTTAAAACTAAAATAAATTTGAAAACAGAACTAATAGAATATCATACCAAACATGAATTTTAATAAATGTGCCAAACTGTACCAAATTCATCATCAAACATGAATTTAAACCAAAAATTAGATTTTGACTCGCACATCCACACAACTATTTCTTTTCAATTTTGTAATATATAACATTCATAACTGATCAGCATCTTTTATTGTTTGTATATATGTTTGTTATATGTATCGTGGTTGGATGTTAAATAAATAAAGTGATATATTACATAAATTATTTGTCATATAGTTATGTTTTACTATATGAACTATTGTTCTATTGTTTTTTTTTTTTTATAAATCTAACCATTACTATGTTTCTATATACTAGTACATTTATTTTCAAAATATATATTTCATAGCCAATTATAAGTTATTCTTAGATACTAACTAATTAAAATAATAATATTAATTGTAAAAAAAAAATTGACATTACAAAACTTCTAAACCCTAAACCTTATAACTCAAATTCTAAACACTAAAACTTAAACCTTAGTATTAACATTAGACTTATAGCTCAATCTCTAAACACTAAATCCAAGAGTTAATCCTAAACTCTAGGGTTAATCCTAAACTCTAAGATTAACCCTAAACCCTAGGGTTTAGAGCTTAAGGTTTAGGGGTTTTAGGGTTTAAGATTTTTCTGACACCGTTTAGGGTCTAAGGATAATCCTAAGTTTTAGGGCTAACCCTAGGACTTAGGGTTTAGAGTTTAGTGTTTAAAACTTGAGCTACAAGGTTTAGTTTCAATCCTAGGGTTTAAGGTTTAAGGTTTAATGTTTAGAATTTGACTTAAAATGTTTAGGGTTTACCAAGTTTTACAATGTCAATATTATTTTTACTTTTTCATATTTTTTTTTCATTAAGAAAGTAACACATGACAGTTTTTTATTGGTTACTATCTAGGGGGTGAATCTATAAATTCACCATAGGAGATGAACCTAAGAATAACTCTATAATATATATAACATACTCTAGTTTTACAATATGTATATTTTCTTCTTTGTCAAAAAAAAAAGTATAATTTCTTTCAAATATGCTTATCTTTTCCTTTTTTTTCAAATATGTTTATCAGTTATGTACACATGTATTTCCTCTTTGATATATTTCAAAATCATTTTTATTGAATATATTTTTTAATTGGGAGAATTTGCCAATTAACCAATTTGTCCAATTATTCTCTTACCATTTACTGGTGACAGAGAGCAAATAATGATGTCGACGAAAACACATATGGCCAAAAGAATTAAGGTTTAAGATGGACAATCAATAAATAACTACTATGCTCAATTAATTATCGTCTTCAACAAAGTTATTTTTTTTTATTTTTTCTTTTGTTTTCTTTGCTACAACCATCATATTAGATGTTCGAAAAGATAAAATATAAACAGAGTTAGCAAAGAAAAATGCAAACGACGGCACGGTGCCGGCGACATTGTTTTCTATGTACAATCTGAACACCCATAAATAGTACAGAATAAAAAGTATATTCTGTTTACAAATGAATTAAAACATAGTAGATAGTATAGTACAATTTTTAATGAAATTATCAAAAAATTATGCAAAGTATTTAATTTGCTTTAAATCATAAACATGACCCTCAACCTCGCCCACTTTACAGAGAGCAAATGATGATGTCGACGAAAACACAGGGAAAACGGCTTATTCATGCCCGAACTAGGGGAGCTGAGAAAATTCATACCCCAACTTTTACTACACGTTAAAACATACCTTCACTAATCAAAAATTTGAAATTCATGCATGAACTAAGAGTCGATAAAAAATAAATATCCCAACTCCTATGCATGTCAAAACATACCTTAACTAATCAAAAATTTGAAATTTATGCCTAGTTTTTAAAAGTTAACGCTAATCCCAATCTATACTATTATTTTTGCGAAATAATTTTTTGCAATGGAACTTTCACGTTAAAAATTAGAGTGGCTAAAGTCTATGTTATCGTTAATGAATTTTTATATATATTCTATGATATAATAAATGAATTTTATATTAAGAATCTTATATATTTTCTAATGATTCTTATATATTGTGTTGTTATCTTAAAATAATATTTTACTATTATAAAGTAAAAAAAATTAAGAGAAGTGATTTTTTTGCAATATTGTATTTAAAAAAAATATAAGATAATTCTTATCTATTGTATTGCTATCTTGAAATAATATTTTCCTATTATCAAATTTAAATTTTAAGATAAAAATAATATCTAATTAAATACTAAAAAAGCAATATATTTGTATAAGGATATTTTCTAAGAAGTGATTTTAAGATATATTTGTATAAGTAAATATTATAATTAAATAATATTTACATCAAGGTAACAACACAATATATAAGAATTATCTTATTTTTAAAAAAATATAATATTGTAAAAAATCACTTCTTTTAATTTTTTATTTTTATAATAGTAAAATATTATTTTAAGATAACAACATAATATATAAGAATCATCATAATTATTTTTTAAAAAATATATAAGATTTTTAATATAAAATTCATTTTATTATATAATAGAATCTATATAAAATCATTAAAGGTAACATAGACTTTAGCCACTCTAATTTTTAACGTGAGAGCTCTGTTGCGAAAATATTATTTTAAGTTAACAACATAATATATTTGTAAAGTAATTTTTTGCAAATAATAGTATAGATTGGGATTAGCGTGGATTTCTAAAAACTAGGCATAAATTTCAATTTTTTTATTTGTTAAGGTATGTTTTGGCATGCAATAAGAGTTGGGGTATGTATTTTTTTATCGACTCCTAGTTCGGGCATAAATTTCAAATTTTTGATTAGTGAAGGTATGTTTTGACATGCAGTAAAAGTTGGGGTATGTATTTTCTCAGCGACTCCTAGTTCGGGCATGAATAAGCCGTTTTCCCAGAAAACACATATGGCCAGAAGAATTAAGGTTTAAGATGGACAATCAATAAATAACTACGATGTTCAATTAATTATCGTAAACACATATCTTCAATAAAGTTATTTTTTATTTTTCTTTTGTTTTCTTTGCTACGACCATCATGTTAGATGTTTCAAAAGATAAAATACAAATAGAGTTAGCAAAGAAAGATGACAAACGACGGCGCGGTGCCGGCGACATTGTTTTCTATGTACAATCTGAACACCCATAAATAGTACATAATAAAAAAGTATATTCTGTTTACAAATGAATTAAAACATAGTATATAGTATAGTACAATTTAATGAAATTATCAAAAAATTATGGAAAGTATTTAATTTGCTTTAAATCATAAACATGACCCTCAACCTCCCCCACTTTACAAATACTAAACCCTAAATCACAATCACTAAACCTTAAACCCATATAAACCCTAAATCCAAACATTAAAACATGATAAAATAATGTAAGGTTAGAAGATATAAAACACATTTTAGAAACCATCAAATAGAATAGAACATGATAAAATAAATATAGTAGTAGAAGATAAAATGGAATATCAAATGAATCGGTTACACCAGTTATTTTAAAGAGTAATTTAGCAAATATGTTAAAAAAAATATGTTGAATATTGTGGCCAACTTTTTTTTACCTAGTTGGTGAATTATAATTTGTTTGGTTGAATATTGTGGTCAAATAAAAGCGGACAGTCTTGCGCGAAATGTCAGGAATCAAACGTGTTTCGTTGTTCATATGGATGCAGAGTTTACCAGTTTGGTTTGCAGAGTCTAGCTAGAATTTGTTTAAGTTGATGACAAAAAAAAATTGTTTGGTTGTCATACAATCCAATTTTCCTTTTGAATTTTGAATTGTTTCCTGAAGCCACAAAAGGTCAAAAGTTAGTCATATGACTTTTAACAATGAATTGTTTGGAAAGTGATTTGATTATCTTAGATAAGAGCATGTTATAGAAGTGTTTACTCCAAGGAACACACAACACACTAGTGTAGCGTGCATTGGTTTAACTCTTGCTACAGTCCGAAACTCAATTGTTCAAAAGTGAGTGGTCAATACTCGTAAGGTGAGCTTATAACAATAATGCGTGTCTTTGACTTAACAATATACTACTCTTGGTATCAACTAAAAGTTAGAGATGAGCCTCGGGCTATTTTGGAGCCTGAATTTAAGGTAAAGCATCTACTATTTTCGTGTTATGTTATTGCTGCAAGTCTCTGAATACAAGTCTTCAGTTGCAATGTACAACTAATGATGAATATTGCATCGTAAATTATTTATATTTGAGTCACCGACCGTTTTGGAATATGGTCTCACTGGACTGTTGGCCATGTGTTGTTCCATACATGCTTACTTGCAGTACAAGACTGGGAAGAACAGAGATGAATGACTTTTGATTTGTAAACTGGTTTAATGTCGATTTTTAGGGTTTTTCACTTCGTTATTGTTCGTATTTATGGGTGTATTTACAAAGTTGAACTCAATTAAATAACAAATGCAAGAGGAATCTGTGTAAATATCTCATCTGTTGTAAAGAAGACATTTAAAGTGTTACAGTTAACCAACATATCTTTCAACCCACATAATGGGTTCTTTACCATATATGCCTTTTATGATTCTTCCTTCTAAAAAGAAAACATTACTATATCGCGTGACATGAGATGCAAGAAACATAGATGCTAACAGGCCAAGCGAAGTCAAGCTGGTTGTTATCAACATCCCATACCCCAAGACCGATCTCATCAAACAACTGCTCATGGCTCCAGCTTGAGTACCCCACGAAAAACCAATAATCACTTGGATTCAAATCTCTAGACTTCAACTCTTGGATACGACGGGCCACCGACTCATGATCAAGGAAATACACGCCTGGTGAGAGTTCAAGATCCGTGGAGGGGTCTCCCTCTCGGCTCAGAGCCAAAAGCGGCTTTTCTGGATCCATCACTGGACCTCCAAGAGATAGAATCGTGTCTTGCAAGAGCTCAGCTGTTTGGCCGCCGTCCAGGTCAGGGTACGATGACCATCGTAACCGTTTGTTGAAGATAACACACATGAAACCGGATTCTTGGCCTGCTTTTAGTATCAGAATCTTTGATTTTGCAAACGGTGGACTGTCACCTAGCCTTTCTGTAGCAAAAGGGATTGTGCCAACTTTCACTTTGGGAGCAGCCAGTTTGTTGATCAAAGCTTGTTTGTGTTCCTTCTTCCTTTTCCAGACAGAGTAGGAATGATTCCTGCAAGCGATAAGATTCATAACTTGCTTTGTTTAGGCTCCAGCTTTAAAAACCCAAAAGCCCTTCGTCGGCGAAAACAAATGCTGTTTTCACAACCAGCTAAGCCAGAAGAAAACAAGTTACTGCGAAAAAACAGGGTAACTAGTTGTGAGGCATATTAAAATCCTGCAGAACTATGTTCCTTCAATATTATTTTTATCTGGAAATTCAGTAACTGAGGCCATGGTGTGCCTTCAAAGATAATAATTAGCATATGTGTAAAGAAGTGAATAAACAAGGGTGGAGATGTCGACTTACTGAAAAACTCAAGAGAGTTATTTGTTATGTCAGTTACAGACATCTCCCCTTCATATAAAATGACTTTGTTTCTCTCTGCTGGAAAGAACCACGGAAGGATAGACTTCTTTCTGCAACGTTACACGTTCATAGAGCGAGTGAATTCTAGATTCGGAAAAGACACTGGTGTATACTTAACTCTCAATATATAAATGCAATGGCACTACTATGAATATGCAGATACTAGAATTTAATAAAACAAACCAGACTAGAATCAGACAAGCTATCATGAAAAGTACCTGATTTATTGAGTTTAGGATACTTGCTACTAGTTGGTGTCTCTACTTCAGAACAGAAAAAACAGCAGAAGAAGACAAAGAAGAAAATTTGAATACATGTCCATCGCGAAATCTCGAATTATATATGTCATTTCATGATTTTTCTATTTTTCTTGCAACATCTCTTCTGAAATGAAAAACCCAACTTTGTCCTTTATATTGTCAGATTTCAAGTAGTTTAAGTTACAGAGAGAGAGTGGTTTCTAAGCAACTTATAGTTTGCGTCAGAGAAGAAAAATAAACCCGTGAAACTATGCACCAGATCTTCCTTCGATTCCGAGTTCAACAATACCTTTAGTGATCGGTATACTTTACGCACAGCTAGCTCTATCCTCTGACAAAAGCCACACCAGTTATTGCTAAAAAGGACCAAAACGTCCTGGCACAAAGGGCAGGGAGTTTTCTCTCCACTGGATTGATTCCATGCCTGAACCATATGGGAGAACGTATTGACTGTGATACGCGGAATAGAATCTGCCTCGTGAAAATCCAGATTAACAAAAGGTGGAACTGTAGCTTCCTTAGGCTTGTGAATAGTGGTTTCAGACCGTGTATAAGGTGATAGACTTCCATTGAGATATCCATGAAGAAAGTCGACCAGTGACGAATAGCTGAATGCTAACTCATCTTGAAGGATGTAGTGCTGTTGTAAAGCAGGATCAATTATTACTGCTGATGGAATCTTTACATCACCAGTTAAACCCCTAAGCAGCGCATAGTTTGCGTCAGAGAAGAAAAATAAACCCGTGAAACTATGCACCAGATCTTCCTTCGATTCCGAGTTCAACAATACCGTGATCTCTTCTTCAACATTTTTTGTTTTATAAACCCCAGCCTTATCCATTACTAATTGTTCACTTCTGTTTGTAGAAACCTGCTCTTTATCATCTTGGGAGGATGATCCACTTTCAGAAGGTTTCATTTTGTCCTTTTCTTTCGAACTCATACCGACCTTGTTCTGCACATCTCCTTCTCTAGGCTCAAGAGAACTTTCACTGGAACCTTCTGCTGAAGACGTGTCTTGACCAGGTATAACTTCTGCTTGTGATGGTAAAGCATCCAGTATTTTTATGTGCACATCATCAGATAATAGACGGAAACCAACATCCTTAGCAATCGAGCTTAACTTTTTTTCTTTTCTTCTGTGAACAAGGTTTGTCAGTAGCTCCTGCAGGGAACTGCCTTCCATTCCTGACGCTATAGTATCAAGGGCCACATTTTTATCCCCATCCATAATCAGAAAAGAGACCTTATTCTCTAACTTGATCGTCTTAAAACTTCGGGGAGTTTTCTGAAGAGACACGGATCCCGATTCTTCATCAGCCTGGCTAACGGAGTTCTCAGACTTAATATCATTCCCCCAGTTTATTATGTCAGACACTTTATGTTGTGCAGCTACCTCCCTGAAAGTACAAAGTGCTTTCACACTCTTCCTTCTAGTTTCCAAGGAGCCACTTGATCTATCCACAAAAAGAATAACCGACGGTTTATTTGCAGGCAAAGATGACTCGTGGTCCTGCCGGTTATCCTCCAGCTACAAGAGAAAACAAGATTGATGTAAGTAATGCACAATGGACAGTATTAAATGGTCAGAATTATTAATCTTAGTAATAAATGGACTGGAAATATAGTAATTAATTAATAAAATCAATGAAACGAGCAGAAATGCAACTACAATTTCAAATTGTATCGACTCAAACAACATAGAGATCTTGCATTCATGAAAAATTCCCCTCTTCTCTTCTGTTATAGATATACTGACAGTAGGGAGATCCATATAAAACCCAGTTCTAATCACACAACACAATGACAGAAAAAATAACAAACAGAAACTTTATACAAAGTAAAACCCAAAACCAGATTTAGATTTATATATGGAAGCGAAATCTCGAATTATATATGTCACTTCATGATTTTTCTATTTTTCTTGCAACATATGGACATAAAAAAGAATCATACCTCTGAGACTATGGGATTTTCCATCTTTAAGAGTCTCTGAATGTCATCTCCGGCCTTGAGAATCTTTGAACAATGTGGACATCCTGCCAGCTGAAGGACTGCTGCCCACGAATCAGATGCTCCAACAGTAAATGGTGAAGCCAGCGATTTTTCTGTGATCAGACCAAATTTTTGCCTTTCAGGAGGCAGGGAAAACTCTTTTGCGGCGGCAATCAATTTTGAGAGGAATGAACTGAATTGCTTGAACTGTTCATGGTTACATGTCTGTCCAGAACCCCCGTTCGCTCTGTCATTCTCCTGCAAAGCAGCAGTATCATTGACATAGCTAAAATCCTCAAGCCAAGGAACTCTACCAAATCCGCTTTGGAGTCTACACATCAATTTCCATTTTGTATGGTCCGTTACTAGGGCATGAAGAAAATGGCACATTATGGAGACAATGCACAAACAGTAAACGTATCAACAATCAACAAGGTCTAGACATAAAAGTGAGAATCTACCAGCCACCTTCTGGTTATTTTTTCCTCTTAACTTCAGCACTCGGTCAGTTTCAACTTTTTTGGAGAAGTTTCCTGCAAAGTTGGAATCAGCCAAACATCCCAGCTTTTGATAAAAATTACTAAAGATCATATGCCATTACTGCTATCATATAGTATCCTGATTCTTGAAGATTAAAGATTAAAGAGGGTAACCAAATAAATATCAGGAGAGAATTGATGCACTACTGGGAGAAAGTAATCTAGTGACAGCAAAGTAAAATAATTTGATGGATTCTAAGCCTTATACCAGAATAAGACTAATCTCACGGTAAGATTAATAGCCTGAAAAAATAAATGACATTTTGCTTAGAGATGTTAGATGGAAATTTATACTCTAAACTCTAACGAACTAATACTCAGACAGAGTTCACTCACCTTAACAAATTACTAAACTAAATGTACCAGGAGTTCAGGAAAAACTCTTTGGAAATCAAATCATATAGTAAAAATAAAATATCCATGTCAACTTACCATGCCAAAGGTTATTATCTTCAGTGACATTCCTCTTCAACTCAGAGAGAAGTGTACTAGTCCATCCGCAAAACTCGAACAGAATCAAAGCCTTGTCAGATGATTCAAGAAAATCCTACAAACTCTCTGGAGACTTCAAATGCTTGAGAGGAAGTTCTTCAGGAGGAGATGCCAAATAAGGACGAAGAGACGACAATATATTTAAGGCTCGGATTTTCCCACGATAGTTATAACAACCATCAACTTCAACGAGCCATACTCGTCACTAGTATGAACCAGCTGAGTTATTTCATTCTTGAGAGATCTTGACTCGCCACACCCTACAAGATCAGCAATGAAACCAATCAGAAAACAAAGGAGATAGTGAAAGCAACTCCACATGGATGTTCTGAGATTTATGAGCCTTCCAATTACAAATCAATTTAGAGCCAAATGATATTAACCACATCTTGCTAATGCATCACGCCTCAGAGTTTTGAATCAGTGGGAATAAATGATTTATACGGAAACTATGCAAAGGTAACGCGAGAAACAGAGAGAGAGAGAGAGGGAGGGAGGGAAAAGGTACATGGAGCGGTGACGAAGAGGAGGATGTGAGGGTGGAGACGGATCTGAGAAGAGAAGTTTTGCTCCGTGAGGATACCCCATTCGCCATGGCTGCTTGACGAAGGAATGATGGATACGAAGGCCAGGAGGAGGAGGAGGAGGAGAGACGGAGTTCTCATCGGGACGCCGCTCACTCACTCAGTCGTCGCGTCTTCTTCCTTTTCTCGTCGTCGGTGGTGATTCGATTTTATTGGTTGGTTCGGTTTAACTGATCAGATTGATCTCAGAGATCGCATTTTACCGGTTCGGTAGAGGAGATGTGTGTTGCCACGTGTATAATCCCTTATATATATTCTAATTATAATATTAGTAAAAAGAAAAAAGAAAAGGTCAGACAGCAACTTAGGGTTTTGAATCTTCGCGTAAGATGGAGCAACTATCGACATTAGATTCTTTTTTACCCAGGGATCTAATCTCAGAGATTCTCTTAAGATTGCCTGCCAAATCTGTTGCGAAATTTCGTTGTGTGTCGAAGCTTTGGTTATCAATCACCACCGATCCATGTTTCATCAAGTCGTTTGGAACTACACGACCAAGTCTTCTACTCTGTTCAATACAAGGTCACAATATGTTTGTTACTCCTTCTATCAGGTCATACTCTTCTTCTCAGCCTATTTATCCTTATCCTATGAAAGTTCTAGGAGAACATTGTTACTTCCCCCATATGGATTCCGTGCGAGGTTTGATCTGCATTGTAGATGTAGACTCCCTGAAGCCCCTAGTTTGGA
This sequence comes from Brassica napus, assembly GCF_020379485.1. Lineage (NCBI taxonomy): Eukaryota > Viridiplantae > Streptophyta > Magnoliopsida > Brassicales > Brassicaceae > Brassica > Brassica napus. The sequence continues at coordinate 21,065,695 of NC_063438.1, read as the reverse complement.
ACCCTACCACGGGCCAATTATTAGTTTTACCAAAACCCAAATTGAGCTCCAGACATATGAACGTGTTTTTAGGATATGATCCAGTCGAAGGTAAACACAAAGTAGCATGTTTTCCCCAAAGAAAAACATGCTACGTCTGCCGAGTTTTTACCTTGGGATCAGGGCAAGAATCATGGAGGACCGTCAAAACTAACATTGAGCATAGTGTTGCCGTTGCTTCTGGTAGATGCATCAAGGGGGTGATATATTATCTAGCTTTTAAAAGTCAAGGGTCTGATGCGGTTGTTATGAGCTTTGATGTGAGATCTGAAATATTCCATATGATAGAACTACCCTCAAGTATTCATTGGGATTCGCTGATAACTTACGAGGGGAGATTAGCTTGTATTGATGCAAATAATGATAAAAGATTGTGGAGTTTGGAGGATGCAACAGATAAACACAAGTGGTCGTTTCAAGACTTTCTCTCACCTTTATACAAGATGTTTGAACTACAAGGTTCCACTCATGCTGGTGAGTTTATTTATGTACCGTTCAACAAATCACCTTATATTGAATTGTACGATCCGGTGGGAAACAGTTGGAGAAGACTCGAATTTGAAGGACTCGAATTTGAAGGAATCTCAGACGACGAATTTGGACACACTAGGGCTTTCACGAATCACACTGAAAGTCTTATGCCTTTGTAACCTTTAAAATAGAGTCTTACGTCTTTGGAACAATTTGTTTTTTGCTCTATTTTTGCTTGGATTTCATTGCAAGACTTTTTATAAAGCATGAATTGCTCAAGCTAGGAACATTACAAACTATGTTTTGACTTTCAAAGGATCTGTAGATCACATGATTCTCATGGATAGATGATATGTTTGCATATAGAAACAAAGCGGCTTACTATCAAACTATGACAATGTGATATGAAATTTGTTCACTTACATATTTTTTTCGCTTATTAATGGTTGGTAAAATATAAGGTCGATAATGGTTGTTTCTTTCCCAGCCGGGTTTTTTTCTTGAACATGGTGAACTTTATAAAATGAGTATTCTAAAGCCTTTTTGGAAAGTTATTGTAACTAAGCTTGTATAACTAAGGTCGATAAGCGTTATACGTAGTACGTTTGTATGAGTTATTGTATTGTAACTAAGCTTGTAATATAAGTCACGAACTAATAAGTGAGAAATGGCGCAATAATAATCTGAGTTTATCTGGAACTAATACTTTTTTTTTTTTTTTTTTTTTTTTTTTTTTGAACTAATACGATTGGTTTCTCTGCAATAGGTTACAAGTATCTCAACATAAGTAAAACAAATAAAACCCTTTTGGTGTTTCTTACTTTGTTTTACTTCTCTCTCTGTTTTCTAATAATTGTGTACTGTTTTCTCTGTGTTTATAGATGATTGTTGGGTGTACAGAAGACAGATTCTCAGGTTATAGAGACACCAAAACAAGAAATATTTTGTTTGTTTTTACTAAGATGTTTTCACAATTTAAGAACCAAACTGAGATGTGTTTTTGATATATATTTGACAGGGAAATCTGCTGCGATGATCAAAGCTTTATCAGATTATGTTCACAGCAGAGGGCTTATATACACAATTTTCACCAATTATTATGGCAAGGCAAGTGAAAAAACAGGTTGAGCTTTTTAATCTATCTACTAACAATTTGAAGACTATCTCTCATTTAGGTTCGTAAGAGACCTCTGGTGGATATAGATTGGTACTAATTTCATCTTTTGCTTCAGCGTTGCTCCTTGATTATTTTTTGAATGAATTGGCTGATCATATCGGAACATACAAGCTGAAGGAGGAAACAGACGACTTGGTAGCAACCAGGGAGATCTCATAACATGATAAGTCCCATTCAGATATGCAAACAGCAGTTCCTTTTCGACAAGTCAATGTGAATATCGAGAAAACAACAAATGAAGTGACTAAGAGAATTGCGCACATCCTATATGGTAACTCCCACACACAAATTAGTCGTCTATGTTGTCCTTGATTTCATGTTGTAGCCATTAACGATTATGTACCTATTCTATACACATGCAACAGCCTTCTTTTTTCTTTTTTTTTTTGTCACTAACACATGCAACAGCCTAAAGAGTGAGATTTCCTATTTCAGAACGACATCAAGCTTTAAACGTGTTCTAACAAACTTACATCCAACTGTGTGCTCTGTAGAGGCCCACAAGGCGGCTGCAGCGTTCAGGGAAGAAAATTGAAATCACACCTAGCTGCCCCTACCGTGCTCTTACTCACCACTGTCAAGCCCAAAATCATTGGAGGTGAACGCACTCTCTTATACTCACCAGGTTAATTTCCCCCAAACACTTGGGCAACTAGCACATGTTAATATGGAAAGTGGTTCGGTTCACACGCTGGCTTAGTTTAGTTAGTATGTTTTGTTGATGCACTGTGTAGTACAATCTTCTGTATTCAGATAACTACACTTTTGACTGTCTTCTCCATGGTCATGACGTCAGGGAGAGTGGCGCTTAGCTCCACACCATCATCACAGTTCTTTTCTTATGACGAAGTCTCTCTCACCAAAGAATATCTAACATGGTAGGATGTGCTACCCTCAGACACTTTAGCTAATTGTCAGAAAAGTCTAAGCTTTCCTAACCAAATAGCCAGCTCAAGCTATTAAACAAATAAAAAAAATTTGTTTTGATGATTTACGCATGGCATATAAGTTTATCGTGTCTTAATAATTGTGAAAAGTTACAATAAAAAGTATGAATTCAGTTTTTTTTTTTGATATAGCATAATCCAATCACAACAATCTGCAAAGTTTGGACGAGCATTGCAATGCACAACCCGACAAAGAATATACATAAGAACATATATGATAATAAATGACAAAGAAAATAAACAAAATAAAGCAGATATTCTGCCTAAACAAAAATAAATCTCATTCAAAGGATCACAACTATAGTACAGTCAACAGTAATGATTTTGACGCACAAAAATATATAACCAAGAAGCTAAAAAAATATAAATTCAAACACTTAAAAAAAATCAAAATCTCCGCTCAAACCAACCTAGTATTGAATAAAATTATACAAGATTAGTTTTGCAAAACATAAATTACTACTTTTAGATTATTTTTATTTGTTTCCCAAAGTTTTTAAATATAGCTGAAAATATTATATAAAAATAAAAATTAAGCTTGCAAAGATTTTTTTCGGATGGCCCCATTCTTCAAGAAGAGAAACATTTTCTATGTTTCCTACAAATTGATTCATTGGGTTCTCTCATCTCCTGCAGGTCCGTGTACTTGAATTGACACACTCAGTACTCTTTTGGACCTTGCTTCATCAAATCAATTTTGTTGTGGCATCTCCTTCATGTTTGTTCTTCTGCCAAAACTGCAGTCTACTCTTCTTGTTTTACATCTAAGACCTTATCAACAACAGCTTCTCCTTCACCCTGTAGAGCTCGCACCAGATCATCAACGCTCCTGTCAGTTTCCCTTACATCTTAAGATGATGTTATATGCTCATCCTCAGGTTCCTTAGCCGTATCAAAACCGGACAAAGCTTGCAAGGGTGGAGTTGACGAAGAAGCTAAAGATGTTGTTGCTGCATCACCCAATCCTTTGGAAAGGCACACATATTTGAACACGAGCTGTTTATAACTATTTAACAAGCTTTCAACATCTCCTATCCTCAAATCACCAGCGTTTGCAAATAAGTAAGGATATTCTTGGGAGATTTTGTTTGCCTTGGTATCCTTCAGAAGCATTGCAGCACCCTTATCTTCCAAATCTGATACGGTTTCAACTTTCTTCATTGGTATTTCACTGTTGGCGTTGACTATGTCACTGGTTCCAGAGACACTATCAGACGATCTTGACTGGAAAAGAGTTGTTTCTCTCTTGGGGTTCAGCATTTGGGTTTTATGAACAGTGGACTCGTCACGAAGGGGTGGTGGTGCAGTAGGCTGGCTGCTTAAGCCAGAGATTCGTGCCCGTGCAGATTCCATGTTCTTCTCAAACTCAGCTTCATCCATTGAGAGTGACTTTGCATCAATGTTTGAGATGAAAGACTCTGCAGAGAGTATGTTTGTGAAGAAGTAAGCAGCTTCACCAATAAGTTTAGATTCACGCCTATATCTTTGTACATACAACAGGTTTGAGTGAAGCTGTGGAGGATTAGCCTGTGAAAAGAGAGTACAAAATGAGCACTAGCACACAAACAAACACAAACATGCATTAAAATTAAAAAAAATACCTTTATTGTAACATATATCAAGACAGGGAGAAATTCGCTAGCTCCATGTGCATTCTCATTTGAAGCAATGGAAGCGTTTAGGAGTAACTTGTTTATCACTTTGATATTTAGGTTCTCTAACTCAGAACATAGTATTTTTGGTGCATTTCAAATGGCCGTGAGTCGTGAGATTTCATGTTAGTGTAGTAGTATTAGTAATGATTGGATTGTTTGACACATGAACTGAAATGCTGACTTCTTTATAGAGAAGTGCCAAAAATGCGTTTGTATTAAACATTTTGGAGCATTTGGACCATTTTGTTTGTTTGTACTATTAGCGAAAATTAAAATTTAAAAGAAAAATTGTTTTTTTAGAGCAAAAAAATGGTAACTATGTCATTTTAGACTAATTTCTATTACTTTATGTTTCATTAAACTAATTTTTTTTCAAAATGGCAGTAATACCATTAAAATTGTAATTTTTAAATAAAATATATAATGAGTTTGATCATGCGGGATCGATCGATCCGAATTTACAGGTCCAACGGATCGATCGATCCTGATCATTATGCAGAACAAAAAAACGCTGAGTATATACTGATCGACCTGGTCCATTTCACTCAATCGGCGAAGGTCGATTTATATAGATCGACCGATTTCTCAATATGGATCGATTGATCCCGTGCCCAGGAAAGTATCCCAAATCGATTTTTTTGGTTTTCTTCGATTATATTTGGAATGATTCCCACTTGATTTGAACCGACCAAGCTTGATTTCAACTCTTTAAACTCGATTTCTTTGGGATGAAACCCATAATTTCCCATTCACGAACAAAGGGGGAGAAAATCAAAGTCTCATCCAAGTTCATAAACCCTAACTCACTCTATTTCACTCTGATTTGGACGATTATTCGGCCTTACCCATACGATTTCGTGAGCTTTTTACGAATCTATCACTCTTAAGTTCGTTCTGCAAAGGTATGAAACTCTATCTCCACTTCTTTCTAGAGTTTGAAAATAGAAAGGTAAAAGGTAAATTTTTTGAGTTTGTTAGGATGTTTAGGCTTCAATCATGTGTTAAGGTGATGATTAGAGATGATTTTGTACACAACCCATGGATTAAATCAAATTTTGGATAGATTTAAGAATTTTAGGTTTTGTTCTTAAAAAAAATCAACACCCGAAAATTGGAATTGATACAGTGAGAATGCTAATTCGTTTAGGTTTTGTTGACATTGGTTATTGATAGAGTATTAAGAGATATTATTTTACTGAGCTATGATATTTGTTATTAATAGCTATTGTGTTGTATTGTATTCAATTTTCAGGTACGGAGTTGGAGTTGCCTAGTCGTTTATACGGTGAGGGGTTGAAACCTCAGGTTAAGAAGATTAATAACAGCTGCCGACTAAAACTTCTCGAGTTGCTGAAAGAAAAAATGGAGCCAGAATTCGATGAAGTTATGAAAGATCCCATTTTTCGCATATTATGGTTATCCAGAAGAATGATCTGAAGTTTTCGGCAAGGTTGGTACACTCTTTCTTATGTAAGGAGTTGATGACAAGCAAGAGACATGAGAAGTGATTCACTTTCAGCAGGAGGCCTCTGCGTTTTGGATCGCAAGAGTATCATGTTGTCACTGGTCTGAAAGTGAAGCGAGAGAAGAACAGTGGGTTAGTGACATGGAAAGATGATGATGGTTTTTGGAGCAAGCAGATAAAGACAAATGAAAAAATAAACTTGCAGATCATAAAAAAGAAGCATTTGGAAGAGAGCAATCCCTGGACTTGGGTTGATAGGGTGAGACTGATATATCTTTGCGTTATTATGGGTGTGGTACATGAAGTTGATGGGGAATGATGAGAAGGTGAATATCCCGCATATGTACATGAAGTTGGCGATGGATTTTGAGAAGCTTCAGAATTACCCATGGAGTATGTACTTATTTGATTTCCTTCTGAAGCAGATTGATAAAACAAGGCATACATTAGAGCAGAAAGAGGGGTATCTGATGGAAAGATTCTTGTTTGGTTTCCAGATTTGGATAATGGAAGCTGTTTCTGCCTTAGGAGAGATTTGTGGCACAACAGTCAGCTACTGCACTTGCGAAGCTGACCCCCCTGTGATCCTTGTGATGATCGGATTTTGTCTTCAACAGTTTCATATCTGCGTTTTCTATTTCTTCCAAGAGATCTTCTTGTCTCAGGAGGTAGCACTTTGTGGGACGGACCAACCATCTTCAGGAAAAGAAATGGGATTTATGCTTTCTTGATAAGCTTCTCTCCAAGCTCCCGTGATATACAAAACATCAGTCAATATATATGGTTCTCTACCAACAAAGCAACCGACTTTTATTGCGTGTCTACAAGGGATCTTCAAGAGGTCATACTTCCCACAAGAACAAGTTCGTTTGTCCAAATCAACAAAGCAGTCAATTGTATCGCCTTTAACAAGCAGCTGGCTATCAGTTACAGGGTAAACTCCGAAAGTTTTCCCCTTTTCGATTCTCCTATTGATCTTTTCCTCCACATCTATGGTCAAGCGACGGGTGTGCTTTGAAATCAACTTCTTACGCTTAAAAAACCAGTGTGTCAGCATTTCTCTAATACTGTCCAACAAAGGAATTACGGGAAACTCTCTCGGTGAACGCAACGCAGAATTTATCGACTCTGCAGGATTGTTTTTCCTAATGTCATACCTGTATCCATAAAATTGACGTCTAGCCCATGTTTTGACATCCGCTTCCATAAGATAATTTCCAAATGCTGGACTGATATTGCAAACATGAGCAAACGTCTTCTTGAAATCAACCACTCTATAAGCCTTCGAAGCCTTAGAAATCAACCCAACTAATCCCTTCCCCTTGAAATATGATATCACATTATTCAACAAATGATGAATACAAATACCATGTCTCGCTAGCAGATACACTTTCTCCAGTGCCTTCGCTATTGACACTTGTCTATCTGAAATAAAAGCCAAACCATTATCATCAGCAACAACAACTTTTAATTGTCTCAAAAACCATTCCCAAGACTGTTCATTCTCAGAGTCTACTATCCCAAATGCAATAGGATATAAATTTGAATTTCCATCTATAGCAGTTGCAACCAGTAGCACCCCTTTGAATCTACTCTTCAAGAATGTTCCATCGACAACAATGACACGCCTCATGACTTTGCTAAAGCCTCTGATCGATTGACCAAACACTATAAAAAGATATCAAAATCTACCATTGACGCCAGTCTCATAAGAGGAATATGTACCCGGATTGGCCTCTCGCAGCATGTGCAAGTATTTTGGTATTTTCCATAACTTTCCTCTGGAATACCTCTAACAGCGTTGACTGCATATTCACGGGAATCCCATGCTAAATAATCAGAGATCTCACATCCATAATCATTACGCATAATCTGAACAATATCTTTCTCTTTAGGCCCTTCCTCGATACCTTCATATCTATGCATGATCAGATCGCCTATCGTTTTCGCTGAAGTTGTCTTTCCGGCACTGATTTTGCTTGAAGGTGCGCAAGAATATACACTGACATACTTCTTAATAATAAAATATGTGGAGCCCTTCAAACACTTTGCTCGAGTACCCCCCAAAGCACACCTTATCAGCGCATCTAATACACCAAACTGATTTATTGGAGTTGGTAACTGTGTGAAAGTTATGCTTCATTGCACATAACTCAAACCTCGCTTTTAAAACTGTTTTGTTGAGGAAAAGATCTCTCGTCTTAACCAATTCGACCACCAGACTCTTTGCCAATTTTTCTTTGTTTTCTTTTTCAGAGTTGATGTTGTCAGCATCATAATCATCTCCATCAACCTTGTCTTGCTTCATCTTTCCTTTCTTCTTCTCGTTATGTTTGTCAGCATCATAACATCTCCATCAACTTCACTTTGCTTCATCTTTCCTTTCTTTTTCTCGTTATGCTTAGCCCCCTTAACAATACTTGAAGCGGCTCCAATGTCACAAGGATTTCGCTCGTTCTCTTTACTAGTACTTGCATCAGTTGGCATCTTATTAAGATCAATGTCGATCTTATTTGGATTTCCTTGCTTTGCTTTATAGCTAAAACACAATTGAGTTGACTGATGCTTCTTACAAAACCCTAGAAATTTTTGAACTTGTCGTGAGTTTCCAATGATCACCGGTGGACATTCTGATGAATTGATCAACCCAAAAAGAAGGTAACTCAGCTCCAAATCGACATTAGTTTTTTCAATACCAAAATCCTCTATAACGTTTTTCTGTAACTGTTCCAGAGAGGACTTCAATTCCAGAGCAAGTAACCTTTCCCCTTTCTTTTTATCAACATTAAAACTCCAGCCTGAAGATACAACCAATTCCCAAACACCACAAGAAGCATAGACATGAATCATGGTAGAAATAATGTGAAAATTTTGTGAAAATTTTGTGAACAATCAATGGAGTATAGAAGACGGCAAAGAAGGTTACCAAGGTTTTTTCGGCTTTTTAGTTCCTTTTTCGTTTTTTTTTAAATCGATTTTTTTTTCAAAATATAAAAGTGAATATTCCCAAATATTATGTTTCCATATTTTTAGGAACTGATTTCTTATCCGTATAATACAGCTAATCTGTAGAAATCGGTTTCTACAGTTTTTTAGAATTATAGTAATGTGTAGATTTTGATTTCTACATGTTTTAGATTTATAGTAAATCTGTAGAAGTCGGTTTCTACGTGTTTTAGATTTATATTAATGTGTAGATTTTGATTTCTAAAGATTTTAGAACGGTAGGTTAAGCGCGAATGTGTATTCTAAATATTTTTAGAATACTCCTATTTACGTAGATCACGTATTCTAAACATTGTAGATTCAATGAAAAAAGTGGATTTCGTTTTCTACTTCGTAGAATGCCATTTCTACTTTATTTAGAACATAATATGAAATTTATGATTTCAACTTTTTTATAACTGGAAAAAATATCACTAAGTTCATATAGGTATTTTATCAAAAGTTACTATTTTTCAAAATTTTTTTTGTTTGTAAAACTATTTAATAAATTTATTTTTAAAAATATTAAAAGGTGTTATAGGAAAAAATGACATAAAATAGAGATTAGTCTAAAGGGACATAGTTTTCATTTTTTTTGTTTTAAGAAACAATTTTCCCAAATTTATAAGCAAGCTTTTAGAATATATTTTATTTGTAAATTGAAAGAGGAAGCCTAACATTTGTCAGAATATATATAACTAGTGGTTTGCCCGCCCTACGGGCGGGACTTTGTTTCAATTATTTATGTGTTGTATTCTATTGTATTTTAAAATTTGATATGCAGATTTTGTTTTGCAAGTGTATGGATGGTCAATAGTTTGAGTGTGAAATTATTGTTATCATGGCTGTTTTGAGCAGCTTCATCCAGTGTTAGAGATGATGGCATGACATGTCGGATGTTGGTTCTTGACGACTACATAACTCTAGAGATGATATCGCATTGGATGCTTTCATTTTGTTACATATTTTGTGTAAGAGATAGTTGTTGTTTTTGTGTTGGAGGTTTTGATTTATAGTCATGTAAAATTTATATTAATAAGACGTTTCATCTTTGGCGTGGTAGTGTAATCAATTGTAAAATTTTATTGAGTTAATTATAAGACATACTCCTTCCGTTCCCGAAAATAAAGTTTTTTAGATTATATTCTTGTTCCACCAAAATAGATTTTCTATATTTTTAAGGTGTATACTTTTGAGAAACATTAATTGTGAATATTTGAATTAATTAAATTTTATTGGTGGATAGTTATTGAAAAATGTATTGAAAAAGAAATTGTAAATATTGATTATATTCTTAATAAAATTGAAAATTCTAGAAAATCTTACTTTCGGAAACGAAGAGAGTATGTTTTTGTAACGTAGGAGAGCTACAAATTATTTTGAAATTAACAATGATCCTCTTACATTGGTAATAGTTTAGTAATTAATTTTGGGGGATCAACTCTGTGACACCCCCGATCATAGATAACCGGAAATGACACGGTCGATGTTCCCTGATGGTCGACCCGAGGTTCTCGAAATAAATCCGATCGCCTTAGACCAACAACCAAAGAATACAGACGCTCCTATTGAATATTACTCTAGGCTTTTCAACCCGATAAAGCAATATTCGATAGTTAGTTCGTCCCGGACAAGGACTAATATCATATGAGAACTCGTGATTTATAAACATCTTTTATACATTATTTATTTACTTTAAACATCTTACAAACTGTTATAGTTTACCCTACGGCCTATCGCCCAACAACGTTTTAAGTAAATATACATCAAAACGTACGTTGCAAGGACAACAAAATACTACCGCTGGTTGGCCGCTCCTTCCGTCCAAAAGATTTAAGTGTCTCCCGCCTAAGGTTTACCTGCACACACAAATGAGTCATGAGCAACTAGTTTACTCAGTGAATCAAGAATCACAACACAATCAATAACAATCAAGCAATTATCAAATGCATATACATGATCATGCAAGTACTAGTACTATACTTTAATATCGATCATCATTGTGAATTCTTATTTTAAACATCACTTCCACAACACCCGCCTGTTACCATACTCATATAATACAATATATATACTAGACCCGAGAAACCACTAAGGCTAACCGAGACTAGTGAGTTAGCATTACCATCATTGTCGAATGTCCGGTATGAACAATCCGACAATGCATCGTCATGCAGTACACGGTCTACAGGGAGCTACCCCATCATCGTGTTTTCATGACCTTGTTCCATTCGCAGGACCAAGTCACGGTAATGCGGGGGCTTTAGGGATAGTGAATATAACAAGACTTCACATGATTTTACTTCCATAATCATTCCGAAATTAATTCATAATTAATCTTTAATTAATCATAATTAACTTTTAATTAATCCTAGATTAATTCTTAATTAATCTCATATTAATCTCATATTAATCTAAGATTAGTACTTAATTATTCATGATTACTCTTTAATTAATCTCAGATTAATTCTCAATTAAACCAACATTAATTTTTAATTAACCAAGATTAATCCATAATCAAAACTATGATTATTTCATAATTAAGATTAGTACTTGAGAACAAGTACTAAGATTATGATTAACCTCACTCTAACCTTTTGATTACTCTTATGTATAGTTCACAATAAGTAAACATAACACCATTCTTATAAACTTGAGAGACTTTACTAACTCAATCAATCTCAACATCTATCTAGACTCACCTAAAGATTAGTCTTGAAACTGGCTTGGACAAGACTTGAGTTCCACTTGAACAAGGCTGAATGGACCAAGAGACTGAATGGACAGGACTGGATACTTCAAGCTTTACTCTACCTCTGACCTGAAAAAGAGTGGTATGATCACAAGATCAGTTCGGTTCATGCCTTAACACCTTAGATCAGATCAGTTCAAGCTTGGTTCTGCTCAGACTATACAAGTTCAGCTCGGTTCTAGTCAGTCTACCAAAGTTCATGACAAAATCAGACTGAGTTCAAATCGGTTTACTCAAGGCCAGATCAAAACATCATAGCTGGTGATTCTAAGAGGTTGATTCAAACCGAAATTAATCAAAATCTGAATTATATCACCACTTAGAGAACTGATCCGACCAAGTTCTTATGTAAACATCAACTAGCTCTGATCAAGACATGACTGAGGTAAGAGACCAAAGCTTACCAAGATGAACCAACGGATTAGATGGCCTCAGCTGATCCTCTTCTCCAAGGTAAGCTTGTGGCTGGACTGATCAAAGAGAAAGATCAAGGTCTGATCATGATCTGAACTCAACTAGGTCTAGGGTTTTATTTAAAAATCTCACCTTCTGATCTTTCTCAAGGTAACAAATTGAGCTAAGGTTGAAGATTAGGTCACCATCAATTTTTTTTCTTGATTTATTTTCTTGATTTTTCTGTTCTTCTTTCTCTCTTTCTCACTGAAATTCTCTAGGTTTTTCTGCAGGGTTCTGAACGTGGGAAGCAGCTGGAGAGGGGTTAAATATGAGGTGAGCTTGCTTCAGGTGAGGGTTTCACTCAGGACAAAGCTAAGCTGAGTGGGGACAGCTGGCCAGCTGCTTCAGCACTCTCAGCACAATCTGCTGTCCTTTCCTTAACCTGAAGAAACTCCAGCCCTTTTATGTGCTTCTCACATGACAATCTAAGAAACAAGGCAAGCAAGCAGCTTGTGATTGTCATGTGCCAGTTACTGAAGAAGCTAGGCAAGCAGGCAGGTGCAAGTCATCTGATTAAAGACTGAGCAAGCAGGCTGGTGGAAGACATGAGTCTGGTCCAAAATTACTTGTAGCAGTTGGTTGATAATTTCCAATAATTTTTCAACCAAATATTCCTTGTCTTTGGCTCTCGTCTTGTTCTTAGAAAATCTCTTCCAGTTTAATAAAAATTCGACCAAAATATTTAAGACTCGACCAAACTATCAAGTGAACGTTTTTCAACCACAAGACAGTCCCTTCGAGAAATTAATCTACCGGGTCGATTTTTATTTTTATTAATCCTTGTTAAACCAACTAAAAACTGGTCGAGCGGGATTTTTCTCGACCAAAAATTTATTGGCTCATGAGGGTTATTACAAACTCGGTGTTCCGTTTGCCAAAATAATTTATCAATATGTTTGAGTTATTTATTAATTTCACTAAGGAGTATTTATTTGTTTTGTTTGGTTTATATGCAGGTTTTATTTTAAAATCAAGCACTGTTTTATGCATTTGTACTTGGCTGAGTTTGTCTATATTATGTGCATGTGACACTAAGAATATAATTCTCCTAAATACACCATTTTCAAGCTTTTGTTACAAAAAGAGATTATAAGGATGAAAATGACCAAAATATTCATTTAATAAGTCTTCTTTGCAGTTTCAGATTTTTTTTTCAAATTTGAACTTTTTTATAAAAAAAAAATATGAAATTTTTTTAATTTGTTCTGAATTTTTTTTTTGAAATTCAAAAATACTTTTTGAAACTATTTAAAATATTTTTATTTTAAAATTTTTAAAATTTATTTTTTATTTATAAAATTTTAAACCTCAAACTTTAAAGTCTAGATTAGTTAATCATAGGGGTATAAGTGTATATTTACCTCTTAAATGAAACATTTTGGTCATTTTGATCCTTAGATACTATATTTGGGACAAAAACTTTTTTTAGGGCTATCATAGGATATTTCTCCACTAAAAATATTGTTATAAGTCAGGGTAATGGGTAATTTTAATAAAACGTAAGGAGTATAATTCATGTGTAGTTTGTTGGGATTCATGTTGCATTCAGATGATTTATTATGTCTGCGTACGTATTGTAGCTAGTATATATGTGACTTTGTATGTCGTTTCAGAGGTCCGTTAACTTACTCAGTTATGGCTTCATGTTTCTAAAAACGACAGGCAACTTCTGTCCCTCAAGCGTAACCATTAGAACCATCCAAGTGTAGTTAGTGTTATAATTAACTGATTTTCGGACAAAAGGATTATGATTGGTTAATGGTCCCTTTCTTGCCTAATTTGTAAAATAAATTTGCATATTCATTGATTAAAGAAAAGGGAAAATTAGAAAAATGAGACATTTTGAACTTAGATTTGTCTCAATAAGATTTTTAGCAGATTTTTTAGAAAAATAAGATTTTAATTTCTGTGAATACCATAATACCCTTAGAATAACAAATTAATATGAATTATTACAATAAATTATAATTTTTCCCTAATTGATTTAGTATTAAATTAATTAAAAAGGGAGAAAAAGAAGAAACACGGTTAATGGGTATGACTTCCCTTTGCCCTAATTTTTTTTACCTTGTCTTCTCCGTCGAAGCTCTACTTCAATCCATCCATGGTGATTTAGGGTTCTTGGAGAAAATCATTGTTTCGTCGGACCTTTCGTCTCTAACCTCGTTTTTGTCATCCTCCTTTTCGTTCTCATACACCGAACAACGAAATCGAAGTGTTCTTCCCCAAGGAGTTTCGTCGGACGGTTCGGTTCATTACGAAATCGAAGTGTTCTTTCTTCAATTTCATCTGCATCTCATGTTTCTTCACACTAGGTATGCGATTTCTTGTATTGATTCTTTTAACCCTAGATTTTTATAAAAATGATTTGTCATCTTTCTTAAACTAAATTAGTTTTAGGTTGATTAATCATCTTATACAGAAACAAAAACTGAATATGGTTATGTCTGCTGCTAAAAGAGAGAAGGACTTTTTATCTAAAAGTAGAGATGTCTCGTGCCATGACCGAGATTGATGAACGAATGAAGAAGGTGCTCACTTTTTCTAACATTCTAAGTTACAGCTTGGTGTTCCTTTTTTAAACTTGTAATCCATGCTAGTGCTAGCATGCTGACTCTTTGAAGGTACTGTATTGATTTTCTCTCTACTCTAACTTGATGTTTGGTTATGTGTTATTCTCTGTTTTTGATGTTTGGCAGAAGCAAAAGATTCATGAAGAATCAGGCAGCAACGCTGAACCAGCACAAGTCTTCCCACCTAGGGTGGTTCGTCAGTTCAGACAGAATCAAAAATGAGGTGTCTCAGAGCAAACCTGGTCTCTCCACAGATGTCCTAGCATCGGTCAGTATTTTGTTTATATCTTACTTCTTGAAAGGATAATGATGCATTTCTTTTGTATTTATGGTTTTGTTTTTCCTGATTCAGGTTTTCGGCGGTTCTTAACAGATTAAGAAGAGGCATGTGAAGATATTGCAGGTTGATTAAGAAGAGGCATGTGAAGATATTGCTGATTGATCAAAGGCTTTATAATATATGTATCAGTGGCATTTGCCATTAGCTTTAAGTCAACAGAGTGAACCTTCACTTACATTGATCTAGCTTTTTTGTACTAAGAATATGAATTAAACAAGTTTTGATACTTTTATTTTCTCTCAGAGCATTAACATACTACATGTGAATACAATACTTAGCATTAGTATATGCAAACAACAACGCAAGAGATTGTGTATATATTATAAATCATCGAGATGACTAGAAGAACGGAAGGGCTTTGGGAGATCAAGTTGTGTAGTAGCTGCACTTTGACTGGTGGCTGATGAACGATGTAGCCTGCAACGGAATGAACCTTTGTGCTTTGTTGGAGCACAAACTCATGTCTTCCCCATTATGTTGCTGTTACTGAGCAGACCAAGCGAGTATGTGGACCATGACTTCCTCGATGGACGATCCTGTCTTGTTTCTCCTGTCGTCTTCGTCTTTCACCGCACGGTAAACGGATTCTTGGGAGGAAAAAATGTGGGAGAGAAAGATAAGGAAAAAAAGGTGACAGAAAATATTCTATGAGATATTTAGAAAATATTTAGTTTAGATTTAGGAAACATTTTTAATCGAATATGGAAATTTCCATAATTTTCGGATTTCCCGTAGAATATATATCTTAGCTAACTCAAAACACAGTAGAGTAGATTTGAAACATATTCTTCCTTAAGCGCCACGTAAGGTAAAAGACAGAACATGTTAAGGCACAAAATATAGATAAGGTATATCACTGCGTTGTGGCTATATGTCGTTATCAAGCTATAGGCACACTGAAGGCATCCTTCTTGATTATAACGTTTCGAAATATAGCTTTGTTAGAATATATAAGAAATGCTAGTTTATGTTGTATACCCAAGATATATATATATGTATAAAACTTAGTATCCGGTTTCTAGACTAAGTAGATTACCAGAATGAGTATTCTAACTCTAACTAGAAGATAAAATAAAATATGATTCTACTTTTAAAAAAAAAATACTTTTAAACATATATATTGCATACTTATGTTTCCAATAGTTTTTATATTTTTTAACATTTTTAAAATTCAGTTTACTATTTTTTCCATAAAAAAAGGGTAAAATATGTCCAGAATTGCCCAAAATATCAAAAGTCTTATTGTTACAAATAAAAGTTTAAAGTGTCCCATTTTTCCAATTTTCCCTAAAGAAAACGTATTACAAAGAATTAAATGGAGGATGATCGTTAAAAAAATGATTAGCTAAATATTTTTTAGAATACATGTCTAAATTAAGATTTCACCATGTCCAAGATGAGATTAATTGGAATATACTGTAAAATTTGTGTGTTTATTGTTTGGCTGCTTGTGCTTATTAGAAAGAATGACCAAGGAACTATTGCAAAAACAAAAACTCACGTTGGAACAATTTCATTGACTGTGTTTTTTGAGTTATTGACATCTTCCTACGACAACTATTTATTAGCCTTTAGGCCTTTAGGGTCTTATACATACAGTCTCTTTTCTTATTCAGGGGCGGACCTAGAAATTTAATTAGACTGTGGCACATATATATTTTAATTTATAATGAATAAAATAATTAATATAATATAAATATTAAAATCAAACTGAAATAGTTTATGACAACTAAAACATAAATCTCTAATATAAGAAAGTAATAAAAAAACTTATAAAGTCATTCTTCGATCTTTCATATCTTGGAATCTTTTTATCACCATATCGTTAGTCACTTCGTCAAAGTGCTCTTTTTCAGTATAGCAAACCATGCAATCGTTCAGAAATTCATCACCCATTCGGTTGCGCAAGGTAGTTTTCACAATTTTCATCGCAGAAAAAGATCTCTCGACTGTAGCGGTGGCAACAGGTAGAGTCAAAACTAGCTTCAAAAGTCGATAAACAAGAGGATGTGAAAGATGTTTTTTGGTCTCCACCATCACACGTGCAAGATCTCCAAGACCCTCCAAATTAGCAAACCTTTGATCTTCAGAGATATTATCGATGTAAATACCAAGTTGATGCCCAAGAGATATTCGTTCCATAGAACTAAAATCTTCAGGATAAAACTCTGACAACCATACAAGTTTTGATTGATCAAACTGGTGGAATGAATCAGTGGGGCTCAAAGATGCAGTACAACCAAGCAATTCAGTGTTTATCTCGTCAAAACGATCATTGAACTCTTGAATCTGCATATCCAATACAGTATAAAAACATTCAACTTGATAATGATGCAAGTTTGTTATGTTGCTTCTTTGTCTTGGCCTCTTTGGATTAACAAATTCTTCTTCCATAATAAATAACTCTGTGTTATTATTCTTGCAAAAAGAGTTCACCTTTCCAATGATTGAATCCCATCCATTTTCTCTGAGCTTGCACAATTGTTGCTTGGTAGATTTCACTAGAGACATTGCATTCAAGATGTCCTGATCTTTTCTTTGTAAAGCCTTTGATAGATTATGTGTGAGACCAAGAAGAAGCAACATCAACTGTAAGTAGAACACAAAATCGAACGTGTGAAAGTATTTGAGAAGACCATTAGGCTTGACATCTTTTGATACCATCTGACCCATCACTTTCGACATACTCAAGCACTTTAATGATGGAAGTGAATAAATCAGCCAATATCAATACGGTTTTGTAGTGAGAACCCCAACGAGTATTACCAGGTCTTTGAAGAGAACACTCCTGATTTAGTCCTTTTCCTGTCTTAATTTTACCCTCCCTAACTCCTTCTT
Organism: Brassica napus; assembly: GCF_020379485.1. NCBI lineage: Eukaryota > Viridiplantae > Streptophyta > Magnoliopsida > Brassicales > Brassicaceae > Brassica > Brassica napus. The sequence continues at coordinate 21,047,997 of NC_063438.1, read as the reverse complement.
CGATTATCTTACGTTGATCTTCTCGAATCTTATCTTTTCTCTTACAAGAAGCTCCAACCACATTTAACAAAACATAAATCTTATCAAAGAAATCACTAACTTCAAAATGTTTTTTAGCAACTCCCACGACAACCAACTGAAGCTGATGAGCAAAGCAGTGAACATAATATGCAGAACTATTTTCTCTTAGAATTAAAGATCTCAACCCATTGAATTCACCTTTCATATTGCTAGCTCCATCATAACCCTGTCCTCTTAGCTTTTTCATACTTAATCCATGTTTTGCAAAAAATGAATCAATAGCACATTTTAGAGATGCAGAAGAATTTTCTTGAACATGAATAATACCAGTAAATCTTTCTTTGACTATCCCCTTTTTATCAACAAAACAAAAAACCACTGCCACTTGCTCTTTAGCAGAAACATCTGCAGACTCATCCACCAGCAAGCAAAATACACCATGATCAACCTCTTGAATAATAGACTGAGTAACTTCTTCTGCAAAGCAATGAGCTAGATCTTTCTGGATTTTATGAGACACCATCTGGTTATTTTTTGGAGCATTCTCCAATACAACCTTACTAACAATCTCATTTTGATCTGCAGTATACTTCACAAGCTCTACAAAGTTTCCTTTATTAGCTGACTCTGTTGATTCATCATGACCTCGAAAAGGTAATCCGTGCCGTAATAAATATCTACAAACATCAATTGAAGCATTCAATCTGATCTTGTATTCATTCTTGGCTGCGTCATTCTGCTTATAAAAAGCCTGAACGATCGATTGATTTGGATTCATTAGATTGTCAGCCATCTTTAGAGCATTGTTGTGAAAACTATTCACCAATCCAACATGCTCTCCTAATCTCTTTGGATTTTCCAAGTATCAAAGCCTTTTGTCACAAATTCATCACTTCCACATTTATTTTCAGTATAGTCTCTAAATAAGTAGCAAACCAAACAAAATGCCTTGTCTGTTTTTATACTATATTCCAACCAATCACCGTAGAGATCAAACCAAGCAGGATTAAATCTTCTAAGCTTATGTCCTTTCAGTGTTTTAGGAAAATCATGACCGCGAGGTTGACAAGGACCTTTAGTAAGATATTTTCGTCTTACCTCATCTCTTTCGTTTGGATGATATTCCTTTATACTTTTTCTCTCTGCAGGATCTGAAGGAAAATTCTCCAAATCAGTTTTTGATGCTGATATTGGCGGAGCAGAAGCCAAATTTTCCGTGTTGGTTTTTGGTAGTGAAGAACTAGAAGGCAAATTCTCTGAATTAACTTTTGATGATGATAAACACTGTTTTTTTTAATATTTCTCCATGGATACCTAAAAAAAAATTATGTTAATAACTTAGTAATTAAGGCTAAATAATAATAAAAAGTATTAACAATTATGTATAAACTTACTTAGAAAAGATGCCAAAGAAACAATGAGAAAAAGTATTAAAGATGATGAATAAAGTTTCTGCAAATTTTTTTTTTCAAAAGAGAAGAACGTAAAGTTTATTTAGGAACATTAGGGTTTTTAAATTTTAGACTAATAATTATTTAGGTTGGATAATTAAAATTGTAACAAAAATTGATGGGCTGTCTACATATTTTATTTTCAGTTGGGCTGAAGTTAAAAAACAAATTGTAACAAGACCCATCTCTTTTTTTTTGGTTTGAAGTAAAAAAAAAATTGTAAAAAAAAAGTGTATGTGGCACGGGCCCCACCCTCTCTGGTGGTGGGTCCGCCCCTGTTCTTATTAATAGATGATGTCTTCTCCATAGGCCTTAACTATTAGCTAGATCTCAACCCGCGCAACCGCGCATGTTTTTGTTTTCATTTATTTTTATATAAATATTTTGTTTTCAATTTTAAATTGATATATATTATAATATATGTGTCTATCAATTTTTAAAACATAATAAATTTATGGTATATTTTTTTCATTGAATAGATTGTTTTTAATTTGACATGTATTTGTATCTTCTTCTATATATATATTTTTGTATTATTATTTCATTATTAAAATCGTAACTATATTTATAAAGATTAGTAAAATATTATTTTATTGTCATATTCAAAGATATTGTAACATATCACAAATTTAGAAAGTTTTTTAAAAACTAAACTTTTCGCTTCATAGATTTATATTATCGAGTAAATAATTAAACATTTATTTTTGTTTAATTTTAAAAATAAAATATGTAGTTTAAAATTTGTTTTCATTTGTTTAAGGTAGTAAATATTAATCATTGTTAGATAATATGATTTTTGTTATTTAAAAAAAAAGTCTTTATAATTTTAAAAGTTAACATCGAAAAGTATTTAAATATTTAATATATGGATGTATAGTATTACAACATTAAATTATATCTATTTAATTTATACTATCTATAAATCTAATGGATCATCTATTTTTTAAATCCAATTATTGATAGCCCAATAAAAATTTCTGGTAGGCCCAAAATTTAAATGATAAGATTAGATATTAAATGTAACATGACTTTATAGGAATATGTCCATTAGGTCCATTTTTAAAAAAATCACACATGAATCAAGGTTGTGACTTCTGTTTTAATTTATAAGACTAGGATTGGATCCGCGCCCTGCGCGGAGTGAGGTTGATATTAAAATGATCTATAAAAATGATGTATTAAAATTATGAAACTGTATTTTGAATGGTTGGTATAATATAAAGTGAACTATATAGAACTTAAAAGCATATATTTTATAGAAATGAAATATAGTGGACTTTATGTAATAGACATTAATTCTTAAATTTTTTGTTTATATTTGGTGGATTTTGATGTATAGAATAATTTAATTTTGTTGGGCCTTATTTCATAGTTGTCTAAAATCAAAAAGAAAAATTAGTTTTCTTTAAAAAAAATTCAAGTTGCGTAATAAAGGGTGTCCACAAAAATAACACGCTGACTAATTTTTGAAATGGCTACGGAAATCATTTTGAAATTAAATCATTTTGTTTGTACCTGTAAATACAAATGATCATAATAACATTTGAATATTAAAAAAAAAGAGCTTTCTCCAATTTTAAAGAGAATATTTATAATCATAATTGAGAAAAACATCTCAACTTAAACTGTTCATATATTTGTTTATGATTCAATTTAATAAGCGTATATTACTTTTTGTGTTTTAAATTCGTGGAAATGATCATAGAAACTGATGAGCGTGAAACAGACATAGTTTGATTAAGCACAATTGATATAGTAGATGATGTGTGTAACAGAGTTCAACTAATATAAAAAGGAGATAGGGATAGGAGGTAGGAGATTATTGGTCAGCGATTATTCCAATTTACTAAATCAAACTATATCATATAAAGTTATATGAATTATATACAGCATTGACTAAAAGAGCCTCGAGAATTTTAAGAATTCAAGAGATGCGAATATCAAATGTCTGTCCAATGGCAATAATAGTAAATTGCTAGGGTGAGTGTGGCTGTTTTCAAAAGGGATCTGAGAAGCTCTATCTGTCTGACACGTCGTCATAATGGCACGCCTGTAAATATACTACCATTTTAAGGTTACTCTGTTTTTTTGCTTCCTTTTTAATAATAAGGGGATTGGACCACTTGTAGATGAAATGAAATCGAACGGAACGCAAAAAATGCAACCTGAGCTTCGATCTCTAGATTCTGATCGAGATCCACCGTCTTCCTCCACCGCAGCGCTTTTGACCACCACTACTCGCCACTTATCCACTGTCGCATCTCCCAAAACCATGACAAAGAAGATCGACCGAAACACCGACGGCTTGCTCAAACTAAACATGATTAGCTTTACGATTCCAATTCTCTTCAGCCATAAACTCGGTATCAACCGTTACGGCTCCACTGTGTCTGTAGCTGCTGATAATCTTGCCGCTCACGCATCTGGCTCAGATGAGAATGGAGCCGTAGAGAAGACAGCTTTTGATGTGAAGCTGGAGAAGTTTGAAGCGGCATCGTAGATTAAGGTGAATAAGGAGATCAGAGCATTTACGGAGCTGGGACTGAAAGGAGCCGGAGGCGATGAGAATCCAAGAGGCACGACGATCTCTGCAATGTTTGAACAGCAGCCAGCTTTCAAATCCGCTAGAAAAATTCTTGAATCCGCCATCGAGTTGATGCTTAACAGAGAGTGTTCTTTCAGAGAACAGGGAGGTGTAGTTGCTCATCGCATACACCGAACACATTTGTAGGCGAAGGTGCAATCGGTTACCGTAGATGATGATGAGACTGTTTACTTATATTTATATAGACTCGATCTTCGATCCATTACAAACACAGCTCATTAATAAGAATAAATGAGATGGAGTGGGAAGAGAGGTGGAATATCAGCTTGATGACTGAATTAAAGGTTGATTTTAAGGGGAAGAGGAGACGTTACATAAGTTACAGGAAAAGGAAATCAGAGAAGATGATCACTACAAGAAAACACGTTTTTGCCGACTGATTTTACCGACTGAATATGTAGTCGCTAAATATACGGACTGATTCATGACTGATTAGCGACTATGCTACGACCAAAATAAAACAGTAGGTAATCAGTCGCCAAATAACGACTACAAAATTCAGTAGAAACCTAGTCGTTTATAAGCGACTGACTACAGACTAATGTGTAGTTGGTAAGCATCGGTCGGGAATTAGTCGGGAAATATAGTGACTGTTTAGCGACTGATATATATTAGGTGAAACAGTGACATTTCGGTCGTCAAAAACCGGTATAAAACACGTGAATGTCGTTACTAGTTTGGTGTAACAACTTTTTACGACCAAATATATCAGTCGGCAAATTCAGTCGTAAATCAGTAGGAAAACAGTCGGAAACATTTTCTATATATACACCCAACCGAGTCATTTTTTCTTCGTGCGATGCGTGAAAGAATAAAAAAGGCAGAAAAAACGTTCAGTCACATAATGGGAGGTAATTACAACTATACTACCTTTCGAGATTGGATGTACAAGAGGATCGATGAAGAAACGGAGAATTTCTCGGAAGAGTTCACAACGGGAGTAGAGCAATTCATGGCATTTGCAAACAGTCAGCCTCTAACACAGGATAATAATGGTAAATTCTTTTGTCCTTGCAGTGTTTGCAAGAATGAGAAATTTCTCCCGGGGCATCAAATTTTGAAACATATATAGTAAAGGGTTTATGCTCGACTATTATGTGTGGTACAAGCATGGAGAAGAACTCGATATGGCTTTAGGAACAAGTTATGCTAATCCGACGCATTTAAGTGGTAGTGAAGATCACATTGGTAATGCAGTAGAAGATAGATATGTGGAAATGGTGGATAATGTGAGTTTTGATAACTATCAACATGGTGATAGTTATCAAAATGCAGTAGATCTGGAATGCAATCACTCGAAGAAATTCTACGACTTGTTAGAAGGAGCGAAAAAACCTTTATATGATGGTTGCCGAGAAGGTCACTCGCAATTATTATTGGCTTCTAGGATCATGCAAAATAAGGTGGATTATAATATGAGTGAAAAGTGCGTTGATTCGGTATGTGAAATGTTGACAGACTATTTACCAGCTGGAAACCAATCAACCGGTTCACATTACGAGACAGAAAGATTGATGCGCAATTTGGGTCTCCCGTACTATGATGTGTGTGTTAACAATTGTATGATCTTCTGGAAAGAGGATGAAAGGTGGGATAAGTGTCAGTTTTGTGATGCACCAAGATGGAAGCCTAGAAGCGAACGACGTAGAAACAAAGTGCCATATACTCGTATGTGCTATCTACCTATTGCTGACAGATTGAAGATAATGTATCAGAGCAAGAAGACAGCAGAAGCAATGAGATGTCATGCAGAGCACCAAGCAAAGGAGGGTGAAATGTCTCATCCATCAGATGCAGCAGAGTGGAAACACTTTCAAGATCAACATCCCCGGTTTGCAGAGGAACCACGTAATGTTTATCTCGGCTTATCTACGGATGGATTCAGTCTATTTGGGATGTCTAATAATCATTCGTTGTGGCCAGTGATCTTGACTCCATATAATCTACCTCCTGGTATGTGCATGAATCCAGAGTACTTGTTTCTCACAATTTTGAAATCTGGGCCAAATCACCCACGAGCCAGTCTAGATATCTTCCTCAAACCTCTAATTTCGGAGTTAAAGGAGCTTTGCGGAGTTAAAGGAGCTGTGGTCTACTGGAGTTGAAGCATACGATGTCTCTTTGAATCAAAATTTTAATCTTAAGGCTGTGCTTCTTTGGACGATAAGCGACTTTCCGGCATATGAGATGCTATCAGGATGGACGACTCATGGTAGGTTGTCTTATCCAATTTGTATGGGAGATACAAAGGATTTTTATCTGAAGAATGGAAGGAAGACGTGTTGGTTTGATTGTCATCGAAGATTTCTTCCTCGTGGCCATCCACTGAGGAAGAACAGAAAGGACTTCTTGAAGGGAAAAAATGCTATGAATGAAGTTCCACCTGAATCTTTGAGTGGTGAGCAAGTTTATTCTGAGCGGTTAAAAGGTGTCAATCCACCAAAAACGTCCCAGTGCGGTGGAAATGGTCACGATAAGAAGAAACCCGGATATGGGAAGAACCATAACTGGCACAAAGAAAGCATATTCTGGGAGTTGCCGTACTGGAGGGACCTAAATCTTCGACATAATCTTGATGTTATGCATATTGAGAAGACTTTTTCCGACAACATCATGAGTACTCTTATGAGTGTGAAGGGTAAGTCGAAAGACACAATCAAGTCAAGATTGGATATAGAACTTCTCTGTGATCGGCAACACTTACATGTTGATAGTCGTGGTCAAGCTCCTTTTCCTCCCTACACACTGGGTGAGAGCGCAAGAAAAAGTTTATTGGAATGTGTGAAAGTAGGGGTAAAATTTCCAGACGGTTATGCTTCCGACTTAGCTAACTGTGTTGATATAGAGAAGCGCAAGTTTTCAGGCATGAAGAGTCATGACTGCCATGTGTTTATGGAGAGGCTACTTCCATTTATATGTGCAGAACTCCTAGACAAGAACGTCCATCTTGCTTTATCAGGTACGAATTAATTAATTAATTATTGTTTCATGATATATTACAATTCGAAGTGTGTTTATAAATTGGGTTATTAACAATTTTAAATTTGTTTATATATTGCAGGGATTGGTTTATTTTTCCATGACCTTTGCTCGAGAACTTTGCAAAAAAAACGCTTAAAAAAACTTAAAACAAAATATTGTTTTGATACTCTGCAATTTGGAAAAGATCTTTCCACCATCTTTTTTTGATGTGATGGAGCACTTGACTATACATCTCCCCTATGAAGCTGAACTAGGAGGCCCCGTGCAATATAGGTGGATGTATCTTTTCGAAAGATATTTTAAGAAGTTGAAAGCGAACGCAACGAACAAAAGCCATGCAGCAGGGTCGATAGTTGAAGCATATATCAATGCTGAGATTGCTTATTTCTCAGAACACTACTTCGCTGACAGTATACAAACGAAATCGAGGTAAATGTTATAATTAGTTATATGTTCGCCTTTTCATGTGTATTTATATGTTTTCTTCTAAAATGTGGATCTCTTGTCCTAATATGGTAGGTTTACAAGATTTGAAGTAGGTGAAGTCCCTGTATATCATGTTGAAGGAGTACCGGATATATTTATTCAGGCAGGTCGTCCAAGCGGGGAAATGCAAGAAATTTGGCTTTCCGAAAAAGATTATCTATGCGCACATGCTTATGTTTTGCGAAATTGTGATTATTTTCAGCCATTTGAGAGGTATATATAATTTGACAAATTAAATACATACCTTATATTTCTCACACTAATCTAACAAATGCATACCTTCTCATATTTTAATTTTGTTGCTCTAATATAGCATGTTCGAAGATTTTCTTTCTGTAAAATATCCAGACCTTTCTGAAAGAGATCTCTCCGCGAAGAGAGCTGAGGAATATCATATATGGGTGAAAGATTATGTACGTCTCAGTTATACTATTATAGTACTTAATTTTTCATAGTGTTAATCTTGTGTATATATATTTACAGGTTACTCACTGGAGCGAAACACATCCTTTTCCTGCTTGGGTTAAAGAGTTTGTACAAGGACCCGTGAATAAAGCCAAAACCTGGCCAATTTATTTCACTCGAGGTCTTCTGTTTCATACCCAAACGCATGGTGAGGGACGAAAGACTTGCAACTATGGAGTATGTGCTAAAGGAGAGAGTTATACAAATGCAGCTGATGAATCTCAGTACTATGGGATCTTAACAGATATCATACAAATCGAGTACGAGGGTATAGTCGATTTGAAAATCACACTTTTTAAGTGTAAATGGTATGACCCTGTTATTGGTAGAGGCACTCGGCGGAAAAATGGCGGAATAGTGGATGTTCTCTCATCGAGAAAATACTACAAATATGATCCATTTATTCTAGGTACGTTTGTATATATATACTTATTGTTTTATATTTTTATTAACTATATTTATTTTTGTTTAACAGCATCTCAACCAGATCAAGTTTGTTATATTCCATATCCATATGTAAGAAAACCGAAGCAGTCTTGGCTCAATGTTCTAAAAGTGAATCCGAGGAGAATCATTTTTGGAGAATATGAAGACAAAGATCCGGTGACTTTGCAACAAGAAAACGATGATGCTGTTTTGATGACCACAGTTGAAGACCTTGAAGTCAACCATTTGGTACATGCTCCTGGAGAACCGATCAATATTGATTTCGACGTGGCAGATGCAGAACCTAATGATGAATTCCGATGTAATTTATCATCTTCAGATGATGATGAAGATGGAGATGAAGATGAACCGTACTAAGTTGCTTAATTAAGTGCTCATATGTATAATATTATCTTGTAATTTGATGTTCTAAACTTCGGTTTCCATGTATAATATTATCTTGTAATATGAAGTTCTAAACTTCGGTTACCATGTATAATATTATGTTTCATATATATGTTATAAACTTTATTTGTCATATTTAATATATTATGTTGTAATAAAATGTTATTTTGGATTTAAGGATTAGGGTTTCGATTTAGGGGTTAGGATTCAGGTTTATTATGTACATTTTTATTTGGCTCCAAAAGTTCTTAAATCCCAAAAAAACATTTAAAATATATGTTGAAATATTTAATTATGTATATTTGTATTTTCAAATTTATTTTCAAATTTAACGACTGATTACCTACTTATTACCGACTATTCAGCCAAAAATTCGGTTTTGCCTCCAAAATTATTGAACCGCGAAAATATTTGGTTATAATTTGATATTGAATTTCAATTTAATTTTCATTTTAAAAAATGGTGACTGAATTCCGACTGATTAGCGACTGATGATCTAAACCACGAAAACCCAAAATTTTATTTCATTTTTGGACTTAAAGCCCGCGTGAACCAAAGCCCAAAATTTTATTTCATTTCTTCTATTTTTGCGGAAGAAGAAACAGAACCAACAAGAAATGAAACCCTAATCTCACTCTCAATCACGAGCCACTCTCTCACGATCTCAATCTCCATCTCGATCTCGATCTCAATCTCTCCCACAGATCTCGACGGCCACTCTCTCCCACCGGTCTCGATCTTGATCTCTCCTACCGAGCTCGATCTCGATCTCTCCCACCGGTCTCGATCTCGATCTCTCCCGCCGATCTCGATCTCTCCAGCATTTGTCTACGAAGATGGGTGGAAAGAGGAAGCGAAATACCGTTAAACCCAACACCTCTCTGGTTACACAACGCCCGGCTACTTTACCAGCTCAGTATGACTTCGTACCGAGGGATCCATCTCCGTCCATCCCACCCGTTCTCCCTAAGAACAAACCTCTCCCTAAGAACAATCCTCTCCCTAAGAAAATTCCTCTCCCATCTGTTCGCGATTATCCTCCTCCGAGAAAGCCGTTTCCGGCAACGAGCTTCCCACCTTCTCAATCAGCTCCGTCGCCTCTCACTCCAGCTGCTGCGACGTCTCAACCTCAACAGCGACAAACTCAGTCGACTGAACGTATGAACACACTTCCTCCAAGTCAACCGGCTCCAGTTCGAGCATCTCAATCGCCTCACAGTTCTGAAGCACAAAATTTTCGTTTTCCAGAAGAGGAGGAGGATGAGGATATGTCCGATGTAGAGGCTCCGGTTCAACCTAATCCCGCCTCTGACCATATGGATCTTTTGAACTCCCTCCTAAACCAGCCAGGTCGAGCGAAGAACACAACTGTCCTGTCTCGCAACCTTGAGCCTGGAACCACATGGTATTTTGTCTTCCTTTCCTACAATTGTTGATGATTCAGGAATATAGATTTGTTGATGATTCTTTGATGATTCATTGCTTATTGGTTATTGATCAGTTATGTTCTTTGCTTGTCTTCTTTTGGAAATTTAATTTAAAAATTTGTATTGATGATAATTATATGTTTGTAGGTTTGGTTATGACAAGTCGAGCTTGTCTAGGAAGATTACCAAGATTTTAAAGAACAAGTTTAATAAGCCTTTCTACAGCTGGACTCGTGTGCCTAGAGACAGACAAGAACGCTACTTTCTGGAATTTGCCGTAAGTTTCTCCGTCTCTTCTCTGTCTTTGAGTTAATTATTATAGTTATTAAGTAAGTGGTGTTGACTGGTGTTGTGCAACTCACCATCCATGTTAACTTGTCTTTTTGGAACAAGTTTATTACACACTGTTTTTTTTAATTCTTTGGTTTTTGATGGCTAACTAGTATCTTCTATGTTCATTTGTAGAAAACTCACACATGGGATCCATCATTGACTGGTGTTAGGCAAGAACATTTCGAGTCCATTGCTCTTCTACGAATGAAAGACATGGTCAGCGAAGTAAGGACTTCTCGGCAGCAGCCTAATTGGATAGGCGACACACTCTGGAAACTAATGACCTACTATTGGGACACTAACGCTGCGGTTGCAAAGAGTGCTACAGCATCAGCATCTAGAATGTCTGACCGTCAAGGTCTTGGCTTTCACACGCATAACTCTGGCCAGAAGTCTTATATGCAGCTCCACCAAGAGATGGTGAGTCTCAACTTCTTATCTGTTCATTGTGATAAGTCTGTTTGGTTTTTAAACATTTTATACTGATCTTTTCTTCCATTTTACTTCAGGTTGTTAAATTGGGAAGACCAGTGAGCTTTGGTGAAGTATTCATCAGAGCTCATACAAAGTCAGATGGAACCTTTAGTGATTTCAAAGCTGAACAAGTTATTGAGGCTTTCAAGAAGCAAAAAGAAGCTAAGTTGGCCACCCTTGAGACTGATGATCACACCGAGACTGGGCAGCATCCACCACTATCAATAGAAGAGGAGAATGAGCTGTTTATTCAGGTTGGGTTTCTTACTCAACATTTTCTTTTTTGCATTCATAATAGTCTCTCACTTGTTATTGATATAGTCTTGCTTGTTATTGCTTGTTATTGATATAGTCTCTCACTCAACATTTTCTTTTTTTGTAGGCCACTTTCACCAATGACAGGGGGCAAATTTATGGCGTTGGAAGCTTGAAGAACCAACTTAATGAAGTGGCATATGACCCAAGAAGCTTGTCCTCTTTCATCCAAATGCAACAGAAACTTGAAGAAGCTCAACGCCAAATCAAAGAACAAGCTGCTCTTCTTGCAAAGGCTGAGGAAGATCGTGCCCAAGCTGCTGCTGCTGCGGCAATGGCTGAGGAGAGCGTTCCAGAGTTTAGCTACTCAGCAAGCTACGATCGATGAGTTGTTAATGGTTCGGAAGTACATCGCCAACACATACCAGAGATTCTTGGACTTCATCTCCAAAGAAACAACTTCATCTGATCCCCATAATGTTTAGGTCTTGCCTTTCCCTTCTCCTATGTTAAAAACTATCTTTTGGATGTGTGAAACTTGTAAACTCTTTGGAGTTCTTTCTGTTTGAAACTTGAATACTCCTAAGTTATGGAGTTCTTTTGTTTGTGTATGGTACATGTATTTAAAACTTTTATGATTTCAAAATCGTTTTTAGTAGTACTAATAGCAGATTTAAATAACAAATCATGGACAAGAGAAACAATACACCAAAATCATATGTTTAACAGCCAAAAAATTATGGTAATTAGTCGCATATCAGTCGCGAAATCAGTCGTAAATTTTAAGCATTTCAGTCGTGATTCGGTAGCAGTAATATACCGACTGTTTTCCTACAAAGATAGTTAGTCACTAAGTCAGTCGTGTAATCAGTCGCTAAATTCAGTCGTTAAACTCAGTCGTTAAATTCAGTCGCTAAACGCAGTCGTTAAATTCAGTCACTAAGCCGTCGTAGTATAGTCACTAAATGAGTCGTAAATCAGTTGCCAAATGCCCTACTAATTGCCGACTGAAGTTACGACTGATCAAAATAGTCGTCAAACAGTCGCTAAATACCGACTGTTTTACGACTAAATTATTTAGCGACAAGGTATATTACGACGACTCTGATCAGTCGTTAATCAGTCGGAAATGACCATTTACAGACTGAATACCGACTAATACTGTAGTCGGAAACGACATGTTTTCTTGTAGTGGATATTTGATGGCGTCGATCCAAACCCTAATCACAAATGGGTTTGTAATATCATTTAAGCCCAATAATTTATGAGAGAGGTCCAATACATCACAGTTTCAAATTTCACGGACGCGCTTCCTGTAGAAAAACAAAAGAAGCCTCCTCTCTGATCGCCACGTGTCACGAAAATGAGCAGGGTATGCTGACGTGGATGCATGAGGAGTCTTTCCATTCAACTTTATTAATATAGATAGATACTTCTAGGATCAATGTTTATATGAAAAAGACAGACTTCTTTTGTTTGTAATAATAACACAAGTTACATTTTTTTTTCTTGAGCAAATAACACAAGTTACATATATTCATAATATTTGTGAGGTAATATGTTATCGTCCCTTCTCTTGTTTTTAGCGCCAGTAGGTAAGATGAAAATTATTTTGACCTATATTTCGTAGAGAGATGTTTTGATGTGTGTTACCAACACGGATCATTCACTGTTTTGTCTTGTCTATCATGCCAAGTGGTGTGTCTTTTGGTTTGAGGTGTACCTTTTCTGTATGAGTGCGTAGTTATTTGAGGTTTTTCTTTAGAAAGTTATGGATGTTTTTTTTCTTAATTAGTTTTAGGCCTAATCTAGGTGTGGAAGCAAAGTAGCTTATTGGTTAAGATTTAAATATTTTTACATCCAGATATGAGGTTCGAATTCCAGTATGAAATTTCTAGTAAATTTCAGGAAATCCAGGTTTCAAGATTCAGAGATAGCGATTTATTAAACAATTATGCAGACTACGGAAAAAGACTTACAAGAGATCTTCAACATGGTGCAAGTAAATCTGGTCAGACGTGGATCTTCATAGAATGACTCAAGTAATGCAGCTAGGCGTAGGTCCTCATAAGACATATAGTATTGTCGGTTGTCGAATCGTCTATCAGTCTATGTAATCTTTCTCATATCATAATTGTAATATCATAATAAACTAGGTGATTTGCCCGCACATACATGCATAGTTCTTTTAAAAATATTTATTAATAAATATACTATTAATTAATGATCAAAACTTTAAATCAAACATTAAACTTATACTATTTTTATAAATCTTTCAATTTCCTAATTTTAACTTTTACTGATTTAAAAGCATTATTTTTGATGACAACATTAATATTTTTTATTTTTAAATATGATGTTATCTTTAGCCAGTTTTTATTATAGTAATTTATAAAAAAAAGATAACTAAATATATATAATTGTTAATATAAAATTGGTTTATTAAACCAAATTCTTGGAATGACCAAAACCTACAAAATCTCAAAATAAATCAAAAGCACAAAAATGTTAAACTGAACGTAACTTTACATATTATATTAATCAAAGTAAATAAAATTATTGATCTATATATAATTATATTGTGAAATACCTCCTATAATAACTGAATAAACACTTAAACAAACCGATCTTGCTGAAAAACAAAAATTTAATATGTAATGTATAAGATAAGATTATTATTTATTTTTATCTTCATTTCACAATCATATAATAGAGAAATATATGTTATAGTCAATCTCTATATTTTCTTTAAAATAAAGATTGATATTTTCTTATAAAATAGTATTTCTTCATTATACAATCATAATTTTATTTTGAAATAGTCTTTTAACTTTCAAACTTTAATAATTATAACTACAAAAAAATCATTTTGGAAAATACAGTTTAAAAAATAGAATCACATTTTCTTTACATAATATTCTTTTACCGAAATTTTAATCTAAGCAAAGTTATATTTATGCGAAATTTTTGAAAAACAATTAAAAGTAAATATATTTAATTTAAATATTTTATAAATATAAGGTGCTTGTTGTAAATAAAAAAATATTTCGAAAATATTATCTTCTAGAGCCAGATAACTTGAAAATATTTTGAAAAAGATAATTCTATTGTTAATAAAAATATTTAGTGAAATAAAAATAAACAAATATTATTTTTTTAACTTAAATAACAAATAAGTGTTATTCTTCCAACTGAATAATACAAATAAAATGAAAATACCATGACAAAATATCACGTAACAAACAAATATAGATCAATTTTATTGTTGTTACTTATATAACTCTTCTTAGTTTTTTAATATTAAAATAAATTTAATAATTTTTTTAATAAGGTGTGCGATGATATATTACGTTTACCAATAAATATAAATCGATATTGTTATTTTTTATAAACATATTTTTAATATTTTAGTATAGTGATGAATATAATTTTTACATTTTCATATATACTTCTAATTATTCAAATTAGTGGATAAGAAAGAAAATTTTAAATAAACACAAAATAAATATATCGATTTATCTCTCTTTTTTCAAATACGTTTCTTTTACTTTTTTAGATAATTTTTGTAATATTAATTTGTAATAAATTAAATAATAAATTATATAAGTAGTCACTAAAGATATCAACAACTTTAATCAGTCTAATTAAAATTATTTATTAAAATTAATGACTCATCCTAAAATTATAAAGAACAAGACAACTAAGCTAATTCACTAATATTAAAATAAATTTAATAATTTTTTTAAAAAAGTATGCCATGATATATTACGTTTACTAACAAATATAAATCATTATTGTTATTTTTTATAGACATATTTTTAATATTTTAGTATAGTGATGAATATAATTATTATATGTGCATATATACTACTAATTATACAAATTAGTGGATAAGAAAGAAAGATTTACATATTCACAAAATAAATATATGGAATTATCTCTCTTTTTTTTAAATACGTTTTCTTTTACTTTTTTAGATAAGTTTTATAATATTAATTTGTAATCAATTAGATAATAAATTATATAATTATTCATTAAATATATCAACAACTTTAATCAGTCTAATTAAAATTACTTATTAAAATTAATGACTCATCCTAAAATTATGAAGAACAAGAAAACTAAGCTAATTCACTTCTCAAATAATAGTATAAATCAGCATTAAAAAAATCTAGGGTGGTCTGCTAAGCCTACGCCATGGCTAAACCAACTTCGGGACGGTTTTTGGTTTGGATTTTTTTGGTATGTTTTTTTTGTTCCTCTGCTTATAATAATAATATGCAAACATATTAAAATAAATTTTGATTTCTTTCTATTTGGTTTATATACATTTATTTATTTTTTGCTTATTTGGATATACACCCTTAAAAATAAGTATTTCTTATTTATAAAATGTTGTAAAGTTTAGTTATATGATTATGAAGGAAATTTATTAAAATATAAAGTTGTGTTTTGTGTTTAGGCTAAAAATGAATATTGCTTAATTTAACTATCAAGGTAAAATAAGTACTGAAAATTAAAAATAATTATGAATATATCCATTAAATCAAACTAAGAGTTTAGGAAAATCATAGTACTATAAAAAATACCAAAAATTTAGGAGTAAAAACTGTAGGGAAAAATAATCTAATGTGATTAAATGTAAGAAAATATAACTGAAAAGTAAATAAAGAATTATTATAATCAACGTTTTAAATATGGAGATCATATTGATTAATGTATATGAATGATCAATTGTATAGTATAATTTACGTATGTATAAGTAACCTACTATGTTTTAATTAATTGTTTTTAACGTTTTATAAGGTTGATCAGTTTAATAACTAAACCATGTCAATATAGTGTGTTTTTTTTAATTCAACCCCTACTGAGATGAGCTATAAGGTTCTTACTGAAGCATGAACCTTGAGTAGACAGATATTGTATGCAAGAGTAGAATATCAATGACTGCTGGAATTGCAAAATCAGTGAAATCATAGGCTGTCAACTCTAAACCAGATGCATCCATTTATTTAAGTTATATATATATGTCCAAGGTCTTCTTCTCGTATTTAACATGAAAACAACAACAAAGCACGGGGTGACTGGTGAATCAATGCACTAAACTTAGATAAAAAATCTTTGGGACACAGCTGCACGAAGACACACTCCTAGCTATTCCAGTCACTGGATAGTTGGTAGTACGTTTGTTTAGGAGGAAGTAGCCTTCGCAAATCCTAGCTGTCACATGTAATAGGTAGAGAGAGTTGGTTCGGTTTTTATTTAAATTTTGTAACTGAGAGCAACTTATAAACTGGTAGAGCTGGAACCCACCTGTCCCAAGGTCTTTGAAAATCTCTCTGTAAACAATATTAGTTACACCATTTGTATTGCTTGTTGCAGAGCGTCAAGTATATTGAGACCATCAGGTGTTGTAACTCGTGAAAGCTGTACGGGCGACGAACACAACATCATCGGTTTTGTCTGAAATGGACATCTCCACACGGTACCTGCAATACAACACCATGATACATGCTAGATGAAGAGTTAAGGGTAGAGGATGTAGTTAGCTGCAAAATAAGTTCACAGTCTGTTAAGCTAAACGTTGGTTACCTGAAGACACCAACAACATTTGAATCATCAAATCCGATGCCAGTTACATCTTGCTGGAGCTTCTTGGAGCACTACCATGAGGTTACATTTCTAACTGAGAAGAGTCATTGAGCTGAATCGAAGTAGAGTACCATTATCTTCTTGAAAAGTTTGGGAATATTTTCATCATCAAAAGGAAGGGTACCACAGAGTAGAGCATACAATAGTTACGACCCTCATCCTCTTATAGTCTGCCTTTCTCAACAAAAGCTCGAATGAGATGAGCATTGATTAAACTCAGAATATACAAACAAAAAGAAAGAAACATATTGACCTTGGTCCCAAAACTTAGCTTGACTGATTGAGATATAAACATCACAAGGGAGAGCGTCTTCTTGCATATTCACATTACTCACTCCCAAATACCTCCTCACAGTCCATATGAATTTCAGATACAATCTCAAGCAAAGGAAGTCCTGCTCTGTTCATATATCTACATGCACGATAAGAGCAAACCAACATTAAGAAACACCTAGTGGTGGAGGATTCCAGACAAACAGTTGCTCCATAACTCAAAGGAAAACATCCAAGCCTGATAGAAACTGAAGCAATGAAACCAATCCAAGGATCTCAATCGAAATCAATCCACACAAAACAATATAACCAATCCAAGAAAGGTGACAATGGGCTCAATTCAGAATCGAACAAATCCCCAAACACATGATTGATAATCAAACATAATCAAATCCAATCTGGACCACACAAAAGAAAAAAAGGAAAGGCAATTGATGATCTAAATCAATATAAAAAAGACGGAGATCTGCGGTAAAATACCTAAGTCGGGCAAATGGAGCTGACAAGTTGCCATTCTGGTAAATCATTAAGCATTGCTATTGTTTAGATGAACAAATGCAACTGTTTGTGATTGTAACTATTAGTGGTAAATGATTGTAACCTTTGGTGATAAACTATTATAACCATTAGTGATTAAGGCCTTTGGTGATGAACCATTGTGACTTTTGTCTAACCAATGTAACAATTGGTATTAATGGTTGTAACTCTTCACTAAACTGGTGCTAACCATTGCAACCCGTAGTACTTTATAAAAGAAGTTGCGGGCAATGGAAAATAACAACTTGAATCACAATTTGTAAAACAAAATTGAAGATCAAAAACTAATAGTTAGTAAGAGAGAGAGAAAGATTCATTGTTCAAAGATTTTTGAAAAAACACATATAAGCACTAAAGCTTTATTTGTTATTTTTGTATCTTAGCCTAGAACAAGAATGAGACTTTGATTGTCTTATCCTACAAAGAGATTTCGTGGAACCCAAAGGCTTGGAATAGGGTCGAAATACTCTTTAAAGAAAGCATGGCGATTCAATCATTATCCAAGTATATAGTTCACACCCATTCGAGTCACCAAACACAAAATAATTAACCAACAATCTTAAAGAGTATTTTTGTTGTGAACTATGACTTATAATTTTGTGCGAGAGATAAAATCAAAGTTTGGAAAGTTGTAAATGCTTGAGAGAATAGACTTTCGAAGATGTGCGATCATATTGTAATCCAAGGGATGAGAGTGCATCGTAAACCAAGAGATGTGAGTGCATTGTGATCCAAGGGATGCGAGTGCATCGTGAATCAGGGATGCGATTGCATCGTGATCCAAGAGATATGAACGTGTCGTGATCCAAGAGGTACGAACATATCATGATCCAAGGGGTACAAACGTATCATGACCCAAAGGGTGCGAACGTGTTGGAACTCAAAGGGTACGAACGTGTCGGGATCCAAAGGGTGCGAACGGTCCGGGACCGAAAGGGTGCAAACGGTCCGGGACCGAAAGGGTGCAAACGGTCCAGGACCGAAAGGGTGCGAACGGTTCGGGACCGAAAGGATGCGAACGGTTCGGGACCGAAAGGGTGCGAATGGTTTGGGACCAAAAGGGTTCAAATGTATCGTCACCAAAAAGGTGTGAATGCATCATCACCGATAAGATGCAAATGTAACATCAATGAAAGACATGGGGAAGTAGATGTGACTGTTAAAATTTTACATATAAGTAAAAAAATATTGTTAACACAATCTCATTATATTGAGAAAGTTGTTAAGTAGTTTAATTGTGAGATTGTTCTCCAATGATTCTTCCATGTATGTGAGAGTGAAGCTTATACCTTATATAAGACAAGAAGTATCACAACTTGAATATTTGAAAGGAACCATAAATTATGGTTTGTTATATTTCAGATTTTCTTCGATGGTAGAAGGGTATTTAGATGGAAGTTTGATTATCTATATAGTTGATTATTCTTCTATAAGTGGTTGAGTATTTTTGCTCCGGGAGGTTCCATTTCATGGGCTTCCAAAAAAACAAAATTGCATGAAAAATTTGACTATAGAATAAGAGTTTGTAGCATTAGAATATGCCGGTAAATATGCATATTGGCTATGGAATTTAGTTTAAGAGATTCTGTTGTGACGAAATAGTATCTCCAATTTCTATCTATTTTGATAATGAATAAATCTTGGTTAAGGTTTGTAACTAAGTATATAATGGTAAGTCGCGACACCTAGTGTTAGATATAGCGCAGTATGTGAGATGATCACTCACGAGGTGATTACCAAAGAGTTTGTTCATCTGAAAGAAAGATAGCATATCATTTGACGAAATGATTAGCTAGAGACTTGGTAACTAAGTCTGTTAGGGATGTTGAAATTTTAATGGTGGGATACCAATTCCCCTGTAATACGACGTTAGAGGTTGAATTCAATGTGGAAAGCCTATACTTAAGGATTGAAGCACATGTTTTTATATCATCTCAACGTATGTGTTTGGACCTGCAAGAAAGAGCTAGGTTGAAAATTTATTCTTGATAAATATTTGAAAAAGTGCATTTGCAGGTGCATGAGTGAAAGTACTTACCTATATGAGTGTGAAGTGATGTCGCTTCAATAAGCTGGGACTTGGCTTTGTATGCACTCATGAATGGATAGGGACACATGGCTTATAATAGTGTCAAGTATAAATACTTAGAGTAGTGTGAAAACATGTGTGTGTATTATCTTCATGTGCTCAAAATGGGTTGAGGTATTCAATCTGTATGACATCCTGATTCTCGGGCATTTAGAATGTGTATTGCACTAAGATGAAAATTCAATTCTTCGAACATTTTCATTTATGCATGAGTTTGATATATGTATTAATTATTTAATGAATCTATGATTACACTTAAATGGGGGAGGATTGTTAGATATTTAAGTAAATCTTTACAGCCATTAAAGTGAAGCATTGCAATTGTTTAGATGAACAAATGCAAATGTTTGTGATTGTATCTATTAGTGGTAAATGATTGCAACCTTTGGTGATAAACCATTATAACCATTGGTTTAAAGCCTTTGGTGATGAGCCATTGTGACTTTTGTCTAACCAATATAACTATTAGTATTAATGGTTGTAACTCTTCACTAACCATTGTAACTATTGGTACTAACCATTGCAACCCTTAGTACTCTATAAAAGGAGTTGTGGGCAATGAAAAATAACAACTTGAATCACAACTTGTAAAACAAGATTGAAGATCAAAAACTAATAGTTAGTAAGAGAGAGAAAGAAATATTTATTGTTCAAAGATCATCAAAGATCTTTGAAGAAACACATATAAGCACTAAAGTTTTATTTGTTATTTTTGTATCTTAGCTAAGAAAAAGAATGAGACTTTGATTTTCTTATCCTACAAAGGGATATCTTGGAACCCAAATACTCTTTAAGGAAAACATGGTGATTCAATCATTATCCAAGTATATAGTTCACACCCATTCGGGTTACCAAACCACAAATAATTAACCAACATTGACTGAGACTACACTAATAAGAAAAAAAGTAGAGTATTTGGAGAGGTAACAGAGAAGGTATATATAACACATGAATGAATTAAACGTACAGTGAGGAGGAGAGCGTGGGATTAGTGGGTCGTGTTGATTGATTGTCATAACGGCGGAGCGTTTCTTCACCGGGGAAGGGAAATTGGGAACGATAGGTTTCAGGTTAGATTAGATAACCTCTTGCAATTGAATATCGATGGAGAAGATTTGGCCAGAAACCAACACAGCCCGAAAACGTGGCTTTTTAGAATTGAGCTAAAGCCGATCCAGTTTTTTTTTAAACGATGCCACCTCCAAATTTGTCCCACAAAAGTCTACAAAGATATTCAGGAGAAATGAACTGTTGAACCAAAGACATCTTCTGAAAGAGTTTCTCATCAGATATAACATCCCCTCTGTATTTGAAGCAAAGACACGGGAAAACAGCTTTGTCATGACATACTTCTCTAGACCCTGCGTGTACATTAAGAGAGGTAAATGATTAAGGCAAGAAGATGCAAGCGATCCAGACAGAAAGAGAAGGACATTGATGATACTCACATCTCCAGTGCTGTCTAGTTCATCCTCAGAACAACCGGACCAAAGTGGATGAGCCATGAAAGCAGCTTCCATCTTGGAAAAGAAGTCTTGAACTGCAGCAGAGTCCTTTTCTGGGTCTGGCTGCGACACATACACATTGTCTTATGAACCCAGAGAAAAGAAGTAACGTAAACCCACAAAATCGATATTAAAACAGTTTTTTTTATATACTAGGGTAAACCCGCCCTACGGACGGGCGGATGAGTAAAACTAATTTTAAAAATTAATTTTAAATTTTGTTTTAATTTTAACTTCAAATAAAATTAAGGTTCATAACTGTTTTGCAGTAATCTTATCTATGTATTTTAAAAATTACAAACTTGTCTAGTTACAATAAATTTACTCTTAGATTCTCTATATTTTTTCATGTATTGAATTGTTTCTTTTTCTTTTCACATTTTCTTTTAAACTAATAACTTACGCGATATAAAGAAAAACTAATTCATTATAATTAAAACTATTTTAAGACAGATAAATAGATAATATGAAACTACATTACTATTTATATGTACACATGTTTATTAGAATCCTATATATCATTATATATGAAAATGAATTTACCCATTATTTTGATTAGAATTTTTGGAATAAATATTACTGACTAACTTATAAAATATAATTCTTACAATAATTTTACTATACATAATTAGATTATTGTATATTGATTATATTTTATTATTGAATAAAATTAGTTCTTGTAAATTAATGTCTACTAATTTGCAATGGCCTTAAAAAAATTATAACTTTATTAGGAGATCCCCAAGCTGATAATGTTCTCTAACCATAGGAAAAAAAAGTCAACTGCTTAAAACCCTTGTAGCCAAACCAGTTTTCCACGCATTAGCTACTGTGTTGTTGAAAAACTTTCATTTAATATTGAGAACAATGTAGAGCTACAATGTGATCTAACATGTTATTGCAAAATGTGGCACGCTATGGAATCCGCAGTATCACCTCTTCATCCCAGTCTCTCCACTCCTTTGTTAAATCAATTTTAAGAAATTTAGAAAATCATCACAACAAACCTGAATATATTGTTGCATACTTTAAACCTTCTCCATGAATAAAGAGCTTTGTTACTAATCTCATGTATAGCGTGGGACTTGGAGCAGTAAATAAGAGAAACTATAACAGAATAGAAATTTGCGAGAATCATATTCGTCAATGTTCATTGATCTCTAGATTCAGGTGGTCGCTTTATTAAACATAAAAAAAAAAAAACACTTACCCTTCCAACAATCTAAAACTGGCTATAAAGTTTGATTTCACTGATGTTTACTGTCTCGTCACTCCTTTCATTGATTTGCTGACTTCTCTTGGGTATATATTGAGATTTGCATTGAGGTTTAAGCATTGAAGAAAGCTGAGAGGAAAAAAAGATACTGTAAATTGCAGGGCAACCAATTGAAAAGACTAATTCACGCAAAATGTCAAGTAGAAGAGAACTTATAAAAAGAGATCTCGTGCAACTATCAAATAACTGTTGGGAAATTTAAAAAAGGCCGAAGTAGTAAACTTTATATATATCCAAAGTAATTTATTCTATGACAAAAGAACTTCAGAACAAACTAAAAGGACTGATATACATCAATATTTTCTAAACTGAAATCAAGAGTGATTATCTGTAAAAAACGATTGAGAGAAAGTTCTAGACCTATGACAGAGGCTCCAAATCCGTTCATATTAGAACTGAATTTTAAGTTGTGAGAGAGGGTTCTTCGATTTCTTCTTTACTTCATTAGATTAAGCAACATGACCTGTTAGTAAGGTGCAGATCTAGATGGATGCTTGCATTCTCTTTAAGGTCGTCATGAGAAGCGGTGGATACCGTTTGAGGACGATGGTGAAGGTGTGGAGGAGTTTCGGTTTCGGGATACTGCGGAGTGGGGTCGCTCGGTGCTACCTCACGGTTGTAGTGTCTAAATCGGTAGATTTGACGGTGAGTTTAGAAGGTTAGTGCTGGAAAGTTGATATCTTCAAAAGGGGCCCGTGGTTGCAAGTTAAGGACGTATGCGTAAAGCTCTGACACCGTGACTGATTCTATTTTCTGGACGACGCCTATGTGTTGAAGTGTATTAAGTTGGTCTGAAAATGCCTAAGAACATCAAGCAAGAAAAAGAAGGTCAAATGTACAGTCTAATTAATACGACACTGTGGTTGTAGCTAATGATAATGGCTTACCTAATATACAAAGAAAAATGGAATCATATCTGAAAATGTCGTGGAGTAGTCTTGTAAGACCCGATCCCGGCCGGCTAGGCCGCGGTCGATGCCTCACGTCGCTCGGTCTATACACTGACCAAACCTCTAAAAATTTTGCCCTTTATTTAAAAACATCGCCCATAGGCGAGGGCTAACTCAGATCTTAGCTCAAGACTACCTTAGATCATTTCACCTTATGCACAGCGGAATAACATTTATCATCCATTGGACTAAATCCAATCTAACACTTGTCTGGTCAGATCACCTCAGCTACTGGTCAGTAACACAACTGCCAGCTAGCTCCAAGGTCGATCCTGAACCTAGACCAAGTCATACAATCAGACGTTCCGTTCCCTAAGCCATTCTATCTAGATCTATGCAACATTGACAGATCATACCTTTGTCATATTCCCGGAGCTTGTTAGCTCATTATCCCAGCTGACTTAGCTGTCTTAGCTAGCTCACCCAACTAGTTGAGCTGAACCACTTCACTTGAGGTTTGCTTCTCCGTTCCAGCTGATCGAGCTGCATAAACTCTTCCCTTGGGTACTTAGTCATTCAGCCAACCATCCCCACAGACATAAGTAACCTTTGGGAAGTCTTCAATCAGCTAAGGACATGCACCTGGCCCTTACCGGTTCATGCACTGCCCCACATCCTTTTGACTTATCAACTTATGATACCAAGTCCAGCTCATGGACTAATCATACCAAGTCCTCTCATGGACTAACCAGATCAAGTCCTCACAAAGACTAACAATGCCCATCAGATCCTGAGTCAATCAACCAACCACCCCACATGACTCAGAACTGATGAGTCTTCATACTTCCTAATCAGTCATGGAACCATGTCCCACTGAACCTGATTAGTGTTGCTCTTACCACCGGTGCATCCTTTGATCAATCAGATCAGACACCTTGATCCATCATCCAAGGATCAGGTCGTCCATCCTTGCCCATGATCAGATCACACCCGGCCTGCCTCACCAACACCAAGGTTGATAACCAGAAATTCCTTATGATCAATATCATAAGTGACAATATGTTCCAGCACACAAACATATGATCAGATGTCCTAACACAAGGATCTGACCCCAATATGCCCTCAGGTGCAATTTAGACCCCAAGCAAACCTGCTCCAAAAATCAATTAAAATTCATGACAATTCATGATAAATTATAACTAAGAGAATGGTCCAATCAGATTTCCCAGAACCGGCCTCCATCCCATAGATCTCGGCCAAGATCAGCCAAACCGGCCCAAGGGACCATCTCTAAATCAATCCCTAAAAACTCATTAGGATTCATGATAATTCATGATAAATCTTAACTAAGAGAATGGTCAAGTCAGAATTCCAAGAACCGATCTCGATCCTATGGATCTCGACCTAGAACAGCCCCACCGGCCACTTTGACCATCTCGAAATCAATCAGATAAAAATCCCCAAATACCATGTTAATTCATGATAATTCACCACTAAGAGGATTCCAAAGTTAGATCGCCATAAATCCATCAGGAACTAGGAGATCCGAACTTAGCTGCCAAACTAAGGCCATGGAGGGTTCTTCTGAACCGGCCAAACCATGGTTCAGTGCTACTATGTCTAATCATCAATCTCAATCATAAGAAGAAGAAATAATATGATTAATAATCATAAAACAGAGTAAGGTGTAACTGCAGGACCAGATCCGCCCATAGTGTACCAGACTATGTCCAATGGTCTGCAGTCCCCACCTGTTACCTCATAAGGGCGTCCATGCTCCTCCTAGCACGCCTTCATCAAATCCTTATCACATACTTCCAGTATTGATAAGATCTAACCATGGTTCGTGCCCATCACTCCTTCCATGGAACTTCCATGAAACCAGTTTCTATACTGCATCCATCTTCAAGGCTGTTCATGCCTTTGAGAGTGGAGTCAAGCCTTCCCCCTTCTCTCCTAACCAATTGCGTGTGTTCCCAAGACACAGAGGAAGCCTTAGACATGATCATCCATGATCAATCACCATCCAAAGGTCGTGCATCACTTCCCTCATTGTTCCCCATGAAACTGCTTTCCACACCAATCTCCCTTTAAGGCTGCATTGGCCCTTGGGAATGGATTCCGGCCAACTCCCTCCTTTCCTCACCATTTGCGTGTGTTCACAGGCTCCAGATAAGGCTTTGGGTGTTGTCAACAAAGATCAAAACCGTTCAGAGGGTCGTTCTCAACTTCCCCCTTGATCTGCCCCAAAACTGCCTCTTTATGGCCTTCACACCACCATGGGTCTTGGATTGGGAATCCGACCAACTCTCTGTATTTTTCTCTGGATTCTTTGTGTTTCAGGGTGTAGAAATCGACCAGAGTGATCAGAAATGAGAGAGAGAGGACGATTTAAACTGTCCCCAACCGCCTGGGCGAACAGTTACCAAAATCCCATCCCTTCTTCCCAAAACCGTCCCATAACCGCCCCATAACCGCCCATTGGCGGTTTCTCCCCTTTTCTTCCTTTGGCAAATCGATCACTGAGCCTCAGCTCACACTCTGGAAGCTTGCCCACTCCCTGTCCCAAGCCTAAGACCCATTTGGTCGAACCGTCCTGCACCCGGACCATCGGCTTGCCCAGTAACCGTCCCGGACTCGCCCACACTGATCCGAACCAGAACGCACCGTTCACCGGATTGAGCTGACCTCCAGCTGTTCCCAGCTGAGTGAGCTAGTCTACCAGCTCCTGTGAGCTGAACAGATCATGGTGAACTGAATACCAGCTGAACCGAGCTGATTGAACTCAAACCAACACTCGTCCAGCTGCCTAAACACTCACCAAGCTCCTTTACCCTTATTTCCATCGTATCCTGGTTAAGTCTCAGCTGACTGATGCCCTTAACCCTCATTCAGGACCATGACACGCTTGCCCTTAGGTCATGTGACCTGACTGGTGCGTTTTCTTGCACCGCAGTCCGTCCGGACGATCCTATCCAGGATCGGGGACATGACAAGTCTCCCCCACTTACGAGGGATTCGTCCTCGAATCCAGTGGTGTTAACCTCTTGTCTCATGACAAAGGTTCCATCCGAACTCCTTTGTACCCGGAACATGGAGCATGCTCGATTGGTTCTTTCTAACCAATTCGTTGCATCTCCCACCTTGTTCCTTCTCACTGACCACGTCTTGGTCATCATATACACAACAAGTCTCCCCCACTTGATAGATATTTAACCCAAAATCTTATCAAGTGGTCCATCAAGCACCCATACAAAGACATGACTTGTGTCACTGACCCAACTCTCCAGGTTGCGTTCCTAGTAGACACCAAGTCCATGTAGAACACTTTAGTTCCATGACTAGATCAAATTCAGTACCTAAGAACATACTGAGTACTCAAGTCTTAGTAGATTCAACCAATCTCCAAGCCACTCGATGCACCAGCCAAGTCCTAGCGAACATGTTCCAATCTTTAGGATGCTCACTCTACCATGAGTCCTAACAGATTGTTCTGTTCCCTTAAGTCCTTCCTGGACAATAAAGTTTATGATTCCAGCAATTCATCAATCCTGGGTAAAGGGTACTTGTTCTTCCCAGTCACCCTGTTCAAACCCCTATAATCAATGCACAACCTAAAGCTACCATCTTTTTTTCTTAACAATTAGGACTGGTGCTCCCCAAGGTGATACACTAGGGCGTATGAACCCCTTCTCAAGCAACTCCTCAAGTTGCTTCTTCAGCTCTGCCATCTGAGCTGGTGCCATTCGATATGGACTTTTAGATAATGGGGCCGTTCCAGGTTCCAATTCAATGATGAATGGGTCAGCCCTATCAGGGGGAATGCCCTGTAGTGCCGCAAACACATCCTGAAATTCCCGAACCAACGGTATACCCTCTGGGTCACAGGCCCCTACAACCTCATCAGTGTAAATCGTAGCCAAAAAGGCCTCACAACCATTTCAAAGCATCCGTTCTACTTGGACTGCTGAAACCACCAAACTACAAGAGGTTGGCTTGATTCCTTGGTACTTAATCGGGGGTCCAAACTCGTTCTCAAGTTGCACCCTTCCCCGGTGACAATCTAGAGTTGCCCGATACTTTCCCAACCAGTCCATGCCCAAGATCACTTCATGATGCTTGAGGGGGACAACAATCAGATCTATAGGCATCGGCCTATCCAAGATCACCACAGGGATGTCCTTAACCAGACCGAGTGAGTTCATAACTTGCCCTCTGGCCGCACTCACTCGTTCAGGATCATCCCATGTTCCATACTGGAACAAACCTTTTCCAATCATTCCTGGACTCACAACACTATGTGCAGTTCCAGTATCGAAAAGTACGTGTGTTTCCACACCACCGATCATTAAGTACTTAGATGAGTAGGATCTCGGTTTGATCACACATTTGGAAAATGTCCCATACCATTCTCCAAAGCATCACACATCTGTGAACGTCCCATACCATTCACAAAAGTGTTATAGTATACCTCAATCCTCATCATACTAAGATACTTAACATCGTGTTTCCAATTCCTCTTGGAATTGACCCATTCCATTCACTCAATCTTAAGGAATCCTACCTTGACTTACACCGAGTCCAAGCTGATCCATCTGATCACAAGCCCACTCATGTACTAGCCATGTAGCATCTCCCTTAGACTAACATGAACATTGCATATGCTCACTTGTTTTGAACGGCCACCAAGGGATAACATTTACCTCCAAGAGAGTGCTGCACGTTTCTTTCAACCTAAGCCACTCTCTGGTCCATGTTACTTCCCTTGTCCAGGTCGTCCATACAAAGATCTTGCAATGCGTCCATCATCCAATCCGTCTACTATTCCCAAATAACTAGATAAACTAACCTTTATGTTTTCAGGGTCTTGCCGTGGAAGAGTGTATCTTGGCTAAGCCGGCTCATCTTGGAACTTTCCCGTTCACAAGCATGAAACCAATCTTACCTCAACTCTCGCTTGGCTGACCACAGCTAAGGTTCCAAGTCATCATAGTTTTCAGAAATAATTTCGGTTTGGAACACAACATCCTTGAGCACTGTTCGTAACTGGATCAAGCATGCTCTGATACCAACTTGTAAGACCCGATCCCGGCCGGCTAGGCCGCGGTCGATGCCTCACGTCGCTCGGTCTATACACTGACCGAACCTCTAAAAATTTTGCCCTTTATTTAAAAACATCGCCCATAGGCGAGGGCTAACTCAGATCTTAGCTCAAGACTACCTTAGTCATTCCCTAGCTTAGATCATTTCACCTTATGCACAGCGGAATAACATTTATCATCCATTGGACTAAATCCAATCTAACACTTGTCTGGTCAGATCACCTCAGCTACTGGTCAGTAACACAACTGCCAGCTAGCTCCAAGGTCGATCCTGAACCTAGACCAAGTCATACAATCAGACGTTCCGTTCCCTAAGCCATTCTATCTAGATCTATGCAACATTGACAGATCATACCTTTGCCATATTCCCGGAGCTTGTTAGCTCATTATCCCAGCTGACTTAGCTGTCTTAGCTAGCTCACCCAACTAGTTGAGCTGAACCACTTCACTTGAGGTTTGCTTCTCCGTTCCAACTGATCGAGCTGCATAAACTCTTCCCTTGGGTACTTAGTCATTCAGCCAACGATCCCCACAGACATAAGTAACCTTTGGGAAGTCTTCAATCAGCTAAGGCATGCACCTGGCCCTTACCGGTTCATGCACTGCCCCACATCCTTTTGACTTATCAACTTATGATACCAAGTCCAGCTCATGGACTAATCATACCAAGTCCTCTCATGGACTAACCAGATCAAGTCCTCACAAAGACTAACAATGCCCATCAGATCCTGAGTCAATCAACCAACCACCCCACATGACTCAGAACTGATGAGTCTTCATACTTCCTAATCAGTCATGGAACCATGTCCCACTGAACCTGATTAGTGTTGCTCTTACCACCGGTGCATCCTTTGATCAATCAGATCAGACACCTTGATCCATCATCCAAGGATCAGGTCGTCCATCCTTGCCCATGATCAGATCACACCCGGCCTGCCTCACCAACACCAAGGTTGATAACCAGCAATTCCTTATGATCAATATCATAAGTGACAATATGTTCCAGCACACAAACATATGATCAGATGTTCTAACACAAGGATCTGACCCCAATATGCCCTCAGGTGCAATTTAGACCCCAAGCAAACCTGCTCCAAAAATCAATTAAAATTCATGACAATTCATGATAAATCATAACTAAGAGAATGGTCGAATCAGATTTCCCAGAACCGTCCTCCATCCCATAGATCTCGGCCAAGATCAGCCAAACCGGCCCAATGGACCATCTCTAAATCAATCCCTAAAACCTCATTAGGATTCATGATAATTCATGATAAATCTTAACTAAGAGAATGGTCAAGTCAGAATTCCAAGAACCGATCTCGATCCTATGGATCTCGACCTAGAACAGCCCCACCGGCCACTTTGACCATCTCGAAATCAATCAGATAAAAATCCCCAAATACCATGATAATTCATGATAATTCACCACTAAGAGGATTCCAAAGTCAGATCGCCATAAATCCATCAGGAACTACGAGATCCGAACTTAGCTGCCAAACTAAGGCCATGGAGGGTTCTTCTGAACCGGCCAAACCATGGTTCAGTGCTACTATGTCTAATCATCAATCTCAATCATAAGAAGAAGAAATAATATGATTAATAATCATAAAACAGAGTAAGGTGTAATTGCAGGACCAGATCCGCCCATAGTGTACCAGACTATGTCCAATGGTCTGCAGTCCCCACCTGTTACCTCATCAGGGGCGTCCATGCTCCTCCTAGCACGCCTTCATCAAACCCTTATCACATACTTCCAGTATTGATAAGATCTAACCATGGTTCGTGCCCATCACTCCTTCCATGGAACTTCCATGAAACCAGTTTCTATACTGCATCCACCTTCAAGGCTGTTCATGCCTTTGAGAGTGGAGTCAAGCCTTCCCCCTTCTCTCCTAACCAATTGCGTGTGTTCCCAAGACACAGAGGAAGCCTTAGACATGATCATCCATGATCAATCACCATCCAAAGGTCGTGCATCACTTCCCTCATTGTTCCCCATGAAACTGCTTTTCACACCAATCTCCCTTTAAGGCTGCATTGGCCCTTGGGAATGGATTCCGGCCAACTCCCCCCTTTCCTCACCATTTGCGTGTGTTCACAGGCTCCAGATAAGGCTTTGGGTGTTGTCAACAAAGATCAAAACCGTTCAGAGGGTCGTTCTCAACTTCCCCCTTGATCTACCCCAAAACTGTCTCTTTATGGCCTTCACACCACCATGGGTCTTGGATTGGGAATCCGACCAACTCTCTGTATTTTTCTCTGGATTCTTTGTGTTTCAGGGTGTAGAAATCGACCAGAGTGATCAGAAATGAGAGAGAGAGGACGATTTAAACTGTCCCCAACCGCCTGGGCGAACAGTTACCAAAATCCCATCCCTTCTTCCCAAAACCGTCCCATAACCGCCCCATAACCGCCCATTGGCGGTTTCTCCCCTTTTCTTCCTTTGGCAAATCGATCACTGAGCCTCAGCTCACACTCTGGAAGCTTGCCCACTCTCTGTCCCAAGCCTAAGACCCATTTGGTCGAACCGTCCTGCACCCGGACCATCGGCTTGCCCAGTAACCGTCCCGGACTCGCCCACACTGGTCCGAACCAGAACGCACCGTTCACCGGATTGAGCTGACATCCAGCTGTTCCCAGCTGAGTGAGCTAGTCTACCAGCTCCTGTGAGCTGAACAGATCATGGTGAACTGAATACCAGCTGAACCGAGCTGATTGAACTCAAACCAACACTCGTCCAGCTGCCTAAACACTCACCAAGCTCCTTTACCCTTATTTCCATCGTATCCTGGTTAAGTCTCAGCTGACTGATGCCCTTAACCCTCATTCAGGACCATGACACGCTTGCCCTTAGGTCATGTGACCTGACTGGTGCGTTTTCTTGCACCGCAGTCCGTCCGGACGATCCTATCCAGGATCGGGGACATGACAAGTCTGCTGCATACTCAGAAGGTGAAGGTGTGGTGCCAGTCTCTATTTTCAAAAAAATAATTTGATTAACATGTGAATACATTTGTTGCAGGTGAAAAGAATAAGAATCAAAACCTTTAAAACTGAACCAAACGGCTTTGTTTTCCAAGATAATATGAAAACCAGCTTACAGCTTCTTCTCCATCATTGAGATATCTTCTGTCACCGAGCTCGGTTTAGTCGATGGAATCTTTAACGGATTCATACCAGGAGCTCTTACCACTGCAAAATGAAAGAATCATGACAATCAATTCAAGGCTCGTTTCAGATAAGATTTGATGTAATTATTAACAAAATATAGGAAGCTGAGACATACTGAAATGGCTAGGATGAGTATGAAATCTGCAAAGAGAGCAATCACTATGACCCATTGAAAGCACCGTATCTATTGGTTAGAGTTTGTTTCAGCTCAGATGCCATGATTGTTCACAAATACCTGTTGAAGTGGATCATTAACTTAATCAAAATGAATGTGAACGGAACAAATAAATCCAGAGTATAACCTAACAGATCAGAGAAAAAGAAGATATTGAAGCTAATGGTGATGCATTTAGTCAAACTGAATTAAACTGTGATAATAGTAAAGAATATAAACATGGAATTTATCTAAATTAATCTAATAACTAGATTTCCCCGTGCGGGTATATATTTTCATATATATATATATATTTGTTTTACGTAATTATTATATATTTTTAATGCTACTCCCATATTTAAATATTTGTATAATTATGTCAAATATAATAATTTTATAGTTTTCATGCTGTAAATTAAAATCATCACATATATATGTTGCTTATTATAGATTTGTCCTATTGAATTTGCATTTGATTGTTAAACTAATTTTTTTAATGCATGAAACAACATATATGAAAACAGTTTTGTATTTAATTTATTATAATCATGATATGTAATTCAAATCGCTAGATTTTTTAGTAATTTTTTAATGTTTATTAAGTTTATATAATAAATTACTGTATATTAAAAAGTTTAAGATACGATAAATTTTTATACATGTATTATATAGTTTACTAATATTAACCCGTTCTACAAACATATTATATTTTTAGCATAAATATTTTATATTTATAAAAATAACATATGTTAACTTATCAATTTAAAATAATTTTATCATATCTTGTTCAATGTAACGTTTTTATTTTTAAATGATAGATATTATTATAAAATTGATAAAACATGATATAATTTTATTCTTTTAGTAACATTTCATAACTAATTAAAAAATTAGTTGAAAATATTTATATTCAATTTATGACAATTAAGATCTTATTATAATCTTTTTCAAGAGATTTGTTAGAATTTTAAATTTTTTTAAAAAAATTAAAAGATATAAAAGATATTATGATTAAAGTAGTTAAAATATTTTATATATTAGCATTAGTGATATACATTTAATATAAAATTTAAATGATGGTCTAAATAAAAATATCACTCATCAAAAAATCATGATTTTTATTTTATTAGAAAACAAATTTGAAAAAATTAAAATAGAAATAAATATTTATTTCTAAGAAAATCTTTGAAAATTATTAGTAAATGTATTTTTGAAATTAATTAATTTCATTTTTATTTAAATTTTCGTTTATAAACCAAAACTATATTCAATTTTAATTTCTCATTATATTTTATTATAATTTAAATTAAAACTAACTAATTTTTGAAAGTAAATTTAAAAAGATTCTAAGAAGATTTTAAAAAGATTTTGTTAGAATATTTTAAATATATTCATTTGTATTTCAAATAAAAAGATAAAGATATGAAAAGATATAATAATGAACTTATGTAAAATATGATACTTTTTTAGGAATGATCCAAACTAAAAAAAATCACACATGAAAAGAAGTCATGACTTCTGTTTTAATATATTAGATATCACAATTATTACAAAATTATCTAAACGCAAGAGAATCATACAACTGAGAAAAAAACAGCGTATATAAAAAATAAAGTGTGTAAGAAATTAAAAATCTTAATATATAAGAAACTAAAAACATAATATACATAATCAGGTCAAAGTTGTGAGTAGAGAGAAAAATGAGATTTGGTGTGCTCTGCGTCCCTATTTATAGAATAAGAAATCGAGAATACCATAGAAAGTTTATGGGGTAATTAAGAGCACGTAGTGGGGCATCAAGGTGGAAGGCCATAAATGAGAGAATTTATTAGTTGTTTTAAAATCTGGAGGAGCGTTTCAACTGATGGGTTCGTAGAGGCTGAGAAAAAAAATGGTAGATGAGAAGACGACGAAGTTGGAGATAGGAGAAGAAATGTTTGGGCCAATTTGATTAAGCCCAAATCAAATGGTTCAGTTATGTCAAAATCCAAACATTGATTCGCATCTTCGAAATAAGAAAAATCAAGACACGTGTCACGTTTTCTGAAAGCTAATTAGTGACGTGGAAAACTTAGGAGTGAAGCAAACATCTTTTTATATATATATACTAGGGTCGGCCTGCTCTACGGGCGGGATATTAGTTAATTTGATATTCACTAAATGCTCGAGTTGAAATTTGTTTTAAGATTCAAGAATTTGGTTATCTGTTATGTCTTACTTATTAGTATGCGGTGGTATAGTTGTTTTTTTATTATTCTTGCTTTGGTACTGTATCAAATTAACTAATTGTCCAACTCATAATTATAGATGTACAAATGTAGATTTGTGATAAAGTTTGATGACAATACTGTTTTTTTTTTTTAATTTTTATTCATAGTGGAGTGTGCATGTGTCAGAAAGAGGCCTATAACAACTTTTATGTTCTTGTGTATGGATTTAGAATATATATTATTTTGTATAATGCATACTTGCTCTACAACATTTGCTTGTAGACTAAAAAAAATTGTTTTCTATACTTTTAAAAGAGAAAATATTTAGTCTAGAATATAACATGGACAGATGTATTAACTATATATAGAAGTTGTGTGTTTTTTTAAAATGACATATGTATAGAGATTTTTCAACCATTACTTCACTGCCACAAAACATTTATAACTGTAAATACCTTCTTTCAAAAGCAAAACTAATAAAAGCGTGTACAACAAATGTATTTTGATATATATTATATGCATCAAGTTATAAAGGTTGGAAACATTGCAAAATTGTTTGGAGCAAAGTTTTTAACTTCACGATCTTCATCTTGACGTCAGTTCAGTGTCGGCCCTGGCCACAAGCATAAGAAGCATGGGCTTCCAGCTGACACGATAATAAGTATTTTCGGGGCCACAT
The DNA here is from genome assembly GCF_020379485.1 of Brassica napus. Lineage (NCBI taxonomy): Eukaryota > Viridiplantae > Streptophyta > Magnoliopsida > Brassicales > Brassicaceae > Brassica > Brassica napus. The sequence continues at coordinate 21,013,126 of NC_063438.1, read as the reverse complement.
ATTTATAAAAAATGACTTTAGCCTAGTGGTTCTAAGAAAAAATTACCAGTGCTAGAGGTACTGGGTTCAATTACCCTTAACTGCATTCATTTATTTTGGCCCTAAATATAAAATGGGACACGTGTCACTCCCAGAACGCACGAATTGATGACGTGGCTTCACGGGAGAGAGGCGAACATTTCTTTATATATATAGATATAGATAGATAACTAGGAGATTCGCCCGCACTGATGGGCAGCTTTATTAGACTTATATAATCCCTCTATATATTAAAAGAGAAGTCACTTTAATGAGTTCTAGTGACGTGTCGCTCATAGCTGAAGTTTCAAAAAAATTGTTATAATTTGATTGGTCGATTGTTTTTAATTTTTATTTATTTAAATTAGATCTAAAAATTTAAGGTAAGTCTAAAAACATTTAACATCACTTGCCAAAAAATATTACAAATAACAATTTATGGCAACTAAATCTCAAAATTATAGAAAGATTAATAATGTCATATATATTACTTTTAATATTTATAAACTATAAAATATAATGAACGAATATTATATAAGATTATTATAATAGTTTTATACTCTACTTGGTGAATTGTATTCGAATATAATTATATAATAACTATTTTAAATATTACAAAATCCAAACATGTTTATTAATATGATTTTAAAATTATTTATCGTTGTTTACAGAATAAATTTATCAGAATTTTAAAATTATTTATATAATGTTATAAAATATTTATAAAAATATAAATCCTATTATATATTGATTGAGAAGTCACATAAGTGTTTTTTTATTACGTGTTGATCATAAATGAACTCTTCAAATCTTATATATAATGAGGCACTTTTGCCTTTCCTGAAGCTATCCACGTGTCCTTTTTCTTTAAAGACGATGGGTCCCACGCTGAAATCAGATCTTATATATAATGAGGCACTTTTGCCTTTCCTGAAGCTATACACGTGTCCTTTTTCTTTAAAGACGATGGGTCCCACGCTGAAATCAGAAATGGATCCGTGCTTATTAACTGCAAATGTGGTTGTAGTCTTTGAAAGCCTGTTTTGTTTTTGAAAGTTTTGGCCCACTTATGGCCTTTCGCGTTTGGTCTCGCTTACGCTCAAAACGTTGTGTTTTGAGACCTCTCCATCTGATTAGGGTTTCATCCTCTCTTCCTTACAGAACTGGGTCCGCCGTTTTCACATCTCATGATCTGCAAAACGCATGTTTAACTTCTCATCTCTTCACCTCTCCAGTTTGTTCTCTCTTTATTTCTTTCAATTCTGGAATAAATGTTATTTGCATTCAATCTACTCCCGGTTACGACGCTTCCGTTTTCTTCTTCTGAGAGCTATATATATCTGCGATTTGACAGCATGCTTGATCCTCAGAACCACTATCAGTTTATCATATTCTAAAGCTTTGAAATATTCAAAAAGATGGCTTCCTCCGATGTTGTTGTCGCTCACTCAGCCTTCGATGTTCTCCGCCTTGGAAGATCTGCCCAGTTCATCGTTGGTCGTCTGCTACGTTTTTGGGACTCTAAGAACATCAAGAAACAGGGTGAATTCATGGGAATCACTCTGCTCCTCCTTGATGAAAAGGTCCGGTCACGATTTGAGTTTTCCCTTTTGATTTAATTTATTTTACCAGCCGCTAATCCAAAACTTAACTCTTCGATTGCAGAACTCGGTTATACATGGATTCATTCCTGCTGGTCGCTCCCCTTATTACCGTCCGTTACTGAAAGCGGGCTCAGTCGTGAGAGTTTCGCGCTTTGAGGTTGCAAGATGTACAAATATGTACAAGATAACAGACCATCCTTTCGTGATCCGGTTCATCCCTCAGACAACCATTGATGAAGTTGTCGCTAACGCTCCCGTGATCAACGTTGAGAAATTCATGATACGCAAGTTTGACCCTCTCCAAGCTCTCGCAAACACTAATTTGGAGCTTCCCGGTTTGTTTCCGTCAACGTTTGCTACTTTTTTTTACGTCATTATATGTTGTTCATTGAAATTAAATTGAATTAATTTATGCATTGCAACGCAGATGTTGTGGGGCAGATTCAATCTGTCCAAGGTTCGGACCTGAAGGACGCTGGAGTGATGAGTCGAGTTACTGTCCGTTTAATGATTGAACCGTAAGTAATTAAATCTGTTGTTTAGTTTTCAGTTTTTCTAAAATGTCGTCTTCATTGTAATCACTTATTTCCATATGCATTACAGGATGGTGGTCGTGTACCTCTCTTTGTGGGATGATGCTGCATCAAAGTTTAGGGGTCTCATTAGCTCAGGTGATAGGACACAGTCAGTCATGGTGGTCACAACCGTGAATCCCAAAATATTTGGAGGTTTGTAAACTCTAACCTTTCTCATTGTTTTTTAATAATGGTTTGTCAATTTATATACTTATACTAGCTATAATGTTGGCCCACTTTGTGCTATCCGAAACACTTTTCATTCCGCAGGTAACCTGTACCTCAACTCTACCCCAGCGACGAAATTTTATTTCGACCGAGCTCTAGAAGCTATCGTGGAGTTCACGGCCAGGTATGCACCCATTATGTTTTTTTTGTTCAAGTAATTAATAATCTTATAGTAGCGTAACGTCCCTCTGGTTTCAGCTTAAACGCCCCCTTGGGAGAAGCTTTTCCGTGCATCGACAACAAAGACGGCATAAGAAAGAAGGAAGTTGTCTCCATTGGAGAGCTGAACAAGTTCATTACCAGCTCTGATGAACAGGTTAAATTCTTAGATCCAAACATGGTTACGTTGTGTTTGTTTTTAAGCCAAAAAACCACTTAAAAATTAATCTACTGACTTGGTGCAGACGCAGGAAGCTGATTTCATTTGCAAGGCTCGGGTTATGGAAGTCCTGCAACAGAATGGTTGGTCTTTCATTTCTTGCACTGGCTGCAGCAAGAAGCTTGAAAAGTTTGGGAGCTCTCTCCGTTGCAACCGTTGTGCTAATCCTAACGTCACAGGAGTTATAAAGTAGGAATTTGCTATTACTCAATGTGGGAAATTTAAAACTATTTTCCCTAATTACGATCTTGTATGTCACACTCTGTTTCAGGTACCGTGTTGAACTTGTCGTTGATGATGGGGCTGATAATGCCACTTTTGTGGTCTTCGACAAGGAGATGGTGAAGCTGACTAAGCAGGATGCAGCAGGCCTGACTCTAGATGAGGTTTGTAACTTCCTGCTCAGACCATGTGTTGATCGCATCCAGCTCTCAAAACCTCGCTATATTTTTCTATGTTTGGAATGATTGCAGATGAATGGTGGTGAGAGCGAGGAACTCCCGCAAATGTGTTAGAGACCTTGCTGGAAAAGAAATTATTTTCCATATACGTGTGACACCATTCAATTTTACCCCAAACCACCGTACTTTCACTGTCTCTTCAATCCTTGACATCATCCCTTCCGAGGTATTACATATAATATTGTTTGGATTGCCTTGTGAACTAAATAATTTCATAATAACAGAATTTAAACTCTCTTGCAGACGTTTAAGACCACTGAAGATGAATATGTTCAGGTTGAAGGTGGTGAAGCGTCGGCATCTGCCAGCAAGAATGTCAAAGGTGAAGCTAATGAACCAAGTCCATCTGCTGATGGAGTCGCAGAAGGGACCCGTAAAAGCCTCCGTGAGTGAAGTTAAAAAGCAGGACCACCGTCAACCCACCTATGTTGTCGTTTCTTCTATGTACTTTCTTATTTTAAACTTTCCATTTCCTTTCTGTTTCAAGGTTTTTTTTTTCAAGACACCAATGCTTTTTAATGTTTAAATACAAGGGTTTGACGGAATATTTAGCATCGTTGATATCAAACTTTGCAAAAAACATTTAGTGAAAGTATAAAATTTTAATATAATACTATCTATTTGCCCACACCATGCATCTTCCTGATTATGGGTCCTAATTAAACTGAACTTTACAATTACGCCAAGAGTTTTCCCAACCCTCCAATAAAAAATCAAGTTAAGAATAATGCATCAGAAAATGAGCTAAGAACTACTAGAAATGTTTATCCACTGAACTTTTTCCTCATCATTTATGAATCCATACGAGGAAAAAAAATTGAACTCTCTCCACATAAGAAATTATCTTCCTTCTGCTAAGGAGTCATATTTCAAATCTATCCTCCCCTGTTTTGTCTATGTAATGACTTCATCTGTCGTTCTTTTTCATTTCATAAGTTAAAAATAAACGAGGCTATTTTAATTGGAGACAGGAACTTATCTTTTCGTTTAAAATGTTGCAAGCTTATTGAACATTACATTCACTCTGCCGTATCTCTCCCCTGCAACCAATGCCAGTGGTGTTGCGAGGTAGAAACTTAACATGTTCATTTCAAAAAACAGCTCACCCTTTTTTCGATTCTGATCAGTCACATAATTATTTATTCCAGGTACCGTGTTGAATTATTGGTCGATGATGGGAATAATTATGCCACATTTTTAGTGTTCAACAAGGAGATGCTCAAGCTCATTAAACAAGATGCAGCTACTCTACTTCATGATGAGGTTTCTGTTTCTTACCACACCATTGTGCAAACTGTAACAATCACTGATACTTATAACCTACTGCACATCAATGAAACCGCAAGTGTTCAAGTGAAATATGGGGAACCAGCAACTTTGGTATCTGCCAGCTACACGTCAACAGATGAGGTCGAAAAAGGTGGACGCACACACTCAAGGGAGTGAGCGTTTCAAAACAACACAAACGTGAACCGAACCCTGCCCTGCTTCCGTCTCTTTAGCGTTTTTTAAATTACCATGCAATTTTCTCTTTTAGACTTTCTAATTTACCACTTTCCAGTCTTTTTTTTTAAAAACCACCGTTCATGCAATGTACCTCATCTAAGGCTCAAACTTTCTTAATTTCAATAGTTTCAAAGTTCACGTCATATTTATTAGCATCATTCAATTTTATAAAAAAACATTCACTTCATGACACACAATACCACTACTAAACATGCAAAACTATATACGTCTGTTGAGTTCAACCATTGTTCAATTCCATTTCAAGTTAGAAAAATATCAACCATACAAAACTGCACTTAAAGAATTAAATAAATTATTCACTCTTCTTCTTAACATCATCACTCTTCTCCTTCTTATACATCTCTTCACTCTTTTTCTACACTCCACATCCATCAACCTTACCAATTGCAACATCTCAAAGATTTCTAACATCCCCGCGCTTGCGCGGGGCTAAGCCCCTAGTTGTTATAATTTGATTGACCGATGATTTTTAATTTTATTTATTATAATTATATCTAAAAGGAAAGGATAATTCAATTACCACTTTTCAAATAATCTACATAATATTAGAAATAATTATTTATGGTAACTAATTGTTGAAACTATGAAGGAGTAATAATGCGATCAATTTTTTATATATTATAAATTACATAAAATAATAAACAAAAGTGTTTATTTGAATTGATATAATAATTTTATATTCGTATAGAAAGAATTATATTTGTATATAAAGTATCATAATAACTATTAATGTCTAATAATTCAATGCATGCTTTATAAATCATTTGTAAAATTATAAATACATTTATAAAAATCAGATGTTTTAAATTATTATAAAAGGTTCTAAGTCATTTATAGAAACTTATACATTAATTTATAAAATGTATTTTGAAAATTTATCCTCATATTACAATATTTTGAATTTTTTTTCATTTTAATGGTAAAAGTCCTCAACTATGTTTACTTAGTGTAGAAACCCCTAAACTAAAGATTTACTGGTATTAATAGTAATTATGACCTGTTAAAGTTTAATTCATTAAATAAAGTTAGTTTATGGGATTTTTTTGTTAAATAATTAGTTTGAGGTTTTTACCCAAAACAAACTTAGTTGAGGGGTTTAACGTTAAAATTCCTTATTCTTTCCTTATTATCTATTATTTAAATCTTTATAGTGGGATTTGTTTTATCAAAAACCAGTTGCAATCAACTGACGAGATATCTTCTTTCCTAATATCATGCATTTAATATTTAAATATATATATAGCAAGATTTGAGTTATCAAAATTATGTATATATTATAACCATAATATCTTTAAAATTTTATTAGAAGATATGTTATCTCATAGCTGAATTAAAATTTATTAGAGGATATTCTATCTCATAGCTTCTCTTGAAAACTAGGCCTTTTAGAAACTTAAACTAATTTGCTATATAAATATCACGCCACTCCCATCAGTTTCACGCATCTATCTTTTAAGTTTTCATATGTTTTTGATCGTTATAATTTAAATTCTACTTTTGTGATATTACACAGGTGTATGATAATCAATAAGTAACTCATAGATGGGAATACCATTACTGGTAATTTTATGGGGGATTCTTCTTCTCCGTTTATTTTTGTTCTTTTCCTCTCCATGTTGTATCTCTATCTATATTTTTGCATCAGTAATGTTTCAACTAACAAAAAGAGACGACTCTGTTTATCCAGGAACTGATCATACCTTTTGAAAAAAGTAATTCTTTTTTTTATAAAGTTAAATCACTTATCAAGAATATAATATAAGATATGTATGCTAATCAAGTGCAATTTATTTATTGTGCGTGATTTTCTTCGGTACGTCTGAGAGCCAAAGGTAATCTCAAAGCATTTTAAAAACTTTGAAACTCATTGATGTTGTTCTATTAATTATATAATTTGTTATCTTTTGCGGATTGTTTACATCTTTAAATATTTTTGTTAGAATAACTTCTTTTCTGACTCAAGGCTTAGAGAAGGAAACCGTAAATCATCTCTGTTGTTACAATGAAACCAATAATAATAAATCTCAGGTAATTCAAATCTTTCTTTTATATTTCATGGCTGATTTTTTTATTGGGATTATCGTGAAATATTTATTTTTTCTCAATTATAATTTTCTGATGTTTTAAGATTATTGTTAAATGTGATCATTTTCTAAACGTTCTAATGTATTCTTTGTTCATATGAACATAGTACAAATATCAATATGTAACATCGAATCTTTCATATTAACCATATACATGTAACATAAGTATCATATAGTTGTAAATATAATATCAATTTAATATTAATGTTAATGTCTACGCATACGTGCGGGCGGTCCACCTAGTAATGAATAAAGTACATGTTTTATATAAATAATATAATGATTTTTAAGTAATTATAATTGTATTTAGGGTTGAATCAGAAATGGTGGACACAGATATAGTGTTTATATGTTCAGATAGATCACCACGGGACATCCTCCTTGCTCGTCTGCCTCACCTCTAGTGCAATGGTCAGCTGTCGCTGTGGTTTACGTAAGCTCCTCTCAAATCATAGTTCTATACTGTTTTTATTTTATTTTATTTTTTTGAGCCAAATGTAGCTCTCTGCTTTAACAATATTTGTAAAACATTACCCTTGTTCCATTTTTTGGTATATATATTCACATTTTATCAAAATTTAAAAAAAAAAAGCTTTTTCCTATGTTTAAGAAAAAAAAGCTCTTTCATCTTGTTTATTTAGTTGCTACGTAGCTGTAGGTTTGTAAGCAGCTAAATACAAAGGAGCTCAGTATAATTTGAGTATTATGATTTATGAATTATGTCACGGAATTAATTGTTAGTGGGAGTTATATTTATGATGATTGTTAGAATTTATAGAATCTAGTGTTATTGGTTTACATATTCTCACATTCTCATTAAAATCTAGTGTTATTGGTTTTATGATTTAGTAATTCTATACACAATCTTTTGTTATTCAAAAAGTTTAGGTTTTAATGATTCTTTAAATCTATTAAAGTTGGTGTTATTGGAAGTTGTATTCTTCACCATTTAACTCATAACACAAGATTTTGAGAATACTACTTATATCCCTTAGATTCTTAGAATCATTATATCAATGTGTTTTCATAGAATTTCACAATACACAAAACTCTCTACAACTCTTTCCAAATTTAACAAATATTTCAACTTTTAAAATCAACAAACTCTATATAAATCTTACTCCCACTAACACCCCCTAAATTTGGATAGCTGTGATTTTGCTGCTGCGACTTTTAACACTGGGAGTTTTTAGTTGTTTCATTCTGAATCTTGGTTAGTTGTATTTTCTTGTTACTTGACATAATAAATCTTTTTGCTCATTCTTACTTTCTAAACCAAAATAATTTTCAAATCAGGACATGGTCCACAGCAGTAGCCTAAAAAACAAAACAGAACATTAATATGAAATCAAATCATCAATGGAATCAAACTCCCAGAGTCTAAAATACAACTTCGACCATATGCTTTGCAAAAAAAAAAAAAACTGAAACTTAGTCAATGTTTTGAAAGATTTCCTTGTATACCACGTTCATAGTTTTTCTCTGAGGTGTTCCATGTTTGTCGGTGATAAGAATTTTCAGTCATGATCTTGACTTCACTCTTGAAACTGCAACATACAATTGTCCATGAGTAAAAACTGGTTTTGGAAGATACAAACCAACCTTTTCTAATGTTTGGCCTTGACTCTTATTTATGGTCATTGCAAAAGCAACCGCAACAGGAAATTGTCTATGCGGCATCCTGAAAGGGAATCTCCTTTCTGGTGGAGATACAAACATCCTTGGTATTAAGACCCTTTCACCACCTTCTTTGTCATTCCTATGACCCGTTATAATTCTAGCCTCAATAACATGATCAGCCAACTGAGTAATTTGCAGCCTTGTACCATTACATAAACCACCTTGAGGATCAATGTTCCTAAGTAGCATAATTATTGCACCAACCTTTAACTTCAAACAGTGGTTTGGCAATCCAGAGATCTTGATGCTATTTAGAAACCATGGGATCTTTTGGGCCTTTGTCTGATATATCAATACCATCAGAACTGAGATAGATTTTTTCCTCACCTGTTAGCAATATAAATCAGCGTACATAAGACTACTTGCCTTGATTCCAGCAGGAAAATTAAAATTTAAATAATTAAGATGGTACCTGAAAACTGTGATACTCGTTGGTACTGTCAACATCTTGATTTCGTGGACTCAATATTGCTTTTTCCTGGAAAAAAATTGGGATCTCGTTTCTCTGCAAATGATGTTCCGTAAACTTCCTTCACTACGGTTTCTATAGGATTTTTGCACTCAGTTATTAGCAAATCTTCAGGAATATCAATCTCAACGTCTCCATCATTTGGTTGATTGATATTTCCATCACTAATATCTAGAATCCACTTAGAAAAAGCTTCAAGTTCTTTAGCTTCACTATTGGTAATTCATGCCATAAGTCTCATGTTTTTTGTAAGTCTTAGAACCTTGCAGCTTTTCCAGAGATGTGATGAATTCAAAGAAGCCAAAACAGTCTCTACTCTGCCACCATCTGTTACTACCGGTAGAATCTGTCTAATGTCTCCTCCAAAAACAACAACTTTACCTCCAAAAGGCTCATCGCATCCCATTATGTCACGCAAGCTTCTATCCACAGTTTCAAAACAGTATTTACTCATCTTGTGATAGTATTTTCCAAGTAGCATTCCATACGTTTTGTGGACTTGTGATAGTAAAATTCCAATAGGACACAAAACAGCTTAAGTAGATCCTGGCATGGTGACCAAAAACGTGCTTCTTTAATAGCTTCAATATTTTCTTCATCATCTTCCTTCCACAGCTTACGTAGATCTTTTGCTTCGTTTTTTGTAATAACCGACATGATATTAAGCTTTTAAGAAAAAACAACTTTAAAATGTAGTAAGCAATAAAGGGTAAAAGATATACTCCCTCTATTCCTTAATATTACATATTCTAGAAAAAAAAATTGTTTTAAAAAGATCTATTTTTTACATTTTCAATACATATTTTATTAACTAATTGCAAATTTCAAAAAACTTAATTACACTTATTGAATTTTTATTAACTTAAAATTATGGAACAGAGATAAACACAAAAAAATTATGTAAATTTAATGTGTTTTATTAAAATATGTGAAAAAACTAGAATATGTAACATTAAAAAACAGAGGGAGTATATAACATCGTTGATCTTGCATACACGTGATAATATATGATTACCAATTATTGCATTACCTTAATTGTTACCATATTAATGCGTCGCATTAATTCATGATTAATGATTCCTCATATTTATCATGAGAATTAAATGTGAAGAATGGAGTATATGTTACGTGATGTTGTTAATTTATACTCCTCTGTATTTTTTTATCTGACGTTCTACGGCTTTACACGAGAATTAAGAAAGTTGTTGCAATTTCTATTTTAACCTTTTCAATTGCCTTAGATTATTTATTTACTCAAAATGATACCACAAATCACGTAATAATACAGGGATAGAAAAATCATTTTCTGTCATTATTTGCATTGGACACAAAAAAAAGCACTAAAACGTTAATTATTTCCGAACGGAGGGAGTAATTAATTGGTAATCATTAATGCGATACGTATGGTGAATTAAATATGAACACGTTCTTTCTATATGTGTTCTTTTTTTTCTCGTGCGTTATATGGTTACAGCATATTTTGAATTGTGTGTCACGCATCTTATTTAATTGACATTTAATTCACACACAAAAATGCATTTATTATCCATAATTAATGTTCATATAAATCAATGATTTAACGATTAATGGAAGGAAATCGATATTGAAAATATATGATTTTCAATCAAACACGTTTGAATGGTAACTCATTATTGATAAACAACTTATAATATATTTTTTAATGTGGTGCAATGAGGAAACCACAAATGACGAAAATAATGTATATGTAATCTACACCATTTATAATGTATGATGAGGAGATCTGTTGTTTTTGACGTCATTAATAATTAACCTGGAACACAATAATTATAAAAAAATGACTTTATTTTTGATTGAGAACTGAATATTTAAAAAATACAATAAAAATTTAAATATAACTGAAAAAACAATAAACATAATAAAAATAAATTGATCTGAAAATTTAAAATTTTGGTTTCCACGTTTTAAATTTTGGATCCCAAACAAAATTATGTATGGACCCATGTAACTTGTTATTCTCCATCGATTCCAACAACTTGGATTTATCTTGATGATCAAGGAGATTGACATAATTTTCTTTTCTCATATAGTCATATGAATACTATTATATTCATACCACTTGGATCCCTGGAACATATATCAAACCATAATAATAAGATTTTGAAGAAATAGTAATAATAGACTATAAAAATATAAATACGTAAAAGTCACTAACATCAACACACAAGAATTCTGCTGGTTCCTTATGTTTTGAAGATGTCTCATTATGCCATGTGCCTAACTCCTTTACAACATAAAATGATCATTCGGTTAAAAGATATTAATGAAGTGATGACACGTGATATTATCACGCAAAAATAAGATGACCTGATATTGATGAAGTGTTGTAACGTGAACTTTCTGTATATTGTAGTCAAATCATAATAAAATTATAATACTTTTTCATGAGTTGGCCATGTCTATTTGGATGACTGCATAGAATAAGGTGCAATAATCACTTTGGCAAAGTTTGATTATTGAGTCTTTGTTGAATAGATTTTTTATGCGTGAGACATGCTATGTTTTTTTGTCGGTTAAGCTTTATTATATAGATGTGAGCCACGACTGAAATTAGGGTTGGAAGTTTTGATTTGCCTAATGACATGCCACGTGGAATTTTAAAGATGCCATGTCATCTTATTTTTGAGGGGATCTTTGTAAAGAAGAAACATAAGCAAATTTTAAAAAATCATTTGGAAAATATAAGACTAGGGGACAACTGCAGTACCAATATTATCAAAACCAATGCTTTCCATTTTTAGGTCAATAAGATCAAACTTATAAAAAATTAACCAAAAAAATATGATTCCAAAAATTAACAATAATGATTAAAAGATAATCAAACAAATTTTATAACAAATCTATTTGAAAAAATAAAAAATAGTGAATACAACAAACAAAACAGTGAAATTAGTAAAAGTAAATAATCTAACTTGAATGGTGAAAAGTTTAGTTTAAAATAATAATTTAATAAAAATTAGTAATCTAATCCTAAAATTTATAGACTTCAAGAATAAGCAACAAAACTTATATGTATGGTTTGGTTTGGTATTGGAGTTGCCTTCAAGCCAAATTTAGCTTGAAAATAACGTGTTTATTCAAATTATATGTATATACAATTGATAGTTAATGTTGTATTTATATATTACGTTTGTTAAATATATGCATATAAAATAAAAGAATATATTTTGTTAATTATATCCGGTTTACCATGAAATAAAAAATATGTTTTGTTGAGTAAACTGCAATATCAGATTCTAAGTCTACAATAACATCAACCTACACCCACTAATGATCAACTTACACACGTATAACTACTATGTACAAGATTTCTCGCTAGCCGCAGTTTGGAGGTTCATAACATTCGAGAAATACAAAGTATTTTCATAACAACACCGAAGATGGCATACCACATACATTGCAGCCAAATATTATTTAACTAATGTTATATACTTCTTACGTTAAAAGTTGCATCCTACAGCATCAAAATATGTTTTATGGTTTGTATTTTCAGAGAGATTCTTTCGAGTTTTAATGGTTTTTCGTTTTTCTAAAAAAAACTAATGTTGGATAGAAACAAAATAAAACAAGAACGAACAACTGCTAGAACTAGAATCGCATCCAAACATCTTTTCATGCATGGAGTTCGAATAACTAAACTTCAATGTTATTTGACAAATTATAAAAATATAATAACCAAATTGAAATATTATTTGACAAATTATAAAAGTATAAGAGAAACAGATATATGCCCTTGGTGCAACTTTGAAGACCGGTTTACACATGTTAATAATACAGATCAAAGATGAAGTTTTTTTCATAATTTAAGCAAAAATGGTATGGAAAATGTTACTACTAGAAGTAAATGATAAAGTTTATTTTCATAACTACAGCAAAATATGTTAGCTCATAGTCTGGGAGTACAATTTCAAAATCAAAATTAACTGAATTTAACAAATACCAAAGTCGGATTACAAGTTAAGCATTAAAAGTTAATAGTTGTATATACGGTTTGGAAGTATGCAATATGCAATTACACCAATCGCGCAAAAATCATACAAAACTGTTCCGAACCAAAGAAGAACATAATCCAATAAATTTAGAAACAAACTTCAAAAATATATTTGACAAATTATCAACATCCCAGCGCGAAGCGCGGATTTTTCCTAGTAGTTCATATAGTAAAACATAACTAAATGACAAATAATTTATGTAATATATCACTTTATTTATTTGACATCCAACCACAATATAGATAACAAACATATATATATATATATATATATATATATATATATATATATATATATATATATATATATATATATATATATATATATATATATATATATATATCCTACTATATAAAAGAGACTAAATTCAAGGCTTTTGAGACTATCCACCTCAGCCAAAATATTCTCATCCAAAAAGAATTAAAAATAAATGTCATTTAGAAGATAATATTCTCATCCAAAAAGAATTAAAAATAAATGTCATTTAGAAGATAATTAACTAACATACAACTATTGATATTTCTAGAAATTTCAAATTTGTAACTGCTAATTTATTAATAGAATCATATATCTATATTGAATTATGTTATATTTTTAATCGTTAGACTTCAATGGTAAATAAATTATTAATTTATAATATATATAGTTTATAACTTTATATTGTAGTTATAAATAAAGAGAAAATAACCGGAAATGGTGAAGAAGCTCATGTAAAATTATGTAATTAAAATGGTAAAATGGTGAGTATGATGAGGTGAATCTAAAAAAATTTGTTGTACAAATTATGGTGCTTTCTTCGTCCACTATAATGATTTAAAATAAAATATATATTCACATAAATAAGTCAATATTTGTTGTTTTTTTGGTAAGATATTAAGATTATCATTTTCTGAAAGGTTATACTGTTGTTTTTAAACAACTTATTACATCAAGGAAACAAAAAAAACCAACAACAATTCAAGGTAAAAAAAGCCTTAAGGAGGTCTTATACAAGAAAGATAAAAAGAAGTAGAGAAGAGGAGAAAGAAGAACTTGCCGGGTAAGAGAGGAGACGGTCACGCATCATACGGTCGAGAGAGGCAATGATGACTGATGAAGGTGAGGAGACAGCTGTGAACACACGAGCATTACGCTCTTTCCACAACAGGTAGATGGCTGACTGAAAGTAGAGCTTGATGACTGGAGTAGCATGTGCATCTGCATTGACGCGAGGTTGATTGATCTAGGCTGCAATAGAGTGTAGATCAGCCGGAGGAGAAATCCAAACTTCAGCAGCAAAAGGCTCCCATATCAAGCGAGAGAAAGAGCACTCAAAGAAGAGACGATGGTGAGTCTCTATTTCCAGATTACAAAGGACGCACGTTCCGGAGACATTTAACCCCCAACGCCTCAAGCGATCCTTGGTTGGCAGTCTTCTCCGCAAAGCCAGCCATGATATAAACGCATTACGTGGAATATGTTCCTTGAACCAAATAGTCTTGTGCCAATATTTATTGTTGATAGTGTTTATATTTTTTTCTGACATTAGTATTCATATATTTTGGTAAACTGATCCAAAGAGATTAGTTTGTGAAGCAAACCAAACGAGGATTATAGTGTTTACTTTGAAAAAAGTAATAGGTTGAATGATAGATGGCGTGCATGCCTTTTCACATGGAAATCTGCACATATATTAAAATTGTAAGTTTTGAATCATAGAGAAAATATAGTGTATATGACTGAAGTTGGTCCATTCCGAAACTAAAGATGGCTAAAATTCGTCTTTGTCAAAGTGCATAGATGTGAATCTTACATGAATAGAATTCTCCATTGCTTATAGCAGTGTAATAAACTTCGTGTGTAAAGGAGAAAAAATGTTATATAAGTGAAAACAAAAATTATGATTTTTTTCTTGTGCCTATAGGCTCTTCGCAATTTGAAGAAGAAAGAACATATTGTGTGAAAATCTTTGGCTCGGTCAAATTTTATCCAGTTGTTTATAAAACTGTTGTTATCTGATTCATGTAATTTTTCAGTGTTGATTTAAAAGCCCAAAAAACTCATCTATACTGACTTTTTAATATATTTTCTGTGATTTGAATTTAAAAAAAAATAAAACTTTCGATAAGTTATGTAAACTCAGAACAAGTATTTAGCTTCAGAAAACATTTGCATGTTTCAAACTTATAATATATACATATATAATGCTTAAAATTATGCATATAAAACCTGTGTAAAATGTGTCTGAATATATTTCTCTTCTTTAATGTGTTAATCGTACTATATATAACATTATTTTAAAATTTCAAAAAGTTTATGTCACTGTCACATACAAAAAACCATCAATAAAAAATATAATTCTCCATCTACGACAAGAAAAATGAAAAATTATAAACATATAAATTTAAATTAAGAAAAATTAACATTGGAAAAACAAGAAGTTAATATAAAAGAAAAAAACCGACAAATAATATTATAAATAAAATAAATTTATAAGACACAATCCGCGCGAAGCGCGAAAAAATTCTCTAGTAAACAATAAAAAAAACTCCGATCAGTTATGAATGTTATGTATTACAAAAATGAAAAACAATTGTGTAGATGTACGAGTCAAAATCTAGATTTTGGTTTAAATTCTTTGATGATGAATTTGGTTCAGTTTGGCACATTTTTTAAAAAATTCATGTTGATATGATATTCTATTAGTTCTGTTTTCAAATTTATTTTAGTTTTAACCAAATTCCAAACTAATTAAAATTTCAAATAAAATTAATTGAATTTATTTGAACTAACCAAAATTAATTTAAACTAAATATTACCAAAAACAAATACTCGTTTAAATTCAATAGAATTATCAGAAACCAAACTACCCCAACCAAATTAATTGGACGAACCGAACCCGCATGGCTATTAGGGGATGAATTTATTTATTTCAATTTGGTTTGGTTAGAGAAAACCGAGAATCTGAACCGAATTGGACCGAGCAAGGAGTGGACTGGGTGGAGGTTTAAGATAAACGAGGGAAGAAGCTGTTTATTTAACATCCAACCACAATAAAGATAACAAACATATATATATATATATACAAACAATAAAAAAATACCGATCAGTTATAAATGTTATATATTACAAAAATGAAAAAACAGTTGTCAAAATCTAATTTTTGGTTTAAATTCTTTGATGATGAATTTGGTTCAGTTTGGCACATTTTTTTAAATTCACTAGACTTTAACCCCTGCGGACGCACGGGTGTTTTCAAAATTTAAGATTGATTGTAGTTTCAATTGTCTCTACATGGTGTTGGTTGTTCATATGTCTTTTGGATATTCAATTAAGCAAAATGATATGTTATACAAACCATTTATCATTTGATAACATTTTTCAAAATAATCTATTTGTCTAGTGTGATTATTCGTAAAACATACTATTTAATATGTTTGTATATATTAAATACATTTATATTTTTAAGAAATACAAATATTTCATAGAGAAGTCATATACTATATTATTCACTTTTCTATGGATCACAATTTGTTTTATATACCAAATCATTTTAACATTTGCAACACACACACAAACAATAATTAATTTGAAGTCTTACAATAAAATAAAATTATGAGTAATAATCAAAAATTAAATGATAAAATATGAAGATTGTGTTTATTTAAAAATAAAACCTTTATTTATTTATTGAAAATAATTAAAAAAATATTTTATATTATTTATTTTTGAAAAAAATATTATTGAGATATTTTTAATATTTTATTCACTTATTTATTGTATATGCTAATTTGGTGGAATTATTTAGTTTTTTTTTGTTTGAAGTATAAATCAGTATTATTATGATACATAAAACATTGATCTATATTATTTATTATTTATATCCAAATTTTCCGTTAAATCTAGTGTAAATTGATATTATTTATATTTTAATTGAAAATATTTATTTATTGCATCATAAATGAACTTTTAGTGTTTTTACACTAAGATAATTAACAGTATAATTTTATACATGTCCATTTGCAATAAGATAATCTATTTTTCATATAAACTATAGTGAGTGTATTACACAAAAGAACATATTTTGACTTTTACTTACACAATAAGACACATATTACATGTGAGACACTTATTGTGTGTGAACACAAAATTTTGAAACGCAAATACCCTTACAATAACTAAAAGACATGAATAAAGTTAAGAATCAAAGAGAGAGAATGTGTTATATCTCTACTGTATAAAAGGAACTAAATTGGAAGTTCCTAAGCTATGCCATATCACCTAAAATATTTAGAGCCAATCAATGTTACACTGCAATTAACTAAATCCACAATTTTTACTAGATGTGAATTTCCTAAAAGTAACCTGCAGTCTTTCAATGGTCCATTAATTTTCTCTTCTGTCTCAGTCATTTATTTGGTCTGACCAGGGACGAGATAATGAACATTTAACTTTACTTTTGAGTTTTTAAAGGTTCATCGAAAAATAGGTTATCAGACCAGACCCACCACAGAAATCCTGTGTACAATCGTCTCTTTCGCAGAGAATCCAAACTGCCTCCGTATGTTTGTAACCGATGAAGTTAATTTAAAACTCCACTCTCCATCTATTAATTGATAGAGGTTAATGATGGCATCAATTGTAGGAATCGACAACTTCTTCATCCTTCCAACTTCCCTCATTTCTTTAATTTCTTCAAATCCTATATATATGGAGTTGAAGAGGACGGCTTGGCTCATCTTATCGTCTGGCTATCAACTCAGAGATCATGGAAGGATCTCGGGTGCTTGCTTTGATGCTGCGTGAGGCATCATTCTCGGTCTAACTATCGCTTTCTTTGCTTAGTGTCATTAGGTTCATTACATACCAATCTTTGTTTGATATTTATTTGTTTTTCTTTGTCCCCAGATTATAGGAACAAACTAGAAGACCCTTGATGGGACTTACGTACTTGACTTGGTTGGTGCTCATGTTAAAGCTCTTGAAAAGGCTCTGCCCCACAAAGCTGGAATCTTCAATGTTGGTACCGGGTAAGGCTTACAAATATATTTTTGGCAACTACTAAATAAAAAAGAGAGTGAATGAATTTTATAGAATGTGGTGTGTTTTGTTGTTGGGTGAGCAGGCAGCTCGATGAAGGAGTTTGCGGAACTCTGCATGAAGGCGGCAGCGGTCGATTACTTGGAAAGAAGAGTATGAAATTACGGAGTGGTGTACAGCCATCCAAGCATGATCAGAAAGGAGCTAAATTGGACAGCTAAGCACAGAAATCTTAAAGAGAGTTTGGAGACTGCATGGTGATGGCAAAGGTTTCACGTAAATGGTTATGAATCTTCTTCTTCTTCCATGGTCTTTGCATACCGACCTTTCTCTGTATTGGTCTGTGATGATTGCTCTTCTAGGACTCTTTGACAGGTAGATGCTAGCTAGAGATTAGAGTCTTGATTCTATATGGTAGTGAAGGGAGTAGATGAAGAAGTTGGGAAAAAAACAATTCATATGTAGAAGGCTTATCATTTATTAGTTATTTTAATATATGAATTATTTGTGATAGCTTCAGAGATTTTCTTCTCTTTGTTAGATCATGAACTGTAAGCTTCTCAACTATAAGTTACTTCACAAAGACCCAAACAAACACACCAGCTACAAAGAAAACTCAAATTTGAAAAGTTTTCATTCATAGTTAACAAAATTGGAAAAGAATTGATTTTGATAAACCAAAATGAGAGCCAGAACGAGAACGTATCTTCTGATTCCTTGATGATATCTAGCAAATAAGGTGTCTACCAATTTAATCTCAGTAGTTGCAAACAAATTAAAAAGTAACATAATGCATTTGGTAAAGAAATATACATCCGTTCAATGGTCATTACAGTGAAATGAATAAGGTCCGCACAGAAGCCATTTCGACCTAAATGGATCCCCCTATAAAACGTTTGGTTTATCAACATATTGGCTGAGTAGAAGGTAAGTTATGAACTGAGCATGGTTGAGTTGATTAGAAGTCAGACTCATTCTAAATTCACTGGATCACTGACATTCTGACAACATATCAAACTCCCAACTTAGCATTGGCCATAAGATAAACACATTTGCGACAACTTTAGCTCATCATCATTCAAGCAACGGGATCATCCAATTCTTACAAACACACAACATCAAAGTAATAAACTTCGCGCGGAGCGCGGAAAACCTTCTAGTACATTATAAATAACTGTAACCACAGCCACTGAAACCTCCGTATCACCCACTCTTCCATCTTTCACCTCCACCGTATTTACCACCATCTCCTCCTCTCGAGTAACCATCTCCACCACCGCAACCTCCATATCACCCACTCTTCCATCTTTCACCTCCACCGTATTTACCACCATCTCCTCCTCTCGAGTAACCATCTCCATAAGAATCCATAACCACCACCTTCATATCCATAACCACCACAACTTCCACTCTAGTATCCATCGCCCTCACTGTCACCACCACTGTATCTATAACCACTGCAACCTACACTCCGGTATCCACCTCCACCTCCATATATCACTCTCTCTCTCTCTCTCTCTCTCTCTCTCTCTCTCTCTCTCTCTCTCTCTCTCTCTCTCTCTCTCTCTCCTGTCTTCCACCTCCACTGTATCCACCACCATCTACTCCTCACGAGTAACCATCTCCACCACCACTATATCTACTGATGCGCCCTAAGGAACGAACACTCGACCGTTAAGAAAAGATATGGACTCGATCCGTGAGAAAGGAGAACTGATGGAATGAATAATGACACAAAGGGTTGCGGATGGCCCAATGATACTACCAGGGTACTTGATTGTCGCCTGATATGACTCACAGGTCCGAGAAGGAAGCAAACTCAATCTGTTTCCGGATATGATGCACCGGTCCAGCAAGAAAGAAGCGTTTGTTTGGAGCTAACCACACCAAAGAAACTAAAAAAAGTTCTAATCGAAGAACAGAGAGTAAAGACTCAAAAGTGTAAAATCGAGATACAGCGAAAACACAAGGCACAAAGTGATTCCAAGAACTTGTGTATCTTTTATTAGAAATCCTTTACACAATCTCTTACAGACTTGTTTGATCCGAATTACACAACTCGACACGGATCGATTTCTAACACACCCAACTTACTTGACTCAACACCTGTTGATCAAGTCTACCAATTCACTCAGCTATGAAACCCCAAAACCCTTTGTGTTTCTCTCTGAGAATTACAACGTGAAAGCTCTAACCCTAATCTTAGGTAAAGCCACCATATATATTAAATAATATTTTCCTATTATCTAATATAATATTTCCTATATTTTAGCATCACCAAATATTCCAATTTGTGATCTAATAACATTCCTTTAATGCTTATTTCGTCAACCAAGCATATAGAAATATCACACATCATCGCATCTTGACGTTTCCTTTTTATTCTCCGAAGCATGTGTCACACATTACTCTCCATGTGTAACACATGTACACGAACCAAAACTCCACCACAGCAGCAACCTGTCAAGCTCCAAGTTCTTGAGCTTACAAAAAGTTGAAAGGAAAATGGAATGATTTTATTATGAGAAGTGTTTGCATATTTATACTAGAAAATAGATAAGAAGTATTAATGATAGATCTAGATCTAGATCTGGATCTGAAAATTAAAGACAACGTATTTAGATCTCAGATCTGATCAAAGAGACTCTTCGGCAAACGTTCAGGTTCAATGAACTGCGGATAGGGTCCGTACGTGGTCAGTACAGTCCAAACTAGCCTGAAATGAAGTGGCACGAACTAACTCGAAATCCACTAGTTCAAATTCGAATCTGGCTTGACCGTTGATCTTAAAATGTAAAACAGGACGGGGAAGACAAAGTCCAGTACGGTAAAATCGGTCATCTGGCCATGGTTCCAGCCAAAGCTCTATTCCGGATGCATGTGGGACAGTCCAGTACACTGTCCGGTCAGTCTGGCCAGTTTGGTGAAAAATATGAACTTCGGATAAAATGTTCAGAACGTCCTGAACTTCATGTTGGTCTGATTCCTTGGACTGGTCCGTGGACTGGGGCACATCATACTCTCCCTTTTCAAAAGGATTTGTCCTCAAATCCATTGTACCTATATCAAAAGGAAAGAAATCAGATACAAAAGAATTAAAATTCAAGGGAAATTCAGTGAATAAAAAGATTGGACAGAAACTTCTTTGGAGTTATGAAGTCGTTTTCATCAAGTAATTCCAAATCCTTTGGCGTCCATCATTGTTTTCTCTCCTTGGGAAATGATCATGCTTATCCTGTTCATTCAAAAAACCTAGAGAAACCACATCAAATCTGATAAAGAAATAATCAAAGGGTTTCTATCCTTAAGACATCAAAAACAGGATCCAAACTCTTAGGATAATAATCAAGCACGTGGGCAATCAAGCAAATAAACTGATCACCAAAAATTGGGTTATCAATATTAAAATTAGGCCAAGCAATGAAACGGTTAGGAAAAGAAAGAGACATTGCCAAATCTGAAAAATTCTCATCATTGTTGGGGTCAAAAACAGTTGCGACGAAGTTAACACTCAAACGTCCGAAGAGGAAAGTGAGAATATTTCTACGACAAATAATCTTTCGAAAAAGATTTGCTCTTACAGAGAGCTTTGTGGAGAAAACACAAAACACCGGAGAAAAACCCAAATAAGATTGCTACGTAACGACCGAATGCACGTCCCACTCGGTCGCTACATAGCGACCGAACGCGCGTCCCGCTTGGTCGCTATGTAGCGACCGAGCTCGAGCCAAGCTCGGTCATTGGATTGTATGACAACCAACCAATTTTTTTGTCATCAACTTAAACAAATTCTAGCTAGACTCTGCAAACAAAACTGGTAAACTCTGCATCGATATGAACAACGAAACACGTTTGATTCTTGGCATTTCGCGCAAGACTGTCCGCTCTTATTTGACCACAATATTCAACCAAACAAATTATAATTCACCAACTAGGTAAAAAAAAGTTGGCCACAATATTCAACATATTTTTTTTAACATATTTGCTAAATTACTCTTTAAAATAACTGGTGTAACCGATTCATTTGATATTCCATTTTATCTTCTACTACTATATTTATTTTATCATGTTTTTTTCTATTTGATGGTTTCTAAAATGTGTTCTATATCTTCTAACCCTACATTATTTTATCATGTTTTAATGTTTGGATTTAGGGTTTATATGGGTTTAAGGTTTAGTAATTGTGATTTAGGGTTTAGTATTTGTAAAGTAGGGGAGGTTGAGGGTCATATTTATGATTTAAAGCAAATTAAATACTTTGCATAATTTTTTGATAATTTCATTAAATCGGCAAATTCTCCCAATTAAAAAATATATTGAATAAAAATGATTTTGAAATATATCAAAGAGGAAATACATGTGTACATAACTGATAAACATATTTGAAAGAAAAAAAAAGGAAAAGATAAGCATATTTGAAAGAAATTATACATTTTTTTTTGACAAAGAAGAAAATATACATATTGTAAAACTAGAGTATGTTATATATATTATAGAGTTATTCTTAGGTTCATCCCCTATGGTGAATTTATAGATTCACTCCCTAGATAGTAACCAATAAAAAACTGTCATGTGTTACTTTCTTAATGAAAAAAAAATATGAAAAAAAAGTAAAAATAATATTGACATTGTAAAACTTGGTAAACCCTAAACATTTTAAGTCAAATTCTAAACATTAAACCTTAAACCTTAAACCCTAGGATTGAAACTAAACCTTGTAGCTCAAGTTTTAAACACTAAACTCTAAACCCTAAGTCCTAGGGTTAGCCCTAAAACTTAGGATTATCCTTAGACCCTTAACGGTGTCAGAAAAATCTTAAACCCTAAAACCCCTAAACCTTAAGCTCTAAACCCTAGGGTTTAGGGTTAATCTTAGAGTTTAGGATTAACCCTAGAGTTTAGGATTAACTCTTGGATTTAGTGTTTAGAGATTGAGCTATAAGTCTAATGTTAATACTAAGGTTTAAGTTTTAGTGTTTAGAATTTGAGTTATAAGGTTTAGGGTTTAGAAGTTTTGTAATGTCAATTTTTTTTTACAATTAATATTATTATTTTAATTAGTTAGTATCTAAGAATAACTTATAATTGGCTATGAAATATATATTTTGAAAATAAATGTACTAGTATATAGAAACATAGTAATGGTTAGATTTATAAAAAAAAAAACAATAGAACAATAGTTCATATAGTAAAACATAACTATATGACAAATAATTTATGTAATATATCACTTTATTTATTTAACATCCAACCACGATACATATAACAAACATATATACAAACAATAAAAGATGCTGATCAGTTATGAATGTTATATATTACAAAATTGAAAAGAAATAGTTGTGTGGATGTGCGAGTCAAAATCTAATTTTTGGTTTAAATTCATGTTTGATGATGAATTTGGTACAGTTTGGCACATTTATTAAAATTCATGTTTGGTATGATATTCTATTAGTTCTGTTTTCAAATTTATTTTAGTTTTAACCAAATTCCGAACTAATTAAAATTTCAAATAAAAAATGATTGAATTTATTTAGAACTAACCAAATTAATTTAGACAAAATATTACCAAAAACAGATGCTCGTTTAAACTCAATAGAATTATCAGAAACCACACTACCCCAACGAAATTAACTGGACGAACCGAACCCGCATGGCTATTAGGGAATGAATTTATCACTTCAATTTGGTTTGGTTAGAGTAAACCGAGAATTTGAACCGAATTGGACCGAGTAAGGAGTGGATTGGGTGGGGTTTAAGATAAACGAGGGAAGCTGTTCTCTTCCTTCCAAGCATAAAATCAAGGATTCCTCTCTAAAGTGATAAAGGAGAGGAAC
This sequence comes from Brassica napus, assembly GCF_020379485.1. Taxonomy (NCBI): domain Eukaryota; kingdom Viridiplantae; phylum Streptophyta; class Magnoliopsida; order Brassicales; family Brassicaceae; genus Brassica; species Brassica napus. The sequence continues at coordinate 20,989,214 of NC_063438.1, read as the reverse complement.
ACAGTCCAGTCCTGAAAGCGAGTTTTGTCCGTAAGCAATCTCATACCTTAAACCCTTCTTCTCTCTTTTAATTTACACTAGACAATTTGGAAAATTTCGATCATGATTTTGTTCATCGGCTGTAAATTGGAAGTCGCAAGGTGTGACCTTTATCTATATGAAATAATGCATAGCAGGTGTTCGACAAAATGACTAGCTCGAATTGCTTTACTTCCTTTACAATAGTTTCCTTCTAATGCTTCCTGTGAATCTTCCTGTCTTAACACTGCAACATCATATGTTTCTTGTAGGTGTTGTGAAAGGCTGGTGCTTGATTCTCCTCTACTTGTGTCCTTCATCCTGTCTTAGTATGATAGCTTGACAAACCTACATACAAGTGCCTCCTGTGCGGTAAAAATGTCTCTGCTTTGCTCTTCATCTTGTGTAGCTCCCCCCTTGCCACAGACCAAACAGTCAAGCCCAAGTTTTCTGAAACTCAAAACAGGCACCGTAATTCTATGTTCTGCCATTGGCTACCCTAATTCCACCACTGGTTTAAGAAAGCACATCGGCTACTTGTTCACAGGACCGCATAAGCTTGGTAGGCTAAGAAAGAGTCAGATACTAGTTAGTCCAGAGTCTTTTACAGAGAACAGCACAATAGATATTGATTGGGAAGATCAGGAGGACGTCGAGGATACTGGTTCACCATGGGAAGGTTCGGTTATGTACAGGAGAAATGCGTCAGTCACACATGTGGAATACTGCACCACCTTAGAGAGGCTTGGGTTGGGGAAGTTGTCCACTGAGGTCTCGAAGAAGAGGGCTTCTTCAATGGGACTTAGAGTGACCAAAGATGTTAAGGATTATCCGGACGGGACACCTGTTCAAGTTTCGGTTGATGTCATACGGAAGAAGAAGAAGCTGAGACTCGATGGGATTGTCAGGACTGTTATCACACTTGGCTGCAACAGGTAGCTTTCTTATGAGTCTTTATCAATTGTTGTTATATTTTCATATGTCAATTCACTTGTTCAAGTTTTTTTTGATCAACTGTTGTTATATTTTCATATGTCAATTCACTTAATTTAGACACTGCATTACCAGTCAAGTTCTAAAAAAAACGGTGAAGAAGCATTTATATTTACATGTTTGATTGATGTTGTTCATTTGAGTTGTACTTGGCGGAACAGTTAGTGTGAACATACACAGACCATCTTTATATGTCAGCTCTCACCCTGTAAACACACATGAATAGGCACTTTAGTGAGGAAAGCAATAAGTTATATTCTTGAATACATTAAGGTTGACCTGTTAATTATTTCTTTCTGACGTTGAAAGTGACCTGGCGGGAGCGACACAAAATAAGTGCAGAGACTTCCTTAAGCACCACTTATCTATAGAATAAAACACATAATCAAAGGGGATTAAGTATTTGTAATCAGTAATTGAGCATTATATTATTCTCTGTGAGAGCTGACGGAGACGCTTACTAACCCAATTAAGCATTAGCAATGTATTGATGCAGTGTCGATACGAAGCTGCATCCGTCTTACGCTCTTTCTTGATTCATTATCTACTCAACAAATTCACCGTTTAGTAATTTTAGCGATAGAATACATTCGATGGAGAAGACAACTTAACAGAGAAATCTTGTATTTTTAATGAAGAATCTGATAGACGATGACCAGAACGAGAAGAAGTGTAAACTGACATGGGATCCTGAGTTAGAACTTCACAGAATATGAAAAATCTGAAAACCTTCGCGTTGGAACACATAATTGGCGATATGATAATATTTTCTGCCTATATATATCTTATTGTGAATGTAAAATTATAATGCTTTCAACCAACTAGCATACAAACACATAATTGCAGTCCCAGAGAACAAGATAGGCAAGATATGAACAAAACCACCAAGAAAAAATGAACGAGAATAGTAATCAGATTCCTAATGCAAAGAGAAGAAAGCAAGGTACAAAAAAAAAACTAGCATTGCAAGTCTACATTGATAACCAAAATAAGGAAAAGTCTGTCCTGAGTCATTCTTCATCTTCATCTTCAGCTACTCTACTGGTAACGTAACCCATGTTTGTTTTGTCAGGAGAGCGAAGGAAGTCAACTACACCTTTGGGAGGGATAGAGTAGTACGACAAGAGGTAACTGTTCCACCAAAAGCCACTATGATGAAAAATCTCCACGATACTGTTGCAATATGTGACAATGCCTCCAAATGGTACAGTGATCCGACATCCTTGCCGAGCTACGAACGTTTTATTCTCACCGTTTTTCTTGAAGCGAATTATGCCCCATTTTCGAACCGACACCAAGGCCCCAAGGTTGCAAGAGAGTCTGTCGGACTGCCCAACCGTAGAGCGTGGAGAGCCACCGGAGGGAGTCACCTCGACAGCACCAAGAGTTTTGACAAATGTAGGGTCTCGACACGTATGCCTACCAATATCTGGGAAGTCAAAGTAGAAAACACCATCTCGAGAAGGGACAGTGGGGCTTTTGGGAACAACGCTACCTTCTGTTAGTATAGAAGAAGGTATTGAGTTAACAAAGATCCAAACACAAAAATGAAAACACACAAAGCAGAGAATCTATGCATAGAAGAAAGCTACTAATCTAACCATACCGTAAGGTTTTAGATGCTGTTTCTTCCTCACGGCTCTTGCCGCCGCCCTGTACCATACTGCTGCAGCCATTGCACCTGGATCTGGAACTGTTGCAAGATTCTCTGCACTCGATCTCCCAGCCTGTAGAATAGAATCCAGTCAAATCAAATCGAAAAGGATACAATATATAGTCAAAGCAAACCGAAATGGTTCACCTGAGCTTGCATCTGTATGGTTGATTTCGCTCCTTTAGTTGCTGCTACAGCTGACACACTAAAAGCAGTTACTGGGTCCACTCCAGCGCTCAGATTCTATTCATATCAAAAGCAGGAAGAAAACATTAGTACTCGCAATATTTCAAAATGTGAAAAACGCACGCGGCTCTTTGTCACCTCTTCAAGAACTTGTGAAGCTGGGATGAGCGCATCTAGCATCGTTCTGTATCCCTCAGTTGCTCCACCATATTTCCTCACAGAAGCTATTGATGCCTTGAGTGCTTCAGACCCTGATGATTCAAGAAAAGCCTGAGTTAAAACAAGTATGCGACCATTCCAATACGAACCACATTCAAGAAGCATTATCTCACAGTCTCTGGGAGTGACTTCCTCGTCAATGTTATCTTTTTTTAGCTCCGCGTAAGCTGCCTTGCAGAGTAGATTGTACCTATTTTCATAAGACGTAACAGTCTTTATCAGTGAAAGCCAAAAACATGACCCAGACTATATATGAAATAATTTTCAAATAACTTCATGAGTTTACATAATTCCAGTTGTCCCCCCCATGGCTTTGCTGATTGATGCACCAATCGCATACATCGTTTCAGCAGCATCATAGAGTGGATAACTTGATACAATAAGAGACACAAAAGTGTTCAGATTTTTTAAGGAATCTAAACTCAACACAAAGAGCTGTGTATCTGAGGAAGTAAGAGTGACAAATAGACTCACTATTTCATGTCTTTCAGAATAGCTTTGGCACCTATGCACATCTACACAATTAATGCAAGCGCATGTAAGATAATAAGAAATGCGAAAGATAAAGCATGTTCCAAAATAAGACTTACTTTTGACCCAAAACGACCATCGCTTACTCCACCCCACTCGTTCAAATTATACTTTAGACTGATGATCGCATTTGCTGCTGCTCGAATAGCTGCCTTAAGCACACGACCTTGTTGACTCAGCTCACGTTCATCATCTGGCTGTTGGCCGAATCCCAGCCGATAGTATCGCCAATGTTGAATCTGACGTTTTTCAGAATGAGTATTAGGGCGACAAGGAACAAAGATCTTTGGATATGGCCGGTTGCCTGCAATGCAACAAGGATTTTGTATCAAAGACTAGGTAATGAAGAAAATTCAGGGAAACATAGAACATGTAACAACATTTCACGGACCATCAGTGCCACTGCCAACAGGCCAACTTGGAGCCTTGGTTGGAGCATCTAATCGGTCTAAGGTTGACTGGTCAGCCTTCATGATTGAAATAGAGAATCCTTAAAAAAGAAAAAGAAAGGAAACACAGTCAGTATGACGACAGGAGTATGTAAACTAATTCAAGGAGATCGCTGAAACTCACCTGCCATGTCGAGAGAAGTCATAAAAAAGCCTGTATATACCCTATCAACAGCAAGTCCAAATTCAAGCTGCAATTTAGAGACAGTTTTTCCAGCTACAATCATAAGTTCCATCAAAGGGGTGCCTCCTAAGCTGTAAAGAATGAAAAGGACAAACCAAATATGCAGAAATCAATAACTCTCAGAAACCATAAGTTGATACCATAAAGGTAACATTTTGCTGCAGTTGAAATATTGGGAGCAAAACACGGATATCCATTTAAATAAGAATGGGCTTACCCATTAACCATGAGAACCACTCTGTCACCGCGTGTAATTGGAACATAATTGGTCTCCTGCAGAAATGGAAGAACAGATGTACATATTGCATTAGTTGATCACGATAGACTTCTAATCAAAGATAGTAAGTTAATAATCAGCATGGCTACTTGTATTTGACTATGGCGACAAAAGCACATTAGAGAAACAAGAGTTAACAATTAGCACATACAGGACTCAGTATCTTCTGAAGAAGAAGTGAAACCACCACATCCACAGGTTGAACGTCAACCACAGCAGCACCAGGTTCTCCATGCTGAGAGAAAAATTATCAGGTCAAGGTACGAACCACAGCAGTGAAACAAAAATAGATTTCATGCAAACTTGGGGAAATGAATGAGAAAATAACATACAATTCCAAGCCCGAGTTCCATCTTCTTTTGGCCCAGACGGTCTGATGTAACCGGCCCAAGAAGCTTACAAAGAGAGAATGCAACACCCAAGGTACCAACCATCTCCGACGCACATTTTGCCTCGGCCGCAACTTCTTCTAGAGAAAGACCAGCAGCTGCTGCTGCGCCAGCAACCTGTAACCAAGCAGAAGCGAATGACAAAACTGATGCTTGAAGGTTTATGCTCAGAACTGATGCTTGAAGGTTCAAACCAAGCTAGGCTGAGCTAAACATCGCAGACCAAGGTTTCAGACGCACAATTTAGGAAAATACAGTGCCAGAAATGAGAGCAACCGACAGGGGACTTATAGTAAAGACATTAGATTGCAATGAGAGGAAGGGAGGGAGAACCTTATGTACAAGAATCGTTCCTGCTAAGCCCCTGCGTCCAGCAAAACCTCGAGGAGGGGGTAAAGCACAATCCTCTCCAACAATAACAGTCTACAAAGAAGATTATGCTATCATGTACTTTACAACGCTCTTAAACTTGGGAAAAGCAATAACGAGCAGTACCTCTACTTTGTAACCTTCATACTTCGCTTCCTCAGCAGCCAAACCAAAGTTCAAGCGGTCAGCAGTGTAGTTCTGTAAAGAGAATTAATAGAGAAACTACATTAAGCAAAAAAATAAAGACAAGAGTCCATAGTCTTTTCCCACTCTGATTACCTTGACGATCAAAAGACATCCCTGAGAACCAGTTACAGCACGAATTCCCTGAAACGGGAAAGAAAAATATATCATTCACTCAAAAGAAGAGGCAGAAGAAAGAAAGAAAAAAAAAGAGGGAGAAACCACACAGGGGAGACTTACAGCCACGATGGAACCAACTGATGGAGAGGCAAAGACATCTCCGCAGATAGCAGCTGTAAGCATTCCTTCTCCAACGTACCCAGCATGAGCTGGCTCATGCCCACTGCCTCCACCTGCATAAAAAAAAAGGCATAACTTCATAAAAGGTTCAAGAACCCTAAAGTAAACCCAAAATAAACAATGTTGAAGTCACAAACTATCCCCCACCTGATATTACGGCAACCTTGTCATACTTCCCAACAGAGACACCAGCTTGTATCACCACCTTAACCTTATGAATGCCGAAGCCAAGCAAAAACTGGAGTCCAGGATAAGTGTCCACAAGTCCCTTGATGACATCAGTCGCAGCATCTGCAAAACCAAACCAGTATTATGTATTACATTCAATTTCAAGAAAAGGTAACTAGCCATTCCTCCGATAATACAGAAATTATAACCTAAACCATGGAAATCAAGATCGATTCCTCATCAGGTTGACCATGCAACGAAACAACACAGTGACAAAGCAACATTCGGGACCAGAGACGAAACAACACCGCCATACTAAAGAAAATTCGCAAACAGTTCGCTAGATCATTCACAATCATCATCGACCTAATCTACGCCGTAATAATTAAACAACACCGCCAAACAGAGAAAGAGAGAACAAAGAAGACGAAGAGGACGAACCGTTGGGGTTGTTGATGAATTTCTTGGCCGCGTAAACCATTTTCGTGAGTATTGGGGCAATCAAAACTTAAGAATCGGAGAAGCTCGCACGAAAGCGGGAGAGGATTGGAGGAGAAGGTTTAGTGACAGAGAGAGAGAGAAGAAGCAACTAGAAAGAAGAAAAGCTATAGAGAGAGAGAGAGAGAAAGAGAGAGAGAGTTTCCGTACGAGAAACCCCAAAAAGTTCAAAATAAATGGCGGTCGCAGACGTGTAATGGGCCAGGCCCAATCTTTATCTAGATAAGATATTTTATGACGAATTAGTTAATTACTTTATCCGCATTGGTTTATTTCCTAATCACGTTTTAACCGGCCGGTTATGAATTACGTTTCCGCGCGCCTGTGTCGTGTTGCTGCGTCTTTGTATTTCATTTTCTCAAGAATGCGTGTGTTTTTTTGTATTTTTACCCAAAAAACATTTAGAAATCCACAAAAATCTAATTTCAAGTCAAATCTTTAAATAAATATTTATACTATTATTTGCGAAGTAAATTTTAGCAACAGAGTTCTTATATTAAAACTTACAGCAGTTAATATCTATAATACCCTTAATGAATTTATCTATAATTAACTATATAATCAAAAACGAATTTTTATTTATAATATTTTTTTTTCAAAAAGATAATTTTACATTGTGTTGTTATCTTAAAACATATTTTTCAGTTATAAAATTTAAAATAAGATATAAAACTATTTATAATAATTAAGCGGTTAAAGTCATTGTTACCCTTGGTGAATTTTATATATAATTAATTATATAATTAAAATCAAACTTTTATTAATAATATTAAGTTTTTCAAATAAGATAATTCTTATATATTGTGTTGTTATCATAAAATTTATTTTTTCAATTATAAAAGTTAGAAAATAACAAATAAACAATCTATACTATTATTTGCGAAGTAAATTTTGACAACAAAGCTCTCACGTTAAAAATTAGCATGATTAGTATCGTTTATACCCTTAATGAATAAATTAAATAAATTAGATAAAATAAAAAACGAATTTAGTGTTTATTTGATTAGATAAGTGCTTACAATTAATAAAAATAAAAATTATCCATAATTTAAAAATATATCTAAAATAAAAAGAGAATTCGTACATATATTGTGTTGTTATCTTTTTTTTTGGAACAATATTGTGTTGTTATGTAAAAATATATATTTTAATAAAATGGTTAAAAGTTTAAAAACAGAAAATACATAACTAAATATTTAGTAAAATTATTAATTGTATATAATTGAAAGAGAATATCAAGTACAAGTGAATATAGTGTACAAATGAATTTTAAAATTTTCTAATACATAAGAATTTTCAATGAAAACATAAATAATACTTTAAAATTATAACTTTTAATTAGTAATGCATGTATTAATAAGTAGTTATAAAAAATTTATGCCCGCACATGCGGGCGAAACACCTCGTTTATAATAATAAATTTTAGTAACGGAGCTCTCACATTAAAAGTTAGAGCGGTTAATATAATATAATACCCTTAATAAATTTATATTTAATTAACTATATAATCAAAAACGAATTTTTATTTATAATATTATTTTTTCAAAAAGATTGTGTTGTTATCTTAAAACATATTTTTCAGTTATAAAATTTAAAATAAGATATAAAACTGTTTATAATAATTAAGCGGCTAAAGTCATTGTTACCCTTGATGAATTTTATATATAATTAACTAATTAAAATCGAACTTTTATTAATAATATTAAGTTTTTCAAATAAGATAATTCTTATATATTGGGTTGTTATCTTAAAATTTATTTTTTCAATTATAAAAGTTAGAAAATCTTATTACATAAAGTTTAGTTCTTCAAAGTTGCTAATTAACATGATTGCGACATATGGCAATTATATATTTAAGATTGTGACATGTGTTAATCTATCTCATAATTAAATATATATATATATATACTAAGATATTAACAAAAACGAATTTTATTAAAAATCTTATTATATATATTATTTAATAGTAATTTTCCTTTTTCAAAATCCTAATCAAAAAAATAATTGCAGAATATCTTATTGATAATAATATCCGTTCTAATATTGTAATCTATACTATTATTTGCGAAGTAAATTTTTGGAATTGAGCTCTCACGTTAAAAGTTAGCATGGTTAATATCGTTTATACCCTTATTGAATAAATTAAATAAATTAGATAAAATAAAAAACGAATTTAGTGTTTATTTGATTAGATAAGTGCTTACAATTAATAAAAATAAAAATTATCCATAATTTAAAAATATATCTAAAATAAAAAGAGAATTCGTACATATATTGTGTTGTTATCCTTTTTTTTGGAACAATATTGTGTTGTTATGCAAAAATATATATTTTAATAAAATGGTTAAAAGTTTAAAAACAGAAAATACATAACTAAATATTTAGTAAAATTATTAATTGTATATAATTTTAAGAGAATATCAAGTACAAGTGAATATAGTGTACAAATGAATTTTAAAAATTTCTAATACATAAGAATTTTCAATGAAAACATAAATAATACTTTAAAATTAAACTTTTAATTAGTAATACATGTATTAATAAGTAGTTATAAAATTTTTATGCCCGCACGTGCGGACGAAACACCTAGTTTATAATAGTAAATTTTAGTAAAGGAGCTCTCACATTAAAAGTTAGAGCGGTTAATATAATATAATACCCTTAATTAATTTATATATAATTAACTATATAATCAAAAAACGAATTTTTATTTATAATATTATTTTTTCAAAAAGATAATTTTTACATTGTGTTGTTATCTTAAAACATATTTTTCAGTTATAAAATTTAAAATAAGATATAAAACTATTTATAATAATTAAGCGATTAAAGTCATTGTTACCCTTGATGAATTTTAAATATAATTAATTAATTAAAATCGAACTTTTATTAATAATATTAAGTTTTTCAAATAAGATAATTCTTATATATTGTGTTGTTATCTTAAAATTTATTTTTTCAATTATAAAAGTTAGAAAATCTTATTATATAAAGTTTGGTTCTTCAAAGTTGCTAATTAACATGATTGCGACACATGGCAATTATATATTTAAGATTGTGACATGTGTTAATCTATCACATAATTAAATATATATATATATACTAAGATATTAACAAAAACGAATTTTATTAAAAATCTTATTATATATATTATTTAATAGTAATTTTCCTTTTTCAAAATCCTAATCAAAAAAATAATTGCAAAATATCTTATTGATAATAATATCTGTTCTAATATTGTAACATGTGTTTAAATATATAATGATTAAAAATATATATAATAAGATAATAAAACAAAATTTGAAAAAACTACTTTTAAAATTATTTAATAGTAAAAACGATTTTTTAAAAATATTTAGTAGTAAATGTTTAAGAAATTTTCCTTTTTCAAAATCGTAAAAAATAGATTTTAAAAAAAATAATTTAATATAATTTTTCTTTTCAAAACTTTTAATGAAAATATAATTATAAAATATTATACTGAGCTTGGTTTTTTAAAATTGCTAATTAACATGATTGTGACACATGGTAGTTATATATTTAAAAATGTGATATGTGTTAAACTATGTCATAATCAAAAATATATATACTAAAATAATAAAAAACGATTTTTCATTAAAATTAATTATAAATATTATTTAATAGTCTTATTATTATTATTACTATTATTATTATTATTGTTATTATTATTTTTCATTATAATGTTTGTTTTAAAAGATACTAAAGATAGAGAATTATAAAAGATAAACATTAACTTTAAAAACAAAATGTTAAACAAAAACAAATTGTTAAAATCCTACAAGTACAATCAATTATTTAATAAAAATATGAAGAAAAAACTAACTTTAAAATAAAAAATATTACTTTTTTAAAAGGGTAATTAAATGAAAATTGTAAAAATACTGTTATTATTTTCTTATAAGTAAATAACTTTCTTTTTTTAATAGATAATTGTATGTTAATAAATTATGAAAAAAATAGCTACAAATATTTTACATATATATTTAGGTTTAAGATTCCACATATTATTTTTACGAAATACAATAGTATTTACATGAAAAGTATTACCTAAGTATTTTCTTTTAATTTTTTGATACAACTCAACTTTTTATTATCCTTACTACAACTTATGATGCTAGCATAACTTTTATTTTGATGTTATTGTCGTACATGAGTATGTGTAAATATGTTAAATATGTATTTGTATGTATAAGACAAAATATATAAATAATTAAACAGATTTTTTCAATTAAAAATAAAATAGTTGTTTAAAAATCTAAAAGAAAAAAAATAATTAATTTTATTTTTAAAAGCGCAAATAAATTAAAAACATAAAATTAATATTATTTTTATTATAATTAACTAACTTTACTTTTTAATAATTTTGTGTTAAAAAATATAAACCAAAATTAACTTCAAATATTTCACTTGATATGTATGATTGTGATATGTGTCAATTAAAAAGTTAGTGTCAATAAAAACTTCCATTATGTGAAAATAACTTTTTTCTTTTCCTAAAATCTTAAATAAAAGAGATTTTTAAAAGAAAATTCTTTCTTAATCTTAACCAAGTAAGAATTTATCTTTTTCTTTTTAAGTCGTGACTAGAGAGAATTGTAAATTTTATTTAGTAGTAATTTTACTTCAAAAATTTAATGATAAACATGATAGTAACAATTATTCAATTAACAAAAAAATTGTAAAAATATTAATGATATTGAAAAAAACTATTTGAAAATTACAACTTTTAAAAATAGTTAATACTAACTGGAAATAGTTATTTGATAGAAATTTTATTTTTTTATATCCTAGACAAAATATAATAGTAAAAGATTATGTAATATTAATTTCTTTTTCTAAAATCCTACAAAACTGTAAAAGAATATTTCATTATTTTTTTCCTTTTTTATACACAAAAGAAATTTGTGTAACATTTTTAAGTCCTAACCAAAAGAGAATTGTAAATTTTATTTGATATTATTTTTATGAGAGTGTTTGATTTTGAACATGATAGTAAAAAATATTTAATTAACAAAAGAAGTGTAAAATTAGTATTGATATAAATTCTAAAAATACAATTTAAAAATATTTATTAATAACTATAAATAATTATTTGAGAGCAATATTTTTTTTATGAAATTCTAAAGAGAAGATAATTGTAATAGGTAATATGACAATAATTTACGTTTTCTAAAATCTTAAACAAAATTTTAAAAAGAGTATTTCATATTTTCTAATTTTTTAATTGTAAATAAAAAGGAGATTTATAAAATATAATGTTTTCCTTTTTAAAAAAGTCCTAGCAAAAAAAAAATTTAAAGACCTATTTAATAAAAACATTAAATTAGTACATAAGAACATGTATAATGTTGTCATTAAACAATCTATACTATTATTTGCGAAGTAAATTTTGACAACAAAGCTATCACGTTAAAAGTTAGCATGATTAATATCGTTTATACCCTTAATGAATAAATTAAATAAATTAGATAAAATAAAAAACGAATTTAGTGTTTATTTGATTAGATAAGTGCTTACAATTAATAAAAATAAAAATTATCCATAATTTAAATATATATTTAAAATAAAAAGAGAATTCGTACATATATTGTGTTGTTATCCTTTTTTTTGGAACAATATTGTGTTGTTATGCAAAAATATATATTTTAATAAAATGGTTAAAAGTTTAAAAACAGAAAATACATAACTAAATATTTAGTAAAATTATTAATTGTATATAATTGAAAGAGAATATCAAGTACAAGTGAATATAGTGTACAAATTAATTTTAAAATTTCTAATACATAAGAATTTTTAATGAAAACATAAATAATACTTTAAAATTATAACTTTTAATTAGTAATACATGTATTAATAAGTAGTTATAAAAATTTTATGCCCGCACGTGCGGGCGAAACACCTAGTTTATAATAGTAAATTTTAGTATCGGAGCTCTCACATTAAAAGTTAGAGCGGTTAATATAATATAATACCCTTAATAAATTTATATATAATTAACTATATAATCAAAAACGAATTTTTATTTATAATATTATTTTTTCAAAAAGATAATTTTTACATTGTGTTGTTATCTTAAAACATATTTTTCAGTTATAAAATTTAAAATAAGATATAAAACTATTTATAATAATTAAGCGGTTAAAGTCATTGTTACCCTTAATGAATTTTATATATAATTAATTATATAATTAAAATCGAATTTTTATTATAATATTAAGTTTTTCAAATAAGATAATTCTTATATATTGTGTTTTTATCTTAAAATTTATTTTTCCAATTATAAAAGTTAGAAAATAACAAATAAACAATTTATAATTAAAGATTAATCAACTAAATTTGTATAAATATATTTACTAAAATATTTTTGATATGTGAATGATTTCTTTTAAATTTTCAGCACAATAATAAACATATATATTTTTTTTTAATTAAATTTACGTCATATATATACATATATATATATATATAATTTGATGTTTGATTTAATTTTTTTGAAAACATAAATAATAAGTTATGCTGATTTTTGAATTAATAAAATATAAACTAATATATATTTGTAAAACGATTAAGCCCGCATGTACGGACCAATCATATAGTATGCTATTGAATAACACTAGATTTCAAAATCTATTTTAAATTCATAGAAACAATAACATTGGATTTGAATATGGATTTTAACATCAAAAAACCAATAACACAGAGTTTGTCTTAGATTTTAAAATTTACTAGACTTTGACCCGGATATTTGTTCATGTTTATGTTCTTGTTATATATTCTTAAATTTTGACAATTGTGTGTTTTTTCTCAATGTCTTTAACGTCTACTTATGAACTATGAGATTATATTTTCCTTTTATTGTGATTTTATTCATTTTACTTAGTAAAGTAAAATTAAATTGTAAAATATTATAGTTTCTTTTTGTGTGGGTTTATGAAATTATACTATTAATGTTCGGATTTGAAGTTGAATATGTTTTGAAAAAATAAATTATTTAGACAGAAACATGAAAAATAATAAAAAGCAAGTTACGAGAAAACATTCAAAAACAAATACAGATTTTTGCAAATTTTATTTAGCCAACGTAATTTAAATTATTGAATTGGGCTAATTTGTTATCATTAAAAATTTGGTACATCATATTTTGTCTATAGTAGACATTTTAACCCGAATGCCCATGTATTTTTTTTTTGGGAAAAAGGCATAACCTTCTAAGGACATGAAAAGCAAAAAGGTTCACTATTATCAACTAACAGATATTTAGAGCTACCTCTGTATATATGTGACGGAAGAAGTGCACGTAGTTCCCTCACAGCTGTTGCACGAGCAAAAATGTTACTTTCAGCTCTACCACATGCTGCACCTGACAAACAGTATCAAGCCATTGTTGACGTATGCAGCAGCCATGTTGATCAATTGCTAGCCGGAAACAGTTTTGAGCTGAAACTTTAGTATAATAATTAATTCTGTAAAGAAAAAAAAACACAGTGGATAAAAGAAAGAGTGTCATATTCTAAGACAATACCTATTTGGAAAAGAATGACTCAGAGTCCATCATGTCTACCTTAACTTGTACCACAATTAATACAATTACCATGTTCAGACTGCTAAAGAACATAGCATACAGAGATTGAGGTGTTTTCCGTCGTATGACTTCTTACAGAAAATCATGAACTTAGGAAGACAGACACTGCAACATTAAAGAGGAACTTGAAACATCAAGCTGATATACTTTGAATATATTCCTTCAACTTACAGTTTCGAATAAGACAACCCTTTAAAACAAACAAACAAAGATGAAAACTTACTCTACGGCCATAAAGAAAGATTCAGCACATTAATACATTCTAATAACCAACTAAACTGTCAAGATAGATCCTATAACTAACAAAGAGCAAACCATATAGTATGAAAATACTTCCAGAACTTAAGCAGAGTATTGTGAATGAGATGCTTACTCATTTCCGCGAGGGATGAAACTTGTTAAATCATTGCGTAATCACATGTTTAGCACTGTTGCTCCTTGTAAATGTAACTACTTCCATACTTACAGCTCTGACTACCGGCATAATTTGTTCCTCAGAACAAACAAACCTCAATAGCTACTGTACCTAATGGATTATGACAATGCCAAAAAGAAAGAACTTTACCAAATAAAAACACTTGAGAATAAAAGCAAGTGAAATTTCACACACTTTTTTTTTTGCTTCGTCTTTTCTATAGCGCCAAACAGAGGAATGATTGATGAAATACCTATGCAGGAAGGAATGATGCCATCTTCCATGGTAGTTATCTCATCAATCAATCAAACGTACGGACGCATCGGTAAGCCTCACGGTTAAGATATCGTTTCCAAAGCATCTGATGTTGGAACCGCTTCTGCGGCGGACTTATCTAGCTTAGTGAGTCAATGGCAACTTAATTTTCCGACTTAGCTGCGATTGATATGTTTACGAATTATTTATTCAAATACCCTTAATGAAATCTCTCTGTTTAGGTTTAATACCTTTAATAAAACTATATCAGTATGTAATTACTGAGGAAAAGTCAGAGGTATTTTCTATTTGTACTCCCCTTATAATAGATTAGATTTAATATATTAGATTAAAATACATAAACCAATAAATTTAAAAACTAGACTAATTGAATTGAATATCATACCAACTCGATAACCAAACTTTAAAAGAAAAAACTTGACCAAACTGAACCGAATTTGTAACCAAACATGTAACTTTAAACCAAAAATTTCTGGTCAAAATTCCAGCCCTAATCCCCCTACTATCAAGAATAATTTCTGTCATGACATGACCCAAAAGATCTCAAACCAAAAGTCTCAAAAGCAAATCCAAATATCAAAATCTAAAATCCATTCAAATCATAAGTCAAACCATAACAAGCAACAACAACAATAAGCATCATCAAAGACAATACTAAACTGAAAACTGGAAACACATAACAAACAAAACAAAAGAAACACTACCACCCATAACAATAATCTCAAGCCTCTCTCAAACCCACATTTTCATTACTTAATCTGCCTCAGCATAAGCTGTTTCGAGATGAGCTTGCTCTGCTTCCCTAACTTCTTTCTCAGTCTTCCTTCCTTTCTTCGACTTGTAGTAAACACTCATGAACGTTCCCACAGCTCTGTACTTCTTGCGGCAATGCTCGTACAAGTCACCATCAAACATCCTCCAGAAACTCTTCTCATCAAGCTCAGACACCGCGTACTGAGGCTGGAACCCACCGTTCTCTATCAGCCATTTCTCCATCTTACGCACAGCTTCCGAGCCATCAAACTCTTCACCTCTTAGGACAGGACCTGGTGCGTAGTACACTCCAACGTCAGTGTACATCTGAGCATCTTCAGTGTCTCCTTGTCTCCTCTCGTACTCAAAACCTGGCTCAGGGTAAATCTGTTGCTTGATTGGCGCCTTGTAGAGTTTGTGTGGGCATAGCCAAATCGGATACACCTGCAAAAAGGATACAACAAGTTTGAGTGACGAAACTAATATTAAATATTGTGGTTTTGGGCCTAAGAGGATTACGGGCTTTTATTTTACCTCCATTTCGCGGTGGACCCATTCAAGAGCATCACCAACCTTGTAAAGAGGAACAAGCATGTCCTGAATCACATGCATATCATGGTAATAGTTTCTGATAGCTTCACCTTGAGTAGCCTTAAGAAGAGAGACCTTTGGAGGCATCAACCAACCAAATAAGAACCTAAACCAAAACTGATCACCAAAAGGAAGAATCAGCTTCCCTTCCCAATACAAGCACCTCGTGTGCCTGTGGTAGTACTCACGAGTAGGAATATACTCAACAAACTCTCCCTTCTTCAGCGCGGTCTGCGCGTGCTGGTAGAACCACGGCTTGAACCACCACCCCACGTTGTTGATCTTGTTCCCTTTCTTCTTGGCCTCTTCTTTAGACGCGTATGTTCCAACCATCATCACACCTTCCGTTGGATTGTAAACCATGCCTTCAACGAAGTCAGGGATCTTCGACGTGTCACCATCTTTGGGCGCGAATGAATCCATGTAGCCTTGAGCTAAGGTTTGAAGATCTCCTTTAACCGGTATGTAAGTGAGCTTCATGTACTCCTTAACCGGTATAAGCTTGATCTCAGCTGCAACTAGGAGCCCGAGCGTTCCTTGCGACCAAGGGATCGCGTAGAAGAGATCAGAGTACTCATTATCCTTTGTAGCACGGACAAGTTCCCCACCAGCTAGAACAATCTCGTAAGCCACGACGGTATCTGCAAAGAGACCATAGAGGTGAGAGCTTCCTTCAATACCGTAACCGTTAATGAGTCCACCAACGGTGAGATCATCAAGCTCAGCGACGACAGCGAGAGAGAGGTTCATGGGGACGGTAGCGCGAGAGATCTGTCCCATGTTGACGAGAGGCTCAACTCTAGCGATCATCTTCTCCTTGTTGATCTCTAGGATGTTGCGGAACTCCCCCAAGTCGACCTCGAAGTGTCGCGCTCTCTTGTAGTCGACGTTTCTCATACCGACGGCGATCCACGGCTTGCGCGCGGTGCAGACGAGTCCGTCCTTGGCCGCGTCTCTCTCCTTGAGGCGTTTGATGACTTTGGCGACGTTCTGGTCGTGTTCCTTGCGGCGTTTCTCGTAGGATTTGGACTCTGACCACATGTCTCCGAGGTAGATGAGGAAGTAGAGCGTGGCTGAGATGGGGAGGACGACGAAGATGACGATGATCCATCTGAACTTGACGAAGTAGTCGACCCATGTCTTCTTTCTCTTGGGCCTTACGAGCGGTGCCTGGAGATCAGACATTCTTGAGATTCCCTCTCCTCACTGCATCAGAACAAAACAAATCCATGTGTAAGTAAACAAAAGGATCTTAAAGAAATTTTCAGATCCATCACTGTACAACAAACCACAAGAATCAAAATATGAAAATACACATATATATATATATATTATACATGCTTGTGTGTTTGAGTGATGAATGTGTAAGGACTATAGTGTGGGCTCCATGGAACTAATGGACTACTGAACACAAAAACAACTAGGCATGAAGTTATATGCTTGTGGAAAGGACAAGGAGAGAGAAAGTTCTGGGATTGGTTCTAGTCGTTAGATCTACGTATCTAGTCTTCCTACAAAAGTAATTAAAAGAATGTTGAGCAGGTTCAATTTTGCTTGAAGTTGGAAGACTGAGATGGTTAAAAGATCAAAATTCACATGGTTCACACTTGTGGTATGTAGTGAACTATCAACAGAGTACGAGAGATCTAAGGAAGGAAAAAGATGAAACCGGAGACTGAGAGAGAAAGAGAGTACCTGAAGAATCCAAGGGAGGAGATAGAGAGATAGAGAGAGGATATTGAAAGTGTCCGGACAGTGAGAGAGAGGATTGTCTTTATAATTCAAAAAAGGTGATTATAGCCAGCCTGACTCACGTGTATTATCGAACAAAACAATTTGATTTTTCCATTATTTTATGATTTTAAATTTAAAAGTGTAATATTTTGGTAAAATATTATTAAATTAATATCAACCAATATTAAGAAAATTATGCCATAAATTATTATCTAAATTTATACTATGTCTTGATGGTTTTTTTAATTTGTAAAAGGCAAAATATCCAACAATTTGAAAGTTTCTTACAAAGTTAACTCAGAACGTTGATTGAGAAAAAGATAGAAAGTATATATCTTTTCAATAGTTTTTATTTCCCATTGTATAAATTATAACAGATATAAAAGTTTACAAAGGCTGGAAGACATGTATCCAATCAAGGAATATATATATATATATATATATATATATATATATATATATATGTCAAATTTATATTTTCTAAATGCATTTTTAAGAGTTTATTATATGAAAGTTCCTTTCAATAATTTCTAGTGAAAAAGTCCTACATGTTTTTTTAATGTCCCTACCCTAAGCATATGCTTGCTGCCTGCTGATCACAATGAATTAGTGATATCCATTTTTTTCTCATCAGAATTCATATACAATTATTGGTAGCATTATAAGTGTCTGCATCGTAACACGATGATTTTAAAAAAGAAGTATCGTGTAATTTGGTGGAAAGGTGATCAATAAACATTTTCTATAGCCAATAATCTCTTACTAATATCTGCTAAAAACTGTTCAGCTGATTTAGCAAATAGAATAAAACGCACTTTAACTTTAACAATAAAATCATGAGCTTTTGGAAAATGGCTACACTTTAAAGTAATCAACTGCTCAAAAAGTAATGGTTTTCTTTTATTTTTGTAACCAAAAACTAATTAATTATATGAAATATGAAAAGGTTTACAGGGGTGATTGCACGTTTGAGAACGATATACAGCTCTGGCAAAATCTCGTAAACTATATCTAAAAATATGCCAACTATTACCACTCATGTGTTACAACTCCAAACCATATTTTTATATAAATAAATATTGGAAACTTTTAATTTGACGTCGGTAAAATTTCATTCACGCTTCAAGCTTTTGTTTCCTTAGATCGTATTTCATGTTGAATGCATATACATATAGACAAATTCAGAAACTGAAATTTTGCTTGGGTGGTTGTAACTTTATAAAAGCACCAATCATTTTTAACTGAAGTTTTATATTTCAAAGATTGGTCTTGCATGGTGTACAAGAAATTGGGAACACCAATGTTTACGTTACAGAAATCATTTTTTTAAGCAGCAATTTTGTTTTTATGTAAGCATCCAATACAGGACATTACTATTTGGTCCAGTGCCACGCAAATAAAACCCATGCGTTGTCCATCGACAAAGAAACGTCATTTTCCAATTTAATTCTACATATTAATTTCTGATCACACTTCCGTTCATCAGAGAGAAGTGTGAAGAACAAATAGTCAAGCGATACATTGTGATTTGTAAAAAGATTGGAGCGCGCATAATCACTAAACAATGTTTCAAAATCTTTCTGTTCATCCTTTCAGTCTTATAGTTGTAACTAAAAATTTTAAATTACTATTTACGACATTAAAGAATCAGCGAAGTAACTGAAGTTGAAAATGAAATAAAATGAGAGTAAAAGACAAAAGAGAACGGAGAAACCGAAGAAGAGAGTTTGGGAAAACAAACCTATAAGCGAGGACTGTCCACCACATGTGCCTGACGTGATCTCAACTCCTTCACGTGACTTCTCTTCCTCATATTTGATAATATAATCATATCATCTCTAGTCTCCATTTTTCTCAACTATTAATCCCTTTTTTTATATCATGTGTTTCTGTTTTGTTTCCGTCACTTAGACTTAATTTAATGCACCCACGATCCCCTTGTTATTCTATATGTTTGATTGCATATATTCTTTTAATAAGTGTAGATCTAATTGCCTCTTAACGTGCAGTTAATTAGCATGATATATATATATTATTGTAAGTTGTGGTCTTCAGTTTAACATTATTACATAATCTATGATTCTAGCAATAACAATCAATGATTCCAAATCCAGCAGGCAGCAACATATCTTCAAGTGTTTGTGGCTTTTAACCAGACAATACTACTACTACTACTTGGACTTAACACAACTGTTAGGCAAATATGTTATACTTAAGATTGAGAAAAAAACTAATTACTTCTCAACTAAATATACAGAAAATTAGATTAGCTATCTGAGAATCATGTAGAACTTAATGATCCTCCTAACATGATCTATCAAGACAAAGATAAGAGCCAAGAAACCATTCAAAAAGAGAGAGATTACCTTGTTTATACTCTTGCTCCTCTAAGCACATCCCTGGCAGAGTATTACAGTTGTTGTACCTGAAAAATGGACAAAACTACACTGGAAAGCATTATTACGACTTCCATGTGTAAACTTCCACCAACAAATTTACAGAAGAAACAGAATCGTTTACTTGTAGAAAGAATAAACTTTATTTGAATGGAGAATTAATTTTCCATGTACTATATAACAAACCACTGGTATACACGTTGATTCACTGTTCTAAGAGATTGTGTGAAATATATCCTAAAACTTTCTGCCGCCAATAAGTGCCCCTCTTCTAGTGACATGCATACAAATGGCATTAGAATGTAAACACAAAACTGAGACTTCGTTATAAGCCATCTCTAACGTCGAGAGAAGAGAATGAACCAACCTGCCATTAAATAAAGAGGCTTTGGTCAGTCAATCATCAAGGGGCACCAATGGTTGAAAACTGGAAGCTAGACTATATCAGATGAAATACAAGACTCCACCAGACCATTGATCAAATCACACAATCTTTACAGAACACTAAGTTTCTATTATACATTGCATGCCAGGTTCTCAGTATCTTCCCACTTACAGACTTCGGTTCATTATTTTCAACTTACATAGTTTTATCTAACTGACAACTCTTTTTCGAGTTTCAAGTATTAATATGAAAAGCCTAAACAGAAACTATGCCAGCTTTTATTCAGTGAAAGAATTGCAACTGATTCTCAACTATATGCAAAGATTTATCTATTCAAGTGAGTTCAACTGATATTGGCAACCATAGGCAGAACTTACAAAGTTTCCATTCTAGGTTCAGAGACTTACTCCGGCAAAATAAATCGCTAGTGATCCATACAACACCATGTTACGGGTTGAAGAAACTTGAGCCGCCCATGTTAATAGCAACGAGCACCAATACAGAAGTGATTACACTGAACCACAGCAATGCTAATCCTGAAAATAGAAAGCTTAATAGTTTTAGACCAAGTAACCATGGACGCAAATCATAATAAGACAGAGCCTCGATATACCTCCATCATCAACGGAGCTTCTATCAGAACTCGGGGTTTTCACTTCCAAATCTGATATGCCTCCATTGCCAGAATCGTCCGGTTGAGATTTTGAGTCCTCCGTAGCCTTTGAGGGTACTGGTGGCACGCTTGCTTCACCTTCATAAAGTTTGTTCCCAGTTTCTGATGAAACTATGCCTTGAAATTCCTCGCTCAAAATTAATGCAGACAACACATTCATAAACGACTCTGGACCAAGATCGTCAGAAGGAATCTTTTCACGCACGAATGAGCTAGGTTCTTCGGAATCAGACATTTCATCATCGGAAGCATCTGCGTTAATGGATTTTGCATTGCGTTTATCATCTTCTTCATCCTCCACGTATGCTTTGTATGTAAGCCGCAGTAGTATTTCTCCAGCAGATCCCTTTCCAAATAAACTCCAACCGCCTTGCAGAACAACAATTCTGTCTGTAGGAACCGTATCTGGCAGTGATCCGAGGTCAACCTGGATGTATAATAAGGTTAGTAATAAGGTCATGCAGACAGCCAATAAGGTTAGAATAAGCTTATGCAAACAGCAAAAGTAATTAATTCAGAGATTCTCGGATTAGACAGCAACCAATGGGTTGATACTGACAAGTATCAGAGCAGATGCTGACTACTCAAACTGCAGCATCAACATATAAAAACCCTTTAATTGATATACTGTGCAGAGAATAAAGGGGATGTAAGTGGGTTCTTGTATTATGTTGTTATTAAACAGTGTAAAGAATTACAGAGAAGCCTACACTTAGCAAACATAAGAAAACATGACATAGAAGTCAAAGATCATCATCTTGAGAAATAATTTCAGACAACATATCAAGCAGTTCTTATGCATATTACAAACAAAATAAAAGGAAAGATGATTTACCTCTCCGGTGCCAATAGCCATATCGGCGAATCCAAGACAGTCATTGACTTCAATTTGTAACACTTGTTCTCTAGGATTTGAAACAAGGAATTGGAAGTCCTGACAAATATTTATGATACATAAATATGCTATACAATTTTAGCGATTTGATAAAAACTAAATGACCACCAGAATATGAATAAGCCATTGAGATATTTAAGCACTTTACCTGGTTCCAGATTGGCTGACCAGGAGCCCCAATCACAGTAGTTTGACTATTCTTCTTACTGCGGATAACTTGATCACCCATTCGTAAAATAACATACGGATCCGTTCTACCTATTACAAAATATAAAAAAATGTTCTGAATGGATGAACAAGTTAAGTGATGAAGAATATGTGATGCTCCACGTATTCGAATGAAACTGAGGGTATATATATATCGACACTAAAATAACAGACTGCCAGAACGTAATCAAAGAAAGAAGAAAGAAAATATGGAGGGAATTCAACTTACCAGAGAACATGTATGGGAGTTTCTGGGCATTTACAAGAGTAACAGACAGTTCCCCAACAAAATCTTTGTTCCCTTCCTGCATGTCTCCAGGTTTTAGGTCTTCTGAAACAGGTCCAACAGCTTTTCCTTTCTGGAAATCCAAGACAATTTTCTTTGGCCGGACAAATAAGCGAGGCAAATCTTCTGTCAGCAGTTTGGTCAAGAACCTGAAAGAGGTAAAGTGGGAAAAGGAGGGAAGAAACTGATATATCAAAACCTTGAGGAGAGTGAACAATCAACAGAGAGAAAAAGCTAAAATGAATAGCAGTATCAGATCAAACTATTCACAACTACAACTTAAAGTATATGCTCCTAAAATTCACAGAAGAGAAGAACAAAAAACAGTTGGCTAAAGGAGGTTACGAAACCCCTTTCTACAACTATTTACCTCATCTAAACAGGAAACAGCTTTCAAGTACTAATCACTTATACTAATGCAGCATTGAACCCAGTGGTTGAAAAATGTGCAGCAAATAAGATGCATGAAGACAAGCATAGTAGGACTTACATGGATAGAACAGGAATTCCTGATGTTATCATCCGAAGCATTCATGCAAAAAGAAGTAAAATTTATGAGCAATTACTCATGTTCATATTTTCAAAATTAAAGGAAATGCGCTTTGCACATTATTCAGCAATAATTGATAGCATAACATGTCCACATTTTATAAGATCAACAACTCAACGTATCACTAAACAAGAGATTGCGTATCTACTCTTAAAGAAGATACAAAAAAGATGTGAATGAGATTACGAGAAAGTATCAGATAATCATGATTCACCCATACCCATTAGATTAAACAATCGGAATGGTGCCAGCTCAAATTTGATCTTCGGAAGTGATACAAATGCCCATGATGCAGCTCCAACCCAAGGCGCTGACGGTATCAATCTTAACTTAACCCAAAGCTCACCGTCGATGTCAAAATCTCGTATACCAACTGGCACAACTACTGGGATGATTCCAAACTTTAAAGTGAGCATTAACAACATCCGAGCACCACCAGTATACCTAAGACCAATCTGGTACCTATAAAAAGAAGAAAAATGACAGCATAAGGAACCTTGAACTGAGCCGTGAGCAAACCGTTTACGTATCCAAACCCAAAATGACAGAAAGTTCATTAACCATAAGTGTATTGAAGCTTCGGTGACTAACAAACAACAACTGAAACCAACAATGCCACCATTTGATCCACTTGCACAATACATTGAGTACCTTAAAGCAAGTAAGAGTAAGCAATAGCACCCAAAGGTATGAAGAACTTACTGCAAGTCATTGACGCGTCTTGACGTCCTCCTCTCAACATTTCTAACAGACAAAGGCTCATCCCCAAGCGAAAACTGCTTGATCTCAACTCTCTTAACATAATCAGGCTTCTTCAAGTCATCAATCACAGGCTGCAACAACCCAACGAGCCAATTCTCAATCCCACCTCTGTAAACTTTCCAGAGCTTCACCAACACCATGTTCACCCACTCCACCGACTCTTTCCTCTGCAAATCCTTCTCGAATGACGGCGAGGGAAGCTGCGCCCACGGCCCGGCTCTCTGTTGCCTATCTTGCCTCCGCCTCTTTCTCCACGCCCAGAGCTTGTCGCAAACAACGCCAACGAAGAAGAAGAACGCGAAGAGACCAATCGCGTTGCGGTTAATCGGCGGGGAGGGGATGGGGTGGATAACGCCAAGCTGAGTCCTGAGCTTATCCACAATCGGATCTTCTCTATAGTTAGTGAAACTGCTTCGCCCACTCTGAATCTGTGACGACGATGATGATGATTCTTGTTCGTCTTCGAATTCATTCGAGAACCGAGCAACCACAAGGCTCCTCGCGGCCTTTCTCGCTGAATCCCCGCCGGAAACAAACCTCGAGCTCGCATTCGTGACCTGAACTCTGGTTTTCCGGCGGAGAATCCGCCTCCTCGCGAATCTATCGCGGAAGAGAATCAGGCCGTGCTCGTTGGAGCAAGGACATAACAGACGGCGCGAGACGCTAGCGTGAGATAAGAAATCGAAGCTAGAAGATTGTGGAATCATTTATCAATCGTCTTTTTATTTCACCGGAAGCTCCACGCAGGAGAGTCTAATTGACGCATCTCCAGAATAGCGAAGGTCTCTCTCACGGCAAAATATGAACAGTGAATAGTGTACGGCAGTGACGACCGTTTCTCCCTTAGGGTTTTTTCGGTGAATTAAATTCAAAATCGTGAAGGATTGAAAAAAATAGCGATGGTGATGAATACAAGAAGATGAGAGAATGCTGAGAGATGGAGAGAGAGGGAGGGATAGAATTGGCAAGTGATGGGTTTGTTTGTTTTGTAGTTTATGCGAACCAGAAGAATATGCGAGACTATTAGGAAAGCTGGAAAAATACCAGTCACGGCTAATTTTTATGCGCGTTAAAAACTATTTGTGGGAGATCGTTAGTCCACTAGTTTTACTAAACAAATATTAATACTTTTCTAATAAATTTGAATTTTAGAAAATATGATTTTTTTTTATCAATTATGCAAATTAATAAAAAAAAAATTACTATGGTATAAATAAAACTTATTAGATATAATTTTTGATAGCAAAATTCTAGTGTGATGCAAATCTAATAAATAAATTTATTGATTGCATTGTTAATTGATGTATTAATCTTCAGAATTTATAATAAAAGAATAAATCAATGAAATATTATTTATAAATTTTGATGTTTTTTTTTCTTTTGATAAAAGACTAGTTAGATTGTTTCAAATGTTTAGGCAGCTTTATATATTTGATACCATATATTTGATACGCAGCTTAATCCGTTCGTTTGATACCATATATTTTGTTAATGTCACGAAAAAACATAATACGTTGGAAAATCTTATGGGTTACTACTGTCTTTGATATCTTGAGACTTGAGAGGTCGGCGACCTAAAAGAAGAATGGTACTAGTTTACCCGTAATCTTGCCTTCTTGGACTCTTCCACACGTTAGTCGGCGCTCTCCCACCATTTCCTGTCCACAAAAAAAATACATTAAGAAAATGGCTTAAGAAGCATGTTAGTTAATGGCCCAGCTCCGACCATAGATTAGCGAGTGGTAGTGAATAGTTCATGTTAGATAGATAGATAGATCTCATTGGGTGTTCAAAAAAAAAAGATCTCATTGTTCTAAACTTTGCTACCTTCGTCTGACTCTCTCTCAAGAACAACATGTAGAAAGTAGCATATATCTCCCTTTTGACTCGAATTGTAATCACTACCATCACTATATTTACTAGATTTTTTAACCGCGCTACGCGCGGATAAGATATTATATGTATTTATCAATTCTAAAAAATAATGTATAATATTGTATTATATTATTTAAAGAATAGAAAATAAGACTACATAACATAAATATATTTTTTATATTTTCTTTGTGGAAATCATTATGTTGTTTGATTGTTGTACTTAATTCACATATTTGCATAGATATTTGTGATAGATGAATAACTATATTTTTATTATCAGTAAATAATATATATTTATTATATAATATAAGAAAAATAGAATTATTTACTTTTTAACAAACTTGTCTCATGTTGGGGACTCGGTTATAGACATATCATATTCGAATGAAACATTTTTACACTTATCAACCTTCTTAACAATCAAGAAACAAATCTGAATATCAAAATAATATCTCATACGATCTCTTTGTGGAATAACTGCTCTGAAAAAATTGAATTTATGCATAAAAAAGGACTGGAAATGGATGTGCATATGTGTTATCTAAGTCAGCTTTACAAAAAACTATTTATAGTTCATATATCATTTATGTCCATCCTATTTTTTTGTCCATCATTTCTTAAACATCTTGAAATAAGTAATGCTAATTAATAATAAACTTTTTGCTCACAAAATAAAAATCAAATTTGTCTAATTATCGCTTAATTTGTCTAACTGATATATGTATTTCTCAATTCTAAAAAAATAATGTATAATATTGTATTACATTATTTAAAAAATATAAAATATGACTACATAACATAAATATATGATGACAAAAAAAAACATAAATATATTTTTTAAATTTTCTTTGTGGAAATCATTATGTTGTTTGATTGTTGTACTTGATTCACATATTTGCATAGATATTTGTGATCGATGAATAACTATATTTTTATTATCAGTAAATAATATATATTGATTATATAATATAAGAAAAATAAAATTATTTACTTTTTAAACAAACTTGTCTCATGTTGGAGACTCGGTTATAGACATATCATATACGAAGGAGACATTTTTACAGTTATCAATCTTCTTAACATTGAAAAAACAAATCTACATATCAAAACAATATCTCATACGATTTATTTGTGGAATAACTACTCTGAAGAAATTGAATTTAGGCATCAAAAAGGACTGAAAATGGATGTGCAGATATGTTATCTAAGTCTGCTTCACAAAGTACTATTCATAGTTCATATATCATTAATGTCCATTCTACTTTTTGTCCACCATTTCTTAAACATCTTGAAATAACTGATGCTAATTAATAATAAACTTTTTGCTGAAAAAAAAATCAAATTTGTCTAATTATCGCTTAAATATTTTATTAATATGGTCTAAGAAGCTTTTAAGTGATATCATAGTTTAATTTATTAGTTTTTTTGTTAATTTTTAGAGGTTTTTGTATTTAAGATTTTTTTCTATATTAAGCTTCTATTTCTTTCACGGAATTGATATATATATATATATATATATATATATATATATATATATATATATATATATCATAAAAATTACCATCAAATCAGTTTTACTTATTTATTATTTTGTTTTAACGAAAATACACTTTTTAAATTAAAATAAAATTATATATTAATTTGCTGTATTTTAACAATTTCATTGATTTAATTAATTTGCTTTGGTGGATAACTTAAAAAGTTTTCATATGAATCAGGGAAAGCAAGCTTATGTTGTTATATTATATTTATTTTGTGTATATATAATCTATATATAATGCTAGTGTAATAAAGAAAGAACATTATTTTTTTGTAACTTCAAAAAGATACATTATTACAATTTAAAATGAATCAAAATTGAATAAAATGGTAATTAAATATTTGTAAATCTAATTGTTTAGTTGGATTCTCATGAAAAAAAAATCGATTGGTTAAACAAATGTTTCAAAATTTGTTGTGGTATTGTTTTGTCTATAAATTATAAAATTTATTGAATTAATATATTTAATTATTGCATCCTTAAATAATATTTTATTAAGACATTAGAAAAATATGTTTTGAGTTGTTTTGTCAAATTGTACAAAAATCTATGCTTTTTCATATTTGTAACTTCAAAAAGATACATTATGACAATTTGAAATTAATCAAAATTGAATAAAATGGTAATTAAATATTTGTAAATCTAATTATTATTTTTATCTTGTTTAGTTGGATTCTCATGAAAAAAAATCGATAGGTTAAACAAATGTTTCAAAATTTGTTGTGTTATTGTTTTGTCTATAAATTACAAAATTTATTGAATTAATATATTTAATTATTGCACCCTTAAATAATATTTTATTAAGACATTAGAGAAGTATGTTATGAGTTGTTTTGTCAAAATTTTACAAAAATCTATGCTTTTTCATATTTGTCACGAAAATTTATATGTTAAACTTACTTTTACAAAATCTTAACTTTGTCACGAAAACAAAAATCTATGCTTTTTCATATTTGTCAACGTTCTCACACTTTCTAAGAATATATTAGCTTAGTCACTTACTTATTTTTTTTTTACAAAACAAAGTATCGGAGTCTTGAAAGTTGAATTCATATTATTGTAAATGTACATAAGAGTTTGTGATTATATACTTAGTGGTTTTTGTATATGTGTCCAAGAAAGTTTCAATGGCTTAGTGGTAACTGTCCTATATATATATCATACTAACCCGGGTTCGATTCTCACCTTCGCATTGTTTTTTTATTTTTTACGGAAAAATAAATGAGATGACATGGCAATTTCGGGTTCTCTGATTGGTTGATTTTTCTATCCTATGTGGACACCCTCTCCCTGGCTTATATCTCCCTTTTAGTATAGTATAGATGGGTCAACTTACAATCTGCTTTATAATGTGAATATGCTTTCTATACCGTATTGAATTTAAAACACTAACCACGTGCGTCTAATATGTATTTTATTCTGACCCGTTGGAGATAGACGACTTAGGGGTGGCTAAACACATATTAAAACTATCGGGCCATTTAAACATTTGATCATAAAACGAAGGTCTTTTCCCTAAATAATTAAAATGCATCCTTTCCTTTTACGATGGAACGTAATCTCAACCGTCCATCGTTTCCCATCTCCACAACATCATCTATCTTTACCGTCGGCTGAACTTTGCCTTCTCCTGAATCGGGGACATTGATTCCTAATTCATAAACCCTAACTTCTTCCTTCGTTCGCGCTCAGAGAGCTAGAGCCTTCGACGAACAAAGCCGCCGGTGATTCAAATCCTCATCTCTTCAAAAGGTGATGGAAGGGGAGAATGTAACGGAGCCGTTGAATACAGCGGCGCCATCTACGGGAGAGAGTATCTTCGCCACAGCTCCTCCTCCAAGTGATTCAGTATTGGCTACTGCTGCTTCGAGTGTCTCTCCAAGCAGTAAATCTCAGCCGGAGCAATCCTCTATGTCTGTATGTTGTTCATTCTTATTTCTCAGCTCTCGATTTGCTCAATACCTTTAGAAACTTTGCGTTAGTTGTACTTCTTCGCTTTTGTGATGTGGTTAAATAGGTTATTATAGTTTAAGTCACTAATATAATTTGTCAAGACTCAATCTTGTTCGGTATATACTTTCAGCACTTGCTCAGGTCGTTTCATTTTGAGTCTCTAAACTGGTTCCATGGTGTTTTGGTTCTTGTTGTGCAGATTGCCACTACTGCGCAATTGAGTGCTAATGCAGCAGCCTCCTCAATTGCTAATCCCATACCTCAAGCCCCGCATATGCTACAGAATCCGCCTTTTGGTCGACCAGGAACACTCGCTCCTCCTGGACTCATGACATCTCCGCCTGCTTTTCCTGGTTCCAACCCTTTTTCCAGACCCGGGGGTCCTACTCAAATCAATCTTGGTGTTCATCCACACATGTATCCTCCTTATCATTCTCTGCCGCCAATGCATGGAACGCCTCAAGGAATGTGGCTGCAGCCTCCCCCTATGGGTGGTATTCCCAGGGCGCATTTCCCATCACATCCTACTCCTTTTCCTGGTAATTACCCATTTCCAGTTCGTGGAGCTTCTTCTCACCTGCCATATCCCGGTTCTCAACCGCTTCCTGTGGGGAATGCTGGCGCTGTTCATGCGTTACCGGGTCACCAACCGTTAGATGTTCCTCCTGGTCAAAAGCCAGAAGCACTCTCAGGAATTGGTATGCTTGATGATTACTGATCCATGTAAGAGATGTTTGACCTTAATGGTTATTCTATTTAGTTTACATACTCTTTATCAGGATCATCTTGTGTTTTGCAGATGACAGAGCTGGTTCTCAACTAGTAGGAAATCGAGTAGATGCCTGGACTGCACATAAATCAGAAACAGGAGTTGTTTACTATTATAATTCGGTTACAGGGCAATCGACCTATGAAAAGCCTCCTGGTTTTGAAAGGGAGGTGGGTTTAGCTGATTACATGTTGTCCTATTTCTCTGTTGGTTGAGCAATTTTTAATCTTTACTTTTTCTTAACTTCTGCAGCCTGATAAAGTGCCGGTGCAGCCAATTCCTATCTCTATGTAAGTTCTTAGATTGAGATCATAAATTTCTCCGATAAAATTAGTTGTCATATTTTTAAGATACAGTTTAGGATGCTTCTGCATGAGGCATTGTTATTGTTACATAGCTTTGTATAAATCTTCTACTAGGCCGCCAAATATTTCATGCCCATGAAATCAACAGTTTATATTTGGTTGCATCACTTTGAGCCTGCTAACTTGTTCCAAATGTAGGGAGAATATACGTGGGACGGATTGGGCTCTTGTTTCCACAAATGATGGCAAAAAATATTACTACAACAATAAAACAAAGGTAAATATATACATGTAAAGAGGAGGCACCATTTTATTGGCTTTGGAACTAGTGTTCTGTTACTCTATATTTTCTGTTACACTTCTTGAATCCTCCAGTTTTCTTGATCAGGTAAGTAGCTGGCAGATTCCACCTGAGGTGAAAGATTTGGTGAAGAAAACGGAGGAGAGGTCAACGGAGAGTTTAGCTTCTGTGCCGAGCGCTGATTTAACTGAAAAGGGTTCTGAGCAATCAAGTTTGAGCGCACCTGCTATTAACAATGGTGGCCGGGATGCCGTATCGCTCAGAACTACAATTGTTCCTGGTTTCTCAGCGTTGGATTTGGTCAAAAAGAAACTGCATGATTCTGGAGTGCCTGTCTCCTCTACGACAACATCTGAAGCAAATGGTGGTAAATCAAACGAGGTCACACCTAGTGGAGAGAGTGGAGATGGTATGGGCAAGGTAAAAGATGCTACTGAAGGTGGTGACCTTTCTGATTCTACATCAGATTCCGAAGATGAAGATAGTGGACCATCGAAGGAAGAGTGTATCAAACAGTTTAAGGTATTGCGTAGTCTGCACGTATGAATAGTTCTCGTGGTCTTCGTTTCTGTGCTTTTTGACGTAGTGTTTGGTATAGATACTTTTCATTTTTTTCCTTTCTGCACGTCAACTGTATTCAGGTGTATCTAATAAAAGGCAGTCTAGGGAAGGAGTAGAGGAACCATATATTGGAATTTTCTTCTATGAATAGATCTTGTTGGAATAGATGAATGCCGTGAATTCACATATTGAAGTACCATTGGTAATGTTGATACTAGGGGAAATTTCCAATCCTGGAAATCTTGAAATTATCCAGGCTGATGTTTATTTTGACTAAACTTCTTATATCTCGTTTCTTATTTGTTAGTTTTTATTGAATTTTGCAGGAAATGCTCAAGGAGAGAGGAGTGGCACCGTTTTCTAAATGGGAGAAGGAACTGCCAAAAATTATCTTTGACCCTCGCTTTAAGGTTTGTCATGCCTAAAGATCATAACAATTGACAATATTTTGATACCTCACCTGTTCGTATATTTCACGTTTATTGTTTCTTTTCTTGCATACACTTGCAGCTTGTACATTTCCAGTTAATTTTACTTGTTTCTATGCAAGCACTGCAACATCCACTCGTTTTAGGTGTTCAAATAGTGCACAAATAAAACCTTCCTATAATCTCCTACTCCAGGTGTCGAATGATATTATTTGCATGGTGACGTGACAATAATATCATACTCTATTTTCTTTTCACTGATCTTTTTGCTGCTCTCTTTGTTTACATCTGTATTATATTTGTAAACATGAGTTTCAATTTACTTATCTTAGAGTCTTAAAGCAGTTTCCTCTCTGATTAGTTAGTTGGTGCTTTGTATGCTGGCTAAACCATTTATTGCAGAAGAAAGAACTATGTTTTTGGTTTCTTCCAATATTGACTAAGAAACCATATGAGAATGTATGTCTTTACGTGACGTTAAGTGTTTATCCCCACCCATCATATGTCATGTTGCAACTTCATTCTTTGTTAGCTAATGGAAATGACGAGGATTTAGTGTTGTGTCAAATTTTCATTTTGCCTGTTCTACTGTCAGCTTGCACTGTGGCCGTTTTCGGTGCTGTATTTTTATTTGGGAGTTCATTTTTCTTGCAGGCAATTCAAAGTCATTCTGTTCGAAGATCTTTATTTGAGCAGTACGTAAAGACTCGCGCTGAAGAAGAACGTAGGGAAAAGCGTGCTGCTCATAAGGCAGCTGTTGAAGGTTTCAAGCAGTTGCTGGACGAAGCGTCTAAGGTACATTTTTTTTACTTAACCGAGTTCCTCTTTACTTTTGGTTGGGCAACCTTACGTGACATTTTTCTTTTCTTTTTTGGTTTTGGATGTTTCTTAACCCGTACTTCACTTGTGGGAATTTATTATCATCCTGATATTTTTCAGGACATTGATAAACACACTGATTATCATACTTTTAAAAAGAAATGGGGAAATGATCTGCGGTTCGAATCACTTGAGCGGAAGGAAAGAGAAGCTTTGCTGAATGAAAGGTACGAATCCATATCTTGCAATCAGATTTCTATGTATGTGTAAAAGTTTTATTGGATAATTTTTTCTTCGTGTTGGTTTTTGAGTGTCTTATACATATCCTGTGTTTTTTTCTTACCTTTTCCATGAATTGGTTGTAGAATCCTTTCTTTGAAACGAGCTGCGGACCAGAAGGCGCAAGAAATCCGCGCAGCAGCAGCCTCTGATTTCAAGACGATGTTACATGAAAGAGAAGTGTCCATAAATTCACATTGGTCCAAGGTGGGTGACACATTTGTTTCGTCCCTTAGTGAGCAAAATAGATTTTTTTCTTTTTTTTGGACTGACTAAAGTTAGGATTTGAGAAAGTGACCATAGTGGCATAGGCTAAGTTTCCATTCCGATTTAGCACTTAGCAGTGATTACCAGTTGAAGTTTTGAGTATTAGTTGTGTTATCTCTTATCTAAGTTTCCCTTGATTGGCACAATTTTTACTGGTTAGCATGCACGACGATTATATGATTTTTTTCTTCCCTGTTACATATTAGGTAAAGGATAGCTTGAGAAATGATCCAAGATATAGATCTGCTGCACACGAGGACAGGGAGGTCTTTTATAATGAGTACATTGCGGAATTAAAAGCTGCAAGGGGAGATGATTATGAGATGAAGAGTAGAGGCGAAGAGGTAAACTAACTTTACATATTCACAATCCATGTGAACCGCGAGAAATTTCATTTGATTTCTTGTCTGTGTTTCTGGATTCCAGAATGAAAATGATTTATCTTTCATGTTGGGAAAGCGATAAGACACACATGTACTTACATCTTCTGTGATTTCTGAATTTGGGTACAGGATAAACTGAGAGAACGAGAGCGGGAGTTGCGGAAACGGAAAGAAAGAGAAGTGCTAGAGGTGGAAAGGGTACGACAAAAAATCAGAAGGAAAGAGGCAGTCGCCTCTTATCAAGCTTTGCTAGTGGAGAAGATCAGAGACCCTGAGGTATGTCTTCGATCTGTGTTCACTTCTCCCTATGCAGCGTGCTAAAGCTTTTCGTAGAGCCGCGCAGCAGCACTACCATTTAATCCTCTATTGGAACATGTTAAAGAATTGGATAGTGTTAGGTTGTTTCTTCTTTGTCCTTCGATTCTGAAATAATAAGTTGCCTTCTATATATATAACCTGTGGAGATTCTGATCTTTCTTTGTCTATCTTCTTCAACATCCGAAGGCATCCTGGACAGAATCGAAGCCGAAACTTGAGAGGGATCCACAAAAACGCGCCTTAAATCCGGATTTAGATCCTGCTGATAAAGAGAAGCTGTTCCGAGACCATATAAAGACATTGTACGAGGTACTTATCTGTAAACCTTACCAAATTAAACTCTTAGGATTGTCTACATGCAACAAGATGAGAACAAGCTTGACTATCGCTGACCTCTTTTCTACTTCTTCGTTGTGGTCTGTTTGAGAACTTGATTTGTCTTATTCCATGTAATTAATTGCTCTCTGGTTGTGTGTTTGCAGAGGTGTGCCCGTGACTTTAAAGCTCTTCTAGTTGAAGTCTTGTCATCGGAAGCTGCTTCTCAGCAGACGGAAGAAGCAAAGACCGTGCTCAACTCTTGGTCGACGGCTAAACAAGTACTCAAATCCGACATCC
Source organism: Brassica napus (assembly GCF_020379485.1). Lineage (NCBI taxonomy): Eukaryota > Viridiplantae > Streptophyta > Magnoliopsida > Brassicales > Brassicaceae > Brassica > Brassica napus. The sequence continues at coordinate 20,954,857 of NC_063438.1, read as the reverse complement.
GATACAGCAAGATGCCCAGAGATGACAGGGAAGTCATATGGCGCCGATATGCGGAAGATATCTTGAGGAAACAGAAACAAGATAGCCCTCAAAAGGAAGAGAAACCAAGAGACTACAAGATCTAAAAGCTGCAGAATGCATTTTCGTAAGATTAGAAGGCTCAGTTTCTATACGAAGCTCATTTGATTATCATTCATCAATCAGCTTTGTATATTCGACAGAAGAGCAAATTACTTGCGAGTTCTTTTGATTTTCTCGTTAGAGGATTATGTGGTTTTTGCAATTTTAGAACTGTAACAAGAAGATCCTGTCTTTGTTTGATGTCTACTTTTACTACACTTTCTATATATTACAGTTTGAGTAGACGTTTGTGGTTTAATAAATAGATCTCATTTTCAAGAATATAAAATCTACAGGGCCATGTGACGTCGTACATAGCCAAGACAATATTTTGTGCAAGAATCAAACATGTCGATTTCTTTTGTTTGTGTTTCGACAAAAATGTTGGTTCTATGATCATCCTCCAAAAAACTAAAGCTAAAATGGGGGATAAGGCCCATAGAAGATAATAGACGAGCCCATAAATAATGGGCTCTGTTTAAGAACATTTCACGATCTACGCGTAGCCGCCGACTACTCTACACCATCACCGCCATAAGCGAGGTTTAACATATAAAATTGAAACTTAACCTTACACTTTTGTCAAATATTCAATTCAATTTCACGGAAATCACAAGTCAGACATGGAGAACGGAGATATTCCCGAGAACGCCAATGAACGTAAGCAAACATCGATCCAGTTTTTTTTTTTTTTAAACTTTCTTCAGCTAATGGGCTGTTTTAACCTAAGGATTTCGTTGTCTTCTTTGGTTTATAGATTGCCCAGGTCCTCAATCGGAAAGTGCTGGAAAGTCAGATTCTTGTGCAGGTTGCCCTAATCAGGAAGCATGCGCAACTGCTCCCAAAGGACCTGACCCAGGTTCGATTATTTTCCATTCACTGTCTCGATCAGTGTATCTTAGATTCCACTTGAATTAGGGTTTTGGTATGTGTCTGCTTTTGTGCCCATACTGAAAATCTTCTTTGGGTTTTGAAGATTCTTACAGCGTCGCCTTAGTCCATTTTGAATAAAGAAAAAAAGTAGATGCCTTTTGTATCTCTGTCTTCATAAGAACTTTACTTACTTAAATCATTCACTTCTTAATCTGTTTGTTATTTGGAAGTCTGTGTAATTTTGTATTATAAGATCTGGATCTCTAGAGTCTAGTAGCAGGTAAAATGCTGTGTTAGCTAAATCAGAACTTACATCTTCTAATTCTGTGAGCTATATTGGACTTGTGGCTGTATTGTTCTTTTGAGTATAACATCTTGTGACGATTTTACCAGTGGTTTGTTTGATTCTATTGTCTGTTTAAGTCTCAGCCCTCACTTGTTTACTAGTTGAGTTTTGTCTCAGCGCTGACACTTTGTGTTTCCTTCAGATTTGGTTGCCATAGCAGAGCGGATGAGCACTGTTAAGCACAAGATTCTCGTTTTGTCTGGTAAAGGTGGGGTTGGCAAGAGCACTTTCTCTGCTCAGCTCTCATTTGCTCTCGCTGGAATGGACCATCAAGTAGGCCTTATGGACATAGATATCTGCGGTCCAAGCATGCCTAAAATGCTAGGCCTTGAAGGGCACGAGATTCACCAGAGCAACCTCGGATGGTCCCCTGTCTATGTGGAAGAGAACCTTGGTGTCATGTCCATTGGTTTCATGCTCCCAAACTCCGACGAAGCTGTGGTCTGGAGAGGTCCCCGCAAGAACGCTCTCATTAAACAGTTCTTGAAAGACGTCTACTGGAGAGACATCGATTACCTCGTGGTTGATGCCCCACCGGGAACTTCGGACGAGCACATCTCCATCGTCCAGTACCTTCAAGCCACTGGGATCGACGGTGCGATCATCGTCACCACCCCACAGGAAGTCTCCTTGATCGATGTCAGGAAAGAGGTGAGCTTTTGCAAGAAAGTGGGAGTCCCGGTGTTAGGAGTGGTGGAGAACATGAGCGGTTTGTCTCAGCCGTTGGCGGATGTCAAGTTCATGGAGATTGGTTCTTCCGTTGACGTGACGCAAAAGGTAATCTCTTGCTTGAGAGAGAACGCACCAGAGCTTCTCAACGTCTTGGCTTGCAGCGAAGTGTTTGACAGCAGTGGAGGCGGTGCAGAGAGGATGTGCAGGGAAATGGGAGTGCCGTTTCTTGGGAAAGTTCCATTGGATCCACAGCTTTGCAAAGCAGCAGAGCAAGGTAAGTCGTGCTTTGAGGGGAACAACAAGTGTTCTGTTAGCGCACCTGCGCTGAAGAGCATCATACAGAAAGTCCTTGCTTCGATGACCGAGTGAAGTTTAAGACTCCCACTAAACAGATCCTTTGGTTGGATCTGTAGATAGACAATGGACTTTGCTGTGAAGGTGTTGTGTAGGCTTCACATGTGTAATAAGATTTTTATTATGAGAGTGGACCATTAAATCTTGTCGACTATAATATTTACTCTCGTTGAATTTCATTAGAGTATTTGGCTATCGAGGGGTTGTTTTGATAAATGCATAAATTTAAGGCGAAAACTGAAACTAGTCCAAACTTATAGTTTTGATAGTCCATCGCCAAGACCCCCTGTCTACTGGATTCCAGCGTTGATAGTCCAAGACCTACTAAAAAAGTAATAATTTTGTTTCGCCTTTACTCTGTTGCTCGTTATAGTTTTGTGTATCTTCATGCATTCACAGTCTTTCATATTCAGGCATTACTCTATACTTGGCAAGGGTCTTCTTGGCACAGCGAGATTGCTAGATATTAGGGCGCAAGGCGGAAGCATGGTCATTTATCTGATCTAGTTTACATTGTGATAGGATTGATAGAAACAAGCGACAACTGATTTAGTTTAACCTAGTGAACAAATCAAACTCGTACGGTAAAGCTTACTAGAAAGAACGTCGATCGATAACTCAATAGTTGCATCGATGGGTTGAAAGTTGTATCGATCGACAATCCATAATTGGTATCGATCGACACTTTCTCAAGACCAATAAACGACAAGTGAAGTCTTAGATCTGATGACAATAGATAGTCTAAAAATACGGAAGTTGATCGACTAGTCTTTAGTTTGAGTTTTAGAATATCCAACATCCACTTAGTCTCTATATCTCTATAATCTTGATTGTCTCAATAGAAACCCTAACGCTTTTCATATTTGTCTTAAAACCTCAATAAATCAACCAAACAATTACTTTGCTCATCCTTGCTATTTAATTTAAACATGTTTGCCTTGCTTAACCACATAACTGCTAGATCTTTTGTGTGCTTTAGCTCCCTGTGAATTCGATCTCTAAGTGCTACAACTCAACCTCTTATTTGAGAGAGTACAAATCACTTTTTCAGATAATTTGAGTGATATCAAGGATTTTTGTTAGCTACTCTAGAACAAAAGCAATAAATACAATTCAATTGATTCATATCAAGACAACTCATCAATTTTATAGGTGACTAATCCCTTATGACTATCTGAACCCTAAATCTAACATGATAAATCTATTCAAGCATGATAGTTGTCACAGAAAATCATAGATGAATAGATGCAATAGAATAAATATAAAAGCCAAAGGAGTTTCAGAAGGAATCTGAAGGAGTTTCTCTGTTCTCTCCTAACTTAGAACTATGAATAAAAGAAAGCGTAGTCGTCAACATAGCTTAGAAAATACATAAATAGGATTTTAGGTTGTCCATGGGTATTCTGGTAATTTGTGGTTACTTCTAGACCTAAGTAGATCTTCAAATATACTCGGCCTGTGTTTTGGAATCAGCGTCGATCGACACCAAAGGTGTGCCGTCGATCGACATTCCTTCAACTCCTCAAGACCACTATTCAGTAAAACGGACATAACTTCTGATCTAACCGTTGGATTAACTAGTAAATTAACTAAAATCATGAAAAAAATGACAAGTAAGTAAATTCACTTATCAAATAATAGTGTAGATTGTGATTAGTTATTTTTAATTTACTATAAAATATATTTCTATAATAAACAAAAATAAATAACTTTATAAATTAATAAAGTATTATAAAATTTAATTATTTATCCTTTTTTTTTTGCTAGTTTTTTTTTACTTTCTAATGGGCTTTTACGTATAAGCATATTTCGAATTCAATTGTATGTTGTTGACCCATATCTAGGCTTAATTATTTAAGGTGACCTATTCTCCCTCTTCTGATCAGATTTTGTTTTCTTCTTGTACTCTGCGATGGCTTCTGACAATCTTATCGACAAATCTAAGAGCATGAGCATTGGTGGACCCCTCTTTGGAGTTCACCAACATTTTTTATTATTTTTTCGTGGGCCCATGAACAGTTATGAATTCGGATATGCTGTTTTCTGCATTAGTGAACCCGAAGAAGGAGTTCATAGAAATAAAATAATAATTTTAATTTAAAAAAAAAAAAATTTAAAATATTCAGAAAATATGAATAAAATATTAAAACATATTATTAAAATTATGAAAACATTTTATTCAATACATTAAAAGTACATTACATAAATTGAGAAATTTTTTTTAACATACATAACTTATTTATTCATCTTCATCACCAAACATTTGCCAAATATTTTCCACTAAATCAGCTTTCAAACGATGATGCTTGTCGCCATCTCGAACTTCTCTCCGCATGGCTAACATATCAGGGGTGACATTAACACTATCTCTGCTTCTCGCCTGCGAACTTCTGCTAGACTGTCCTGTCTCAAACTCAGATGTATCAATTGGAGCGTATCCGTCTCGTTCATCCTCTACTATCATATTGTGCAATATGACACAAGCTATCATTACTTTTCCTATCCTTTCCTTGTCTCATTGTAGAGCTGGGTTCCTAACAATTGCAAACCTCGATTGCAATACTCCAAAAGCCCGTTCGACATCTTTTCTGGCGGATTCTTGCATTTCTGCAAATTTATGTGCTTTACGACCTTGAGGAAGTGGGATGGATTGGATAAATGTTGCCCATGGAGGATAAATACCGTCGGTAAGATAGTAGGCCATACGATAAGTGTGGTTGTTGACCTTGAACTTCACTTTAAGGGCTCGACCATGTAAGATGTCATCAAAAACTGGAGACCGATCAAGAACATTGATATCATTTAGGGTACCTGGTAAGCCGAAAAAAGCGTGCCAAATCCAAAGATCTTGTGATGCCACGGCTTCTAAGACAATTGTCGGCTTTCCCGAACCACGTGTGAACTGACCTTTCCAAGCTGTTGGGCAGTTTTTCCACTCCCAGTGCATACAGTCGATGGAGCCTATCATCCCCGGAAATCCCCGTACCTCTCCAATATCGAGTAATCGCTGAAGATCCTCGGCTGTAGGTGTTCGTAGATACTCATCCCCAAACAATTGTATTATTGCATCAGTGAATTTTGCCAAACATAAACGTGATGTACTGTCAGCCATCCGGAGATATTCGTCATATGTATCTCCTGACTGACCATATGCGAGCATACGTATCGCTGCCGTACACTTTTGAAGTGGAGATAGCCCGTTCCTTCCGGTAGCATCTCTTCTTTGCTGAAAGTACGGAACTTCAGTACTTAGACGGTCGACAATGCGAAGGAACAATGGCTTGTTCATTCGAAACCGCCGCCTAAATATATCTTGTGTGTACGTTGGATTATTACTGAAATAGTCGTTGCATAGTCGAATGTGTCCTAGTTCTCGATCTCTTTCAATATAAGCTCGCCTCTTTGGTTTGTTGGGTTGACCATCAATTATCGTATCGATGAAATTATCAACTACTTCATCGACCAATTCATCAAAAACTTCATCCGCTTCATCACTTGATGAGGAAGACATTGTTGATGATATTTATTGTAATATTTTTCCTACAAAAGGCAATAGGGAGGGATTTTTTAATAAACTTTTGTTTTGGGTTTTAACCTTAGTTTTTTTTTTATTATTTTTTTTTTAACCTTAGTAAAGTTTTTCATTAAAATTATAAATCAGTATATTTCTCTATTTCTCTTCAATTTTATTTTGGGTTTTAACCTTAGTTTTTTTTTTATATTATTTTGGTTTTAACCTTAGTAAAGTTTTTCATTAAAATTATAAATCAGTATATTTCTCTATTTCTCTTCAATTTTATTTTGGGTTTTAACCTTAGTTTTTTTTTAATATTATTTTGGTTTTAACATTATAAACCTTTTTTTGGTTTTAAATCTGATAATATAGAATTTAGAATTTCATTATTTAAGGATGTGTTCATTACTTAGAATTTTTGGTTTTCAACTTACCTCTGTTGAATGGTAGAGATGATCCGTGGGGTTGAGGAGTAGTAGAGTTGATTCCTTGTGTTGATTGGTGATTCTTGTTTGATTGTTGTTGTGATTCTCGTGGTGTTGGTTGGTGATTCTCGTAGTGGTGTTGGTTGGTGAGATTACGAGATGGTGAGATAGTTTAGATAAAAGTATGGCTGATGGTAAGATAGTTTTGATAAAATGCATGAATGAGATAAATAGAATGAAACACATAGTCATTTATATAGAAAAACATTGAAGCAAGTAGCATGTGGGTACATACACCCGTGAGTACAAAAGCAAAGCCGTGGGGACATACCCTTGATTTGATACATAAAACGAGTGTAGAAAGTTGAAAAACACTACACTCTCCCGTGATTCCATCTTACATAACCTACCACTACAACCACCTACTACTACATTACCACCCGTGACTTGATTTGATACATAAAGAAACAGAGACCTGCAACCATCCACGCATCCTCCTCCTTGAACCCGTGTCCTACAAAGCACAACAGTTACAATATCAATATACATCAAGGAAAAGATTTAAACACAAACATCATACACTGCATTTCCTAGCAACCTACTATAAATTTCAAAAAATAAATAACCACTCACCAACTTAAAGCAATTCAGATATGAGTTTGTTTTTTAGAGCAAGCTCTTGATCTGTAAGTGTATCAGCGTTTTTTCCTAGCAACCTATCAAGTATTTTCTGTTTGGATAACATATTCTTGGCTGCTAGAATGGTTTCGATCTGATCAAACGCTGCTTCATTGCCATGCTTCTTGCGTTTTGCTGCTTTGCTAGCCTTGACTCCGGGAGGTCTAACATTTTCCTCGCGACCCACCTCATCCGCAGTTTCCTTCCTTTTCTCCTTTGCACCATTTGATGTCAGACTGTGTGATCTCCATTTTTGATCAAACCGAAGCTCCCTCCAACAATGTTCAAGAATGAACTTGGCTTTGTAGTCATTAAAGAAGATGTCATGAGCCACCTTCATGACATCATTCTCATTATGTCCACTCGCCTGCTCCTTCAGAGCAGCTTCATGACATCCCACGAACTTACACACCTGCTCATTAACCCTTCCCCACCTCTGCTTACATTGACTCCACTCCCTAGGAATAGAGCCAACGAGCAGAGGGCTAGCATTCAGGTACTCCTCTATTCTCTTCCAAAATGCTCCTAGCTTCTGCTCATTACTGGTTATTGGATCCTTGCTGGTGTTCAACCAAGCACTGATCAACACCAAATCTTCTTTGGTTGTCCACTTCCTCCTTTCCGGAGGTTTAGGAACCTCAGAAGATCCTATTTCTATTGGCTGAGTGGTCTGGGAAGTAAGCAGGTTAACAAAGCCGGGAGAGTTTAGGGGAAAAGGATCCATTTTGGTTGAGTATTGAAGTTTTTAAGTTTTCGTTTCTGTTTTAAGATGTCGATTAGCTAGGTTTTTAAACTACTTTTGGGTTTGAAAGTACAAGGAAGTAAACACCTTCTAACCACCAAAAATTGATTACACTTAACTTAACTACACAACTACTTCACACAGACCATTCAATAAACATCAAATCAGGTTTTCAAATTAATTATTTCAAGTTTAAATTTAGTTCTGGTTCAGTTGAAGTTTAAATTCAAGTTCACACAGACCATTCAAAAATTGATTACACTTAACTTAACTACACAACTACTTCAGTTCTGGTTCAGTTCAAGTTTAAATTCTACTACTACTCTAACCTACTCTAGTTCAAGTTCAAATTCATTAGGCAACAACTCTAGGGATAGTGTGGTTACCTTTGTGTTTTCAGTCGAAGCAGCATTTCTCCAAGTGATCCACCTGCACGGTCAGGTTATAAACCTTCCCAGTGAGCCTATCAACCTCCACAGTGAGGGCTTTTACCTCTGCCTGTACAAGGAAATGACAATGAGATGGTGTTAGTCACTGTATAAAATATAAGAAAAAAATTACAAAACAAAATTCAAAAGTGGGAAGTCAGATTACCTCCAGACTCTTAATCTTATTATTCACCTCCGGCAGCCACTTGATCACCGCCTCCACCTCCTCCACACGACTTGTGAGCCGTTCGATATGCTCCTGCACACCAATGACCCAAGGCTGACGATAATGAAAACCATCAGCCTTGGTAACAACACATAAACTATATCAGATTGTTAATTAACAGACAAAAACAGAAGACATAATTTAAAAGACAAGAACCCGTTTTTTACCTCGTAGTTTATGCAGGTGAAGAAACGCTTGCCGGGGAGAGTGTCGTATTCCTCCTTCCCACGAACCTCGTGAATTATACTCCCACCACAGGGACACCTCGTCGGAATCCCGTGTTCTGAATCACACACGTATGAAAGCATATCGATGTGCTCCTTTCTTCTCTTTGTGTCTCTTATCTCTGCTTCGGGATCCATCTGTATCAGGAAAACAAATAATTAGAACAGAAGCAACCGAGAAACAAAAAAAAAAAATTTGAAAGACTAACTAAAAACCCCCAAATCCAATTAAAATCCACGATGAACGAACAGTAAAAGAAATCCGTATGTTGATTTAAACGAAGAAATTAAAACCCCCTTTTAGATTTCGAACCCTTACACGAAACCCCCAAATCGAAATGAAATCCACGATAAACGAACCCTAAAAGGAAACCGTTTGTCGATTTTAACCAAGAAATCGAAACCCCCTTCTCGATTTCCAACCCTAAGACGAAACCCCCAAAACGACATCCTTAACCTAGAAACCTCTCGAGATCAAATCGAAGCTATCTCGTCCCGGAGTGATTGAGACTCACCTGAGAGCGTTTACGAGTGACTCCGACGACGAATTGATCGAGAAAATCTCCGGCTCTGGACTCCGACACGAAATCGCCTCAGAGACGGAGAAACCCTAGATTTCGAAGAGAGAAGGGAAAATGGGATCTTTCACGCGAAACCCTTTTTTTTTCACTCAACACGCGAGATCGCGTAGCCACTCCCTCTGCGCCGCGTGGCATGACCCCGTATCATACGGGCTCACTTGGAAGACCCGGTTCACGGGTTGAAACCCATTTATTCATTTCTTTTAATCGAAAAGGCCTATGATACCGAGCCCATGACTCTCTCATAAACCCTCGATGCGGGTGGTCTAATATTTTCGGACATCTTACAGAAAAATCTGACAACAAGGTTTGAGATCTTCATCAATTAATTCTACTCTTTTCTTTTTGAGTTTGCTGTCATTTGATTGTGTGTGTCTGTCTAGTTTTTGGATCGGGAATGTGTTATGTGAAATGTATTCCCAAACAGAGAACAAAGCAAATACAAAGCTGGATAACGATTATATTGATGATAAACTGTTTACAAGTACTCAAGAACCGTGAGAGAACCGTGAGAGAATTATTAATGGAGTCCCTCACTTCCCCTTTCACTCTTTTGTTCTAATCTCTAAATAAGTCTCACTCTCTCCTCTCTCCTCTCTCCCTGCTTATATAGAAAAGTCCCTCTCCTGTCACACACTCTGCGTGAAGCTCTCCTCAGCACATGCCTCTCACGTGGTGTGTTTATTCAGCATAAAATAATATGCACATATGCATAAGATCCACCTCATCCTTCTAGAAGCTCATTGCCATTTCACTTAATCAAATGTGTACTGTTGTATCAGTAAATGTAACAGAATGCTGATTTTTTTGGTTTTGCTTCTCAGGTCTGCTACGATTGTGGTGCAAATAATCCGACGTGGGCATCGATAACATACGGGATATTTCTCTGTGTCGATTGTTCATCTGCTCATCGAAATCTCGTTGTTCATCCCAGTTTCGTGAGGTAAATTTTGGGATTTTTGGAGGAACACAATCTTAATCCAATTTTTAGCATCTGGTTTGCTTACAGGTAGAGTTTGAGCGTTTGATAGCTTTAGATCTGAAAGTGTAGGATTACATGTCCTCTTAGTTTTTTTTTAATGTCCTCAGTACAATGACGACTTGAAATCTGAAATAGAAGGAAGAAGAAACTCGAAAACGAAGAAGAAGCCCGAAACTTTGGGCTCCGCTAGCATTGGCGGTCTAAAAGGGTAAGAAGGAACTGTAAATTTTTGTTGTCATATGATGCTACTATTTATCTTTGTTTGTTTGAATAGAAAAGTAAAAGTGAGTTTAAATGTGATAAGATATTTGACTGTTCCTACTGTTTGCAATGGACAGGTTTTTTAGGCATCCTCATTATGTTTCTGCCCTTCGGAAGGATGTGACAGATTTGATGCAGAAACTTCGTGGCAAAGATGCCGAAGCCATCCCTTGGGCCACCCGAAAGGAATGGGTCGACAATATCTGTGGCCGAGTAAGTTCCACCACACTCGAATGATCGAATCTCTCCCGGGTTTAGGAGCTTTCTAGTTTTTCTGATAAACATCATTTTGGTTGTTTTTTCTAACAGGTCTTAGCAGCTAAATTTCGGGTTGATGCGCAAGGGAATCGTAAAGATCAAGTTGCAAAGCTGCGGAATGATACGAGGGACATGTTGGAAGTCTTAGTAAATAAGAAGGTTAAAAGGATCAAGATTGATTAAGAACTAGGAGTATACTATTGAGAATAATACTCTTACCGTATATTACAAAACAGTGTTCATCTTCTCTTGAAAACAAGGCGTTACGTACTCTTAAGGGCAATTCTCTCGGATAAACTTTTTAAGTTTTTTTTTAAAGTTTTTGTCACAAAAATAGATTCAAATTCAATGACCAAAATAGCATTTTTTATTTTGAAAATTTTAATTTTATTTTATTTTTAAAATTTGAAATTCTATCTCCTACTCCTCAAACCTAAAACTTTAAATCCTAAAACCCACTTCTTAATTCTAAACCCTAATGTTTTGAATCTAAGACTCACTTGTTTACTGGTTGATTTTTTTTTATCAGCGCTGACACTTTGTGTTTCCTTCAGATTTGGTTGCCATAGCAGAGAGGATGAGCACTGTTAAGCACAAGATTCTTGTTTTGTCTGGTAAAGGTGGGGTTGGCAAGAGCACATTCTCTGCTTAGCTCTCCTTTGCCCTTGCTGGAATGGACCATCAAGTAGGCCTTATGGACATTGATATCTGCGGCCCAAGCATGCCGAAAATGTTAGGCCTTGGAGGGCACGAGATTCACCAGAGCAACCTCGGATGGTCCCCTGTCTATGTGAAAGAGAACCTTGGTGTCATGTCCATTGGTTTCATGCTCCCAAACTCTGACGAAGCTGTGGTCTGGAGAGGTCCCCGCAAGAACGCTCTCATCAAACAGTTCTTGAAAGACGTCTACTGGAGAGACATCGATTACCTCGTGGTTGATGCCCCACCGGGTCGGGTTTCAGTAACCTTAGGACTCTTGTGGTTCGAGAGATTCTAAGTACTCTGTCATGAGCCAGCAATGTGTAGTCATGTGTCCTTTGATTTTCTATGTTGGATTTGAATTATCTAACTTGTTTAGGATCAGGACAGCAGTTGGGCCTTCTGAGTTTATTCCATGTTTTGTGGTACAAAACGCAGCCTCTGTTTTGAACATCGTTTTGGTTAAAATTTTCAAATAGGTGTTCTTAGTTTTAAACACATGTTTTGAAATCTCCAATAATTATATTTAATTAAATCCAACCAAATATATAAAATTTAATATCAGCTGCATCAACGTTTAAAAAGTTGATATACGATTATGCATTGGGCTCAATCTTTAGTTGTCACCCAGATCTTACCTCAAAAGGAATCGTAGGATTTAAATAACAGCACAAGCTGATCTTCTCAACCTCAAGATAAGTCCCAATATCCAAAATATAATAGTGATCCAAATCTCTCTCTTGTAAAAGTTCAGTTTTCTTTGCCAAAATAATGGACTTTTATTTGCGTTCTTGTAACAAAATGGGTCCAGTAGTACTTATTACCCAATCCCACATCGCTAATGGCTGAAGGCGAGGATGTGTATATATGAGGTATATGTCGTCTAATGGAATGTCAACTGATGGTGAGAAAGAGGTTCATGATTCTTGATATGGTGAAGTGTCTAAATAGGTCTTTGGACTGAAGATTAACTCTGTAAAGGGAGTTATGAGCCAACCTTACTTATTGTCGGTTGACTTTTTAAATTACTCTAACAAGTTTTGTATGTTTTTATATAGATTTTTGATAAATATAACCAACGACATCTCATATAATCATCACACTATACCTACAATAGATATGGTGGCGATCACTTCTCCGATGATAAAGAAGCACCATAGCTTCAACCTATGCGCAAATAATTTCATAAGAATGTAACAGTTGAAGAAACGAGAACCAGCGTGTGGAGAAGCCTCTTTTAAAATCTAAAAACAATTCAAGGCAAAGATGGTCCCTTTCTTATGAATGTGGTCTCTTCTTTTATAGCATAAAGATTATATCTAAGACAGTAAACAATGTGGTTTTTTCACTCCACCACGTTGCAAATGAAGAAGGTAAGCTCTTTAGCTGCTGCCACACAGCACCACATTATTGTCTTTGTCTAGCACACTTTGTTGCATATGTTTGTAATGTTTCGTATTCTTTAGCTTTTGGTTGATTCTTTTCATTCATTCGGTCAAATTGAAGATATAAAGGAAAATAACTATTTTAACAGAACTAATGACATTGAAAAAAAAAGGAATGGAGGATATGCAAGCAAGTAATAAAACTAAAGCTAGTTAGTTGATTTGCACTAAACTAGGAACATAAGAGCACACAAGTGGGCAGCAATACGGATTTTCTCGCATAGGAACATGGCGATACACAGCATCTCCAAGATCCAAATTATCCAAATATCCATTCTCTCCAGTGATGCAAACTGAATGGTAAGAGCGCGTCTTGGCCATTTTCTCCGCTCGGTATATATAGAAAACCACAGCGATTTTCATCTCCTCGTCAATAAAGAAGCTGGCGCCAGAGCAAAGGACAAACTGAAAACCACGGTCGAGTGGTTGCATGTCAATGTTTAAAAAGGGGGTCCATGACACTGCATCCGGCTCAATATTGGTTGTCACCCAAATCTCTACCTCAGGACAAACCATGCGCTGATATAATACCACGAGTTTCTCGTCTCTAAGAGTAGACAGAGTCCCGATATCCTCATTATAGTGCAGAAACGGCAAAGGTAGAAACGGTCCGAATCCCTCTCTTGTGAAATCAAAACATAGTAATAAATTATGAGGCTCGTCTATCTCTACCTCTCCTACTACATCCTCGTCTACTAATGTTTTTTCTTTAGCCACAAAATAAGTATTTCCTTTTAAAGAAGCACCTCGTTGACGAGACCATATATCATCATCCGGAATGATATCAAGAATCCTCCATGAATTAGAGCTAAAATCATAGATTTCATACCGGTTAACATCAAAAACTCTCAAGATTTTGTGGTTACGGTTTTTGTGGTCGTATCCAAAAGCATATTTGTCTGATGACTCAAATCTGTGGTAATTATTAATGGGTTGGATCCATCTGGTTTGTCCTAAATATGGGTTCCAAACCACGAGGCTCCTAGTCTTGTCTTCCTTGGTGACGCATAGCAACAAACCGTCGCAGTGGATGATATTACATATCTCAGCTTGATTAAATAAATTACCTATCTCTTTTATAGATGAACCCACACCATGGAGACTGAATCTCATTGAACAAATCCTATACTCCTTCACCATAAATCCAATAAACTGATGCGTTATGTCTGTTTTACATAAAACCCTATCTTTAGATAAAACATTCCACAATTTGCAAGTAGATCGCACCGCTCTTAGACAGGTTATTGGAACCTTAGAGAGTATTTCCTCTACCAAATCCCTCGAAAGATCTGAAATCATCGTCATTGTTAAGGTTTCTAGATTTCACGCTTGCCCATTCTTCTCTTTTTATACTTATGTTCACACAAACACGTTCTACAAGTGTTTTCCTTTTTTTATCTTTCATTAAAAAATGGAATGTATTCGCCTTTTCCTTTTCCACATTAATTTCACCATAATAGATTTTTTGTCATCTCGTTTATTAATCAAAACCAACAAGACAAAGAAAATAGAAAACTAGGTCCACATTGATAAGCCCATACTTAACAATAATACAAATTGAGGCTCAAAAGGGCCCAGACTAAAAGAAAACTAAAGCGGAAGAGGAAGGAAAAGAGATGACGTTGCCGATCTGCAGGAGCCACGTGTGTGAACGAAAATCATGGTAGAGACACTCGGCAGAAGAGCACACTGCACTCCCATGATAGTTTACTCCAGCCATTTATTTGACAAATAATTCCTGATAAAATACCAGATGGTCCCACCAACAGTTTCTAATTTCGGTTTAGTTTCCGGTTTGTTCGGTTCAGTTAATTGGGTTTTGATAAGACTCCAAATACTAATAAGTTTGGCTCAGGTTTAATTTGGTTCGGTTTAATTTAGTTCCGTAATGGATGGTCACACCAACAGTCTCTAATTTCGGTTTAATTTCGGGTTTGTTCGTTTCAGTTAATTTGGTTTTGATAAGACTCCAAATACTAATAAGTTTGGCTCGGGTTTAATTTGGTTCAGTTTAATTTAGTTCTGTAATGGATGGTCCCACCAACAGTCTCTAATTTCGGTTTAATTTCCGGTTTGTTCGGTTCAGTTAATTGGGTATTGATAAGATTCCAAATACTACTAAGTTTGGTTCGGACTTAATTTGGTTCGATTTAATTTAGTTCTGTAATAATTTGGTTCCAGTTCGATCCCAAAAAAAAATATACTATAGTTATAAAATGTTAGAATACGAGAAATAAACTCTCTTGTCAAACCAATATCTATAGCTGAATCTGGTTTAACTCTCTGCAACTTGAAGAACCTTTGACACTTTAAGATTCTAGCCTGGAGATATCTCTCTCAAATATTTATCAATCAACTTCCCCATTCATTTAGAGCTTATCACCAAATCCACAAAGTAAAACCCTTTTTCTCTCTTCCCATCTTAAGAATCCGATTACTCTGAGATCAAATCATAAACCCCAGGAAAGGAAAAAGAAAACAGTGAGACAAATAGAGGATTACAGTTATCCAATCATCCCAGCTATTATCATTTGATCGTAGAAAAGATACACAAGTTTCTCTGAATATAGACAAGATAAGAAAGTTTGGTAAGACATAAAAGTCTTTCAAGTTTTCGAATATAGACAAATGTGCAAAAGTTTTGTAGAACATAGAAGCCAAAACTGATTCAGGTGAGCCTGCGGTAGTGCACCACAGCCAACTCATCACCAAAGCTGAATCAAACAAAAAGCAAAAAAAAGTTAGTGTTTTTAACTTAACATAATTTAATAGGTAACTTTGAAAGTTAGCACTTACTTTTTGGAATCCCTATGCACCCTTCTCACATAATTGTCTTCTAGCAATCCAGTGGACTCCATCACATTTACGCTACATCCATCATTTCCCGAAAGCTTCTTCTTCTTTCCCAGCCTGTTGTTTCCACCTCTCTTCCTCTTACTTCCACCCACGTCATTCCACCTCCTAAACAAACAAACAATCAAACTATATTAATATATTAACACTTTACACCTTAATATTTTACACTCCCCTCATATTTAAATGTTGATTAAGTTACTTACCAATGATCGTAGAACTTCTTCTCTCTGAAAATGAACAGTCCAATGGAATCTATGGGAGGCTTTTCCACAGACTCGGTTAAGTTTTTACTCTCAGCTTGTTTCAGTATTTTGCAAATCTCCTCAGCAGAAAGCCAGCTAGTCTTTGATTTAACAATCAAAGCACCAACCTCCTCTAAAAACCACCGACATAAGAATAGATATCAAGAGATAACGAACCAATTATATATACATAAGTCAAACTAAAAACATATATGCAGCTAGATGTTACTAAAACAGAAAAGAAAACACACACAAAATCTAAACTAAGTGATTCAGACAACAAATCAATGAACGCCATATACAATTAAACTCATGGTTTGAACTGATAGACAATATATGAGAAGCAGTGTATAATAATGAAACAAGAAAACAGGAGTTGCAGAAACATAAGATACTCTCCGTACTTGTGTGAAAAGGATATGAAATGTTACCCCCGGATCAAAGGCCTATGGCATCACTGAGATAGCCAAAGCTCAAGCTCATTCGCAAGTGTTTCTCACCAAAAAGCCACTGATAATGACTTTTCCAGCAGCAAACAGAGCAGTAAGAGATTCTAGCCTTGATAAGTGTTTCCCGAGGGTTTTCATTCCGATCATAACCACAAGAACATGAGAGCATACAGGGCGCATCTCATACACAAAACACAATCCGCTTTTCACATCGAACGTGAAGCGATGATCAGATCAGCGAAGGCAATAACATACATATGATCGATCAAAAATCATGGAAATACATATGATCAGATCAACGAAGGCAATAACTTACCTAATATACGATTGATTGCTCTCTCAAATTCCACACAGATCGTGATTGAACAATGGATACACGTACATAACCTAACATGTAAGCAACAAACAGCTCCTCGTATCTTCAAGGATTGATCTCATCAAGTTCCACACACATGAAAACGCAGAGAAGCTAACATTCAACAAGAAATTACTTAATCGGAAACCAACGAGATCTCAATTACGTAATCGAAACAAACAAGATAGCAATTACTAATCAGAACGATAGAAGAAGAAGAAGAAGAAGAAGAAGCAGCTTACCATCATCTCCATGTTTCTACTGGAGATTGCAGTAACCAGGTAGTCTCTTGCTTGGAACTTCTTGGTTCGCTCCCGCCATTGAGCTGTGAGAGAGAGAGAGAGAGAGAGAGAGAGAGAGAGAGAGAGAGTTGTTTTGTTTGAATTAGTTATTTTATAATGGGGAAGAAGAAAAACTAACCGCCCGCAACGAGAGGAGAAGACTTTTTTTTTTGACTTTTTGACTTTTTTGACTTCTAGTAACTGAGGTATACACTCCTTTCTTGATCAATCGAGAGACGATGTAACGGCACATCATCGTCGGAGCTCTTTCTTCTCAAACTTGTGAGATTCCAAGTTCTTTCTCTAAGTTTAGGGATTTCAATTTTTGTTTATTTATAAAATGTCTTCCCTTGTATAAAGTGGTATCATAAATAAAACTTCAAATATATTAAATTTAAGCTTTTTTTTTTTTTAACACTGATTTGTTATGATCTTACAATTATGATATAGGAAAGATTACATAGACGATTCGACAACCGACAATACTACCTGCTTTATGAAGACCTACGCCTAACTGCATCACCTGAGCCGTCCTATGAAGATCCACGTCTCACCCGATTTACTTGCACCATGTTGAAAATCCCTTGCAAGCCTTTCCTCTGTAGTCTGCATAATTGTTTAATAAACCGTTTTCTTCGGGACTTGAAACCTGGATTTTCTGTAATCTACAATAAATTGCATAGTCTGGAATTCGAACCCCAGACCTGGGTATAGAAGCCTTTAAACCTTAACCAATAGGCTACGGTGCTTCCACAAATTTAAGCTTTTAAATTAATAGAAGTTTTCTTCCATATTTAGTAAAGATAACACTTCATTTAATCTGTGTCATCAAAATTGTAATGATGAAAGATTTATTCATTTTTGGTAAGATAAAGACACTTGGATCCGTTTAGATTTAGGGTTGTAGGACTAGAGATTTAAGTCTCAGTAGGGATATTTATAGTTTTTATTTCAGATTCAATTTGGTTTACAATTCGATTCAGATATCCATTTAATATTTAACTAGATTTTGAAAGCGCGGATTTTATTTTTAGATAAAAAAGTGCTAGTTAATATTAAATATTTTTGATCTACATATTTACGTTATAAAAATAACTATATATGTGTCCTTATTTTTATTTATTGTTTTCATAAATAATTTGGGTCCGTAATTGAATCGGTAACCTGATAAACCGTATATTATCTGGTTTAAATTTAATAAAAATATGTAATTAAAAACTTAATAAACCTCAATAAAAAAAACATCATTAATTCGTGATCTGACACTGGTTGACCTAGTAAAAATCCAAAAAATCTTATAAATATATATTCTATTAAAATAGGATTATGATATATCGATAAATGTTATGTCCAACTATTATTCTTTTTATTTAAAGAATCACTTATTATTATCTTTATATAATTGTATAAATTTTATTTAAACACTAACCACCATATCCCCCTATATATTAAAAGAGAAGTCACTTTAGTGATTTCTACTGACATTGCATTAATATAGAGCTTCTCAGAAAAATTGTTATAATTCTATTGGTTGATTTTTTTGAATTTTATTTTTCATTTATTTTAATCAATCGCTTATGTAGACAAGCTCAAAACTATTTTCGATTTCGTTAAGCCTATATATAGCTAGGGGATAATAATTATCGATTTAATTTAGCTTTGGCAAGATTTAGAACTAAGAAAAATATTAAACACTTTTTTTATTATTCAAACAGTAAACTTGCGCATGTTGATATCATATTAATTACATTTGCTTAGAAAATATTTTAATGTTTCTAATTAGGTTGTTTGTTTTTAATAACTTACATTTCTAATATGGATTATTTGCGCAAGTTGAAATTATTAAATATGCAAATAACTTATTGACAAAAATTGTTTTTAATAACTTACTTTTCTAATATGGATTACTTGCACAAATTGAAATCATTAAATATGCAAATCACTTATTTACAATACACATTTAATATCTTTCTTTAAGCGATTGATTTATTTATTATGCAAATTATTGTGTGTCGTTAATATGAGAAATAAATCGACTGTATATATATAGAAAACAACCAAGGTCTTATAATGCAAATTCTTGAATGGCTCTACCGATCATGCGTCTCTCTTCTCCCAACAGGGCAAGAAAGGTCCTAACCAGGACGCCATGATTGTCTGGGAGGTGCGTTTGTTCTGTTAAAACCAATTTTGTTAATTAGTATGTTTACATTCTCATTAAATGTATTACTTCAATATAGTTCTTGTTGCTGTAAGTGCTATATAACTATCTTCATTTACTTTCTAAAAGTATGCCATCAAATGTTTTACTCCAAGGACCATTGGTTTAATTGTCAAATATATAACTTTTTGAAGTTTTATCTTTTTAATAAGTTGTATAGGCTTAGTGTCACTCAGCTGAATATTTGATTTTTTTTTTGAAATGTTTCAGAATTTTGGGTCAATGGAGGACACTGTATTTTGTGGTGTATTTGATGGACATGGTCCTTACGGTCACGTTATCGCAAAGAGAGTCAAGGATTTGCTTCCGCTCAAATTAGGCTCTCACTTGGAGTCCTATCTCTCCTACGAGAAGGTTCTTAAAGAGATCTCCTGACAGCAGTGTTTTGAAACCCGACTCAGACCCGCGGTTGAACCGGTAAACCCAGTGATCCAGAAAAAATCCGGTTTGGGTTTTGTGAAAAATCCAATATTTAGAAACCCGCAAAAATCTGCAAAAACCCGGTAAAACCCGGAACCCGGTATCGGTCGAACCATCGGTCGAACCAATAAATAACTTTTTACTTCTTTTTTTAGTTTTTAATTATGTTTTTAGATTATGTTTTATATTCTAAGTTTCCAATTAACAAGTTAGGTACTGACAAAAAAAAAAGAATTTAGGTTTTCTTTTTTCAGTTTTATATTTGTGTTTTTTATATTTTGATGAAAATTTCACTATGTCACCTAAAGAAAATAAAGTGAACGATGTTAGAGAGAACCAAAATTAATTGATGTGATTTGGTGTTAGTTTATTTCCGTTATTGATAATTTATTACAATGACCTTTACTTTTGGTTTATTTTGTATTTGTAGTTCAATTTATTATTCACATTAGGCATCTAAATATTTAAATATTTATAAATTTTATGTTTGGATGTCATAACTCTTATGTTGTTAGGAAAAATTTTAAATAGTCTAAACTATTTTTTTGATATTTTGTATGTCAAATGAAAATAAAAATATAAAAACTAAAGTTAAGTATTTTCTAAATGTTTTTAAATTTAAAATATATACATATCCAAATTATTATTTTATGTTTTAAAAACATTTAGAAAATATTAAAATTTAGTATCTATATTTTTATTTACAAAGCTGATATATTATTATATAATAAAAATAATTTATTTATTAACCCGCGGTTCACCCGCGGTCGAACCAGTGACCCAGCAACCCGGTAAGTCGTCCAGTTCAGTGTCCGGGTCGGGTTTAAAAACATTGCCTGACAGAATGACCTCTGACAGCCTTGTGCACATATCTGCTAATGGTGAATCCCGAGTCTATAACAAGGATCAGGATATGGTTCAGACGCTGTTGACCTCGATTGTTAAAGCCTACAGATTCATGGACAAGGAATTGAAGATGCAAGTGGATGTTGATTGCTTATGTAGTGGTACTACTGCAGTTACTATGGTTAAGCAGGTAGATAGTTGGACCAAATACTCTCACGTACCAGTTTTTTTCCATGGCTAATGAATTCTTCTAAAGACGGTGGTATTATGTTGTAAAATCTGTTACTTCTAAGAACTATATAATATTTATTTTATATTTTAAATTTTCTTAGTGCGTGTGCGGGCCGGTCACCTGGTTATTATAAAAATTGAGGTACATACTACTGATTATTAATATTTAATATACATTTTTTGTAACCTTTACTTTAACTCCAAAACTTTCGGAACCGACCTCTATATTTTGGTCGACCAATAACATATCACATGCTAAGTAATCATATTAACCCACTCAAATATAGTTCTTTTATTAATTCTTCTATGAATACATTTATCACAGATCTTTTATCAACACGTGGAACTCAAGGTATTTAATTTATCTATTCCCCAAAATTACAATCAGTTTTTCTATCTCTTATTTAGTTCTTTAATTTCATGTCTCGAGTTTTATAATCAACCTATCAGATATCTCTTTATTATTTGAGGAGAACTTTTTATAAATAAACTTTGACCTTATGTGTAATTCACAAGTTTGCCATTACTTATGTGTCAACACCACAATCAACCTCACATCCTCTTTTTGTTAATAGCCCTCTTTAACATAGACTAATTACATATGAGTTATTAACACTGCAGGGCAGTTTTATGTTTTTTTTTACATTAAAAGGCAGTTAATGCTATTAGGGTAGTTTTTTTATGTGAAAAGTCATTATTTACCCTTGAAAAAGGTAACTCCCCCTTAACTATTGAGTTTGTCGATTGATTTGGTTACTGATTTTGAAATTCGAAATTAAAATAAGGCCCACATCCTTTTACCCTAGTTTTATTGTGCAGTTCATTTCTATTAGTGGTTATTTCACGGGAATTAACTTTTACCGAGGAAAGACAGAAATTGAAAACGCAGTGTTGCCGGAGAAGATGGATATCGACGACGGCGGTGGCAGACCCGATAAACGCCGTAGAAGTGCGAAGAAAACGAAGGCCACAGTAGACGACGACGGCGGGAGCGAATTACGTCGGAGAAGCTCAAGGAAGACGACGAACTCGACGGCGACGGAAGCCAACAAACGGCCGATTGCTGCCCAGAAACAAGCCGCGAAGGGTAAGCAAGTAAAAGTGTGGTGTTTTCTTTTTCAATGAAACTGTTAATTTGCTTATGTATAACCTTCTCAATCGCATGTATGGATTCAAGGGAATGTTTTGTTATTTTTTAGGAATTGAGGGACATGTAACTTAGTACTAAAGCTGTACACATACGGTTTCCTAATAAACATGATGATTTACAATCAATCAGGAGTGAATTTAGTCAGTGTGTATGTGTACGAGTAGTTGAGTAGTCTACGGGAGTGAATTTAGTCGGTGTACATGTGCATGTGAGCTGGGGCCAGCGATATGTGAGACAATAGGTGTTGTCGAATTCAGTTGGTGTACATGTGTACGTACAGATGTGTGTGGCATTGTGTGCTTAATAAAAACATCTTAAATCCCCCGAACGTGTACGTGTGTATGAGGCATGAAAGGCTGTACACGCCGAAGAAGTAGCTTCCTTACGTTTGGTTGATATTTATAGTTGTACACGCATGTAGCAGTACGTGATGGTAGTGTACACGATTTATAGTGGTACACGCAAAAGACTTAGTAACAACTTGTTAGTAAGTTGTACGAGTATATGTGTAAGAGTAAGTTGGTAGTCTTGACAGGTGAATATAGTAGGTGTCCATGTGCATGGGGACATTTCTCCTTGATATTTGAGACAGTAGACGGAGAGACCGGTCTGTACATGTGTACGAGGAGTTGAATGACCCTAACTGTACACGAGAGAGTAGTATCCTTACGTTTGGAAATGATTTCGGAGGAGTACATGACATTTTTTAAGAAGTGTAAAAGTAGATGGGATATTAGGAGAATGAGAAACTTAATTTGTGTACATGATTTATATGTGTACATGGGACTGATCTCGGAATAGATGTACATGTGCACATACGTGTTAGTTAGATGTACATGACATACGAGTATATGTATACGAGTAGATTAGTAGTCTTGACAGGTGAATACAATAGGTGTCCATATGCATGGGGACATTTCCCCTTGATATTTGAGACAGTAGACGGAGAGTCCGGCCTGTACATGTATACGAGGAGTTGAATGACCCTGACTGTACACGAGAGAGTAGTATCCTTGCGAATAGTATCCTTGCGTTTGGAAATGATCTTGGAGGAGTACATGACATTTTTTAAGAAGTGTGAAAGTAGATGGGATATTGGGGGAATTAGGAACTTAATTTGTGTACATGATTTATATGTGTATATGTGTACATGAGACTGATTTCCGAATAGATGTACATGTGCACATACGTGTTAATTAGAAGGTGGAGATCTTTTCATCGGGGTTGTGTGTACGAAGTTTAATGGTAGTAGAGTGAAAGAAAATTAAAATGTGTTGCTTGGAAATAACATAATTAAAGCAATCAAGCATCTTCCAAACAGCTAGCATAAGTTGCAATCCAAAAAGAGACAAAAGAGATGTTGATGGGTGAAGAGTTGTGGATTTGAAGAGACAAAGAAAAACAAAAGCAGTTACAATCCAAAAGAGACAAAAGTGGTCGGCCATGGAGAACGGTGGATGAATAGAGTTTCAGTTTAGGAAATGTGACAGCAAAATGGAAAACGTAGAAGGAAGAAAGATGAGATTGACTTTTGCATCAACATGCAATATTGGCCATAGATGAACAAAGGAGAAAAATAAATCCAATGGCTGAAAAAAGAGACAGATATCAGTGTTGTCAATAAAAAGCATATTAAATCTGGACCGTCTATGAAATTTGTGGATCAACGACTGAGGACATCTCCCGCTAATAACAAAATTTAGTTAACAAGTGGGTTAGTTAAGACATAACTAGTTAGTTAGGCAAAAAAGAAGCTGTTACTAAAAACTGTGTGAGAAGCAGAAACTGTCTTTCTATGATATAAAAAAGACAAAACTGCCTTTTGGTGTAATTGTTTCATTACATATTATGTCATTGGCACAAACATATAGTATATGTTTCATATTATACATCTTTATTCTAAGCATCTTCACTAATATCCAATATTTTTAAACCCGGCCCGGACACTGAACCGTACGATTTACTGGGTTGCTGGGTCACTGGTTCGACCGCGGATGAACCGCGGGTTAATAAATAAATTATTTTTATTATATAATAATATATCAGCTTTGTAAATAAAAATATAGATACTAAATTTTAATATTTTCTAAATGTTTTTAAAACATAAAATAATAGTTTGGATATGTATATATTTTAAGTTTAAAAACATTTAGAAAATACTTAACTTTAGTTTTTATATTTTTATTTTCATTTGACATACAAAATATCAAAAAAATAGTTTAGACTATTTAAAATTTTCCCTAACAACGTAAGAGTTATGACATCCAAACATAAAATTTATAAATATTTAAATATTTAGATGCCTAATGTGAATAATAAATTGAACTACAGATACAAAATAAACCAAAAGTAAAGGTCATTGTAATAAATTATCAATAACGGAAATAAACTAACACCAAATCACATCAATTAATTTTGGTTCTCTCTACCATCGTTCACTTTATTTTCTTTAGGTGACATAGTGAAATTTTCATCAAAATATAAAAACCACAAATATAAAACTGAAAAAATAAAACCTAAATTCTTTTTTTTTTGTCAGTACCTAACTTCTTAATTGAAAACATAGAATATAAAACATAATCTAAAAACATAATTAAAAACTAAAAAAAGAAGTAAAAAGTTATTTATTGGTTCGACCGATACCGGGTTCCGGGATTTACCGGGTTTTTGCGGATTTTTGCGGGTTTCTAAATATTGGATTTTTCACAAAACCCAAACCGGATTTTTTCTGGGTCACTGGGTTTATCGGTTCAACCGCGGATCCGGGTCGGGTTTCAAAACACTGCTAATATTATAACTGCAGATCTTAACCGGACAATGTGTCTGCTTTACTTTTAAAAGAATGTATATCGACACTATTATGGAAATAAAACATGTGATTATACAACATATCATAAATCTTATTTTTCCCTTGGTATAATTTTTCGTAATTTATATTATATAATATAATATAAACGCACTAACATATACTATGCTGAATAAATTTTTTGTATAAATTTATGATTTGTTGTATAATCGCACAAACATATATGATTTGTTGTATAAGCCCACAGATCCTGTATGATTTGTCGTATATGATTTCATGTGTAATCGCACACATATACTATAATATAATTGCACAAACATATAGTATAAATTCTCTTAATTTATATTATATAATATACTATGCAAATATTTCCAGACACTCATTGATTGAGCTACACTTCCTTAATATGAGATAACTCGAAGTCAAAGATTGAATTCTCTGATTCAAAATATTCATTAAAGTGGTCATGTAAGTTGTGTCAATCATATATTTTCGGGATGATTGCATTTCAAGTTATTTTGGTATGTAACAAAATCAATAAGTGTTCCATGCAAACGGCAAAGTTAATTTGTGTTATTTTGATTATGGGAAGTATCAAGTTTTATTTCCAATTTTATAAAAAAAGATTCGGCCTGATTGATCGTTAAACTATATGAATGTAATCTAAGATGGTCAAATATCTGATGCCATATTTGATCCAAATTTTTGAATAATTATGGATGTCGAGCAATTAGGGATTTATTTTGACTTCATTTTAAATAAACCTAAACCTAAGGGGATTTCTTTTATAGGGAATCAACCCAATAATTTATATAAATTGCGGATTTGATGGCGTTTTGAGTATCAACTCCAGTAGATCTTGATTTCTATATTTAATTGATTTTTTTTTCTGAATTAAATTTGACCATAATTTATGCAATAACAAAAAGATAGGAAACTGATATATGCAATTTTCATTACGCATTTTGGTTTCGGTTAATATATGAAAGTTACTATATTTTTATTTAAATTCTCATGGCTAATTAAAAATCACACACTAAATTGAAGGAATTTACTTGATAAATATTATTAAACGAGTTTTAAAAAAAATTAAAAAATCTAACCAATTACATAAGTTAAAACAAAAAATTGAAGCTTATCTTCTATGTTATAGATATAAATGTGTTAGACTATATAATAATGTATTTGACATGTTAATTTTCTGTTTCTGTTTTTCAAAAATATTTCACCTAGAACCAAGTTGGATCTAATTTTGTGTTTATGTTTTATTAGTATTGATATATGTAAATAAATTTAAAATTTAAAATATTTAAAATTTCATAAAATCCAAAAATAAAAATAACATACTACATATGAATTTGAATAATGTATGCTAAATATGGAAAATTAACATGAAAATTTGTTTGGTTTATTTATTTGGATGGAAAGCCAATAGGTATTTCAGTGTTTTGAATATTTTGGATATTTACTTTAAATTATTTTCAACTATTTTGGATAATTTTGTGTATTTATGATTTTTTTTTTTTTTTAAATTAATGTATTTACATATATAAATTGTGCTTCGAAATTTTAAGTACCGGAAATATTCGGTTTGGATCTGATTTGGATTCAGTTCTTCCGCAACCAAAATTTTAGATTCATTTGGATATTTACTAGTTTTCGTTCGTATTTAGTATAATTTTTTTGTCGGATTTGGTTCAGTTTTTCAGGTTTGAGTATTTTGCCCAATCCTACGTTTTTACGCAGATTTTTCCATTAATATTAATTTTAATGCAAACTAAAATTTATATATTATATTATTTGACATGTTGTTTAAATTTGGTGTCCTATATAAGATAACTTAACTTTTGATATTTAAATGTTGTCATATCAACTTCATTCTGGTCGGGTTGAGACTTTTGGAAATTATCTGTTATATATACCCATGAATGTTATTCAAGAAATGGTCCCAAGGTTACATAAATGCCAAAACTAAAGGAGAAAATTTTATAAATGATAAAGAAGATGGGAAGCTTGAAAGCTTCACAAACCTTTGTTTCTGTAAATCAGTATCACAAAAGAAAGCTTTGAGAATGAATTGATGCCTATACAATTTCGATACCTTTTGCTTGTAAACCGGTCGGTTTACTACTTGTAAATCCATTCGTTTGCTCGCCCCCCCCCCCCCCCCCCCCCCCCTGTTGAATCCATGTCTATGAAAATGCTCACAGCCTGCACAAAAAGGTAAAATCAGATGAGACCTGCAGTTTCTTAAGTAATCCAATGATTCAGAGTGGTCTCTCCTATCGACTCAAGTGATTAAACTAGTGTCTTAAGGTTTCTGTCTAGGCTTGATCCTCACCTTCACTATTCGTGGTTGCTCATTCGACTTTGCTAGGTTGTTACAGATATGTGAGACTGCTCCCCAACATTTCAACATGTTGGCTACATCAAGTCTTAGTATATATTCTTCTTCGGTTAGAGTAAAAGATTTCTAGGCAATGAAGAACAAATAGAGATAAGATGGTGACTTAGCTAACAAGTATAGTGAAACCAGCTAAGCTGAAATCACAACAAAGGATTATCTTACATGTTCTCTGTACTTCCACATGACATGCATTGGAAGGAGATTACTCCCCAATCCCATGAACTCCTACATCAATCACATCTAACAACTATGATTTAAGTTCCAAACTTCTGAAACAACAAAACTCTCTTCACAATCAGCTAAAGCTATGGCATTGACATGTGATACAGAATCGCAAACACTCTTGAATACAGAAAGGCATACCTTCTAGATGAGCTGAACATCATAAGATCATCCAGACTTCTGCCTGATGAGGGTTGCAAGATCTAAGCCGCTGAAAGCAGAATCGTCTGATCCAACCATTCTTTCAAGATTTTCCCGATTCATATCATTGGCTTGCTACAGACAAACAAATGATGTTTCGGATATGTATCCAGCAATCAATCTTTTTTTAACGAAGGCATGCTTGCTTCTATCTTATGTCACTAAAAAATGGTTCAAGCAGAACTAGAAGAACTAGGAAGTTTTACGCTTTATTTAGTTAAGAGTGACATCGCCAATAAAAATGACAACGGGAGAAAGACGAATAACTTGCAAAGAAGTTGAGGGAGAACGTAACCTTACAT
The DNA here is from genome assembly GCF_020379485.1 of Brassica napus. NCBI lineage: Eukaryota > Viridiplantae > Streptophyta > Magnoliopsida > Brassicales > Brassicaceae > Brassica > Brassica napus. Next base: position 20,927,040 of record NC_063438.1, on the reverse strand, counting down.
CCGGCAGAGCTTGGGGAAGAGCACGGCGGTGCTGCGGAGGAGGAGGAGCAAATAAGAGATAAATATTAGTAGAAATTAGAAATGAACGGTAGATGAGGAGAGACAAAAATGAATTTCTAGATTCTGAAACAAATCAAACTTCTTTTTATCCCAACAATTGTCATAATATATTTGTTTAAGAAAATTATAAAGCATAAACGTCTAAAACTGAAATATATGAGTGATAAGAAGACAAATGAAAAAAGAAAGAAGATTTTATAATATCTCCATAAAACTAGTTCTGAAAAATGTTCCAAAAAAAAATATTATAAACGTAACGAGTTGTGCTTGAAATAGCATAAAAACTAAAACATGCTGTTCACAAAAAAGCTATAAATATACTCTAACAAGTAACAACACTCTTAAAAATGATAATAATAATTAACATTTAGTAAAAAGAAACATTATTCCAAAAAACATTAACGATACGCCAAGCTTTTGTATACATGTTTACTTGCACGTCTCCGCGAAAAGTCTTGCAGTCCAGGCCCTTCTGCTCTGCGCATATTAACATGTTTATACCGCTTGGCATTTGGTCGGCTCATTGTCTGCATTTTTTTCCTTGTCAGTGGTCACTACTCTGGATTTGTTTTTTCCTGATAGATAGGAATTAAGAGAAAGAATCGATAAAATTATCAAAAATTCAAGATAATATAATTGGATTATGGCATCTTCGAATAAAATAAAAACTAAAATAATTATAGCATCGTCTAGGAATAAACAATAAAATTTATAGTCGAAATCATAGTTAATTAAATCGTATATGCTTTATAACATGAATATTTATTCCTTAATTTATCAACCTTAATTTGAATTATGATATTGGATTAACACATACCGACTACAATGTCAATGTGTGAGGAGGTGCAAATGAAAAAAAGAACATAGTGGGTGAGATTAGAAAGAAACAATTAATATAGAGGGTCCTTGAAATAAAATCCAGATTTTCAAAATTTGAAATCAAAAGCATACAGAGAAACAAACACTATTTGTAATTCCCTTTCTCGTCTCTGCGTCGGCGTCGCGTCATCGTTTTCTCAGATTCCTGGAATCATTCTCTTTCGATACCAATCCCCTTCCTTCATCTCCGATTCGAAAACCCTAGCTTTCATCCAATCATGCCTATGGAGAACGACAATGACCACGCTGCCAAGGTCGTCCTCACCGCCGAGCAAGCGAGCAAGGTTAGCGACACTGCCGTACGGTTGCCGGAGAATCGTCCGACCGGCGTCGTCTCAGAATCCGGAGGTGGAAGCGACAAAGGAGAGGAAGCGGTGGAGACGGCGGTGGATGTGGATGAGAGCGGATCGAATACGGTGGGAGAGCTACCTCCCCGATCTTCCTCAGCGAGAGTTCCGTTCACTAATCTGAGCCAGATTGATGCGGATCTTGCTCTCGCTCGCACTCTCCAAGAACAGGTGGCTCTTTCTTGATGCTGTTTGGGCTTTCTTGATTCGAAGAATAGTTCCAAGATTTTGTGGATTATTGAATATCGTTGTTTTGTATGTGTTGGATTTAAGGAGCGGGCGTATATGATGCTGACGATGAACAGTGAGGTCAGTGACTATGGGAGCTGGGAAACTGGAAGCTATGTATACGAAGAGGATGAGGACGAGTACGAAACAGATGATGATCCTCAGGGAGATGCGCCAAATGTTAATGCTCATGAAGATGATCAAGAAGATGAAGGCAGGAATGCTGACGAAGAAGAAGTTGGGTATTCAGATGATGAAGCCTTTGCTAGAGCTATTCAGGAAGCTGAGGAAAGGGAAATGGCAGATAGGTTGTCTGCCTTAACTGGGTTGGCAAATCGTGAGTACACTTATTGCTTTCACTCAAGTTATTTTTGATCGGTGTTTTAGGATTGGTTGGAGATTTATGCTAACTGTTATTGGTTGCAGGGGTTGAAGATCTGGAAGAGGATGATCATACTTCTCAGGTAGGCTCCTTGCACTACAACAAAACCATTTTTTGATTTTGAGCTTTAAACCTTTTTATGCTCGATAATATGAACCTTAGTGACCTAAAAGAACTACTCTCCAACGCCTTTTTGTTTAGTCATGTGGTGACCAAAGGACAAAATTTTGACATAGAACCTGCCATTTCCGAAGTGATACGTCATACATGGTTCCATCTATCTACTACCCTTCTATCATGGCACTAGTTTGTTTTGTTTCGTGACAGTTCAGTTTGTGGTGTTAATCCTTTTAGTCCGTAGGCCTAAGCAGACACTCCTGCCTAATTATTTACGGTTTATGCTACTAGAACTTTGCAAAACTGTGTGTTTGGAGGTAAAAAATGCATTAACCATTATGGTAATCAGATCAATTGTATTCTGGTAGCGTTAGGTTAAGTGGTACTGGCTTTAGAGAAAGTTATGCTCACACCTTGCAGTATAGTAGCTCGCAGTGGACTGAAATTTGATGGATTCTGGTCCATTTTATGGAAAAATAAATAAATTTTACGTACAGGGTAGAGAATCATATAAACTAAGGCTTCTTTGAGGTGATTTGATTCTGCTTCCATTCACGTTATGTATCCTTTATTTTTGCAGGATGCCTGGGATGAGATGGATCCTGATGAGCTTTCATATGAGGTATGAAAACCTTCATAAAATGCTATGCCTTTCGGATCCTCTCATGATTTTGTGAAAAGATTTGTAGCGAAAGCGAATAGTATTGTTCCCAAAGTTGGACTTTAGTGTTAAGATCTGTCACGCACTTTGATATGCAAAATTCAGTTGCCCAACACGTCTGTCGGCTTATAACTTTACGGTATCTAATGTTTGCAGGAGTTGCTTGCGCTTGGCGATATTGTGGGAACCGAGAGTAGAGGATTGTCTGCTGATACAATTGCATCTTTGCCTTCAAAAAGATATAAAGATGGAGACAATCAGAACGGAACCAATGAATCGTAATGCGTTTTAATTAACCAATTTAGTAGACCATTGACAACTTTGTGCATGTTGCTAGGTTATTAACTTTTTAATGCTTGATGCAGTTGTGTTATATGTCGTCTGGACTATGAGGATGATGATGACTTGATACTTCTTCCATGCAAACATTCTTACCACTCGGAGTGCATAAATAACTGGTTGAAGATAAACAAGGTACGTCTTTCAAAAAAAAAGAAAGAAAGAATCCTGTTAGAGATGAGAAATCAATTGGTTATTGTTGTCAGCTGTGCTACGGACACATACCCTTTCTGATGAGGATAGATATTATGCATGCTTGAAAACCGCGAATAGCAATTCCACAAACAAAATAATCTTTCATAATGGGGGATTGTATAGTCAGTAATGTAGAACATACAGACTATATATAGTTTCATGTTTGTTGAGTTTAAGGATTGCATTTATGGTATTGCCGATTGTGTTCTTTGACATCTTCGAAAATGAGGGGTTTGGTTGCTAGTAAGCACAGATTTGAACTTGTTAGTACCATTTTAGACAATTTACAGCATGCGACCATCTCATCAACTTTCCTGGGAATTAGGAACACTTCTCAGCTTGTTGAAATTGGATTACTCTCAAAGACTAACAACCCGAAACTAACACATTATTCTTCAGAGTTGCCCGGTATGCAGCGCAGAAGTTTCAACTTCCACGGCTGGACAAAGCTAATGAGAGCAAAGGAAGAGGTTTCCAGGAAAAAAAAATTGTAAGCTAAAAAAACTTTGTCACCTTAGCTGTCTGTTTGTACACTATATTAAACAAAAGCATCATCAGATTTGCTTGGATCCTTTAAACAATCTCATAAATTGGAACTTTCTAAAAAGTTTTTGATTCTCGGTTCTGCTTTCATCTGTTTCCGCATTCGCAATCATTTGATTCAGAACAGCTACGATCTATCTGTTTTTTTTTTTTCAGAAAAGAACATTTAAGCTTAGAACTATGTTCCTCTGAGATTCGAGGAATACATCGAGATGGTTTTATGTCTGAATCTTTGACTAGGTTGAAACTAGTCTTATTACCTAAAGATGAATATCTGGACACAAAAAGTATTACGAGACGCATCCATGTGTTTGTTGTCCTTTTTGGAACATGAACTTAACGACTATAATATTGGTCGCCTACATGACAAACTGGCGAGTGGAGTTGCACCAACGGTCGTACGCTGGGGTGAGATTGGGCCACTCAGTGGCGGAGACTGAGAAATCTTGGAGCCAGTTTGTGAGTAAGATCTCTTGGTCTAATGCAGGCAATGTAGATATCGCTTTGTCTATGGCTCGTTCCACCTCAACCCTCTCATAACCTGTCAGAACGGGAAACGCTAGCCCAAGCCTTGCGTGACTGAACAACGGTAGCCAGTTTGCAAGGAGCCTGAACTTCACTTGTCCTGGAACTTTTGTACTGTCTCGTGCCATCTCACCAATTAAGAGCGCTGCAAAACATTAGTGAGAATGTTTGAGCAAACAATGGACCATACAAATGAATAAAAACCTGATGACCAAGAATTAAACTTAGTAGCAACAAATCTAATAAAGTGAAATTATTCAAAACTAACGATATATTTAATCAAAATAGGCTAAACTACGTTCAACTAGGTAATATTAATTTAGAAATATAACAAAAAGAAAAATTCGCAATGCCAAGAAGAAATATAATGCCACATGTTATTACCTGAAATCTTAACCAAGAGGCCTTGCACTCTAGGAGCAGCCGTAAGAGACAAGGAAGCTAATCCAGAAGCGTAGCTCCACCGTTTTATACCTTCTTCCACCGCACCATAACGCCTAAGTTTCTCCGTCATCCACAACAGCTCCTCCGCCAGCTTCTCCACCGCCAGTTCAACCTCATTCTCCTGAAAACCACCCGCTCTCACCAACGCAGACTCCCTCCTCCTACTCTGCGATAACAAGTTACCAGTCATATCCGCCAAGGACCTCACCGTGTTGATGCACGTGCTCACCCCTCTCGCGTAAGAGGCAACATAGCCTCCTAGAGGAAGGGCACTGACCAGACGCAGAGGCAGACCACCAACGGGTTCGTCTGCGGTTCTAGAACGTTTCAAGGAGTCATGTAAACGCGCAGTGGTGCGTGCAAAGGAAGACGCGAGGGCCACTCGATTTACGTCAAGTAGTTCCACGTTGCAGCTCTGGGCGTTCTCTTCCATGATCTTCTCAGCCATTCCCATGGCAAATTGGTACTTTCTTGAGGTTACTGGAATCTCGTTCATTAGCGCTAAAGCCTACTCATAGTCATAGACAATGTTTAGATATTAGATGCATAAAATGGCAAATAAAAACCATTAATAAGTATACATATCGGACCATAGTCAATCGAATTATCCAAACATATCGAACTTTTGTATATGTGCATATTTACATTTATCTAAACGAGCAATAATTTCTAGCTCGAAACAGACAATTCATTTTTATAATAGCTTTGTTTATTAATTATGTCTACTTATTCTAGACACTAATTTTTTTGATCGAAAGACACTAATTAAGAATACAATTACAACTTAAAGATGTGTTCCACTCCCTCTTTGTTTTCATGTATGACGTGGCACCATGCATGTTGACCACGTAGCAATTACAGAGAAAATATGTCCACGTTATGCACCTCGTGTAGTATCCAATAATAGAAAGGTCCATAATCAAATGTTTATGATAATAGAAAAGAAGATATCACATTCAATCTGAGATCTGGCTATGCAAACATAACCTAGAAATAACACACAAGTCTACGTATGATCGCCATGACTCATGTCCTGATTGGTTTTATGATAGTTAGACCAAATAAAACTAAAACGCTAAATGTTTAAAAATGTTAACCAAAGTACCAAACAAAAAAAAAACTTAAACGTTAATGCTAATTTAACATCAAATAATGAAAGATTACATGTTAACACTTACGTGACAAAGTGCTCTACCGAGAGAGTTAACGGAAGGCACATCAACGCCGTCACAAACCATCGTACCCAAATCCGCCGACCCTGAATACTTCACCAACGCCGTTGATGACGAGGAGGGAGCGGAAGCCGGTACCAACGCTTTCTCAGCCGCCGCGGTAAGAAGACCCGAAGCAAAACTAAAGGGATGATAAGAATCAGAATAAGCAGAAGAAGAAGAAGTGATGAGAGGAAGAGGAAGATAGTCCAAGAAAACCCTAAGAACCCAAAGGGCTAGCCACGCCATCATCATAGACATGAACCTGAGGTGGTCCGAAGCCGACCACCGCCTAGAAGCCAGCTCCGGTGTGGAGGCGGTGGTGGCGACGGAGACGAGAGAACGAGCGGCCGTGTTGACGGTGGTCATGAAGATGGAGTTGAGGAGACCCGTCGTGGGACGATTGTTTCTGTATGTGTATTCCAAGTATTGTAGCTCCCTTGACGACGACATTCTCTTTTCTCTTGTCTGCCTTTGTTCTTTCGTAGAGAAGTTAATAGTTGTTGGACCAGTTATGTATATGTGTATATATATGAAGATAGATCTTGGTTTGTATATTTCTTCTTTTCGAAGTATATGATGAGATGCACCGCCTATACGAGTGTGTTTTTCATCGTCGTGTAAGACCATCTTTAACCCTAAAACCCTTTTTGAGATCCTTAAGAAAATTTTAATAATAAATTAAACCTTAAGTGGAGTTAAGGATCTCTGTTAAGAAACTTCCATTTTTAGCGGTCCAATGGAGGTTTCTTAATTCGAGGTTCTTAAAAAAATTATTAATTCTTTTTAATAAAATTTATTTATTAAATAAAATATATTAAAATATAACATTTAAAACATAGATTTAAAAAAAAACATGAAAATATAGATTAGTACAATAATCGAGAATAATTCGAAAACAAACTTCCGAACTCAGTTGATGTCTTCATTATGTCCAAATTTATGCCATATATGTTCAACCAAATCCGCTTTAAGTTGTTGATGCTTATGTTGATCACGAATTCTACTTCGAGCACCCATCATATTGGTGATATTTGAAGGGATATCCGTTTGAAAATCGAGATCGACATGTGAACTTCCGGGGTCGTCTCCGTGTTGGAACTCGGAAAGATTAGACAGAGTATATCCATCTCGTTCATCTTCCACTATCTTATTATGGAGTATGATACATGCTCTCATAATATTCCCAATTTTGCCTTTGTCCCAAAAAAGTGCCGGGTTTTTAACAATTGCAAAGCGAGCTTGCAAGACTCCGAAAGCACGCTCGACATCTTTTCGGATAGCTTCTTGGTGTTTAGCAAATAAAACCGCTTTCGGCCCTTGTGGCTCCCGAATTGATTGGATAAAAGTAGCCCATTTCGGATAAATACCGTCGGTGAGATAGTAAGCCAAATGATACTCCCTTCCATTAACATAATAAGTGACTGCCGGAGCGTGACCTTGTATTATATCATCAAAAACAGGTGAGCGGTCAAGAACATTGATATCATTTAAAGTACCTGGCGGTCCAAAAAACGCATGCCATATCCAGAGATCAAAAGAAGCAACCGCTTCTAAAACAATTGTGGGTTTTCCGGAACCACGTGAATATTGCCCTTTCCAAGCGGTGGGACAATTCTTCCACTCCCAATGCATACAATCGATGCTTCCTATCATACCGGGAAATCCACGGAACTCACCAACTTCAAGTAGACGTTGAAGATCAGCCGGTGTTGGTCTTCTTAGGTACTCTTCACCGAATAAATTTATTATTTCTTCGACAAAATGTTCCACACATGAACGAGTAGTTGTTTCACCGAGTCGGAGGTATTCGTCAACAGCATCAGCGGCGTTACCGTATGCCAAGACACGAATGGCTGCTGTACACTTTTGAAGTGGAGAGAGACTAAGCCGGCCGAGAGCATCTTCCTTTTGTCGAAAGAATTCAACTTCATTCTGAGAAGACATGTAACTACCATATTTATTACCTAACCACATCCTATTACAACACTAAAACAAGCATTCATCACAAAGCATTCATTAAACTAACCACTTGTGGCAAGCATTCATCACTCTACCTACTAACCACTAACCCAAGCATTCATCCTAACTCTAACAAGCATTCATCAGTCGCAAGCAAGAAATTAAAGTCGATTTTTGCACACATACCTCACCCACAGTTTGCACTGAACTTCAAAAAAGAACTCCTTCTGGTTGTGACTTCAGTCGGAGGACCTCATGTCCAGAGCTCAAACTCCCTGTCATAATTAACAAGACAATCAACTTAAGACAATCAACTTAAGATCAAACAATATGATAGTCTAAACCAGTTTGCTAGCTAACAATTAAATTGAAAACACAAGAATGAAGTGAGAAAGTTAGTACATACACGGGAAGTCATGGGTTTGAACCATTCTTCACTCGGAGAAGACGAGAACCGACAGAGCAGATGCGGTGGGCTCCGAGAGAGTAGTCGATTGTGGTGGGTTTCGATCCATCTTCTAACGGAGACAAGTCAGAGGAGTCGCGGTTAGGAGACAAGACGGAGGAGTAAGAGGAGTCGCGGTGAGGAGACAAGACGGAGGAGTCAGAGGAGTCACGGTGAGGAGTCTTCGTGAGGAGACAAGACGGAGGAGTCAAAGGAGTCGCGGTGAGGAGACAAGACGGAGGAGTCGCGGTGAGGAACGAGAGAGGCGTCGATTGTGATGGATTTTAGACCCTTCTTCCGACGGAGAAAACAAGACAAGACGGAGGAGCCGCGCTGAGGACCGAGAGAGTCGTCGTCCGTGGTGGGTTTCGATCCTTCTAATCACGGCGAAGACGGAGGAGACGTCGAGTGGACCGACAGAATCGTCGTTTCCGTCGTCGGTTTCGATCAGTCTCTTCTCGCGGAGAAAACAAGAACGAAACGGTTACAAAATAAATTAGAAGAAAGAAAGAAAAGAAAAAGAAAAAAAATACAAATAAATGAGCAGCTGACACGTGTTTTAATAACCCTTGATATTTTCGGTCACCAAATCAACCCACTAAGGATCGATTATCTAGCATTTATTTGTTTTCCATTTAATTAAATCAACATTAATGCTTAAGGATCTCGTTAAGGACCACAAATCCTCCGCGTTAAAGATGGTCTAAGTATTTGATGTAGTGTCGGCTAAATCTTTGTCGGGGTCCATGCGTCGTCGTTTTCCCCGCATTCGTCAAAATGGCAAAATATATTTTCCACAAAAAGTTAGATGTGCGTAGAACGTCACTACTGGAGTTTACATAAATGGTTACTGGGACGCTTCATTTTTACATATTTTGGCTTACTATATTTATTTGGAATTGGAATATTTTCGGAGTTATTTGTATTCTTGGTTTGGAGATCTTTTGGTGCGTGTTGGTTGATATGCAAATTAATACGGTCAAATAATCTTCATAAGATGTCTTTCCGAATAACTTAGAGCATAACTTAGAGCATGATTAATCCGGGATTTTTAAGATAGGGTTCTTAGCAGAAATTAAGAAACAGTTTTTTAACTTCCGCTAAAAACTCCACTCTAACTCCAAGAACCTCGGGTTAATCATGGTTGTATGTAATACTATTGAACGATCATGAACATATGGTAGATTACATTACATGCCACTTCTGATGGCTATAAGTGGAACTCAAACGTGCTTGCTTCTCTATCCTTCTACGGGCTAAGCGTTCGTATTCCACCGCTTTACATAATTTTGGGAGCAGTGGAGGGAGGTATTCACATGTCGTTTCATGAATCAATACCTGAAAATCAACCATGATCTAATCATTTTTGCACGTAATTTTTCGGATGTTTGCATTATTGTTAGTAGCTGACTAGCCGTTAAGGATCGCTAAACACCAAATGTAAGTAGGTTGGTAACATATATAAAAAGGAATACCAAAACCCATGTTCTTAATAATTTTATTTTCCCATAAATAAATACTATGATATGTACGATTGCATAGTTGTCTTCCCTTTTCCAATTTTGTTTCCTCTTGATGTTCTGTTGTACTATTTTATTTTATTCGTACTTTGGTTTTTGTTTTTCTATTGTCAGCAAATGTACAAAAAAAATATCTAAAAGCCAAATTGACTTTACCCATGTGATCGAAATCCTTAGTTGTCTTGTTTCAGTGGTTTGCAGCAACGTCTACAGCTTCTATATACATGTCAAAATTAGTGGCGTTGATTAGTAAACAACAAACTCTATCAAAAGAAAATTAATATAATAAAAGACGTAACTGAGAACAAAGTTTACTGGTCTGAAAACAAGATCTGATTAGTCGAGGAAGAATGTCACTGATATCGGGTAACATTACGGCAGGCAAGCCAAAAAGTAAAGATAATATGCTTCTCTTGTTCTGCTTGTGAAATGCAACAAAAAAATGGCCAATACTTTATTAATCATATTTAAAATCGACTGATGTGTGTTCTTGAAGGTCAGACTATTTATGAGATTTTTTATATGCGTCAGTTATATAACCTTGAGAAAAACTTTAACTAAGACGGTTATAATAGATATACATTTGTGGGACTAAAACTTGACTCCGTTCTCCACCTTTAAACTTTGTTCAGAGCTTCGAGCAGTTTCAGGTTTGAGGGCAAGGCCATACACTTGATGTAGTAAAACATAAGCTTGTGTCACGCCTGCACATTCTATTTATCATTACATCTATTTATCATTCTATATGACGAAACGTTATCGAAACTATAGAACTCAAGAATCGAAATAGGAAACACTCTTTCTTTCTAATCATTTCAATGCTTTAAAAAAATATCTCAAAAACTAAAGCTCACATAAATCACACAACTTATAGCTTATGCCATTGTTCGACATAGCTTATATAAAGATATTAGCAATCCTATTCCTAATTGTAAACACACAAACATTATCATCCTTATCTCTTTAGATCATAAACCAACTAGGGATGGGATAGCTTGTTTCTCAAGCTTCTTTCAAGCTAATTTCAACAATCTTCTCCTTAAGTTTTAAACTCATTTTCACTCCTCTCTATTTATTCTCGGACACATACTCCATTTCAACTTGTTCATTCTCTAATGAAGTGAAACTTTCTAGTATGTTTTTACTCCGGCCGTGAAACACATGGTTTTTAGTAAGTGCAATCAAAGACTTATTATCAATCTGTATTGTTACTTTCTTGTATGATTTTTTTCACGATCTCGCTGAGTACTTCCTGTAACCAAATCGTCTGTTTCATTGTCTCTGTAACAGCCATGAATTTGGCTTCACACAATCTTTTGTTTCTGAAAACACCATGTTATTGACCTTTCATCGAGATAGAATACGTGACCACAGAGCCGGCTCAAGAGGGGGGGCCAGCAGTGCAATGGCCCAAAACCCATCCCAAAATCATACAAATTTAATTATAGAAAGGGGACCAAATTTTTTTTTTGTTTTCTATCAAGGGCCCCTAATTTATTTTTAATCATCTACGATGAATTTTGTATAACCAGTTGTGCTTTTGCCATCAGTTGTGCTTTTGCCATCAGTGCCAACTTTGTGTAAACTATCGCTATCGCCCACCAGTTCAAGTTGTGTTGATCGCGAAAACAAAAGTCCAAGTGAAGTTGTTCCACGTAGATACCTTACTACAAGCTAATTAACTTCAACAGAAACATCATAGAAATTGACAATAATGTAGTTCGATGATTAGCAAAAATAGAAGAAGTAATTCGACAGCTTTTACATTTCCAATGTAAACCGAAGAAGTAAAGAGCAACGGAAGAGTACGACTAAAAAGTATGGAACTACGTATAGTTTACGAATATAGTTATCCATATATAAAAATAAGGGCTGATAGTCAACTTTTTGTTTCCATATCGTAATCAATAGCCCCACAGATACAACGTACTTTTCGAATAACATTGTTTGATTATCTTCTGACACATGAATATTATCTTACAGCAATTTGACGTACAATATGCTTTTAATAATCAATAAATACATAGATTTCCACTAAAGTTTGTTCTGGATAATATTAAATTGTTACATTCAATTAGATCAATGCATTCATGTGAATGGAAAGGCTGTCACGAGTAACAAAATTATTAAGGTATCAATTGCTGTCCTCAGATTTTGGATAGAGATTGATTATTAAGCATCACTTTAAAATTTCAAAGGATAAAGGTAATAATAAAGAGCTTTTCTGTTATCAAAATTTCTCAAATAAATATCTAAACTAAATAATATTAACATTTTAAGAAGATTTAATACTTTAATTAAGTTTTAATTTTTTTTAAAAAAAATTGAATTACTTAAAAATTGACAGATGTAATGAGAGATTCTTCTCATCTACTTTATTAAAACAGAAGTACACTTATAAATTAACCCTTAATTTTTCAAATTATTTACAATCATATGGCACTGAAGTAATAAATTTACCTATCTTTTAGTATTCTTGTCTTTTATAATTTAATTAATGAATTTTCCTAAAATAATGTATAACAAATTATGTTTACTTGTTTAAAAACTATTTCATATAATCTACCTCAACAATAAATTATACAAAATCAACGTCAAAAATATAACAAAATTTTATTATTACGGAGTGATTATTTTTTATTTTGGTGTATTAACTATGTCTAAAAAACATAAAAGTATTATAAAAATATATAATATAAACCACAAAATTGTAAATAATATATTAAATTATTTAATTGTATAAATCAAATATAAAAATAGATAAATATTTTATTTTACATTAAAATTTTGATCCTAAAAAATACATTTGCACAAACACACGGGTTATATTTTTAAAATATGGTTGTAACAGTTGACGGATCAAAAAATAAAATAAAATTATTCACTATAAATTATAAAATAATTTTATTTAGAAATATATTAAATAATGATTTAATATATATATATATTAAATGTATATTACCATTTATATAAGATAAATATATTTTTTTGCTAAGCAAAAACGAATATCCGCGTGAGTGCGCGGATCAAACTCTAGTGATTATTATTAAGTTTCTTGTTTTAAAAAAATATCTTACTTTTTATTTTTATTTATTTATTTGTAGGTGATATATAATCTATTAACTAATGTAGAGGCTCTAAAAATACCCATTAGAAGCAGACTATCCAGTTTTGAAAACAGACTTGGAATGTAATTTCAAAAGGAAATAAAATCTTATCTGATTTTAGTGACAAAAAAAAATCTTATCAAACAAAAAAAACTAGGATAAGACCCGCGCCTTGCGCGGGATTAAGTTATTATTTTTATTATATTTTTGAGAATGAAACAATAGTTTGGCTTCATTTGGATTACAGGTGTTCAATCCGGATATCGGGTTGGTTCGGTTCGGTTCGGTTTTTTCGGTATTTGGTTAGTAAAATATAACTACTATTCTAAATCCATATTTATTTTGACTTTAGTCTTTCACATACTTTTGAAAGATTTCAACTGGACGACTAAATTGATCAGCCAATCTTGTTGCTTTAAATCATTAGTGTATATATATATATATATTATTTAGTTTGAATATTTATTAAATAAAAATTCATATGCGTTATATTTTATGATCATTTGTAACTTATTATAACAAAAAATAATCTATTGATCACAAAATTTTCAGAGTGGGAATATTCAAATTTCTAATAATATATAGACGTTTTGAAAAATTCAAATATAACATATAAGAAAAAATAAAAATGTTTTTATTATATATTTAATGTGATTTTTTAATATCTTTCAATAATATAAAATTAAAAAAAAAAGAACTAAGATACCAAAATTGTTATCAAATATTTATTATTCATAATAATTAATTTTCATATATACGTTAATCATATTAGGTAATTTCGTAGCTTCTAATTAAGGAAAGTGCAAAAAAAAGTTTGGTAGATTATTTATCAATTCGATAGTTAGTTTAATAAAAAATATAATGTAAGTCAAGATGGACCAACCTATTTTTCTAAGAATAGTATATTTTATATAGTCATTTATTAAATGAGAATTTATAATCATACAGTTCTATGATCATTCATATCATTTTATAACTGAATATTTAAATCATCGATAACAAAATTTTCAATGTGAAATCTTTAATAAGTTTATAATTTATAAATGTTTTTGAAAATTCATTGAAAGTTTTAATATTAAAATATTTATGTAATCTTATGGTATATAGTATAATCTATATATATATATGTTTTATTATTAAATGATATTTTTTTACTCATATGGTTTTAAAATAATGTGTATCTTCTTATAATATTAAATAAAAGTTCATATTAATACAATTTTATGATCATTTGTAACTTATTATGACAAAAAAATAATCTATTGATCACAAAATTTTCAGAGTGGGATCTTCAAATTTCTAATAATTTATAGACGTTTTGAAAAATTCAAAATATAACATATAAGAAAAATTTTAAATGTTTTTATTATATATTTAATGTGATTTTTAAATATATTTTAATAATATAAAATTAAAAAAAGAACTAAGATACAAAAATTGTTATCAAATATTTATTATTCATTATAATTAATTTTCACATATACGTTAATCATATTAGGTAATTTCGTAGCTTTTATTTAAGGAAAGTGCAAAACATTTTTTGGTACGTTATTTATCAATTCGATAGTTAGTTTAATAAAAAGTGTAATATAAGTTAAGATGGACCAACCTATTTTTCTAGGAATAGTATATTTTGTATAGTTATTTATTAAATAAGAATTTATAATCATACGGTTCTATGATCGTTCATATCGTTTTATAACAAAATATTTAAATCATCGATAACAAAATTTTCAATCTGAAATCTTTAATAAGTTTATAATTTATAAATGTTCTTGAAAATTCATTGAAAGTTTTAATATTAAAATATTTATGTAATCTTATGGTATATAGTGTTTAATATATATATATATATATTTATTTTATTATTAAATGATATTTTTTACTCATATGGTTTTAAAATCATGTGTATCTTCTTATAATAAAAATGTTAAACCATTGATCATTAATTTTTAACATAATAATTTTAATAGTTTTAGTCATTTATTGTCGTTTTTAAAAATTCAAAATATAACATATACGAAAAAATCTAAATTTTATTTTTATAGCTAATTTGATTGTTTAATTTATTTTAATAATATAAAATTAAACAAAAAGTGATGGAGGAGATATACATTGTTATCAAATCTTTATTATTAAAATCATTAATTGTCATATATATATTAGTCATTTATGGTAATTCCGTAGGTTTTATTTAAGGAAAGAAAATATCATATCATATCATTATATCATATAGTTTGACCAACTTATGTATCTAACAACATATAAAAATCGAATGTGGACCTACTTATTTTTCAATTGAATGTAATTGACTACCTAATTGAGTGCCACCTATGCATTGGGGCTTCTTTTAATTAATACAAAATTGAGGTTACATCTTTTCAAATGTTCCTCAATTAATATATAAGGGATAGTAGCGGTCTTCTCTGTCTATTGACCCAGTTTTGCGGGCGTTTACTCATTTAAAGCCACAAAATCAATTTAAAATATCTGCCTTTTAGAAAAAGTGTCAATGAGAAAACAAAAATATATTTAGTTGAGTCAAAATTGTAGTTCTACTACACAAATGTGAAGAGTGTGTTTATTTTAACTTTTTGTGTAATAGTGTAATTATTTACTTTGCAGCGTTATTCTTCACCTAACGTTATACTTCATCTAAACACAACGTTATATTTAATAAAAATCAACAAATAAAAACTATTAAAAGACACGAGATTTATGGAAGAAGATTAGATCCAGTGAGCAATAGCAAGTGGGTAAGAACGAGAGAACAGCTGTTCTTCTCCTTCATTCTCACCTCAAAGTCAGCTGACAGTTAGTTACTTCTAATCCTATAAATTTCAACCCTTCTTCTCCATTTTCATAATCATATCGTTTCTTGTCTCTTCTTTGACTTTTCTTCTCCAAATCCTTTTCGGACAAGATCTACACACAGGTAAATAATTGTCTGAAAAAACAAACAAACACAAACACCAAGAAGAAGAAGAATAACAAGATCTGCCTGTTTTTGTTTCCTCTGTGTGAAACAGAAAAGTCAACACTGAGTTTCCACGACGTCGTTTTAGCAAATCGGAGAAATGGCCGGAGGGTTCGTCAGTCAAACGCCGGGAGTTCGGAACTTCAACTACAAACTGACACCGAAAGTGTTCGTAACATGTTTCATCGGTGCTTTTGGTGGTCTCATCTTCGGATACGATCTCGGAATCTCAGGTTTTTATTTTTTTTTCTCAGATTCAAGTCTTGTTTTCTTTGACCTAATCTTGGAGATATCCAGTGAGTAATGTTTAAAGGCTTTTTTGTTACTTGTAGGAGGGGTAACCCAAATGGAGCCATTCTTGGAAGAGTTTTTCCCGTACGTGTATAAGAAGATGAAGAACGCACACGAGAACGAGTACTGTCGTTTTGATAGTCAGCTTCTCACTCTCTTCACTTCGTCTCTGTACCTAGCGGCTTTGGTCTCTTCCTTGTTCGCCTCCACGATAACCCGAGTCTTCGGAAGGAAATGGTCCATGTTCCTCGGTGGTTTCACCTTCTTCATCGGCTCTGCTTTCAATGGCTTTGCTCAAAACATCGCCATGCTTCTCATCGGTCGTATCTTGCTCGGTTTCGGAGTCGGATTCGCCAATCAAGTAAGTTCTACAAACAGATAACTTGATGAATAAGCAACAACGGCGGTTTATGCTAACCGGTTTTGTTTTGGTTTCAGTCTGTTCCGGTTTATCTATCCGAGATGGCTCCTCCGAACCTAAGAGGAGCGTTCAACAACGGGTTTCAAGTAGCGATTATATTCGGTATCGTTGTCGCAACGATCATCAACTACTTCACCGCACAGTTGAAAGGTAACATCGGATGGAGAATCTCACTAGGGTTAGCTTGTGTCCCTGCGATGATGATCATGATCGGAGCTCTCATCCTTCCCGACACTCCAAACTCGCTCATCGAACGTGGCTTCACCGAAGATGCCAAGAAAATGCTTCAATCTATCCGAGGAACCAGTGAAGTCGATGAAGAGTTTCAAGATCTCATTGATGCGAGCGAGGAGTCTAAGCAAGTGAAACACCCATGGAAGAACATCATGCTTCCTCGTTACAGACCGCAGTTGATCATGACTTGCTTCATTCCTTTCTTCCAACAGCTTACCGGAATCAACGTCATTACCTTTTACGCTCCCGTTCTGTTCCAAACCTTAGGGTTCGGTAGCAAAGCCTCGCTCTTGTCGGCTATGGTAACGGGAATCATCGAGCTATTGTGCACGTTCGTCTCTGTTTTCACGGTTGATAGGTTCGGAAGAAGAGTCTTGTTCCTCCAGGGAGGTATCCAGATGCTTATCTCTCAGGTAACACAACCCTAACCCTAAACTTAGTTTCTTGACAAACACGCAACCTCTTGAATGCCATCATATGTGTTACAGATTGCTATTGGAGTCATGATCGGAGTCAAGTTTGGAACGGTTGGAACAGGGAACATAGGGAAAACAGATGCTAATCTGATCGTGGCGCTGATCTGCATCTATGTAGCGGGTTTCGCCTGGTCATGGGGACCGTTGGGATGGTTGGTCCCTAGTGAGATATCTCCACTAGAGATCCGATCAGCAGCTCAAGCCATAAACGTTGCGGTGAACATGTTCTTCACGTTCCTTGTAGCTCAGCTCTTCCTCACAATGCTCTGTCACATGAAGTTTGGACTATTCTTCTTCTTTGCGGTGTTTGTCTTCATAATGACGATATTTATCTACTTGATGTTGCCTGAGACGAAGAATGTGCCCATTGAAGAGATGAATAGAGTATGGAAGGCACACTGGTTCTGGGGAAGGTTTATTCCTGATGAAGCTGTTGGTGTTAGTGCTGCTGAGATGCAGCAAAAGTCTGTATGATGATGAAAATGTTATCTTTGGGCAAAAAGACTTGTGAGAAAATTTGAAAAGAAATGTCAAAATATGTTTATTCGTGAAAGAAAGCTGCTCTGCTCTTTGATGCATAGACTTAGTATATTCTTTCCTTATTCAATGTCTTTGGTATATTCTTTCCTTATTCAATGTCTTGTTGTAATCGTAATTTGGACCTAAAGAAAGCTACGAAAACTAAAAAATATTCAAAAAGGGAAATCGGTTTGTCTTATGTTTTTGAACTCTTACTTGAAAAAAAAAAAAGAAAGAAAAAAACTCTTACTTAACATTTCTGTGATTCTTTGTTTGAGAAAATGAGTTATAGTGCTAAGAAACCAGTAATAGTCATCAGTAAAATCAAGAATAGTCTTATATTTGAGAAAATGAGTTATATAAGTTTCTATTGTTTTTAAAAAGAGATTATGATTTGTTTCATGACAGGTTTCAGTTTCTGATATTATTGTCCACAGTAAGTTAAATAAAAAATACTCTACAGAAAGGATTTTTTTCTGCTCTTTTATGTGAAAATGCAAAAATAAATAAGAAGACAGGTCCGTAAGAGAAACTTTCTAACAAACAGTCAAACATGTCCATGATATTTGGTATCAAACATTAATCAACTCTTGTTACTAGCTAACTACTTCCCCTTATCCTAAGATCAAGAAAGATAAGGTAAAGAAGTTATTACACAACACAACACGCAACATTTAATCCAATCCCTAGTTAGGTCACTACATTATCTATTTAAAAATATCAAAAAGGTGAATCAATTTTTTGAGTTTTTAGTATATAAAGTTTAATCAGTTTCTAACTTTTTCTAGTTTTACTGATTCTGTTATTTTCTGCTATCAGGTGGTATACCAGTTAAACTCTAAATATAATCGATTTCACAATTCAGTTTTGTTAGTAAATTTGTAAAAGAAAGTTATCATATTCTATATTTAATAAGATTCCATTGAAATCTAAAATCATCTCCAGTTCATCTATATATTTTTTCTATAATAGCATTTAGAAACAAACTAGGTAATTATCCGCGCTACGCCGCGGGATTTCTTTGTTAAAAATATTATTATTAGAATTTAATATGCAAATAAATAAAATTTTAATACTAATCCTAAGTTTTGTACTAAGATATTTATAATATAAACAAAAATCATGTTTTCTTATACACCAAGTGATAAAACTTAAATAAATAAATCAAGATAAACCACTGAAGAGACCATTGAGAAAAATATGAAAAAACCCACAATAGAAGTTCCAGAAATTCGAAATGACATAGGCGTACATTGGTTTAAAATGCCACTCTGTAAAATCCACAGGAAACATCGAGATATAATAAAGTGAATATAAATAATTTGAAGAAAAATCATATGGGTTAATATTTGTAGTTTGTTTCTTGATTTCTTCATATGATTTTGACGTTCTTCTCTTTCAGTCTTGGACTCCATTTTTGGTTCATTTTATCCCACACATAAGTTGAAGATAACTCGTTATATGTGGCCATATTTCTTTCTTCTACACCAAAAATGTAGAATCTGTGAATAATGGAGTTCAAATGAATTAGAAAGTTAATAATATATCAAAGATGAAGAAAATGAACTGGTCCTTGAAATGTGGTATTTTGAGTGATCTGAGTAAGAGGCATGTTTGTGTAAAATAAACTGAATCTAAGACCGACCCTCTATTGTACTTGAATAAATTTCTTATTGTGAAGATATAAGAAAATATGCTTGCAGAATTCCCGTTAAGATTCAAACTAAACCATATAACAAAAATGAATTTGTTGTGGCAAGCCTCTACTGGTGACACATTGACACAAACATAGGTAAAAGAAAAATATAATATGACGAAACTGGAAATGGGAAATTTTCCTAAGACCTCAAGTTTCTGTAATGGAAACGCTGCCCGCAATAGATGAGGGAGATTGTGTTCTTCCACTTCCATTGTCATGATCTAGGAAAGAAAAACATTATCATTAGTAGTGGATAACCTTATGTATACTTAGTGGAGATATTGTGTGTGTGTGTGTGGGGGGGGGGGGGGGGGGGGTATACTTGCAAGAGCTTATTTATAATAGTTGTGTGTAGATGTTATATGACTGTTCGATATGAGTCTACTTTAATAATGACGCACGTAAAATAGTGAGTCAAAAGAGTATTATAAATTTCGTGTGATATTAAATATGACTTTGACCAAAAAGTATAGAAAATTGATTGAAGAAACAAATATACCGATAATAGTATACTTGCAAGAGCTTATTTATAATAGTTGTGTGTAGATGTTATATGACTGTTCGATATGAGTCTACTTTAATAATGACGCACGTAAAATAGTGAGTCAAAAGAGTATTATAAATTTCGTGTGATATTAAATATGACTTTGACCAAAAAGTATAGAAAATTGATTGAAGAAACAAATATACCGATAAATATGATAAACAACAATTAATAAGATTTTTAGTGTGGCACCATTTAATTCAGATAATATAATTTCAAATACTCCAGAAAAAAAAATATATATATTTGCTCTTTTTTAAACAATTACACTTCAATATATATCATCATAATTTGCTAAAAATTCTTATCAATGAACAAAAAAACTCGTACTACAAAGAAATATACTAAAATTGTTCTCTCGTCCCAATCTTTTTATACCTTTGTAATAAATCTTATAAAATTTGTTAAAGTCTATAACAAATTTTGACGATTGGTCAAGACTAAAGAGAAACGGTAATAGTACACTTCAACTTTTATTACAAAATTCATTGTTTATATTGTATTTTTTCTGATTTGCATTGAATGTTCTTTGAATCGAAAAGTAAGGAACTATTTCCCATCCTCTCTATTTCATTGACCTGCTTGTAGGAAAACTAACATGCTTGTCCAAAGGTTACTAAAGTAATACCACATTTATAATCACGGATTTTTTTTCCAATTTAGTATTAACAGAAATCAAACGAAGTTTAGGTGATTTACCTGTGCTACGCTGTGGGGTTCGTTTATCAAATAAATTTAGTTTGCTAATTTAATATAATTCTATTTTCAGATTATAGCTTATATTGTTCTTCAAAATAACAAAATTAATAAACTAATTTGGAGTATAGAGATTTTTACATAATATTGTTTTATACATGTATATATTATTTTTCATTGTATTTAGGCAATATTCTATTTATATTTATAACACTTGTCAATAAAGAAAGAAAATTTCAATTAACACTTGAGAAAATCCTTTGACGGTCAAATTTATCAAAAGAGTTTCGGTTAGGTACAATCTCTTCGTATAAGTTTCTATGCACACATTTGCTTTAATTTTTTATTTATTTTTAACACATAATGTAACACATATTTTATTAATATTTATGCATTTCTTTTCTATGCTATGTATCATGTCTATTTTAAAATCACCAATATTTTAAGAAACTGACATGGTTGTGGTTTCAAAACGTCAAGAGATCAATGAGTGAAACATACCTTATTGATCTCCACTAAAGCTCCATCTCAAATGAATTTTCCTGACCCTGGGTATGACTAAAGAGCATTGTTAACTGTATATGGAAATCAACCTGCATGGAGATCAATAACATAACAATTCATTAGACAACTATAAATAGAAAAAACTGAAAATAAATAAGCAAACGATGCTACAAACCTGGCTGCTCTTCCAGAAGAGCTAAATCATATAATGACTGATGCTGCTGCGTCAGGGTCAGAAGAGACATCACCAGCTCCATAGTTAATGTATAATACATGTTGCAGATCACCTTCCCATCCGTTTGTTTCCTATATCACAAAAATCAATCACCAAAACATAATCAGGTATATGATCTCGGGTTAGTTTATTCTCCAGACCTGTTATTACATTACCTGTCGCATGAATCCACCATTCATGGGAGACAATGGAGAGCTAATGTTCCTACCGGTTCTTGCAGATGAAGAACCTTCACGTTTCTGAAGCAATCAATGTGTCTTTATTCGATGGAAACTCACATGGAAGATAATGGATACCATGGCCTCTTCAGCCATTTGATCAGCGATTGTAACAGGACCTACACACGTTTCAAATCAGGAAAATAACACACACATATGACTACTTAGCTTCGGAGTTCAGAAATATATAAAAGGACCAAAGATATGATTCATAACTTGGTTGCTTCGCCGTGTTGATACTTGGTGGAGCGCAGGGCCTTGGTGCAGGGAATAGTGGGGTCAGAGGCAACGTCAGAGACGATTTGAGTTTGTTCACTAACAGAATGATGAACGTCTTTTCTACACACACGGTTGTGGACTGGTGAAGATGGCCCTGCCAATGTAGTGAGCTCTGGGAACCCAGGTTAAGAGAAGATAAACCATGGAGTTTTCAAACACTTCACAGTCAGAAGCAAATAAACAAACTACGAGCCACATATCTGAAATTGGGGTGATAAGAATTAGATAAAAACAACCTTAATAATGATTAATCACCTTACCAAAACACATAAGGCAAAAGTAGTTGATAGGACGTCAAGTCTCTATAAACAATGACCAAATAATTCACACAGCATATGTTAGACTCAATATTTGGTTATGTAATAAGTTTTTCACCTGCTTCTGGTCACATTCGGAAGCAAAAGCTAATCTTAATGTGACGACGAGGAAACAAAAATCCAATTCAGATATAGCTCCTAAGATGTGAAACTAACCCCATTGGTATTACTCCTTTACAAGCTTTGAAGGAGATAGAAATCCATCGCTGCGATTTGAATGAGAGGAAGCTCGAAGACCAGTTTCTCTCCGCATTTCGAAGTACCGGTATTGATTGTGACGGCAAAGTCATCGGGAGTAGACGAGAAAAGTGGAGAAGAAGAGGAACCTACGAAGAGCCAATCGCTGACCGACCTCTGCTTGCTCAGAGGTTTTCTTCTTCTTCTTGCTACCGCCGCGCTTCTTCTTCTACTCGGTTCTGTAGCAGACTGTAATCAAAACCTTCCAAATAGACAGAAGAAGGTGAATGGTGTAGGGCTAAAGAGATTTTGGGAACAATTGATAGACAAACAATGAAGAATCTCAGATCAGGACTTGGATTAACTTTACCTATCTATCACTTCTCTTCTCTTTCACGCATACATCGAAACCTCCGACAAACAAAGAAAAATCAACGATGATAAACAAAGAAAGTAAAGCACAAGTGACGTGGAGAAACCAAATGTTTTCATTGATCATTCAATTTTTTTCAGTTAATGACATGTCACTCCTACATGAATCTAAAATGCTTATGTGTCAAGTGCTTGAGAGAACCTTGCTATATTATTGTGTTGATTTTACTTTATCCCAACTCTATAATCTTCCTCTAAAATATATCTCTCCACATTAAAGGTCACAACAAGAAACTGAAAATGCAAATGGTCTTAGCTTTCTTCTTGACGTTTAAATAATTTTGCAGATGGCTTGGACATGTGAATGTGATACAGAAAGAAAAAGATGTTTCAGATATGATCAGATGTATCAAGTAATCAATCTATTATTAATAAAGTCATGCTTGCTTCTATCTTGTGTCGTTAATCAATGGTTCAAGCAGAACTAGAAAGCTTTATGCTTTCACGTACAAAAAAGATTTAGAAAACCGTATTCAGTGTCTTGATTTATTCTTTCTTTATTCAATGTCTCTGTTGCAAATCTTAATTTGAATCTAAAGAAAGCTAAGAAAATTAAAAAGTATTCGAAAGTGAAATCAGTTTGTCTTAATTAGTTTTTGTACTATTACTTGACATTTCTGTGAATCTTTGTTTGAGAAAGTGAGTTATAATACTAGGGAACAAGTAATAGTCATCAGTAGAATCAGAATAGTCTTATATTTGAAAAAGGAGTTATATAACAAGTTTCTATTGTTTTTGAAAGAGATTATGGATTTGTTTGATGACAGGTTTCAGTTTCTGGTATTATTGTCCAAAGTATAAAAAATCTCTAGAGAAAGGAAATTTTCTGATATCTTATGTGAAAATGCAAAACCAAATAAGAAGACAGGTCTGTAAAAGAAACACTCTAACAAACAGCCAAACCTGTCCATGATATTTGGTAATGGGTAACATTGATAAACTCTTGTTACCAACTAACTTGTACTTTCCCTCATCCGAAGATAGAGGTGTCAAATGGGCGGGCCGTCCAATGGTTGCCCATGTCCATATACAAATAAGCTTAATATGGACAAACCCATTTTTCCCATTAGTTTTCATTGGACAAAATGTGGAAGACCATTAAGAAAATGGTCTTTATTGGTTTTGGGCTTTATGGACGTGGACTGTCCAATGGTCACAAAACCTAAGGTTTATAAAATTTAAGTTTTTCCGCTAAACTCGTAAAATCGGTTTTTTCGCTTAAATTTTAATATCAAATTTTCCCGTCAGAACCAGAAAATCGAGTTTTTCTTCAAAACGCAAAATCGAATTTTCCCGCCAAAACCGGAAAATCGAGTTTTTCTGCCAAAACCGCAAAATCGATTTTTCTCGCCAAAACCGAAATTGTTGTACTTATGAACTTATGTATTATTGTACTTATGAATTTATGGATGAATTTTAATTTTATGAACTTGTATATGTAATTGTATGCTTATAAATTAAAATTTTCTTATATGGTCATTATAGACCCCATGGCAAAACCGAAAAATCGAGTTTCTCTGCCAAAATCAGAAAATCGAGTTTTCCACCAAAACCGCAAAAATGAGTTTTTTCCGCCAAAACTGAAAAATCGAGTTTTTCCGTCAAAACTGCAAAATCGAGTTTTTCCGTCAAAACTGCAAAATCGAGTTTTTCCGTCAAAACTGCAAAATCGAGTTTTTCCGCCAAAACTGCAAAATCAATTTTTCCCACCAAAACCGTAATTGTTGTATTTATGAACTTATGTATTGTTGTACTTTTGAATTTATGGATGAATTTTAATTTTATGAACTTTTATATATAATTGTATGCTTATAAATTAAAATTTAAAATTTTATTATATGGTCATTATGGACCCCATGGCAGCCCATAAAAATATGGATGTTAGTGGGTATGGTCTTTAATGGATATGGTTCTTAATGGACATGGTCACTTTGCTGTCCACAAACAATGAATGGACAAATGGATATGGGCTAATGGACATGGGCTCGCCCAGTTTACAGCTCTATCCGAAGATGAACAAAGATAAGGTTGGTAAATAACTTTTTACACAACACAACACACAACACCTAATCCATTCCCTAGTTATAGGAGGAGAATAGTACACCATGGATTTCTAGTTTATAGAAGCCACTACATTATCTATTAAAAAGACGGCAAAAGTAAATCAATTTCTAGTTTTTAGTATTTAAATTTTATTCAATTTTTTTTACTGATTATGTAATAGGCATGGGTATTCGAGGTCCAAATCTGGTTTTGTTTTTGTCTAATCGGATCTCGGTTTTTCAGGTTTATCAAAATCAGCCTCATTCGGATTATATGAAAGTTTAGTTCATGACCGATTTGGGTTCTATCGGGTTCGGGCCGTGGTTAGTAAATCTTCAAAAAATTGGTACAACCTGATGTATTTGCGGGTTCGGATCCCAATCGGTTCTTCAGTTTAAAAGTATCTGATTTGTACATATTTTGTAACCAAAACATAAGTAAAATCGGTTCTTCAGTTTTAAAGTACTTGATCTGTACCTATTTTGTAACCAAAACATAAGTAAAATCGATTCAAAACTAAGAAAAGAACATCAAACGTGATCATTCAAAATTAAACGAAAGTGAAACATAGTTATTGATAGAAAGAAAACAAAATAGATAAAACCATAATACGCAAACCAAGTTCTCATGAAATAAGAAACATTATTCAACGAAAACAAAGCCAAATTTAAAAACTTTAAGCATCAACCACTACTTTCAACCATCAACCTTCATGTAATAGACAATTATTTTATATGTTCAACAATATCTTTAGAGTCCGACTAGTAACAATTCTAAAAACAAGAGGAACGAATAAAAAAGAAATGCAGAGAAACAAAATAGCAGGAATGAAATTTAAAATAGCAGGAAGAAAGGAATGTAGTGACCATTCATTTTCAAATTTAACAAGGAATAATTTTATTCTTTATTTCTCTACAAAAAAAAAGTAATAAAATGGAATGATAAGGAAAAATTATCCCTCGTGAATGATAATTTTTTCGGAATGGTAGAAAATGCATTATTCCTCGTCATTCCTTGGTCACCATTAGTGTATTTTGTATACATATTATGAATCGAGATCCAGTATAAGTTTTTTTGGGATTTTGAATGTTTTGGGTTCTATCGGATATCCATTTAAGTTCGGGTTCGGTTCGAATAATACCCACCCATAACCTGAAATAATATAAAACAAGATCCACTCGGTATTGTGTTGGATTCATATCGGTTCAGAATCATTTTATTGGATCAGGTTCGGTTCGGGTTTTCGGGTTCGGTTTATTTGTAATTATGTTATTTTCTAGTTAAACTCTGAGTATATTTATCTCTCAATTCAGTTTTGTAATAAATTTGTAAAAGAAAGTTATCAGATTCAGTATTCAATAGATTCTATTAAAATCTAAATTTTCTTTTTGAAAAATTAGTATAGAATCCACAAAAAGGATAATTCCACAAAAAAAATCTCCAAAGTCAGTAAGTCAAATATATGACAATATAACATTCCTTAATAGTAAAGAAAAACATTACATGGGCTGACTGTATGGTAAAGCCCAAATACTTTAATCATCGTGTAGGAAAAAGATTGAGTCGGCCACATACCAAAGAATATTCTCTCTCCTCTCTCTCATCTCTCCCTCCGACGAAATTTCGCAGATTCCGTCATGTCTTCCGGCGGAAACTCAGCAGCCTCCACCGCCCCCGCGGTCGAAAAGATGTTCTTTTGCTACCAGTGCAACCACACAGTCAACATCTCAATCTCCTCCGCCGCCGATCCTTTCTGCCCTCTTTGCTCCGGCGGCTTTCTTGAAGAATACGACGAACCCGTCCCTACTCTGCCCCAGAATCTCAACCCCGCCGCCTCCGATTTCGTCCCCATGGCCGATCCTTTCTCCACCTTGCTCCCTCTCCTCTTCGGCTCCTCCTCCGCCCCTCCTCCTTCCTCCGCAAACCCGAGCTTCTTCGGACCCCGCTCTGCCCAGAACCACCCTCAAGGCGGCGCCTTTGATCCGTTTTCCTTCCTCCAGAACCATCTCCAGCATCTCCAATCCAGCGGCACGCACGTGCAGTTCTTGATCGAGGATCATCCTCTGGATCCCTCTAACCAAGCCCCGGGGCATCTCGGGGACTACTTCTTTGGCCCTGGTCTCGAGCAGCTGATCCAGCAGCTCGCGGAGAACGATCCCAACCGTTACGGAACTCCTCCGGCTTCGAAGTCGGCTATCGAGGGGCTGCCGACTGTTAAGGTGAGTAAGGATATGCTGAAGTCTGAGATGAACCAGTGTGCTGTTTGTATGGATGAGTTTGAGGATGGTGGCGATGTGAAGCAGATGCCTTGCAAGCATGTGTTTCATCAGGATTGTTTGATGCCGTGGCTTGAGTTGCATAACTCTTGTCCGGTTTGTCGGTATGAGTTGCCTACGGATGATCCTGATTATGAGAGTAGGGGTCAGGGGCAAGGAGGTCAGACGAGTGGGGATGGTGGGCAGACTCCGAGGAGCTTTAGTGTACAGCTTCCTTGGACGTTTGGTGGGAGACGGGATGGTTCAGGGTCAGGAGCACCTGGAAGTGGTGCTGGTGGTGGAGGTGGTTCTAATCCTGGGACCAGGCAGGAAGATTTGGATTGAGGTTTGTATTTTAAGAACCCTTTGTTTGTTTTCTCCGTTGTTGTCTTTGTGTGGCTGCAAGAACATTGTCATTTCTACGGGTTATTAAAGTTAAATCTTCCTTTAGGCATCTGTTTTGCAATGGTGATAGATATGGAGGTCAAATGTGACTGCTTGATCAAGAAAATGCATAGGCAAAAAAACTAGTTCCTCCATTTCTCTTGCTGCTCCTTTCTCTGTTTGCAATATATATCCTTGCTTTTATGGTATCTTTGGGTTTCCGAGCTAAATCTCCCTGTAATGCGCTAACCTTGGCTGTTTAGATAAGATAAATAAACTTTTTTGACTCCTATCTTTACCCTAAGAAATAAAGAGGGTGATGAAAGCATTTAAGGCCTTGCAGAAAATAGAAAGTTTGTTGCAGTGATCTTCTCTAGATGTGCATGTGTTATTTAAGTAGCTTGAGTATTAACACTTCTGGTGATCTGTTCTCTGTGCTTTAGTATGTAAAAAATTGTGCTTTGTAATTGTAAAATTGAGAAATGTGGATAGTGGTGAATTTGTTACGGATTCTGGCTAATAATCCATAACCATTAGTGTATTTGCTGATTGGATTTTTATCATACTTTCAGGTTTAGACCTTTATGGTTAGATATCTTTTTAGCCACTTTACAGCTACATGGTTTTGGTTCCATGAGGTTTACATTGTAGTGCGTTGAAGATAATATGAAACTACTGTCCTAAAAAATTTACTTGGTTTCTTTTGTTGTGTGCAGTATGGCCAGAGTCATAGCTTGGAAATTGGATTGGGAGAAGGATGTGCACAAGCTCTCACCAAAACAAAAGGCAGTTTCATTAGGAAAAAAGTGACATTGATATTTTGCAATATTTTGTACATTTACAAAGTAAAAAACAAAGAAGGATTTTCCTTGTCGGTGTTCTTTTGGGATTATATAATGTGAGTTTTAAAAATCGGAATATTTCATATAAATGTGTTATCTTGGTTATTTTCTCGTATAACAAGTTCTGTGGAGTGGGTCTGAAAGTGAAATCGAGACCCGAAGACTGAAAATATGAAGTGGCAGACAAAGTTGATTGATTAATATCTACAAAAAAGAGATATATCTAACAAACAGTCCCTTG
Source organism: Brassica napus (assembly GCF_020379485.1). NCBI lineage: Eukaryota > Viridiplantae > Streptophyta > Magnoliopsida > Brassicales > Brassicaceae > Brassica > Brassica napus. Next base: position 20,898,291 of record NC_063438.1, on the reverse strand, counting down.
TGGTGTGTTTTGTGACATTTTTATATCAAATGACTTTACAGCTTTTTGTTGTCAAAAGCTCTCCTTATATTTACACAGTCGCACATTTGCAGAGCATTTTCCCATTGCTTTTTCTTCTTAAATGGCATGTAATAATGTATAATGCGGGAGGCAATGGAATGTGATTTTCAGAAGGCACACTTCACCACATGCAATACTTTAAAGGACACGATAAGTATTTGCAAAATTGAATGAAATATATATGGATTATGTTTTATAGATGATGAGGACTCCGTCACCAAAATCACCAACTTTTAAGCACCATCTGGTAACGACTTAACAAACATATGAGGAATTAAGGACGCAGGACCTTTGCATGGCGACCAAGGAACCTTCTCTAGGTTAAAAATAAAAGGGGTTCGTATAGATATAGTTGATCCAAAGGTCTAATCATATCTTTTTACTCATAAGGGTTCTAAGTACAGTTTTTTTGGGGTTAAAGATAGAGTTCTAAATTACTAGATGAAGGAATTAGTTTTTCGTTCATCTATTAAAAAATGGTTTATGTATTAACTGTTCTTGGATTTGTTGAGTGGGCATAACATAAAAATTGATAGGAATTTGATGATAACTCTTTTATCTACCCCTCTAAATTATGTTGATGGGGTTATGGAATATGATTGATAAGAATTCAATCAATGATGGAATAGTATTTTGAGAAGCAGTAACCAAGGTGGTATTGTCATTTTGCTGTTGTTGTTGTAGTAAGTTATTATATAATATGTTTGCATGGTGTTGACATGATTAGTGCGATTCACAAGTGTGAAAATGATCGGTGTTAGACATCTTTGCATGTTCTAAGACTTTGCTGCTGCTTTTATGTGTGGCTGAGTGTGTGTGTGTCCTATGATCTGAAGATGGTAATTGGTGGCTAAAGTCATTGCTGTTTGGAACTCTTGAGAGAAAAAAATTGATCAAAAAAGTTTCACAAAAATGGTAGCTTCAATACGTAAAAGAGAATTTAAACATGGCCCCAAGTTTACAAGATTCGGATACGCGATGAAGAAGAATGAATATTTTAATTTAATCCTACTCCAGTCATGTTATTAGCATAGTCTTATATATGTCTAATCCTACTCTCACATGTAACAAGAAAGAATACTTTTATTTGGTTCCGTGATTATATCGTCTAAGTTATAAAAATACAGTTTTTCTTTCATTTGCATTATTGTTTATCTATCTTCACGCACAGCTTTGGATTGACCTATAAACCAAACCCAATCTATATTCGGACATGAAATCTAAACATTGATAAATATGGAACACGACGAAATGTAGAAAGTGGGAAACAAAGCTGATAACATATCTAAAAGAAGCATCAGATGAGTAATCCCTTGTGATGTGTTTGAAAGTCTTTTGACCTTTTCATCATTGAGTTCAACCTTTTATATTTTTGGGTGAGAACTGAAAATGAGTTTAGGATTTACACATAATAGCAACTTTGCAATCACGATTTCCCCCGGCTATTTCTTTATGTGACATTATAATGTGGTCGACATATTAAAAACTGATTTCAAAAGGCATACTTGATCACATGGCCGGACATGTTTTTCATATTCGAAAAGGTAAGGATACTCATATATATGTACTTGAAGATTAAAAAATAAGTAATGATAGCGTGAAATAGAAGGTGATGTCAATCGCAATTAGCTTTGATAATCTAATTTCATTAAGAAACACATCATATACCAAATTGTTAAAGTCAATGACGATTTGAGTTGTGTGTACACACCATTAACTTTACTTTTATTTAGTCTTTTTGTTCCATTGAGGCATGTACGTTGTATAAGTTGAATGATTTCATAATCTATAGCTAATATTATTTATATCTTAAGAACTTGGTTTCAGAATATCATGAAGATTTCTATTAGAGATCTTTCATATATTGGTTGTATGTTAATCGTTAGTGTGACCTTCAAAAGGATGTTTGTACCTTTCTATTAAAACCTAGTTTTTTTTTTTTTTTTTTTTTTGACAGCAAAGAATTTACAGACTCATGTTGACTCTGTAAACCAAATCGGTAACTCCGCATCCATGTGAACGACAAAGGACGATTGTTTCCTAGCACTGCGTGCTAGACTATCCGCCCGAAGATTCGCTGTCCGAGGTACATGAACGATATCTGAGTTGAGGAAACTTCCTTTGAGAAACTGTATGTCTTCCAAATAGCTTTCGAATGCTGGCCATTCTTCTGGTTCCGAAACCATCTTCACCAATTGAGAACAATCCGTTGCAAACGTTACCTGAAACTGTCTTAAATTCTTCATACATTCCATTGCCCAAATCAACGCCTCTATCTCCGAATGAAGGGGTGAAAGACATGCCCTTACATTCCTTGCCCCTAGCAGCCCATCAAACCCTGGTAAAGTACTATACCAGCCTTGTCCTGAGAATGTATCCTCATCCTTCCATGAACCATCTAGGAAACACCATCGACCTTGTGTCACTAGGGGAACATTGGTCTGTACCGAGAGCCCTCTCGTTGGGTCATTTCCCACCTGTGCTTCTGCCCAAAGTGATGATTCTATTTCAGCTAATTGAAGAGTATCACTCGGATCAATATCCAAATTACTGAAAACTTTGTTATTTCGAGCTTTCCAAATATACCATAAAATCCATGCAAACTGATGATCATCCATCTTTGGCCGGACTCTCCAAAATAGATGATCCATATTAGCAAACAATGAAGAAATAGGAAAAAAATTCGGAGCTGACGGAATCTTGGATAATGCCCACACTTGGCGTGCCGGTGGACATTAAAACCTAGTATACATAAAAAAATCAGCATCGTGTTAATTAATTTTTGGTTGACTTAATCGTTGAAAATAAATTTAATATTTTTATTTTCAACCAGTTTTTTTGAAAAAAAATGGTAGAATATCTGGACAGATAACAATCTCTTTATATCTTGCACTTTAATTTGGTTGTTTTTTTTTTTGAGAAAGGAATTTAATTAGTTTGTTGATAATTCAATGGCCGAGATAACATGGTAGAGTTATTTTTCTCAACGAAACAATCATTATTAGATATATACAATCTGCTGATCAAAATTCAAGTAAACTGATATTGTCATATGAAAAACATAAATACAGCAGATTTATATTGAAAACTAAGCATATAGAACTTTGAAACTTCAGTTAAGATTGAAAGATGGAATCGTATGTGTTAATCTCAAAATTTTGAAAGATGGAATCGTATGTGTAATCCGAATTTTTTTTTGTACAACTGTAATCTGAATTAAGAACATTAAATATCAGTAACAGAAAAAATTTGAAACTTCAGTTAGGAAAAGAAAAATGAGGGTATAGTCGTCATTTCAGACCACGTGAGGTGACCAAAATTCAGTTGGTGGTAAAAAACATTCAAAATTTTCGAATTAAAAAATTAAAAAATAACTGTAATTCTTTTTGTTGAGTTCAAAGATAAAAGGCTCAAAAATAAACAGCAGTTTCCTTTTTTTTTTCTATTCTTGTGAAGCAGAGAAAAAGCTCTGCTGCATCTTCTTCACTCACTCGCAGCAGCACTTCCCAAATTTCTCAGTAAATTGAAATCTTTAAAGCAAGTCTCACCACTGTTACTCCCAGGGCATTTTGGTTTTTACTCTCATTGTCTGAAGTCACTGAATCAGAACTCTCTTCTGCGCTTGAGATCTCTCAGTCTTCTCTTAGAATCTGAAGTTTTCTCCCGAGAATCTAACTTTTTGTAAGGTACTTGAAAATTTGAAAGTTTCTGCATTTTTTTTTTTTGTGTATTCTCAGTCTATGTATTCTGCTTTACTAGATATAAAGTTCGTAGCTTTCTTACGATTTGTTTATGTCCAGTGAGTTTTTGTATCTAGCTAACTTAGTTTTTTTTTTTGTTTGTCAATTTGATAAATTTAATTTGTTGAAAGTTTCTTTCTTTGTTTAATAATCTTCTTCTCAAGATTTAATATACCTTTTTATAATGAAAGTTCAAATTTTGGTGAATGTATGCATGAGATCTGTAGATAAGACTCTAGCCTAACATTTGATTGAGGAACTTGAAAACAGTGACTGAAGATCGGGAGAAAGAAAAGCAGTTCGGTCTATGTCCTAGAGTTATGGTCCCCTCCATTATGTTTAATCAAAAACTAGATAGGTCTTTTTGAGTGGGGTTCTTCTTCTAAAAGCTTTGATTGAAACCATGTATATGGGATTGTCTTCTTTTCATCTTGGATACTTTCATTTGAGCTTATTAGCTTCCTTCCTTCTTTCCTGCAGCAACAATGTCCCAAAAGGTGACTCCATCCATGGTGTCTCTTAAATCTTTGCCAGCAGACTACAGATTCGATGGTGAAAATTCTTCTAGAGCGAGTGTTGGCTTGAGGAATGGTGTTAGTCAAGCTGGAGATAGTGAGGATTCACCATATAGTGGTCACGGTGTGTCCCTTGAAGAGCAGTCTTTAACTGATGATGTGGATCCTGGTGCTGCTACAATGCCCTTGCCTCAGAGTGATGAACGCAGGTGGAGTGATACTAGCGCATATGCTCGGAAGAAGGTGGGTTTTTACCAAAGCTGAGAACAAACTTATGTATATGGAATGAGATTTTGACAGTTTTTTTTTCAACTTTAGGTACTGCAATCTTGGGTTCAACTTCCAAATGGTAACTGGGAGCTTGGGAAGATACTGTCAACTTCAGGAGAAGAGTCTGTTATCTCTTTGCCAGAGGGAAAAGTAAGTGACCTTTTGTATTCCTAAGATAGGGCATGAGTTAATAATATTTCAATTGTTTTGATTCTGCATTGTTTTTAACAGGTTATAAAAGTTATATCAGAGACTCTAGTACCTGCAAATCCTGATATTCTTGATGGAGTGGATGATCTAATGCAACTAAGTTACTTAAATGAGCCATCAGTGTTGTACAATCTCAACTATAGGTACAACCAAGACATGATATATGTAAGTCTTTTCTCCTGAATCTGTTACCATATATGTTTCCAGCATTTTACTATTGTTTTTATTCTATAACCTTTTTCCTTTTGTGGTGGTAGACAAAAGCAGGGCCGGTTTTGGTGGCTGTGAATCCTTTCAAGGAGGTTCCTTTGTATGGAAATCGCTACATTGAAGCATACAGGAAGAAATCAAATGAAAGTCCTCATGTGTATGCCATTGCAGATACAGCAATTCGTGAAATGATACGCGGTGGGATCATGCTTCTTTGTTTGTTAATTGTGGAACATTATCATTAAAAGCATTTCAGTTCTCACACAGTTTTATCTTTTCATATCCAGATGAGGTTAACCAATCTATCATTATCAGGTTAGTCAAACGTCATCTTTTAAGTGGATTTGTCGAATGTAGTGCTTCTAGTTTGGGTATATTGTGGTGTATTCTTGTTACAAGATTCTCTTTGTCATACAGCGGCGAGAGTGGAGCAGGGAAAACTGAGACAGCTAAGATCGCTATGCAATACTTGGCTGCTCTAGGAGGTGGAAGCGGGATCGAGTATGAGATACTTAAGACTAATCCCATTTTGGAAGCATTTGGAAATGCTAAAACTTTGAGAAATGATAACTCTAGTCGTTTTGTAAGCCCTTCATCATTGTGTTCTTTTGTACATTTTGATTCTCTTATGTCTCACAATACTGTTTTGGTATAAAAATTTACAGGGGAAGCTGATAGAGATTCATTTTAGTGAAAGCGGAAAGATATCGGGTGCTCAAGTTCAGACCTGTAAGTGTAAACCTTAAAATCACACTACTTCAAGGTGTTTATTATTTTCCTTTACAAAGCTAACACAACTTCATTTTCTTTTGCCTATTCCAATTTTGCAGTTTTACTAGAAAAGGTAGCTTCTCATTGATGATTTTCCCTACTTGATATCTGTCCTCTTTTGTAATGGTTCACTGACATTTTGTCTTTATACGTTGACACATTTTAACAGTCTAGAGTGGTTCAATGTGCTGAAGGGGAAAGGTCATACCATATATTTTACCAACTTTGTGCTGGGGCTTCACCTGGACTTAGAGGTATGATTAGGAAAAATGAACACTATAAGGAGTCTTATAAATGAGATTTTTAAGACTCTCTGACCTATCAGTTGTTGAATTATTTTTTCCTCCATTCATTTATACACAGAGAAGCTAAATCTGACAAGCGCACATGAGTTTAAATACTTGGGACAGAGTAACTGTTATTCAATCAATGGAGTTGATGATGCTGAACGTTTTCATAGTGTTAAGGTAATTCTCTCTTTCACTAAGAGACTTTCTTATTCCTCTTCTCTACTCATTTCAGAATTCTATTTTGTCTCTCTCTCTCGATTTACATAAAGACTCTTTGATGTTACAGGAAGCTCTTGACATTGTTCATGTTAGTAAAGAAGATCAAGAAAGTGTGTTCGCAATGCTTGCTGCAGTGTTATGGCTGGGGAATGTTTCCTTCACCGTTATTGACAATGAAAACCATGTTGAGCCTGTGGCAGATGAAAGTAAGCCTGTTCAGTCCCTAACTGGTGATGCCTACTTTATTTGAGTAAATGTTTCCCTTTTCTTGTCTCTATGAACGTTGAATTTGCACTCACTTTACTGATCTCTTTTATATATTCTTGACTTTTCTACGAGCGTCGTCTCTGAGTTTTCTCTTTAGTTCTCTTGGGTCTTGGTGTTGGAAGTATGAGCGTTTGTTGCTTAACTCAGGTTTGTCAACTGTTGCTAAATTAATTGGGTGCAACATCAATGAGCTTAAGCTAAGTTTATCGAAACGTAACATGAGAGTTGGAAAAGATACCATTGTGCAGAAGCTAACACTACCGCAGGTATATTTTAACGAGAACTACTAGCATTTTTTGTGTATAGTCAAAGTTGAAGTAGCATCGTTGACATTTTTTTCTCTGCTGATTTGCTTTCAGGCCATTGATGCAAGAGATGCTTTAGCAAAATCGGTTTATTCGTGCCTGTTTGACTGGCTGGTTGAACAGATCAACAAGTCTCTTGCAGTGGGGAAGAGGCGAACTGGGAGATCCATCAGCATTCTTGATATCTATGGCTTCGAATCATTTGATGTATGCTTCTTTTCTGCCCTTTAAAAAATTACAGTTGCAATCTGACATCAGTAGACCTTTAAGTTTGCAGTTGCATCTTTAAATAGTGACAACCATTATAATATATTTGGCAAATGAATCGTTGATGTAGTTGAAATCGTTTATCTATGCATTTTTGTTTTCTGTCTTACTGATTTGGGGAACAACTTTACACTCTTGTGCAGAAAAATAGCTTTGAGCAGTTCTGTATAAATTATGCAAATGAGAGATTGCAGCAACACTTTAACCGTCATCTATTCAAGCTGGAGCAAGAGGTAAAGTATCCCCTTCCTGATTGAACTATACATGTTTATGTAGTAAATCTACCAGGTAGTGTAGTTCTCCAATCGAAGGTGTTAATCTTTCTTTCTATTGTTTCAGGAATATATCCAAGATGGTATTGACTGGACAAGGGTTGATTTTGAGGACAACCAAGATTGTCTGAGTCTCTTTGAAAAGGTAGATAATTAGAAGCCAGGTAGCTAGATGGACACCGTAATAATATACCATTTAACCTTCAATACACTAGAAAACCATAGTTTAATTAAAAAATGTATACTTTTAGCAACCTAAGTCTCAATATCTGTGCAGAAACCATTGGGGCTGCTTTCTCTTTTGGACGAGGAATCAACATTTCCGAATGGCACAGATTTGACACTTGCAAACAAGCTAAAACAGCATCTACACTCTAATTCATGTTTCAGAGGAGATCGAGAGAAGCTTTTCACAGTTGTGCATTATGCAGGAGAGGTAATAGCTCTTGAAATCTCAGTGACCCCAATCAACAAGACATTCCATGAAACAAAAAGGCATTTCTTTGGAGATATAGAAATTTGATAGCAAGCATGAATCTAGTCTCGGTCGTGAATGCTTTTTGATAGCTTTTGTTTTTGTTCTGAATCAGGTTACATATGACACAACAGGATTTCTAGAGAAGAACAGAGACCTGTTGCACTTGGATTCTATTCAGCTTTTGTCCTCTTGCTCGTGCCACCTTCCTCAAGCGTTTGCTTCTAGCATGCTGATCCAATCCGAAAAACCTGTAGTCGGTCCTTTGTACAAAGCAGGTGGTGCTGATTCCCAGCGGTTGAGTGTAGCTACCAAATTTAAGGTAGGTTGTTTTGGCCTCAAACTCAAACCTTAATGTAACTTTAGCTTTGGTTACCTGCTTTGCTTTAAAGCTCGTTATCTGCATAAATGGTGATGTCGAGATTACCACTTTGAAATCTTCAAAGCTTGTTGTGTTTGTGCAAGATTACCAGTTTTATTATAATTGATTATTAATTGTCTACTTGGATCTTTTTCTCTAGGGTCAACTATTCCAATTGATGCAACGTTTAGGGAACACTACCCCACATTTCATTCGTTGCATCAAGCCAAATAACGTTCAGTCTCCAGGGTTGTATGAGCAAGGACTTGTCTTACAGCAGCTAAGATGTTGTGGGGTCTTAGAAGTGGTTCGAATCTCACGGTCTGGATTTCCTACAAGAGTGTCTCATCAGAAATTTGCCAGAAGGTGACGGTGCCATCCATCATTTATCAGTTATGCAAGACACCTTACATGCTTATATTCTAACCACATTGTTTCTTTAAATGATCACACAACAGGTATGGTTTCCTTCTGGTGGAGAACATTGCTGATAAAGATCCTCTAAGTGTCTCAGTTGCGATCCTCCATCAGTTTAATATCTTGCCGGAGATGTACCAAGTTGGCTACACGAAGTTGTTTTTCAGAACCGGACAGGTATAATAGCATGACTAATAGTCTGCTTGATGTCAAAGACTTTCTTTTAGAAGAGGCATGAATAATAGTCTCATTTGCATTGCAGATTGGGGTTCTTGAAGATACAAGGAACCGTACACTCCATGGCATTTTACGTGTCCAAAGCTCTTTTAGAGGATACCAAGCACGATGTCACCTGAAGGAGCTTAAAATGGGGATATCCATTCTTCAGTCATGTATAACAACTCTCTTGTCTCAGTGCTTTAACATGAGATATAAATATGGCTTAGTCCCACCTCTTTTTCAACAGTTGTTCGTGGAGATAAAGTAAGAAAAGAGTTTGCCGAGTTACGAAGGAGGCATAGGGCTGCAGCTACTATACAAAGCCAAGTTAAAAGCAAGTTTGCTAGGAAACAGTATAAGGGTATAACCGATGCGTCGGTTTTGATACAGTCAGGTAAAAGGGTTTGTTGTTGGTCTTCTCATGAAATACAATCTCAAACTGATTTCATCTTTGACATTGAGTTACTGTAATATTCTTGCAGCAATTCGTGGTTGGTTGGTTAGAAGATGCTCAGGAGATCTTAGATGGCTAAAATCTGTAGGCACTAAGGTACTAGTAAGACTGAATTCACGTTCATATCCTCTCACAGTATCTATTTGTTTTAGTAATCTCATTGTTGTGATCTATTTTTTGCTTCGGGAACTAATCAACTGCGCAGACAAATGAGTCAGGCGAGGTACTAGTGAAGGCATCTGTACTTTCCGACCTTCAACGTAGAGTACTTAAATCTGAAGCTGCTCTGCGTGAGAAAGAAGAGGAGAACGACATTCTTCAACAGAGGCTTCAACAGTACGAGAACCGTTGGTCAGAATACGAGACAAAGATGAAATCAATGGAAGAAATCTGGCAGAAGCAAATGCGGTCTTTGCAATCTAGTCTCTCCATAGCAAAGAAAAGCCTAGCGGTCGAGGACTCTGCTAGAAACTCGGATGCATCGGTCAATGCAAGTGACGCAACGGATTGGGATTCAAGCAGTAATCAGTTCAAGAGTCAGGCAAGCAACGGAGGAGGGGGGAGACAACAACAACAGCCTATGAGTGCTGGTCTTAGTGTGATTGGACGGTTGGCGGAGGAGTTTGAACAGAGAGCTCAAGTGTTTGGTGATGATGCGAAGTTCTTGGTGGAAGTGAAGTCTGGTCAGGTGGAAGCGAACTTGAACCCAGACAGAGAGCTGAGGAGGTTGAAACAGATGTTTGAGACGTGGAAGAAGGATTATGGAGGGAGGTTGAGGGAAACGAAGATGATACTGAGCAAGCTTGGGAGTGAAGAGAGCAGTGGTTCGATGGAGAAGGTGAAGAGGAAGTGGTGGGGAAGGAGGAATAGCACTAGGTATTGATTGATCTGTGGAATGAAGGTCGAGACTATTATTCTTACAGGCAAACTCTGGTCGTTTGCTGTTTAAGGATTTGGCGGGTTTTTTGCTTTTTGGTAATGAAAGTAGTTAATGATATTTGCTATTCAATGTGAAGGATCATACAAATGATAACTTAAGTTTGTAAATTACTTTTGTAGTTTTAATATAATATCCAAAGCTAAGTTTGTTATTTTTGTTGCTTAAGCAATGGGTAATAGAATTGCTTGCTTGCACACTTGGACGTGTAATAAGCAAGAGATGAACATACACTAGTTAGTTTAAAAGATCGAATTAGAGCTAGTGTTCTTGTATTTTGTAGTATATATTAAGTTTGACTTGGATCCGCGCGTTCGCGCGGATTTGTATTTTTAACGGATTAAAAATACTAATTTATATATAGATTTAATATTATAGATATATAACATTTATCATATTATATTTGTTTACACATATTACATTTTTACGGATAAAAACATATTTACACATCACATTCTTATTGTTTATATGTTCTAATTTATTGTTTAGAATATCAAATTGTATTATATATATGTACATTGTAAAATAGTTTTCTATAATACTGAAGAAATAAAATTATAGGAAAATTTATAATGATATAAATATATACTATATATAATTATTTTATAGATTCATTAAATCTATTAAAGTAAAGAGATTATATTATTGTAAATATATAAAAACATGAATATAAACTAAAAAACAAATAAGAAATACATATATAAAATATTAGAATGGTCAAACAAATATTTTCTTGTTCATATAATTTCACTAATATAAATCGAATTTGGTATATATATTATTCTAATGCACTTAAGCTACATTAAATATTAAAAGATCAAATTAATAAGATAATTTATAAGTTAATATATAGACCAATATAATTGAGTAACAATTTGAATTTTTCTATTAACATAAGTTTCCAGATTAAATGGTTAAAATCTTTTATAAGTAAATAAGTGGGCTTAACTTATCGACTCAAAATTGGACTAAACCCATCTGGTTTTCTAACAGATTTTTTTTCCGAAAAACAATATGTTTTTTTTTTGCTAAAGAGAAACAATATGTTACCTAACTGTTCATCTTTTAGACTTATTTTTTTTACTGTCGGTGATGTAGCTTTACTCGAAGCAATTCATCTAAATTAACTTGGAATAACAGGTCTAGATAGAAAGAGACCTACTTAAGATAGAGATTTCTTTCAATTTTGTTTATTGTTATTTCAAAAGAGTTTCCTCCAAAAGATGTGTTTTTCTTCCACGAATATAAACATTTTACTTAAACTCGCCATGAATTATTAAAAGGCATGAGCTTTGTGAGAAAAGAAAAAGTTGAGTTCTTAGACATGTTTAGGTTGTTTTGTGAATAAGGGCATCTCCAACTCTACTCCATTTTTTATTCTAAAAATTATTTTAGAGTAAAATCTTCTTCAACTCCATTCTATTTTTAACTCCAAAATGGAGTAATGCCTAGGGTTACTCTATTTATAGAGTAATCTTACTCATTACTCCATTTTAGTGTTGAACTTTTTTATTTGTGAATTGATCCTTTAAATCTTTAATGTTTTTATTTCTTACTTAAATAATATTTTAAAATGATACAATAACATAAATAAACAAGATATTCCATTATTTAATAATTCAACATAAAAATATATACTATAATCAAAAATAATAATATAAAATAAAGATAACATAAAAGGATCTATAGTTGTGTTTCGCTATTATGAAAGGACCTGTTCAGTTTTGGAAAAAAAATGTGTTACATGACATCATGACTACATGTACAATTTTACATAATATGATAATTAAAGATGAGCGTGAATTTGATGCACCAACTGAACTTGGAAGAGAAGCTACACCTCCATATATCAAAATTACATAAGATGAAAATGTCTGATTTCAAAATTTTCTTGTTCGATTTAGGAATATCAAAGATAAAAATACTTATGTTTTATTACGAAATGTATAGTTGATCATTGTGAGAAAAATATTCTAATGCCACTATTAAACCAATTTATAAATTGTCTTTTATTTTATTTTTATTATTTCTTGTACTTTTTAATAATAAATATTTAATTTAAATAATATTTTTAAAGAAATTTTGTAAAAATAAATAGTTGGGGTTAATTAGTATTTTTTTATAAATATAAAGTATTATTAACAATTATTAATAAAATATATTATTTTGGAGTAGAAAATGGAGTAATACATTGGAGTAAAACCTTACTCTATTTTGGTGTTGCAATATTTTGGAGTAAAATATAGAGTAATACATTGGAGATGCTCTAATAATGATAGCAATATATGTTTGATCCGAGTGGGATAGGTTTAATAAAAAAAATTTAAAGATAACCACCAGAACCTCACAAAGCTACCGGATAGATAAGTGATCATGCAAGTTTTGAAAACATAATATGAACTAGATTTCCACCCGCACAACCGTGCGGGTATATATTTTCATATTTATATATATAGATATTTGTTTTACATAATTATTATATATTTTTAATGTTACCCACATATTTAAATGTTTGTATAATTATGCCAAATATAATAATTTTATAGTTTTCATGCTGTAAATTAAAATCATCACATATATATGTTGCTTATTATATATTTGTCTTATTGAATTTGCGTTTGATTACTAAACTAAATTTTTTAATGCATGAAACAACATATATGAAAACAATTTTGTATTTATATTATAATCATGATCCGTAATTCAAATCGCAATATTTTTAAGTAATGTTTATTAATTTTATATAATAAATTACTGTATATTAAAAAGTTTAAGTTAAGTTAAATTGTATACATGTATTATATTGTTTACTAATATTAACCCGTTCTACCAACATATTATATTTTTAGCATAAATATTTTATATTAATAAAAATAAAATATGTTAACTTACCAATTTAAAATAATTTTATCATATTTTGTTCAATATAACATTTTTATTTTAAAATGACAGATATTATTATAAAATTGATAAAATAGGATATAATCTTATTCTTTTAGTAACATTTCATTACTAATTGCAAAATTAGTTGAAAATATTTATATTCAATTTATGACAATTAAGATCTTATTATAATCTTTTTCAAGAGATTTCTTAGTTAAAAATATTATGTATATTAGCATTAGTGATATACATTTAATATAAAATTTAAATGATGGTCCAAATAAAAATATCATTCATAAAAAAATTATGATTTTTTTTTATTAGAAAACAAATTTGAAAAAAATAAAATTAAAATAAATATTTATTTCTAACAAAATCTTTAAAAATTATTAGTAAATGTATTTGTGAAATTAATTAATTTCATTTTATTTAAATTTTCGTTTATAAACCAAAACTATATTCAATTTTAATTTCTAATTATATTTTATGATAATTTAAATTAAAACTAACTAATTTTTGAAAGTAAATTTAAAAAGATTCCAAGAAGATTTTAAAAAGATTTTGTTAGAATATTTTAAATATATTCATTTGTATTTCAAATAAAAAGATAAAGATATTAAAAGATATAATAATAAACTTATGTTAAATATGATATTTTCTAGGAATGGCCAAAACTAAAAAAATCACACATGAAAAGAAGTCATGACTTCTGTTTTAATATATAAGATATAGAGTTAATAAGATTGCTATGGTTAGTTATAGTGATTGCTTTAAAATAGGAAATTTTTTTGGAATGTTATTGATTTTAATTATGTACGTACGGAATTCTTAGTTTAGATTTTTCTAATCAAGATTTTTTTACCAATCAAGATTTTTCTAAAATAGACAAATTCAGGAAAATCAGATTTTTAAGAAAACTACCTTTTCTCTACAAAAACTAAAATCTATGTTTTCTTGGTTTTTCTTTGCAAACTGTAGTTAGTTTTTTTTTCTATGTTAAAATCGTTATACATTCATACATTAATAACTACAGAAATCACCAATTAAAAATACAGAGAAACTATTTTGAAAAAAAATATATCTATTTCTAACAAAAAAAAATTATGGTTTTCATGGGTTTTCTTCAAAACTTGTCCTATCGATTTTCAGTTTTTTTTTACTAAAAATATTACTATATTATGAATGAGTATAAGAAAAATAAATAAAAATCATAAATAAATAAAAAATATATATATAGATATAATTTATGTTTAAACATAGAATTATATTATTTTGTCTTTGCTGTTTTTCAATTTTTAAATAAGCTTGTGTGTTTTGGTAATGATATTTTATAGTTTATTATTTCCAGAATAAATATTTTACTTTAAAAATATTTTTGTTTTATTATTTTGAAAGCAAAAAACAAAAATAAAAAACCAAAATCTAAAATCACCGAAAAACTAAAATTGCTGTAAAATCAAAATCCAAAAACCAAAAAGTAAAAACCAAAACCCAAAATCTAAAATCTAGAAACCAAACAAGCAGTCATCAACTTAATTTATTTTCTCCTTGATTACAGCTAGTGTGATGACGTGTTGTAGTTTCTCTTTGTCCGTTAGTGTCATTTAACATTTAGCGACTGATGGCAAAATTGAAATGTACAAAACATGAACAATCTCTAACATGTAAAAGACAACCCTAAGGAGTGAAGAGAGCAGTGGTTCGATGGAGAAGGTGAAGAGGAAGTGGTGGGGAAGGAGAAATATCACCAGGTATTGATTGATCTTTGATTATTGATATAGGTCAAGACTATTCTTACTGGCAAACATTGGTCGTTTGCTGTTAAGGATTTGGCTGGTTTTTTTTTGCTTTTCTAGTAATGAAAGTAGTTAATGGAATTTGCTATTATTCAATGTGAAGGATTCTATGATCATTCAGATTATAACTTAAGTTTGTAAATTACTTCTTTTGTAGTTTTAATATGATATTCAAAGCTAAGTTTGTGTTTTTTATTTGCTTAAGCAACGGGTAAAAGAACTTCTTGCACACTTAGACGTGTAAGCAAAAGATGAACATAATTCATTTAAAAGATGGAACTAGAGCTAAAGTGTTCTTGTATTGTGTAGTATATATTAAGTTTGAATACTTTTAAAAAAAAAATCACCAATTTTGGAGAATATATAAGGTTTCTCCTCGATAGAAAGTAATAATGCAAAATGTATATAGAATACTAGAATAAAACAATGAGAATTCATGAGAATTCATTTGTGTAACTTCAGCAAAGTAATGTCAATTCGGTTTTGGCATTTTAGTTGAATGATTGATTCAGGATTTGACGAATCATAACAAAAAAAACATAACTATTACGTAACATGTTTATTCTATAAAGAATAGGGCGCTTAAGATGATACATAAGTATATATTTCAGAAAGAAAGTAAGTTTGCAGAAGATTAAGACGAATCCAAACACTTTGGTCTGATGATTAGGAATAAAAGTCAAATCTCACAACACTTCCAAAAAGGAAGGAAGAGATTGAAATGGTGGTGGTGGGGACAACTTGGCGTACTGTGTAAAACCAAGATTCCCCCATACCCATTTTTTTATTGGATATCCAAATCGAATATTCTTTCACATAAAAATTGACAAGAAATTATTATAATTTTTTTTGACAAAAATATGACACTTCAAAAGGATTTTCAATAATTATACCCTGCCTTCTTTACACCGTCTGATTCTGAGCCACATGATATAACTCGTTTATGAACCTTTTTTGTTAATATTTGCGTCACAGAACATCAATGTCTTTATGCTCCACATCCAAGTGGTGGGATGGTACGATTCATACGTCAATTGAACATTTTTGTGGTTAAATAAAAGTTTACTTCAAAAAGGAAATGTCATTTATTTCATATCGATAAGGAATAAAGAACATTTTTCTTTTATTTTGAAATTATTTCACTATAAAAAAGAATAAAATAAGTTAGTACAGTCGATATAATCTTACATATATATAATAAACAACTTTCTTGACAAATTTCGCTACACTCCTTTAGCCTAATATTACTAGTGTTTTTTTGGTGTAAAATATTACTAGTTATCAGATCCATAAAGCTTTTACAAAATAAACATAAGTACGAAACAAATAAATAAATTGTAAAAAAGACACTAATATTTTTTTTAAAGATAACTAAATTGTTTTTATATCAAATTAAATTGTTTTTATAATTAAACTTGTTATAAGAAAACAAAACAATAAATAGTTTTTTTTTGTTCTATTTGAAGGCGGTATATATATATATATCTGAAGAGAATATTAAATCAACTATCGTTGCCCTAAACACAGAAAGAAAGAAAGAAAAAGAAAAAAAGACTCATCTCCCTCTTCTCCGTTTCTCTCTGCGGTGAGTTCTCCTTCCTTTCTTTCTCTCTCTCTAAATCACAACATTACTCACAATCGTTTTGTCTCTCTCTCTCTCTCAGCATCTTCAGTTTTACATTGATTAATCTTCTGAAATTCGATCTTTTTTGGTTTCCATCGAATTATCATTGTCCTGCTTCTTCTGTAGAATGGGGGTTGGGTGGTGGTCGCAATCACCACGTCGTGCTCCATGTGATTAATTCGGGATTTCTCGTGGTTGGTTGGTGGGTCCTTTTTTGCAAAAAAATTCGGGGGAAACAAGCAATTTGACTCCATTGTTAATTATTGGGGATCATTATGATCTATCTTTGAATTTTATAGTTTTTTTTTCTTATATTTTCTGGAGGCAAGATAAGATATATTTTCATCTAAAAATCATAGCTTTGTTATCATTGTTGGCGGTGGGATCCTCATGATTTTAGAGACCATAAAAGTTTTTTTTTTCTTTTCTTTTCCTTTTGTGTCAACATCATAGTAAATCTTTTATTTTAGTAGTTAGCTTCGAGCTGGTTTAATTCAAATAATACATGTGATTGACTTGAAACGATTTATTGCAGAGTAGCCGCGTGTTAAAAGAGAGATTTGACTCTGACCAAATCAATTACTACATTGTGGTCGGGCTGTCATTACTTGACAGCCCGAGTTCGTTTGAAGAATCAAAAGGAACCTTTGCTTCCAGGTAATTTACAGCATGTCCCAACAATCTTGTAGTCTTTACACGCGTTTTCAACATGTGTTTTGTGTGTGTGTGTGTGTATACTTATATTTTACAATAGTATCTCTCTTCTTATATAACAGGAGTCCTTTCGATTGCATTGAGACTTTTATGCTAGTTTTGGATTTAGATTGTGGCCATCATGAGTTATTTGTCTGGGAGTATCCAACGCCCACTTGTTGCTGCTGCTGCTGTTATCGCCGCTTCCGTCTCTGCTGATGTCTCTGACAAGTTCTCCTCTCTTAGATCACTAGTTCGAGGTTCTGAACCAGAGCCAATTGCTGCTTCAGTGTCTAGTTCTGTTCAGGATGAAAAGTCATTATGGGTTTCTCATATCTCAGCCTCCAAGCTCGCTGATTTATCTTTCATGTCCAGGATTCGTCTCCCTGTACCAAATGTTGATCTCCTAGCTCCTAACCCCAGCTGTACTCTCGCTCCTTCTCTTACTTTGTTGCCTGCTCTTCGTAGCGCTTATCAGTCTGCGGAGTTGGCTAAGGCATCAAAACCAGCAGCATTCACAACTGGGGCCTCTCTTGTTGTTCCAGATGTTTCTTACAAGTGGCATTTGCCTGAGACTGATGCTGTTGATCTGTCTGGTTCCTCGAGATGTGCGTTGGAGAAGAATAGGACCGTTGTGGTTTTGCTTGGGTGGCTTGGATCTAAGCAGAAGCATATGAAGAAATATGCGGAGTGGTATACTTCAAGGGGTTACCATGTGATCACGTTTACTCTCCCCATGAATGAGATTATGAGCTACCAAGTTGGAGGAAAAGCAGAGAAGAACATTGAGTCGCTGGTTAACCATTTGGCTGATTGGTTGGATGAAGAGGATCAGAAGAATCTCGTCTTTCATACCTTCAGCAACACCGGATGGTTAACATATGGAGCCATTTTGGAAAAGTTTCAGAAGCAAGATTCTTCATTGATGGGAAGGGTTAAAGGGTGCATAGTGGACTCAGCTCCTGTTGCTGCTGCTGATCCTACTGTAAGCGATGGTTCTTGAATTCATAGCTTGTGTTATATGGTCATATAGCCATAAAATGAGACTTAACTTGTGAGGCTTATGGTTCTGATTTGTTAAATGATGTTTTGTTTTGTTTGGGTGCTATTCCTGTCATAGATATCTGCACTGTTCAGTTGAGCTTTATGGATACTAATTTGGCTTGTAAACGCAGGTATGGGCATCAGGTTTCTCCGCCGCATTCTTGAAGAAAAACAGTGTAGCCACTAAAGGATCCGGAAGCTCGTCATTTGAGTCAAACATGGGAGCACGTATAAACTTCTCCGAGCCTAAACCCGCTGCAACAGAAACAGCTTTGCTTATGATTCTGGAGAAGTTCTTCGCCGTGATTCTTAATCTTCCCAAAGTAAACAGGTAAAAGCTCCCTCACACACAAAAAGGCGCCTTTCATCACACAAATGCAATGTTTCACAACCAAACTCGTGCTGTTACAGGAGACTAGCTGATGTTCTAGAGACTTTATCATCGTCACAACCAAGATGTCCACAGTTGTACATTTACAGCTCTGCGGATAGAGTTATACCCGCGGGGCAAGTTGAGTCATTCATTGTAGAGCAGAGGAAAGCAGGGCACGAGGTCCGTGCCTGCAACTTCATATCTTCACCTCATGTAGACCATTTCAGGAGTAACCCAGAGCTTTATACAGCTGAGCTCAACCATTTCATGGACAACTTTGTCCTTGCTTGTTGCAATCATTCTTCATAGCGACCGTCCACACAAGTGTTGTTGTTGTTGCTAACTTTGATTCTTTGGGACATTTTTATACTGAGAAAAGAAAAGAAAAAGACTACTTGATGATTCTTTTGGTTTGGATTTGTGTATAGATTGAATTACTACAGTTAACAGATTGTTTCTTCTCTTGTAAATGTTTGGACTTTGTACATTTAGGAGTATGGAGATTCAAGAGAGGGACCTCGTGTTGTTTTTATTGTTATTTGTACTTTTGACATGCCTGAGAATGTGTAACTGACCTAAGATTTGATCTGAAACCTAAGCAAAAAAAACTTGAGTTTGTATTCAGTCAAGAAAAATATCCGAACGGATTTTGTACTGCGCGATTATCTGGAACCTGACCCAAACTTAAAAGAGTAGTCGAAAACCCAAAAATCCTGTAAACCTAAGAAGATTTGAACAAACCCGATTAAAATTTTGATTTAGTAGTGAAAACCTCAATAAACACATTAAGGTCCTGTTCGTTTGCTCACCCAGGTGATCCATCTGGGTGAAGATGCAAATTGATGTTCGTTTAGTGCATTATAATGCTACATCCAGATGGATCACCCAGCTGAATTCATCTCAAATTCTCACCCAAATGAAGGTGAGTCTTGATGGTGCATCTGGATGCAGATGCATCTAGTTCAGTCCAAAATAATAAATGACAAAAATGATCTTTTAAAATCAAAATATTATTTTCAAACCGTAAATTCTATTTTTTTTGCATTTACATTTTTTCGCTATAACCAAAAAATGTATTTTCTCGCAAAACGGAAAAATACACTTTCCCGCCAAAACTGCAAGATGCATTTTTCTGCAAAAAAAACATAAAACATATATTTTCATTAAAACTCATTTTTCGGCTAAACCAGTAAAACCACACTTTTCGACCAAAACTCAAAAAACGCATATTCCCGCCAAAACTTCAAAAGCATTTTCCGGCCAAAACCGCAAAAAACATTTTCCCGCCAAAACCGGAAACAACGCATTTTCTCGCCAAAACAAAAAAAAAACGCATTTTCTCGCCAAAACCGAAAAAATGCATTTCCCGCCAAAACCGGAAAAACGCGTTTTCCCGCCAAAACAGAAAAATATATTTTCCCGCCAAAACCGAAAAACGCATTTTCCCGCCAAAACCGGAAAAACGCATTTTCCCGCCAAAACCGGAAAAACGCATTTTCCCGCCAAAACCGAAAAAATATATTTTCCCGCCAAAACCGGAAAACGCATTTTCCCGCCAAAACCGGAAAAATGTATTTTACCGCCAAAACCGGAAAATGAAATTTTACCGCCAAAACCGGAAAAACGCATTTCCCGCCAAAACCGGAAAAACGCATTTTCCCGCCAAAACCGGAAAAACGTATTTTCCCACCAAAACCGGAAAATTGTATTTTTCCCGCCAAAACCGGAAAAACGCATTTTCCCACCAAAACCGGAAAAGCGCATTTTCCCACCAAAACCGGAAAAATGTATTTTCCCGCCAAAACCAGAAAAATGTATTTTCTCGCCAAAACCGGAAAAATGTATTTTTCCGCCAAAACTGGAAAAAATGTATTTTTCCCGCCAAAACTTCAAAACACACTTTTTCCGTCTAACCCGCAAAAAACGTATTTTTCCGCCAAAACCATAAAAATGCACTTTATCGCGAAAAAACACATATTTCCTCAAAAACCGCAAAAATATTTTCGGCCAAAACCGTAAAAATGCTATTTTTCCGCCGAAACGTAAAAAGTTATATTTTAGTCATTTTATTAACAAGTCCATCTAGATGGAGATGAAAGTTAAAAAATGACAAGCAAACGAACATAGTTGCATTCAGATGATTCATTTGGATGCATGGACGAAATGAAGAAACGAACAACACCCAGATGGAGCATCTGGATAAGACATCTAGATGAACCATCTGGATGCATCTTCCAGATGTACAAACGAACAGGGCCTAAATACTTAATTTATGTTGGTTGTAACTTGAATGCACTTTTTATGAATGAAATCATGTGGAATTAGTCACTATGAGGATTCGAAAAAAAAAAACAATTAACTGGAAAAAACAAAAATTTGATTCCACAAATTTATGTGGGATAAACAGAAAAATTATGAATCACGTTAAAAATCATTCATGATATTAAAAAGAATGACATGAATGAAAAATAAATACGTATATCATTCTTTTAATTCTTCAAATTATCTTATTGCATTCAATTTTCTTCGTTAATTCTAATTCCATACATTTTTAAAATGAGTTACTAGTTATTGTCGTTTATTTTTATTTGAAGGTAAGAATATTTGAACACTTATTAATAGTCTTGAAGGGTATATAACCATACGGAATCTACTCAGATATTCTTTTTTCTCTTATTTTCATTTTTATTTTTATTTTGCGGAATCTACTCAGATATTTTTATCGGCACGACTCTAAATTGGATATATCCTTATTTCAGAAACTGGTATTGTTTTACACTCTTGTTATTACTGGGGCATTTCTCTGAACGACTGAATCTAAATGCAATAGAATACGTGATAATCAAAAGAAGTATTTTTTTCACAGACATTAATACAAATATTTTTAAAAACCATTACACAAACTAGATTCGTTTTCCGCGCTACGCGCGGATTACATGATTCAAATTTGTTAATTTACAAAAAATTTCACTACATTTACAATATTACTAATTGTTTATAAAACATTTTAAAACACAATAATTTTATAGTTCATTTACAATAATTTATTTTATTTGTTTTAAATTTTGAGTGAAAGCATATTTTAAATCATGTGATATACAATATTCTAAATTGAAAAATTTTACTGCTGAAGGATCAATTTTTTTAAAAAAGTATTATATTATATTAAATTAAATCACAGATTAATACAAAACTATACATGTCTTTAGTTGTAATTACAAAAGAGAAATATCCTAGGATAGACCTAAAAAAGTTTTTATAACAAATATAGACCTCAAATATCAAAATGACCAAAAAAGTTTTATTAGGGGTGTATTTTTGGGTTTAGGATTTATAATTTAGGGCTTAGGGTTTATGATTTAAGGTTTAGAGTTAAGGGGTAGGGTTTTGGGAGTATGATTTCAAATTTTAAAAACTAAAAAATATTAAAATTTTCAAAATAAAAAAGGTCTATTTGAGAGAATTGCCCATAACAAAATTAGTTAGATATTTTAAAATTTTGTTTTAGTTAAAATGAAATATAAATTTAATTTTAAAATAAATACGACATTAACTAAATATTTAAAAGTTTTGTTTAAAATAAAAATGAAATATAAATTTATTTTAAATAAATTTGAAATTACTTAATTATCCAAATATTTATTTTAATGATAAAATGAAATATATATGTTTTAATGAAAAAATGAAAAAAAAGATATGAAAATATTTTATTCAGATAGAATTTCAGAGTAAATATAGTAAAGCATGTGTATAGTAAATCATTATTAAGCACAGTTGCTTCCTGCCTTGTGCACCCAACTTTGACCTGGTACAAACACAGATCATGACAAGTTAGTTAATTAACTATAAATATCCAAACTTTGTATTACATGCTTCTGCTTCTAGAATTATCAATCTAGGAAAATAAAAGATTCCTGAAGTCAAGATCACATCCAACATGAGTTTGTAATAAAGATAGCAATATCGTTGCGTTAACATCCCATGAAAAATCAGCAATTGGAGCTACGTTTTCAGTGTATTATATAACCAATCCCATATGTGTATAATATACTAATGATCAAGCATGCATTCTCCAAATTTTTTGAAAAGGAAGTGGCATAAAATAATTTGAAAAGGAAGATATGTATACTTTGTTATATGAAATCACCAGTTACACTTACTTATTTGGTTTTTCAAAAAGTAGTCAGAGTTTTCCATCTTTATCATGCACTATTATTGGCATATTTTGCCTCGTGCTATTGAACTCAAGAATGTTCAAGACTTTGTACAACCTGCAACAAAAAGCCATTTCAGGACTCGAGTTAAAGATTAGATTAAATTTTGATGGCATACATCAAAAAAGAAATGGATAATTTTGTCAATTTGGTTGATGTGTTGAACTCTAGATCTGGCCTCGTTGACATAGCTGGTTCTGCCAATTCGAGATGTAATATTCCGCACAAAATAACATTGAAAACTTGACCCTTCTGTTTGAAGAAATATATAGGAAATTCACCTTTGATTGATCAAAGTTCTGAGCTGGGAAGCCTTGAAACTGGGAAAGGGAAGCTTCACATCAAACAAAGGATTTCCCTCGATCAGCTTCTGCAACACAGTATACATTATATTTCTGGCTGATTTTGTATCAACATATTTTAACAATTTCTCGTTTTCCTTGTGGAGATATCAAACACACACACACTCTTAAACACCAAAGTGTATGCTTTCCAGAAAATTCAGTTATATAAAGTGAACAGAAAATTTACCTAAAATTCTCTAGAGTCAGAAGCTGAGTGATCTCTTTGTAAAGTTAGTTGAAAGCCGCAAAAACTTTCAGGTCTGTGGCTAATATTTGAGCAGATTTGCTTTGTCATTTCTGCAAAAAATCATACAAACACTATTAATCAAGAAAGAGCATAGACAAACCATACATTCGAGCAATAATTTTTTTAAAAAAACAAATCATTACCAATCTGGAGCTTCAATATACTTATGCTTCCTAATCTCAAAGGAATTTTTCATAACAGTATCAATTATCATGACTAAATTTAAAAGCTTAATTTCGTCGATGTATAATATCGAATCAAATCAGATCAGATTTAGAACATTAAACTTAACATAAGCTTACCAAGAGTTTATGAAGAGATTCAATACGAAAGTTCTCGAACGAAAAAACATCTTTCATCTTCTGCTACGTCGTCTCTTCGGCAGTGGCGATTCAGTTGCAGGGATCTAAATGGCCGATCTAGACAGAAATTTGCGTACTCTGATCATAATACAAACTCTAACTCTTCTTCAACACGCCTCGACTGGATTTCGTGCAGTTGAGTTGGAGTTTGTCCAGCCATAGCTGCGGTAGGTATTTTCATATAACTTTGGAGAATACTTGAGCTTCGTAAGTGGCTAAAGGGTTATATAGATGGAGATGGGGAAGTTGAAGAGAGTCGTTAGGTTGGGGTTTTTGATCTGATTAAGGTGTTAATGGCTCTGAACAGTGGAGAAAGTGTATCTATCTAGCCGGAATTTTGAAAGATGGTGGTATGAATTATTTAATGGTGTAGTGTAATTTGCCTTAACTATTTTAAGCTTATAAGAATTGTGGAGGTTAGGGTTAACGAAGAGGGAGGAATATGATATGCTATTGGCTGGAATGATACATTGAATTAGTGTGAAGGTTTTGTGAGGCCCAGCAATTTGTCATTAAGAAATTCATAATGACATGACTAAATGATTGGTTCTAAATATTTTATCATATGTGGCATGCCTAAGAATGCTTGAAATTAGTTGCTTTTATATAGTGGGATTCATGATATGTCAAAACAAGAAAAAGTAGATTCATGAATTTAAATAGAGATATATCTGAAAACAACTTGCGTATATTTTTTTTTAACACTTATTTATTATGATCTTACAATTATGATATGAGAAAGATTACATAGACGATTCGACAACCGACAATACTACATGTCTTATGAAGACCTACGCCTAACTGCATCACTTGATGCCGTCCTATGAAGATCCACGTCTGACCAGATTTACTTGCACCATATTAAAGATCTCTTGTAAATCTTTCTTTCGTAGTCTGCATAACTGTTTAATAAATCGTTTTCTTATATTTGAAACCTGGATTTCATGTAATCTGCAAATAAATTGCATAGTCTGAGATTTGAACCCAGACATGAGTATAAAAACCTTTAAACCTTAACCATTAGACTACGGTGCTTCCACCAACTTGCGTATATTTACATTAATGCAAAATTTTACCTCACAAATGGAATAATATAAGCACCAAATCGAAAACTTATTACACATATTTTTAAACACTATTACACAGATGACAAATTCATCATACATAAAAACAAGAAAAAATAGAATTCATGTATTTAAGTAGATGTATATCTGAAACAGCTTGCACATATTTATGCTAATGCAAATTTTTATTTCACAAACAGAATAATATAATCAACAAACCGGATGCAAATAAAATTAAACGATAATATTATCATATAAGCCGCTCCATAATTATACACCTAATACGTAATGTTGTTCACTGTATAAATGTTAACTATTACATAAGATTTGTTTCGTTATTTTCTGTCAATAGCTTATTCTACAGAAAGTTCCAAAATCTATATATAAACAATTAGCAACATAAGTTAACAGCATCTACGATTAACAAACAATTAAGTAACCTCCAATTTTATAATCATCTCTTCAAACCACAAAATGGAAAGCAAAAGAATGACCATAATGTTCATTACCATGATGATAGTCATTGGGAACTTTGTTGTTCAGACAGAAGCTCAAGCTCAAACTAATCCTTTTAGAAGTTGTTTTCCAGGTTGTATAGTGAGTTGTGCCATCGAGAAGAAGTTTCCCACTGGTTTGATGTGCCCATTCACTTGTCTCATGACTTGTCTTCTTCCTCCAACATCAAATATTCCTACTCCTCCTTCACAAATGATTTTGGCAAACAAAAAAATTGACCATAACGATTATTTCTGTAAACTTGGTTGTGCTAGTCATCATTGTCTTGTTCTTTCTTCTCTTCAGAATCCCAGTAAGTCTTTTTTTATTTATTCTAAGAAAGCTATTTTATTTCATTACTACAAAAACATTTTATTTCTTGATTATCTGAATATATCTTATTAATTGATAACCACATATATATATAGTATCTTTCTTTTTGTCATACATAAGATCTATTATTATGGATCTTAGTTAACAATTACTTAGTTGATGGTTTTTTGTTGTTGTTTGTGGAATAAGCAGATGTAGACAAAGTTGTGGACTGTGTGGATTCATGCTCAGACAAGTGCTCCAACAAGAGCTAAAAGCAAATTTATTAAATGTTCTGTTTATGATAAAATAGATGTTTGAGTATCAAATATATGAACTAGTGTAGTTTGTATCACTACAATATTTAATCAAAATAAATACTTATTTTCAGTTTGGAATTATTTGTGTTACAAGCTAATCAACATATGAAACTATCAACCAAAGAAAAAAATGATAAAAGAAAGGATGTTTAAAATTACTGTTATAATCTAACAATACTAAAAGGGAGATATGCTGAAAGGAGAGCCTGTCCACGTCAGATTTAAAATTCATCCACTAAAAATCGTCCAAACTGCCATGTCATATTGATTTCTGTCGAAAATAAAAATTACTCTCTTTGCTGGGCTCATTATACATGTTAAAGGCCCAAGATCATCCTTTGACTTCGTCTTCTACTTTCCTCTTCGTCAAATCTACGTTACTGAGCTAAGTCTCATCTGCTGTCAATCAATGGTGTTCTTCAATACTTCTTAATGAGTTCGTTTCACCTTCTTCTCTTTCTCCTTCTTTATAAACCACTTTGTCTTAAATTTCTTCCATTCAATCCCGAAAACCTCATCTCAAGAAATTGACACTATAGCGATGAAACCAAAGGGCAAGTTCACTTGCTGGTACTTTTGTCTCCATGGATGAAGCTATTTGTTCTTTAGCAAATACTAAAGGCATGACCCACTATCTTGCCTTTGTTCGGTAATTCCTTATTCAATTAACCAAAATAGTGCCAGTTTCAATTAAACTGCCCTGTTGATCTTAGCAGCCGTTGTTTGCCATTGCTCTTGCGATGCTCCCACTGATTTCTTCTTTATCAATGCTGATTTAGTTTTCTCTTCTTCTTTTTTTTTCACACCAGGAGATGTGTAAGGGATTTATTTTGGGAACACTTTTCTTACAGCCTAGCTTCCTGGTTTCGGTTTAGGTAACGCAAGTCTTTGCTCGATTTGGTTTAATGATGTGGTGGTAAGGCTCCTATTTTGTTGCATATCTGTTCTTCTCCTGTTAGACTTGTGAAGAATAATAATTTTTGTGAGATTAATTGAGCTTAGAATCATAATTCTGTTTTCTCTGGCCGTAGTTTTCATTTGTATGTTCTACTTTCACTTTCCCATTAAATTTCTAATCTTTTTAAATAAACTTTTTGAATTTTTCAGGCAGGAATTTATATTCAGAAAAAAAAAACAATGAAGATCCTTTTTGAATCTCCAAATATATAACTTTCTCAGCAGATTCTTAAAATGCTCCTAAAGTCTTAGATCTATGCTGGCTACTCTGAACTCCAATGAATAAGACATGCTGGATAATCTAATGATAATAAAGAAGAGAATGGAAGAACTCTAGAGGAACAGAAAATTATCGATGCTTTTTTTGATGTATATTATTAGTACAGGCCATGAATCCTCTGGACTCACCATTATTTGGGCTTCCATTTCTCTGCAGGAACACCCTAAGATTCTCCAGAAGTTAGAGGTAACATGAGAATATATGTTTTTAAAATCCTTTTCCATTTCACTTTACAAGCTTTAATAGTGATTTCATTCTACACAGGGAGAACAAGATGCTATTGTTGAAAATTGAGCACCTGACCAGAATTTGACTCTTAAAAGAGACACGTAACGAATATGTTGTGTCTCATCAAATGTTCGTTACATATTCTCTCACTGAATACAAAATGAGGCTTTTTATGAAGGTTCTGATGAGACACTTCGGGTACATTCTATCTAAGGCCCTCCGGGAAGCAAAGAGGGATGGCCAAATGAACGGTCAGTCTATGCTCATCACCTACAGGGAACACAATAAACAATCTTTAAACCCTTTTTGTATATTCATTTCTATGTTTCTGTAATTAGGCATACATCATACCAAAAGGCTGGAAGGTGATGACTTGGTTCATGTAAGTTCACCTGGATCTTGAGATTGGCATGGATCCAAATAAATATGAACCTTCAAGATGGGAGGTATGTAGATATAATAGATTTGTGACGCATTCAACAATCTAACTGTCTTTGTAATTTGAAGTTGGTGTTGCAAAAGAGTAACTGAACATGACAAGTTCATTTTACAGGGATACAGACCTATACCAGTCACATTCCTTCATTTTCATTTAGGAAGCGGTCTTTGTCCCGAGAAAAATCTTGCCAAGCTCGAGATTCCAATTTTTCTTCATCTTTGACCATTGAAGATGGGTTTAGCTACGCTAGCTTTGAAGCTGTCACTACAAGAAAACACAAGTTTTACGAGGGCAGTTTTCCTCGTGATTTCGTCGTAAAAGCAGTGTTACGAGAAATTAGCGAGGAAACCCGTTTCGTCGTTATACGTTTGTCGTAACACATATATCCTCGCTAATTCGTCGTAACATAGCGAGGAAATAATTTCGTCGTAAAAGCGAAGAGGAATATTTCGTCGTAAAGACCACGTAAAGCTTCCACGTAAGGACGTCGCTAAATTTCCTCGTAAATACCACGAAAGACGTTCCTCGTAAAACCCACGTAAATAACTCGAAAGTAAATACTCGTAAAGTAAACGTAAATACCTTGATAGCTTTCCTCGTAAAGACCACGTGAACTTTCCACGTCATTTCCTTGTAAACAATTCCTCGTAAAAACCTCGTTAAGCTTCCACGTAAATAAGTCGCAAAATTAGCTACGAATTTACTTCGTTTCGTTATTTTACAGAAATATAAAAAATTATAATTAAAAAAATAATTTAAATTATTTAAATTATTAATAAAATTAAAATTCTAAAAAAATCAAAACCAAAATATTTTATATATAAATAAGTTTTGAATTCATAATACAAGAACCGAAATTAAAAAGAACTAAGGGTCGTGAATCGCCCGATAGAATTCATCACTCCTCGCCGTTACATCCGCCTCGGCATGTGTGTCGGATGTTGACTCGCCTGGAATAGGATTTCGTTGTCGCATGGTCATCGGGGGAGGAGGAACCGATGGTCCTCTAGAAGAAGAAGACCCAAAGACTCTCTGAGTGTACTGAGTCTCGGGGACAGTCTCTTGTCCCGAAGAACCGGGAGCTGATGAAGACGACGGGTCTAAACGATTACCCGGCTCACCGAACATCTCTATGTAATGGGCAGTAAGTCTACCTTTTCGAACCTGAGAAAAAAATTTAGTTTTTTAAATTTTCGTCAACAGTATATTTTCCAACATTATCCACCTAATCAACACTAAATAACATAAGATCCGTAAACTTATCTAAATTCCCTATACTAACCACCTAATCTACCTAAACTAACCAAATTAGAGAGGAATTAGAGAGGCTTACCATTGCAACGAAACAGGGAGGAAGTGGAGAGGAAGTAGAGAGGAAAGAAAGAGTGAGCGCTTGGGGTGTATATATAAGATTACATTCCGTCGCAAATTCCTCGTAATTTTACGACGAATTACAGAGGCCCGTGTTTTTTTTTACGACGAAACAGCGAGAGATTACAAAGGCCCGCGTTTTATTATACGAGGAAGTTACGAGGAATTACAAAGGCCCGTGTTTTTAGGTACGAGGACGTTACGACGATTTTGCTTACGTGGAATTACCGAGGAAAGCTTCCCTATAAATATACCTGTAACTCTCCTTCTCAACCCACACCCAAACTCCCAAATCACACCCTATCTCACATCATACTCTCAAATCCAATCCTATTCAAATTATAAAAATTTGAGAAAAAAGGAAGAGAAGATGATATTGGAATTTATGTTGGTGAGACTTAAGTAATATAATTGCTGGAAGTCTTGCCACATGTAAATCCAGTATATTTCTTCTTTTTCTTTTTTTTTCTAGTTTTTACAGTACGAGGTGTTTACGACGATTTTGGTTACGTGGTATTTACGACGAATTTGTCCTACGTGGTATTTACGACGAATCTCTCTTACGTGGAATAAACGAGGAATTTGTCCTACGTGGTATTTACGACGAATTTGTCCTACGTGGTATTTACGACGAATCTCTCCTACGTAGAATAAACGAGGAATTCGTCGTAAGTTCGACGTCAACATACGAGGAATTAACGAGTATTCCGTTTAAATTCCTAAAATCCGAAACCCCAAACCCAAACCCCATATTCCTTATCTTCTACTTCATATATTCCAAACCCTATCTTTATTTTCATTCCAAACCACAATTCCTTATCTTCTAATTCATATATTCCAAACCACAATTCCCACTTTTACTTATTCATAAAACAAACTCCCACATTTTCTTATTCACAAAACAAACTCCCACATTACCTTATTCATAAAAAAAACTCTCACATTACCTTATTCATAAAACAAACTACACAAAATCGAGTATATTTCTTCTTTTTCTTTTTTTTTTCTAGTTTTTACAGTACGAGGTGTTTACGACGATTTTGGTTACGTGGTTTTTACGACGATTCCGTCCTACGTGGAATTAAAGTGGGCCGCGTTCATCATTTATTTTACGTGGTATTTACGACGAATCTCTCCTACGTGGTATTTACGACGAATTTGTCCTACGTGGTATTTACGACGAATCTCTCCTACGTGGAATAAACGAGGAATTCGTCGTAAGTTCGACGTCAACATACGAGGAATTAACGAGTATTCCGTTTAAATCCCTAAAATCCGAAACCCCAAACCCCAAACCCCATATTCCTTATCTTCTACTTCATATATTCCAAACCCTATCTTTATTTTCATTCCAAACCACAATTCCTTATCTTCTAATTCATATATTCCAAACCACAATTCCCACTTTTACTTATTCATAAAACAAACTCCCACATTTTCTTATTCACAAAACAAACTCCCACATTACCTTATTCATAAAACAAACTCTCACATTACCTTATTCATAAAACAAACTACACAAAATCGAAAATACATCAATCGGATTCATCGACATTCTCGTCATCACTAGAAATGTCTTCATTTTCATTAAACTCGTCTTCAACAGCTTCGTCTGTGGCATCATCGGTAAGATCTTCGTACTCGTGATTATGCGGATCAATGAGAAGGATCGGATGTCATCTATTTCTTGTTCAGGTTTCTCGACTTCATTTATCTGTTCTTCTTGCAATGGTGGTTCTTCTCCACTGATGATTCGTCCTCGAGGTGTTACTTTGATCACTGCTAACCAATTTATACCTGAATCTCTCATCCGAGGGTATGGAAGGAAGCTAACTTGGTCTGCTTGTGAAGCTAAGATGAAAGGCTCGAATTTGTTGTACCGTCGTCCACCGTTGACATCAACTACACCGAATTTGTTAGACCGAACACCTCTGTTGACGACGGGGTCGAACCATTCACATTTCAAGAGGACGCATTTCAGCTTCAGTATCCCTGGAAATCCGACTTCAATAATCTCCGTGTGTCACTTACAAAGTTGGTGGATTCAAAATTAATTAGGTGCAAAAAAAAACGTGTGTCACTTACAAAGTTTGTGGATTCAAAATTTCCTCGCTAAATCCACGTAAATAGTTTCCTCGTAAATAAGACGCGAAGTTTACGTCCACTTTACGAGGAACGTACGTGAAACATGATATCATCGTTATTTCCTCGTAAATGACACGTCACATTACATCGACTTTACGACGAACGGTTTTTGTCGTTAGTTTACGAGGAAATAACGATGATACCGTTATTCACGTAAAATCCTCGTAAAGTTGACGTAAACTTACGAGGTTTTTTTTTCCTCGTTAATATTCCTCGTTAAGCTTGAGTTTTCTTGTAGTGTGTGTGTTATGACTTCAACACTATTGAGCTGAGTCAGCTGGTGAGAAGGGTCCCGTTCTTTGATTCCAAAATTTCTCTGTAGCCATGCACTGGAGTGGAGTGAACGCGTACAAGCCGGAGATTAGTGTATACTTGGAGTATTGTGGGTGCGCAGAGAGAGAGAGATAGAGAGGACATTTGAGTCTCTAGGAGAAGAGGGTAGGACAGTGATGTATCATATGTTTGACTCACAGGACAGATGTTTATAGCTATGGAATGTAAGTTCTTGAGATGATTGGTGCAAGGAACAAAGAAAGCGCTCATCTCTGCCTCTAACACAAGTTCATCAAGGAACAAACGGTTTGAGAAGCCTCGCAGGCAGTGTGTGTTGCCTAGCTACCTTGAAGTGGGACTGGAGCAGAAATCATTAACTGCAGTAGCAAGGACACGAGATAATCTAAACTATTTTTGGAGTTTTCTGTTTTTGCATTTTCTTGGTGTAATGAATAATGACTTGTGAAGTTGAGGTATTCCTTTACGAGAATGTGTGTTGGGTTTTTCGTGCTGTATAAATTTTGATATATGGAAGACTTTTATGTTTGCTATGATTTACCGCTTTTTAAATTACTCTAACCGTGTTTTTTCTTTAGTTATAAAGGACTGAATGAAAAAAGACATGACCATCAAGTATATTATTCTTGAAGTTTAGAATCTGCTCATATCAAACAAACGGGAGTTTCTTACTAAGACATGTTCTTCTTGCTGGTTCACATTATCTCAAAATCATTAGCTTCCTATCAATTGTGCAACCTACACTACCAAATATCTCACTAAAGAGAAATGTTGTGAGAACGAAATAACGAAAAACTACAAGTCAAACTTTCAAATTTATTACTCATTGCATATATTTCCTATATGTATTTTACCAATTTTAAAACAAATATTTTGAATTTTTCCCAAAAAGAATATGGTAGTTAGGAGTACTAATCACTAAACATTTAAAACCATATAAAATGTTCAACGCAGAGCAAACAAAAAAAAAATAATAACAATGTGATCAGTGAGGAGTTAATCCTAATTTCTGACCAAATAATTATAGTTTTCCTGATTTTAAGGGTGCCATCAATGATATAGTAAACTATTTATTTATTGTGTTCTTGAGTATATGAAAAAAGTTATAGTTGCTTATAAATCTATAAAAATTATTATTTGCAAGACTGCAGATATCATAAGCATTATCCCCAGATATAATGAGATGATTGGTAAAATTTATATAAATATTTTATATTAGTAAACCATATACGTACAATCTATACTACTAAACTAGAATCATGATTTTGACCTAACCTTAGTCCACTATGTGATGTTATCAAATTTGAGCCTAAATAGTTAATGGAAATTTGTGGCTTGTGGTTTGTACCACTGAAACAAATAATCATATACAGTGCGATTAAACTAAAAAACAGTTAAGATATCTTCATGGTTACATTTTTTTTTATAACGATAGAGATCCCAAAGGTTTTCTAGACCCAAAAATTAATCCCGCAAGACCCATAGAAATCTCGGTTTTCTTGCAACTTAAAGCGTCTATGGGTGGACCAATGCTATTCGAACCCATGGCGGAAACACCCAGGCGACTTGGTTAAAAAAAACAAATTGTTACCTCCAGTATATCATATATACCAAAGATTTTCCCATCTTTTTTTTATAATGTTATATCAAATAAGTTTGTGTAAAGATCAATTTAGGTTAGCACATCACCAATCCATTTGAGGGAGCTTTATAGTATTTCCAATAATTTATTCTATTTTTTCCGAAATAAAATATCTTATAATATGATATGGTTATACTCCAATGATATTCTAACTTAGAATAAACAATAGAACAATAAACAAAAAAAACTCTATTTATATATAGAGTAAACTCATTTTCTATTCTATTATAAAGTAGAATTAGAAATGTTCTTACAAACTTTAGAAAATTAGTAATTTTCTTCTCGGTATTACAGCTCCAATAATTTATCAAATCATTCTTATCGGTCACCAAAATTTAAATATTTAAATATTCAAATTAAATACACATTTAATATATACATATATTTATATATAATAAGGTTATTTGCCTATTCTTCAAATAATAATTTGATATTAACGCAGACGATGTATAAAAAAAAATATGATACATAAATAATAAAAAATTAGAAAATATTAAATATATAATATTTGAACTTTTACGAAATAGTTAGACATGATTACTAACAGATTAATAGAAACTTTAATTATGTTTGCATCTAATATATATATAAATATAAATTAATGATATTTCAAGAAAAAGTTATTTCAGAAATAAATTAATTATATAACACAAAAATAAAAATAATTTATTGAAAAAATTGATGTTCTAAATAATTATATTAAACATCTAAATATATATATATAACATTTCGTTCCCTCGACCATATAATTGTAAAAAATAATACATTCTCAGTGTAAACAAAAAAAAAATGGACTTGCGTCCTTCGTAAATATTCTCCATTTCAGCAGCCATAAAATAAAATGACAAGTAACGTCGGTCAGTCTATGTAATGTAGTGGTGATCATGGTTTGTAGAAAGTGGAATAGAGGTAACAATTAATTTGCTCATATATATACATACATTAGGCTTGTGGCTTTCATATTATGAGGCCAGCCATAAACGATACCAATAAGGATTGCTAGGATACACGTACATTATTAGGAGTATTAATCTAGTCGGCCACTCGGTTTTTCCCCCTCGTAAACTATCATCATATATTTTCATTGAAGTAACTGCTAGCCGACCATTAATGAATAGCAACCAAAATCTTCGGCCATTTGTTGTCCTCTTCCTTTCTTTTTCATATCGTATTACGTTCTTGTCTAGCCAAATTTCTATAATGAAAAGCATAATCATAAATATGTCCATTTAAAATTCTAGTTTTATATAATTGTAGTATATCAACTGAACTGGTTCGTTCCCTCGACCATAAAAAATATAATCATATCGATAAGATATCAATACTATCACTTGTCTACCGGTTTCTCTAAGTTTTGTGCCCCTAAATTCTTGATAAATATATAAATGTATAAAGCACAAGTAGGGGTGTCAAAATGGATAAACCAATCCAAACAATCCATATCCAAATGGTTTTAAACTTACATGAGTTATGGTTTTAACCAATCCATTTGACAAATGGATTGGGTCAATCCATATATTTAAGTTAATGAGTTAATGGTTTAAATGGTTAACACATGAACAATAATTTTATAGCTTAAATGGTTACTAAGTAAAAACATTATTTTGGGTTTAAAACAAAAAGAATACTTAGACTTTTGATAAATACAATTATATGGTTTTGGTGTTAGAAACAATTTTATTATTTTAGCAGGGAGATAATTTTGTGATTTTAGTGAAAAACTATTTTTAACATTTTGGCGGAAAAATAAGCTTTTCTGTTTCAGCGAAAATATAATTTACGGTTTTGGCGAGAAAACACAGTATAACGGTTTTGGCTGGAAAATAAAATATTGCAGTTTTGGCGGGAAAACACGATTTTGCGGTTTTTGTGGGAAACTAAATTTTACAATTTTGGCGGAAAACTCAATTTACAATTTTGGCAGTAAATTCAATTTTATGTTTTCACGAGAAAACACGATTTTGTAGTTTTGGCGAGAAAATATTTTTTTTTGCAATTGTGACGGAAACACACAATTTTTGCCGGGAAAACTCAATTTTACGGTTTTGGCGAGAAAACACAATTTTCCAGTTTTGACGGGAAAATCGATTTTGCAGTTTTGGCGAGAAAACTCAATTTTACGGTTTTGGCGGAAAAAATCAATCTTGCAGTTTTGGCGGAAAAAATCAATTTTTCCGTTTTGGCAAGAAAATTGATTTTGCAGTTTTGGCAGGAAAACTCAATTTTACGGTTTTGGCGAAAAAACTCAATTTTACGGTTTTGACGGAAAACTCGAGTTTACGGTTTTGGTGGAAAACTTAATTTTACGGTTTGGGGGAAAACACGACTTTGCCGTTTTGGCGGAAAATTTTGATTTTACGATTTTTGCGGAAAACACGACTTTGCGGTTTGGCGGGAAAACTTGATTTTACGGTTTTGGTGGGAAAGCACGACTTTGCAGTTTTCGCAGGAAATTTAATTTGATAGTTTTGGCGGAGAACTCAATTTTACGGGTTTGGTGAAAAAACTCGTTTTTACGATTTTCGCGGAAAAATATGACTTTGCGGTTTTGGCAGATACAATTTTCTCGTTTTGATGAGAAAACAAGACTTTTCGGTTTTGGGAGGAAACCATGATTATGTTGTTTCTCTGGGAAAAAGAGATTTAGCGTTTTGATGGGGAAAAAATCCAATTTAGAGTTTTGGTGAAAATTTTGATTTTATGATTTTGGCAAAATTTATGATTAATTTGGCTTATTAAAAAGTCAACATATAATAGTTTTATATATATGAAAATTGGGTGTTAACAAATTCATATATATATATATTTGTATATGTGAATAATTGGGTTATATTTACTTTATTAAATTTTAGTTATATATATATATATATATGAAAATAAATTAAATTTGTTGTATTAAAATTGGTTTAGAAATTTGGTTTGGTTATTTTTTGTTTATATATTTGATTTGAGTTTTGTTTGTTATAAAAAAATTTTGGTTTGGTTATGGATAAAGTTATCCATTACAATCCAAACCATTTTTACCCAATCCATTTAGTCCATTAACCCATTTAATTCATTAGTCCATTTGTACTCAATTATTCTATCCATTAAGATCCATGGTTTGGATTGGTTTGGGTTGATCTATTAACTTTTGCCCATTTTGACACCTCTAAGCACAAGAATATCTGATGTTAGGACCAAGTCTAAGTATAGATGATACAATTAATGATGGACATTCACTATATTAACATGGTGTGTAAAGTAGGTTAGGTTTATTTTTTATTTTCATTTAGAGTACATACTCATCTACATAATTTTATATCCTGATAACTTGCAGTGACAGTTGGCCTCAATGGAACTTGTAACATAGTCTTTTATATAGGTTCCAATAATTTGCATTCCAATCACTGTTTACCTCTTTACTGTAATTTATAGTCTGGTTTTGATGTTCATATATATGATCCAATACTTTGCATTCCTATAACTTTGACCACTTTGATGTAATTTATTCATCAGTTGCCAATCTCACAATTATTATTGTTTTTTTTTATATTTCAAGTGGATAACTATATATAATATCTAGTATATCTATTTCAAGAAATTTTTTGTTTGTTGTATTTGATATTTTTGTTTTGTTATTAGCAAATCAATAAATAAAACTGTGAACCCGGAATTATATTCAAGCATGTAATTTTTTTTCCTCAAAAATTATTCGCAGATAAGTTAGCAACAGTACTATACTAATCTTTAAGAAGCTTTGATGATTTTAGATCTCAAAATTTAAATATATACATTTATTTTAGCACGCAAGTTACAAGTTTTTAGTTTAAAATTTGCATGGCACAATATGGAAAGTATGCACATAAATCTTTATTTATTTTATGAGAGGTTATAAATATAACATAATATAATTTATCTGCACATGGTCCTCGTAAGAAACTAGAGGGTTACTAACTTACTATACTATTGTAAACGAGTAAATTTGAATAAGATATAAACTTTGACCATCAAATAAAAGTATTATTCATACACATTAATACATATATTTTTGAAAGCACTCTCATACATATGCATGAGACGTCAAAACAAGAAAAGTAGATTTATGTATTTAAGTAGATGATATCTGAAAAGTTTGCACATATATACGTTAATGCAAGTTTTTTGCATCACAAACAACATAATATAATCACCAAACTGGAAACAAATAAAATTTAAATATGTTATTATCATAAAATCTGCTCCATAATATTACACCTAATATGTAGTAAAATTGTTGACTGTAGAAATGTTAATCATTAAAAAGGATTTTTTTCTCTATCAATATCATTATTCAAAAGGTTGCACAATCTCTATATAAACGAACATTAACAACAGAGGCTAACAACATCCACAATCAACAAAAAAATTACCTCAAATTATATAACTAATCATCTCTTCAAACCAAAAAAAAGAGAGAAAAAAATGGGAAGCAAAAGAGTGAACATAATATTCATTTCAATGATGGTAGTGATGGTAACGGGGAACTTTGTGGTTCAGACACAAGCTCAAGACACTCTCTCTTTTAGAACTTGTTATCCAAGTTGTATTGATGGTTGTGCCGTTGAGAAGCAGTTACCAAAATTACTTTTGTGTCCATTCACTTGTCTCCTTACTTGTCTTGCTCCTCCAACATCAAATATTCCTTCTCCTCCTTCTCAAATGTTTTTGGCGAGGGAAATCGATCATATTGATTACTTTTGTAAGCTTGGTTGTGCTACTAATCATTGTGCTTCCCTTTCTTCTCTCAAAAATCCGAGTAAGTTTTTTCTTTCTTTCTATTATATGAAAAGATTTTATTAACTGATAATGATATATAGAAATATACTTAGTATCTTATTTGTTGTCAAAACATAAGATCTACTATTATGGATTTTAGTTGAAAATTATCTAATTGATGGTTTATTATTGTTGTTTGTGGAATGATCAGATGTAGACAAAGTTGCGGACTGTGTGGATTCATGCTCAGACAAGTGCTCCAACAAGAACTAAAAGCAATAATATATGTTCTTGTTTTGATAAAAAATCCCATGTCCAAATATCAAAAGATACGAACTACTATCATTAATATCTTTCATGATTGAAATCCCATTTCCAAATATCACTACAATATTCAATCCAAATAAATACTTATTTCATGATTGAAATTATTTGTGTTACAAGCATATCATTAGTTGAAACGGTCGACCCAAGAAAAATAAAATGGTAGAAGAGAGGAAGTTTACTATTATTGTAACAATATTGTATAATTGTAATATATCATGCATAACGGATTTGCTTTGTTTCCTCTACGGTAAGCAATAGAATCATATCAATCAAGATAACAATATATATATTATTAGCATATGGTATAATATTATATGATTTGATAAACGAATAAGTATAGTGTAACTTGGATTTATGATTTGATCAAGCAACCAATCTTGGTCTTATATGTAACTCGGTTTTTAAGAATTCAAAATACGTATAAAAGTAGACTTTACAACTTGTAAATACAAAATGTGATGTGATACTTGAACTTCCACTTTAGAGGTCACTGTTAAATGTGGTAATTGAATGTTACATACATAGGTCACCATTTGTTGTATTTGTTCGAAGGTGGCTGATTGGAAAGTTGTGCGTAGTTTCTCATGATAGTTTTGATTGATGATAAATCATGTATAATTCATTTGTTAGGCACTTTTTTTTTATGACCTCTGTTTTGTATTGGGAGGATGAGCTGAAGGGAACTACATCTCAGATCGTTGCATAACCAAGTAACTTGTTCTTCTGGGATGATATCAAGATTGTTCTTGTACCAAGTAATTCATGAGTCTGAAAAGCAACCAAAGTATATACTTTGAGTTTGGTAATACTTATTGTTTTATAATGTGAGGTTAACATTTCATGATGACGATTAATACTTCTTAAAGAAGAGATTCTTTGATGAGATAAATGTTAAATGTGGTTATTGTTAAAAATTTACGTCTCCATGATGCTTTTGATTATGTGCTACAATGCTCTGTTTTGATGAGCTCTGGTTTTTATTCTGTAAAGGTCACACAAAGTTTGTAATGTAACGTGAGTTTTGTTTTACAACATGAATTTTTCCATATTAACATGTTTAGTGTTTACTTTAAAATAATTAATCTATAAAATTAGATGATAGTAATAATATATTAGGGAATGTGATATTGAATGGTATATCTTATAATTAATCTAGTAAAATATGGGTCTTTAAAGTGTAAGAGTGTGAGAAGGGCTATTGCAGTGATACATTAGCATAATGATAATTTTACTAATAACTTGTTTTTTTTATACGTTAACTAGGGTCGGCCCGCCCTACGGGCGGGATATTAGTTAATTTGATATTCACTAAATGCTCGAGTTGAAATTTGTTTTAAGATTCAAGAATTTGGTTATCTGTTATGTCTTACTTATTAGTATGCGGTGGTATAGTTGTTTTTCGATTATTCTTGCTTTGGTATTGTATCAAATTAACTAATTGTCCAATTCATAATTATAGATGTACAAATGTGGATTTGTGATAAAGTTTGATGACAATACTGTTTTTTTTTTAATTCTTATTCATAGTAGAATGTGCATGTGTCAGAAAGAGGCATATAACAACCTTTATGTTTTTGTGTATGGATTTTAAATATATATTATTTTGTATAATGCATACTTGCTCTACAACATTTGCTTGTAGACTAAAAAAATTGTTTTTTATATTTTTAAAGGAGCAAATATTTAGTCTAGAATATAACATGGACATATATATTGACTATATATAGAAGTTGGGTGTTATTTTAAAATGACATATGTATAGAGATTTTTCAACCATTACTTCACTGGC
This sequence comes from Brassica napus, assembly GCF_020379485.1. NCBI lineage: Eukaryota > Viridiplantae > Streptophyta > Magnoliopsida > Brassicales > Brassicaceae > Brassica > Brassica napus. The sequence continues at coordinate 20,858,055 of NC_063438.1, read as the reverse complement.
ACAAAACATTTATAACTGTAAATACCTTCTTTTAAAAGCAAAACTAATAAAAGCGTGTACAACAAATGTATTTTGATATATATTATATGCATCAAGTTATAAATGTTGGAAACATTGCAAAACTGTTTGGAGCAAAATTTTTAACTTCACGATCTTCATCTTGACGTCAGTTCAGTGTCGGTCCTGGCCACAAGCAGAAGAAGCATGGGCTTCCAGCTGACATGATAATAAGTATTTTTGCGGCAATATATTTACAAAAAGTGACTTTAACCTAGTGGTTCTAAGAGAAACTACCAGTGCTAGAGGTGCTGGGTTCGATTACCCTTAACTGCATTTATTTATTTTGGTCCTAAATATAAAATGGAACACGTGTCACTCCCAGAACACACAAATTGATGAGGTGGCTTCACGGGAGAGAGGCGAACATTTCTTTATATATATACTAGGGTCGGCCCGCCCTACGGACGGGATGAAAATTTAAAAACAATTTAAATAGTTAGAATAAATTTTTAATATAAATTTGTATCATATAAAAATATACATATTAGTTAAATATTGTACATGTTAATGTATTTGAATACTAAATAGACTATGAAGCTACCAATATTTGTTTTGATTGGGAATATTTGCTTGCTTTGATTATTGTTGAATGAACTATGTAAATTAAATTGGTTGGTAAGCTGTTAGTACAAAACTATATGTCATGTCTTGGGATTTTTGCTCCTATAACATCTTTCTTTTGAGGTTGGGACGTTCATCGGGTTTAGTTGTATGTGGTTATTGTTTTGATTAAGTTATTTAAAGTAGTTTTCTTTTCATGGTTATATACATGCAGGTTTCCTTTTTCTTTATTTGGCCAAATATTGGAAATTATAAATATACCCTACCACTAAAAATATTTCTATGTATATACATAATTTTAAAAAAAATTATTATTCAATGTTTATTCCACTTTGATTAGGACAATAAGTTGAATATATCTTAGACCACAAATCATAAATATTCTCAGTCTTATACATTTTGTTTTTCAAGTTATTGTTACTTTTATTTCCTTTTATACATTTCTTCTAATATTTATGTATGCATCCATAATATTTTTTTAAAAGGAGTTTTCATTAACTAATGTATTTATTGTAGTTTTAAATATATTATAGTTTTCGTGCACTTGATTAAAATATTTTGGCGTTGGTGGTATTTGAAGTGGTTGAGAATCTGAATAGATATTTACTTTCATAAATTTTTTGGTGTATGTTTAAAAATAAAAATTTATAAAGGCTTTTAAATCATATGAATATAATTATATAATATTCAACACACTACTGTTGACTGTTTATATACTTAAAATTCTAACGTAGGTAATTGCAATTTTGTTGAACTCATAGATTCGTTGCTAATTTATAAATTATCACAGGATGAGGTATATAGGGTAAAGATTGCTTTGATGATAATATAACGTCCATATCGTAACGTGTTTTTTTTTATGTACTATGTATTAAGAAATAATTAACACATTCAACAATATTAAAGAGTAAAAAACCCTGTCAATTGTTCATAGAATAAGCCAAAAGTTAAACTCAAGTCCAGCCAAAGAAATAAAATCCAGTACCGATAAGCTCAAGTGATGCGTCGCATTTCGCAGAAGAGAGACACGTGTCAGTCTGTCAGAGAGTGACTTTCCACGTGGATAGCTTAGGAGAAAGGCAAATATATATTTTAAATTTGTTTCTTAATCTATAAGGTATGAAAGTTGCATTCATGTTTGGTTAGAACTTGTATCTCATATGAGTCTTTTGTGTGTGGTATAATTGCAGATTTGCATAAGGGACATTTGTTATTTGTTAAAGAAGTTCAAATAATTTGTTTTTATTTATTTTGATCTTTGAAATAATATTCTAAGACCATGGTTAACATATATTTTGCTAAGTTATGAAACAAACTTCATTATCTGCTTGTAGTAGTAACATGTGCTATACTGTTTTTAAGGTCGTAACGATAAAATATAATTGTTTCTCATATACTTCTATAAATTGTCAAACATCAAAAGCTGGTTATTCCAACTCGGATAGTGATTTTTTTGATAGGTTTCTAACAATTGGTCTCTTTTTTTCTATCCAAATTTATCTATAATTGATTGATCGCCGCATGCTAACTCTGTTGTCGGACAACATCTCGGTATTTCAGTCACATATTCTGCTTAAACGAAATAAACAAAAATAAATAATTTTAGATTCTCATTAACTGGCATACACAAAGCCATGAATAACCAAAACGAAATTTGTTTGTAAAACAACTGATTTTTCAGTTTTAAAATTTGAAACATCAAAACCAAGTGAAATTTGTTTTAGATTTTGCTTAAAATGATCTTAGCAAACAAAACAACACAACCGAAGCTAAGAGTCATTATTACATAAATACAATATTAACTAAAGCATATTATATTTTTAGAAAATATACCTTAACATTATTTCCAACTTGAATGGGTTTAATAATTCGTTTCAGTTTTTCTATTAAACCAACAAAACAAAAAACCAATTAAACCAGTAAACCAAAGATAATCAAACCAAAGCATAAGTCGGATAAACCATCCCTCCAGATTTTTTTTTTCAAAATGCAAGAAGTATGTATATCGAGTTTTAATTACCTGACGAACAACGGCAGAAGAAACATCAGCAAAGCTGAGATCAGGAAAAGGCATAGCACAACAATAAATCTCCCTTAAACATATCCCAAAGATGCAAACATCACATCTTCTATTGTATGGCTTACCATCAAGAACCTAACCACACAAGTGTAAGCATTACAGATTTTGAAACCATAATAAGAAGAAAGCTTTAATGTTAAAAGAATGATGTTTGTGTGTTACCTCCGTAGCCTGTGTATCCGAGAGTACCAGTTTCTCTAGTCATATCCTTTGGTAGATCTATCCTTTGGATTATGAGATTCAACTCTAGCCACTCCAAAATCAAAAGCATGTACTCTGTTTTCATATCTCCATAAACAATTCTATATGAATGCAAATAAATTAGCATGCAAAAGATCAATCACAAAGATTCCTTTCTTTCTTTTAGATTAATGAAGAATAAAAAAGAGTTATGTTTTGTAAATTTACACACATGAGAAATTGAGAGCAAGCTGGACAACAGTTCTAACCAGTTATGGATCAAGAGTGAAAAGAGAGTTTTGTTTTGGGAATCTTCAAGTGCCTTCCAGTGCCATGAGTTGTTCATATACAGAACCTAAGGAGCTCAGTCGTATTAAATTAAGATTCTATGTACCTTCGACGAACTCTGCAAGTATGGTGAAGCGCTATGGATGAATCTGAATGTTTGAAGTGGTGGTGGGAAGAAAGAAAAGGGAAGATGAGGAGGACATCCTTTTCATAAATCAGGAGAGGCCTGTCTGCAAATTCGAGAGAAAAAACCGAAACTTAAGCCATAGTTCACAGAATTAGTTTACTGGTTAGTTTAGAACGAACGATAGGATGATTCTGAAAGTAGGAAAGGCTTACCTTTTTATAGCTGAACATTCACCGCCTTGCAAAATAAGAACTCGGATTGAATACAGATCGTGGGTGATAGATTAATGGAGGGTTTTAATAGATTCGGTAACTGTTATCCTTTTGCACTATGAGGAAGAAGATGAAAGATCGCTTGCAAAAACCAAATCCTCGTGAGCTCTGGACAGGCGAAGAAGAAGATGGGGCCAACCCTAAATGAAAACACGTCGTTTCATTTAGGTGGAGATAAATAAACGGGCTGTACTATAATAAGTTAACACAAAGCCCATATATAACATAAGCCCCACACGATTACATACGTTTAATGAAACGCAGCGGATCGATTTTTTGCCACGTGTCGCACTCTGAAGAAACGATTTGATGACGTGTCTTGCCCTGGAGAGAGACCAACAATTTTTTATATATATAGATATTCTTAAATATGCTCATCAAATAATGTTTAATGGATAAATATGTGTTCGAGACCTAGATAAAGACATTAAATATTCATTATTCTGTTCCGAACGTAAATTATTCAAATTTAAAATATTGTTAACTGAATGTGAAATGATAGTGTGACACCCGTCACCTCCGATCTGGAGAACAGCGTGCCACCAACAATATCTCATAGCATAATAACTCATATACACGACTCCACTCACCCTAAGCCCAAATAAAAATCCGAAATAAAGCCCAGTAGCACCAATCCATCCAAATATCATATACTCGTCAGTCTCACCTGCATGGGGGCAAATGAGGGGTGAGTAACAGGTGAGTTACCCAGTGAGGTATGGGGATACTAAACCCGAAGTCCATGGACCCGGACAGAGCACTCCGAATAAATATAATTTAATCCTAACACGTTGCAAGACACGGTACCTAAAGTACCCAGAGATCAAACAATGGTCCTAGCGAGGTGCACACTCGCTGCCCACTAACAGGCCAAAAACACCACCGAATATGTGCTCGGTAACACACGCCCGTAAACGATTTATCGACCTCTGAAGCCTTGGCACAACAGGTCGACTAAGCTGTGCCGCAGCATACACCACACCCAATGTACTGGTCTCCAGCCGACACACAGAATTACGTCTCCATGGTCAGCTAACACCCAAATCACCTCAATATACTATATACATATATATTATCAATTATCAATGAACAAGCACTGTTGAACCATCTAACAATCCTAGTTCCAGTTTAAGCAAAGAACCTAAAAACTAAACAAGCAATGACATACTCGATTTCACACAGACGGAAACACATTAGAAATAAATTATACTTATTCGAGGTCCTAAGCCGTGTAAGAGAAACTCGAGAAAAGACCCTCACCTTAACAAATATTGGATATAGCTCATGAAAAGCTCGGGAACGATCTCGCCTAACATCACTTTAAAAGATTCCTTCATAATCATGGTGTCGAGCAAAACGTGTTCCATAAATCTTTGTACGCCTTATTTTAAATGATGGGCAAGTAACTCCAGGTTGGCATAAGATTCACTACACCTAAACACATGCAAAGACACGTTTAAGGTTTGTGGTATATACGTTACTTGTGCCACAAGTAACAAAGGAGGCAACACTTAGCTAGATAACGGTTGATGACGGTGGCTGATACGATCTCCGGCTATCACGACTCTCCGGTGACATGACTGCCTCCTCCAATGGCTTGCGACTAACAACAGTGTGGATCTGATCGGTGCGGTGGTGGTGAGACGGTGGCTCCGTCTTTGTGCGCCTCATCCTCACGTCATATATACATCTCTCGAGTTCGGTGCGAGACAACAACACGTGAGACGTTTGACCAGTGATGACGAGGCTCTCTCTCTGACATGGCGTGATGGCTCCAAGACAACGGGAAGAGCCGGTGGTGGTATCGCGGTGCATCAGATTTTTGGAGGTGAACAATGGTTTAATTGGAGGTGTGCGGCTAGGTTTCGTCAAAGATGGAGATGTATACGACTTATATATCTCTTTGGTTTATTTCAAATGGTTTGGTTTAGAGAATAATTAACCAAACAAATTTCTAAATCTGGTTTAGAGAAACCGGGTCGTTACAGATAGATCCAAAAGAAATCAGAAAAAAATATAATCTAACGAATTTAAAATATTATTAACAAATCTAATCTGAAAATATATAAAATTTTAATGGCGCTTACAAAGATGAATTCAGAATTTGAGAAACCCGATCCAAGCGTTCATGTGTAGGTGTTGAGATGTCAACCATAAAATATTGAAACGATAGTAAAATGAACACATTTTTGTTTGAAAATAGCACACACAATAAATATAAAAAAATTATATAATACCATAAATTAAAAGTTAAAAGAGAATATTCTATAATTTTGATTTATATTTAGTAATTACAGTTTAAAATTATTATTTAGGAAGCAGAATTAGCCTAATTTGTCATTTTATCCTTCCATTTTTCTCTTTTTGTCAGCTTTCGATTTTTCTCTATGTACATGATTTTGTCATAACTTTTGTTTTGCTATCTAAGAAATCCGCACAAAAGTATATTGCTATTTTCGTAATTTTAAGAATCATGAGGGATCACAATCATTACTTTTTCTACCATGAGACGCCGTTCTACAGCAATTGCGTTTTGATTAAAAACTCAAACGGGAAAAGTGTGAATTGCGTTTGAAGCGGCGGAGAGCGATGTGGGGAGATCTTTTTTCTTTTTCTTTCTCGAACCTCTCATTCTCTCTTTCATCTTACGTAACCCTAGCGAACTCGGAGAATCTCTGCTAGATCTATCCCGATTCCAACTTGAAATCGAACGCAAGCGGTGGGATTCTTACTAGATAGGTAGAGAGTAATGGATTTGGATCAATGGATTTCGAAGGTTAAAGACGGTCAGCATCTCTCCGAGGACGAGCTCCAGCTTCTCTGCGAATACGTACGCCCTTCTTCTTGCTTTATCTGTATCTTGGTGGTAGACGACTTTGAATCTGGTCATTGTATTAGTTTGGTTATTAGATTTTGGGGTTTTTTTTTCATCTGTAGTGTCCACGGAAATGATTCAATAGACTTTCTCCTTAGTCAGAGATTGATTATAGAGTTCCAAGATAAGGTGTTTCTGTTGCTTGCAGGTGAAAGAAATTCTGATTGAGGAGTCGAACGTTCAGCCTGTCAACAGTCCAGTCACCGTCTGTGGTGACATCCATGGCCAGTTTCATGATCTCATGAAGCTTTTCCAGACCGGGGGTCATGTTCCCGACACCAACTACATATTTATGGTACCAAGTTTTTATTTTTTAATCCGGTGTCTCTGGTATTTACACATTTGATATGAATTTAATCATGATCTGGCGGTGGGGTTTTCGCAGGGGGACTTTGTGGATAGAGGTTACAACAGCCTTGAAGTCTTCACTATTCTTCTGCTTCTTAAAGCTAGGTGAAGTCTTCGTGCTTTTCCTTGTGCTTAATACATTGAGCTTGTCAACTATTAATCTTTCTTTGAAAGAGATAGACCCTATAATACTGTACTCGAAATTGGTTCAGTTGAGGAAGTGACTGCTTCTCCAGCATCTCATATTTCTCTGTTGTTAGATTTTGGACAGATACAACGCAATTAGTTTACTTGAGAATGCTAAGTGGTGTTAAATTCGATTGCTATTTTTAAGTGTGTCTTCTCCTTCTTTGGGGCATGATATTGTATCTTTGTTTCTTTTGTATTGTAATGTGTAGACATCCAGCCAATATTACACTTCTGCGTGGAAATCATGAAAGTAGGCAGCTAACTCAGGTATCTAATATACTGTTCCGCTAATATCTATTTTTGTTTTCTTCACGCATTTTCTAGGAGGATAGTAATTTTGTTTATCTTCTCGCCCTCGTTTTTATAGCAGGTTTTTGAAAATTCCTGATTTTGTACAACCCCATGTCAGATGTAGGCATGGATGTTAAGCTAAGATGCATTTTATGTGAATCGAGTACTGGCAATCTAATTTTAGAAGGTGTTTTATATAATGCCAGACTTCTTTTAATGATGTGTAGTCTCCTTAGATTGTCTTCCCTACATTGTTGTATCTTATAGTTGGTACAATTACAAGCTTACATGGTTATAAGTCGTAAAGTTGGTGTTTTACACGTAGACAGTAACAAGAGTTGGATTAAGTATTGTTATTGTAGATCTTGGAATTTCTTTTGAAACACAGAACCAATCAATTGATAAACCGAAATATCCACAGTAGAAATGAGTGATGGGGGTCTGTTTACTTTTATCTAGCGCTTTTTTTTGTATTGCTTCCAAGTGAATATATATGATTCTGGTTTTACTTTCGTAGTATTTTTTTCTACTTTCGTATGTCATTTATAGAATTAAGGTTCTCATCCAGTTTTATGTTTTTCAGGTTTATGGTTTCTATGACGAATGTCAAAGGAAGTATGGTAACGCAAATGCGTGGCGGTATTGCACAGATGTTTTTGACTATCTTACCCTATCAGCTATTATAGACGGCACAGTAAGTAAATTCTTCAGCAACTTGGCATTGTCAACGAAAATGCATACGTTTGCTGTATCCTATAGCTACAAATAATATTTTCTTTGTCTAGGTTCTATGTGTTCATGGCGGCCTTTCCCCGGATGTCCGAACAATTGATCAGGTTAAACTCTGCTTTTATTGCTTTTGGCTTTCACCCGTCAAGTGTGTTTCTTGCTCATCATGTTATTAAGCTCATCAACTCACTTTAGATCTTATTATGGGCTCTAGATAAGACTAGTCGATCGAAATTGTGAGATTCCCCATGAAGGGCCCTTTTGCGATCTTATGTGGAGCGATCCTGAAGACATTGAAACATGGGCCGTTAGTCCACGTGGAGCTGGCTGGCTTTTCGGATCGAGGGTTACTACTGAGGTATGTTCTCCTTCTTCAGTAGTAATAGCAACACTGTAAATGATAAACCCGTGTCTGATATTTGGTGTTGGCTTCTTGTACAGTTTAACCATATCAACAAGCTTGATCTAGTATGCCGTGCACACCAGCTGGTACAAGAAGGTCTTAAGTACATGTTCCAAGATAAAGGCCTTGTAACTGTGAGTGTACTACTTCTTATGACTAACATGTATACGCTGGATTATTGGAAATATCACTCTGCCTAATGATGTGTTTTTTTGGTCTTCTGCTTCTTGGTGTGAAGGTATGGTCTGCACCTAATTACTGCTACCGCTGTGGCAATGTCGCTTCTATATTGAGTTTCGATGACAACATGGTGAGCCATCTCTTCAAGCCTTTCCTATTGAATAGTCTAGTCTTCTTTAGTCATGCATAGTATATTTACCACCCCCTCTCTCAACAAGAGGGAATTCTGTGACTTAAGTGATATCACTTATTAATTTCCATATTAGGCTCTCTACCATAGCAAACACATTCTCTAGGTAATAACTGCGTTATATTGGTTCATAATTGTGCATGGTTTAATGAATGAAATCCGTGGAAATGCTTTGTTTTTAACAGGAAAAATCAGTGAAGTACTTCACAGAGACAGAAGAGAACAATCAAATGAGAGGGCCAAGGACTGGAGTTCCATATTTCCTATGAAGATTGAGCCTCCTTGCATTGCTGTGATGATGATGATGATGAAGCCATTGCTACCATAGGCAATATGTTCAGTCTCAGAAGGTGTTATTATGTAGATATATAATATTATCTACTAATGGGTTTCATTTACTTCCATTATTTATGTCCTCTACGTGACATTTTTCCTTGTGAAATTCAAAAAGGTACTTACAGTTTGTAGTAGTTTTGAGTCTACTCGTCATTCTCTCTACTTCTTTGTTTTTGTTTACCCACAATCTTTTCTTCTGTATTTGTTCACTTACAATGTTTCCTCTACTCTTTTGTTGTTGTTAAAATGACATTAATTCTAAAATAATTCCTATATGAATTCAGATATTGCAGGCTTGCATATATTTTGTGATTACAAAAAGAAACACACTGAGAAGTGGGAAGCTGTTGTGGTGTTTGTTGTTGCGCGCCTGGTCATCGAATAAATCGTAAATAGTTAGTCAAACGGTTACTGTTTGGTCATTCTTTATAGTTTTGTATATGACTAAAAAGCTAATAAAAAGAGGAGGGTTGATCAACCTCCTTGGTAAGAGATGGTAACAAGAAGAGAGTGATATATAGAGAGACAATGAGCTCATCATTATCATCTCCGGTGCTTGAACTAGCCCGGCCTTTTCTCCGAGGTGAGCTAGAGAAGATCAACCCCAAACTCCCCTCGTTGATCGCCGTCCTCAAAAGCGTCGGCGCCGGCGAGTGTTGGCACAAACACGGCAGCTTCCTACATCACTTGGTCGATGTCTACAAGATCCTCAAGCTATGGAAAGCTCCTGAACCCGTCTGCCTATGTGGTCTGTTCCACTCTGCTTACTCCAACTCCTACGTCAACTTAGCCATCTTCGATCCCTCCACCGGACGTGACGTCGTCCGTGGACATGTTGGTGAGGCTGCAGAGTCGCTGGTCCATCTCTTCTGCGTTATACCGAGACAAACTCTGATCCACGACGACGTTCTCTTCAAGTACTCCGACCTCGAGCTCGTCGAGCATCTTGAACTCTCTGAGGTTTCGTTGAGGAACGCCAAGGAGAAAGGTGTTTTCGATGGAGATGAGGCGTGGAGGAAGAAGCTGAACGGTTTGGTGCCTGAGAACGGCGTCGTTGTGAAGCATATCAAGACGGGTGAAGAGATTCTTGTTTCGAGGAGAGTAGTTGGTGTCTTCTTGCTGATAACGATGGCGGACTTTAGCGACCAGTTTTTCGGGTTCCAAGACGAGCTGTTCTGTAACCATGACGGGAGACTCGAGTTTAGAGGCAACAACGTGACGGCGTTATGGCCTGGGAATGGGAAACCTGGGCTGTGGATGAACTCGAACTCGAGGATGGGTGCTATCTATAGTTTGATAGTGAGAGAAGAGGAGATTTTGATGGAGCAGAGGAAAAGAGGTTATGGTTCTGAGTTTGTGGTGAGGAAGGAGAGAGATGAAGATATTGAGCTTGTGGTGCCTCCAGTCTTCAGCTTCTGCACCAAGGTATATATGATTTAGAATCCCAAACTGGTGTTCTTCTTTGATCTAGTTTAGCTAAACTAGCTCTGTTTCATCAGTTCATGTCATGATCATCGTACGCTTCTTTAGTTGATCATAAAAGAAAGGGTAGACTCAGAGTTATCAGTTACTTTCAAAAATTAAACTGAGCTAGTGTCTTCATATACACATATATACAAATGATACATGTATCTAGTTAGGTAAGTGGTTACATGTCTAGATCATTGTGTTGTTCTTCCTTATCTAGTTAGCTAAGTTGGTTGTGTTTCATGTCATAATCATCGTGTTGCTGTGTTTTTAATTTTTATCTTCATTAGTTTAGTAGCTTTCATGAAACTGATCATAAATAAAGAGAAAGAAAGAAAGATGAATAGTACATGCTATCAAGAATGAAAGTGAGTTTAAAAAAAAAAAAGTTAGCATCACATATATCCAGGTTATACATGTATTTAATTAGCTAATCATTTTCATGTGTAGATCATGATGCTTTCATTGATTGTATGATACAATTTGTATCTCTCCTTTGGTTAATGTGCTTTCACAAAATAACACTATAAGTGCCTCTTGGTACTTATTTACGAACTTTCATGGAAGAACATATAGATAGACTCGGTAGGTTTCAGTTGTTATCAATAATAAATTAGTTGAGCTTTATAAGAGTTTTATTGATAAGCTGTGCACATGTTATGGAACAGGTACTAGATGCAAAAGAGCAGATAGAAGCAAGGGACATGTACTGGGAAGCTGTGAGCAGCGACGCGAGCAAAGAAGGGTACTTGGAGAGAGCAGAGAAGATGTTGTTGGGGTGTATTGAGAAAAACCCATTTGTGGGAGAGCCACATGTGTTGTTGAGTCAAGTGTATTTGGGAAAGAAGAGATTTGTAGAAGCAGAAAGAGAAGCAGAGAGAGGGCTTGTCCTGCTGTTGCAATGGGGAAGTCCTTGGGACAAGAGGATGTCATGGGAAGGTTGGATTGCTTGGGTTAGAGTTCTTCTCATGAAGTCGCATGATCAGTCTTGGCCTGATGTTTCTTGGGGGATCTTGAACTTGGGTCTTGTCCGCTAAGATTACAATTTGTACGTGCTTGCTTATGCTTACCAAAACAAGGTTTAATAAAATCAGTCGGTGCATCTAGATCAAATCTTCTTGCCTTATGGTATATGTCATTAATTCATGCAATTATGAAGATTGATCATATTTAATACTTCCCACAATGTTCAACACATGTGAAAGTATGGGAATTGGACGATAGAGAGAGAACTCAAATGGGAACCAAAAGATTCCAACACAAGAAACTATACGGCAAAATGATTAACACAGAGTCTAGAAACATCTTGAAAGTAGAGAATGTTCGAGATGTAGAGAAGCAATGTCAGGACACAGGAGTACATATTGGGCTGATTAAGTCCCATAACATTGAAATTCATCTCTGAAGCTGCTTATCCCGCATCCTGGCCAACACGACGATATATGTAAGTGACCAAGGCCGAAACGTCCTGATGTCATCGGTTACAACTTACAACACCACTCGTAACCGATGGTATGTTTGGTTATGCACATATTTGGTTTGCTTAACTAACTGAACGACTAAAACTGCAACGTTTATGTAGTACATATACTTTCACATGGGCACCAGTAAAATGAAATCACTTGCATGTGTTCCTCTTTATTATTGAACCAGATGAAATTAAATGGTCCGTCCTTACCGGAATTGGATGAGACCGGGGAATGAACGGTCCAGAACCGGTTTAAGTTTAATAACCGAATTTGGATTAAAAAAAGAAAAACGAAGCTACAAAACCCTTGAAAGGCAACAAAACCCAAAAGAGGATCTCGCCCCCAAAATCACAAGAGAAAACCCTTAACACACTTCTTCCTCCTCTCTCTCTCTCTCTCTACTCTCGCCGTTAGGGATTCTCGGCGATGGCGGATCTTTTCCCACCTCTCGTGACGGCTCAAATCGACGACAAGCCTAAAGTCGACGAGAAAGTCGATTACTCGAATCTCCCTTGCCCTGTTCCCTACGATGAACTCCACCGTGAAGCTTACAGTTCAGTACATCATTATCCACTTCTTCTCGATCTAGATTTTTTTTTCTTCTTTTTAAAAATATCTCAATCCGTGTGGGTGATCTGATCTGTGTTGTTTGGAATGAAGCAATCTAGAAGATGAGTGTGGCTTTAGTGCATTGGATCATTGACTTAGAGATTTAGCTTCTGTGTTGTCTAGTGTGATTGAGATAGGCCTGAGCGTTTGAGTACACATTCAGATTCTGATCGGGTTCAGATTCTGATCGGGTTAGGTTAATGACACCTTTGTTAATGATTCTCAAATAGTCAAAAATGAGATTGTAGCTAATGTTTGTGAAACTGTTTTATTCAGCTCTTTCAAAGTGTTTGTTTGGGGTCAAATCTTATTCACATGATCCTGAATGGCTCTCGTAATGGTTACTTCCTGTGTTGTGAAGCATTTAAGTTTAGCTTTCCCGTTGTTTTGTTTCATTACTCTTTGCAGTATCTTTAAAGACAGAGAATTTCGAGGGTTTTCGCTTCGACTTTACCAAGGGGCTCAATCAAAAGTTTGCTCTCTGCCACAGGTAGAAAGATTGTGTTTTTACAGTTATTGGTGAAAAAATTTTTTTTTTTTTGCGCTTCTCTCATTAAGCTTGTGTAACGATTTTTTTAAACAGTGTAATGATGGGGCCAATGGAAGTTCCTTCTCAGTCACCTGACACTACGATCAAAATTCCAACTGCCCACTATGAGTTTGGTGCCAATTATGCGGACCCAAAGGTATGCTAGTCGTTTTGTTCTGTATACTTGTGGCTATCAAGAAGATATGAAAAAAAAATGACAAAAGAAAGATATGCAGCTGATGCTTGTTGGAAGGGTTATGACTGATGGTAGAACTAGTGCAAGAGTGAGAGCTGATTTAACTGATAAGTTGATGATGAAGGCGAATGCTCAGGTAAGTGCTCTAACCGGAGAATTTGTTTTTGTTCTCTGAAATCTTGTATTTAACATCTTTGTTTACACTCTTTTCCAGATAACGAATGAGCCTCATATGTCGAGTGCAATGTTTCACTTTGATTACATGGTGAGGAATTTCCCCAGCTTTACACTCATCCTTGTGATGCACCTTTGCTAGCTTTTGGTTCGTCTGAAGTTTTTCTTGTCTCATGTTTTTGTAGGGATCAGACTACAGAGCCCAACTTCAATTTGGGAACAGTGCTCTAATTGGAGCAAACTATATTCAGGTAAAGTGGACTATTGTACCTTAGCAAAGTCATATAGTTAAGGAAAGGGCTAGCCATATTTGAATTTATTCAGCTAGCTGTAAAGCAGTGATGAGATATGAACTATAAATCGTTCTAATCAACATTCTGTGGTCATGACTCATGGTTAGTTTTATGGCGATAAGAAAAGTTGTCTTTCATGTTTAATAAGTCTTTCGAGTTTAGAACTGTGATAGTAAAACTTTTTGGTACGGTGAATGTGCGAGGTGCTACTTGTTTTTGTTTAGTGTTTCATTGTACTCAATTGTATTTTTCATGAAATATTGGACAGAGTGTGACACCACGTCTATCATTGGGTGGGGAAGTTTTCTGGGCTGGTGGGCCTCGGAAGTCGGGTATAGGTTACGCTGCAAGATACGAAACTGATAAGATGGTAATTCCTCTTCTCATTCGTTTCAAGAACAACAATACACTAACCGTTTGTGTCCTTATCATACTAAGAACGTTTTCTTTACCAACAGGTCGCCTCTGGGCAAGTTGCAAGCACTGGTCTTCTTCTTATGAACTATGTTCAGAAGGTTTCCGACAAGGTAAATGCACTTCTTATCACTGAGCACATCATAAACCCTACAGAGATAGAGCTAAAACATGACACCTTCTTCTCATGATCAGGTCTCACTTGCCACTGATTTCATGTACAACGTTTTTTCAAGAGAAGCTGTAGCTAGTGTAGGGTATGACTACATGCTCAGACAGGTAAAGTCGCCATTTTTTTTCCTGGATTGTAATGGAGTTGAAAAACGAGGTATAGATTGCTTGATAATCTATGTGTGTTTGTATCAGGCTCGTGTGCGGGGAAAGATAGATTCAAACGGTGTAGCATCCGCTCTTCTGGAAGAAAGATTGAGTATGGGACTCAATTTTCTTATATCTGCAGAGGTACACAGTTGTCCTTGTTCTTTGCACTGAGATTGAATGGAAAGATTCTCATTTCCTAACTGTTGATTGGTTTCTGTTTAACCCAGCTTGACCATAAGAAGAAGGACTACAAGTTCGGATTCGGTTTAACAGTCGGCTAAGAAGCATAATGAGGCACGCAATAAAGCCCTGACAGCGCAGATTGCATCCGCTGTTGTGCGGGCGATTCGGTTCAATTTCATTATATTCTCTCCCTTCAAGATTTCAGTTTAGGCTTTTTTTCGTTGGGAAGTTGAACAAAAAAAAAACAAAAGGAAATGTTGTGATGTTTATTTACGGTTTAGGTTTTCTCTCCGAGAATATTCAATCAAAGGAGTTTTTACTTTCTTGCCTGAGGTCTCGTATACTACTTACCGAGAGGTATATTCATTTCCTTTCTATTAAAGAATAAATCAGTTTTGACTTTTGACCCAAAATAAAATCAGTTAGATATTGTAAAAATGGCCTTGTGAAGTTTCACCTAGCAAATGATTGAGAACCTATCAAATTGTAAACAAAAAGTATGTTTAATGGTTTACTAAAGGAAGAAAATTAAATATGATTCAAACAATTTGGTTTCAATTGCTAATCACATTTTTTTACAAAATAATAATAAATTGTTTCTAAAATTTTATGCCAACGAAGTTGAAATTTTGTCAAATTACTAACACATAATTTTATTCTTCTGTTTTAAAATATTTAAGAAATATTTCTGTTAATTTGATACGCAACAAATGACAAAATATTTTATTTATTTATTTATTTATTTATTCAACTATTCAAATTAAATTTTGTTTATCTTTTTTTCTACTTGTTCATGAAATGACAAATGTTGTTCACCAGGAATAAAATTCTAAAAACGGTTGAGATAGTTGACCAAAGAAAAAAAACGGTTGATATAATTGTGGGAATGGTTGAGATTTTTTTTTATCTACATTAACTTTAGATAAATGCTAAACCCGTAAACAGAGGCGGTCAGATGACAAATCAGTTTTGACCGTCTCAACAAAAAAAGAAAAGGATAAAAAGGAATCTATAAGCCTGGTTCGAATCGTTAGTTTTCAGTCTACATTAAATAAGTAATCAAGGGAATTGATAAGCCTGAACCCTGATATCGAATCGAGGTGAGTTCCATGGACTTGGGATTTGACATCGATTCAAGGGGTTTTAAATTAGAGGGTGCAGTTACGATCTAGGGATCTTCTCCATATTATATTCCTCGATTTATAGAAGAAAATTTTGACTGTGAATTGATTATTTTGTATCTTGAAACAACAGATGACTGACCGTGTTATACCGCAGTCTAGATGTTCCCCTTTCACTAATGGGTCAGTGATATATTCTTTCCCTTTGAGACTTCATATTATTCTTACGTGTTAGGGAGTCTAAATCCCTACTTTTCTTATATTTATTTATTTACAGAACTGCTGATGTGGACCAGAAAGAAGAAGCTGTGCGACTCGGAGTTGAGCTCTCGCTCTGTATGGCTGAAGCAATGTTCATATTATCCGATGACAGACGTTCTATGACGCACTTCTGTTTTTTGACATTGTTTAAAACAAAGATGGATCGTCGTGGTCCCGCGGTAAGACGATTGTACCGTGTTATACAACACGTGTATGCAACATATATCAAACCCAAGAATCTCGTCTACATTGACGGTGGAGAATCCACTCAATCAAAACTGATGGGGACGTTCCGACAGGATTTTGTTTCTGCCATCAGAGGTTTGGCTCACACTGTTTCCACTCTCGAAATTGGTTGCCTAGTGAAACCGTCTGTTTTGGAGCAATACAACCAAGAGCTGAAGAAGCTAGAGGAGAATTTGGGGTCTGTCAAGGATGTTTCAGAGGCAAATGGGTTTGCTAGGGAAGCAATAGAGTCTGAGATTCTTCCCCTGTGGAAGTCTCTCTTTGAAACAAATTCTCAAGTGATAAAACTTGATAAGACTATTAATAGTGAGCTGCTTAGGCCTCTCTTGAACGAATTGAACAAGGAGGTTTGTGCTCGTAGTCTTGCTTCTTTAGCCATCAAGCCATGTAAATGAAATCATATACAATGGTTTGATGGTGTTATTTTATTGCATATTGTTAGAGTTTTCTTATAAGTTTTGGATGGTTTTTTTCAATCGCGTATTGTTATTCCGACTTATTTTAATGAAATCATAACAATCCGTTGTGGATTAAATAAATGTGTGACAAGTTTTGAGTAGAACAAGGTGGTTGTATGGTTTAAAAATGTGCATTCTACTCCTTTGCATGATGTCAGTTTTATGTTAATTACATCTTCTGCTAAACTCTAAAGCGGATGAGACTACTGCGATGGTAATGTATCAAAATCACTTTTGTGGCATACACCAAAGACCAAACTGTCACGCCATGCCACTCTTTTCTCTACTCCAAATGTCATCAAAATCACTAAGAAGCGTCACTTAGGAACATTTACAGAACACTGGAAAATATTTTAAAGTACAGGGTTTGATGTTTTCTCTAATTGTTTGGTCTCTAAAACCAAGCTTTTTTTTTTTTTTTTTTTTTTGACACCAAGCTTATATAAAACAATAAAAACAATTTATTAATAGGGCACATTTCTCTATTGTTAGAATTTCTTTAAGCAGTCATCTCTTGCAGTATATGTTTAATCCGAATTACTTACGACTCGATGCATCCAATCAAAGGAGGTTTATTTTTGTGTGTTTTACTTTCTTGCTTGAGGTCTACCGAGAGCATCATTCATTTCCTTTCCATTAACGAATAAACCAGTTAGATAAAGTAAAAAATGCCATGCGAAGTTACATCTAGCAAATATTTGAAAACCTATCAAATTGTAAACAAAAAGTAGTACTAAACAAAAATGTCTTATGGTTTTCTAAAGAAAGAAAATTAAATACAATTTGGTTTCAATTGGTAATCACAATTTCTTACAAAAATAATAATAAATCAAATTGATGCCAAAACAAGTTGGAAATTTGTCAATTTAGTGATTTACTAACACATGATGAGTTTCACTTAATTCTTCTGTTTTAAAAAGATTTAAGAAGAAACATTTCTCTAAATTTGACAAGAAAAAAATGACAAAAAGTTTGTTTTTATATTATTATTCAGTTATTCAAATTAATTTTTTTTTCTTGTTCATCAAATGTTCACCAGTGGAAGTTTTTGTTTTGTGGTTCGATTAAGAAGAAAAAATAATGTGAAAGCACCGTAGCCTATTGGTTAAGGTTTAAAGGCTTCTACATCCAGGTCTGGGGTTCGAATCCTAGACTATGCAATTTATTGCAGATTACAGGAAATCCAGGTTTCAAGTCCCGGAGAAAGCAGTTTATTAAACAATTATGCAGACTACAGAGGAAAAGACTTGCAAGGGATCTTCAACATGGTGCAAGTAAATGCTCAGGTGATGCAGTTAAGCGTAGGTCTTATAAGGCAGGTAGTATTGTCGGTTGTCGAATCGTCTATGTAATCTTCCTATATCATAACCGTAAGATCGTAATAAATCAGCATTAAAAAAAAAAACAATTATTAATTTTGGATTTATGTGGATAATTAGGTAATATGGGGCGGGCTAATACCCCTTTTCGTTTTTACATTTGTTAAAAAAGTAAATTAGTAAAGTTTCTTTAAAACAAAAAAAAAACGAAACGTCCCAACATCCCTTCACATTACATTCCCCCTATTCTCCGTCAAAATCGCAATCAGCCGTCGTGACAGAAAGGTAAAAAAAAAAAAAAAAACTTCCGAATCAACAGTGGCTTCCTTCTTCTCCAACTCGCTGCTTCCTTGGTACTCTCTCTCATTCCCCGATTCTCCATCTTTCTCGCCTTCTTCTTTCGTCTGTTTTAGCTTTTTAACTTTTACCTCATAGTGTAGGTAGGGTTTTACAAAATCGAAATATGTGTTCCGTTTCCATAATCCCGCCATTTCTGCTTACTCCGTTTTGATTTTCGTTTTCTTTAGCCGTTTCATTTCCTTCGATTAGCTTCACTGATCTTCACCTTAGTCGAATTTGATAGCATTGCTGGCTATTAGTTTCAGTGTGGATAATGTTTTTGCATCGCAGGCTGATTCGGTTTCTTAGAAGCTCGACTGCTGGAAAGAGTGAAGACGAAGGAGATCCCATGATGGAATCCGCTATTGAAATCAGTTCAGGCAGTAGTAGTAGTAGTGATGACGAGGAGGTATCAGAAGAGCCCGTTAAAGAAGAAGTTAGAACCAGGAAGAATCCCCCTTGGCTAGATGGTTTACTCTTTATCTCTCTCCGTGAGGTTTAGCTTTATGGAGTTATCAAATCACATTGCTACTTTTTTTTCAGGCAGCACTAGCTTTCCTCAAAAGGGTTCCTCTGCTGCTAATACTCAACCTACACCTAGACCTCCAAATCCAGCTTCTCGCTATGGTGCTCCACGTTATGCATCTCGGCCAAGAGACAGCTCTAGAACTACTACTAGAGGGAATGACAAGAGCATCGTTAACTCGAGGACTTCAATTGTTTCTTCTCAACAATCTCTGAAAAGAACCCTTCCACCATCTTTTAATACGACTACTATTCCTCCAAGAAGTGCTTCCAACAGTATAAGCCATGGCAACGTGAGTCGCTTTGGTGCGGACTATAGTAGTAGTTCTGCTGTAAGCAACAAGAGTGCGTTTGGTGATCGTCACCGTGGAGCTCATTCTGAGATAGGAATTCATCGTGGCATGAATGGGGTTAGGATCCTCCCTCCGTCTATGACCCTTGGAACATCTGCATCCTCTCCGTTACATTATGGTGGTCCAAGCGATCCAATTCACAGGGTTGGCGTTGGTGAAGATATGAATTCTGAGAACGATGAGAGGTTGATCTACCAGGCTGCGCTACAGGTAACTCAATCTTTCAACACTTGGCTGTTCTTCTCTGTTTGCATGTCTTGTGTCGCTTTAGTCTCCTGGTATGATTGCAATAGTGAATATCGAGCAATGGATAGCTCCAAACTTGGCTCCTTTCTTTTGGTTAACTATTTTTCAGAGATTTATGGTGCATTGTTCGTTTTATATGGTTTCTCATTGATGCTGGAGTCATATTATATTACCATGCTGAATCTACTCATTTTAGACCGAGTATCCTAGTTATGCAATAAGCTGCTTTATTTTTTTTCATCTGAAAAATGATATTTTAGATATTTTAGATAGTGTTTATGAGGAGCATTCATTTTCGATTTTACCCAGGTGCATTGTAAATATGTTGAGAGCTCTGTGTTGTGTTGTTTCCATAGTCAACCTGATATTTAATGGTATATTAAGGCAATTTTTAATAAAAGAGTATGTTAATCCTGCAGGATTTGAATCAACCCAAGACCGAAATTGATCTACCTCCTGGTATTCTTTCAGTTCCTCTTATGAGGCATCAGGTATTGTCATGTTTCAATGTTACCATTTTTTGGCCGTTGAAATTGGTTTGTGTACAGTGTACTGAATACTGTTGCTTTCAGAAAATTGCATTGGCGTGGATGTTTCAGAAGGAAACAACTAGTTTGCACTGTTCGGGAGGGATATTAGCAGATGATCAGGTCACATATTCTTAAATCTCTTCCAAGTTAATATCTGTGATTGTGTTACGTGGATATTCCCCTCAAACTACGAAGGTCTATTTTTGCAGGGACTTGGTAAGACAGTTTCGATGATTGCTCTTATCTTGAAGCAAAAGTTTGAGTCACAATTAAAGTCTGAAATCTCAAGCAAGGAAGAAGCTGAAATATTGGACCTGGATGCTGATGATGAGTTAGAAAATGCAAAGCATGAAAGTAAAAGTCATGCAAAACTAGAGCTCAACTCAAGCAACAGTGAGGCCACGGTTCTGTCTGAATTCTCAATTAAGGAAGAAGCTGAAATATTGGACCTGGATGCTGATGATGAGACAGAAAATGCGAAGCATGAGAGTGAAAGTCACGCAAAAACAGAGCTCAAGGTTTTAACCAACAGTGAGACCACGGTTCTGAGTGTTAGTGATAGTGATGAGAATGACAATTCAGATACGGAGAAAGTCAAAGATGAAGAAGCGAGTACTTCAGTAAGGGAATTTAAAAGAAAGAGACCAGCTGCGGGTACATTAGTTGTTTGCCCAGCGAGTCTTGTAAGGCAATGGGCAAGAGAGCTTGATGAGAAGGTTTCTGATGAATCCAAACTTTCTGTTTTAGTCTACCATGGTGGTAATAGGACCAAAGATCCTACTGAATTAGCAAAATATGATGTGGTTGTCACAACTTACGCCATTGTTACCAATGAAGCTCCCAAACAGTCCTTGTTGGACGAGGATGAGAATGAAGAAGACAATAACCAAAAACATGGCAACAAGAAGAAACGTAAGGTTGCAATGAAGGCCAGCAAGAAGAGTAAGAAAAGAGGTCGAAAAAGCATGGACGGTTCTTCTTTCAACTCTGATTGTGGTACGTTATCAAGAGTTGGGTGGCTCAGAGTAGTACTAGATGAAGCTCAGACGATTAAGAATCATACAACACAAGTGGCAAGAGCCTGTTGCACTCTTCGAGCCAAGAGGAGGTGGTGTTTGTCTGGAACGCCAATTCAGAATACGATTGATGATCTATACAGCTATTTCAGATTCCTTAGATATAATCCGTATGCCGTGTACAAGTCATTTTACCATACAATCAAGGTTCCAATTTCCAAAAGTTCTCTTCATGGTTACAAGAAGCTTCAAGCTGTTCTAAAGGCTATAATGTTGCGCCGTACAAAAGGTACACAAATTTATCTTGTTATTTGTGTATCTTTCTTTCTAATATGTATTTGATCGTTTTTTATTTTGCTATTATGTTATTCTCACGTAGCTGGGATGCAGTTGATGATTTCTGCTAAATATCTCATGTTCTGATATCTAGGAACATTGCTTGATGGGAAACCCATAATTAATCTACCTCCAAAGAAAATTAGCTTGAGCAAAGTGGACTTTTCAGTGGAGGAGCGGTCTTTCTACAAGAAGCTTGAAGCAGATTCACGATCGCAATTCAAGGTTTTCCTTTTCGTCCTCCACAGTTTATTAGTTCATACTTTGAAATTGAGGTGCACTTTGTTGGAAAAGAAGAAACGTCTATAAAGCTAGTCAATGCTTTATAAATGAGACCTTACAGGAGCGTTCTTGGAATATCATGTTTTCTGCCAGTGAAACAACATAAACTCGTACTTGTAGTCATGTACCTGATAAGATGATTAATAATATTTTCTGCAGGCTTATGCTGCTGCAGGAACTTTGGGCCAAAACTACGGAAATATTCTTCTGATGCTTTTGCGTCTACGCCAAGCTTGTGACCACCCACAACTTGTTAACGGGTACAACTCAGATCCTCTTGGAAAAGAATCAGAAGAAGCAGTCGAAAGACTCCCTAGGGAGGCTCGAATCAACCTGCTCAATCGTTTAGAGTCATCATCTGCCATCTGCAATATATGTGATGTAAGTGCAGAGTAATTGAGAGATACAAAATGTCTTCAGGCTCACTGTTCTCTAATTATTAGGCCAGTTCTGTTTTTTTTTTTACTCTTGTTTCCTGTTAATCTGCAGGATCCACCGGAAAACCCTGTTGTTACGCTGTGTGGGCATATATTTTGCTATCAGTGTGTTTCAGAACATATAACTGGGGATGAGAACGTGTGCCCTGTACGGAGATGCAGAGAAGACATTGGGCGTGATGTTGTTTTCTCTGAATCTTCCCTTAGAAAATGCATCACCAATGATACAGGATGTAGTTCTTCACAGGATAGATCAGCTCTTCGAAAAAGCGAGTTTAGTTCATCAAAAATCAAGGCTGTCCTAGATATCCTGAAGTCGCTTTCCGAGCATGGTCAAATGCCTTCTTCCTCACAGCCACATGACGATGACGATGATGTTACCATTATAGAGCCAACGACTCTTCACTCATCTTCACCTAACCAGGGGCCAATAAAGACGATAGTATTCTCTCAGTGGACGGGTATGCTTGACTTGGTTGAGCTGAGTTTTATTGAAAATGGTATTGAATTCAGAAGATTAGATGGAACAATGAGTCTAGCAGCAAGAGACAGGGCTGTAAAAGAATTCAGCAATGATCCAGATGTGAGTGATATGAATATCTTAGATATATTTTCCAAAATTCTTTAACTAGTCATTTCTCTGAATCATGGAGTATCGATCCTAAAGCTCTCTCTATTAACAGGTAGAGGTGATGCTGATGTCGCTAAAAGCTGGAAACCTTGGGTTGAATATGGTAGCTGCATGTCATGTTATTCTTCTGGATCTTTGGTGGAATCCAACAACCGAAGATCAAGCTATTGATCGTGCACATCGTATTGGACAAACTCGGCCAGTTAGTGTAACTCGCATCACTATAAAAGGCACCGTTGAGGATAGAATTTTGTTACTTCAGGTATTCTACGCAATATTTCAGCTCGCTCTGACTTGGTTACAGTGATTCAGCACTATCATTTTCAATTTTTTATTTCATCAGGAAGAGAAAAGGAAGATTGTTGCATCTGCGTATGGTGAAGAGCATGGTGGAAGCTCTGCCACTCGACTGACAGTTGACGATCTCAAGTATCTTTTTATGGTGTAGACCACTCATTGTATGCTCTACGTGTAGCCTTCTAATCGTTGCTTGAATTAGGTTGCATAGTATTTATTATGGGAGATTATGCACAGAGCTTTTTTGATCAGGAAGAAACCTCTACCTGCTTATGTAATATAACTTCAAGACTCTGCCTCTCCTAGGATTTCGTGTTTGGTTTTGTGAGGCTTTGGAGCCAGTCTAGGTTTTTTGTGTGCGCGGAATTTCATTGATTGGAATTATGCCATATGTAAATAACTAAATCGTTTCATGGTATGTATCATGTGTAAGAGTTTAACGGTAAATCTCAAGGATCTACTGCTGTATATTTGATACCTTTGGGCAGCTAATCATTTTTTTTCTTACAGTGACATTTCTTATGTATTCTTGGCTGGTCATTCCAAGCAATCTTTATAGCTTGCAGGTTCTGAGTCTGTTTTGGAACTTGTTGTATGCATCTATGCGTTGTGCTTACCTCTTGAGCTATGTAGATGGTGACAGAACCTCTGTATGTACATATCTTGTTCCTATATAGTGCTTTGTTTGAAGCAGATGAGGATTGGTTCCTCTAATCAGGTCGTAGTGATTGACTCCACCATCCTAGGTACGCCTTTGACTTGCTGCTATGTTCCCGTTTGATGTCTACGCTTGTCTTTGGTTTTAGAGGAAGGTATATGTGATGAGAAAATGGCGAAAACTCTTTGTCATATGTGGGAGATGCATTCATAGAATGTCTTGGAACAAATAAATGCAGAACCTAAAGACAGTTTAGAACAAAACTCTATGCATTTTAGGTGAGAGATTAGGGGATAAACCAATGTTATATATAGAATTATAGATATACAAAAACAAACTACGAGTGGAAAGTGCTAAGAAAGTTAAAGTTTGGTTCTGTGTAAGAAGCAGCTTTAAGTTTCAAGATGATGAATCATTACTGTGATATACAGTGGTGGAACTTTTTATTGATTAAATGCCCAATGAAGGGGACAACATAGAAGACAATGGGACCTCTTCTATGTATGACTTTTCTCTTTTTTTTTTGGCCCTTTAAGTCATTTCTCTTTTCCATTTTTCACCAGAGGCTTTTTCGGGTTTAAGTTTTCACAAGAAGTTGATAATTATGATGGTATGAATGCACGTGCTTCTCGTCGGTTAGTGCTCTCTCCTCATATTCATATCTTGATTTTTTCTCTTCCTTTTTTTCAAGTTACGGTGTGAATAGAATTGACTCTATTGTTATAATTCAAGGTATCCAACGGCATTTAGAAAATAAGTCAGATAATAGAAGAAAGATGAAAAAATTATTCTGACATTGGAAAGGTACACTTCTGGGCCTTTTCATCCATGAATCAACTAGATTGGGTCCTGTATTGTGATTATCATGAAACCCACTTAAAGGACACAAAAAGTGAAAATTGAAAGTTATTATTTTTTCTTTCTAACGAACTTTGAAAAATACCACGGGGAAGTAATGAATTGAAGAGGTGCATCACGATTGTGACTAGAGATTATTAAGTTGCTTTAAATGATACCCCTTTCACTCCTTTTTGAATAAAAATGTCCAGCTTTTGTTGGTCTCTCTGGCTCAGGTACTCATGTACAAACTTAAAGACTGGCACCATATAATTTTTGCCCATCAGGCCTACTCCTTTTAGCCTCTCTTCCAAATCAAAATTAATCACATACTATCAGGTTATGCAAAATTACAACACAAAGGGCTTATGAAACTTCATACCAATCTAGCTTTTGGTAATTTTTTTTGTAAATTTTAAATTAAAAAGTCAAACTTCAGTCAAGTGTTCATCATGAATCATGACTTAGAAAATCTCTGACCGAACATGTGCTGCTAACTGCTTAGTAAAACGTATTTACTGTAACGTTAACTTTGGTCAATACAAAAGGTCCATTCCCCAATGCCCTCACGCTTCACCACAAAAGTGTTCAGCAATTTTTAACCCTTTTTGCTGTTTAATTACTTTTGACTTGGTAATCTCACTCTATTATCACAAATCAAACAGTAACTCATATCATTATATAGATTCCTCAATCAAAAATCCAAAAGACAATTTTGGTCAAATCATATACATTTCAGTACTCTCTATACTAATTACCACTTATTAAAACTCAAAACCGAAGCTAATAAATAAAAGACAGATACATATTGAGACAAAAGTTTTTTACTTACTAGCGAACAAAAAACGTAAATATCTTTTATTTTTTTTGTTAAACGCTAGCAAACATTGGGACCAAACCCAACAAAGCCATTGGCTCCGTCGAAAGATACTTGGATCCCTTCTTGCTGTATGTTCCCTATTATCGACAAACCCGTCGGAGACGCCGCGAACGCGAAACAGTACGTCCCCGAATCATCCACCGGCATCAAGAAATTCCTCGCTGGTAAAGTCAAAACCGGACCCTCCGTGAAATAGAACGACACGGTCGGAACTCGGACCGAAACAAACCCGGACAGGTCGTAACACGTGTCGAATATCGATACGCCGGAAGCTCGCGGCAAGTTTGCTGTCTGGGCCTTAAACCCATCCCGGAACGCAGCGTAAGCCGCCGTGGGAAGCCTTGTGACGGCGGTTCCGGTGTCCATAACCACACCGCCGTCGCCGGTTTCGGTTAAGTCGAAAACATCGTCCGGTAAAGCGATTCTAACGCCGCCTACTCCGAGGCCCTTGAGACCAACGTAGTAGAAGCTCGGCGCACGCGGGTTACGGACGAGCGGGACCCACGAGGCACCAACGGGCAAAGCTTCACGCCCGAAAACCAACGAACCGGTCGAGTCTGTGCCGCGGCTCACTAAACAATAACCGAACGCACCTCCGGTTTGACCGGTTAATTGTCCCACGAAAGACATCGAACCGCCTCCGATACCTAATAAACCGGCTGCCCCGACGAACATTCCTCTGTTCCGGTGGCCGCATCCCATCGCGACGTTTCGAATCACCGTCCTACCAAACGTCAGCGTTTCGAGAGCTAACGTCCCTTTAGTGTAAGACCCGTCTCCGTACATGACCTCGTAGCGACACCCGCCGGAGTGGCAGCCGGAGTTTTCGATCCGGTCGCAGACGGAGGACCCGCAGGAGACTCCGGTATAGGATCCGGATTTAGCCGGGTCGAAAACCGGGTCGGATTGTTTGTAACAGAGCTTGCAAGGCTGACACTGAACCCAAACCATGTCGCTACCGGAGTCAATCACCATGTACTGATCTCGCGGCGGACTTCCGACGCCGATTCTGACGAAGTACTCGCCGCTCCCTTGGTCCATGCCGGAGACCACATCGGAGCCAAAGTCGTCGACTTCGTACTTGGAACCGGAAGGTACTGTTTTGCCGGAAATGCGGCGGAGGATGGCGGCGACTCGGTCTGTGTCTCTGCGCAGACGGGCGTGGAGACGGTGGTGGTGGTTACGGTAAGAAACGGAAGGGAATCTATCACGGTGGAGGAGACGAAGAGTGTACTTAGACTCGTCGGCGAAGTGGGTGTTGTTGAAATCCGGGAGGGTTCCAGTGACGGTGAGCGGTTGTAAAACGTCGATGATCTGAAAATCAGGGAAGGAGATTGAAGAGGAGGAAGAGAGATGGAGATTGAGGAGGAGGAGGAGGAAGAAGAGAGGAAGCAGCATTGTTTACAACGCCGAACACAAAGACCCGTGTGAGAGCGTGAAGAGTGGTTCTTGGATTCTGGGTTTTTAATGTCAGAAGATGAGTTTTATGTTTGGTGTCTTCTTCTTCCTCTCCAATTTCTTTATTGGAGGTGAGAGACCACTTGAGACTTGTGATTATGTAATGGTTTGCAAGTGATGGGTCGATATCTCTTATTGCTATTTTTTATTGCCAACGTGGATTGTGTGGGACCCTCTCTTTTCCTCCGTTGATTTTGCTGCGTCGGCTTCGATCCCTTCTATACTCTCTTCCAGTCTTCTTTGTTTGAGAGTTGTATAGATTTTCTTCAAGTCCGGTCCATTCTCAAAATTAAAACATACGAGGAATATGTTTTTTTCTTTCTTTTTGATAACTCTGATACGCAAATAGTATTATTAGCATGTATTTCATTAACTATCTGTAAAAATATTTTTTGTATTATCTTGTAGTTTTTAAAAAAAAAAATATTTCATAAATCATATGTAAAAGCTATATATATTGTATTATCTTGTAAGTCCTAAAAAAAACATTTTACTATCTATTCTGAAATATACCTCACTCATATTTTCTTCAATTTTATAACTATTTTTACCAAAATTTCATATTATTATTTTTATGTTGTTTTTGGGGCATACAATTTCTTTTTAGTTTATAAGAGCATCTCCAACTTTTTTTATTTTTCATTCTAAAATAGAGTTTAAAGTAAAAATACTCAAATGATATTTTATTTATCATTCTATAATAGAGTTAAAAACATGTTTACTTCAAATATAGAATAATTTGTTTATTTTTTGTTCATCATTCTATTTTTTACGTTAAAATAGAGTACTATTGGAAAAAACTCCAAATCTATTATAGATATATTCTATTTTAAAATAAAAGATAAAGTTAACTATTAGAGATGATCTTGCACCTCTAAAACCGATACTTTGTATTTGACTTCTTACGACATCGAATCTTTACATATGGAATTAGGAAATCTGAATCAAGATAGATGCAAGTTAAGATTCGACCTGGAAATTGTAAAATTTCAAATTATCCTTATGTGATCAGCTGACCATTCATACTTCATAGTGATAACATGTGAGAAACTAAACCAGCGGTTAATAGTTCTGACATCTGGTTATAGACTGAAGTAGTGTTCGTTTGATTTATCCAATTATACTTTTTAACGATCCGTGACACATATATTACTTACTCCGCTCTCTGCCATAATCAGAGATGCCAGCAAGCAAGCCCATCAATTATTCAAAGAGAGTCCATAAAACAGCTGCAGGTTCATGCCCGTCTCATACGGAAGGAAAGACTCGGAAGATGCAGGTGGTAGACTAACTGCTAGTGCCATGTTGCATCTTCTTTTTAATGAAAAAATATTGTTCTTCTTTTTAATGAAAAAATATTGTCAGAAGTGGGGTTTGAACCCACGCCCTCTTACGAGGACCAGAACTTGAGTCTGGCGCCTTAGACCACTCGGCCATCCTGACTTCGATGTTTATTTTACAAGGCACCACAAGATATCTACTAGTTTAACATGGCCTGCATACTCATTATTTTCACATTAACCGCTGCCTCCATCGTGCAAGTTACTCCACACAAAGCATATCTAGCCTCAAGCACTAAAGATCATTAGAAGCAATTGTGAATATGTGATGCGACCCTCGACCATGCCCGTCTCACGTCTTCTCCTGGCATATGTTACGAACCACATTAACTACTCATATGCACCAGAATTCTCGGTATCATGTTATATCCGCCTAAAAGAGCATCCATCCCAACCAGCTAAACATATTAAGGTTCAATCCCCAGTTTATAATATCATATTGGATTTAGTAGTTAGAGATATCAGTTTTTCTTATTGAGTTTATTTACCTTCATATTTGTTTCTCAGTCAATATCAATACGATGTCATTTCTTAATATTTGATATTCGAGTTTAATTATCTACCACAAAAATTAGATTTACAAGTTGAATTATGAACAATTAATTTTTAGGTATTAAGCTTCTTTTAATTATTTAATCTCCATTGTTCTTTTATACTTTTGTTTGTGAGTTCAACATATCCAAATATCCAATCTCCATTGCTTACGTCGGAAATTTAAGCTATGAAATGTAAGAACTTCATATACAAGAATGGCTATTCGTATATTATGAAAGCCACTACCTATTTTCACGATCAAGGACAAAGTTCGTCGTATGAGCCAAAACTTGATTAAATTGAAAATATTATCTTTCATTTTTAGAATTAACGCCACATTAAAAACTTATTTAAGATCGGACATAGTGCAAGAGTAGCTCAAAAGCAAATGTTGGTTGCAACTATACATATGTGGTTTCTTAGATCATCTTTTTGGCATATTTGTCTCATCCACTCTTCTTGAACTATACCAAAACAATATCTAGTTTATACTTGGAAACCACGAGATAGTTGAAATGCTTTATTGAATAAAGAAGTATATTTACATTGTGGAATTACATTGTCGTGTATATATGACTTACGTTGCAGCATTTCAGAGAAATTTGGCTATAGCACAATATAATGACAGCAATAGATAAGAACACAACCATGATATATACACGTAGTGTTAATGATTTCATTGGCTTTATATCACTACTTGTCTTGGTATCATCATGCTGGAAAGCAAATGATGCTCGCCTCTGATGTTGGTCGCTGTTCTTGTCTACGTTTCTTATTTCATGGTATACGCTACCTAATATGCAAGAACTCACAAAATTTAGAAAGCAGTGAAACTGAGGCAAGGATGAGCTCCCCCATTGTGTTCAAAAAAAAAAAAAAAAGAGGATGAGATCCCCACGCTAAAAAACTTCTTGAAAGAATTTGGTTAAAGGCGCCTTTTGTGATTATTACTGGTTGAAGAATTCTCCAAAACATTATTTAGACCAAAAATAAAAAAAGAATTTTCAAAGACAACGACAATTTATTGGCTATTCATGTGATGTGCTTCTCCTTCCATGTCTTTCTTAATTAGCAACGGTTTATCCTCGGATAAACGAAGATTTGGATGTATCAAGTGAGCTTTTGGCTGCGTATATATGAAATCGACAGAACCTCTGTTGAATGGTACAATTGATCATACACACGATTGATTCATCTAAAAGATTTTTCTTTCAGTTACAAGAAAATAAACGAGAAACATAGCTAAACCGAAATTTATTTATCGTGTAAACCGCACCAACACATGTCGGTTCCTGTTTGATAAAAAAGAATATCCTCACCCAATAATTCAAGAAACCAATTTTTTTTTATCCAAACCAAACAAGAATACCAAATGCCTACGCTTTATTAAAGTAATGCAATTACGTAGAAAAGAATAATTAATAGGATAGTATCAAAATACATGCAAAACTGTTTTTTCAAAACCAACTTATATAAATTCCAAAACTCTCTATATTTTTGGTTCATGAATGCTTTTTAACAGGCTAAAATGAATTCCTAAACCAATTTGGAGCACTTGTAAACTTTTCGATTTTATGAATTTTTTGAATGTTTTATAAATTTTATAGTAGTATTGTAAAATAGAACATAAAATGATAACACATAAAATAATAAATTTTATAAGATTATATTTTAATTACTCTTAAAAGAAGTCAAGTTTACTGGGAAAATGTGAGTTTTTTTTTTGGTTTTGGCATTACACGAGGATGTGTAATCCATTTTCGTGTTCCTCCATTAACTTCAGAAGATTTCCCATTAAATAACAATCTAACGCAAATCTAATCTCTTCTCTAAATACAATCTAATTCAATAATAAATTATAAATCATGGAAAGGAAATAATTTTCGAAAAGAAATGGTGCTACGTGATTCATACATTTGTGGGCGTGCCCAAAAGTTTTAAAGCTATTGAGATTATAAAAACATATATTTTTGATGGCTGTTGCTATTAACATGTAACACAAGAACGACAATACCAACTACAAATAATTTGGAAAAAGAGAAACGATATAGATATCTTATGCAACACACGGTCGAATGGATAATTAATTTTTATTAAATGGGCATTAGTTGGGTATTACATAAGACATGCACCACTTATCAATAATTGAGCAATTATTACACCTAAAAGTTCCTCACATTTTATAATCCAATGATACATGTATATGCATATTTTGTTTACAAAAAAAAAAAATGTATATGCATATTTAAATGGGGTTAGTTCCATACAATATGAATGGGAAAATAATTTCAAAAATTCTAGAATATAATGATCTGATCTGGTATCAAATTCATTAATGCGTGTATACTTAATATAAAAGACTGGTTGAGCTCATGTGTTTAGAACTATATCTAATAGCCAATGCATAACAACGTGTATTAATCGCGAGAGAACCTTTAAGATAAGTAAATAATCATTTACTTTTGTGTGTTCTTTCGCAAAGTAGGTTGTCCCAAATAACTTTGTAAGTTCCAAAAATACTATAGGGTTTTAGGTTTAGAGAGATATGCATATATTTCTAAAAATGAAGAAAGTAATCATTCAAAACTGAGAGAGATGGTTTCACTACCCGTTGTTTCTATTCCTTTCCATTTTGTTGTGAATTATAGTATTATTATATTTAGGGCTGAGCATTGGTACTCTCGCCTTATACCTGCTATTTGCCTCGGCTTGAAAAATTAAAAACATATTATCATCAAGTCAAGTAATAAGTATTTAAATTTTATTACTTACAACTACAAGTCAAATATCAAATCTAATTATTTTTGTAACTTTTAAACCCATATAGTAATTCTACTTGATATTCATTGAATATGTGTTGTTAACATTTATGTCTTTATAAACAAAACTCAATATACATGTTGACATCCATATTTCTATAAACAAAATTTAATAGAGATTTGTAATTTAAAAATCGATATCTTTATTAAAATATTAAAGTCTAATAATTTAGTTTTTAATCAAAAAAATATTGTATTTTGAGTTTTAATTAATTAAAATTCAAGTAATCAGGTATTTTCGATTTAATTAATGGATTTGAATAAGTAAAAGAACAAATCAAGTAACTTACAAGTATCTAAAATTTTGATAAATACTTGGTATGGCAAATACTTGTTTTAAACGGATCACATACAAATAACAAATTTAACTATTTGAACAAGTCAAATTAAGTACTAAGTACCCAAAAAATAAGCGGATAATTGCTTTGTGCCCATTCTTAATTTCTATTTTATTAGTAGAATACACAAATCAAATGGGTATATGTAGAACTAAAATTTAATTAAACTTTAGTGTGCATCAATATTGGTGAAATAGTGAGTTTATTTAGAGCGTTCTATACTATTATAAACACAGCTAAAATAACTTGAAACTTCTATTATAAGATATTTTTTTATGTTTCAAACATAAACAATGTATGTACCACATAAAAATAATTCAATTATTATTATCAATACAATCACATTTACGTTCGTTTTAAAAGTTTTTGTTATTAGAAAATAAGCACACTGTGATAAAATACTACATGGAAATATTATTAGTGCATATACTCCCTCTGTTTCAAATTCATCATTGTAGAAATTTTTTTGGTTACAAAAGAAATATAATTTTATGTTTTTAATTCAATTTTAGATGAATTTATCTCTCATAGTCCTAATTAAATTTTAAAATAACAAATACTATAAATTTTAATAATTAAATATAGATAAAACTGAACAATTAATTATTTTTAATCTGTGTGAAAAAACTTTAAACTATATCAGATGTGAAATGAAGAGAGTATATGTCTAACTTTTTTTTAGTTTCATACCAAAAGCTACAGTCATATCATCTTTTTCTGTTTGGACACATGAGTAACTGATTTAGTAACCTTTAGTAAACTTGTGAGTACCCTTCATAATATCAAATTTGTTGTATTTTGTAAGTATACTAAATTAACTGTATATTTTTTAATAAGTAAAAACTTTTATGGTAGGGATTGGAGGGAATTTGTCATAATTTGTTAAGGTTTTTAAATGATAAATCATCTTATGTACTCCTAAGTATAAGATCATTGATTGATAATGTTTTTAATAACAAGAATTATGATATATTGTAAATATCTATAAATAAAAAAATAAAAAAGTTCTCTCACTAGAACAGTATAAAGGTTTACTGGATCAGAAATTTTAGAGATTTTGTTCATTTTAAATCCAATTTTGTTGAAAATCTAATAGATTTTGTAAAATTATTGTTTAAATATTTGTCAAAAACATAATTTAAGTTAATTTGAAAATATTGAATTTATTTAAAATATATTAACATTTAAATTTTAAGTAAAATAGACTTTGTATTCTTTCAAACTTTAAAAGCTTATTTCCAAATAATATATATTTTTAGGAATTTTAACTTCTTTAAAATGAAATAAAGAAATCAATAATAATTTATTTTTAAAAATGCAGTATCATAATTCATAAGAAATGATATTTATATTCATTGATTTTTAACTGTAAATTACCGTTTAAATTCCATTTGATAGATTTTACTAACTAATCAATGAGGATAAATTATTTTAAACACATAAATTTGACTATTTTGACCTTAATGTATTAGTTACACAAAAGTACAAATAAAATGCATGATCAATAAAAGCAGTCATATAGAAGTATGCTATGTTGAATTACTAGTAAAGAAGCTAAATGGCTTCAAGAACAATGTCCTATAGTTGCTTCCATCTGATCTAAAACTTAATACTCTTACAAGAACATATGACTAACAATAGCTTGTGTTTGCCTATGTCTTCGGGTTTCAGTTCTGAACTAATGATTGCTTTAGCAAAAGAGACTCAACCTTACAGAGCTTCTAAAATAAGGAGATATTGTCAGAGAATCTCTCGCCTTCTTAACGCATTACCGACTCCTTCACAAAGGAACGGCCGGCCGAGCTGCAAAAACAACAAGATTTTAAGCATTGGTGGAACTCGGAAAAATTGAAATGCGTAAAAGAGTGGGTTGGTTACTCACGAATATTCGAGGTGGATGTTCATGAACCTCCGATTCTCTTTACTTTGAGAAAGAGTAACGGAACCTTCAATGACTTGGTCTTGCTCTACGTCTATTGGATCATAGAAATATACAATCGTCTGTACAAGAAAAGTGGTTCAAATGGTCACAACGTGTAAGCTATTTTTTTCCATAACATTACCATGTTTTATACTGTATAGAATCAATTTAGATGATTCACTGAAAACTGAAAAGTAAAACTGATAAGAGTTTTCAAAGTGCACAAAAAAATTAAATAAGAGTTTTGAAAAAATTGGGAAGTAAATGCAAAAAAAAATAAACATGGTCTTACTTGCTGCCAATGCGTCGGAGGAGACTCAGGAGAGGTGGACAGCACGAGTGCATCACTCGGATTACTCCGCTTCTTCTGATTTCCTTCGGTAAAAGGACTTATTGATGAGGACCCATTAGCAACGCTTGTTGCATTAGTATTCTTGGCAGGTTCGCTGAACTCAACGTCAAACCAAAATGCAAAACCATGCATTGGAGCTACAACAAGAAAAGGAAAAAAGCCTCAGCA
This sequence comes from Brassica napus, assembly GCF_020379485.1. Taxonomy (NCBI): domain Eukaryota; kingdom Viridiplantae; phylum Streptophyta; class Magnoliopsida; order Brassicales; family Brassicaceae; genus Brassica; species Brassica napus. Next base: position 20,823,589 of record NC_063438.1, on the reverse strand, counting down.
CAGAGAGAGGAAGCAATCGTATCTTCTCTCTTAAGATGAGACAAACGCACGGATAGTTGAGATAAAGAAAGTGATATACCTCTCATCATTGACTTGAACTTGTATCTTGCGGTAACAGAGTCTAGCTCTTGGATTTTTATTGTTTGACAGTCTATATGTTTAACCTGCATTTAAATGGATAGACATTCACTCATTTAAATGGATAGATATTCACTCAGTAGCGCAGTTAACATTGCAGGTAACAAGCATTTAGAGAACAAGGAAAAATACCACTTCCGGCCATGTAAGAACGGTCTCTCCTGATATGGACTCCACGCTAGGTTCTTCAAATGCACACTGTTTTGCTAGTTGCATCATTGCAGACACTGCAAACCACATCATACAATCATTACTGAAACCTTACTGCGAGGTACTTTTTTAAACTTAAGTAGTGATTGCCCCAAAGTCAAAGTTGATATAATACTTACTATCAATTCCATAAACGTTGCGCCAAAAATCAATGCTGTGACTGTATCTGTCAGGGTGCGAAATAGGTGCCATGTACAACTGTCAACACAAAGTAAATAACAAAGATATCAAATGTTGCCTTCTTTCACATAAGTCATTAGAGCATACTGTGATATAATATTTGAAGAGATCATAAACATACAGTTGCATGTGATGGGAGAATTAAACCTCCAGGCTTCAACCAGCGATCTCTAGCTGTAATAACACTTCCCAGCATGCTCTACATCACATCAACAAACATAATACGAGAATGAGAGGCCAGGGCGAGTTAAGGAGATTTAATAATTACGTAGGTTATCATTTGGACATCAACATAAGAATTAAAATATACAAGATAAGGAAACAACCTCATACAAGAGCATGTAACCCATCCACTCTGAAATTATAACATCAACCTCCTCGTCGATTTCAACATCCTGAAGAACATTATAACGAAAGAAGAATTACTACAGAATGAGGGTTTTCCTACAAACTTGGATGATTGTTGCACCCAATCAATCCACCTCAATGGTGGTGCATTGGTGTAAAGGTATATAGTATCCTAAATTCTTCATCTCAGTCATTTAATTGCGCATCTTTCTGTATAGCGACGCCAATTTATCTTTTGGCAACTTATATAGACATCAACCTTAAGCATGTCTGACACATCAGGACAGATTTTTATTATATAAAAGAATTTACCTCCACTCTCCCATGCAAAACAATAACCTTGTCAGATAAACCGTTGGCTTTCACAACTTCATTTGCCTAGTGATAGTAGGTGAACAACAAAGAATGAATAGAAGCCATTAGTATGATTCAGATAAGCATTTCAACTCTGATAGGGAAACAATTTTTAACGAATATCATATGCAGAGCTAAGACACCAAACTCGTAATAGAAATTATATGTGAGTTAGATCAACTTCACAGGGCCCAATACTTCAGAAAAATTCTAAAGATTTGTTTCCTTGGTCTGATTAAATGTCAAGGTTGACACAAAAGCAGTGAATAGAGCAATATTAAAATACAAACAAAGCTTAGGTTAGAGTCAACTTAACTGTGAAAAATGCAAGACAATTAGACATACTATCAGTACACTATAAACATATTTCACCAATTCCAAGCTCAAATGTTAAAATACGACAACAGGTTTTATAGAAATGACAAAAAAAAACAAACTATTTCAGCGGGAAAATTTCCACACCATTAACATTTGATGGTAAGAAATGGCTACTCTCATCACTTCACGGAAGTTGCAGAAAAATAGAAACTAAGGATAAGATAATCGAGAGCAGTCGCCCAAGTAACTGGATAATACCTGGACTGCAATATCACTTGCATCTACAGCATATACCTGCAAGAAAGTTAACTTTTGTAAGAGACACATGACACATCAGCAGTACTGGTTGGTCTATGGAATATATACAGACAACAGACGCAGAGGTACAAACTTAGTAATCATATATAATGCTACATTCTTCAAAATGTTGAATAACAGAGTTGTGTCAACACATAACCCATACCCGTTTAGCACCGGCTTGAGCACAGAAGATTGAAAGGATGCCTGTTCCACAGCCAACGTCCACCACAACCTGTTACAAGCAATCGTTGCAGCAATCGCTTTTCAAAAGAAGTACTAAACTACCGCATAACAAAAACTGTTTTTCTAAAGAAAGCCTTCACACAAAGGAATCAAATCCTGACACAGGCTAAACAAAAACTAAACAAAGAATCCCAATTTCAATCTTCTTCAATATCATCTACAACGATAAACGAGAGAGTAGTACCTTGTCTTGGATTAAGTTCTGATGCTGCATTATAGCTTCCCTATAAGTCTCTGTCCTTGACCGATCCTGTATCAACCAACAACATTCAACAAAGAAGTGAGCAATCCCCAAGGAACAACAGCAGACTGCAGAGAACAAAGAATGAAACTTTAATGAAGATGACGACACAAAACTTGAAACTAATATACACCAATGCTCCAGAAAACAAGAGGGCAACTTCACCAAAATCGAAAAGAATTCAACTTTAACTTTCAATTTCAATTTCAATCTCTCATACCTTGATCATCTCTTCGTGAATCCCAACGTGAGCATAGGAATGAAAATAGGCGACATCGAAGTCGGTACAAGGCGGAGGAGATTCCTGAGTCTCCAGTGGCTTCTGCTCGCTAATCTGGTCGGAAACCCTAAGCTCACCATTGGTGAGACCGCCTCTAGGGTCACGAGCTCCGCCGCGACTGCGCCTCTTGGCTCGGCCAAGAGCGCTGAGAATGGGGACTTGCTTCTCGTCCCGTTGAAGCTCGCCGTGGAAACCGTTGGTGTAATCGCCGCCAGATTGCATAGTTTCAGTTAAACCAAGAGAGAGAGAGAGGAGAGGAGAGAGGACTCTTCTCTGACGCTTGACGACTGACTGTTGTAATGTAATTGTAAACAAAGGAAGCCTCCTTTTTTTATTTTAATTAAAAATCCTCCTAAATTGTTTTTTTTTCAAATACAGTTTTAACATTTAACCCTGTTTCTGGGTCCTTTCATTAATCTTACAAATTAAAAGGGTCGATATGTAAATTAAAAATCCTTTATAAGACCAGAAAACATTTTTCATGATTTGGGTTTGATCATGTCAAAGAAAAGAAATAAGAGAGTGTGACTGGCGAGTATTTTGGAAGAGCCGATAGAGTTTTTCTTTAGCCCAATAATCTCTCCCATGTTTTCTAGATTTTTTTTAGGTTACAGATTTCTTTTTACTTTTTCTTTTTAGCCGTAGAAAACAAAATTGCTAGAGCACTTATATTTTAGCTTTAGAAAATTTACAAGTAAATCAGTAAGTATTTTCAAATCTACAACTAAAATCTTACCGTTAAAATATCTACATCCACGAAACAAAAATCTACAGCTTTAAGAACATTTCCAACCTATAGCATTATTATTGTATCAAGATTACACTATTTAGTGTGATTTCAACACTAACAAATTTTCATATTAAACTTCTATAATCTAACACTAAAAATTACATAATTTGGTGAAAATCATAATGTTGCACTAAAATGGTTTATCTTTTAGTGTTGGATTGGAAAAGTTACATTAAAATAGGGTGAGTTACACCAAAATAGTGTTTTGAAGTTAGATTGAAAATGACCTCAGTCAACAACAAAAAATATTAAAACTACAGTTCATTCCAATTAAACCTTAAATCAAAGGGATTTGCCAGTAAGTAGTTGCATGATACTATTGCACATTTAAAGATTTCTTCAACCCATGTCCCATCCCCCAACACAGCTCTATTTTCAACACTGATTTAATGTACTACCACAAATCACAAAAATTCATATAAACAGTTATTCAACCAACAATTTTATTTATCTTATAAATATTCATGTTTGATGGTTCTACTTTCATCACTATAAACCATTATACGAAGTTCAACTTTTAAAAAATCTATTGTATCATGTTGATTTTTTTTCACAAAGTAATCTACAAATTATAAGTAAACCGCTGTTTAAGATTTGAAGGTAACACACTCATCAAACTACTGAATTATGAAATTTTACCTTTTATGTTTAACTATTTTTTCGTATTTTATATTAAGAAAAAATATTTTTCCCTTTTTTGGAATTTTGAAGAGAACGGCTCTTTGGTGCATTTGAAATGAAATTCATCTAGTTATATATAACGGCTCCGTTAGAAAATTTTTTGAATGTATTATGTGGATTGTTGTTAAGTTTTCTTTATATTATTAACTAGTTTGAATCAATTGATATTGTCATGTTTTTGAAAGATCAATGATGCATCTGCATTACAAAAGGTCAAAACATATATATTATGTTCATTTTATAATATTTTTCTTTTTCCCTACGATATTATTAGCCATAAAATTATCAGCAGTTAAAGTTTCGTAAGAAGCAAGAGTTTTCAAACTCGGTGAACTAGTTAGTGCAAATTTAGATCTCTAAATCAAATCTCAATTAGAATGTCAATGAAATGGATTGATATGGAATTTTTATTCCTTTAGTTCTATCAAAAATACAATTTATTTTGAATTAAAATGGAAGAATCATTTTATTAATTTATTTATATATATATATAGAAAATGTTCCATTCAAATTTGATGAGAAATGAGTGAAATAAATTTATTTTATTTTTCTTATTTCACATTCAACTGATTTCATTCTTTTTATTATTTATTTTTGTGCTTGTCATCTATATTAAAAAATAATATTTGTGGTAATACTCGTATGATCTTTACATTTCACAAGAAATCATGTTTTTCACCTAATCTATAAGATAAAATGTTTATATTGCCTATCTTCAACTAAATTCATTCAACCTTGATGCATCAATATATGATTTAGTTTTTATTTATTGTTATTTTAAATTAAACAAGATCGTTTTAGTTGTATAAACTATAAATTACCTACAAAAATGAATTATGTTATAGATATTTGGTGCTACCGGTAAACTAGATAGTGAAATATGGTTAACTGAGTCCATTAACATTAGTTAGTCTACAATTTTTCGGTTATCAAATAAACAAGTGAATATAAAAATAAATCTTCTTAAGTTCACTCATGTTACTCAATTATCTTTTCGTGCCTTACATATATTATGGATGTGTTGGAGGCAAAAATGATGAGTACAAGTTCAATAAGAACCAATTGGCGCCATTTACCTATCATGTCATAGTTGAATTAATTAATCAAACTTATAAAAATATTTGTCACTATTTAAGAAAAAATAATGTAAACTATAAGAAAAAAATAAAAAAAAACACAGAAAAATAATAAAATTTCAACTTAAAAAATCCATATAAAATTTAACATATGAAATCAAACTATTATCAGTTTTTAGTCAAAGTTGTATTAAAAATATCAAAAAATATAAACGGATTCTAAATTTGAAGCAATTTTTAACTGTAATATGTGTGTAATAGAAGAAACGACATCGTTTCGAAACCAACAACACAATACGAAAAATCTCTTTTCCTCCATTTTTCAGAATGTTGAAGAGAGCGGTTTTTTGGTACATTGGAAATAAAATTCAACTACTTATATGTAACGGTTCCATTAGAATTTTTTCTGAATGTACTATGTGGATTGTAGTTAAGTTTTCTGTATATTGATAACTAATTTGAATCAATTGATATTGTCAATTTGTTTTTGCAAGATCATTGATCGATAATGAAACATTTGTGTCACATCTTTTTAAATAAATTTAGTTTTAAAATTGCTAATTAACATGATTATGACACATATCAATAAAAAAAATCTATGATTATGATATATTAAAAATATTTTTAATATATAATTATAATTATCTAAAATAAATTACCCAACACTTATTAGTTTTCTTTTTTTAATGAATCCTAACCAAAACAGAAATGTAAAACTTATTTGATAGTAATTTTCATTTTTTAATTATTTTATGAAAACCATGATATTAAAATTATTTAATTAACAAAATTCTTTAAAAAAGCAATAATATTAAAATGAATTTTAAAATAGCAATTTAATTTTTTATTTATTTAATAGTATTTAAAAAACACAAACAAAACCTTGTGGGCTTGGGTTAGGAACACGAAGCCCAATAAGTAGAATACAAAGGCGAATCAAGTGGATTTTAAAAATAGAAAGAGAGTTGGGGATACAGTTGTTTCTTCTTCCATCAAAGGCAAGAAAATGTTTACGAGATTATCTTCTCCTTTCGCACCCAAATTCAATCCTCCCGCGAAGACCACGAGATACAAATACGCAGATCAAGCATCTATCTGCGACCCAAACCTGTAGAAAAGTCAACACTCTGATTGCATTTGATTTGTGAGTGGATCATCTCAATGGGGAGGGTTCTGGTGATGCTGACGGCAGCCGCGGCGGTTGTGGCTTGTTCGGTGGCGACGGTGATGGTGAGGAGGAGGGTGAGACGTCGGAGGAAGTGGAGGAAGGTGGTGGGGCTATTGAAGGATTTGGAGGAATCGTTTGAGACGCCGTTGGGGAGGTTGAGGCAGATGGTGGATGCTATTGCTGTTGAGATGCAAGCTGGTTTGGTCTCTGAAGGAGGCTCTAAGCTTAAAATGCTCCTTACTTTCGTCGATGATCTTCCTAATGGGTGAGAGATATTCTTACATGTGTCAATGCTTCTTGATTTGGTGATATGATAGAGAGCAATGTGTGGAAGATAAGTGACGTAAAAGGATTGATTTTGATATAATGGGCTTGTTAGTTTTGTGGAATTGAAGTTTTTTTAGTTGCCTGATTGTGTCACAATGTAATGTACTGTGCAAACTCCTTTTGCTTGTTGACTAGAGTTCTTAAAGATATTCCTTTTAGTTTTTATGGGATTTGGTGACATTATAGAGCAATGTGGGGAAGGTAAATGACGTACAAATGATAAAATGGCTCGTTAGTTTTGTGGATTAAGGTTTTAGTTGCCTGATTGTTGTCACATTGTAAGCATTTTGGTATAATGTATGAACCCTTTTGTCTCAGGAGTGAGAGAGGAACTTATTACGCACTTCATCTTGGAGGCTCTTACTTTAGGATTATAAGAGTTCATTTGGGTGGCCAAAGGTCGTCTCTTGAAGTTCAAGATATCGAAAGGCATAGCATACCGACGTCTTTGTTGAATAGCACCAGCGAGGTAACTATGCTTGCCCCCAAGGTTGCTCTTTTCCAATTTCGGTTTATAAAATCCAACAGAGTAATATACTCCTTGTTTATTTTTGATTCGCAGGTTCTCTTTGACTTTCTCGCATCATCTTTGCAGAGGTTTATTGAGAAAGAAGGACACGAGTCCATTTCGTCACAAGATGTGAAAAGGGAACTTGCGTTTACTTTTTCTTTCCCAGTTAAGCAAACGTCCCTCTCTTCAGGAGTTCTCATCAAATGGACCAAAGGTTTTGCAATTAGTGAAATGGTTAGTTCAAAATTTCTGCAACCTCTTTTTACTTGTCTGCCTTATAAAGGGTACTTCTAAGGCTTCACCGTATCATCTCAATCTGTGAAGAAATTAGAATAATTGTTGGATCAAGTCAAGCGTATAACCTTCACTCTGTATTTTAATTTGCTGACGTATAATGTGATCCATCTTCTTGCATTTTGAGTTCAGTTGGGTCAAGCGTTAGCGCATCTAAAGCTAACTATTTTCTTATGTTTCTTGACACATTGATCATATTACTTTAGGCGGGGGAAGATATTGCTGAATGTCTACAAGGAGCGGTGGACAGGAGAGGGCTGGATATACACGTCGCAGCTCTTGTAAGTGCTTTGTTACTGCAATAGAGACTCATATCCTTGGGGGAACTGCTCCTTCATCCATTACCAATCCTTTGAAATTTCTCCTTTCTGTTTCATATTCCGTTTACAAAATTCTTTCTAACGGAAGAAGCATGGGGATTGGTTCTTATATTAGTTTCACTGTTTAAACAGGTAAATGATACCGTTGGGGCCCTGTCCTATGGACATTATCATGACCCAGACACGATTGCCGCTGTTGTCTTTGGAACAGGTAGTAATGCATGTTACCTAGAACGAACTGATGCAATAATCAAGTGTCAGAATCCGCGCACAACTTCTGGAAGCATGGTATTCATTCTAAGGAACCTGCATTTTAGATTCCTCTGGGTTTAGTGTAAAATATTATCTTGTAATGCTTTGCTCTTTATGTGTTAGGTGGTGAACATGGAGTGGGGAAACTTTTGGTCATCTCGTCTTCCAAGAACTTCATATGACATTGAGTTGGATGCAGAGAGTTTGAATTCAAATGACATGGTAATGTTTTGCTAACTTCTCTTTTTTCCTCTTTTCGTTTTATCATGCTTTAAGGCTTGTCATCAGGTAACTAATGAGCAGTGAAGTTGAATTGGTGGGTGTTTTTAATATAGGGATTTGAGAAGATGATAGGAGGGATGTATCTGGGCGACATTGTCCGCAGAGTAATTCTTCGTATGTCACAAGAGTCTGACATCTTTGGACCCATCTCACCCATTTTATCGACGCCTTTTGTTCTAAGGTACATTTCCTTTTGTATCTTCTGTATCTGAAGGTTTTTACGAATTGCCAGAGCTAGAAAGCTTACGTAATGGCAGCCAATAGTTGTATTTTGTGAGTTTATCTACACATGTTTTAAATCAAATCCTTGTTCCAATCACAGAACAAATTCAGTCTCAGCAATGCACGAAGATGACACACCCGAGTTACATGAAGTAGCAACAATCTTGAAACATTTAGGGGTAAATGATGTTTTGCCCTATAAATGAATGATTACCTACAATCCCATGACTTAACGACCATCTCCTTTGTTCATAACAACAGGTACCGAATGTACCACTGAAGGTGAGGAAACTTGTAGTGAAGATATGCGATGTAGTGACACGCAGAGCAGCTAGGCTAGCAGCAGCAGGAATCTCAGGAATCTTGAAGAAACTGGGGAGAGATGGGAGCGTAGGAGAAGGAAGAAGAAGAAGTAGCGATAAGCAGATGATGAGAAGGACAGTGGTGGCAGTAGAAGGTGGTCTCTATTCGAATTATAGGATGTTCAGAGAATACCTGGACGAAGCTTTGAGAGACATATTGGGAGAAGACGTGGCTCGACAAGTAGTGATTAAGGCCATGGAAGATGGCTCAAGCATCGGCTCTGCATTGTTGCTGGCTTCATCTCATAGCGTTCGAACCATATCGAACATATGAATAGTTGGATAGTTGCGTAGATAAAGAATGTATAGTTAGTCGATTGTTTCAGTTTCAGACGCATGTAGGTAAATATTTTTGTTTCTTCTGCTCATAATTATGACACTAACTATTTAATGGAAAATTTTAACACTAGTATCGAAAAACAACGAATTAAAATATTGTTCAGAAAACGATAAATCCGAAAAGACATTGAAGTAAAAAAAAAGAAAAAACATAAACTGATGTTTCAGAGGATATGTCGTTGTTACAGCTCGAAAAAGAAGCTGACAGAGAAACGCACACTAAAGATATGACGAACAAAGAGAAGCTTGAAGTTTGGTTACTCATCGCCTTGGCCATCTTCCTTCACCAGTTTGATCATGTCATCAATTCGCAGAATGGTAATGGCTGCCTCTGTTGCAAACTGGTCAGAAAACAAAGCTCGTTTAAAATTTAAGACATCACTCTAATTTTGTAAGAATCTGTTTGCTGTGATAAACAAAGACAAATGCTTCACCTGGATAATTTTGACTTTGCTCATCGCTGGTTCGATCACTCCAGCTTCCAAATTGTTACGAATGGTTCCGTTAACAAGGTCAAGTCCCATGCTGCGTTTTCCCAACACAGAGCCAATGAGCTAAACATTTTTTTCAAGTGAGACCAGAAGACACAGACAGCAATATTGCTCTAATACCTTGAATAGTGCTTCTTATCAGCCTTGGTTTGTGCGGTGTGGTGGTATGCTCTTAGTTTAGCTACCAACTCGGTTGCATCCTTAGCAGCGTTTACTGCAAGCACCTGTACATAGGATGATAATTGTTGGATAATAAGACCAGATTAAAGTCGAGTTTTATATATTGACGAAATAGAAATGAGACCTTTGGTATAATCAATAGCGCATCGGCAAATTCGGCAATAGCCAATTGTTCACGAGAGCCCAAGGTTGTAGCAAGGTGCTCCAGATACACAGACAATGCTGATTCAACTGCGCCTCCACCCGCAACCACCTGTTTTGACATGAAGCAGAGTGTTGCGTAAAACCAGAAATGTGATGATCATTACTAAATGCAAAGAATGTCTCTCTAACAGGTAGCAAGAGGATATTACCGTGTTGGATTCGAGGGTCCTCTTGACAATACATAAAGAATCGTGAAGCGCTCTCTCCATCTCATCAAGCATGTAGTCATTGGCACCTCTCAAGATCAAGGAGACCTAATAGACAAAAAAAACTTGTGAAGTCATGACAAAACTAGACTAAACTCTCATAGCAATCAATAACTTCTGGGAATAACTTCAAATGAAATATATGATTGATTTCGTGTGTATAGTAGTGTCAACAATTAAGCATGATCTCAAATACAGAGCAAATGGCATACCGCACTGCTCGTTTTGGTTCCCTTTATCAACACAACATCATCATCAGCGATTCTCTCCTCCACAACTTCGTCTGCAGATCCAAGGTGTGCCGGATCAAATGTTTCTTCCCCCTCCATGTCAGCAAAAGTGGTGACCTAAAAGCCAAGAACAAAGGATATTAAGACAAAAATATAAGTTTCACAATCATATAACTTAGTTCTAATGCTTTTTAATTTTAAAAAGTATAGCTGAGCAAGTACCAGGGTTGCTCCTGTTGCCTTGGCAACATGGCGCATGTCTTCTTTGCGGACACGCCTAACAGCAATAGCTCCTGCCTCTACAAAGTACTGAAATAAAAGCAAACGAAATGAGAATTCAAGGATGTCAATAACTTTGATGAACCAACACTGTGTAATGCGAAAAGGGTAGAGATAATATTATTGGGCTTCAATCTTACTTTAAGTGCCATGTCGTCAATTCCCTTGGTGGTCAGAATAACATTGGCTCCCGCTTTAAGAAGTTTCTCTATCCGCTCTTTGGTCATGTCAGCTTCTCTGTGAAACAAATATTCAGCAACATATTAAAAAAAAACTGTTTATGGAAGATGGATACCATAAGTAGTACAAGCGTAAAATAGACCTAGATATCTTAAGCTTTCTCTATCCCATACACCCAAGAACCAAGAGAGCAAAGCAATTGCATTTGTAGAAGAACAAACCAAGTACTCTGAATGTAATTCAGTGAAAACTACCTTTGACGGATTTTTTCAAGTTCTCGTGGATCGTTAACAACAACTTGGACACCGAGCTGCATTTTCGTCTTCTGGAGATTGAAGTCGAGGCAAGCAATCTTCGCTGGAGAAACTCGCAATGGCATCCCTTGGGCAGCACGGCCAGTATTGAGTGCATATCCATTCAACAAATAGCTGTCTTTTGCACTTTGTCCATGAGCTTTCAGAATATTAATACCCTACAATGTAGTAAGCCGCAGACGGGTTTCAACATAAATAAAAAATATCATCTTCACTCCAGATGATATGTTTAAAACTTTGACAGAGGAGCATAAACAGACCTTGATAGGGTATTTTATCTCCCCTCGCTGATTTGTCATCTTAACAGACAGAACTGCATCCACAACCTAGAAAAGAAAAAAAAAAAGATTATAACAGTTGAAAAATGCAATGATAAGGGTCATATTGCAAGAAATTAATAGCGGTTTCCAAATCTTAGAAGGAAAATATATGACAGACTCATGTAATAGACAAAGAATGAGAACTGGAAGCATACCAAATTGGCAAAGAAATCGCTGTCACCAGAGATCAGTTTGGAGGACATGCTGGTTTTAGCACAGTTAATCAATGGAGCTTTCCCAAGCTTTTCGACCTATAGAAAAGTAATAGTAGTAGTTAAGTAACGGGGCAGAGACAGACAAGCACAACAGATAACTTACCCAACCAAGCTGACACAAACACATGTATAAAACTTTCCCACATAAATTCAAGTTCACTCACATGATGTATACTACTCATTCAGAAAAAAATAGACCAGATGCCAAATTATAAACCATCACAACCGGACTAACCTTAGTCACCAATTTCTCCTCAATGTATTTGCAAGCTTCTCTCATCGCTAGCTGTCAACAGTAACACAGATTAAGAACACAATGAAAAAAAATCTGGAAAGCAGGTCACTACATAGGAGTGGGAGCTTACCCTGTATCCACTGATAATTGATGTAGGATGTATTTTGTTCCTAACCAAATCATTTGCCCTCTGCAAAATTAAAATACATGCATAAGACCAATAGTTATCAAGAAGCAGTTACCATGTGACAAATCTTCACAACTCTAGAAAAAACAAAAACAATAGATAACCTTGAGCAACTCAGCAGCAACAATGACAACAGATGTAGTCCCATCGCCAACTTCTCTATCCTGGAGTTCAGCTAACTCAACAAGAACCTGTCAAGACAAACAGGTAACTAATGATTCACTATAACACGCATAAACGTACACTAATGATAAATATGTAATCAAATAATTAACCTTAGCAGCAGGGTGTTCGACCTCCAACATCCTAAGAATGGTAGCACCGTCATTGGTAATGGTCACATCACCAATATCGTCCACCAACATCTGAATTTATATATAATGCAAATCAGAAACCAAATAAACAAATCTCAAACTTGTGACAAAGCAGTAGAACCAGAGTACGTACCTTGTCGAGTCCGACGGGACCAAGAGAGGTTTTAACAATGTTTGAAACAGCTTGACAAGCCATCACTGCAGATAATTATCAAATCAAATCAAACGTCAAGTAAACAAGTAAACAAACCCTAGAGATCGAACACTGATGAGAATAGATATTTGTATGAGCAGAAATGTGAGAATGACATCAGACGAAATAGCGAAAGCTTGGGGGGGGGGGGGGGGGGGGGGGGGGGGGAGAAGAGGAAGTACCGTTCTGAGTACGGACATCTTGGCCGGATTGCCTTTCGCCGGAAATATCAGGATTTTGAGCGGAGATCGACATATCAAGTTAAGCGATGAAAACGAGGGAGATGTAAAAAGTGCCCTAGATCAGGGATCTGAGCTCGCCGAGAGAGATAGTTCGCCTTTCTTAACAATTGAAAAATGATTCACTTGGATGGGACAGTGAGACTCCGGCGGGTTTTGTTAACTTTCAAGGTTTCTTTCTGGAGGGTGCGGCCAGGTTACGAACTAAACGGTGTCGTTTTCATGTTGGGCTGCAAGCCCATATATACTTTGGCCCATCTTCTATAATAATAGGTCAAGATATCAATATATTCCTATTTCCTACAACCTTTTTCCTCAAATCCCACTTTTTTGAACTTCCATATTATTTCTGAAACAAAGAGTTTTTGATCTGGTTTGTATGGAAGATGTTATTGGCTTTTTATTGTTAAGTAGCGAGACTATAACTGCAAAAGAAGGGTTTTGATTACTAAGATTGGCACAAATTGAGATTACAAAGTACAAAAAAGAAACATGATCTTTTGAATGCAGTTACAGAAAGAGATAGAGAATCATGCGTTTAATGGTTTGTAGAGCTTCTCAACCATCTTCCTATACTCTGTACACCAGCAAAACACACATAAGATAACATTCATTATTTGATGATAAAAACTGAGAAAACCACAGAGATGTGTTATTCTATTTACTATTTACTGCAAATTACCTTCTTGGTTGCTCCAAAGCTGAGCTGCTTGATTGTTCAATGGTGAGCTGATGTTCGGTTCTGCTCAAACAAAACACGGAGAATCAGATCTTGGATCAAACCAATTAAGAAAACTCAGCGGTCAGCACATAGGTGTTACCTCCAAGAAGGCTTTGAATTGAGAGTAATATCGTCCTCACATCATAAGCAGATGACCATTTATCCTACAAACAATGTGAAACCAGATGTTCCTTGTTTTAAGTACTACTGCTTCTTTGATACATAGTAGCTTTAACGCTCCAGGGGATTAACCTGTAACACACAAGTAGCACTAGTAGGAGCAAAAATGATTTGTAATGTACCTGAAGAATGTCCAAGCAAATATTGCCATAGAGATCCACGTTGGGGTGGAAGCAGCAAGTCTCAAACTTAATTTTGGGAGGTTTGAAAGGATAATCGTTGGAGAAAGCGAGTGAGAGTCTGTACTCTGTTCCTTCAAAAACAGTATCTTTGCTTCCTGTGATTGTCCCTTTCCAGCAGAATATGTTGTCTTCCTCTGGGAAAGCCGATATCCCCGGATCACCTCCCATCTGAGAAAACAAACATCAAAATCAAAAGAGTTTAACTTTGGTGTCAATAGGTTCATTTTAGATTCGGGAAGAATGGATTGATAGCTTACCATTAAACCCATTAGTTCAGATTGCAGCCTGCGTGTTTAACACGGATTAGGAAAAATCATGAATTTGCTTAACCAATAAAGAACAAAAGTACTGAGATAACATATCAATGTATCGTTTCCTCTCTCAGAAGAATTTTAGCAAACAGTTGGTAGACAAGAAGAGAGACGATACAAATCACAAGGGAACAGGAGAAGTCACAATCAGTACTTTTTGGATTCATCGTCTCTCTAAAGATAATCTAGAAGCATATGTACGATCACAAGAAATGGATAAATCTAAATGTGAAATTCCATAAACAAAAGAAAAATCAAATCGAAGCTTACGGATTCAAAAAAAATTCCCTTTGATTGGAGGAGAAATATTCAAAGATCGGAAAAAAGGAAGAACCTTTTGAGAACGGATTGGCTATCGACGGTCTTAGTCGGAGGAGCAGGTTGCTTCGATCCGGCGGCTGCCGGCGTTGTCTCCGCCGGAGTATTTCCTTGGTACCCATTCACCGCCGCCATCCCTTTTTCGGCTTCTTATTGGTAGACCAGTAACGCGACAATCGAAAATTTATGAAATGGAATTGCTTTCGGTCAAGGAGAAACAGATTCACGAATGATCGAAGCAGGAGAAGGGAATGAGAAAGAGCGTTCTTTTACTTTTTCTTTCTCTTGAGAGAGAGAGAGAATGTGTTAAATGGATAAAAATAAGACTAATTAAACTTTATTAAACAAGATATAAAAATAAAAATAAAACTAAAAGCTTAGATATTTGGTTATTAAGCTAAATAGCCTTTGTTTTTTTTTAAACTCTTCTGTTATTTGGTTTTCATGTTTGCTTGATTGAAATATATAATCAACTATGTAATGCAAAAATATTTCAAATGATATGAAAAATTGTCGATTAAAAAATACTAGAGTTTGGTCCGCGCGACTATGTGCTTTGTTTTCATTTTTAAAAGTAAATTGTTGTTTTGTATAAACTGTATAATATAAATTTACAATTTACATGTATTACGTGACTATTTAATATGACATTTTAAACATAATAATTTTATTTATTATATTGAGTAATTATATTTTATTTTAACAATCAATTGTTTTTCCCACATTTATTATCATATATGTTAAGCAGCAGTTCTTTCTTACCAACTTAATTATCGTATTTAATTTTAACGGACTTTTACATATTATAAAAATATGCTGCCAATAATATATTAAAAGACTAACTTCTATTATATATCTATCTATCTATAATAATAAATGAGACTTTTTTCCATTCTCCATGAGCCACATCACCATATAGCATGAGGCATTTTGAGTCACGTGACACCTTAACAAACTTTCAAAGAAACCAAATTTTCCTTGGTTCATTCACTCCACAAAAATTTTCCATTAACTGCTGCTATCACTGCTTTTTTAAAACAAAACTATATCTCGATCCGCGCAACTGTGTCGTTTTTTTTATATAAACATTTTGTTTTCAATTCTAAATTGGTATATATTATAATATATATATATATATATGTGTCTATCAATTTTTAAAACATAATAAGTTTACGATATATATTTTTATTGAATAGATTGTTTCAAACTTTCACATGTATTTGTATCTTTTTTTATGTATATATTTTTGGATTATTATTTCATTATTAAAATCGTAACTATATATATAAAGATTAGTAAAATATTTTTTATTGTCATATTCAAATATATTGTAACATTTCACAAATTTAGAAAGTTTTTTAAAAATTAAACTTTTCGCTTCATAGATTTATATTATCGAGTAAATAATTAAACATTTAGTTTTTGTTTAATTTTTAAAATAAACTATATATTTTAACACTTTTTTATTGGTTTAAGGTCGTAGAGATTAATCATTGTTAGATAATATGATTTTTGTTATTTAAAAAAAATATTTGTAATTTGAAAAGTTAACATCGACAAATATTTAAATAATTAACATAAGGAGGTATAGTATTATAATATTAAATTATATTTATTTAATTTATACTATTTGTAAATTCAATATTGATAGTTCAATAAAAATTTCTGGTAGACCCAAATTTTAAATGATACGATTAGAGATTAAATGTAACATGAATTTTTAAGAATAGACTGATTAGGTCTATTTTTTAAAAAATCACATATGAATCAATGTTGTGAGTTTTGTTTTAATATATAAGATCCAAAACATTTTGAATTTTCTTCCAATTCATGTATCTCTAAGTTTATAAATCATTACAAAAACCACAGAATATCATCTGTTCTCCATAGAGACCTTCGATCCACACAAACCTAAACTTTATTTTCTTCGCCTACGTTCATGGACGGTAGCGGCGGCTTATACTGAGATGACAGAAGGTTTAGGCGGTTTATACTGAGACGACAGAAGGTTTAGGCGGTGTTTCCTCCACGGCTTCATCCATCCTTCGATTATGCATGTTGGTGGCGAGTGTGCTTACGTCATCGTTTGGTAAAATTTTCTGACTTAATTTCAAAATCGTTTAGCCTATTTTCTCTTAACCTCCAATTCAGAAAATGAAGCGCCTACGTTAATTGGATTGGTGAAGACGCCGAATTTGATCCGCTGAAAAATTTCCATTAAAGCCATACCTTATTGTTCCATACAAATGAAGTTAGTACAAGTTCACAATCTCTCCTCAGAAGCAACACAGCATGATATAAAAAAAGTGGAGGATACTCTCTGAAGCTATAGCCAAGTGTTGTCCAAAGCTAGGTACAGTTATTTCCATTTACCTTTAGATACGATATTGTGTTGAGTAATTTGTAGTTTCTTGATCAGGAAATTTAGGGCTTGACCACATCTCTGATTGGTATTGATCGGAATATGAGATTGATGTTTAGAAATTTTGAGAGATAGGTAGTTAGAGTATGATAAGGATGATGCAGAGATGGAGTCCTCCGAAATAGAGGCATGACGGATTGTCGCCGCTTCCATTAGGGATGTATTGCAATCCTCGGTTGTCCAAATATGTGAGTCCTTATGTTCCCCTAATCCAAACATTTTATAATGTTTCTTTGGGAGTGCCGTGATCTTCATTGTGCTATACACAAGTTGAATCCCTTCGGAGGCTAAATGTGGATACTTTTGCTAGTGAGTCTATAGCTACTAACTACTGTTAGTACCACCCAGTCTAATGGTAAAATTCACCACAAACAAGCATTAGTTATTCCAATTATGCTTCTTATGCACTCCCCTAGGAAATGCTATCAATTGAGTTATTATTTAAGCATCTGTTGAACGTAATAATTTAGTGTATTTTTGTGCAGAAAGGTAGAGATATGGTTGGTCTCATGATCCTGACCCGCATTGTCTCACATGTGGCTCATTCTAAACATGGGAATGCATGTTGCTTACGCTGTAAGAACAGAAGAAACTACATAAGAAATCTCTTCCACAACTGAGATTATTGTGAGGTAATGATGACTATGGAAACACCAAGGGGTTTAGATTATGTAGATAATCCAGAGATTGGAATGAATGCTACTAGAGAAAGCAAAGATGCTATCGAATAAGAAATCCATGGTTTATGTATGGTTTTCGTCACAGTATGTCATTTATCACTATTCAATCCTTTTCTTAGTTATATGACAATTATGAGTTTATTGTGTTCTTTAAGTTCACTGGCTAAATAGTTCTACTGTTCTATGCTGGAGAAGTGACCAACAAACACAGACAAGGCTCCGGTAATAGTAGGTGTTGCAAAGGAAATGTCTACTACATTGCTCATAAATAAAAAAAAAGTGTCATTATTTACTTTACTTTTAAAGACAAATTAAAGCTGAATTTACACTTCTTCTATCATGAATATTTAAAAAACCTTAATCTATTGTTTGCTTTACTTTTGAAATCGATACTATTATTTACGAAGTAAGTTTTTGGAATCGAGCTCTCACGTTAAAAGTTAGAATGGTTAATATCGTTTATACCATTAATGAATAAAATATATAACTAAATTAAAAAATAAAAATGAAATTTTAATTTATTTATTAGATAAATGATTAAAATTAATAATAGTAAGAATTATCCAAAATCTGAAAATATAATTTTAAAAAGAGATAATTTATTTATATATTGTATTGTTATCTGAAAAAATCTTTAGTAAAAAGTAAAAAACATGAATTATACAACTAAATATTAATCAAATAAAATTATTAATTATATAATTAAAAATAGAATATTGAATTAACCAAAATCTAAAAATATAATTAAAAAGATAATTTCTATATATATATTGTATTGTTATCTGAAAAAATATTTTAGTAAAAACTTAAAAACATAAATTATATAATTAAATATTAATCAAATAAAATTTGTACTAAAATTATGAATATAGTGTACAAGGAACTTTTCAAAAATTATGATTTTTTGAATCGAGGTCTCACGTTAAAAGTTAGAGTGATTAATATCGTTTATACCCTTAATGAATAAAATGTATACCTAAACTAAAAAATAAAAATGAAATTTTAATTTATTTGATTAGATAATTGATTAAAATTAATAATAGTAAGAATTATCCAAAATCTGAAAATATAATTTTAAGAAGAGATAATTTATGTATATATTGTATTGTTATATGAAAAAGTATTTTAGTAAAAAGTTAAAGACATGAATTATATAACTAAATATTAATCAAATAAATTTCTTAATTATATAATTAAAAATAGAAATTGAATTAACCAAAATCTAAAAATACAATTAAAAAATATAATATATATATAAATATTGTATTGTTATCTGAAAAACTATTTTAGTAAGAACTTAAAAACATAAATTATATAATTAAATATTAATCAAATAATTTTTTTACTAAAATTATGAATATAGTGTACAAAGAACTTTTAAAAAATTATGATTTTTGGAATCGAACTCTCACGTTAAAAGTTAGACTGATTAATATTGTTTATACCCTTAATGAATAAAATGTAATTAAATTAAAAATAAAAACAAAATTTTAATTTATTTGATTAGATAATTGATTAAAATTAATAATAGTAAGAATTATCCAAAATCTGAAAATATATTGTTATCTGAAAAATCTTTTAGTAAAAAGTTAAAAACATGAATTATAGAACTAAATATTAATCAAATAAAATTCTTAATTATATAATTAAGTAAAATATTGAATTGACCAAAATCTAAAAATATAATTAAAAATAATAATTTATATATATATATATATATTGTATTGCTATCTGAAAAACTATTTTAGTACAAACTTAAAACCATAAATTATATAATTAAATATTAATCAAATAAAAAATTTACTAAAATTATGAATATAGTGTACAAATAACTTTTCAAAAATTATGAAAATGTTTAAGTCCGCGTTGCGGGCAAAACACCTAGTTAATTATTATTCTCTCATGTACTAAGTCCTACCATCAATTTTCTGTTTAGGATAAACCCAAAAAATTCATTAAATCAAATCAAATCATCTATACATATGAACCGTAAACCAATAAGATGCATTGCCCCCTTTGTTAAAAACTATTTACATTTTCACACAGCAGGACTCAAAATGCATTGACGTCGAAAGCAAAGGACTCCAAACCTGAAATCTCCTAACATGTGCTCATAAAATATATTATTAGGCCAGGACTCTCAATTCTTAATTGTCAACAACTAATAATTTAATGTCGATTGGACTAACAAATAACAAATTAAAAATTAAACTAGTTGAATTCAAAAGAGAAAACAACATCCGAACCCGGCACGTAGCACCGGAATAACCCTAGTATTATATGAATGATTAGTTTTAGGTGACTTTTATCCTTTAGTTATTACTAATAAGTAATAACCACAAAGCTTTGGATAAAAAATACCAAAGCTCTAAGAAACTAATTTACACACTTATACCAAGGAAATCAGAGGAAGAAGAGAAACAACCTGAGAAAAGAAGAATATCAGCCAACCACCGAGAAATTAGAACCCAAGCTTGAGACCAAAAATAACTTTCTAAACCCACAAAGCATACACGGAAGAAAACACTATCCAAACCTAGACTGGAAAACTTGGAGAAAGGAAGAGCCACCAGTGACGCGAACAACGATGAAAGCTGCAACGAGATGAGAGAACAAAGAGGAAAGGGCAGACAAAATGAAATCAACGAACCATGGAGCCGTACTCGAGCTATGAAAGAGAGTATAAAAACCAGATCACAAAAAAAAAAAACAGATCTTGAAAACCAAAACGAGGAGGGACTATCGACGGCAAGCCAACGACGAGAAAGATAACATCAAGATGACTAAACTCTGACCCTACCCAAAAAGATGCAGTCCCTGGCATCAGCCAAAATCTAAGGGAAAAAAGAGGAGCCAAAATTGACCAGAACAAGCTACAACGCCTTGAAAAACAACCACACAATTGGAAACTCATAAACCCGATATGCAACAAATATCAAATAATCTCACAGGAAAAGAATGCGAGGAAGAACAAGAGCACATAGATGAGTCTTTTCCGGTGATGGTGAGAAGCATCACACACCAGAAAAGTAAACAAAATACATATATGGTGACAAGCTGAAGGTCAAAATATGGGAAGAAGACAAAAACATCTTCCTGACGTTGAAACCATTAATCTTAGACTCAACAAATGCGTAAATACAAAGTAACTGAAATTTAATATGTTTTATATCAGAGACTCACTTTACCACTAACAAGTACTACTATACATACAATAACACATTATTGAAAAAACAAGCACAAAATATATTAACTTACCATCTACTACTACATAACACAATAAAAACACCAAATAATGCTATTAACAAATAAAGACGACCACATAATTACATTATCCAAAAAAATATACTTAACAATAATAAAGAATATCCCACCCGAAGCGCGTAAACGCCTCTAGTATATAATAAAAAAATGGGTGAATGTTCTTTCAATTAGGTTACGGTTCAGTTGAGCAAGCATGAATCGATCGATTCAATATGTAATAACAAAATTAACTGACATAAAAAAAAATTAACTGACATAAACCACAGTAGACCAAGTTGACTGAATTTTACTCAACAAAATTTTAGGTTTTCATCCAATAACCAAATAAACTGATATATAAACCGATTTTGGTTCAATCCAGAATAGATAATAACATACCAAAACATCCAGTCCGGTCGAATTTGTTCATCGGTGTGTAAAAATTTGAATCCCTCAATTAAAAAATTTCTTCATAACTATAGATTTGAGTAAAAAACGTAAATTAACCAACTATTTTTATTGGGTCAAATTAATTAGAAAAACTAACCACTAATTTACCCAAAAAAATGTATGTAGGTGAATTTACACGACATGTGACAGTTCCTTAAAGGAAACTGTGGCACTGTGTTCCTCGACGCGGTAATCAAAGAAGCACTGCGACTGCATCCGCTTGGACCTATCTTAGCAAGAGAGGTTCAACAGCAGTGTGAGATCGGAGGTTTTCTAATACCGGAGAACACACCAATGATAGTGAATGTATATCAGATTATGAGGGATCCAACTGTGTGGAAAGACCCGTTCATGTTTGTGCCAGAGAGGTTTTTGGTTTCTTCAGAACCAGATAAAGTAAAGAAATCTATACCTTTTGGAAGTGGAAGACGTGTGGCCCGGCGCAGCTCTCGGTACCGTTATAGTGGCAACTGCAGTGGCTATTCTGGTGCATGGATTTGATTGGAACATTGAAGGAGGCGTCGACATGGTTTGAAAATAAGATTTTATAAGCTAGTCATGACTCATCTTCTTAAAGTCACTCGTGTTACTCAATATTTTTTTTTTGTACCTTACATATGTGATGGTGATGGATGTGTTGTTGGCAGTTTATGGAAGCAAAAGTGATGAGTACAAGATCATTAAGAACCAAATGGCGCCCTTTAGTTATCATGTCAAAGTTGAATTAACCAATTAAACTTATAAAAATATTTGTCATTGTTTAAGCAAAAATAAAGTAAACCAAAAGCAAAACTAAAAAAAAACACTGGAAAAATAATAAAATCATGACTTAAGAAACTCATATAAATATTAACATATGAACTCAAACTATTATCAGTTTTAGCTAAAGGCGTATTAAAAATTAGAAATATAAACGGATTTTAAATTAAAAGTAATTTTTAATTATAAAAAGTGTGCGACAAAACGTCAATAAGGAATAATCTTTTTCCTAGAGTGTTGGAGAGAGTAATAACTACTTGCTTTGAAAAAAAGTTGTAATGTATTATATGGATTGTTGTTAAGTTATTTTTATATATTAATAATAACAAGTTTGAATCAATTGTTTTGAAAAATCGATGATCCAGCTTAAATCATTTTTATCAGAAAAGGCCAAACCATATATGTTACATATCTTTTATGATATTTTTTTTCTTTTAGGTATGTTTATACTATTAAAAATAAATCATTCTAAAAATTTAATGTAAAAGTAGACGTTAGACTTATCCCCAATATATTAATTAAAACACATTACAATTTCTTTTTGTAGTCACGTGTCATCACTATGATGATTCTTAGAATTATTAGAGAAATATGTTGGTCCATCTAATTATATAATAATTTTTTACTAAACTAACCATAAATTCATTATTAATGTTCTTTATTATTTATTTAAATAAAAATTACAGAACTACCTAATTTGGCTAAAGTATATATGAAAATTAATGATTTTGAATAATAAAGACTTGATAAAATTTAGTGTATCTTCTATCATATTTTTTTAATCTTAAAATTATTAAAATAAATTAAACAACCACAATAACCATATAATAAAAATTTAGTTTTTCTGTATATGTTATATTTTGAATTTTTTTAAATGACTATAAATTACTAAAACTATTAAAAGTCTCATATTCAAATTTTGTGATCTATGGTTTAATTTTTTTTTGTTATGACAAAATACAAATGATTACAAAATTTATTTTCTAAATTTATTTTGAACAATTTTTTTGATAAAATATTTGAACAAACATTGACAACTTATTTTTTATTTAAATTATAAATTACTAAAACTATTAATCCCACAATGAAAATTTTGTTATCAGTAATTTAAAATTTTACTATAAAAAATACTTATGATATAAAACCACATGAGTAGAAATCATCATTTAATAGACATTAATATTAAAAATATATTATGCATTTAATATCATTTAAATTTAATTACATATCCTATCAAATAGAAAAAATTATTGTTTGGATTAATAAAATTGATTTATATGTTCACACCAATTTAATTATATATGTAATAGTTACTCTTTTAAATTATTTAATATATATTTATTATTTTATAATATGTAACAATATATAATACATAAAATAATATATATATATATAATGTTTATTCCGCGCAAGGCGCAAATCTTAATCTAGTATATTATTATTTATTAGTTTTTGGTCTTACAATAAATTAGTCTAATAATACAATGTCAGTTAAATACACTATATTTTCTCATATACTTAACGTGAAAATATAACCAACCAAATCGTATTTACGTAATTAGATTCAACATCTTTTCAAACTAATACAAAATCTTTGTTAACCCACATTAATTATTTCTTATGATTAAATGTTGTCTTTGTCAATGCCAAACCATTCCATGCACGAGTTAAAAAAAAACACAATGTATTTTTGACAATTCAATCATCGTAACGGCTAACTTTGCTTCTCTCCGATGATCAAACTAGAAAAATGTTAAATGTATTATGTTGTGGATTGTTGTAAAGTTTTTTTTTTTACAAGTTTCACGTGATTGATATTTCATGTTTTGTGAGATCGATGATCTATCATCATAGAAGGCCAAAACATATACCCTTTGTTGAACCATCTCTGCTTCACCCTTTGCTGAACCACTCTCCTCTTTCCTCCTTGCGCACTGAGTCTCTGGATCTGGTCGTTTCTCCATCAGATAATAGGTTTTCAAAGGCATCTTTGGTTACTTCCAGAGCACCAGCGAGGCGAGAGGAATCTGGGTCACCATCGGAATCGGGCATTGGGTCTCTTGTTAGTCGCCGACTGCACTCGAAGCTGGGTTAGTTTTAAGATCTGTAAACTCGAGAAGATATTGTAAACTGTAAACTTGTGTGTTGTATTGACACATAACGTGAGTATATATACAAAGGCATGAGCCGACTTCAAGACGTAACCCTAGAGAAAATAGGAAACATTACATAAGAGTAAGACGGTTTAGTAAGATAAACCTTATCTAAGATACACTTTCCTAATACTCCCCCTCAAGTTGGAGAGTGAAGGTCTTGAACACCCAACTTGGACGATAATGCTTCAAACTGAGGACGTCCCAAAGCTTTGGTTAAGAGGTCTGCAATTTGATCCTTCGACTTGACATGAATGGTTGAGATGAGACCTGCTTTAACCGCATCGCGTACACTGTGACAATCGCGTTCAAGATGCTTCGTACGTTCGTGAAAAACCGGGTTAGCAGCGATATGAATGGCTGCTTTACTATCACAATAAAAACGAACAGGTTGAACAACCTTGACTCCAAGCTCCTCCACCAAAGGAACAATCCATTTTACTTCTTTAACAGCTGCGGCCATGGCCCTGTATTCAGCCTCGGCAGATGACATAGACACTGTGTCCTGCTTCTTAGTCTTCCAATCAATAGGTGAATCACCAAGAAAGACCACATACGCACTCAACGAACGACGACTATCCGGACACGAACTCCAATCAGCATCGACATAAACTGAGAGTTGAAGGTTATTGTCAGCACGCAGAAGAATACCCTGTCCTGGACAACCTTTGAGAAAGCGAACAACACGCAGAGCCGCATTCCAATGAGCTTCACGTGGTTGTTGCATAAACTGAGACAAAAGATGAATTGTGTAACATAACTCTGGTCGTGTGATCATCAAATAAACTAGCCGACCAACCAAGCGGCGATACTTCTTAGGATCAGCAAGAAGTGGAGTGTCCTCTGCTGTTAGTTGATGATACTGTTCCATGGGAATAGTGACTGGTTTACAGCCTAGAAGACCCGTGTCTTCAATAATGTCTAAAGAATATTTTCGTTGAGAGAGAAAGATACCTTCTTTGGACCTTGCCACTTCAATGCCAAGAAAGTATTTGAGCTTTCCCAAGTCTTTCATTTTAAAACACTCACCTAAGTAAGTTTTGAACTTGACGAGAAGCTCAAGATCATTACTCGCAAGAACCAGATCATCAACATAAATGAGTACACGAATCTCCTTAGAGTCTTTTGTGTATGTGAACAGAGAAGCATCTGAATATGACTGAAGGAACCCGTACTCTAACAGTGAGTTTGTGAGCTTTTCAAACCAACAACGTGGAGCTTGCCGGAGTCCATATAAGGACTTGCGAAGCAAACAGACTTTAGTTGGGTCAGAGTGAGTGAAACCAGGTGGTAACCGCATGTAAACTTCTTCATTTAAATCACCATGCAGAAACGCATTATGGACGTCCATCTGATGGACCTCCCATCCTTTTGCTGCAACAAGAGCAAGTAGACTGCGGATGGTGCCCATCTTAACAACTGGAGCGAATGTTTCGGAGAAATCATCACCTTGTACTTGATTATTTCCGCAAGCAACCAGACGCGCCTTAGGACGTTCAACTGTGCCATCGGCATTAAACTTTAATTTATAAATCCATTGACAACCAATTGCTTTCTTGCCTTTCGGAAGAGAGACGATATCCCAAGTGCCACTTTCTTCATGAGCAATTACTTCTTGTTTCATTGCACCACGCCAAATCTTATCCTTGACTGCCTGAGAGTATGATCTTGGTTCTACTCCAGCAGTAACAGCAGCAAGAAACGCTCGATGTGCTACTGAAAAATTCTCGTCAGTAATGTAATCAGTTAAAGGATATAGTGAGTTACCTTGGACGGTCTCATGAGGATGCGATGAAGAACAGGCGGATGTGAGAGATGGGTTTTCAAGATGTATGGCATTGTACATAACGTAATCCTTGAGTTTAACAGACGGAACACGAGGTCGTTGTCCTCGACCGAAGACTTCTTCTACCGGTTGCACAACTGGTGTTTGAGCAGCAGGAGATGCAGGAGCAACAACATTCAGCGGAGGTTGGTCTATATCGACAGCCCCAACATCAGTCGTAGGAGAGGACGATGGCGTTGTTTGCTCTGCAACTGTGGCCACAGGAGGAGTTGCTGAGCCTGACGAGCTCCCCCTGTCTTCTAAGGTAGGTAGATTAGTGTTTTCCCAATCCCCGTCTGGTTCTGTATTTGAAACGACGGGTTCTTTGTTAATAGAAACGAGTGTTGGTGCTGAGTAAGGAAACTCTGATTCCTGGAACACAACGTCACGGGAGATGAAGAACTCGTGTTTATCAAGATCAAACACCTTCCATCCTTTTTGTGCATAAGGATAGCCAACAAAAACACACCGCCGACTTCGTTTCCCAAACTTATCTTTATCACGCGATCGATGATGAACAAAACAGAGACTCCCGAAGACACGGAGTTGTGAGTAACTTGGTTTCTCATTATACAGAAGCTCGTACGGTGAGCGATGACCAAGCACAGCTGAAGGCGTTCGATTAATCAGGTATGCTGCAGTCAAAATCGCCTCCCCCCAAAACTTGATCGGCAAGTTACTCTGAAACAGCAAAGCACGTGCAATATTCAGAATGTGGCGATGCTTTCTTTCTACTCGTCCATTCTGTTGAGGAGTAGCCACACAAGAAGTTTGATGTATGATCCCATTCTCACGAAAGAAACGAGACATACACATAAACTCGGTTCCGTTATCACTGCGAACAACCTTAACTTCTTTGGAAAATTGTTTCTCAGTCATCTTGCAAAAATTCTTAAGGACGGTTTGAACTTCTGACTTTTCAAGGAGCAAATAAGTCCAAACTGCTCGTGAGAAGTCATCAACCACTGTGAGAAAATAGACAGCACCAGATGAAGATCGAACTTTGTAAGGACCCCAGACATCGCAATGAATAAGCTCAAAACATTTTGTTGTTTTATTTAAACTTTCATAAAAAACTTCTCTAGTTTGCTTAGCTTCAAAACAAGTGTCACAAGGACTGGAAGCTTTAGAGTCTAACACAAACGGTAAATAAGATAACACTGAAAACGAAGGATGTCCAAGCCTTTGGTGCCAACGAAACTGATCAACTGAGCGAGTAGACTTGTCAGAAACTTCAACACGTGCAGCCATAACATCTTTAAAATAGTAAACCCCATCTCTCTCTTCACCTGCTCCAATCAGCATCCTCGTGAAACGATCCTGTAAAACACAAATAGTGTCGGTTAGAAGAGCAAAGCAATTCGTCTGTCGCAGTAGCTTTGACACTGAGATAAGGGAGCAGTTTAAATTTGGCACAAATAACACATTATGTAACGTAATGCTATTGGACAAGCGAAAGACGCCGGTGTGGGTCGCATAAGTTTTATTCCCGTCTGCAAACCCAACTGGGCAGGATGGAATACTCGTGATGTTTTCTAGAAACGAAAGCTCTCCTGTCATGTGATGAGAGGCACCTGTGTCTAGAATGAGATCACCATAAAGCTTACCAGTCAGCCTCTCAGTCGATCTGTTTTTCTCATTAATCATCTGAGTGAGCGCTTTCAACTGTTCCTCGGTGAACACTGGAAACAATGACGAGTTCGAAGAAGTAGCATGAGCATTGTGGACTTTTGTGCCATTAGTCTTGGTGCGGTCTGAGCTGTAACTTCCACGACCACGACCGCCTCTTCCTCCTCTGTTATCACCTCGGTTTGGTGGTGTCTCTTCCCACCAGTCGGGGAAACCTACTAGCTGCCAACAATTTGCCTTCTCGTGACCACGACGTCCACAATGAGAACAATGAACTACTTTTCTTGTTTGACCAGAATTTTGTGTGTCGGATGCTTCTTTCTTAGCCACAAAACCGACTGCACTCTGCTGAACTTCACGTTCTTTTGAAGAGACAAGACGCTGCTCCTCACGAACGACTCTAGAATACGCATCTCCTAAATCAATAGAAGAGTCTGTTGCAATAATTCCTTGACACACAACACCAAACCGCGACTCGTCTAAACCCATAAGAAACTGATGGACCTTCTCTTCTTCTCTTTCTTTCTCGTAGACAGCTGCTGCACTGCAAGTACAAGGTGGAAGAGGTTTGTATGCGTCCAGCTCTTCCCACATCTTAGCCAGACGACCAAAGTAATCCATTACTGACTGTCCATCTTGTTTGCAAGACGCCAACTGTTCTTTAAGATGGTGGATACGAACTTTGTTTCCCACAGAGAAACGCTTTTTCAAGTTCTCCCACAACTTGTGAGAGTCAGAGATAAACGTGACTGTTGATCGTACCCTGGCTTCAATGGACGACCGAATCCAGCCAACGATCAAGGAATTGACAGACGACCAGAGCTCGAATTTGGGATCATCAATGGCAGGTTTTGATATTGTTCCATCGATAAACCCTAACTTTCGTTTTGCTCTAAGTGCATTAACTAGCTCCGTGGACCACTCATTGTAGTTGTCACCCGTAAACATCACAGATGTTATCACCGCTCCTGGGTTGTCGGATGCAAACAGAGAATACGGAGTCGGTACGTTGACGGTACCACCTTGACCTTGCTCAACTTGAGCAGACGAACTTTTGGTAGCGGAAGACATGTCACCGTCGGCCATGACTTCAGACTGTTGTTCTTACCAAGAACAAAGACTATGAACGACGGAAAAAAAAAACTACTCGGGTCACAGAACTTTATGCTCTGATACCATGTAAACTCGAGAAGATATTGTAAACTGTAAACTTGTGTGTTGTATTGACACATAACGTGAGTATATATACAAAGGCATGAGCCGACTTCAAGACGTAACCCTAGAGAAAATAGGAAACATTACACAAGAGTAAGACGGTTTAGTAAGATAAACCTTATCTAAGATACACTTTCCTAATAAGATCCGAGACCGCCGGAACATCAGACGCATAGCTGTCGTCGCCGTTCCTGCACCTGTCGTTTCGCTCCAGTAGGTTTCCGCTAGCTGCTTGTCCAAGGTTTTCGTAGAGCTTCTTTTCTCAGGTCGAGTGAATAGGTGAAGAGACAACAGCCATGGCGATTCCCGATTCCCGGTTCTCGATTGTCTTTCTCCTTCTTGCTTTTGATGCTCTTCATGATGGCTTTGAGAACAACCCTTTTCTCGGCGTCACCTGCAGAAAGATGAAGATTTTCTCTCACCGGTTGAATCGTCTGCTTCAAGGAGTTTGTTACTCCTTGTGCTTCATGGAGTTTGTTACTCCTTGTGCTTCATTTCCTGTAAACCTTTGCTCTGACAGTTAGCTTTTTGTATCACCAGTATCCTTGTCGTACCTATGTGTCGCTTGGCTGGATGGAGCCTGGATAGACCGCATGAGCTTGACCGTCGGTGTCGATTCGGGTCTACAACTTGCTCTTTGTCGAGATAGCTAAAGGTTTGTCCTGTTGATGACCTCCTCCAGCGGTGTCCCGGGGTGGAAGCCAGCCACCGCCGTTGAAGCTGTTGGTGCCACTTAGGTGAGTTCAACGGAGCATCCTTTCAGTCTATACTCTTGATCTGAAAGTTAGTCTAGCTATGCAAGAAGTGCTTTGGTTTTAGGAGTCCTAAATTGTTGTTTTTTTGTCCGAGAATTCTAGTTAGTTTCAAGCTGTCCATGTTTTTAGAAGTTTTGAGCTAACTTATTAGATTTTTAGGGGGTTTTTTGAATTTTTTGCGGCCCTTAAAAATCAGATTGGCTTTTAAAACAAATCTTGGTGCAACTAATATTGTAACCAAACCTTCATTTCTATAGAATGATATTTACAATTTAGCTATAAAAAAAAACCCTAAACATATACATTATGTTTCTTTAATAATATTTTTTCCTTAGATATATCTTTACTTTTAATATAAATTAACATAAACAAACCAAACAAAACCCACAATAGACCATAGTTTGTCATACATAAAGCTTCAACAATCCTAAGATCATCTCTGATAGTGCATCATTCCGAGGGAATACATCAAAAAAGTAAAAGAAAATATTTTCTAATAGTACATCATTTTAAAAGAAAAATTAGGTTATAATAGTATCCCTTAAGATTTGAGGAAACACTATTCACAACCTTATTTCTACTACTGAACTTTTTATTAACAAATTGATGCTTAAATTTTTATATAGTTTTATTTTATATCAAAAAGATTAAATATTTGTGTTTTATACTTTATTGAATTTAGTAATACTTTCGCTAATACAGTTATAATTAAATATAAATCATTGTTTATTATTATAGAAACGAAATTTATGTATAAAATAAAGATTTAGTTAAAATAAAAATTATAGTTGGGTAAAATTTGTAAGTTTCTAAAAAATAGCATTATTAGAATTAATAATTGCTATTAATAGTAGAATTGGAGTATTCTATTTTGAGGGAATAAATGAAGGTAATCATTGGAATAAAACTTAAACTGAGTTTACGTTATTTTGAAGAAATTTTTTATGACAACCATCGGATATGACACACCATGTTTTCAGAACTGGGTCTAAATGCATATAGGCTTGGGACTTTGAAAAATTATATTATTTAATTCCAAGTAGAAATAATTAAGTAGCTTTAGTGGTGGTGCTAGTAGATGTATAGATAAGATCCGTTGTTCAATTCTTCCCCATGATAATAAATTCTCATGGTTTTGGGAATAAAATAAATAATTAGGTTTTAGGCCTTATAATTTTCAGACCGGTTTTGCCTGTTCTTACTAGTATCTCGAGTTCCAAAAGATCCAGACGCTTCATCAGGCTTGGTAATTACTATAACAAATCTTGAAAATTCTCAAGGTTCTGGGGATCAGAAAAATAATTAGGCTTTAAAGCATGATTAACCCAAAATTCTTAAGATGAGATTCTTAGCGAAGTTAAGAAACTATTTCTTAACTTTTAACTTAAAAAACTAAGAACCGGTTCTTAAATAAAAACTTTAAAAACCGGTTTTAGTTTTTTAGTTAAAAATTAAGTAACGGTTTATTAACTTCCGCTAAGAACCTAAGAACCTCAGGTTAATCATGGTTTTAGGGCCTACAAATTTCAGGCCGGTTTTGCATGTTCTTACCGGTATTTTGAATTCCCAAAAATCCAGACGCTTCTTCAGGCTTGGAAATTACTATTAACAGTTTAGTAGCCATTTGTGATGAGGCCCTTCATATACACATACTGGCTATTCAAGCGTTGGATTACACAAAAGGTACAAGACTCCCTATACGGTTTTGCATCCACAAGACTCCATACGCATGTGACGGGAAAAATGAACACAGTAATATAGGTGTACAATGCATGATTGAAGTGACTTCAAAACACTTGCAAGGCTCCAATTTTGTTGGCAAATAATAAACAACATAAAAACAAACCCAATTATTATACAACTCCAAAGGAGAAAAGTTCCAACTTCTGACAAGAAAGAAGTATATATACAGTTATCCATTATTTCACGTCCATCAAAGAAATAATAACATGTATTAAGCATGGCCGTACAATATTATATTCAAGACTCTCCGATAAGGAAAATATAACGGCATCTCCTTCGCTTTTTGAGCACCGACTATGGACGTAGACTTTCAAAACTCCTTCATTCTCGTCCTCCTATGCCTCTTGTCACTTCTCTGTTACTCTCTCTACGTCAGGAAACCACAGAGGTTTGATTTGCCTCCGAGCCCTCCCTCTCTCCCAATCATCGGTCATCTTCATCTTTTACTCTCTCTTCTTATCCACAAGTCTTTCCAGAAACTCTCCTCCAAGCACGGACCACTCCTCTACCTCCGCATCTTCAATGTCCCCATCGTCCTCGTCTCCTCATCCTCAGTAGCCTCCGAGATCTTCAAGACGCACGACCTGAACGTCTCGTTCCGTGGCCTCCCTCCGCTTGATGAGTCACTCTTGTTCGGATCCTCCACTTTCCTCATGGCTCCCCATGGAGATTACTTGAAGTTTATGAAGAAGCTCCTCGTCACAAACCTGCTCGGATCTCAGGCACTCGAGCGGTCACGATGCATCCGTGCCGATGAGCTAGAGCGGTTTTACGCTAACCTGCTTGGCAAGGCAATGGATAAGGAGATGGTTGATATTGGCAAGGAAGCAATGAAGGTCAGTAACAAGATCATTTTCAAGATGCTCATGGGAAGCAGATATTGTTTGGAGGAAGATGGTGAGGCTGAGACAGCCAGGGGTCTAGTTATCCAGTCATTTGCCTTGTTTAAGAAGATTTTCTTGGCAACATTGCTTCACAGGCCGCTCAAGAAGTTCGGAATCTCTTTGTTCAAGAAGGATATATTGAGTGTCTCCGACAGGTTTGACAAGTTGCTAGAGAGGGTTCTAGTGAAACACCAAGAAGAGAAGCCGAGTGAGCATCAAAGTGCAGACATGATGGACGTATTGTTGGAAGCTTTTAGAGATGAAAATGCTGAGTATAAGATCACTAGGAACCATATTAAGACTTTTTTCATTGTAAGTGTTTCTTCCCCTCCTTAAGAAATATTCAAAGTAATTATCCAGACTAAGAAGTTTTTTTTTTTTTTACAAGTGCAGGAACTTTTCATTGCAGGGACTGATAGTATGGGGCAAACTACACAATGGGCAATGGCTGAGCTGGTGAACAACCCCAACATTCTTGAGAGACTGAGAAAAGAAATTGAATCAGTTGTAGGGAAAACAAGTTTGATTCAAGAAACAGATTTACCAAGCCTTCCTTATCTGCAAGCAGTGGTCAAAGAAGTGCTTAGACTGCACCCACCAGCTCCACTCTTTGCAAGGACCTCCAGAGAGGAGTGTAGAATCAGAGGCTTCTACATACCGGAGAACACAACGCTTTTGGTTAATGTTTATGCTGTGATGAGGGATCCTGGTTCTTGGGAAGATCCTGATGAGTTTAGGCCGGAGAGGTTTCTAGCTTCTTTAGGAACCGGGGAAGAGGATGAGAGAAGAGAGCAAGCACACAAGTACATTCCTTTCGGGAGCGGAAGGAGAGGCTGTCCTGGAGCAAATCTAGCATACATCTTTATAGGAACTGCAGTTGGGATGATGGTCCAATGCTTTGACTGGACAATCAAAGGGGATGAGGTTAAACTGGAAGAGGCTGCTGGAGAACTGAACCTGACTATGGCTCATCCCCTTAAATGCACTCCTGTAGCTCGAACCATAAAACCCTTTGGCTTCAATCCTGCAGAGAGTACCTAGTTCGTAGGTTCTTGATGATGGGTTAAGAGTAACAAGGAAGCCTCTGGGTTGAGATCTTATGTTCATCTTTTTTTCAGAGACCTTTGAGAAGAAATGGTATTAGAACAAGAAAGGTTTATGTCTTTATATGTTTAACTTGAGTAGATAATATGTTTTGCATTCAATTTATCTTTCTGGTTCTTAAATAATAACATCCAAAATTCCAAAAATTATCAAGGCGCTATTTCAGTGCATACTGTCTTTTAAAGTGTTGAATCACACAAAATTCAAATTAGATCAAAGAGTATAGGAACTACAAGAGAGTAGGTGCCGATAGCAAAAGACAATTAAAAAAAAACATCTTGAAAGGACACAATAAGTCTGCATAACCAATGTCAAAGCTAAAGAGGGATACAAACATTTCTATAGATACATGAAAACTTCCCTAACTTTTTCACCTACTGAGCTGAGAAACACCAAACTAAGAAGCCATCAAAGATGATGGCGGAAGTTAAGGGAGGCAGATGTACATTACCGATCAATCCCGGGGCTTGATGACTCGAGAGACTCGTTCGAAGAAGAGAGGAGTCATACTTGTGTTAAACTTTATAACATCTCTCATCCAGTTGGGCACAACTCTTTCAAATGTCCCCAGCGATACAACATTGTAGAGCAGCTCAGCTTCTTCACCAGTTGAGTTATCTACTAAAGTTAAGCTGAATGATAGACCTGTCATGTTCAAAAAGCCAGGGAGAAAGATTCAAAAATGGTTCAATCTTTAGAACTGAAGTAAATGACAGGAAAGTGTATGCATTTTACTTGAAAGCAAGCATACAGTGACATAAATAATATGCCAAAAGAGATTACCGCTTGATGGATGCGAGGCTATAATGCAGACTCGTTCGCCTTCATTGTTGGTTGACAGTTTCATTCCTGTCAATTGTTCGCTAAGAGCTTGGAATGGAGAACCAGCAGAGGTACTTGATCCAACGTCGGCTGTTTTAGAGCATTGTGGTTGAGAAACCAAGAGAGTTTCCTGGAAACAAGAACAAGAATTAGTGAGCAAAAGTTGATGACTCAGCTTAAGGAAGATGCAAGGCAATTTGTTAATACCGTAGTTGATTTCTGCCGTATGCTAACATGAGGTGATGCCATGTCTGTTTCTACCACATCCTCTGTCAGCCTTCTACGTTTCCCCATGCTTCTAGTAGTAACTTGATGAGATTCGGGAGTCTTTTGTTTTCTTCCACTTTGAGGAACTCCCTCTGAGATAAGCTCTTTAAGTTTCTCAACTTGCTCCGAAAGTGCTTTGTCTGTTTTTAAAAAAAAAAACCCATTTAGTAAAAGGCACTCTCCATAACCAGGAATCATCAATCTTACTCTTTCGTTCTTCTTCAGCAAGACGGTTTTGAAACTCCAGACGCTCCTGGTGCCTGGCGGATCTGTGGACCAAAGACAGCCATTGGTTTTCACATTTCACAAAAAAAACAGACTCCATAAGCAAGATTAACAAAGTAGTAACACATACGTGATTTCAGTTATCTCATCCCTCATTCTCCTTATGGTCTCCTTCGAACTCTGGTCTTCACTTCTCAAATGCTGCGTCAGGGTCTCTGACGCTGCAAGCAAAAGGCAAAATGAGAGTTTACAAGGCAGCTTAGGGGTTCATTGATGCTCTACTCTGTCTTAACTAATTAGCAATTCTAACTTAACGAGAGAGAAGAAAGTAGTAAGTGAAGAGACTGAAGATGCTAAAGGAAGAGACTTTCTGAGAGTGGTACCTTTAACAAAGCGAAGGAACTTCTCTTCTTGATTCAAATTAACCTCATCCAATTCCGAAAAAATCCTCTCCTGGAAGGGAAAAAAGAGGGTTTTTTTTTGTAAATTCGAAATCCGAATCAGAAATTAAGATGAGAAATGAAACCTTGAGGGTGGTGTATTTGTTGTAGAGCTTGGCGTAGAGAGCTTCCATCTCCTACTAAAGAATCAAAGTTAACAATTTGGGGATATAACGACCCGAAGAAGACGAAGCAAAATTCAAGAGAAAAAAAGAGAGAGCTTACATTAGGATTCAAGAGAGTAGCAACAACGCACGATTTGATTATGAGGGACGACGCTAAAATGGATTCAAAATTTTTCAAGACGGTGAGTGACCGCTTAAAACCAAAAACCTAACGCGAACCAAGAAAAGTACTTAATTAGGGATAGCCGGATAGGTCTCTTCTACG
Source organism: Brassica napus (assembly GCF_020379485.1). Lineage (NCBI taxonomy): Eukaryota > Viridiplantae > Streptophyta > Magnoliopsida > Brassicales > Brassicaceae > Brassica > Brassica napus. Next base: position 20,787,848 of record NC_063438.1, on the reverse strand, counting down.
TCGGGTTTTGATAAAATCGTTTTCTTTTTCTCTTCTTTTAAGCTTTCCTTCGAATTTTTTACAACAGTCGATTTGTTTTTAGTTTGAATTGGCTATCCCACTAATATCTTGGGGTGGACACTTCGGTTATTTTATCGGTTCGGTTTGAGTTCAGTTCGGTTTAGTTAGTTCGGTTCTAGAATTTTTTCAGCTGAAGTAAACTATAGTTAGTTTGGTTTGGATCGATTTCGGTTCGGTTATATTCGGTTTGGCTTATATTCAGTTTGGTTTATATTCGATTCGGTTTGTATTTCGGTTCGGTGGTTCGGTTCAGTTTAATCGGATTTCTCTTAATTTATTTATTGTACAAGAAATCATGTTTTAATATGGTTGTCATGAAATAATTGCGTTGGACATAATCAAAAATTAAATATGTAAATTAAATTCTATTTAATTAGACTTGGTTTAAGTTTTAATTTTAAGGTTTAAAAGTATACGCTATTGGAAAAAAATTAACATGGAAATTATGTGGGCTTAATGACGAATATTACAAAAGTTAGACGAAGTGTCATGGAAATCAAATTATATTAGGATTCCCTTCATGCAAAAGGAAATTACGTTGGCTTAATCTTAGGATTTTAATATCTTGATACTACTAATATTTTTAATTTAAATAACTATAAAAACACTTCGGTTTATCGGTTCGGTTCGGTTTAAACTGAACTGAACCGTTCGGGTTGAAAAAATCTCGACTGAAAGTTTTGAAATGGACTTTGGTTTGGTTCGAATCGGTTTTGGTTCGGTTCGATCGGTTCGGTTCGGTTTTTTTGTCCACCCCTAAATATCCAATATTTATAAAAGCTGATTCTATTTAATTAGTTATATATCCAAACCATTAAAAATGACAAATTATCACAAATCAAAATATTTTAATTATCTAAACTAGCAAAAATATGTTATACAAAGTTATTAATTTAAAATAGATGATTAGTCAACTAAAGACTATAGAAGTGTACTCAAAATGAGGTTAGTAGCTATTTGTATTAATCATCTTCCATGTATTAAAAGATAATCAGTTGTCATTAATGTGTTCACACTATATTCGTCGTGTGGCACTTTCATATTGATTTCAATTAGACTATGCTGACGTGTTGGTTTCACAATTATTTAACAATTAACGCGTTTACATACTAAGTTTTTTATTTCCACCGCAGATAATTTAATGTGTTCACACTTATTTTTTAATCAATTTATTTTTAGTTCCTGCATTTTTAACTTTTATATTAGTGAACTGAAATATCTCTGTACAACTATAGAATAATATCATTTTGAAAGAAAAGAATTATTAAATCATTAAGATTCGCATCAACTAAATTGTTGGAATGAGAATGTTTTTAGAAATTAAAAGTTTTGTATCTTGCCGAACTTAATTATTGTTGAAGCTTCTTTACACAAATGCAATAAATAACTGTGGATGGTTATGAATTCAGAAAACTAAGATAAAAAAAAAAAACACCATACACAATGTCGGATCTTTAGTTTGCCCAAATATTGTTTTTCTTTACAGAGTTTTTATATCATACCAAGAATTAGAAACATAATTAGATTGCTAGAAAAACCAGAAATCATAAAAGCTTTAAAGAAAAGAAAATTCGTGAAATCGATTGAAAAACAAAATTCAGGTGTTGAGTATTAGATCACATTATTTTTTTCGCAACTCTTAACACTTTTCACTCAATTGTATTGTGTTTTTATTATATTTACCAAGATTTTTTTATAAGAAAATACACATTATTGGTTATTGACTATGTCAATTTTTCATCATGCCCAACAATATTGAAACGGCGCCCAACGATTTTTATTGGTATTTTTAAAGTATGCTCCAATAAGTATGTATGTATGTTAAATAAGCCTAGAATATTTGTTACACATTTTATTTTATTTTTCTTTATATTAGTAGAAGAAAATAAGTATGGGTAAAAAAAAAAGAGAACAGTTTGTTCCAGGAACAAATTAGTTTCAAGTGAATCCTTTTTTAAAGATATTACTGCACTATACGTATATACCTTATTTGTTTGGGCTTGCTGAGTATTGAGCTCTTACATCTTTCTGTCTATGTATTATACTTAAGTAACGTGGACAGCTAAGTCTTAGGTGTGTAGCGACTGCGAATATAGAGGTACAAAGCCGTGGCTGCAGCCACCATATACGGGAAGATTGTCCATATTCCCTGCAGAAAAGATGGAACCAAAACTTGTGTCAAAGGCTCAAAGCTGTTCGTTCACCTCTGTTGTCTCTCTATATACTTACCACTACAGTTGCTACTGTTGCGACAGCAAACATAGGACGTTCTCGAAGAAGAAACCCAATCACAAGCTGAAATATTTGGACATTATAGTTAGTCTTATGGTTCACATTTTAACGAAGACTGAAATCGAATATAATGAAAAAGTAAACCTGAATTGGAAGAGTTATCAAACCACCGCAGCAAACTCCTGCAAAGAAACATTCTGGAGATATTCCCTGTAAAGGAACGTACATGTTAATAGATTTGATTAACCAAAATTGCTACACATGACATGGACTCAGTAGAGGGACAGATTTACAAGTGCTCCGGCAAAGAATGCTGTAGGATTCCTCACTCCCAGCGAAAATCATTCCACTGCATTCAAATTCATAAAACCAAAGAGATGAGTAATACATCACATTCAAGAAAATATTTCCGCTGCATTCAGTTCAGTTTGTAACTTACCAAAACCTGAGAGGTTCCCATATTTTTGGACGGCCTGGGTAATGCCCATCGCTTTCTCTTTACCTATACCCAGCTTTATATTGAAATGTTGAAAAAAAAAATAATCAGCCTTTTGGGATACAAATTTTACCTGGAGAATAACAAGAGTGGATTTCACCTAAGGGAAGTAACCTTTGAACAAACATCATCTGATGCTCCACTTTGTCTGAAGAGCTTCCCTAGGTAAAACGGTATCATATCGCTTATAGAAACTCCCCTTTTCAAGTTGCCACCAAAAACATCAAAGAAGAACCATTGAAGCTATTATGTTGTTTTAACAAAAAAAAAAATATTGCATCTTTACCAGTAAACCCAAGATAAGGAGCATTCCGAGAGAAAGACTCAGCAAAAGATCGCCACGTCCCATCCAGAGTTAACATTCTAGCCAATGTTATCCCAACCTGCACTCAACATTTCATCAAAAATGAAAAATCTGATTAGCATAATCCAACATTAAAACATTAATGCACCACAGACCCAAATATTTAGCGCCTCTTCGCTGATAAAAAGCCAGAATCCAGCCGCCATTAGCAAGCAAAAGTAAACCCATCTGTAGAAAGAAATGCACACTGAAACAGCTAAAGGGGTACGATCAAGTTCACGTAGTTTTGTAGCTAACTGTTACATTTATTACCCGGGTGCGCTTGCGGGAATTACAAATCTGTTTCCAAACGCATTGACTGTAAAACCAACTGAAGATGAAGCTTTGGCCAGACTCTTAACCTCAAAAGGTGCACCACTACTAGCAGAGCCTTTCAACGTTACACATATTAGATTTTTTTTCATAAACTCTTGTGCTTTTATCCTACAGTTAACTAATCTAGACTTGACTTAGAGTTAAGATCGAGTTTCCCGAATAGAGTTTTAAATTTTAAAAAATAAAAAATAAATATTAGTTTTTTTCAAAATAAAAAAAAGTTATTTTAGTTATTTTTTTAAGACTATTTTTGTGACAAAAACTTAGAAAGAACTATTTGAGAGAATTACTCATTTAAAATTTCAAATATATATTTTGGATTAAAATATTCGAGATTGATCGAAAAACGCAAAGATTCAAAAAGTTCAAGTTTAAATTATCCGATTCGAAACCGAACGGGTCAGGCTCACCCTTAGAAGTTAGAACGGGGATATATCCGAATTCCCAAATCCCAATTAGATTCTAGGGATCAAAAGCTTAAATAAACAGACGTCGCCACTCTAATCTCAGAATCAGCAACACGAAAAATTGATTCTTCTTCACTCTCTTAGCAAACACGTGTTCTTCAGCATCTCAATTTTCACGGAAAAGAAAGTAAAATACGAGAACAAAAATAGATTCCTTTGTCGTCATGAAGAATGTGTTTCCGTTTCTGGACGCTCTCTCACTTCGTTCCGCATTAATCTCTCGCCGTTGTCTCGTCACGTCTTTATGTGGTAAGAGATGGTGTTTCTCTGCCGTTTTCTGATTCTGAATTCGTTATGATTCGATCTTTACAGAGGTTTAACGATTGATGATGAAAACCAGATAGAATTAAAATTATTGATCGTGTTGCTTATTTGATGTGATCATGGGTGACTAATTCATGGATTTGTTGCTAAATTATTAAAATTTAGAAACTCAATTGTGAATTTTCGTTTTTTAAAGGGGGAAAGCTTTTGATGAAGGAGGGTCACGGCTGGAAGAAGATTATGAGTTTGTTGATTGTTGCTGAAGCAGAACACACCTCACAAGGTTAGTTGGTTTCTTGGTCTGCGTCTACTGTGTTCACATGCATTGATTTGACATAAGGGATATAAGAAATATATATTCACACACATTGATTAGTGTGTACTAGAAAGAATTGTATTCTACTTGAGGACTACTTCTATGCCTAATATAGAATGAGTCTCATCTGTTCTGCATGCCTGTCTGGAGTGGGACTTGCTGCTCTATATGAAATCAAATGGGACTTTTTTTCTTAAATTTCTGAAAACTATCCTTTCTGAATTTAAATAATTGATTTTTTTGGGTGCAAAATGGACCCATTAATTAGACATCTAACTAGGCAACAAATAAGTTTTCTTTGAGCTTTTTTTTCTCGCCACTTTTTCTTTTAAGATGTGCATTTTACCAGTCATTGTTGCTATTCCTAGAGTCTGCATTTTCTGAAATCTGTATTTTGGAAAATGGCAGAATGCCCACTCTAATATTTTTGTGGGAGGGTTCAATTCTAAATCATTGCATGTATTAGATTGTACTCTGTTGATACACTATATTCCAGTAGGTTGAAATATCAAATTGTCCACGAGAATAAAATTCTTCTTACTTAAATAGACTTGCAAACATTTCCTCTAGTCAAATCTTAAAACAAAATTATTTAGCAACTAAATTAAAGCCGTTGACGGAGTTAATACTTTTGAACACTTTCAATTGTTCCCTCTAGTCAATATCCGAAAAAGCAACAAGTTAACTATAGTTTCCGACGAGTTTCGAGTATAGAGTAACTCTATTATGGTATTCAATATGTTTATATGTGTATCTAAGATCTTTTTGTGAATGCAAACAAAGTTTCCTATTAGAAGTTTAGACAAATAATGTTTAGTATATAAAACGATGTTCACCAACTCTGATTAGTACGAGATTTTTGGAAAAGAGCCCAATAACAAAGCCATGCGGTCTTACCTCTTAAGCCCAAAGTGGACAATATCGTATTAATCGGCTGATATGGGCTCGAAAAAACCCAACAGATCTGAATTTTGCAACATGATAATTTGTTAGATTTGTTTCCTTTGGTTAGGATTAGGTATGATCATTTATATGTGGTTCTGATTCTTTAAAGATATGTAACAGACGCCGATGAAACAATTATTTTGATTCCGTGGCGACGGATTTTGCTTCTGCAACAAATTCTTGATTTTGCGTTGGTGTATAATGATTCTTCTCTCGATCTAACAATAACTTATTTATTATCATGACATTATAATTTTCTATGCGGTTTAGAAAACAATATCCATTGGTTTTAGAAGGCTTAGGCCCTAGGCGCCGCCGCCTAGATCGGTTTTTAGAACACTGGTTTAGATCATATTTCTAGGCTCTTTGTTTTTTTTTTCAGTTTTTCCTTATGCATAGATATGGAAGAAGGCTTTGATGCATTTTCCTCTCTTTTAAGCCCTTTTGCTTGGTTCTGATGGGTGTTTGGGGTTTGTTAGCTCTTTTTTGGTCTTTATATGATGGATACCAAGGGGTAACTATGTTTATGAAGGCTTAGCGCTTAGGCATCGCCATCTAGAACGCTTTTTAGAACACTGATTTAGATCATATTTCTAGGCTCTAGGGATTAGTTTTCAGTTGTTAGAAATTATCATTTTAAGTTCTCATGCATAGATATGAAAGAAGGCTTTGATGCATTTTCCTTTTGCTTGGTTCTGATGGGTGTTTGGTGTTTGTTAGCTCTTTTTTGGTCTTTATCTGATGGATACCAAGGGGTAACTATGCTTATGTATGAGTAGTTACCAGTTGTGTGCTGCTCACAGTCAGATAAATACACACACATGTTGCAAATATATCTGTTTCTGAAACCTTTTTTTGATGGGCTAATCGATGTTTTTTTTGTCCATGCAGAGCCTTAGCAATAAGAAGCAAACAAAAAAAATGGTCCAGACGCGAGCTCAGCATCGAAGGCGAGTGACATCACAGACATGGGGTAAGGTAGAAGGTGCCAAAGATGTGTTTCATGACATCTTATCTCGACTGTCAGTAAGGTCTATCCGTTCATTCAAAACGGTTAACAGATACTGGCATGCCTCAATTAGCAACAAACATTTTGCTACAAAACAGCTAGCTCAGTCGAGAAAGAAGCCCTCATACATAGCTTGTCCTAGAGCAGACAAGGCTATGAAGTTGTACTTGTTGATGCCAGGGAAGTTCAACTATCGACACCATGCTACAGTTGATCCTCCGGGAAGAAGCGCTGATCACAGCATGCACATGATAGCATCGTTCAATGGATTAGTATGCTGCATCAACCAACTCTCTGATGAAAATGAAGATCATCAGATATGGATTTGCAATCCCTCTACTGAAGAGACTCTGCTTCTTCCTCAAGGCAGACCATCTGTTTGGACTGAACCAAGTATTGGAGTTGCATATGGTCCTGACATTACCGAGTACAAAATTTTCCGCATATTCTGTGTCGGCAGGAGAAACGCTGGAAAAGGGGATTATCTCTACGAATGTGAGGTGTATTCATCTAGCAGTGGTGCGTGGAGGGGCATCGGCCCTGTGCTTCATCTTCCAATGTATGTTTACTTCCGTCCACACAGATCCGCTCATGTCTTTGCAGGAGGGAAGATCTACTGGCTGGTTTCTCTGAAAGATCCTGCAGGTATAATGCTCTCTGTGGATATGGAGGAGAACTTCGAAGTTATGGAGCTGCCTTACTATTCAACAGACCTGCGTGACGAAGACAGGATAACAGTTACGACGTATCTGATAAACCTGGGAGGATCTCTGTCACTGGTAGTTCTACATGTGGATTCCTTTGACGTATGGGAGTGGAAAGAAGCTAGTTGGGTACTTGTAATCGAAGATTATTTGCCATTCATGAACTTTTGTGATATTGTATTATTCATGACCTCGTCAGAGAAGGAGATCCTGTTTGTGACTGAGTCGCACTTGTGGACTTATCATTTGGATACTAGAAAGTGGAGAAAAAGGGGCAGGCCTCCTACTCGATTTACGAATCCTGCTATCTTCCCCTTCACCGAAAGCCTTCTTCCATGTAAGCTCTCTGTCTTTAAATACTATATGTAACGATTTAAATGTTTCATTATTGGTTTCTGATACAATGTGATATGTTGTTTCTTGAGGCAGGCAATGGAGGGGTTAGGCTAGAAGGAAGGTGAAGAAGAGTACTTATCATCTCTGGCTTGTTGGTGGTGCTTTGATTTATCTTGCAGAGGCTGTGTGTTTCTCACTGGATAGATACTCTTTTTATTTTTCCGTTCTAAAACTTTTCATTTCGTTTAAGGTTTCTGGTGAGAAGCTGACTATTAGTGCTGTTGTGGCACTCTGTTTCCATTTGTTTCTTACTTAAGATTCTGAAATGTGCTTTCTTATTACTCAAAATAACATCCAGTATTATCAACCTGTTACGGTTTTCTAAATTCAATTTTTTTTGCTAAGTTGACTGATTACAATCACTTGCGAAACCATATCTATTTGACTGACTTCCTGGAGCTTTCATTCATATGTTTTCATGATGGTTCACTTAAATGTATATCAATTCAACGGTTGTTCATATTCAACGACACATCTTCTCATGCCGATTTACCCGACAAATCTTTTCCTGTCAAAATTGAATGTGTAATGACGGAAATGGTTTGGACCTTTCCTCAAACCTTGCGGATTCTAATTTGGACCTTTCATTTAGATGATATCATGATGGTTCGTTTGGACCGATTTAATAATTGGACCAAACTCAAGTACACTGTTTCTCATGCCTATTTACTTGACAGGTTTGGTCGCACTCAGACGCTCCAGTCAGTGAGGAGCCTCAGCTATCATAAAAAAAATTCAACGTGACAAATAATTCATGTCACTTCTACAAAAAAACAAACAGTATATGTAGGCCTTGTCCTGAAATAATTTTGGGATGAAAACAGGAACAAATTATAAGGTTAAAAGTTAAAAATAACAAGAAAAAAAATTGGTAATAAGGTCATAATATTCACAATCTCCCCCTTTTTTAAAAACATTCTTCATCACTAAAGATTTTCGTAAAAAAGGTGGCAAAAATTAACATATTTTAAACCGGGTTGGAAACAAATGCTTAATCCTTTTAATTTATAGCTTCTTCCGAGTTGGTAACGAGTTCATAATCGATATCTTTTTTAATGAGGGTTGGTCTCATGTTTCATGTACCCTCTTTGCTTAGAGTAGCAGTGGCAATAATGTTCACTGTTGAATCTCAAAGTTGATGGACTAGTTGTGCAAATTTATATCTCAACTCGAAAAATGTTTATTTGTGGGAGTGCGTCACTGTGTGACATGGTAAGATGAAACATACGATAAGAGTTGTAACCGACAAAATTCATTTTCATTTTGAAGATAAATATTTGAAAAGACTCAAAACTTTTCACTACAAGAAAACAGCTAGTTTTCTACGGACGATTTCGTCGGAAATCTGTCGGAATAAGCCATTTCCGATAAATTTCGGACGAAAATAGTCATCGGTTATAATTCGTCGGAAATAAAAATTTCGTCGGAATTTCGTCAAAATTTCTGATGAATTTCCGACGAAATCCGATGGACATATTTCTGACAAAAGTCGGACGGATGAAAGTCCGACGGATGAAATTCCAACGAAACTCCGACGGACAGAATTCCGACGAAATTCCGACGGATAGATTTTTTGACGAAATTCCGACGGACAGTTTTCCAATGAAATTTTGACGGACAGATTTCCGACGAAATTCCGACGGACATTATAAATTATTTTTAAAAAAATAAAACAGATTTTATTCAAATATTTATAATAACTATTTTTAATTCATGAAATATATATAAAATTTAAAAATTAGAAAAACGTTTTTTAAGATAATTATGTTTTAAAAACTTTATAATAAATATTTCTAATTCTTTATATATATAATTAAAATTAGAAAAACGTTTTTGTAGTATAAGTTTTTTTAAAATCCTTTATAATAAATGTTTTTATAAATTTTTAAAAACATAAAACGGTTTTATAAATTGATAATATTTTAAAACAAAGAGCACACGTTTTTAAAATTTTAAAAAACTTTTTGTAATTGAAACCTTTTTCTAATAACTGAAAAATATTTTAATTAAATCTAAAAAAACACAAAAACATTTTATACATTGAAAATTATTTTAAAATGGTGAAAAAGGTTTTGATAAATTTTAGAAACCAGAAAATGTTTTATTAATTATAACAAACTTTTAAATTTTTTATAGAAACTTAAAATGTTTTATGAAAAAGCTTAAAACGGTATATAAAATTATAAAAACGTTTTTGAAACAATAAAAGATAATAAAAACTTGAAAACATATATATATATATATATAAATAAAACTTTTCAATAATTATAAATACACAAAAAATGTTCTTATAAAAATGTTTAACATATAATTTCTAAAATCTTAACATCTAAAAGTTTCAATCTACATACAAAACAACAACCTAAAACAAAATCTAACAACATATAACTCCTAAAACTATCAATTCTATCATAAATCTTCAGATTAAAAACCTAAAATCCACAAATCTAACATTCCAACCTAAAAAAATGTAATCTAAAGAGGGGTTTAGATGACTTACATGATTGGGGAAAAGATTTGGGGGATTTGGGGTTGGAGTTACACATTTGTGAGAGAGAGAGAGGAATAAGACTGCAAAAATTGCAGAGGAGAAGAGAAAAAATGAGGAGGAAGAAGAAGGGTGGACTTATGTATTAAAAATAAACCGACGAACAGATTCCGTCGAAATTCAGTCGGTTCTATTGTAAACGGTTAATCAAATAAATTTCGCGGATTTTCTTCCCAGGTAAAGTGAAAAATTCCGACGAAATACCGACGAAAACTGTTCGTCACATATATTTCGTCGAAATTCCGTCGGAATGTTTCGAGAATATCACCAAAGGAAGCCTCGAGAAACTATGAGTTTCTGCATGTCTTTTGATTGGTCGGGGTTAAAGTCCGTCGGAATTTCGTCAGTATTTTCCGTCAGAATTTGGTCGAAATTTCCGACGGATTTCCGACGGAATTTTGAGAAATAAAAATTTGGGGTTTAAAAACAACAGTCTAATGATGACACAGAAATCTTTGATAGTATGTAAATGATTTATAAGAGGTTTAACTAAAATAATTACTTGTTTCACTCGATATTATACAAAAACAAAATCTAGTCTTATATTACCGTAATATGTTTGTATAAGTATATAAGTGTTGTTGGAGGATATTACGAATACGTTGATATGTATACATAAATAATTTTTTTATATAAAAACTTTAACGGTGTGAACTAATTTCATATAATAAATAAATATATATATATATATATATATGTTGTTTAGATATTTTAAGTATCAAATTATACATTAATAACTTTGCAAATCTAAAATCTGTTTCTGTCGGAAATCTGTTGAAAAATTCTGACGACATTCCGACGAAAGTCAAAAATCCGTCGGATTTCTGTCGGAATATTTCGATGGAATTCCGACGAACTTCAAATCCCTATCGAAACTCCAAAATTATAATATTCTGTCGGAATTTTGTCGGATATTTCTGACGACTTCACTTTCGTCGGTATTTCGTCGGAAAATTCTGACGAAATACCGACGAACGTGAAATTATATGTTTCGTCGGTATCTCGTCGGAATGTCGTCAAAGAAAACCGACGAAAGTATTGTCCGTCAGCATGTTTTCGTCAAAGAAAACCGACTTCACTTTAACTTTATCAACTTCGAGTAATAGATATTTGTGACAAACAAATGTTCCACGCAAGTGAATGATTCAACTTCCTACAGAAGAAACAATTGAGTGTAACAGATTCAAAACCTGTTTGAAGAAGGAAATATAGTTGTAGCCGAGATAAGGTACACGCAAGTTACTGAGTTGTATAAAAGTTATAGACCCATGCGAGTGCTTACCTAAGTTTTTTGTTTTCGTTATAGAATGCTCACCATATCGAATTACTAGCAGTTTAAATGTAACCGTATGATTACGGATAAGAGTAGTTACGTAGTTGTTTACACGTGTCTTAATTTGGAACTCTAGCTACAAAGAGCAAAAGTGGTAATTACAGGATTCTAATCCAAACCAAAGTCATCTTGTTTCTAGCGCAAGTGTCTGTTAAAACTCTCAATAGCCTTATTTGAAGCTATTTGCATGGGCTAATTTATTTGCGGTTGATTATGGAAATGACTTAAATCTCTTTACACCAATAAAAACCAATAAAAAGCTACATTTGTTTGGCACAATATGCTTTGATTAGGAATTTTTTAGTGAAATAAGAATGTTTTCTTAAAAGGAAAATTCAGGTTTTGAAACTAATATATATACAGGTTTAATAGATTGTAAATTATTTATTCATATAATCAATATACAAATTCTAAACACGTATTTGCCTCAGTCGTATTTTACTAAGGATTTGAAACGTTGCGGTTGCGGTTGTGGAAGTTTGCGAATGTAGATGGTTGCGGTTTATAGCTTTAATAAGTAACTTGTACGACTCATACATTGGATAGAAAGCTGCTAAAGCTTCGGTCGCTAGCATATCAGTTCACACGGGTTGAGGTCAAAGATGGGCGAAATACTTTCTTTTGGTTTGATAATTGGCTGCAAAGTGGAAGACTTATTGACATTACGTGTGCAGTGGGTACTTGCTACCTTGGCATTGCTCGTAATGCTAGAGTATGTGAGGCCGTTACTCAAGCGCAGTGGAGTGTCAGAGGACATAGGAGTCGGCATTTCCATGAGTTACATGCCCGCATTCAGAGAGAACTGGTACCTGATGATCAACAAGGACAAGATGTAATCCTGTGGAAGCACTCCTATGACAATTTCAAACCATGGTTCTCTTCAGCGCGCACTTGGGATCAGATCAGGCAAAAGAAGGCCACAGTTTTCTGGAACAAGAGTGTATGGTTCACGCAAGGAGTACCGAGATTCTCTTTAATAGTCTGGTTGGCTGTGAGGAACATACTATCAACAGGAGACCGAATGAGAGCTTGGGGCATTCATCAAGGCTGTCCTATGTGTGGAGAGAGGGATGAAACACGGGATCATGTCTTCTTCGCGTGTCCCTACTCTTTTACAGTGTGGGACAAGCTAGCTAACAGGCTGAGTGGTAACAGAACGGATCCTGACTGGATGACCTTGCTGCAGTTCTTAAGCACAAACAACCTGCAGGAAATGGACAAGATACTGCTCAAGATGGTCTTTCAAGCCACCATCTACCATTTATGGCAGGAAAGAAACCGAAGACGGCATCAGACAGGCCAGCACACGGTTGATCAAACAGTCAGAGCCATTGACAAGGCAATGAGAAACAAAATCTCCTCTCTACGCTACAGAGCTGACCAGTTCACTGGTCTGATGCAAATATGGTTTGAAGTCTCAGCCAATACATAGCAGAATAAGATTCATCTTTTAGTAAATTTGTTTTCTAGGCCTATAAGTCTTTGTAAATGCTTATTCTTTTTGCCATGATCAATAAATTTCACATTTAATCAAAAAACAAATTGGTGCATTTTCAGAATATTTGCGATTGGTTGATTAAGAAAAACTGCAGCAATTTAATAATAAATTACTAATATTAACACATTATAACATACTGAACATTTAAAAATATAAAAACATATGTATTATAATAAAATATAATAATTATTAATAAAATATAATAATAATTAATAAAAATATAATTAATAATAGTATTAGATTTTTTTGTAGTTTAATGAAAGTTATAATTTCAATAAGATTTGCTTTAAAGATTTATATTAGAAATTTTAAACTGATATTTTGTTTCATTTATGTTTGTGTATATATATATATATATTATTTGAAAAATTCCCTACAATAGCTCTTTTTAAATTTTTGTCAAAAAATAGTCATCAATGAGAAAAATGACCAAATGAAGTTTTACTAAAGAGTAAAAATACATTTATACCCTAGGGTTAACTAATCTAAACTTAGGGTTTAGAGTTAAGGGTTGGGACTTTAAGGATAGAGTTTCAAAATTTTAAAAATAAAAAATAAATATTAAAATTTTCAAAATAAAACGGGCTATTTTGGTCATTTTTCTTATTAAAAGTTATTTTTGTGACAAAAACTTAAAAATGGCTATTTGAGAGAAATTCCCTATATATTTTTATATATGTGTATATATATTAATGTTTAAAATTATAGTGAATAATTTTGGTTTATAGTTTTATAAAATAAATTGTGATACTGTTAGTGAATTTAAATTAATATATATATTTATAAAATTTTAATTTTAAAATTTAAATTGAAGAAATTAAAATATTTTTAGAAAATATTTTTATATTAATTTATCCACCCGCAACCCGTCCGCTAGTTAACATGAACCACCTTTTGGTTAAAATGTTTGGAGCGGTTTGTAATTTTTGTGATTGTTCCAAAACGCCTCCTCAAAGCTATGTTTACAGGTGGTAACGGAAAACCAAAGATGCGTTTACGGGTGGCAACGGAAACGAATCGTACCCTAAGTTCTTTGTTTTTTTAGATTACTTAGTCGTTGTTCATGCTCTTGTCCTCGGTCCCATAGACGCAAGACGTTACAATATCACTACTGGTCAACTTGCACTACTTTCACGTGTTCTAAAAGAACCTTTCTTCCGCTGGTCTGGTTTATATAAACAGAGAATGTTCGATCCTTGAACAACGAACACCTCTTGTTTCATCTCCCTCTTCTTCACTTTTAGTAAATAATGATCAACGTCGTCATGATGATTCTCCTATGCCTCATCTCACTTCTATGTTTCTTTACCTTCTTCAAGAAACCAAAGGATAGCTCTGATTTGCCTCCAAGCCCTCCTTCTATGCCAATCATTGGTCATCTTCACCTTCTTCTCTCTTCTTTAATCCACAAATCTTTCCAGAAAATCTCATCCAACTACGGTCCTCTCCTCCATCTCCGCATCTTTAACGTCCCTATAGTCCTCGTCTCCTCTGCCTCAGTGGCTAACGAGATATTCAAGTCCCATGACGTGAACATCTCCTCTCGAGGTCTCCCTCCCATCGATGAGTCCCTCTTTTTCGGTTCTTCAGGTTTCTTCTCCGCTCCCCATGGAGATTACTGGAAGTTCATGAAGAAGCTCGTCGTCGCCAATGTTCTTGGACCGCAAGCAATCGAGCGGTCAAGAACCATCCGCGCGGAGGAGTTAGAGATGTTTTACTTTGATCTGCTCGAAAAAGCGATGAAGAAAGAGACAGTTGAGATCCGTAGAGAAGCCATGAAGTTCACTAACAACAGCACATGCAAGATGATTATTGGGAGGAGGTGTGGGGAGGAGAACGGTGAAGGTGAGAGAGTCAGGGGATTGATTACTGAATCTATTGCCTTGACGAAGAAGGTTTTATTTGCTACCTTGTTGCGCAAGCCACTTGAGAAGCTAGGGATCCCACTTTTCAATAAGGAGATAATGGATATTTCCAGCAGGTACAACGAGGTGCTTGAGAGCTTTCTTGTGGAACACGAAACAAAACTGGAGAAGCATCATCAAGGTAAGGATTTGATGGATGTGTTGTTAGAAGCTAAAGAAGACGAAAACGCCGAGTATAAGATCACTAGGGATCACATCAAGTCCTTGTTTGTGGTAATTAAAATCTTCCTCACATCATATATATATTTAAAGAATTATTTTTAGATAGCAAAAAAAAGTTTTTTTCACAAATATAGCTTCTAAAGATCAAAATGACCAAAATGTTTTATTAAATAGATAATTATACATTTATACCATGTGTTAACTAATTTATACCTTAGGGTTTAGACTTAAGGGATAGAGTTTTGGGGTGAGATTTAAAATTTTAAAGTTTTAAAAATAATATTCTTAAAAATAGTTTCAAAAATCACTTTCGAATTTCAAAAAAGAATTTGAAAAAAAAAGTATAAAAAATTCAAATTAGAAAACATATATTATTTAAACTTTATAATTATTATTTATATATATAAAAAACAGAGGGTAAAATGTTTTTTTGGCTCTTCAATGAAACCTATTTTGATTTTTTTTTTTCAAGAACTTTTTTTGTGAGGAAAACTTAAAAAGGATCTATTTGGAAGAATTGCCCTATCTATACTATTATTTGCGAAGTAAATTTTTGAAATCGAGCTCTCACGTTAAAAGTTAGAGTGGTTAATATCGTTTATACCCTTAATGAATAAAATGTATAAATAAATTAAAAAATAAAAAATAAAAACGAAATTTTAATTGATTTGATTAGATAATTGATTAATATTAAGAATACTAAGAATTATTCAAAATCTGAAAATATAACTAAAAAAGAGATAATTTCGGTATATATTGTATTGTTATCTGAATAAGTCTTTTAGTAAAAAGTTAAAAACATAAATTATATAACTAAATATTAATTAAATAATATTCTTAATTATATAATTAAAAATATAATATTGAATTATCCAAAATCTAAAAATATAATTAAAAAAGGTAATTTTTGCATATATATATATATTGTTTTGTTATCTGAAAAAGTATTTTAGTAAAACCTTAAAAACATAAATTATATAATTAAATATTAATCAAATAAAATTTTAATTATATAATTAAAATATAATATTAAGTTATTTTAAAATTTATTTTAGTAATGAAGATAGTGTACAAAAAACTTTTCAAAAATTTATGAAAATGTTTAAGCCCGCATCGCGGGCAAAACACCTAGTATATAATACAATTCATTAATTAGTTAATTCCTCTCACTGAGAAACGTTTGAAAACTTACAGGAGCTTTTCCTTGGAGGCACTGACACATCAAAGCAAACAATACAGTGGACAATGGCCAGAATCATTAACAACCCTAAAGTTATTGAGAGATTAAGAGAAGAGATGGATTCCGTTGTAGGGAAATCAAGATTGATTCAAGAAACTGACTTACCAAACCTTCCCTACTTGCAAGCAATAGTCAAAGAAGGACTAAGGATGTATCCACCGGTACCTCTCTTTGGAAGGAGGCTCCAAGAAGGATGCAAGATGGGAGGGTTCTATGTTGCAGAGAAGACAACACTTGTAGTTAATGGTTATGCTATCATGAGAGATCCTCATTACTGGGACGATCCTGATGAGTTTAAGCCAGAGAGGTTCCTAGGAGAGCAAGGGGACGAGATAAGAGAGCAAGTACTGAAGTACCTTTCTTTCGGGAGTGGTCGGCGAGGATGTCCTGGATCAAACCTAGCTTATATTTTTCTAGGAACAGCTATTGGAATGATGGTTCAGTGCTTTGATTGGAGAATTGAAGAAGTTAAGGTTAACTTGGAAGAGACTCTTTCAGGAATGGTCTTGACAATGGCTCATCCCCTTAAGTGCATTCCTGTTCCTCGAATCTGTAGCTTCCCAGTGCATCACTGATATATCATTACCTTATAACTAAAGTGTCCGTATGATTGTTAAGGACTTGTAATATAAATAAGGAAGCTAAGTTAAGTGTCCCGGTTAATTTTGGTCTTATGTAATTTTGTTTACTTTACTCTCCAAAAGTTGAATAATATAATGAGAAGAGACTGCTCCAATGTTAAGTGTCCCGGTTCATTGGTACATGATCGGTGTATTTCACGTCCCGGTCTAGAAGACAAAAACAAAATTAAATGCTTATTGAATGAAATACTTTGGTTCCATGCTCATAACATACACCTGGAACCCCAGTTGTCACCGTGGAGGTTGAAGGTTTTTTATACCGTTATATTGAATGGTTCTTATGATCACGTGTGTCTCAAGGGACTTCATATATATATTTATATAAAAACACGTAAGCTCCATTTTTTACGTTTCTTAGTACACAACAGAGCATCATTGACTATTAGATAAGAGGATACTCTGGTCTCATCTGCCTCTTCACTTTGAGAAACAATGGCAGTAAGCTTTCTAGATTATTTGATCTTAGTTATCATATGCCTCTTTTCACTCTTATGTTACTCTTGCTTCTTCTTCAAGAAACCAAAGGATGGTTTTGAGTTGCCTCCAAGCCCTCCTTCTCTGCCAATCATTGGGCATCTTCACCTTCTCCTCTCTGGTTCTACTCACAAGGCCTTACAGAAACTGTCCTCCAGGTATGGGCCTCTCTTCCATCTTAACATCTTCAGTGTCCCGGTGATCTTTGTCTCCTCGGCCTCAGTGGCTTACGAGATCTTCAGGGAGCACGATGTGAACTTCTCGTTCCGTGGAATGCCTCCTATTGATGAGTCCCTCTTGGTCGGATCCTTTGGATTTTTCACCGCTCCTTATGGTGATTACTGGAAGTTCATGAAGAAGATAATGGTTACGAAGCTACTTGGACCGCAAGCACTCGAACGGTCACGTGGTATCCGGGACTACGAGCGAGAACGGCTTTACGCTAGCCTGCTTGATAAGACAGTGAGGAATGAGAGCGTTGAGATTGGTAAGGAAGCAATGAAGTTCACAAACAACATCATCTGCAAAATGATCATGGGAAGGAGTTGTAATGAGGAGAATGGTGAGGCGGAGAGAGTCAGAGACTTGGTGGCAGAGTCCACTGCCTTGACCATGAAGATCTTTGTGGCAAACATGTTTCACAAGCCCCTCAAGAAGCTCGGAATAATAATGTTTAGAAATGAGATAATGAGTGTTTCTTGTAGATTCGATGAGGTGCTAGAGAGGATTCTTGAGGAGCACGAAAAGAAAAGAAAAGATGATGATCAAGATATGGACTTGGTGGACGTGTTGCTGGAAACTTGTAGAGACGAAACAACCGCAGAGTATAGGATCACTAGGAACCACATAAAGTCCTTGTTTGTGGTAAATAACTAAAGTTCAAAAGAACATCATTAGTAGTTATCTTGTCTGAAAACCTTTTTTTGGCAACTGCAGGATCTTGTCATTGCAGGCAGTGACACTTCGAGACATGCAACACAATGGACAATGGCAGAGATCATTAACAATCCTAAAGTTCTTGAAAGATTGAGAGAAGAGATTGGTTCCGTTGTTGGGGAAACAAGGTTGGTTCAAGAAACGGATCTGGAAAACCTCCCTTACTTGCAGGCGACTGTTAAGGAAGGACTGAGACTGCACCCTCCAGGAGCTCTCTTTGCAAGGAGTTCCCGCAAAGGGTGTAAGATTAGAGGATTTTATGTACCAGAGAACACACCACTTGTTGTCAATGCTTATGCTGTAATGAGAGATCCTGATTCTTGGGAAAATCCTAATGAGTTTAAGCCAGAGAGGTTTATAGGTTTCCCATGTTCAAGACAACAAGATGAAAGAGATCATGCACTTAAGTACATTCCTTTTGGTAGTGGAAGGAGAGGCTGTCCTGGATCAAATCTAGCTTATATCATTGTTGGAACTGCAATAGGAGTGATGGTGCAGTGTTTTGACTGGAAGATTAAAGCAGATGAAATTGACATGGACGAAGCTCCTAGAGCACTGGTCTTGACCATGGCTCGACCACTTAAGTGTATTCCTGTTGCTCGCACCTGCAGATTCCAAGTTCCTGACTTGGAGTCAGATGTCACTGAACTCTCAGACATAATTCTTAAGGTTTAGGAAAGCTTGTGTTGCACTCAGGTGCTCGGTTAGTTGATTTATTTTGGGGATTACTGGTTTGTCTTAGTATAGAAATGAAAATCAGTTGTACAGTTTAGCATTTCTATTTGAAATACAAACTGGAAATTGGACAGTTTAGCATTTATATCTATCTATCTATATATATATAAAGGGGAGTTTTTTTCTCACCTTCTGCATCCACGTCATCTAGGAGATAGGGGTTTTTCGCGCCACGTGGCACCAACAAAATTTCTATAGCCGTGTTTTATTTCTTCTAATATTTGTGTCTTGCTTTCAAATTAGTCCATTACTGAAAAATCCAGATCTATTGGGTTCAACTCTTTTTTCTTACCCCGGAGTCGCCTCCCTTGACCTTACACCTTAGCCAGCCTCTCTGTAACGCTTCACATCAACAGTCAATCCACATAATTAAGATCGTCATTACCATCCTTTACTCTATTCATTCCACTACGCCTCACTCGATATCATCAATCTCTTCAATTGTTACTTTTCTATAAATAAGAATGTCTTCACACCTTTTTTCGATATGAAACTCATAGGTTCAACAATGGCAACCTTCAAGCTCCTTCCTTGAAAATCAGCCGTTTTGCTGAGACAGTTGATGCGAGCCATTTTTTTCTGTGATATGTGAAGAAAGAGGGTGAGTTTATCGGTGTTGATTGAGTCATCTTTGTCATTAGGCACATTCAGTTATTGAGCTGTGGGTACAAAGTGTTCATATTTTTTTAATGGAGGCTGACCTGCTAACCGATCTGGATATCTGAGGTTCAAAACTTTTCACAAGCAAAAAAAATCAGTTATGGGGTCACGAAAGTTAAGACTCACGTTAATCTTTGTTGATGGCTTTCTTTTTGGTATATTCTTTTTCAAGCTTATGTGGTTATATTCTTTATTTGTCTCCTTTATTATAATAGATATAGCTTAGAATGAGTGGATTGATTGTCATTGAAACTACCGTTACATATAGCAAGGATCTCTGCCTTGGAATTACTGTTACCAGATCTAATAAGAAAAGCATGACATTCTTTTTGTTTCACTCATCATGTTTTCTTTCCCATTTCTCCAGCTTGTGCTTCTCTTTCTGGCTATTGTCTCTGTTCCGTGTATGTTGCTTTCAAAGCCGTGCATCTTGAAGAAACAACATGAAGCTGTGAGATTGTTTCCCTTTTAGTTCTTATATAATGGTCCTTCTTTTTTCCATTGGTTGTCATTCTAAATGGTTTCCTTATCCAGAAGCAACAAGGTCAGTCATACGCACCTCTTGAGGAGACGTATGAGAGTCTTCATGTAGAGACAAGCGGAGGATCAGATGGGCACGGTTACGTGGTCAGTGCATCAGTTTTTTCACACTATAGAATTTTGTGCTTAGAGCTCTTTCCAACACCTCTTCTTACTTACGTATATGGGCTCTCAGGTATCTATCTAATCATGGAGTAGTAGGAAGCTACATATATATATATTTATACTCATGGTTTAATTATATCCATCATCCTTTGTGTGTGTTGCAGTCTTGCATACTCAGATATTGCCAGTCTTCTATGAGAAAGTCCTCCTTCTCGCTTGGGGTATACGCATCCTCTCACTCACTCTCTCTTAGTCTAATTAATATTAGCAAATCAACTAATCGATCTTTGTTTTGTCATTAAAATAAACAGATACAACAATGTGTTGATCCTGATCGTTGGTATCATTGTTTTCATATTCGCTACGTGGAATTGCTGCTGGTGATAGAGACACTGAGCGCGTTCCTTCACGCACTGCGTCTCCACTGGGTGGAGTTTCAGAACAAATTCGACGAAGGAGATTGTTCCAAGTTCGCTCTTTTTTTCTTTCATTCTCATCAGAAACGAAGACAAGTGTTAGGGATGGATGATTGTGCCATTCCCCTCCCATTCTCTGCAAAATTTGCATGTATAAAAAAGGTACAAGCCAGACCAAGTTTTATTTATATTTTGCGAATATATTTTTTCCGTTCTCCATATGGGTGGGTGGAATTATATAGGTTTATTTTGTTTGCCTGTCTGGAGATTAGATTTTTAAAACAAAAGTGGGGAAGGGGATAATGGAATTTGTATGAGGCAAAACTCATTTGTTGTTTTGTTTGTTTGGAATTAAATACGTGAGGATTTGTTTCCACTTACTATACCGTTCATCTACTGAAAATTGTTCGTCAATAAAGAATCAATTACTCGACAAATCACTTTTCCTTATCGTGACAACACAACTTCCAGAATCTCTAACAGTTTGACAATTCCGCATATCTAAATACAGGTGGGAGCCTGAGAGTGTTAGGCATATTAATTTTGCTTACGAGTTTATTCTTTTCCCCATCTGTTTTAGGAGTTGAAGAATATTTTAACAGACATGAGTCTGTCTTTACTTATGAGATATAATGTGTAGTGCTTGCCAAATAAAATGTGTTTTGGCTCTATACACGTGGGAAGTGGCAACATTTGCTTATTGTTAGCTTGAAGTTTAGTTTCTAATGTCACTCTGATCACAATGGAATAATATATAACATTTCAGATTTGCATATTTGAACTTTTTTGCTGTAAATTGTTTATTGACTGGATTTATAGAAAAACAAATTTCTCTCTTCAAATAGAAACATTAGATTTCTTCAGATGCAAAAAAACGGATGTGGTCATTTAAAAAGGAAATATCTAAATTAGATTTCTCACATTAATCAATTTATTAATTTTATGTGTTAAAATGTTGTTTGGAAATCATATCCTAACTTTAGTTAGGAAGAAGTTAAAAGGATGAAACAATTTATTATCTTCCTTCAAATAAAATAATCACAAAAACAAACATTTATATTTTACCTTTTGAATATCAACTTTACTTTATGAATTTATTTTGTCACAACTATCAGATTTTTTCTATTTTTATTGAATCGATCAATTACTATCACTTATACTATTGGACATTGATCTAAGCAACTTCAAAACAAAATCCCCTAAACTATATGTGCAAAGTGATTTTGCCACATGTCCTCTCTACAATCATTTTTACAAAAACAATTATGACATGGCTAACAAGATTGATGACATGGCCTATAGTTAATATGACATGAAAAATCACATTTATTACTGACATATATTTTTGGTAAACTATATATAATATGGCAATAACTAATACATTACATTTACTGTTGATTTATATTTTTGGTAAACTTTTTAAAATATGGTAATAATTCATAAATCATCACTAAAATAAATATATTGAAATATGTATTATAAATTTCGAAATACATTATTTAATTGTATTTTTATAATTATACAATTTTTATTACTAATATTTTCAAAATTTTCTACATCTTTTTTAAAATATTAATAAATTGTTTATCGTAATTTCATTAGTTTCTTTTAGATATTTACAAATTTTATAAATATTATTTAGTTATAATTTTTAATAACTATACAACTTTTATATGATTTTTTGGTAATTTTATACAAGTTGATTTAATATATTTAACCAAAATAAATAGATAATTTTTTTTATCTAAGATTCGAATTTTAAATATATTACATATATATTATTAAATGTAATTTAAAATAAACAAAATTATTATTTTTACTTATTTTATGCTTAAATAATCAATTTTATATTAAATATTAGTCAAAAATAATAAAATATATAATATTAATAAATTTCATTTTAAATATAATTTAATTTTAAAAAAATTATCACTGCACATGGTGTAGGAATACACCTAGTAATACATTATTGTCGCTAATTACTATCAAATAGATAAAAAAATATCATTCTCTTTCAAAATATATTTATATTTATATTTTGAACATATTTTATATACTAAGACCATAAAATAAATTGTATATTTAAGAATAAAATAGACGAACCCGTCGTATAGCGCCGGAAGACCACTAGTTTGAAATACAAAATGGAAATTGTCTTCACTTTTGCCCTCTTTTAGTTTTATCCAACTTTTTGAGGGTTTCCTTTACTTATAGATTGCTTGCTTAGTCTGTGTAGTAAATTGGTTTTGAATGAGGAAGATAAAGAACGTCTTGCATCGTTGCAAGAAAGCAAATTAGGGAGTATTTCATTGATAATATGTATTATAAATATTTGAAAAAAATGATTGCTAACTGCATAAAGTATTGGCCTGACTAACCATGCTAACTAAACTAATATATACCTACCTATACGAAGTATATGTTATGCATGATAACATCTCTCAACATAATGATGTTTTTTTTTTGTCAGCAAACAAAGCAGACTCATGTAGATTCTGCGAACCACCCCGGTAGCTCTGCATCCATGTGGACGACAAACGACGGTTGCTTTCTTGCACTGCGTGCGAGACTGTCCGTCTTTGAGTTCTGTGTCCGTGGTATATGAATGATCTCTGAGCTGTTAAAACTCCTCCGTAAAACTTTTATGTCTTCCAAATAGCTTGCAAAGACTGGCCACTCTTCTGGTTCCGACACCATCTTCACCAATTGAGCACTATCTGTTGCAAAAGTAACCCATGCTTGTCTAAGATTCCTCATACATTCCATTGCCCATATAAGGGCCTCTATCTCTGAGTGTAGTGGCGACTGACTCGCTCTCGTATTCCTTGCTCCCATTAGTCCATCGTAGCCTTCCAGGGTACTATACCATCCTTGCCCTGAAAAGCTATCTTCATTTTTCTAAGATCCGTCTGTAAAACACCATCTACCTGGTATACTCGTTATTATCGAAGATACATGAATTTGGGTGCGTTCCATGTCTTGAGTCTGAGAATTTTGTGCTTCCACCCAAAGTAATGATTCCGTTTCTGCCAGTTTGAGAGTATCTCTCGGATCCATATCCAAATTGTTAAAAACTTTGTTGTTTCTACCTTTCCATATATACCAGAGAATCCAAGCAAATGAATGATCCTCCATTTCAGGAGAAACTCTCCAAAATAAATGATCCATATTGGTAAACAAAGATTGAGTGGGAAAAATATCTGGATTCAACGGGATCCGTGAAAGTGCCCAGACCTTAACCGCCGGTGGACATTCAAAAAATACGTGATTAGCTGATTCCTCGGGAGCACCACATCGGTCACAAACAATATCTCCTTGCATTCCTCTTGACCTCAAATTTTTCTTAACCGCTATACATCCCGTCAATAGTTGCCATAAAAAGTGTTTCAACTTGGGTGGGCAGCGTAACTTCCAACAGAACGCCTTCAAAGGTGTTATCGAAGGGCCAAACTGGGGTGGCATTATTTCTCTATCCGGATATACTCGTTCCACTTCATATCCAGATTTAACCGTGTATTTGCCATTGTTTGTAAAATGCCATCCATTCTGGTCTTCTAGATGAGATCTACTGATAGGAATACTTTGAATAATTTTCACATCTTGCGGATCCAATAATGATGTTATGTGGTTAACATCACGAGTTTAGTTTCATTCATCCAATAACTGATTTTCATGTGAGAGACCGTTTAAATAACTTATTTCATCAATTAAAAGATGACCGATTTGGCCGTAATTTAACTAAAATTATATTTAAACAACGTTTTAAAAGCCTAATAATATTTTTGACAAAATCTAATTTACAAAATAAATATGTTTTAACATTTTTGATAAGTAGTGTTTTATATTTTAGTGTATTTGAAAACATATAATTAAATTATTTTTATTTATATTAAATATGAAAGTTATATAAGATATTATGCAATTTTATTTTTTTTATTTTTTTAATCTATTTTTTATAAATTTTTAATAAATTTCAGTAATTTGTTTGATTAATTGTGTGATATATACTTATTTGAAATTATTTTAATTATAAATCTTATTTGACGTCAATTTATTGACTTTCACATTTTATTTGTTTAAAACTTATTTGATGTCAACTTAAACAAAACATAATCTCGCATATACAATTATTAATTATATACGTCTAAGAATAAAAATAATCCAATAATAAGAATCCAATATGACAGTTTTACTAAGTATAAATGAATTCAATTTTTGTTTATAAAAATATAAATACTATAATTAATTAATTTAATTAATTTATACTAAACAAATAAAATATTAGAATCAGTAAATTGACATTAATAAGTTTTATAATAAAAACAGTTGATCAAAAAGTATATACCATACAATTAATCAAATGAATTACAGAAATTCTATTAAAAGTAAATAACAAAACATATTAAAATAATTAAAAGAAAACAAAATTAAATAATATCTTATATAACTTTCATATTTAACATAAATAAATAATATAATTATATAGTTTTCAAATACACTAAAATAAAAATGTTAAAACACTACTTACCAAAATTTTATAGAACATATTGATTTTGTAAACTAAATTTTGTTAAATATTCTTACATTTTTAAAACACAGGTTAAAATCTAATTTTAGTTAAATTATTTTCAGGTACATCATATCTTAATTGATAAAACTATTTTTACACTTTTAAAATGCGGATCAAAATCAAATTTTAGTTAAATTACTGTAAAGTACATCTTATCTTAATTGATAAAACATGAGATTTAAACGGTATCTAACATCCACATCACTTTTTCGATGAATGAAATTAAACTTACGATGTTAATTACATAATATAATTATGTTGGAGGATGTTGCAATGAATAACATATACTTCGTGTAATATTTTATGTAGTAAGCAATCATTTTTTCTAAATATTTTGTTATATTTAAGTTAGATAACTAAAAGTTTCTTTTTATAAAAATTTAGTTATAAGAAGACATGTGTTAACGAGTATTTAGAAGAAGAAAAAATTCAAAAGATTTTAAATGAAAAGAAGCATATCTCCATCTTTTTATCAAGAAATATCTATGAAAAAACTATTGTTGAAGGTATTTGGCAGGCCCGGTTATGACCCCATAATATAAGAAAAGTAGTAAAAGCAATAACAGCCAATAATAATGTTTGGGCTTGTTTAAAGAATAACCAAAAAAAAAGAGAAATTAGATTTTTAGAGAGAGAGAAGAGAGAGATAGGAAGAAAAAAGCAGAGAGAAGGTGGAATTTTAGTTAGATAGTGAATTTTGGTTTTTTTCTTAGCTATTAGGTGCAATTTCTCATAATGTTTTAGGTTAAGTTCTGAAATTTTCGAGAATTTCTGTTTTATAAAATATTTAAAATATTTATTTCGTATTGGACCTTTTCGGACAGGCACTGTATTCTAGACTCGTTATTGTCGAAGTTAATAACTCCTCATATGTTAGATAAAAATAATACTCTGATCACGAGATTATTGTATTAAGCAGATCACGAGATTGTTTTAATAAGCTGATCACGAGATTGGTTTATCTTCATACTCTTTAAAAGACATGCCTCATTCGCTTTGAGCAACAATGGCAGCGTTGATCAGCGGTGACTTTCTTGACTGTTTCACCTTCATCCTCCTCTGCTTCTTTTCACTCCTTTGTTATTCTCTTTTCTTTAAGAAAACAAAGGAGCCACGAGTTGGTTGTGATCAGTGCCGGTCCAACTTTTTATATTGCCCCAATCAAAATTTAAAACTATGCCCTTATACATGTTTTATCAAGATCACAAAACAGTATAAAAAATAACATAAATTTTCATTAAAAAAAATCAAATTTCATAATATGTTCATAAAAAACATTGATATAAAACACACTTATTGCTGAAATATAGATCTTCTTGCATTTTTCCCTGCAAAATCATCCATTAAACTCCTATAGTCAAGTTTTTCGACCATAGCAGTCTCAATTGATAACATAGCTAACCCATTCAACCTTTCTTGTGACATGGTAGACCGCAGATAATTCTTTATTAGCTTCAACTTCGAAAAACTTCTTTCAGCTGTGGCAACCGACACCGGAATGGTCAATAATATGCGATAAGCAATTTCTGTGTTTTGATAACAATCCTCCATTTTTTTTCAAAAAATCAAGCACTTCAATAGGCTTTCGAACTTCTTCAGGTATTGATTCTCGAAGAATCTTTAGTTCCATAAACAAATCATCACCAACTATGTCTGAATGTGTACCATTCCGTAAAGAAGCTTCCAGATTCAAACATGATGCTTTCAATGTATCTTCACTTGCATCTGTTAGCTTTTTTAAATCAAACAAAAATCCAAAAGTTTCTTCATACCTTTGGAATTGTTCAAATCTAGACTCAAGGGAAACTAAAGCTTGATCCATGAGTGTGTTGAAGTAATCAATCCTGAAGCTCTCCTCTGGTGATAATAACACATTTTCATCAACAATCTCTGGATCTTCATCATAGTGTTTTTTTCTTCTAATGATACGCTTTTGTTTCACAGGAATTTCAGCTTCAACCTCCATATCAACTGCAATTTGCTTAGCCTTAGCCTTTGCTTCCTCAAAACCAGTCGCTCGATATTTTTGAAAATATGACACAAGCCCTTGCAGCAGGTGAATTGCAACATTGATATCAATGTTTTCTGATTGTAGACTCTTGCTTACTGTGTTGACAACAAAAAGAAGGTCATACCAAACAACCATACCAAACAAGAACTCGAAACTTCCAATTCCATGTGTTTCACTTAAAGCAAGGGACTCGGCACTACTTCGTGTTGCTGGATCGTCAGTACTTTCTGCCAAACAAAGTAATGCTTCTCTGATTTCTGGAGCTTGAAACCGTATTGCTTTCACACTTTCAACATGACTTTCCCAACGTGTTTGAGACAAAGACTTAAGGGTTAGTCCTTTAACATTTTCTGTCAATATGTCCCACCTGTTTGTTGAAGAAGAAAATAAGCAATATATTCGCTGAACAATTCCAAAGAAAGACACAGCTTTTGGGGAAGAAGATGCTATATCACATAGCACCAAATTAAGACTGTGACAGCCACATGGTGTAAAGAATGCCCTTGGATTGATTTCCAGCAACCTCTTTTGAACTCCTTTGTTCTTTCCTTTCATATTAGATCCATTGTCATAGCCTTGTCCTCTCACATCACCAATGTCTAACTCTAGCTCAACAAGTGCATCTTGGAGCGAAGCAAAAAGCCCTTCTCCTGATTTATCTTTGACAATCAAAAATGTCAAAAAGAATTCCTCAACCTTGGTTGTCATTGTAGAAACATCCACGCATCGTATAACCAAAGTCATTTGCTCTTTATGACTGATATCAGGGGTACAATCAAGAATTATGGAGAAATACTTCGACTCACGGATCTTATGTAAGATCATAACTTTGATCTCCTTAGCCAGCATCTCAATCATTTCGTTCTGAATCCTATGACTGAGATAATGCACATAGATTTCTTTTTTCTCAATTCGTCTAACATGCTCTCTCATCACTGCATCAAATTCTGCAATCATCTCAATAAGACCCAAAAAATTTCCATTATTCGCTTCACCAAGTTTTTCATTATCCCCACGAAACGCCAAGTTTCTTTGAGCTAGAGTTTTCACCACTGCAAATAATCTCAATAATACTTCTCTCCAATGGATTTTTTCTCTATTTAGTTCTTCTTGAACATGCTTATCAATTGTCTGATTTTCTTTAAATCTCAGCTCCAACTCTCTCCAGCGTGTCATAGATATAACATGATCATGAGAAACTTCATGTTCTTTCAGCCTTGCTGAAAAGTTTCTCCAATCATTATATCCTGTAGTTGCCAAGTTACCACCACCTTTCTCATGCCTAAACAATTTGCAGCAAAAACAAAAAGCCTTATCTAAAGCTTTTGAGTATACCAACCATCGCCTATCTTTTTTCTCTCCATTTATCATATCTCTTGTATAGAATACATGCGAAAAATGTCTGCCAATGCTGTCTTTAGGAAACTGATGATGACTTGATAATCTTGTCGCAGGACCCTTCTTAACCAACAAGTCTCTAAATCCCATATCAATGTTTTCCCAATTTCCTGGATCAGAGACATCTTTATTTTGTTGCTCTTTTATCTTTTGATCTTGGTTTTCAGTTTCATCTTGATAAGTTTCTTGACATTCCTCTGAATTTCCAGACTCCTCATTCTGATCAATATCAGCTACAACTTCATCTTTATCTTTTTCTTCTTCTCTTTGAGTAGATGAATTCCCAGTTCCACTACTATTAACTTTCGTTACAAACTTGGACATAGAACCTTGTAGTGACTTTATGAGTGCTTCTTGCTTCTTCTTTTTATTTCTGTTTTGAGCTCCAGATGGCTGATTCTTTTTAATTCCACATGGTTTGCTTGTCCCAGACGGTGCCATCTTGTTATCAATTAAAAATAAGGGATTTTTGCAAAATTGACCTATAACTTAAAGTCAAACACAAAACTAACCTCTTTTTTTTTTGAAAATTGGTTTTGCCCTATTCACCCCACAAGTTCATATAATTTACGAAAATGCCATCCATTTTTATTTTTTTTTTTTTTTCGAAAATGACATTTTTACTCTCTCACCCTCATCATCTTCAAGTAATTACAAGATTGCCATTGTCATCAATACCACAACCACCATGAACAACCAATTTGAAGCTCTTAATGCTCCTAAAATCGATTTACCCTTCTTCTTTTTCCATTCTTGTGACCTAAACACAACATATCTCTCACTTTCTCTCCACAATGAGCTAAAAAAACTCAAGATTTTGATTCTAAAATTTTTATGGTTCATAGAGTCATAGAAGCTAACGATTATGGGTGGGTGACTTCCGTTTGTGATTCTGTGTGCTTGGAGAAGCCTTATGTATGCTAAGGAACTTATCTCACTAATTTAAGGTATGACATCGAGTTTTTTTCCAGATCTGTTCGTCAGACGACTTACTTGGGAAGTCGTCTGGCTGTAGACGACTTACCTTTCAGTCGTCTGGCTGTAGACGACTTACCTGGAAGTCGTCTGGTCAACGCAGAGGTTATTTTTGCAATTGACTTTGAAATCTGTAACCTGAGACGACTGAAAGTTAAGTCGTCTACTATTGTTTGGTTTCAAAAAAAATTCCAAAGAACCTAGACGACTTACATTTCAGTCGTCATAGGTTAGTTT
This sequence comes from Brassica napus, assembly GCF_020379485.1. Classification (NCBI taxonomy): domain Eukaryota; kingdom Viridiplantae; phylum Streptophyta; class Magnoliopsida; order Brassicales; family Brassicaceae; genus Brassica; species Brassica napus. The sequence goes on along the minus strand of NC_063438.1, from coordinate 20,757,876 downwards.
TGTATTTGACTGGATAATTTCAGAAGTTTGACTTCCCCAGACGACTTACATTTCAGTCGTCTGGCGAAAATTAAAATAATAATATTTTTTTTAAAGTAAACGACTTACAATTAAGTAGTCATAGGTTAGTTTTGCAATTGAAAAAAAAAACTTCAAGATTTAATTATACACAGACGACTTATAATTCAGTCGTCCACCAGACGACTTAATTGTAAGTCGTCCAGGATTTTTTTCCGAGATTCTGGTCAAACCTCGTAAATCCTGGACGACTTACATTTCAGTCGTCTCGTGGACGACTGAATTATAAGTCGTCTGTATATAATTAAATCTTGAAGTTTTTTTTTTCAATTGCAAAACTAACCTATGACGACTTAACTTTAAGTCGTCTACTTTTAAAAAAATATTATTATTTTAATTTTCACTAGACGACTGAAATGTAAGTCGTCCAAAAAGTCAAACTTCTGAAATAATCCAGTCAAATGCAAAACTAACCTCTGACGACTGAAATGTAAGTCGTCTAGCTTTTTTGGAGTTTTTTTTTAACCAAACAATAGTAGACGACTTAACTTTCAGTCGTCCGAAATAACAGATTTCAAAGTCAATTGCAAAAATAACCTCTGCGTTGACCAGACGACATATAGTTTAGTCGTCTAGACAACTTAGATTGAAGTCGTCCGCGTCTTCTCCACTAGTTTTTAAGTCTTCTACGTTAGTTTTTGAATAACTTGTATTTTTAAGAGTGATAAGTAACTTCAAGATATGTAAAACTCATATTTACAAAATATGTTCTCTCCCTTAGTTTTACTAAATTTGACTAAGTTTTTCAATGCAAACTTATAAAAAATATGATATGCTTTGACTAGTTACTATTGTTTGTTTCCATCTCTTACCAACATTCTTGTTTATTAAGATGAGAAAAAGGCCATTGGAGTTTATTATTGCATATGAGAGATCCAAAGATAAGAAAAAGGCTACTGAAGTCTATTATTTCATTGATTTGTAAATGTGTAAACACATTGTTAGCACATTTAATACATCTTGGAAAACATTATTACTGATTTTACAAAAAATTCACAACTAAAAGAGTATACATGCAATTCATAAAACAGATCACAAACAAAACTATTATAGATCATTCATCTACAAAGACAAGCTTGGATTCCACTTGAGTAGACAAGACCAGACAACTTTTAAGAAGTTCAGACGACTTCTAAGAAGTCCAGACGACTTCCAGGAAGTTCAGACGACTTTGCCAGAAGACTTTTAGGAAGTTCAGACGACTTCCAGACGACTTTACAGGAAGTCCAGACGACTTTACAGGAAGTCCAGACGACTTTTAGGAAGTCCAGACGACTTCCAGACGACTTCCAGATGACTTCCAGACGACTAACAAGTAAGTCGTCCCAGAAGTTTTCCAGATCTGAAAAACCTGCATATTAAATCCAGATCTGAAAAACCTGCATATTCAAAAACGTTCAAATGGCTTAAAAACAGAAAAAAATGAGTGGAAGATTATATAAATCTACCTTTACAGAACACACAAAAATACATATCTAAAAATAATAGATCTACCTTTAAATTAGTGGAAGATGAGTACCAAATAATTAAAAACCTGCAAAAAAAAATAGATTAGTAACAAAGACATGAGACAAAATTGAAAAATTCATATAAAGTTTGGTGTTTTCAAGTCAAAGAGATTAGAGTGGGTTTGGAGAGTTTTAGTTTGGGAAAAAAGTAAGAACTTTATACAACAAGAAGTTACCAAATGAAGAAAAATCAGACATAAGAACTTACCAAAACGCTCAGAAAAATCCAGACGACTTCCTAGAAGTCCAGACGACTTCCTGGAAGTCCAGACGACTTCCTGGAAGTCCAGACGACTTCCTGGAAGTCCAGACGACTTCCAGGAAGTCCAGACGACTTCCAGGAAGTCCAGACGACTTCCTGGAAGTCCAGACGACTTCGTCAGAAGACTTCCAGATGACTTCCAGACGACTTCCAGACGACTAACAGGTAAGTCGTCCCAGAAGTCTTCCAGATCTGAAAAACCTGCACATCAAATCCAGATCTGAAAAACCTGCATATTCAAAAACGTTCAAATGACTTAAAAATAGAGAAAATGAGTGGAAGATTAGATAAATCTACATTTATAGAACACACAAAAATACATATCTAAAATTAATAGATCTACCTCTAAATTAGTGGAAGATGAGTACCATTTGATTAAAAACCTGCAAAAGAGATAGATTAGTAAGAAATACATGAGACAAAACTGAAAAATTCATATAAAGTTTGGTGTTTTCAAGTCAAAGAGATTAGAGAGAGGTTGGAGAGTTTTAGAATGATGAACATTACATTTTTGTTGCAGCCATTTGAGAGGAGGAGAGAGAATGTGTAAATTTTTCTTTATATAGGGAGACAAAAAATCCAATTAGATTAAATATTTTTGACTCAGACGACTTCCTGGACGACTTACATTTCAGTCGTCTGGTGAAGAAATTAAAACAGACGACTTACATGTAAGTCGTCCAGAAGAGTTTAATATTTTTAGCGGGAAATTAAATATTTTTAGCGGGAAACTAAAATAGAAGACTTTCCAGACGACTTACAAGTAAGTCGTCTGGACGACTGAAATATACGTCGTCCGGGTAAATTATTTAACAGACGACTGAAATATAAGTCGTCCACACCCTAAACATAACCCCTAAACTTAATTATCTAATTAAACACTTCATAAAACCAAATCAAACTTGAAAAGTGTTTACTATACACAGAAATAAACACATATAGGTGAAAACTAATTTTTGAAAAAACATTTTAGTTTTCCAAAATCTAACCCTAACAATACATACAATACTACAACATATGTTTGCCAAACTCCTAAACCAAAGTATTTCATGATTCACTACTTCCACTCATATATCTTCAAAACAAATCAATTTTATCATATCTTAATTTATATCAGTTAAAACTGTTTATAATTACTTGATTTTTATTTTTTACGCATCAAAATATTTTTTACAAGATTTATAAATTATTTTTAAATAAACTGGTACCAGACGACTTACACTTCAGTCGTCCAGACGACTTACACTTCAGTCGTCCAGACGACTTACACTTCAGTCGTCCAGACGACTTCCAACATCTCAGACGACTCAGACGATTTACTGGGGCTATATTCGTAAAAATGGCTTCTGTTTTTTTGTTTGGTCACAAGGGGCTGAGCTGTAATTTCACTAGGCTTTTAGGTTAGTTTTGCATTTGATTCAAGTTTGGGTATAGGTTTGGAATTAAAATCAAGTTGTGGGTTAGTTTTGGCAAAAACCCCTAAAAATAAAAAGTAAGTATAAATATAACTAAGCTTTTATCTCAACTGAGAAACGAGGAACTAAGAAACGTACCGTCTTACTACTTCTTACGATGGAAGGGATGAGTTGTAATTGAAAACCTAATTTATGAATTTAAATCTGGGCAAAATAAAAGTGTTGCAAGGCTGCAAGGCGACACAAAATAACAAATTGGAAGTTTGGAACAAAAGGAAAAATTGTTGTGTTTCTATTTTAGAATTAGGGTTTTAACTATTATCTAAAATATAAATTTACTAATATATTTAAAAAGTTTGACAAATCTTATTATAACTAAATATGTCCAATAGATAATATTTTAACAAAATAATCTACAGATTTTATTTTTATGTATATACTACATACTAATAAAAAATTTTTTAAAACATATGCCCCACTAATTTGGATGCCCTAATCCTTGGCTTGGGTGGCTTCCCCTCAAGGCCGGCCACTTGTGATTTCCCCCCGAGCCCTCCGTCTCTTCCAGTCATTGGTCATCTTCACCTTCTTCTCTCTACTCTAGTTCACAAGTCTTTACAGAAAATCTCTTCCAACTATGGACCTTTCCTCCACCTCCGAATCTTTAATACATCCATCATCCTCGTCTCTTCAGCCTCTGTGGCTTATGAGATCTTCAGAGCTCACGACGTGAACGTCTCCTCTCGCGGTGTTCCTGCCGTCGATGACTCCCTCTTATTTGGATCATCTGGCGTGCTCAACGCTCCTTGTGGGGATTACTGGAAGTTCATGAAGAAGCTGATGGTCACAAAGCTTCTCGGACCACAGGCACAGGAGCAGTCACGAGGCATCCGTGCAGATGAGATAAACCGTTTTTACGGTAAGTTGCTTAATAAGGCGAGGAAGAAGGAGAGTGTTGACGTGGGTAAGGAAGCAATGAATCTTGTTAACAACATCATGTGTATGATGAGCATGGGACGGAGATTTTCAGAGGAGGATGGTGAAGCTGAGAGACTTAAGGATTTGGTTACCGAGTGGAGCGGCTTGATAAAGAGAATGTTCTTGGCAGTCTTGTTCCGTAGACAGCTGGAGAAGATCGGAATCTCACTATTCAAGAATGAAATAATGAGGGTTTCAAACAGATGTGATGAGATGCTAGAAAGGGTTCTAGTGGGACACAAAGAGGAACCAGACAAGGATCAAGGAAAAGATATGATGGATGTGTTGTTGTCAGCTTATGAAGACAAAAAAGCTGAGTACAAGATCACTATGAACCACATCAAGGCGTTTTTTGTGGTACACCTTCCTTTCTTTGAGAATCATATTAATACATGTTGCGCATTTTCTGAATAAGAAACATGTTTTCAATGGCATGCAGGAGCTTTTGTTTGGAGCCATTGACACCTCTTCAACAACAATACTGTGGGCAATGGCTGAGATCATCAACAACCCCAACGTCCTTGAAAAACTGAGAAAAGAACTCGATTCCATTGTAGGGAAAACAAGGTTGATTCAAGAAACAGATATACCAAACCTCCCTTATTTGCAAGCCGTGGTCAAGGAAACACTAAGGTTGCACCCGCCTGGGCCTCTCGTGCCAAGAGAATTTCAAAAAAGAGTGTGAGATCGGAGGGTTCTATATACCGGAGAAGACAAGACTTGTAGTTAATGTTTATGATATAATGAGAGATCCTGATCTTTGGGGAAGATCCTCTTAAATTTATGCCAGAGAGGTTTCTAGCTTCTTCAAAATCAGGCCAAGAAGATGAGAGAAAAGAGAAAATACTTAAATACCTTCCTTTTGGTAGCGGAAGGAGAGGATGCCCTGGCTCAGCTCTAGGTTATATCGTTGTGGGAACCGCAATAGGAGTGATAGTGCATGGCTTTGAGTGGAGAATTGATGGAGATAAAGTCAATATGGAAGAGGTAATGGAAGGGGTCATCCTAACCATGGCTCATCCTCTTAAGTTCACTCCCATTACTCGATATGTACCCTTGCCTTAGAAATGAAACTAAATCCCATATATAATAAGGGTCTAGCAGATCCTTAATTGTAATAAAGAGAGCTTGTTGTTTTTTGTTCATGTTCATGTTCTATATGAAATGGATGGAAACATCCAAAACACATAATTCTCACAAAAATAAATATTAAGGGCTTCTTGATCTCACACTGTTTTGGTTCCATACCAAAGGGTCTGAAGAAATCACTCTACTAATCTAGATACACCTTATCTTGATTCTCTTGTTTGGCAAGAAACTAAGTAGTCAAAGATCATTTTTTTATTTAAAAAACACTCTATTAGATGTCTCTTTTTAATGAATTGAAAGTTCTGAATCCTAAAACCTGTGTATCTCTAAATCTAAACCACATTAACGTAATTCTTCGTAGGAGAATAGACCCCTCCCAACAAAAACTCTATTAGATACTTCAATATAAGCGCTCAAAATTGTTCTTCAAGGTTTCTTACAAACACAAAAATGCTCTGGTTTTTATTTTTTTGGCTTTAGAATAGTAGTCGTAGATTTATGGCTATAGTTTTAATTTTTTTCTTAAAGCATCATTGGTAAACTAAAGTGAATGTAGAAAAAAAATGAGCTTTGAACAGTACTCACGTCACTTACCAATCACCCACTCTTTCATTCTCAAACATCTATTCACATCAGATATATAGTGAATACAATTTAAGAATAAAGTAACATTCGTTATCTTTATAAATTGAGTCACTATTAATTTTTCCTCTCTTTTATTTTTTTCGTCTTTTTTCTCTTTTGTTTATACCATCGAATTTTAACCCAAATAATTAAACAAGAATATGGGATCAGATGCCTATAGGATATAACATGGACTTGACAATGAAATTGTGAGACTTCAACTTGGTTAAAACATATGGTATAAAGGATATCTTATGTGCGTAGGGTAGAAAGATTTTGTTTTGTGTGAAACCTATTAGGCATACTATGCTTTCAAAAAATAAAACATATTAGACCATGAATAATGGGTTTTTAGCTTCGCCTAAGAACCGTTTCTTAACTTTTAACTAAAAAAATCTAAGAATCGTCTCTTAAATAAGAAATATAAGAGCATGTTTAATGAGGATTCTTAGGCTGGGGTTTTTAGCGAAATATAAAAACTACACCCTAAGAACCTCCTATTAAACATGCTCTAGGAATTGGTTCTTAACCGAAAAATGTAAAAAAAAAATGTGTCAAATCATGAATTAAGAATCTCAAATTAAGAATCCGGGTTAATCATGCTATTAGGCACACTATAAGCATGCAATCAAGAATTTAACGCAACTAGATAAATCAAATTTTTAGCAAAAAAAACTAGATAAATCAATTGTAATTTTTTTTTTTTCAAAAACCAGATAAAAGATGAAACGCTAATATAAATAATGAAGGTAACTGATGCGGTGAGCCAAAACAGGGTTTAGCTGCTACTTGGGCGGTAGGCGAACCCTCCAACGTCTAATCATACACATCATAATTAATTTTTAGGATCCATCCCTAAATTATCCCATGTGAAACACCTGAGTGGTCCAGGATGTTTGGATTCGATCCAACTATTAATATAGCCATTTTTCATTCATCCATCATTAATAGACCTTTTGATATCCCAACCGTTTCGGTGATTCACGGTCGGTCGTTCTACACGCATCGTGGCAACTTTAATTCATCCAGTCATTTATACCAGAGTTTATCCTTCGTTCTTAATCTTTGACATGTCAACAACATTTATATCTGATAGTAGAGTTATTTAAATAGCGAAGGACAAAATACATGATTGATGCTCAGAAATAATACTTGATTGTGAAGTAAAGTTAAAATAATTTATTAAGTTTTCTATTTTTTAGAGTATAATTTTTTTTTAATTGTAAAGTAATACTTTAATTTTATATATTTGAGAATAATAATCATATGCTTTCTTTTTATATTAAAATTAAATTATAAAAACTAGCTATTTAAATAACTCTACTATCAGATATAAATGTTGTTGACATGTCAAAGATAAGAACGAAGGATAAACTGGTATAAATGACTGGATGAATTAAAGTTGCCACGATGCGTGTAGAACGACCGTGAATCACCGAAACGGTTGGGATATCAAAAGGTCTATTAATGATGGATGAATGAAGAATGTCGATATTAATAGTTGGATCGAATCCAAACATCATGGACCACTCAGGTGTTTCACATGGGATAATCTAGGGATGGGTCCGAAAATTAACTATGATGTATATGATTAGACGTTGGAGGGTTCGCCTTCCGCCCAACTAGCAGCTACCCTGTTTTGGATCACTGCGTCAGTTACCTTCATTATTTATATTAGCATTTCATCGTTTCATCCGTGGCCAAAAAATCGTATAAATAATCTGCATATAAACAGATACATCAACAACAAATAAGTTAATTAGCTTGCTTAATATATTAATCCCACGACGTTGTTAATCCATCTCAGCATCATATTTATCATTAGCTATGCCATATATTGCTGAAACTAACAACATACATAGACATGAAAGGATATGTTGATTGGAAGGGATAACTGAAACAAGAAACCAATAAAGAACCTGTTGTGTATAGGATCGGGTCCACGAGGAACTTTTCTTTTGCTTGCAAAGTAGCTAAGATCACCATGTTCTGATCCATCCACAAAATCTTCTTTTACACCCTTAGCATGTATAATGGAAGTGTTCATCGTTCCGGCGGTAGTAGTCTCTTTTGTTTTGTCGACTTGTTTGGATTCGATCCAAACTATTAATAAGTAGATTTGGAGACTTTTTGAAATCCCCAACCATTTTAGGTGCTTCACGGTTGTTCTACACGCATCGCGGCAACTTTAATTCATCTGGTCAAAGTTTTTATATCAGTTTATCCTTCGTTCTTATCTTTGACATGCCAACAACATTTATATGATAGTAGAATTATTTAAATAGAAAAGGATAAAAGACATGATTGATGCTCAGAAATAATTCTTGATTGTGAAGTAAATTTAAAGTAATTTATTAAGTTTTCTACTTTTAGTGCATAATTTTTAAAAACTTGTAAAGTAATACTTTAATTTTATATATTTCAGAATAATAATCATATGATTTATTTTTATATTAAAATTAATTATAAAACTAGTTATATATAAAAATTATATAATAAAATTTAATATACAATAATAACATGGACGTAGAATAAGAAAAATCATCTTTGTAAGACGTGAATGTACACACAAATAATTCAATTTTGTAGGGAATAGAACTTTGAAGAAAAATTTATATTTTTCTTGAATGTTTTTGATATATAATTTTTTTTTTGAATTTCCAAATGGTGGCATTTTTCTTTGGATTAAAAAAAATAAAATAAAACATTTTGATATTAAAATAAAAATTTCTAAATATTAAATATTGAATAGTTTATTTTATAACAAAATTGGAGATAATCATTAGAGTAAAGTTTCTTTATTTTCTTATAAAAATATTTAAAAATATAAACTAGAGCAAACCATTAAATGATATAAACTCGATTAAACTCAAAATCTTTAAGCAACCAAATATCTTAGGACATGATTGATGATTTTATGTGTTCTTAAAATAAAATAACAAAATATAAACTAGATTATCTAAAATGTTTTGTTATATATCTAATAAAGAAACTATTTTAAGATATTATATAATAACATCTAGGAATTACATTTAAGAAAGTCATCAGATAATTCTATTTTATACTCTTTCCTTTATAAATAAGGTAATGTTTAAAAATTTCACACAAATAAAAAATAATTAAATGGTTAGTATTTTTTTCTTATTTGACTATAAAATTTAATTTCTTATTTAATTAAAAATAAAAAGAAAAAAATTTAAAATTATATTCAGACCATAAATGATATTTAATTTAAATTGACAGGAATAGATTGTGACATAATTAAAGTCTTTTTGTTTTAACCGTATTACAATACATGTGGAACAGTCCCACCAATACGTATTACAATACATGTGGAATAGTCCCACCAATAAGTCGATAAGCAGCCACAACCTTCTAACATAAAATTTAAATAGTTGGGACAATTAGTCCTACATAGAAATTAAGGCTATGAGGTTATTAGAGCATCTACAATGTACTATTGCATATTTTATTTTGAAATAATAAAACGTAAAAATAGAATAAAATTTCATTCAATTTATTATTTCATTTTTCATTCCAAAAATGAATATTCTTAAAGGATCATGTTTTTATTTAATTAATAATTGCTACTAACACGGTCACACCTTCTACTTAAAATCTTACAAATTAACTCTAAATATATTATGTCTATAAAATATCCACAAAATATAGATTAAATTAAATTTTTCTTTTTAAAAGTACGATAAATTATAAAAATATATATAAGATCAAATATTTTGGTTCAATAACGAGTATTAGAATTCTTTTCTCACAAATGTTCAAGTAATGAATTTCAAAACGAAAAATGAGTTTCTTTATCCATGATTTTCTTAAATTGGACACACAAATTTTAAAATCGAACATTTTTATCGTTTGGGCAATACTTCACCGATTATGGTAATTTTAAAATTATTTACCGGACTATTAAATCACTTATTTTATGTTATATATGTATTATATTTTTATGTTTAGTTTGGTATTTTATTAGTTTATGCAACTTTTATGTAAAATTATTAAATACTCTCGTATGAAATATAATATTTATTTTGTATTATTTTATATATTATTTAAGTATAAAATAAAAACGTTTAAAATTTAAAAGACTATTATATAAATAAAAAAATTAATTCCAAAATAGAGTAAATCTAGCCATTACTCCATTTTAGAATTGAACATAGGATAAGAATATAACGTATTTTACTCCAAAACTATGTTTGAAATAGAAAATGGAGTATCGTGGAAATGCCATTAGTTCATCATGACTCACGAGCCTCACAAGGAAGTTCTGATCTGACTGTATTTTAGAAATATAATACTTTTGCTTTTCCACCATTTCTGTATTTCAAGAAACTTTTTTTGGTGGTTAATGAAACAATCATGTTTCATTATATAAACAAACGTTTAAACTGTTATTGTTTAAGAGTATCATTATTTTTATAACTTAAATCAGCCAATCATAAAAAATTATGTACAACTTGTTAGACTACATATATACAGATATATCTATTTATATGATTAGAATTTCCTTTGCAGGATCAGCCCTGAAATTTTAGAGGCTATAAATAATTTAGTAAGAGATTATATAAGAAGTTTTGTATAAATTTGAAAATTTATTTCTATGTAAAATATTTAAAATTTTAATTTATGGACCATTATTTCACTTGGTTATGTTCCGGAGATAAATCTATATACAAAAATCATTAATAACATCGGGAAGGTATTGAGCTCTACTTAGTATACACAACCCAGTCGATCACATAAAATTGAATAAATACAAAAAAATTGCATGCAAATTGCATGCGAAAAAATTTATATTTTGAAATTGAAAAATATTCTAAAACAATTGTGGGAACCGAAATTCACACCGTCAATTTCCGTAATCGGAGGAAAGTCAGGAAACTCTAACTTTCCCTTAGATTTTGGATTTTCTGCGAGAGCCAACGACAAGTGACCAAATAAATACGGAAAATATGAAAAGACAACAAACCGAATTTATAGAAAAGGTAGATCTTATTTCGAATCCGTTTAAGAGCGTTGAGATCATTACAAGGAATTTTAAAAGCTTCGGCCGCAAGAACTGTCAGCGAATTACCTAGTTCTAGCAACTTAAAACATTAAACCTACTTGAGTCACAGCTCGATAATAGAAGACAGAAAAGATAGGAAAATGGTTTTGATTGATTTTGGACTGAACCTTATAAAAGGCTGCCTACGTACCCCTTTCGAAGATCAAGCCGAACGTAGTTTAAGAGTGAGCCAAGAGATCGAACTGCTTGTGCGCGTTCGTCTGGTAATCGGGTGCCAGTCATAGAAACAAAGCATGTCGAGAATAATGCCTCAAAGTTTCTAAATGCTGAGAGTTCTCATTTTTTGCCTCTCGCCTAGGACTCCTTATATACTCCACTAAGGTCGGTTTTAACTTTTTCCTTGCTGCCCTTAAGCCGTCTTAAAAAATGGAGATATTCCATTTTTTCCGATCGTCATGTTTATCCGCGGAAACTTAACATTTTCTCTGCGGAAACTTATTTTTTATTTTATTTTATAAAATAAAAACATAAACCGTCATAGTATCTATGGGCTCATTCTTAAAGAATCGTAAGTGGGTTGGTAGTCGCATTTTAGACCTCGTTGGGCCGTTTTTCGACATGAAACGTTTGTTACAATTTTCTTTTCGATAAAAACAAACTCTCGCGGTTCTTATCGCAAAGTTTCAACGGTAACTTTGATCGGAATGATGTGAGGAATGATATGGCTGCGGTACTCGGGAACTAGCATTGAGGAACAGACGAGAATGCAAGGTTTTGGGTCGTACCCGATGTCTGAAACAGTTCGGTCGCTACGTAGCGACCAGGTCCGCGATGGATCGGTCGCTACGTAGTGACCAAACGAATGGCTTGGTCAGTCGCTACGTAGCAACCGACCGAGTGGATTGGTCGGTCGCTACGTAGCGACCGACTCGTTTGCGGATCGGTCGCTACGTGGCGACCGATCGAGTGGCTTGGTCGGTCGCTACGTAGCGACCGACTCGTTTGCGGTTTGGTCGCTACGTAGGGACCGACCGACTCGTTTGCAAATCGGTCGCTACGTAGGGACCGACCGAGTGGCTTGGTCGATAGCGACCGACTCGTTCGCAGATTGGTCAATATGGCTTGGTTGGTCGCTACGTAGCGACCGACTCGTTCGCGGATCGGTTGCTACGTAGCGACCGACCGAGCGGTTTGGTCGGTCACTACGTAGCGACCGGCTCGTTGTTTGGATCCTTTTCCGATGTTCCATGAACGTGTTCTTGGATTATGGGTGTTTAGTTTCAATGAATCAACCGAGATCAGTGCAAGATTTCACCGCATGTAAAGATTTCTTTACGAATGTTACTTTTCGTAAAAATGTTTATGCTGATTTTTACGACATTCAAATGTTAATTCCGCCGTGACCGTTTTTGACCCCAAGCATAAAACAGATGAAATATTTTCTATATAAAAATTTGAGCTTCACTAATAGTCAATCAGAGAATACTCTGAGTCGTAACTGTTCCTTTAATCCTCATGCCTCTTTCCACCGAGACTTTTTTAAGAAACCAAATAATTGTATTTAGTCTTTAATGGCTGTAATTTTCCTTCAAGTCTCATTCTCTTGATAGATTGATGATAATAACAAACAACTGATAACAAACAACTGAATAATTTTTCAACTCTTATACCTTGAAAGTGTTTGTTAAAATGCTTGACTGAACTTAATAATACTCTAGCTTGAATAACCAAATGGATTTGATGCTAGGATTGATGGATAGTTAGTACACTTGAATATAATACATGTTTGATTGATTTAAACCAATGAGAATTATATATAGTTCATGATTGCATAGGGGTCTCTTCCTTGGAAAACGATTGATCTTTATTAGTGTTCTAGATCTATAGGAATTTTGATTGCTTAAAGTTAACACCTTGACTTAGAGACTAATTACCTTGTACCAATTACCTTAAGCCCATGGGTTCTACCTTATCATTTGATTGAAAGCTTTAGATATTGTTCTTGTTTTTTTGGTTCTTGAATTGAAATTAGTTAATTACCTTGATTGAACTTAGATTAATCATTTACTTGCATTCTCTTTGCTACATTATCTCTTAGGATTGAATTGACACTTTTATACTACTATGACATAGAATAAGCAATAGTCCTGATCACGTTTCTTATTTTTACGACGACTTTACGATGAAACTTTATTTTTTTTCTTTAAAGTTGTAAAATTACAAGTGTTTTAGACAAATTGTTCTCATAAAGTTACTTTGACTTTATGACGAATTTCTTTTTTCACGTAAATGTTTCATTACGTAAAATTCGACAACCATAATTCCTCGTAAATGTTACTCGTTTTACGGATGTTTTCTTAGTGTAGTTATTTGAACTAAAAACATGTTTTAATGATGTCTTTAACATATTTTTCTGATAAAAAACTTCATATCGCTTAACTGATATCACTCAAATTATCCTAAAGAGAGATTTTGACTCTGTCAAATAAGAAGTTCAATTGTAGTACTTAGGGATCGAATCCACAGAGATCTAGGGCACACAATAGACTTTAGAGATCAAGATTAAGCTAGGCAAACAATTCATAAAGCATTAAATAAATGAAAGCATGGTGTACAAGGCAGTTGTTTGACTGGTTGAAGTTGTAAGCAATAAAGAGAAATAACCAGACTTAGGGTTTCTATTCAAGTAATCATGATTATAATAGTATAGAGACTAAAGTTGCATGCATGATATTCTAGAACTCAAACTTAAGTAATAATCTATCAACTTCCATTTTTTGGGATTATCTATTGTATAGATCTAAGATCTCAACTATCGTTTGTCGATCTTGAGAAAGTGTCGATCGATACACATATAGGGTTTTCGATTGATGTTCCTTCTAGTAAGCTTTAGCGATCATGTTTGAATGTGTTTACTAGTTTTCCCAGATAAAATGTCGTTTGTTTCTAGCAATCATAGTTCAATGAGAATCAATTCAGATAAAAAAAACCATGATGTCGCGTGCGCCTACTTATCTAAATTCAGGGTTCTAGATCGCGACTCTAGAACACTAACAGTAAGAACAATTCTATTGATGGATATCACTAAGAACTTAGATATTCAATATTTTTGGCTAATCTTTCATAACCTATTTGAATCCTAAACCTAACAGGTGAATTACTCAAATATGGAAGCAATAACACAAATCATATTCTGAATAATATAATAGAGAAGAAATCAATGATAAAACCAATGGAGTTCCAATCAATCTATGAAAGAGAATTGATCTTCTCTCCAAACCTAAGAGAAAATAATAGAATAGAATAACAGAAAGCATAGCCGTCAACAATGTTTTAGAAAACACATAAGTAGGGTTCTGAGTCGTCCAACAGTATTATGGTAACTTGTGGTAACTTATGGGCTTAAGTTGGTCATGAAATAGGCTCGGCCCGTGTTCTGGCATCACCGTCGATCGACACCAAGGGTTCACCGTTGATCGGCATTCATTCATCTCCTCGACAACTCCGTTTCCCGAGGTAGACGTACCACTCTTCAGTAAAACGAGCATAAGTTATGATCTAACCGTTAGATTGACCTCAAACGGGTGGCATTGGAAAATTAACCCAAATATCTATCTTGTGTCAAAATATCAGCGCAGTCACACCATTTTAAAGTCTCCATCCATACCTAAAAATCTGACACGTCTGTGCAGTTTTGCAGCTCAAAAGGCTCCTTCAAAATCACCGAAGTTTTCCAAAACGTACATGAACCTGAAAACACTCTAACAATACTCCAAAACCATATAATGTACTCTAAAATAATCATATACCATGGATAAAAGTGGGTAAAATCCATAGTATATCAACTCCCCCATACTTACTTTTTTGCTTGTCTTCAAGCAAAATATAAAGTAGTCCTATGAAAGAGGTTTGAAAAACTTAGGGACTCACACAATTTTAAACTTACTACTTTCACCTCTGCAATGTTGCAAGCCACATCAGATTAGTGCTAACTTTAGAGGCACTTCATGTATTAAACCTTAGCTTATCAACCAAACCATCCAGCCTACAGCTCGGCTGATTCAACCTACCATACCCCTCTACTGACTTCATTTATGCTTATAAATGTGTAGGCTAAATCTTGGGAGTATCGATCAAGGGACACATGGACTCTTACTCCAGTAGATATTTGAGTAAACATGTAATCCTATTATGGTTTCTTTTCTCCCTATATCTCTCTTCTCTGAATCTTTTTATCTCAAATCCAATAAACAATGATGCTCATGCAGTCCATCTTATTCATCTTCTTTTCGATTCTTATTATCTTTTTTTTTCTTTTTTTTTCTTTTTCTTTTCTTGGGAAAGTGTAGGGGAATAGTGGGGCCATCAGTAATGTACCTACCCCTCGCTTCCAACGACGTGTGATCGATCATTCCTTTGAATTAGAATAGTAGGGTCATCGGAAATGTACCTACTCCTCTGCATCTCAGGAAATCATCTCAATCTTTTCTTTTTCTTTCTTTCAGGATGTTAAAGAGAGGAGAGAAGGAATCCAAAAGTTTACAGACATACCTTTCAGACCTGAAAGAAGAATTCGATCCAGTGTATACCAAGCCCCATGACAAGCAAGTTGAATTGATTAAGGTTGGAAGTTAACTTCGGTTCCTTCAAACTTTTTCAGCTACCGTGGATGTTATTGGCAGGTGATCCACTTTGGCATTTCCATTCAGTACACCCTGCAGTCAATAAACTCAAAGAATGGTGCTAGAGAGTGGTTAGATAATAAGTAAAATTGAAAAATTTCATCATCCTTTTCTTGACTCTATAAAACTCAATAAAAACTCATAAAACTAAAGCTCAAAATAAAACACCATAAAAGTAATATCTCCCCCAGACTTAAACAACACTATCCCCCATGTTATGCATGCCAAGATTGATGAGAAAATAAAACATAAGAACTAAATTTAATAAGGAAAATTGGTATACCTTCTCGCTGATGGTGAGCGTCGATCGACACAGTTAAGTGGCGATCGATCGATTCTCTTGATGCTCTGTCGACAGCGATATTGATCAGGTGCCGCACGATGCTCGTGAAGTGGTGTCGACCGATAATAATCTGGTGTTGGTCGCTGCTGGTATATCAACTCTATTCCTCGGTTATTTTTTTTGCTGAAGAACAGTATCTTTGCTACAGCATCGATCGATGCTACAGTGATTCTGCTACAGTGACGCTGCTACAGTGCTTTCATTCTTCATTTTTTTCTGAAATAAATAATTGCGAAATCAGTATAACATAAATATTAATAATGAAAACTTACCTAACAGTGGGTTGCCTCCCACTCAGTGCTTATTTTTAGTCGTTTGGTTGACTTTATGGAGGTCTGATTTAGTCTGGATGATAATATGAACATGCTCCAAAACAAGTCTGAGTGTCTCTCTTCCTCATCTTGTTGATGTTGCTGACAAAAGTCCTTGAAGAAGCTTGCCCTTTTAGTCTCAGCTTTGAATCACATAGCACTCTGACCTTGGTAAAAAGTTATGGACCTCCTCTACAGCGCACTTTATACTCAAGACTTTCCTCTTTACATTGCCAAGGGACTAGTGACATGAAATCTGAATCTTCATTCCATTTCTTTTTCTTCTTCATCTTCTTGGTCCTTCCCCCAGACTTAGACTTTTCAGTCCCGGTTTGTTTTAAAATTTGGAGGGTGTCGACCGATGCGGATAGCTGAGTGTCGATCAATCCTATAGGTAGCCTGTAACCCTATGCTGAAGGCTGAATGTCGACCGATGGTGAAGCTGGTTTTGCAGGCTCGCGATTTGAATTGGCTGGAGGTGCTAGATCTTCAAACATCTCTATGCTTGAAATAAACTCCTCACTTTTCTTCTTCTCCACGGGATCATAGAAGACAGCTTCATCAACATTAATCAGGCACATCTTATTCTTTTTGAGATCACAAACTGCCCCCCACTGTAGCCATGAAAGCTCATCCAAAAAGAAATAGAGAAGTCTTGCCTGATTTGATATCCACAACATGAAAGTCCACAGTGATAATGCATTCCCCTATCACCACCTTAACATTCTTGATCATGCATGCTGACTTTGCTTTGGAGTTATCCACGAAAGTGAAACTATCTTGAAAAGATTCCATCTTTAGTTCTAATAGTTTAGCAGTATCTATGGCCATGATGTTGACTGCAAATCCAGTACAGGGCGTTTGGAAAATTATGGCTATGTATACAACATGGAATCAAAAACTTTCCAGGATCTTGTTCATTCTTTAGTGCCCTCTTGGGTTTACAGCTGACCTTGTTGCATAGCAGCTCAATGTACTTATCTGTCTCTCTGCTCTCTAAAAATAAATTACCATGTCTATACTTATGAAAGGCAACCTCGAAAGACATATCCTTAGGAACCCTCTTCACCCTCTTGTGAAATCCATTAAATTTCACATTTTGAACTTCTCTCCTGAGATGATTGGGAATATAGGGTTTTCTAGATTTCATTCTCTTCTCAGTTGAAATTCTTTCTTTCGTTGCCTGTCGTTCCATGACAGGTTCGTGTCCGTCCATTTGGTGTCGACCGACACTTGGTTGATGTCGTCGATCGACACTCTCAACGAAACAGGTTTCAGCTAGAGTCAATTGCTCTTGCCCTGGTGCATATGCAGGTTGTTGATTGGTCTTTTCTGCTGTCCGTAAACAAAATGATGTCTGAAATGGGTTCCAAGTTGCATTCAAGCGGTGTGCTTCGAGGTCTAGTAAACGCACTTGACATGTCATAGGCAATTGTTTATCGCTGCTTGCCTGCTGATGTCGCTCGGTGCTCCTCTCTTGTTGTCGATCGATTACGTCGTGATAATGTCGATTGATATCGTCCGTTTTAAAACTATATGGGATGGGAGGATGTGGGTGTCGAGCAGAAAATTCTGAATGTCGTTGGATTCTCACTATTCCTACGTACTCTTCAGTGGGTGTCGATCGATGCCCAAATGATAGTGTTGATCGGTGCTCAGCTAAAAATGTGGATTGATGCTCGGCTGATGGTGTCAGTCGACACCAATGTGAACTGCCAATGGACATGGAACTTTCGACTAGAAAAGGTTCTTCTTCCAGCTTCTCATGCTCGTCTACTTTTCCAAAGTCATTATTTAAAATGTCATCAACCTGGTACCTCTCACTTTCTACAGCTTTTCCTTTAACAAGAGCTTCTTGTATCTTCATAGCTTCTGTAGTCTGAGAAACTTGGGTATCGAGCGTTATGACATGGGTGTCCAAGGCTTCAATTTTTCTAGTCATCTCCTTGTAGACAAAATACAACTTCAGGTTTAATTGGTCACTCATCTTCTGCTGAATCAGGATCTTTTCCATCATAAATTCCATCCTCTGAATATGGTCATGATTCTCATCCTTCTCTACAGCATGTTCTACCAATGAGACTTCATGTACAGAACCAATGTCAGCCTCAGGGATTTTGTCACCATCCATTGCAGCTGATTTCATCATGTGCATATCCAGACTCCTGGTACTTTTGCTTGATACCAAGTTCTCAATAAATTTCTTAGTTTCCTCTGGGGTCCTTATCTTAATGCACTCCTGACATCACTCCAGATAATGAGAGATCCTAGTGGTAGGAGCTTCAGCCAACTAACCGCATTCCCAAAAAGAAAATATTTGAACAGCTTGCAGATGATGTAGTCTTTGCTCTTGGATGCCCAAAAAAATTCTTCTAGTGTCTCAATATGGTCCAAAGGATTTTCATGAGGAAGACCATGAAAAGGGTGTTGATCCACATAAGAGAAGTAAGTGGGTTTCATATCAATTCCCTGGATTGCTAGAGGTTAAATCGTAGACCTGTTGGTATAGAACTATCTAGGCCTGATCAGTTTTGCTATCGTTCTCTGTCAAAGAACTCTATAAACCTCAGTAGCAGCAGATGCTTCAAGGATTACAGCCTCCTGTGCATCTACTTTCTGACCTGCTGCATTATAAAGATGACCCTCGGGGTCATACAGGTCTTCATTATCTTTCCTTGTAAGCACAAAAGTTGCACCCATGTTGTCTGTTCGCGGTTTGGTATCGATCGACGCTCAAGTTGAAGTGTTGATCGTCGCTCGCTCACAAATGTCGATCGACGAAGAAGAGTTGGTGTCCGTCGATACTGCACGCTTCTCTTTGTGGATCTTGCATTCCAAACGTGTTGGGTCTGAATTTGTCCTTGCTGCTTCTGGTACTACTGGGCATGTACCTGAAAAACAAGAATAAAATTTGGTGAGTAATTTAAAACAGTAAATAAAACCTAGACTAAATGTGGGAACCAAAATTTGCACCGTCGATTTCCGTTTAAATTAGGAAAGTAGGAGAACCCTAGTTTCCCAGAGGTCCCGGATATATGCCACTACCACACGCTAAGCAGTCAGAACACGAGATAACAACGGTAAAGTATAAAAATCGTAAAAAGAGAGCAAAGAGAAGTCTTATTCCGAATTTGCGTCTGAGCGTTTACAACAAGGTAGAAGTCTGGGCTCGAGAATTGTCGGCGAGATTCCTAGTTCTAGCAACCTTAAGACGGCTAAACCTAATTGAGTCGTAGCTCGAAATAACAAAAACGGAAAGTTGCCCAATTTCTCTAAGTGCTAAGTTTGCTGTCAAAAGCTCTCTCTTTATGTCTCTCGCCTAGGACTCCTTATATACTCGCTCCTAGATCGGTTTACGCTTTTCCCCTTCTGCCCTTAAGCCGTCATAGCCTAAAAATAGAGATATTCTATTTCTTCCGATCTTCGTAAATATCTTCAAAATTTCGTATTTATCCGTGGAAACTTGACATTTATCTTTCCTTGTGAACCAAGCGTAAACCGTCCCACGGTTTACGGGCTGCTGGTTAAGAAATCGTGAGGTGGGCTTTGAGTCATGTCTTATATCCCTTTGGGGCCGTCTTTCGACTTGAAGCGTTTATTACGACTTCTTTCGATAAAAACGATCTTTCCGCGGTATTTATCGTAAAATTTGATTGATGACCTCGAATGGTGGAAAACATGAAATGGGTTCGCTACGGTCTTCGGGAAACAGCATCGAAGGGTAGACGAGAATGCATGGAATCGTGTCGTATCGACGTTTTGGAAGAGCTCGGTCGCTATACGCACACTCGGTCACTACGTAGCGATCGAGCTTGGCTCGAGCTCGGTCGCTATGTAGCGATCGAGCTTGGCTCGAGCTCGGTCGCTACGTAGCGATCGAGCTTGGCTCAAGCTCGGTCGCTACGTTGCGACCGAGCGGTACGTAGCGACCGAACTTGGCTCGGGCTCGGACGCTACGTAGCGACCGAGCGGGACGGATGCTCGATCGCTATGTAGTGACCAAACTTGGCTCAAGCTGGGTCGCTACGTAGCGACCGAGCTTAGCTCGAGCTCGGTCGCTTCGCATTGACCGGGCAGTGTGCATGTGCGATAGTTGCATAGTGACAGAGTTTGGTTTGTCCGCGTTCTGATCGTCATATTCGAACCTATCCGTGGCTGGCTTAGATACGTTTCTGTTACCTTAGGACAGCTTATGTTTGATCCAAACAGGATTTGAACAAAATCTTATCTCGAGAACATATGTCGCGACATTCTTTTGACCAAGCACAATTTGTCGCGGCGAGAGACTCATACTTGTATTTCGCAGAGGTTTGGATGTTAATTTCGTCGTAACCGTTTTCGATCCCAACACTAAACCTACTAATCAAGTCTAACAGCGATCAAAGCTCTCCAACAATGGCGCCAAATTTGATATCAGTCAAATTATCATAAAGAGTGATTTTTACTCTCTCAAATAAGAGATTCAATTGTATTACTTAGGGATCGAATCCACAGAGAACTAGGACACACAATAAACTTTAGAGATAAAGGTTAAGCTAGGCAAACAATTCATTAAGTATTAGATAAATAAAAGCATGGTGAACAAGACAGTTGTTCGATTGGTTGAGGTTGCAAGCAATAAAGAGAAATAGCTAGACTTAGGGTTTCTATTCAGGTAATAATGATTATAATAGTATAGAGACTAAAGTTGCATGAAGGATATTCTAGAACTCAAACTTAAGTAATAATCTATTAACTTCCGTTTATTTAGATTATCTATTGTCTAGATCTAAGATCTCAACTATCGTTTGTCGATCTTGAGAAAGTGTCGATCGATACTATGTAGAGATAGTCGATTGATACACCTTTCTTAACGTCGATCGATACATCTATAGGGTTGTCGATCGACATTCCTTCTAGCAAGCTTTAGCGATCAAGTTTGAATGTGTTCACTAGTTTTCCTAGATAAACTGTCGTTTGTTTATAGCAATCATAATTCACTGAGAATCAATTCATATAAAATGCCATACTGTCGCGTGCGCCTAATTATCTAAATTCATGGTTCTAGTTTGCGACTCTAGAACACAAGCAGTAAGAACAATTCTATTGATGGATATCATTAACAATTTAGCAATTCTATATTTTTGGCTAATCCTTCATAACCTATTTGAACCCTAAACCTAACAGGTGAATTACTCAGACATGGAAACAATAACACAAATCATAGTCTGAATAATATAATAGATAAGAAATCAATGATAAAACCAATGGAGTTTCAATCAATCTCTGAAGGAGAATTGATCTTCTCTCCAAATCTAAGAGAAAATAATATAATAGAATAATAGAAAGCGCAGCCGTCAACAATAGTTTAGAAAACACATAAGTAGGGTTATGAGTCGTCCAAAGGTATTATGGTAACTTATGGTAACTTCTGGGCTTAAATTAGTCATGAAATAGGCTTTTCCCGCTTTATGGCATCACCGTCGATCGACACCAAGGGTTCACCGTCAATTGACATTCATTCATCTCCTCTACAGTTTTGTTTCGCGAGGCAGACGTACTATTATTCAGTAAAACGAGCATAACTTCTGGTTGCATTGGTAAGTTAACTCAAATTTCTATCTTGTGTCAAAATATCAGCTCAATCGCACTATGGGAAGGTCTTCATTCATATCTAAATATTTGACACGTATGTGCAGTTTAGTACCTCAAAATGTTTCAAAAGGCTCTAAAATCAACAAAATTCTCCAAAATTCTCCAAAACGTACATGAACCTGAAAACACTCTAAAACATACTCAAAACCTATAGAATATACTCTAAAATACTCATATGTCATGGTTAAAAGTGGGTAAAATTCATTGTATATCATTAACTTAAGCTGTCTATTTCACTTATATCTTCTTTTAATTTGCTTTAGCTATGATCTCGAATGTATTAATTTTTTTTTCCTTTGGTAAAAATGTTAAGTCATGTATTAGTTTATACGCGTACATCTTTTAACGTTGATTTAGATCAGTATATTTCGAATATTAAACATATTGTATAATTTGGTTAACAAATAATTTCTAAAACTTTTGACATTCTATAAATAATCAAGTGTAAAATCTATTATTGTAAAATAAAAATTAAAAAATTATTTGTGATTTATTTCAGTTTAATTGATAATTTGTTAGATCCCATTGTCTGACTCATGCCTAATGCATTTTCCAACACATGTATTATCATGGCGGAGGCAGAATATTCGTTTACATGGGTCAGTTTGATAACAAATGTGTTTTATAACGGTCAGTAAGCTAATTACCTCATATTTGTTTTACAAAATAGAGGGAACTTTTCTTTTCACATGAGTCATATACCTTGGTTCTAGGCTAGCTCCGCCATTGTTTATATCAGTCATTTGCCACATGTGTTCAAAAATCTAGTTACGAAGTTATTGAATCGTAATTGGTGAGCAC
The DNA here is from genome assembly GCF_020379485.1 of Brassica napus. NCBI lineage: Eukaryota > Viridiplantae > Streptophyta > Magnoliopsida > Brassicales > Brassicaceae > Brassica > Brassica napus. The sequence continues at coordinate 20,735,125 of NC_063438.1, read as the reverse complement.
ATAAGAGAATACTGATAACATATAATATGTGGAGGCTGAGGATCGGAGCGGCGGCTAGAGATGAACATCACTTGTTCAGCACCAACAACTACGTGGGCAGACAGACTTGGGAGTTTGATGCAGAAGCAGGCTCTCCCGAAGAACTCGCTGGGATGGAACAGGCTCGCCGGAATTTCTCGCTCAACCGGTCACGTTTCAAAACCAGTGGCGATCTCCTATGGCGTATGCAGGTGAGTGAGGTAATCGACGTTTTTTATTGTAAACATGTACTACTAGTAGTACTAATACTTTGACTTCATTTGGACTCAAGTTTTTGAGTGAAAAGAAGTTTGAGCAAAAGATCCCGCGAGTGAGAGTAGAGGACGCAGATAAAATAACGTATGAAGATGCCAAGACGGCGATGAGAAGAGGAATGCTATATCTTGGGGCGTTACAGGCTAAGGATGGGCACTGGCCTGCTGAGAACTCCGGTATCATGTTTTTGAACTCCCCATTTGTAAGCTCATGCTCTTTCTCCAACAGTTTATAAGGTTTCAAGTTTACACAGATTGTAGACCTATTATGTTTTTTTTTAACAAAAAGGGATCAAGAGCCCCATTTTCACCGGGGACTTGGAAACACTTATTGGACTGGCAAATCATCTAAATTCTTAATTCACGTATATTAAAATTTTCTATTCAACTTTTTAATTCACGTATATTAAAATTTTCTTAAATTTTATGTTTTATCTTTAATTAAAATAATATTTTTACTTAATTTTGTTATTTAATGAGTTAAAAGACTAAAAGTAAAATAATCAAATATATGTTACTAAAATTTTAAACAATATTAGTAATAAGGAAATTTTAAAAATAAAAAATAATATTTAGTATCAAATGTTTAACATTGAGGCTTGGTATATAGTTTATATATGAAACATATTTTCTATATTGGACTGTTTAATTTATAATGATGATGGTGTTTTTCAATGAACGGGAAAAAAAAACAATAGTTCATATGCTTATACATAACTGGACACCTGGAAGAAATCTTCACCGTGGAGCATCGCAAAGAGTTTCTGCGTTACATGTACATCCATCAGGTATCCATCTGTGCACTACACATTTAACCGATCAAACATATTGTAAGACTACGAATTTCCAATTTTAAAATTAATTACATGGATACGGAGTTACCACTTTGGTTTAATTAACATGAGTCTGTAAATGTTTGCTGTCAAAAAAAAAAAAAATTAATTACTATTAATTGTAAAGATCTATATCATTTACATATTATTGTAGAATCATCTCCCAAAAAATGCAAGAAAGTCCAATCTAAAAACGTTTTGAAATGCTTAGATTTGTTTAAAAGCAAATATAACGTGTTTGACGTTACTTTCAAACTTTTTAGATATACTAACTGGGTAATAGGAACCTTCAAACAATTTCATCATCAAAACGTTGTCAATAACACGTCGATCATGTCACCGTTTCTTCCTCTCAAGGAAAACGTTGATGCAGCATAGATTTGAGATAAATATGAATTATTTCTATTTTGATCATTATATTTATTTGTATAATTATTTTAGTTATTTAGATAGAGGTTCTTTTGTTACAAAAAAAAAAAAAAAAAAAAAAGATAGAGGTTCTTAAATTTATCATTAGGTGTTTGGTGTGATTGACAAAAGTGTTTGGTGTTTATCTTTTATTTTTTGGTATGAAGTGTTTGGTGTTTATCTAGTTGTAGGAGTTTTCATCTGTAAAAGGTTTTTGTAATTTTATTTCTTATTCAGTTTATTGATACTGATATTTTATTAAGAACTTTTTTTAAGAACAGAGAAGAAGATTCTCGATCATTTTTTTCGGTAGCTTGTTTTGGTAGATCGGTGAATCCAGTAAGACATTAATTCTAAGGTATTATAGACTAAATAAGATTCATTGCATTATCTAGATTCTGCTAGTTCAAATGTCCTATCAATTTTACCATAAATTTAGCGAATTTAAAAGTTAAAGAATTGTCAATAACGATGTTTGAACAAGAAAATTGTAGCATGTTTTTCTGAAACCCATATTTCAAATAAATATTGTAGATGCTTGTGCATCAATGTGTCAAGAACCAGATTTTCATAACAGAGTTTTGAAGCGAAGCCAAACACAATATACAGTTTAAAATATGACACAAATCAGTAAAATAATACTCTTTTTGTTTCAAAAAGATAAATGTTTTAGAAAAAAATTTGTTTCACAAAGATAGATATTTTGTGTTTTCTATGAAAAAATTGTAAACTTAAAAAAAAATTAATTTTACTGAATTACTATTGGTTAAAAGATATTAAAAATTAAAAATTGAAAAAAACAATACATTTATTATAGTAATTTAATGTGTTTTTTTAATATGTGAAAATGTTATAAAGTCTATTTTTATTAAACGAAAGGAGTAAGTTAATATTTATTTTAGAAAATTTCGTATAAATATATAGTCCCACTAAAATCATAAATTAATAATTTATATATATAAATACAAACAAAAAAATTGCATATTTATTTTTTATTCACAATGAAGTTCATTTCTATTTTTTCTTTACACTTCAATATATTTTGATAATATTTAGTAAAATTATATCTAAAACTACATTTATATTATATAAATCATATTTTCGTATGCACCAAATAGTATAACAAAAACGATATAAAAATCAAAATACTTAATTAATATATATACGCACGGATATATTAGTTAAATATTAGAAATTTTCTAAATTAAGACATTAAATCTAAGGTATTGTAGAATTAATAAGATTCATTGAGTTATAGACTAAATAAGATTCATTGCATTATCTAGATTCTGCTAATTCGAATGTCCTATCAATTTTACCATAAATTTAGCGAATTTAAAAGTTAAAGATATGCCAATAACAATGTTTGAACAAGAAAATTGTAGCATGTATTTCTGAAACCTAAATATTGTAGATGTTGCGCATCAATGTGTGACAATCCGTCCCGTGGGAACTACCTGTTCTGTGGGCCCCAGGCTCACAGCACTGCAGCGCACCGTTCTCAACTCCTTTCTTATGAGTTTTCTCTAACTCCATAATTAGGTTGTTGGTGGGCTTCGAACCCAGGACCTCACCCTTTAACAGCATTCCCACAGGACAAGTTGTCACCAATTGAACTGTATATGTGACAACCCGCCCCGTGGGAACTACCTGCCCCGTGGGCCCCAGGCTTACAGAACTGCAGCGCACCAACCCCGATCCCTTTATTATGAGTTCTCATTAACTCCATAATTAGGTTGTTGGTGAGCCTCGAATCCAGGACCTCACCCTTTAACAGGATTCCCACAGGACAAGCTGTCACCAATTGATCTGCAGGTCAATTGGTGACAACTCATCCTGGAGGAGTGTTGTTAAAGGGTGAGGACCTGGGTTCGAGTCTCACCAACAACCTAATTATGGAGTCAGAGAGGACTCATAATGGAGGGATTGGGGTCAGTGCGCTGCAGCGCTGTGAACCTAGGTTCCTAGTAAGAGGATGGATTGTCACAAAAAAAGTCTTGTAACATCCCGAGTTGTGATATACAGAAAGGCATAAGAGAATTGATTTGGCTACCTATGTCACCAAAGTTGATTTACCTTTTCCAGAACACATCCTAAAAGAACTACAGAGTTAAGCGTGCTTGAGCTGGAGTAGTGGAAGGATGGGTGACCTATCGGGAAGTGATTCGCGATAGCGTGCGAGTGAGGCCAAAGCACGGGGAAAGGTCATGTGGTGATTGCAGGGTCAGTAAACAATGATTTCGAGCCTTAGAAAATTAACGGACCGACCGTCAGACGGGATGGGGCCCACGGGCCGAGAGAGTGGGCGTGGGTGGCCCATTAGCCGTGGACGGGTCGGGGCGTTATAAGTGGTATCAGAGCTGGTTAGCCATCTCAGTTCTGACCTGAGAGGCGTCTTGAGACCTGTCATGGGGTGCAACAAGTACGTTGCGTTCTATGAGAGGGGGTGAATTGTAACATCCCGAGTTGTGATATACGGAAAGGCATAAGAGAATTGATTTGGCTACCTATGTCACCAAAGTTGATTTACCTTTTCCGAAACACATCCTGAAAGAACTCCAGAGTTAAGCGTGCTTGAGCTGGAGTAGTGGAAGGATGGGTGACCTATCGGGAAGTGATTCGCGATAGCGTGCGAGTGAGGCCAAATCACGAGGAAAGGTCATGTGGTGATTGCAGGGTCAGTAAACAATGATTTCGAGCCTTAGAAAATTAATGGATCGACCGTCAGACGGGATGGGGCCCACAGGCCGAAAGAATGGACGTGGGTGGCCCATTAGCCGTAGACGGGTCGGAGCGTTATACAATGTGTCAAGAACCGGATCTTCAGAACAGAGTTTGGAAGCTACGCCAAACACAATATACAATATAAACTCTAATTAATACACAATAAAATAATAAATACGTTAAATTAATAAATTGCTTCGATTTCAAATTTGAGACGGTTTAAAATGACGCAAATCGATAAAATAATAAGATCATATTTATTTTAGAAAATCTTGTATAAATATATAGTCTCACTAAAATCATAAATTAATAATTTATATATAAATACAAGCAAAAAATCGTATTATTTATTTTATATACACAATGACGTTCATCTCTGTTTTTCTTTACACTTCAATATATTTTGATAATATTTAGTAAAATTATATGTAAAACTACATTTACATTATATAAATCATATTTTGTATGCACCAAATAGTATATCAAAAATGATATAAAAATCAAATTTCTAATATTTAATTAATATATATACGCACAGATATTTTATTTTTATAAAACAAAATATTCTAAAAATAGAGAAATTTTTTTAAAATGAATTTTTTTGAAATTAATAAAATTTTATAAATCCTACATTATTAATTTATAAAGTTTTTACAGTAGTTCTATCAAAAAAAAATTGGTATTTTGATCAAAAAATATAAAACATAGTTGCCAATCAAGTGCATTCACGTTATTTTCAATTTATGTTTACAAGGTTTTCTTAAGTTTTTCATTTTTCATTAAAATATTTTGTTTTTTTACTAATTATGAGGTTTGGGTTTGTATTTTCGTACTGCAAAACTCATATCATGTTAATTTAGATTATATTGGATATTAGATGTCTCTAACAGAAATTGAATCTATGACTTTTTAGATCTCTATTAGGTGATGATCAAAAAGTTTTAGCCACTAGACCAGTTCGTCCCAACAGGACTTGGGTATTTATTTGTTTTGTTGGAGTATGCTTACACCTTTAATTTTGTTACAGACTTTAGGTGAAATGATTTAGGTTGGGTTCTTTTCACAAAAACCCCAAATCATATCCACTTCAACTTAGAATATCCCAACACATGCTTGAATATATACATATATACTATACATGACTATAGTAGGATTTTGTAGAACGTAGATGGTGGGTGGGGAATAGACATAGAGAGCGACAGTTGTATGCTAAGCACGGTCCTCAACTACATCTGCCTACGGATTCTACGAGTAGAACCAGAACAAGGAAGTACTTGTGCAATGGCTCGTAAATGGATTCTCGACCACGGTGGTGCTACTTATACCCCCTTGTTTGGAAAAGTTTGGCTTTCGGTACACTTACTGAACTAAATCACCAAAAGATAATTATCATCATCGAGATTTGCCCTTAATCTTGCTAATTTAATAGGTTCTTGGAGTGTACGATTGGTCTGGCTGCAAATCTATACCACCCGAGTTCTGGATGCTCCCTTCTTTTTCTCCTATTAATGGAGGTTGAATTTTGCGGCGTCTTTGTTTTTTTCTTCATATGATGAGATTGGCTCGCAGTTTGTTTGATATTTATATGTGCAGGTACCGTGTGGATTTATTTTCGGGAGAGTTTTATGGCGTTGTCATACCTGTACGGTAAAAAGTTTGTAGCTATACCAACACCTCTCATTCTACAGCTCCGTGAAGAGCTTTATCTACACCCTTATGCCCAAATCGTTTGGAGCCAAGCCCAAAACCTATGCGCAAAGGTTAGTATTTTCTTAAACCTACCATGAACTAACATGTCATGGTGCAAATGTTAGTGTATAAGTCCAGTATATAGGACGTGAATAGTAAAAAGAAAAATAATGCACATCTCACGGACCAAACGCATATACTTCATTTAAAATAAATTTTTTTTTGCCAATTAACTACATCCAACACAATGGCGGTTAATTTTTAAAAACATGTTTATTGATTACAACAAATGGATATGTATCACAAATCATAATGTTGGTGTAAATGAGTGCAGGAAGATAAATACAATCAACAATCATATCTACAAGATTTGTTTTGGAAAAGTGTTCATATGTTCTCTGAGAACATCCTAAACCGTTGGCCTTTCAACAAAATCATAAGGCAAAGAGCTCTTCAAACAACAATGAAACTCATTCACTACCATGATGACTCCACCCGATACCTTACCACTGGATGTGTGCCAAAGGTTGCACTCTTAAAATAATCCCTCTTCAGAATTTATCCTTTTTCATTTAATTTTGGGTATATTCGTATGTCTGATTTTTATTTAATCGAGAAGAAACATAAAATATCCAGTCTGTGACCACTTTCGTTATCATATTTGATAGGTGCTTTGTATGCTTGCATGTTGGGTAGAAGAACCAGAGGGTGATTACTTCAAGAAACATCTTGCTCGACTCCACGATTTTGTATGGATTGGTGATGACGGTCTGAAATTCCAGGTTAGTTCTTTTTGGGATGGCAATATGTCATCATATATAAACAGATGAGATGATTCGTTTACTGAATTCAAATATATTTGAACGTGGCTGTGGTTATATGCGACTGTGGCGGGCTCAAATTAACATGTGACTTGTGACATGTGCCGTGCCACAGTCACATTTATCGTAACCTTAAATTAATTCAAAAAAAAAAATTTTGAATTATAATAATTTTAAAAGACTTTTCAATAAAATATCATGTATAATTTGTGTTCAGCTTTTGAGAGCCAAAACTTGAAAACCCCAAATAATAATGCCGTTACATATTAAAAAAAAAACTCAGTAGTATGCCATATCAAAATTAGATGATTCATCCATAGCAATTTAAGCCTGATGTTTTACTTGAGCAGATTTGTGGTAGTCAAATATGGGATACAGCCTTCTCGCTACAAGTCCTTTTAGCTGCAGATGACGATGATGAGATTATTCGATCAACGCTGATCAAAGGATACGACTTTTTGAAGAAATCTCAGGTAACAGAAAACCCACCTGGTGACCATCTCAAAATGTTTAGGCACATTACAAAAGGTGGTTGGAATTTTCCTGACAAAGATCAAGGATTGCCTGATTCAGATTGTACTGCTGAAAGTTTAGAGGTGGCTTCTCTTAATTGATCATGTATTGATCCTTAACTAGCTTACAGTTACACAGTGAAGCTAATTATTTATATCCATGTCTAGTGCTGCCTAATGTTCGAAACAATGCCGCAAGAGTTCATAGGTGAGAAAATGGATGTAAAGAGGCTCTATGATGCTGTCAATTTGATTCTCCATTTTCAGGTTGTATATATAAACTTAGCTTATTAATTAATATGCTTAAATAATTTTTATTGATCAACATTTTTCTTCTATTCAAATTAATAGAGCAAGAATGGAGGTGTAACAGCGTGGGAACCAGCACCTGGGAAAACTTGGCTAGAGGTCTCTTACATATCATTTTTCTATATTTTCAAGATTATTGAATAATTGTGTGTAACAAATACCTAAACATAATTAATCAAATGCAGTGGTTTAGTCCAGTGGAGTTTATGAAAGACGCAGTTGTGGAGCATGAGTAATATATTTCTTAATTATCTATATATATATATATATATATATATATATGTGTAGAATCACACTTTTTCTTGTAAATATATTACTTATGGCATACACCGTCTTTAGGTTTGTTGAATGCACTGGGTCGGCACTAGTAGCAATTGCTCGGTTCATGAAACAGTTTCCTGAATACAAGAAAGAACAAGTGAAAGACTTTATAAAGAATGGAGTGAAATACTTGGAGAATCTTCAAATGTCGGATGGCTCTTGGTATGGAAGCTGGGGCGTGTGTTTCATTTATGGAACCTTCTTTGCAGTAAGAGGTCTAGTGGCTGCAGGTAAGACTTACAACGACTGTGAGGCTATCCGTAGAGCGGTTCGGTTCCTTCTTGAGACACAAAACGAGGAAGGTGGTTGGGGAGAGAGTTATCTCTCTTGTTCGAAAAGGAGATACATTCCACTTAGTGGAAGAAACAAGACAAATCTTGTGAATACAGGCCAAGCGCTTATAAGTTTAATTTTGGGTGGTCAGATGGAGAGAGATCCACGTCCGGTTAATCGTGCTGCCAAAGTCTTGATCAATTCACAGTTGGATAACGGAGATTACCCACAAGAGGTGATTAATTAAATTCATGAGAGTTTTTTTTTCCGTATATTATATAACCACTATAGATTTTGAATTTATGATTATAAATATGATTTACGTTTGAGAGACTTATTAATTCCTTAAATTTCTGGTCTTTCTCTTCTTTTTTTTTTCTTCAGGAAATGAGTGGGGTGTTAAGTGTAAATCTGAAGCTCCATTATCCTATGTATAGGAACATTTTCACTCTTTGGGCACTCACATATTACACGCAGGCTCTACGTGCCCTCCAGTGAGCAGTTCAGTATTCCTTCTAAATAAATTTTTCTTCTCTATGTAAACATTTTTTCTTTGAAATCTTGGTCCTAAAGTCAAACATTCTTAATTTATGTAAAAACATATTCTTCCTATCTCTATGTTCTATCTATGTATATGGGGTTCGAACATTTTATTTTCTTCCCATAATTTAGTATCATGCGTATAAATTTAGATTTTTCTTCGCATAATTTATAGATGTAAGCATCACATATCACATGGTAGTAAATGCAAACCGTAAACATTTATTTGTTTTGACTACTTCTCAACTTCAATCAACCACATGGTACTAATTAATGATAACTATGTTACTTTGGGTTAATATAAAAATGTTTTAGATGGAATTAACCCAGTTTTCTCTCGACGCTGAAATCTATGAATCCATGTTACAAATTGCAACAAGTATATGTGCTGGTTCGTTTGTTACGTCACTATATTTTTGAAGAACTCAATACTAGTGGTTGATATATTAATTAACCCTAAATCGTTCCACATCTCCACTATAAATATGGCATTATAAGTCCAAATCTAAAGGATCAAATAACTAAAGCCGAAAATGGAAAACAGAGAAACTCTTGTTTACACTCTCATTTGCATCTTTCTCTCTCTCCACTTCTTGTTTTGGAGATTCAGGCCGCGTTACACTGAAGTTGCGTCTGTCTTCAGACTGACCCGCCACCTTAACATCCGCAGTTTTGCTTCAGTAACAAGCTATAACTTCGACTTCATGTTGTATATGGTCAATAAGGCCAAGTCTGTCAACAAAGCACTAGACGAGGCTGTTCCTCTCCGCGAGCCAGCACTCAAAATCCGTGAATCCATGAGGTATACGCTTCTCTCGGGTGGAAAACGTGTAAGGCCAATGCTTTGCTTAGCTGCGTGCGAGCTCGTAGGCGGCCAAGAGTCCACCGCAATGCCCACTGCATGTGCTGTTGAGATGCTTCACACGTCATCTCTCATCCAAGACGACCTCCCTTGTATGGATGACGACAACCTTCGTCGTGGAAAACCAACCAACCATAAAGTATATGGTGAAGATATATCCGTCTTGACCGCTGATGCACTCATAGCTTTGGCTGTCAAGAAGATGGCCGCGTCTACCTCTTTGGGCGTTCCTCCAGAGAGGGTTCTCCGGGCCATTCTGGAGATGACAAAAGCGTTGGGAACGGAAGGGCTCGTTGCGGGTCAAGCGGCTGATCTGGCCGGAGAAGGAATGAGCGGAGTGGGGTTGGAACATCTTGAGTTTATACATATTCACAAAACGGCGGCGTTGCTTGAAGCTTCTGCGGTGGCGGGGGCTATAGTGGGAGGTGGGTCTGATGAAGAGATTGAAAGGCTTAGGATGTATGCAAGATGCATTGGGCTTATGTTTCAAGTTGTGGATGATGTTCTTGACGTGACAAAGTCGTCGGAGGAGTTGGGGAAGACGGCCGGTAAAGATTTGATGGCCGGAAAGCTAACGTATCCGAGGTTCATGGGAGTGGAGAAGTCGAAGGAGTATGCGGAGAAGTTGAACGTAGAAGCGAGAGAGCATCTTCAAGGATTTGATTCACACAAGGTGGCGCCTTTGTTGTCTCTCGCTGATTACATTGTCAACCGACAAAACTAACTTGATATATGTTTTAGAAAATTATTGATATATATGTTCGTTAAATGCAAACTTAAAAATGGAATAGAACTATATCTTCGATCGCAAGATAATTAGTTTTATTATAAATCCAAACAGTGTAAACGTATCTAGATAATTAATTATTATATTAAATTCTAGGTTTACATTTACGAATAGTTAATTTTATAGTCAAAACTTGGATGTGATTTATATTAAAGCGGGTTTGTCTCATTCAAAGATTTACTTGAACAATCGTAATAAAAGATATGCTTTTCGACCGACATTATAGGAAGGGTAGAGCGAATGAAACCGTAACCAGTAACCAGTAACCAGTTCTGCTGTGTATATATAAATTTTGCGAAGGGTAGAGGCTCATAGAGCGAATAAAACCCCTAACCAGTTCTCATTGTTATATTGAACGTAGCCTTTACTTGTTGTTCACGTTCTCTTGTATTAACAAAGTTTTATTCAAGTTTTTTGGGTCTAGGAAGTCTTTGGAAAAACTGTGTGTAATCAAAAAAAAAAAACCTTATTATTCTTTTAATTTTTTTACAATAATGGTTTTTATTAAAAAGCTGATGAATGCGGTCGACAAGATTCATGATACAAGAAAATAGAAAATAGAAATTCGTGACGAGATTCATGATTTGTTTTGACATGGTTATCTACTAGGTTTATTTCTAAAAAAAGACGATGAAATTAAAGTGAATAATGTGGTAGCAATGCTACCGTAGCATCTATCGAACGCATCACCACTTAGTCCAGAATAGAATCTAGACTATATTAAACTCTAGGATATATCGTGATTATGTAGCTACACTAATGTTACTTTAGAGAGCATGACGAATTTTAGAATGTAGATTGTTTACAAGTGAACTTAAAAGTCTTTTTTAATGAAAAAAAATACAAAATGAAAAAGACGATCAAGATCCAGAATTTTTTTATAATCATAACTATTAGCTACCCTAATGAATGTGATAAGTATTTATTGGCATATCTGTCACTGAGACGCTAACTGCAAATCTATATTATTAAAACTGAAGTACCTTTTGGTACTGTTTGGAAACTTAGATAATAGATTAAATGAAAGTTGTTTGGAAACAATGATAGCAGATTAATTTTTTTTTATTTACATATTTAGTCACTGTATTTCTTTCTTATTTACAGATTCTGTCGTTTGGAAACTTGGATAGCAAATTAAATAAGAATTGTTTGGAAACACATATAGCAGATTCAATATTTTTTTTTATTTACACATTTAGCCATTGCATTTCTTTCTTATATACAAATCTGCCACTTCACTTAAAATCAAAAAAATAATTAATTAATTACAATGAATTGTTATTTTTTTTTGTTGAAATAAAAACACAAACTATAATATACAGTATATATTAATCTGCTACAATATAATTTTCAAGAAAACCAAATATCATAAAATTAATAATAATTCATAAAAACCTACTGTAAAAATTAAATCATTTTTAAATAATAAACAAAAAAAATCAATAGGTTAATATATGAATATTATAATTACATCAAATTGCATCAAGTTATAAAATTATAAATATAATATTACGTACAGATACAAAACATAAAAATATAAATTGACATTTTATAAAATCAATGGTTTATAAATTTATATTGAACGCAAGTTAAATCTAACACCCGCGCTGGGGCGCGGGTCAAGATCTAGTATAAATTAAACTAGATCTTGACCCACGTCCCCGTGCATATGTTGGATTTAATTGACGTTCAATGTAAATTTATAAACTATTGATTTTATAAAATGTCCATTTATATTTTTATGTTTTGTAAAATATATTTAGAGTAGAATATATTATATTATAATATAGATGTTTGATAATAATTTTTATCCGTACGTAATATTATATTTATAATTTTATAACTTGATGCAATTTGATGTAATTGTAATATTCATATATTAACCTACTGATTTTTTTTGTTTATTTATTTCAAAATGATTTAATTTTTTGCAGTAGGTTTTTATGAATTATTATTAATTGTATGATATTTGGTTTTCTTAAAAATTGTATTGTAGCAGATTAATATCTAATTATATAAAGTAATGTTTGCTTCTCTCCTACGATGCCACCTAGGATCCAGGTCAGAAAATCAAAAGTTTTGAGCATGACACGTGTCACCGTCGACCAAAACGCATCAATTCATTTAATCCGAAATTGTGACGGGCTTAGATGTGGGCTTCGCGTGAAAATTGTGTATACGGCCTGACAAATGGATTTTGTCTGTAGCCCTAATTCTAAAGACGTGAAGCCATGGAGTTCTGATCCTCTCTCCGTTCTACGGCGGCGGCGCAGTGACACGGTGGAGTTTATGGAAGGTTGTGTGATATGAATCTTCGTGAAGAAACTCTGGGTCGGGCTAGCTCTGTTCGTGTCGTTTCGCCTCATGTTCTTCTCCTCCGAGACGTTATGTGATACATTGATTTATAGCCATTAACAACTTTCTTAAATCCGTTGACCCACTCCACGCACGATTTATCATTAAATGCATCTCCTCTCTCTACAAGCTGTGGATCTCCAGCTATAAAAAGGTCAATCTTTACCCCCTAAAACATCATCCGCGCAAATCCTAATCCTTTTAATCATCTCTGTTTCTAGAGTGGTTATGTTATCTCGGAGGTGAACTGGACTGCGGGAGCAGTGGAGATGTTAATGCGGCAGAGGCAAGATGCGGCCTAAATAGATTGCAGGATGTCCTTATGGCAAGACAAGCAAAGACCGAGCCAAAGATGGAGGCGATTCCAATGTCTGCGGCGGTGACATTAAGATTATCTCGGATAACTGGAAGGACAGGTGGAGCAACAAAAGAGGAACCGAAGCAACATAGGAACTAAAACCATAAAAGGTGGAAAGCTCTCATGTAAGGCTTGCGACGGAGATTAGCCAGAATGTTGTGGATTCATTCACTGAATCTTTCAGTAGCGGCTCCTCCTCTTGGACCTCCACCAGCGCCAAGATTATGGTTAGCGAGTGAATGTGCAGCGAGTGAGGTGAGTACACTCTGTTTGTTTTTCTATTAAACATTTTTGTAAGCTCAGTAGCAATAGTGTTTCTTTGTTGTTGGTATTTAATGAGTTTATGTCGTTGATGAGTAGATATGTGGAATATGTTCTTAACCGGTATTCAAGAACTTAATTATCTATCAAATGCAGGGAAAATGATCAGCTTTCCAAATATGGAGACACTAAAACAGCCCGGACCGTAATGCTAGCAGAAGTAAATCCTCCTTTTCGTAACAAATTGACGTAGTTCCCTACATTAAGATCTTCAAGACTGCGGACTCTCATTAATCAAAGGTGTGTTTCTTTTTCCTCACGATGATAGAACATGTTTCTTGATTCATTGTGCACATGTTCTCTTGCAGTCTTAACTGGCAGCACCAGCTGTGCAAAAATCCTAGGCCAAACCCAGTTATTCACAGACCACACATTGCGCAGTTCCGAATGGGCCTCTGGCACTTTTATCAGTCAATCAGCCTGTTACAACTTTGACAAAGCCAACAGCTTTTCCGTTACTTGGAGCTCATGGTGTAAGAAACCTCAACGTTTGACTGCTTTATTCAAGTTTCTGAATTGTAAAAGTATTAACATTTGAGTAAATCTGTAGTTCTATATTCAATGTAGCCCTTTCCTCCTGTTACTGTTGTTTCTGCTGCTAATGCTCCAACTGGCCCAGTTTACCGTAAGGTGTGGTACAATCATCTTATCTTACCATATTATCATTTGGTCAGGTTAGTTAAAAAAGAAAACAATCAATTTTTTTTGGACAGAGTTGAATCTTGCCTGAAAACAAAGTTTTTTTTTCTCACTGATATTCTTATGCTGCAAACAGTTTGTTCATGCTTGGGAAAATTATTTATGTGTTCAGTACCATTGTCCAAAGTTGTAGAACAAGAGTGGTATGTGCTTCTATACGTTTGAGTGGTCCAGTGTGTGAGAAAACGCATTCAAGAACGCTAAATCGTGTATTGGGCAGAGATAAATGGAACTTCATGTGTACATATTTCTGGTCTTGATGTCTAAGTTGATGATGTTAATTGGGGTGCTGAAGACTGAAGTTGACACTGGAGAAATCATGGGATTATGACCAGCATTTTCATGCAAACATGATCTTGGATAGTAAGAGAAAGGACAACAGTTTCAAAACAGGAAAGAATAATGACAACAGAAGCTACGACTACTAAAAGGTTGGGAACTGGAGCAGTAAGGATCAGCAATGAAGAGAGAATGAAGAAAGAGACGAGCTGTGCAATTTCTATAAAACCGTTTGTTTTCATTTCAAACCAAATAATTTTGTTCCCCACACTCTCTCTCGACTGCACGTATGATTTCAGTTTCTATCTTTAACTGTTTTCAGTAGACTTGGCCAATAGTACGAACACAAAAAAAAAATTAATCATTTATATAAATTTAGTGACTAACTCAATATTTACAAATTCAGAATTAAATAAAGCCAATTGAAAATTTATATTTCTCAAAAGTGAATTAAGAATTTCCCAGAATTTTAATCTCTTTGGAGTTTAACCCTAAACTTCCTTTTTTTATTAAAACTGGATTAATTGTTTGTTTCAAACTGTTTGTCTTTTGTCAAACAAATTACAAAATTCTCACCTTATAAGTTCAATAGGCCAACATTTTAAACTAAAATAAAATGAGCACTTAGACACAAACAAATAAAAACTAACTATCTAAAAAAACTTGAGAAAATATTAGCATAAAAATATTCACTATTGTAAACAAGTAAAGTTGTGAACCCATTGTATGATAGTACACCCAAATCACACCAATTAAGTTCAAACTCACATCCCATTAATATATCATTCAAAAGATAAAAGAACATCAATTATTTAGAGGCTAACAACTACAAAATATACACAACACAAAATTAATTAATACATCAAAAGATATGTTAACATAATACATTGCAGAAACACCATTGTTCAACTATTTATGATTGGTTGTACATTTAACAAAGTTTTACATAAAAATTATATATGTAAGATAAAAAAAATATTTAGATCATGGGTCTTATTAGTTGGTTGTAAGTGCAGAAATTTTGTTGTAATAATTTAGTTTGTAGTTTTTAGTGACATAGTTACAATTTTTTTAATATATAAAATATTACAATTTTTAAACCGCTGATATATATATAGGGTTGTAAATTTAAAGGGCATGATCAATCAAATTATTCAGAAACTAATGTGAAAACAACATTTATTAAAAAAAGTCAAGTGAATTGAAGCATTTCTACAATGCAACCAATCAAACACATAATTAAAATTTAATCAATTTTGGTTTATTTTGCTCATCACCTTAAATATAATTTCCAAAAAAAATATCAAAAATTTGGATACTAAAAATTTGAGATTCATATGATTAAAAACAAATATGTTTTAAAAATTATAATTTTATAGCTACTTATATTTTATAATAGATTATAATATTTATATATATCAAAATAAATATACAAAATATATAATAAAGCTAAAATTTAAACAAAAACCCGGGCGTAGCCCGGGCCGACCCTAGTATACTATATATTACAGTTTGTGCTTTTATTTTCAGCAAAAAGAAATAACAATTCATTGTAAATAAGAAAGAAATGCAATGGCTAAATGTGTAAATAAAAAAAAATATTTAATTTGTTATCCGTGTTTCCAAACAATTCTCATTTAATCTGCTATCCAAGTTTCCAAACGACAGAACCTGTAAATGAGAAAGAAATACATTAATTAAATATGTAAATAAAAAAATATCTAATCTGCTATCTTTGTTTCCAAACAACTTTCATTTAATCTATTATCTAAGTTTTCAAACAGTACCAAAATGTACTTCAGTTTTAATAATATAAATTCATTCAGTTAAGATATCTTATGACCTAAGAGAAATGGGAGCGTAAATGGTTAGAAATTTTAATTAGTTTAGTGGATTTTAGATCTGGTAGGATATAAAAATGAATTTCCAAAATTTTCTTTTGTTTTTTAAAAGATATCATGAAGAATTTATTCTTTTTTTTTGTCACAAAACACATTCATTCATAATTTAGTTTGGTGGGGGCATTAAGGTAGCCACAACCACCCCTTGTTCATACAAACTTAAAGCATTCTTGGCAAGCAAATCAGCCTCACCATTTCTCTCTCGCGACAACCAAGCAAAGCTAACAACATCAAAAGCGTTAGACAGAATGTGAATATCCTCCACCACTCCGTAGATCTCCAACAGAGGGTCTTTGCCGTTGATGGCATTAATCAACAATCTTGAGTCTGAATCAAATCTCACGTCCTTTACTCCCAGCCTACAACACGTCATCATCGCTTCTTTCATGGCTAGGGCTTCAGCAACGAGAGCTGAGGGGGTGAAGGAGATTCCTAGCTTAAACAGAGTCTTCTGTTCTCGAATCACCACAACCCAGCCAAGCCCCACATTCTTGGTTACCGCCGACCACGCAGCATCAGACCTTGTGACCGTTTCAGCTACATGAGGGAGGGGTTGGGGAATTCTTTACCTGACTGTTTCTTTTTTGTCCTGCGCTGCGGACCATTCTCTTGCTAACACTATAGCTTGCGATAAAACGTCTGCCGGACTCCCAGTAAAATTCTCAAAGACAAATCTGTAGCGAGCTTTCCACAGAGCCCAAAGAATCCATGGCACAAGAGGTGGGGGCGTTAGTCCTGTCGGGGGAAGGCAACCAAGCCTATGCAAGTCATTCCAGTCAGCTCTCAAATCTGTCAATCCGCTAATTCCAAAGCTTCCATCCAGTGGAGCAAATTTCCACACTTCGCGAGCAAACGGACAATGGAAAATAAGATGATTGATAGATTCCAAGTTCCCGCACCTCTTACAGGCCGGATTGACATTTATATGGCGGCCTAGTAATACTTCTCCAGCCGGGAGAATACCCTTCAGACTCTTCCAGGTAAACATCTTAACCTTTGGAGCAATTTTGAGGTTCCACACTGTTTTTCTCCAGTCAAACTCAGTGGTAGCCTCTCCCTCCAGAATTTCTTCAGTTACCTCGGCCATGGCCGTATAGTATCCTGTTTTGACAGTGTACTCTCCTGTTTTAGTTCCTAGCCATTTAAGAGCGTCTGAGGCTCCTTTCGTGCTGGGAGTGATACTCATAACTCTTTCCTCCTCAAAGGGTAGAACTGTTTGAAACAATTCTCTGTTCCATTCGCCATTCCCTGCTTGAATCAGGTCTTTTACGCACAATGAAGCTGTTTCCCTAGTTGCAGGTCCCATAGGCCTACACAGGGCTTCTAAACTCAGCCAGGCATCATCCCATATCTTGATCGACGCTCCATCGCCTACTATCCAGCCCAGGTTTTTCACTAGGAGATCTCTACCCACCAGAATGCTCTGCCACCCATGGGAAGCCGCTGACGGGGCAGTACAAGTTAGAAGATTTTCCTCTGGACAGTACTTAGTCAATAAGATCCTGCCCAGGAGACAGTCAGGGTTTTCTTTTAGCCTCCAGCTAATTTTAGCCAAGAAGGCGTCATTGAATGCTTGTACATCCCGTATGCCCAGCCCATCATTACTCTTAGACAGAGTCATTTTATCCCAAGCTAACCATGCCATCTTTCTCTTCCCCGTCTTGTCCTCCCACCAAAAGCGCGTTAACGCCGATTAGATACGATTGCAAAAGGAGACAGGCAATTTGAAACATGTCATGGAGTAGGATGGTATAGGGGATAGAACACTCTGAAGCATTACCATCGTACCCGCTGCGGATAGGTACCGGTTACACCAACTGCTAGCTTTCTGAACGATTCGATCCACTACTGACGAGAACATGTCTTTCTTCTTTCTCCCGAAAAGTTCTGGAAGCCCGAGATACTTTCCAACACCGCCTTCTTTGTGGATTTGAAGCTCTGTATGGACCATCTTTTTCAGATCAGTCGGGGCTCTGCGTGAAAAGGTAACAGATGACTTTTCAAAGTTAATTGATTGACCAGACGCTGTCCCATATCGGTGCATAATTTCTTTGAGTGCTATAGTCGACTCTCTATCCGCTTTCAGGAAGAACATAATATCATCCGCAAATAGGAGATGGTTAATCTGGGGACTCCCCCGAGAAACCCTAATGCCTTGGATATGTCCTTCTCCTTGTGCTTTGCTACAAAGACCCGAGAGCACTTCACTACATAGTATGAATATGTAGGGTGAGAGGGGATCGCCTTGGCGAATTCCTCTGCTCGGTATAACCTTTCCTCTAGGCGAACCGTTGATGAGGAAGGAATATGTAACTGACGAGATACACTGCATGATTAAACCAATCCTATGTTGGTGACATCCGAGTCTCTCTAGCACTGCAGCTATGAAGTCCCATTCAAGCCGATCGTATGCTTTACTCATGTCCGTCTTCACTGCCATTGCCTCTCTTTTCTCTGCTCGGGACGTCTTCAAAGTGTAGACTACCTCAGGGGTGATGAGTACATTATCCCCTATCAATCTTCCTGAGATAAAGGCCGATTGATTTTCCGAAATGATTTTGCCCAATAGAGGTTGCAGTCGTTTCTGAAGGATCTTGGAGTAGACTTTGTGGTACACATTGCATAAAGCAATAGGACGATAATCAGACACTCGCTGCGGGTTTTTAATTTTCGGGATCAGGCGGATATGAGTGTCATTGACTCCGGGAGGTAGAGTGCCTGCTCTGAAAGCTCCCTGGATTTCTTGTACCAAGTCTGGTCCAATCTCATTCCAGTGAGTGTGGTAAAAACTCGTGGAGAACCCATCCGGGCCTGGCGCTTTCTCGCCATTAATGTCCTGGATTGCTTCTTTGATCTCCACCGCCGACGGAACCGCAATCAGTACTTCGTTATCTTCATGCGTGACAATAGATCGGAGGGCATAAGTAATAGTTTCTCCCCGATAACAGGCTCGTAGAGCGAATGAAACCCCTAACCAGTTCTCATTGTTATATTGAACGTAGCCTTTACTTGTTGTTCACGTTCCTCTGTATTAGCAACTTATTCAAGTTTTTTGGGTCTAGGAAGTATTTGGAAAAACTGTGTGTAATAAAAAAAAAACCTTATTATTCTTTTAATTTTTTTACAATAATGGTTTTTATTAAAAAGCTGATGAATGCGGTCGACAAGATTCATGATACAAGAAAATAGAAAATAGAAATTCGTGACGAGATTCATGATTTGTTTTGACATGGTTATCTACTAGGTTTATTTCTAAAAAAGACGATGAAATTAAAGTGAATAATGTGGTAGCAATGCTACCGTAGCATCTATCGAACGCATCACCACTTAGTCCAGAATAGAATCTAGACTATATTAAACTCTAGGATATATCGTGATTATGTAGCTACACTAATGTTACTTTAGAGAGCATGACGAATTTTAGAATGTAGATTGTTTACAAGTGAACTTAAAAGTCTTTTTTAATGAAAAAAAATACAAAATGAAAAAGACGATCAAGATCCAGAAATTTTTTATAATCATAACTATTAGCTACCCTAATGAATGTGATAAGTATTTATTGGCATATCTGTCACGCTAACTGAAAATATAAATTAAACTAGATCTTGATACACGTCCTTGCGCAGATGTTGGATTTAACTGGCGTTCAATGTAAATTTATAAACCATTGATTTTATAAAATGTTCATTTATATTTTTATGTTTTGTAAAATATATTTAGAGTAGAATATATTATATTATAATATAGATGTTTGATAATAATTTTTTATATGTCCTTAATATTATATTTATACTTGTATAACTTGATGCAAAATGATGTAATTGTAATATTCATATATTAGCCTATTGATTTTTTTTGTTTATTTATTTCAAAATGATTTAATTTTTTGCAGTAAGTTGTTATGAATTATTATTAATTGTATGATATTTGGTTTTCTTAAAAATTGTATTGTAGCATATTAATATATACTATATATTACAGTTTGTGTTTTTATTTTCAGCAAAAAGAAATAACAATTCATTGTAAATAAGAAAGAAATGCAATGGCTAAGTGTGTAAATAAAATCAAATATTTAATCTGTTATCTGTGTTTTCAAACAATACATGTTTTTTACGGCGACAGTCTGGACAAACATAGCTAAAGAAGTGCTGAAAGACAAGTTTACAGTAGACTGGGATACTCTAGTCTTACTGATCAGTGATACCACAGTTGACAAGGTCACATTTTTCGTCATCAGATACCTGTTTCAACTCACTAATCATAGTTTATGGAGGAAACGAAATTGCAGAAGACACGGCGAGCCACACTCTACACAAGGAACTCTCATTAGCACTATTGAAAAAACAGTACTCCAAAATAGGTTGAGTATTTGAGTTCTATCAGGCTATTGGGAGACTTTCGCTATGAAAAAGACCTACGTTTCTGGTTCAGCACAAGAGCTCGAGTGTGGAAGGTTCATATGATTTTTTAATTCTTTATTATTTTGAAAAATTCAAATAAAGACACACTATGATGTAAAATGGTTTTTGGATTGAATAAATTTAACATTCATACAAAAAAAAATTATTCAAATACAAATTGTTGACGAAGTGGCAAGATTAGTATCAAATATTGATTATTAACGTGTTAAAGATGGGATCGGATCTAGTTGATATTTTAGATAAAATTCAGTATGCAATTCCTTTTCTTTGTATTTTCTTTGTACGTAACTTGAATTGAGTTTGGATGGGTAACATTTGAATTGGTAAGTTTTAAATGGCTGGGTGACTGCTCTTATGTCTTAAGAAGTGATTGATTCAAGTCGTATTTTCAGAGATTTATTGATCTGTGTGTTAGCACTTAGCAACAATATCTTTCATCAAATATTTGCCTTGACTTGTTGCTGCGAACTAGAGTATATCAGATCTCTCAGAAGAAGTATCATATCATCAACCTTCATCGTATTTTCAGAGTCCTGAACAGTTGATGAACTTTTGCTTTTTGTTTGGAGGGATATATCTTATTACATCAAATCGGGAAAATGACTATTTTCGACCTGAACGATTTCTATCGTATCTTTTCATATTCGAAAAAGAGTAAATGTGAATTTATACTTACACCGTAAATTGTTGAGGTTGAAATGACATTTTCCCCCATCAAATCGTTCAAAAGTTGTAGTGGTGGGTTTTATTGGGTAAAGTGTCAATTTCGACCCCAACAATTTCAGTCGTGTCAAATACGATCCGAACAATTGATCAGTGCCAAATACGTCGTTTTTTGAATTATAATTGAGTTGATGTCGTATTTGGCACTGATCAATTGTTCGGGTCGTATTTGGCACGACTGAAATTGTTGGGGTTGAAATTGACACTTTTACCGGGTTCTATTGGTGGGCGAAACATATAAGTATAAACACAATTTTGTACAAAACAAGTTTTTTTTGTACAAAACAATTTTGTCAATCATGGAACAAGTATTAGACAAGTTAAAATTGCTTTGTACCGATAGAGAATAATTTGGTGAATGTTCTTAAAAAACCGGAGTTCTAATTTCTAATGATTAAGGCAACAAAAATGATAACAGCTGATTATGCAAATGAACACAATTTAGGGAAAAAATGATGGTATTTTTCATTCTTCAAGTTTTATACCATTCATGTTGAATTAGTTATTCTGCTATAAGCATTATGCAATTCATTCAATCTTTCATTCCGTTAGTTACTTTTAGGCGTAGACGCGAGTGAATCTCCTCCATCTTCATCTTCTTCTCAAGCCTTTTCGTCCTTCTGGTTTCTTCAGAAATGGAAAGTTTTCAAAACCCAGATTGGGAAACCGAGTTTAACCGCTTCGAACGAGCGATCTCATCCTCTCCCGCCCCGATTCGCGTAAGATCCGTTATAAAGCTATCAGCTTTAGCTAATCAATCACCGGAGAGTATCCTAACCCGCGCAATCCCGATCCTCGCCGGTCTTCTCCGCGTCTCCGACGACCCCAATCGCTCCGTCCAAGCCGCCGCCGCGCATTGCTTGAAACGCATCGCCTGCCTCGGCGGCGAGTTCGCGGCGACGATGGGGAGGTGCGGCGTGATCGCTAGCTTGTTAGGGCTCTTACTCGAGCAGGCGAATGACAACGGTATTGCGTTACGAAGGATCTGGGTGAAGTGTTTGTGGAGTTTAGTTACTTTCGGATCTTCGATTCGGGTCGGGTTAGCTAGGTTAGGCGGTGTGGAGATCGTGACACGTGAGCTGAACACGTGGGAAGATGATTCGAGTAGATGGTGCCTGTTAGAGATCCTTACTGCCTTGACGACGATACGAGAGAGCAGACGCGTTCTTGTTCACAACGGTGGGTTGAAGTTTCTTGTTGAAGCGGTTAAAGTTGGGAACTTTGCGTCGAGAGAGAGAGCTTGTCACGCTATTGGGTTGATTGGTGTTACTAGACGGTGTAGGGGGTTGCTGGTTGAAGCAGGAGTGGTTCCAGCTCTTGTGGATTTGTTTCGAGATGGAGATGAGAAGGGAAAGCTTTTAGCTGGTAATACCTTGGGGATCATAGCGGCTCAGACTGAGTATATAAGGCCTGTTACTGAAGCTGGTTCTATTCCTTTGTATGTGGAGCTTCTTTCCGGAGGAGATCCGATGGGGAAAGATATTGCGGAGGATGTGTTCTGTATACTAGCTGTAGCTGAGGGTAATGCTGTTTTGATAGCGGAGCAGCTTGTGAGGATCTTGAGAGAAGGAGATAACGAATCCAAGTTTGCTGCTTCTGATGTGTTGTGGGATCTTGCCGGTTATAGGCATTCTGTGTCTGTTATTAGAGACTCTGGTGCGATTCCTTTGCTGGTGGGGCTTGTGAGAGATGGGTCTCTTGAGTTTAGGGAGAGGATCTCTGGAGCTATTTCTCAGCTGTGTTACAATGAGAACGACCGTGAGGTCTTTTCTGAGTCTGGTATGATACCGATTCTGATTGAATGGTTGGGGGATGAGTCGGAAGAGCTTAGGGATAATGCGGCCGAGGCGCTGATTAATTTCTCAGAAGACCGAGAGCATTATGGTAGAGTGCGTGAGGCTTTAAACCATCCTGTGATTCAGAGTATGCAGAGCAGACTTGCTAGAATCAGAGCCTCTCATGAACATTTGGTTAGGTCAATGCGAAGGGTTACAATCGAACATCTTGCCCGGGATCCATATCTTCCCTAATGAACAGATCCAGGTTTCAACCTGTTTTAATGTATGTTTCTTGAAAGAAGACTA
The DNA here is from genome assembly GCF_020379485.1 of Brassica napus. NCBI lineage: Eukaryota > Viridiplantae > Streptophyta > Magnoliopsida > Brassicales > Brassicaceae > Brassica > Brassica napus. The sequence goes on along the minus strand of NC_063438.1, from coordinate 20,711,612 downwards.
GAATGTTTTTTTAAAAAAAAAATTTGTGACTTTTGTTTCCTTTAGATGTTCGTACCCTGGAGTTGATCAAAAAAAAAAAAAAAAAGATGTTTGTATATACACACATGTACCAAAAGATATTGACTTTGAATGAATATGGATTATACATAGTTGATCTTCATTTACATGATTGTGCATCCAGTGGTTGGACCATAAGAATCATACACTATTACTTCAGACATCTCATGTTGTGGCTGCTCATAGCAAATGGTGGGGCATTCAGCTAAGCAGCAATGAGGTGGAACATTTTGATCTGTACCGTTATCATCATCAGCAGCCTCGATGTTCTTGGAATCGTCTGTATCATCATCCTCTTCTTGCACCTGATCATCATCAGGAGTGAGAATATCCGGGTTAACTTCTTCTAGAGTCTCTAATATGGCATAGCAAGCTTGCTTCCTCAAAGTGTCAACCAAACAAGCTGCGTCAATTCCATCACCGACCACTACGAGCTCGTCCTCGGATTCCCCTTCTATGGCTACAGAGATTACACCTGCAAGCAAGGTACACAGTTTTCATCCTATCATTAGAAACCACTTACTGTGTTCTCTTTGTTTAAACCTGAATATTTTACCCTTTGCATTGACTGCTACTTCCATTGCTTTCCTCCTGCATCTGTCACAATTCACTGACAATTTGATACGCATCTTCTTCTGCAAAATGCTCCAGTAAAACCCAGAAACAAAAATGGAGAAATAGGTTAAGAGCTAAAAACAAAACGGAGGATTATGCAACAAGGCTGTTGGCAAGAGTCAGACCTTCATTTTCCCCTGACGAGGAACCTCTGTTTTAGCTAAAGTGGAGATTGAAGAAAACTATCATCGGGCTTACGGTATGTACTTGTTTCGAAAGCCATGTTTTGTGCTGAGCACGAAGACAGAGAGAGAAAAAGTCAATATAATGTTTTATTTTGTAGTCAAACGCATCATATAATACTTGTCGATAGGAAAGATCTTTCCTCTTCTTGTGTGTTTGATGATAACTCATAAGTAATCATATACCAAGGAAGAATTGTTTAACGGAAACAAAAGAATGGAAAATGGTTTAGCCTAAGATCTCTCTAAGTTCTAGACATGATTGACATGTTCATATTTGAAGCAGTGATCTTCTTCACATGACTCTGCATTTTTGTTTAGTTTGATAAATACGTATGTTTCACATTTATTCAAAGTCTTATATCTTTTGGTAAATGTAAACAAACCTGTCATACGGTTAAGGAGGCTTGAGCCATCACGAATCTGTTGCCTCTTGCGGTTTATTATTACCGTAGAGAAGAGAAGGTTTTGATCGTCGAGTACAGGGCTACTAACCGTAGCTTGGCAAGTCATCTTTACGGTACGTATACGATTCAGTTCTTTTGTAGTTATACGGGTTTTGACGTGAAAAATGTTCTGTTTCAGCTAATCATTCTATGGACCAACCTTTGAGCTAAACCGTGAAGGTTTCATAAAGTTTACTCATTTCTTTCCATCTGGTTATCCCAAGATTTTCTTTTCCAATACTATATATAGTTTAATACATGAATCCATGCGTAATAACATCAAATAGGGTTCGGGATTCATTGTCTGAGGATGATAAAGTTCCAAACTTTTCTTGAGAATTGTAAAAAGTATTACAAGTTTAATGCTATTCTGGATTTGAAATTTAATTACTATAGCGGAGAATCCGCGACGACCCGAAGCTGTCGGAGAGAGACACGGAGACACAAAGATGACGAGACAGAGAGAACGAGCGGTGGAAATGATCCAATGTTGTTCTTCAGTCAACCACTGAATCTCAGTTTCCTAATATAGACAATTCTCAAAAACCCTAATTTAGGAAACACCGCAGGTTTCTTTAGGTCTTTCAGAATGAAACCCTCCAAGAAGAAGACAGAGGCAAAGGTTCTTGGAAGAGTTTGTAATCGATGAAGTCTCAAAAGGTAAAGGTGAAGAAGAAGAAGAAGAATGTGGATTCAGGACTAGTCGCTGTAGCAGTGGATAAAGATAAGGGAAGCCAACATGCTCTCAAATGGGCTGCTGATCGTCTCGTCTCCAAAGGCGATACCATCATCCTCCTCCATGTTATCCATCGATCCTCATCTGATTCAGGTCTCTGGAACGCTCTTCTTATTACCAAACCCATATCTTGTTATTGTTGTTGTCTAAGTTTTCAAGATTCTTGTAGAAACTGATGTTGTTTTGGTGCAAATGGGTTTGTAGTTGAGGTTACTGCAGAGAAACATAAGCAAGCCGAGAACCTTTTCGTCACGTTTCATTGCTACTGCAGTCGAAAAGAGGTACAAACAGCGATATAAGATATCTTGTCCTTGCTTTGATTGGTCTTAATTTTATATCTCTCTGTGTTGCTAGATACAATGCCTTGACGTCACGCTTGAGGACGACAGCATAGTCAAGTCCCTTGCGGAATATGTTTCCTCTGGTGTGATTGAGAATCTGGTTCTTGGTGCACCGTCCAGGCATGGGTTCATGAGGTATTTATAGATATGAATATCTTCCTTTAATCGATAAAGAATCATCACTTTTTCTTCTTCTTCTTCTTCTTCTTATGTTTGTTTTCTATGCTTAAAAAGAAAATTCAAGATGTCTGATACGCCGAGCAATGTAGCCAAAGCAGCACCTGATTTCTGTACAGTTTATGTCATCTCCAAAGGGAAGATATCATCTGTACGCCACGCCAGGCGAGATGCTCCTTATCAGTCTCCCCTTATCGCTCAGATTGAGAATCATTCCGCTCTCACTAACTACGAAAAGTTCAGGAACACCATGAGCTTTAGAGGTAACTTTGTTAACTACTTCTTTTGAGACTTAAGCCACATGAATCTTGAAGTTGTTCTTTTGCTTTTGCTACAAACAGATAGGACTCCGGCGAGATCTTCGGTTTCTAGCTCTATTGAAGACTTTGGAAAGTAATGTTTCATGACAATCTTTTCTCTTTAATCTGCCTTTGAGAGGATTAAACTAAGCATTCTTTTCAACAGGTCTCCTTTGGCAAGGACATCAAACAACGCAAACTCATTCTATGATTTGTCAGACTCCGACAACGACATATCATTTGTTTCATCAGGCAGGCCAAGTATCACTAGCTCAGGCCGGCGAAGTATCACAAGCTCAGAAAGGCCGAGTACAAGCACTAACGGAAGGTCTGACATATCTTTTGTGAGCTCAGGCAGGCCGAGTACTAGCACTACAGGAAGCCCTTCCTTCATTTACGAGTTCCCTGACTCTGGTTTAACTCCGAGAATGTCTACGGGGTCTGGACAAAGCGTTGGCTCTATGCGTCTAGGGATCAATATCCAACATGACTTCTCATTCATTTCACAAGATAGTGGCCGGTCTTCTTGCTCTTGTTCACCGCAAAACTTGGTAAGACAAGTTTGATTGGTTATAGACAGCAAAGTATTGTTTTGAGAATGGTTAGTATTATATATGTTTCCTTGAAATGTACAGGAAGACGTGGAAGCTGAGATGCGGAGACTGAAACTGGAACTGAAACACACAATTGACTTGTATGGATCAGCTTGCAGAGAAGCACTAGCAGCAAAGCAAGAGGTAAGCTATACTAAATGACACCTTGTGCAGTGTTGACTTAACTGAAAGAGATTTTAACTTTTGGTTTTAAAAGGCAAAGGAGCTCCAACGTCAGAAAATGGAAGAGGAAGGATGGGGGCAAGAAGGACAGTTATCAGAGAAATCAACAAAGCTGATAGCTGAAAAAGAGAGAGCAAACAAAGCTGCCATGGATGCTTCTGAAACAGCAAACAAGATAGCAGATCTGGAAACACAGAGAAGAGCCATAGAATCTGGAGATGCTTTCTCTGATTCCAACTTAAGGTACCGGAGGTATGTCATTGGCGAGATTGAAGAAGCTACAAACTCATTCGACAAGGCTAATAAGATAGGAGAAGGTGGATACGGTCCTGTTTACAAGGGTCACCTTGATCATACTCCTGTTGCTATTAAGGTTTTGAGACCAGATGCAGCTCAAGGAAGATCTCAGTTTCAAAGAGAGGTAAGTTTAAACCTAAGAGTCAGATTATATCAGACTTTGATTAACGATTGAGCATTGTTACAGGTGGAGGTTCTTAGCTGCATAAGACATCCGCATATGGTGCTACTCATTGGAGCATGTCCAGAGTATGGTGTGCTTGTTTATGAGTATATGGGTAAAGGGAGTTTAGCTGATAGGCTCTACAGAAACGGAAACACGCCACCGCTCTCATGGGAGCTGAGGTTCAGAATCGCAGCCGAAGTTGCTACCGGTCTGCTCTTCCTTCACCAGACGAAACCTGAGCCTATAGTGCACCGTGATCTGAAGCCAGGGAACATCTTGATCGACCAGAACTACGTAAGCAAAATAGGTGATGTCGGATTAGCCAGACTAGTCCCTGCGGTTGCGGAAAACGTCACGCAGTGCCACGTCACGTCGACCGCGGGGACGTTCTGTTACATTGACCCGGAGTACCAACAAACCGGAATGCTTGGTGTGAAGTCAGATGTCTACTCTTTCGGTATCTTGCTTTTAGAGCTGCTCACGGCGAAGAAACCTACGGGTTTGTCTTACACCGTTGAGCAAGCGATAGAGAAAGGCACGTTCAAGGATATGTTGGATCCAGCGGTGCTTAACTGGCCGGTTGAAGAAGCTTTGTCATTGGCAAAGGTTGCGCTTAAGTGTGCACAACTGAGAAGGAAAGACAGACCAGACCTTGGGAAAGAGGTGTTGCCTGAGCTTAACAGGTTGAGAGCTCTTGCTGATGCGAATATGGAGTGGATTATGTTCAATTATAGCAGAGGACCATCACCAAGGCATAGCTTAATCTCCTTGCCAACAGTTGTGAGTATTACAAAAAAATGCTTTTAGCAGTTTCAACAGTTTGGTTTTATCCTCAATTGTAAAAATGTAAAATGCTTCTGGTGCAGGATGAAATGAGTGTAACCTCAGATGGATCGAATACACATTCAAGTACTCTATCAGACTTTGAGAAGAACTTAGGTGCATTATTACTTAAACATTTTCTAAAACATTATCATGTGTGTTGCTCATCAAATCTAACAGTTTCTCATCTATGCTACTTTTACTTTGTTTTGTTTCAGACGAAACTGAAGAGGATTAGCTTTCTTGTCTGTTAGGAAAGATGGAGTGAAGCCATTTCTGGTGTCTTTAGTTTGCTTAAGCTAACCTTATTAATGAATAATAATATTGTGTATACATCCTTGTTTTTATTTGTAAAGAAGAAAACAATGATTAAGTTGGTGCTAATTCCTCCACTAGACGTAAATTCTGTTTTTGATATGTAATAAGATGAGATTTAGACCGCACAATTACTAATTGATAATTTGGTGATTCTAATTAACTTCTGAATGGAGCAAATATCGATGAGTTTAATCTTACAAAAAAGGCTTTTAGCAGTTTCAACAGTTTGGTTTTATCCGCAATTGTTAAATGAAAAATGCTTCTGATGCAGGATGAAATGAGCGTAACCTCAGATGGCTCTAATACACATTCAAGTACTTTATCAGACATTGAGAAGAACTTAGGTGCATTATTACTCAGCATTTTTCTAAAACATTATCATGTTTGTTGCTAATTAAAATCTCACAGTTTCTAATCTATGCTACTTTTACTTTGTTTTGTTTCAGACGAAACTGAAGAGGATTGGTATTCTTGTTTGGTGAAGGAAAGATGGAGTGAAGCCATTTCTGGTGTCTTTAGTTTTGCTTAAGCTAATCTTATTAATGAATATATTTGTGTATACAACCTTGTTTATATTCTTTAAGAAGAAAACACTGATTAAGTTGGTGCTAATTCCTCCACTAGACGTAAATTCTGTTTTTGATATGTAATAAGACGAGATTTAGACCGCACAATTACTAATTGATAATTTGGTGATTCTAATTAACTTCTGAATGGAGCAAATTGATGAGTATTTATAGTCTAAAGTCTAAACAGCTCACTAGTTTCAATGAATTGTCTAATTATTTATGAAAAGTAATACTAATACTTTTAGTTAAATTAGATATTTGTGACAAGCCTAATTATATAACTCTAAATGTGAGTAATAGTATTATCAAATTCATTAACAAAAAAAATCTATTAACTGCTATTTTACTTTATATCTAACAATTAAGGAAAAGAGAACGTTATATATAATTATTAATTAGTTTTCTCTTCATATTAATCACTGATTAATATGCATGCATAGATACATCAAAGGCTGGTGGTCAAAAGACATCTAAAGATGATAATAAATAAAGGAAAAAACTCAGAAGCTAACAAACAAAACCAATTAACATTTCAAGGCAGTTAGTTAATATATCATGCAGTGCGCTTAGGTGTGACAACGTCATGCGTTACTTTTTGCATCCACACACTCAAAACTCTAATACGTAAATTACTTTTGTTATATAAACATGCTATATACTAATGTATTTTCCTCACAATCATCAGATTCAATAACATTTTACACAGAGAGAGCAAAACAACAGTTCTTTAGAGTAATTTTCTGACAATGTCTTCTCTTGGTCATTTACTTGTTCTTGTGTTTCTCTATGTTCTGCTTTTTTACTCAGCTGATTCTCGCAAACCCCAAGTCCTTCATGACACTGGATCTAGCGAAGATGGTGCAAAAGGCACAAGATGGGCTGTTCTAATTGCTGGATCAAGTTATTATTATAACTACAGGCATCAGGTTTTTGATTTATTTTACATCAAAAGTTTTAACCATACGAAGAAAAGGTGGTCCTGAAGAGATTCTATGAACTAAATATACTGTTTTTTTGCTTTACAGGCTGACATATGCCATGCATATCAAGTTCTGCGAAAAGGGGGTCTAAAAGATGAAAACATTATTGTGTTTATGTATGATGATATCGCGTTTAACCCTGAGAATCCCAGGCCTGGAGTTATCATCAATAGACCTGATGGTGGAGATGTTTATGAAGGCGTTCCTAAGGTTATTATTTTCTCATCACTTTTGGGCACTTTATAAATGAATCAACATATTTAGATTTTGTTGGTTGATATAGGACTACACTAAAGAGGCTGTTAATGTGAAGAACTTTTATAATGTGATACTTGGAAACGAAAGTGGCATCACAGGAGGAAGTGGCAAAGTTGTGAAAAGTGGTCCTAATGATAGTATATTCATCTACTATGCTGACCATGGAGCTCCTGGTTTACTATGTATTATTTTACCACCAATCTACATCTAGCATTTAGATGTTTCTCATGATTATACTAATCGGCAATTTCTTGGTCAATATTTATTATTCTCAGCGATGCCTGATGGTGAAGATATCCATGCAAAAGATTTCATTAAAGTCTTGGAGAAGATGCATAAGCTTAAAAGATACAAGAAGATGGTACTAATAACTCAACTCATTCATTGTCATCTCTCTAGCATCTTTTATGTAGTGTTCTGTTCTTGAATCTTTGAGTTGTTTTCTGTGTGTGTGTGTGTGTGATGTTTAGGTGATTTATGTTGAAGCATGTGAGTCTGGAAGTATGTTTGAAGGGATTTTAAAGACCAATCTAAACATACTTGCAGTAACTGCTTCTAATGCGACAGAGAGCAGTTTTGGAATCTACTGTGGTGGTGAAAATCCTCCTCCTCCTCCTGAATATGATGGTGTTTGTCTCGGCGATACATTTAGCGTCTCTTGGCTTGAGGACAGGTACTTCAACCCAAAAAAGAATCAAATCTGTATGTAATATCAAATGATTTGATTGTTCTTCAAGACTTTTTTTTTTTTCAAATGTTTCTCTGTTTTGTGTTACTTGGGGGACAGTGATCTTCATGACATGAGTAAAGAGACATTGAAGAAACAATACCAAATTGTAAAGAGAAGAACAGGTCCTGATGCTGAACCAGGGACGAGTTCTCATGTAAGCCGTTTCGGATCAAAGGCGCTTCTTAAAGACTATCTTGTCTCCTACATTGGAACCAATCCTGATAACGAAAACTTCACTTTTGCTGGATTCACTGCTTCACCAATCTCTACTTCAAGCTCGGTCAATACTCGCGATATCCCTTTGTTATATCTCAAGAGCAAGGTGAAGTCTCATCTTTCAAGATTGAATAATAAACAAAAGAGGTATATATATATATATATGTTTTTGATGTTTCACTATCTATCTCTCAGATTCAAAGATCTCCAATGGAGTCACCTGAAAGACAAGAGCTTCAGAAGAAGCTGTTTGAAGAAATGAATCATAGGAGACAAATCGATCAGAACATTGTGGAGATTCTTAAACTTTCACTTAAGCAAACCAATGTCTTAGATCTCTTAATTTCCACAAGAACAAAAGGACAACCTCTTGTAGACGACTGGGATTGCTTTAAGACTCTGGTAACAACCAACCACATCTCAAATCTTGTTAACTTGTGTTCTACGCAACAACTATTAAACTAGTACATTATCGAATGAAAATCGCAGGTTAATAGCTTCAAGAATCACTGTGGAGCAACGATGGACTACGGTTTGAAGTATACAGGAGCGCTTGCCAATATCTGCAATATGGGAGTGGATGTGAAGCAAACTGTTTCAGCTATTGAACACGCTTGTGCACATTAAATGAAATGATGTGCATATATAATGTGATAGACTTAAAAATATGAAAGTTATTGCATTAAGATATATGAACTGTGGAGATGGTTGATGATGCCTATTTTTACTTAAATAAATATTTTAGTTGGTAACGCGAAAGTTTTGGTCTAGATTTGTGAACTGGATTCACCAAACAATAACCTCGTACCAACTGTGTGGTACGGACGAGTATGCTTTTGTTGGTGTTGCCAATAATAGTCTTCTTACATAGCTTATTGTCCAAGAAACCAAAAGACATAAAAGGTAGACAGATCATTAAAACAAACAAAATAAAGAAACAAGAACAACTAGGGCTTCTATAACCTAGCTTGTTCTTTATTTATTTTTTTCTATGAAGATAACAACTTCAAGAAGATCTTTACAGTTCTATGATCTATCATATGAAAAGTCATTAGACTTTGATTAAATAAATCCTTTTTTGAACTTTTTTTCTCAAGACACAATTTTCCGTTTGGTTTTGCTATCTTTTGAATCATACAACAAAAATGATATCGCTAGATTTCATCGTACGTCTCAAGAACCAGGAGAAGAGAAGAAACAGAAGGTCTGAAACGAACATAAAGGCCAGTCTTCTCTCAGGGGAATTATCTGATGGTAGGAGACGAGCCAGAGACCAAAACGGTGTACCGAGAGGGCATCTTGCGGTCTACGTGGGGGATGAGATGCAGAGGTTTGTAATACCGACCAAGTATCTTCAGTATCCTGAATTTAAAGTTTTGATGGATGAAGTAGCTGACGAGTTTGGTTATGAACATGAAGGAGGGATTCATATCCCTTGTGAGGAAAGTGTTTTTGAAGAGATTTTGATTAGATACATGTCTTGTGACAAGAAGAAATAAAGTGTTGTACATACAATAATATAATAATTATATAATCATCTTTTAATACTCCACTGTCTTTGTAACAACTATGTGTTCTTGAACCATTATGCAAAACAGAACACAGACCATTCTTTGGTAATGAAAATGCCAAATCAAGGAACAAAAATAATGCCATGTTCTTTAATGGTATCGATAACAATCCCTAGCTTCCCTTCAATCCTCTCTCCCTTTCTTGGCTCATAGGACACAGCGTAGACGTCTGCTTCCATTGAACGCTCAGCTATGAGCTTGCCGATGAGTCTGCACGCTTCGTCATCCACAAGAGAAGGTATGTTCGTCCTTATATCTCTTGCGTTAGTGGTGGCCACTGAGATGACTTTGCTTGTTGGTCTATGCATAACTTTGGCGTGAATGAACTTCCTGGAGAAGAAGACGTTGAGCAGGAAAGGTCTCATGTACATGTCAGTTCTTTGCTTCCATGACTTCTTGTTGGGTCTTTTCGCTGCTTCGCCACGTGATCTCCTAGTCCAGGCAGCTTGAATAAAAGAGTCCTAAACAACCCATCAAAACAAACCTTGTAAGAAAAAAATTTGTACGAACCACCTTAAATAGATAAAGAAAGAAACTTTGAATGAAATTTTACATAGCCTATAGATAAAGTAATGAACTTTGAAGAGAATCAAAAAGAACCCTAGATTCTGACTTCAAACCCAGAAATTACAAAACAAGCTCAAAAACACACACTAAGCTACAAAATCAAGAACATCACAAAGCTAGATCAATTATGAAACTTTGAATGAATTTTTACATACCCTACAGATAAATAAATGAACTTTGAAGAGAGAATCCACAAGAGCCCTAGATTCTGACTTCAAACTCAGAAATTACAGAAACAGAACACAACCACTAAACTCCAAAATCAAGAACATCACAAAACTAAACAAGCTAGAGCAATTACAAAACCATAGCTATTGACTCTGTACAGAGAAACGCATGAGAAGGTTTTACCTTCTTGACAATGGGAGAGGAGATAACAGAGCCGATATCGATGGAGAATTTGGGAAATGAAGATTGCCATGAAAGTGAAGAGCCGAGTTTGCTGGAGCGAGTTGAACGAGTGAGACTCGTGTCGAATGGGACGAGCGAGCAAGTTGATGAGACTAAGCAAGACATCTTCGTCGAGCTTTGATTGCGAGTGAGAAAGTAATTGATCGGATAAGACTCGGCGGCTCCTCATTTCACCGTCTCGATTAACAATTTTTACAAACTGCATTCTAAAAGGTTGGACCAGACCGGCTGATAAACCGGATTTAACCGGTTACAGCTTACAAACAAAACAAAAGATATTTGTGGAGAAATGAGCACCCCACCACATAAACCCTAAAAAGGTTAAATCTTTCCCATAAAATCTAAACACCCCTTCACTTGCAGCAGCATGTTCACAGAGTCTATCTCTGTCTCATCCTCAAACCAAACTCTTTTAGATCTCTTCTCAATCTGAAAAAGATCTCTTCTTTTTATAGTTATGTTTTAACTGCATATTCTATCTTTTAGCCCTTTTTTGAATCTCCTGTTCTGTCTTCTCTGATATAAAAAAATCTTTGAGACAGAATAAACAGGAGTCAGATAGAGAGAGAGATAATGACAATGGCTGTACCGAAAGAAGGGTTCGTTGCTATGGTGAAGGACTCTGTTTCCTCTGCTCCATCTGAGTCTCCTCTTTCTCTCCAGCCTCAGTTTCCTGACTTCACCATTCCTGTTAAAGTCAGTTCCTTTTTGTTTCCTCTGCTTAGCTTCTATGTGTTTTGACAATCTGTGTTGTGTTCTAATGTATGTCTGTTGTTTGATTCAGGATTTCTTCAAGTCTAGGGAAGCTCGTGAGTTTCTGAGTGGGGCTTTAGCTGGAGCTATGACTAAAGCTGTTCTTGCTCCACTTGAGACTATAAGGTCTGCATACTTACTCCACACCTTGTTATCTCCTCAATGAACTTTTGTCTTAACTGCTTTGTTGCTCTGTGGAACCTGGCAGGACAAGGATGATTGTTGGTGTTGGATCGAGAACCATTCCAGGAAGCTTTGTGGAAATCATACAGAAGCAAGGATGGGTTGGTCTTTGGGCTGGCAACGAGATCAACATGATCCGTATCATCCCAACTCAAGCCATTGAGTTGAGCACTTTTGAGTGTGTAAAGCGTGTAATGACATCAGCGCAAGAGAAGCTCAAGAAGATTGAGCAGGCGAAGATTGAGATTGGTGACTTTAGTTTCAGTCCGTCCATATCTTGGCTCTCTCCCGTTGCTGTTGCTGGTGCAGCTGCAGGTGTTGCTAGCACACTTGTCTGCCATCCTCTCGAAGTCCTCAAGGTTCGATCAAATCCATTGTTGGTGTTGTTGTTTGTGTCGATAAAAGACTAAGTTTCTATGATCTTTTACCAGGATAGATTGACTGTGAGCCCTGAGATTTATCCAAGCTTGAGACTTGCAGTTCCAAGGATATTAAGAGACGATGGAATCCGTGGATTCTACGCTGGCTTGGGGCCAACACTGGTCGGGATGCTTCCTTACAGCACATGTTATTACTTCATGTATGACACTATGAAAACCACTTACTGCAAATCCAAGAACAAGAAGGCTTTAAGCCGTCCAGAGATGCTTCTTCTCGGAGCTCTAGCTGGTAAATGAATAAAATAAAAGTTTCTTTTGGTTTCTCTTGACTCATTGGATTGTGAATGTTGTGTCAGGTCTAACGGCTAGCACCATTAGCTTCCCATTGGAGGTGGCGAGGAAGCGGTTGATGGTGGGAGCTCTGAAGGGGGAATGTCCACCGAACATGGCTGCGGCAATAGCAGAAGTAGTGAAGGAAAGAGGAGTGATGGGACTCTACAGAGGTTGGGGAGCAAGTTGTTTGAAAGTCATGCCGTCTTCTGGCATCACTTGGGTCTTCTACGAAGCCTGGAAAGATATTTTGCTCGCCTCCAACACCAAGCCACTCATATAATGACGAAATTGAAACTTTAGAATACCATTGTTGTTACCTGAAGCTAAGCCGCTTCATCACATTTCTTAAGTTATGAATGAGGTGGCTTGGCTTTGCCACATGAGATGTTTTTTTGGCACTTTGGGAGTGTTTTGATTCCCATGAGAAGTAAGAAGCTGAGTTCTTTTTCTTTGTCAAGGCTAAACTATCCTCTATGTTGTTCTTTCTCAGTCAGAAGAAAAGAGCAAATCAATAACCACAAATTATGAGTTCTTTTTTTTTTGTTTAGGCTAAACTATCATCTGCTCTCTCTATGTTGTTCTCAGTCAGAAGAAAGGAGCAAATCAATAACCACAAATTATGTCCACACATCATATACACAAACCATCACACACTTCCATTCATAGTTACAAGCACATATATACATAAGCATTTTCAAATATATATTTATTCTTCTAACAACTCCAACATTGTCCTTTATCTGCAACCCAAATCAAACCTCTTGTCTAACCTTCTGCTCCTCCTTCCGAAGCTTCACTCTCTGCAACATTGACACATCAAACAGTTCAGAACTACCACAAACTTGCTATAAGGTTTTGGTGTAAAGAAAGTAAATACCTTCACCAAACAGTTGTTCGAATCGGGCTACTATGTGTTTCCCATATGTGTACTTCCTCAAACTCTCGAGATGGATTTTCATTCTCTGCACCAGGATCTCCCTTTGCTCATCTTTACTGATCTCCAATACTTTCTGGACCACATAATTTGCATACTGATCTTTCATCATCGCCTGCGGAAGAAAAATAGAATGTTAAATAAAGTCCAAAGTGGTTCCAGAGAGTTTTTGTTTACCGTTGTGTTCTTACCAGCAAGTGATTGTCTTCCTCTGATTTTCCCATTATCTCTTCAATCAGCAACTCTCTCTCGGTACTATCAGCATGCTCTAGACACTTCTCCACAACGTTAGACGCGTATTTGTGCTGACTCATCTGAACAACGTTCCCTGTCAACTTCTCAATGATCTGTCTCCTTTCGTCAGGCTTCCCTCTCTCCAGGACATGCTATAAAGACACAAGCCCCAAGACTAAGAACAAAATGAGATACAAGGGAGACACTGATCTGAGTTAACCATACCTGAGTGACATAGTTCCCATACTGATCATGAGCAAGAGCAAAAGCAGACTCCAAGATTTCATCGATTATACAACGAGTCTCCTCATCATCTGAGCAATGCTCCAAGATTCTCTATAGGAAAAACAGAAGGAGACAGAGTGAATATTTCATGTCACAACCACACAAGAAAGCCTCACTCTTATCCAGTTACCTGGATGACTCGGCATCCATAAGGATGAGTAGAAAGAGTGGCAACTTGACCACGGAAAGCTGAAATTATGAATCCAATCCTAGAGGCAGGCATACTCTCTATACACTTTTGAATAACATGATTTCCGTTTTGGTCTCTAACACACTTCAGCACATTCCCATCTAGCTCACGAGTCAGTTCTGTCTTTTGGTCAACATCTATCACTTCAAGGGCCTATAAAATATCATAACGTACGAACTAAGTACATATAAACTTACTTCAGACACTGACATTGATATGCGGAAACTAATATTATTTATTTACCTTTTGTATCACACGACATCCATACATCTGCAAGCTTAGAGAAACCATCTGACCAGCAAGTTGCTTCACAAGTTCTTCCCTCTGCGCTGGAGTTCCATGTTCTATGAACTGATCCACACATCACTATCTATCAACAAGCTTATAATGGAGAAAAAGAAACTTTCCAATATAAAAGGAAAAGTGGCTCACCTTTTGGATAACATAATTTCCAAAGACATCAGTCATCAATTTCGAAGCTTGTGGAAGAACCTCACTGAAAACAGATGCCTTCTCCTCATCAGAACAGTGCTCCAGTTTCTGTTGGATAAACCGGCTGCCATGCTGATCAACGCTGAAGTCAAGAAAAAAAATGATATTATCTTTTGATGCTTTCACTCAGAATTAAAGAAAACGATAGATATCAGAATATAAACAATACCTGAACTCAATAACACGCCCTGTGATATCAGACAGCTCCATTTTACGAGCATTTGGAGACTTGAGTTCATCAAGAAAAGAATGTCTTTTAAAATCATCGACGCTGCTGCTGCTAGCTCCTCCTCTGTTCCCTTGCCATCCACCAGGGTAGATCCCTGTGTTTCTACTAGGTCCTTGTTGATGATGATACCTTGTGTCACTTCGTCTTCCAAACTGGCTCATCATCCCACCAACCGGTGAGGATGGCATCACTGGACTAGCAAGAGGTGATCCTGGATACTGTTGCATGACTCTCACACCCGGTGGCACTGCAAAGTAGTTTCCCATGTGCCGTGGACTTTGCAACCCAAAACTTGGACTCAAAGGGTTGCTGTGAGGTTCTTGATTAGCCATAAAGCCAGTAGCTTGTTGGTCTTGCTTCCCAAAGGAATCAAACGAAGGAGCATATGCCTCTGCTTGAGCCTGTTGATAATATTGCAGCTGAAAAGGATCCACTAGAGGAGTGTTCTGTGCAGTAGGTGAAAAGGATCCACGAGAGAAGGAGTTGTTGTAGCCCGAAGAAGGCGATGAGATATCATACGGCATAGGAACAGTGGCTTCATGAGATGGGTATCCACTCATATACTGAGGGACAACACCAGAGGCAGGAGGGTAACCGCTATAACCATACTGAGGGAGGTACATACCCGAGGACTGAAAGTTATGATTGTAAAACGGGCTCAGAGATGTCATATATGCAGCTGTTGATGTATACATAGGAGGCGATGTCAAACCGTGAGGAGATTGGAAACTCGAATGTACCTCTCCAGTTGCAATCCTAGGCAGGTTCTGCATCATGTCGTGTGTACCACCACCCATCCTCGGATAGGTCATTTGTTGTGGCGAAGTAGCTTGAACCTGATACGATGAAGGCGTATATTGCACAGGCATTCTCCTTGGCTCTTCTTGGTTCCCCCTCATTCTAGAAGCAGCAGAGGATGGACCAGAAGCACCAAAAGCAGATAGATTGTTGTCCTCGCGGCTCCCTACCCTCGCATTTGATCTCTCATTCTGAGTGTTGGTTGAACTTTGTGAGCTCAACTCAGAGGTAAAAGGATCTTCACTAGCAATAGCCTCCATGGAGAGAGAATCTGTCTCCCTCAGAAGATTCACCACACTTATATCAGACTCTGGTACTCTTCTTGTCCTTTCTGAAGCTATACCAGAAGAAATGGCATGTATGTCTTCTGCTGTTGGATGGTTCCCTGCCGAATGAGGCCGCTTGAACACAAAAGAAAGCGTTAAAAGAGAGAATCTTCTTTAATGTAAAATTAAATTAAGTGATAGAATCAAGCAGTACCTGAATGATATCAGCAAAGCTCTTACGACGACCAGGCAAAGAAGCAAAAGTCAGCTGTTCACCAGAAGAAGCCTCGTCCTCAGGCTCCTCTCTATGTGTAGAAAGCGCAGTTCTAGAAGCAAGCAAGGAAGATCTTACCCCCATATCATCCCAAGACGCTGTTGGACTCAGGTTATTACCCTCACCACCCAAATGACGCAGCAAGTGCTGATTCTCACGTGAGATCAACGGAGGAGGGAGCCTCGGGTTCAAGTTGATGTTGGACAGATAGTAAGCTACATAGCCAGGATCGCTACGTATCTCTTCTTCAGAGCCATAATTCTCAATAGACCTACTAAAACTACCTTCCTGATGTTTCAAGAGATTCCTAAGAGCTGCAAATGAGCCTTCCATGCTAGGCGGCGCGCTCCCACTCCTACTAGGGATCTTACCTGTATGATCACTTCCACTACTATCCAATCTATTTCTTTCCATAAGGAACCTTAAATCTTCAACAGCCATATCATGTGAACCAAATATCCCAGTGGGATCCCTAGAGGAAGCCTGCCAACTTTTTACATGATCACCTTCCACCATCCTCATAGCGCTCTGCGTCGTCATACTTTCTATACATCAACCAAAACAAATTCAAAATTTTCAGACAAGGTGATTGATTACATAATAATAATACTACCTAACCCAAAAAGGGTAAAGCTAAAACCTTAGTCCATAAGAGAATCAAAAAGCTGAGAACTTGATCCCAAACTTTCAATGATCAACGTTTATTTTTGAGTCTATGTGTAATCGACAATCAAGGATCGAAAAATTTCAGACACGATTCTACCATTTCACAAGCTAAAAAAGTTTAGTCAACCCAAACAACCATCAGCAAGAACTTACAAGGATCATCTTTTTAAAAGTACTGGACTCGTTCATCAACCTCGTTACAAAGAGTAAAAGTCCCATATATAACCGAGGATCAAAATTCTAATAAACAGAAACTTCACTTTATCCTTCTTTATTCATTTAAAACTAGCTCCTTGCATAACTTGTGAAAGAACACAAAAACTTAGGCTGAAGCTAAGAGTTAAAGAGTTACCTGATGGTGGTGATGTTTAAGCCTCCATGAAAGTGTTTTTTTTTCTTGATATGAAATTGTTGCAGCGATGAGATGAGACCCAGAGAGATTAAAACTAACCCCTTTGAAAAGTTTGTCTCCAAGGCTTTCGTCGAGTCACCAAGTCAAGAGTTAATGTTTTTTTTCTTTAATTTCTAAAGGCAATTATTGGGATGTTAATCTTTAATTTTTACGTATTTTAACAAAACATTAACCAAAACTTAATTAAGAATCACGACGGATTCGCACACGAAGACGTCCTCTTAACTAGGTAATGACTGGAACACCCCCTGTATGGTTTTGATAATGGTGGTACCGCAAGCCCTTTTTCGTCAATTTGTTCTAAAAGTGATGACTAGGTTCGACACGTGTTGAGACTTGTAATTGAAAGAGATACGTTCACGTGGCTCTGTCTCTGTTGCCTGTTTGCTCGCTACCACCAAAATACACACAATACACACTTTTGTTTATTTTTCTTCTTTTCTTTTTGCCACTAACTAGAATTTTTACAAGAATTATACGAGTAATAATCTTTAAAAACAGAAGAAGTATTCAGATTTATAATGTTCTCATTTATAGTTCTTAGGATTTATAAGTATTCAGGTTTATTTTTCTTCTTTTCTTTTTGCCACTAAATATGAAGCATGATGGTAAGGAAAAGAAAAGTTCTTTAATGACACATCAAGACTTTGTCCAAAAACAAAGAAAGTGATGGAAGAAGAATAAGATTTGTCCATCACCATCATAAGATCTAGCCTCCCATCAACAAGACAACATTGGATTCTTTCATATGTGCTCACATCCAAACGACAACACATGATAAATTGGTCCCAGCAAACAAGAGCTGGACACCTTCCCATGTCTGAGGCCAAGACTTCTTTCTCAGCCCTTTTGTCTTCTTGGATAGCTCTTTCGCTTTCACCCTCTTCTGCAAAAGAGAGACTCGAATCTTATTGGACACCAAACGAAGCATATATATATATATATTGTTTCTAAGACAATCATACCTTTTCGATAGATGACTGAACCAGTTGCAAAGGGGTGTAGAATTCAAATTGGGGCAGCTTAAGCGGTTCTCTCTACGGGAACTTCAAGTAGCAACTGATAGCTTTTGCAATAAAAAAACATCTTGGGACGAGGTGGGTTCGGTAAAGTCTACAAAGGCCGTCTTGCTGATGGAGCACTTGTGGCAGTCAAACGGCTTGAAGAAGAAGAGCGCACACCAGGTGGTGATCACCAGTTTCAAACAGAAGTGGAGATGATAAGCAATGGCTGTTCACAGAAATCTACTCAGGCTACGGGATCATGCTTTTGGAACTGATCACAGATTAGAGAGCTTTTGATCTTGCAAAGCTGGCTAATGACGATGACGTTATGCCTTCTAGATTCGGTATTGATTATCTGTTAGAGGCCCATTAATAAACTCTCAAAAGCTTAATCTCTCATTTGATCTTCTTTCTCATGTGAAATGAAATGGCTTTTGAAGGAGAAGAAACTGGAGATGCTTGTGGATCCTGACATGCACGTAAATTACACAGAAGCAAAAGTAGAACAGCTCATACAAGTGGCTCTTCTCTGCACACCAATGCAACGGCCTATGATGTCTGACTTTGTTCGAATGCTTGAAGATGACGGTTTGGCTGAGAAACGGGACGAGTGGCAGAATCAGGTAGGAAGTGGAGCTGTCCTTGATTCTACTGAGAATCTTCATGCTGTGTGGTCCGAGATAAAGAGATTGTAATCTGTCTAACGTAAACAGATAAATATAAAGAAAATCCACTTCTATGTATGGCGTTTATGAGATTAAATCAACATCAGCTTATAGTGGAGATTTAAATTTAGGGCTCATGAAGACGAGCTGATTCAATACGCAGGACGCACTATTGAATTTCACTCTTTCAATGAACACAAAACATAAAACAAAAAGAAACCAGACGCATACAAGCTTTACGAGTGAACCGGGAAACCCAAAATAAATAATTAAGTAAACTTTACTCGACCAATACCGTAAAAGGTTAAGACGTCCCATTTTGGAAATGTGAGATATATTTATGAACTGAATTGGGTACATTGGCTTAGTAAGACCATCTGTAAGTTGATGCTCACTTCGAACATGTAGTGTCTTTAAGAAGCATGATGTGATAACTCGTGTACCATATGACAATCAAGGTCTAGATTCTTCGTTTTCTCGTGGAAGGCATGGGTCTTTGCAATGTGAAATGCAGCCTGTCGCGTAGTATAAGAAAATTGGAAAAGGTGAAAGTATATGGAGATCCTTCAGAATACTGGTAAGCTAGATAAGTTCCTTTGTCGCAAAACACATAGCTCTATATCCAGCCTCAGTTGAGGTCAATGAAAAGTGTCATGTTTCTTTATTTTCCATGAGATAATAGAGTCACCAATAAAGATAAAATAAGCTTGAAACAGATAGTCTAATATATGGATCTACTATCCAATCTAAATCAGATGAAAAGAAAAGACCTGCTCCAATACTTCCACTGTGATATCTGAGCAGCCTGACAATGTACCTCTCTGGGAGCCTAACAAAATTGGCAAAGTTTAGTGACAACATATTGATGTCAGGACAAGTTGAAAAGAGATATTAAAGCTTGTCAATGAATCGTTTGTAACCTTCTGCATCTGTCAAGAGAGGAGTATTATCCTTGTGCAATGAGTGATTAGGTTCCATAGATATAGAGGATGGTTTACAACCAAGGAATCATGTATGAGCTCCAAGACATACTTTTGTTGACAGACTGAAATACCTTTGGAGGATCGAGCAATTTGTGACCAAAAAAGTATTGGAGATTACCAAGATCTTTGTGATCTTGAAGAAATCATTCAATTGAATCTGCAATGTAGGATTCACTGGTTGTGATGATTATCATGCACATAAGCCAGAGTAGCAATGAAAATTCCATTGTGAATCTTGTAAAGAGGGTGTGATCACCATGTGATTGTATTGGGCTTCTGTTGGCCCCTTTGTGTTTACTTTTGTTGGGGCCTCGCCTTTTTAGGCCTGGTGCCACTAAAGAAAAAAAGAAGAAGAAAACTTTCTCGTATTTCTTTTTTTTTTGTTTGACAAAGAACTGCATGGTAATTCTTGGAATACAAGTTTTGCTCGTTTAAAATCTCGAGTTGCGAGTTTCCACTTTCCCTTATCACTAACGTACATAAATAGAGAACAATAACATCAAGAACTCAGCCAAGAACCTATCGTCTTCATCCCAATGGAAACGGCAATGGCGGCGGAGATGGCGCCTTTCCGGAGCTGCATAACGTCGACGCTAACGGGAACGCACATCATAATCTGGTTCAGAACGCGAACGTTCAGGATAATCTGGTTCAGAACGGGAACATGCCACATAATCTGGTTCAGAACGCAAACGTCCAGCAAAATTTCGAGGCGATGCTCCAATTCGACGAAAACGAGGCGATGCTCCAACACGACGAAAACGAGGCGGTTCAAGAAGAAGAAGATGAAGATGCTGAAATGCAGGCGCTTATCCAGTTGATCGAGGATACTTTGAGTGAAGATGATGAGCCTGGTGTGAACGGTGAAGATATGATCATGGAACATGAGGTAATTACTCACAGTCTTGTAAACTTCTTTATAATGTTACGTTTCTCCTATGATCTGTGACATATAAATTAGAAATCTAGGTCTTTGCACTCTTCGATACTTGACTTATGGTTAGAACGTTTTCAGCAAAACGTTGGTGCAGCTCATGTGCAACAGGAGAACATTGCTGTTGTGAACGGTGAAGATATGATCATGGAACATGAGGTAATTAATTACTCACAGTCTTGTAAACTTCTTTATAATGTTACGTTTCTCCTATGATCTGTGACATATAACTTAGAAATCTAGGTCTTTGCACTCTTCGATACTTGACTTATGGTTAGAAAATTTTGCTTGCAACAGGAGAACATTGCTGTTGTGAACGGTGAAGATATGATCATGGAACATGCGGTAAATTCTAAAACCAGTCTTGTAGAATTCTTTGCAGTGCGTTTGTATAGTTTTACGTCTTTCTTATCTGTGACATACACAAAACAAAGAATAAGGAACTTAAAAATCTAGTTCATGGAACTCTGTAATACTCTTATGATGGAGAACGTTAACATGCAGGTTATTGCTGATGGTGTAGCTGCGGAAATTGACGGTGCAGCTGTGCAACAGGAGAACATTGCTGAAGTCGCTTTGGTTCAAAACGAGGAGATTCAAAACGAGGGGGTCCCAAACCAAGATGATGATGATGATGTCGATGAGGCTGAGGTCTGAGGAAGGTGATGGTCTTATATGATAGACGACGAGAACGTGAGTAAAGAATAAACCACTCGCATGAGTTTCTTTGTGTGTTGATACAAAATTGGTCCGATTTGAGAAGCTTTTCGGTGGGTATTGCATATCTCATTCAGTACGTTCATAGAACTTATTTTTAATCTTCACACGACTTTTGTTTTGTGTTGATCAGAATGAAAAACTAGTGGCTTGGCGTGACAAGTTAGTTATATATTATGTGCTAGTTAGACCAACAAAATGAGAGTTACCACTATCACATAAGACTCACCTTGCTGATGGGAAAAGTCGGTGTGGCAACAGTTTTGGTATTTTTCCTACCCTCCTCATATCTGCGTAAGGCCACAACCTACTTCCACAAACCAATGAATCCTCTGCTCTGTCTGGAGCATGGCCTTCTGCCGAAAGTAATCTCGTATACGAACACAATGAAGCAAGCATTTGTTTTGTTATTGAAAGCCGACTTTATCTAAATGAAAAGAAAAGACACAAGTCACGAAATATCATAATCAATAAAGCAAAAGGAAATTACGAACACAAAAGAGCAACCACGATTCTGAAGGAAACTTGACGTCGCTTGTTAACTCTTACTCCCACACTACAATAAAGCCAGATATTTACACTAGGAAATATATTCCTAGGTCCTAGCCGTCAGCAGGTTTTCAACAAAAATAATAGTGAAGTTCATAATATTTTATGAAATGTCAGATTCAATCATTTTAGAGTTTTTTTAAAATTCACGTTTGAATAATAATAATTGATAGCTGTCCATGGATGGTGAAAACACCCACAAAACCAACTTTGAGATGCCAGCTATTCAAGCATTCATAGCTCAATATTTGTGTACCTAGCTCCAAAACTGCTCATTTCATCTTATTTCCAGCAAGACTACATGCCCGGCTCAAAAATTGTTTGGCCCTTGTGCAATCCCCCTATACATTAAAAGTTTAGTGATTTCTGATGACGTGTCGCTCATATGTGAAATTTCAAAAAAATTGTTATAATTTGATTGGTCGATTGTTTTTAATTTTTATTTATTTAAATTAGATCTAAAAATTTAAGATAACTCTAAAAACATTTAACATCACTTGCCATATAATCTAAAGAATATTACAAATAACAATTTATGGCAACTAAATCTCGAAATTATAGAAAGATTAATAATGTTATATTTTATTACTTTTAATATTTATTAACTATAAAATATAATGAACAAATTTTTATATAAGATAATTATAATAGTTTTATATTCTACTTGATGAATTGCATTCAAATATAATTATATAATAACTATTTAAAATATTACAAAATCCAAACATGTTTATTAATATGATTTTTAAATTATTTATCGTTGTTTACAGAATAAATTTATCAGAATTTTAAAATTATTTATATAATGTTATAAATTATTTATAAAAATATAAATTCTACTATATATTGATTGAGAAGTCACATAAGTGATTTTTTTATTATGTGTTGATCATAAATGAACTCTTCAAATTGTTATAATTTGATTGACCAATGATTTTTAATTTTATTTATTATAATTATATCTAAAAGGAAAGGATAATTCAACTACCACTTTCCAAATAGTCTACATAATATTAGAAATAATTATTTATGGTAACTAATTGTTGAAACTATGAAAGACTAATAATGCGATCATTTTTTTTATATATTTATAAATTACATAAAATAATACACAAAAGTGTTTATTTGAATTGATATAATGATTTTATATTCGTACAAAAAGAATTATATTTGTATATAAAGTATCATAATAATTATTAATGTCTAATAATTCAATGCATACTTTATAAATCATTTATAAAATTATAAATACATTTATAAAATTATAAATGCATTTATAAAAATCAGACATTTTAGATTATTATAAGAGGTTCCAAGTCATTTATAGAAGCTTATACATTAATTTATAAAATGTATTTTAAAAATTTGTCCTCCTATTACAATATTTTGAATTTTTTTCATTTTAATGGTAAAATTCCTCAACTATGTTTACTTAGCGTAGAAACCTCTAAACTAAAAATTTACTCGTAGTACTAGTAATTATGACCTATCAGAGTTTAATTCATTAAATAAAGTTAGTTTAGAGGGTTTTTCTGTTAAATACTTAGTTTGAGGGTTTTTGCCCTAAACAAACTTAGTTGGAGGGTTTAACGTTAAAATTCCCTATTATTTAAATCTTTATAGTGAGATTTGTTTTATCAAAAACCAGTTGCAATCAACTGACGAGATATTTTCTTTCCTAATATGATGCATTTAGTATTTAAATATATATATATATATATATATATATAACAAGATTGAGTTACCAAAATTATATATATATTATAACCAGAATATTTTAAAAAATTTATTAGAAGATATTATATCTCATAGCTGAATTAAAATTTATTAGAGGATATTATATCTCATAGCTTCTCTTGAAAACTAGGTCATTTAGAAACTTAAACTAATTTGCTATATAAATATCACGCCACCCCATTAGTTTCACGTATCTATCTTTTAAGTTCTCATATACTTTTTATCGTTATAATTTAAATTCTACTTTTGTGATCTTGCGCAGGTGTATGATAATCAATAAGTAACTCATAGACGGAAACACCATTACTGGTAATTTTATGGGAGATTCTTCTTCTCTGTTTATTTTTGTTCTCTTCCTCTCCATGTTGTATCTGTATCTATATTTTTGCATCAGTAGTGATTCAACTAACAAAAAGAGACGACTCTATTTATCTAGGAACTGATCATCCATTTTGAAAAAAGTAATTCTTTTTTTTATAAAGTTAAATCACTTATCAAGAATATAATATAAGATATGTATGCTAATCAAGTGCAATTTATTTATTGTGTGTGATCCTCTTCGGTACGTCTGAGAGCCAAAGGTAATCTCAAAGCTTTTTAAAAACTTTGAAACTCATTGATGTTGTCCTATCAATTATATAATTTGTTATTTATTGGGAATTGTTTACATATTTAAATATTTTTGTTAGAATTACCTCTTTTCTGACTCAAAGCTTAGAGAAGGAAACCGTAAATAATCTATGCTGTTACAATGAAACCAATGATAATAAATCGCAGGTAATTCAAATCTCCCTTTTATATTTCATGACTGATTTTTTATTGGGGTTATGCGTGAAATATTTATTTTTTCTCAATTATATTTTTCTGATGTTTTAAGATTAGTGTTAAATGTGATCGTTTTCTAAACGTTCTAATGTATTCTTTGTTCATATGAACATAGTATAAATATCAATATGTAACATTGAATCTTTCATATTAACCATATACATCAGTATTATATAGTTGTAAATATAATATCAATTTAATTTTAATGTTAATGTCCGCTGATGTTAGGAGTTTTCAAGGCTCCTAAGACAAATGTTGTAGTATAAATGATTGTCGAACCAGTTCTGAGGGATATTAAAGCACTGAGAATGCAAGTACTCACTTAATCTAAGTGCAACCAATGATTTAGATGAGTTTTAAACTACTACTAATACTAGAAAGCAATAACAGAATGATACTTTCTTGACTAAGGGAAAAGAGAACTCATGGGCATAGGGATTAGACCTTGGGTGATCAAGTATCGAACTAAGGATGGCAAATGATCAATCAAACTATCAACCTTAAGCCTAGACACAATTCTAAGCAAGCTCTATGTCTAGATGAATGCTCATTTGCTAACATATCTCAAACATCAAATGTCTTTGGTTGAATAATATGAAAGCAATCATTACTAACAAGTCTATTAGCTATCTTAGCATCTTTAACAACAAATGTCTTTGGCAAAGTATACTAAAAGCCTAGGAGAGTTGTCTCAGGCATTTCATCAAACACCTTTTGGGTGGGAAATGTCTATTGATCAACTTTTGAGTGGCCAACTCAGAAGATGCATTATGAATACTCTACTAGCAAGGAACAAGAATGATCTACACTAAAACATCCTAGAACTAACCTAATCACCCTAATCTCCCTAACCCATGAATTCAAAAGGTGATTACTCACTAATCTCCATGATTCCTCTTAAACCCATATTGGATTTCAGATTAACCATGTAGAGAAATAGATAAGAAATCAACAAGAACACAAGATGAAAGCAATGAAATCTGAATCAAAAGAGGTTTTTTTACTAGTTCTTCTCTAGAAAAGAGATTATCTTGCCTCCAATGGCTTACAAAGTACTTAACTTAGGTTTAGAAAGTGTAAAACATCAAAACAAATGACCAAAAGGCCCCTGAAATAACATAAAAATCGTCCAAGCAAAACACGCGGAGCGACCTAGCATAGTCGCTCCAGGAGGTCGCTCCCGACGCGTTTTTTTGTGTCTCGACGCGTCAAAACGCGAGTGACTTGAGCTGGTCGCTCTGGCTGGTCGCTCTGGCTGGGAGTGACTTGAGGTAGTCGCTCTGGACTGGTCGCTCTGGCTGGGAGCGACCTCGGTAGGTCGCTCTGAGAGGTCACTCTGCGATGCTCGACCAGGATGGATATGCCTCTAGTAAATTGATCATAACTCCTTCATTACATCTCCAAATGACTTGAAACCACTTCCATTAGAAAGCTAACTCAATTTTCTGTGTCTCCACAAAATCTTAGCAACAGAAGATTTCTCTAAAGGCTCCATCCATGCTCATCTTTCACCCCCTTTTGGATCACAATGCTCCCAAACATCTCAAATCACTCCATGGCACACTCCAGCACCTAATAAGGACAATGAATGCAAAATGCAACCTAGACATGGCTAAATCCTAATCTATATGATGAAAATGCTCATGGATGAATGGATAAAACAATGTAAATATGCAAGATATCAACTCCCCCAAACTTGTTCTTTTACTTGTCCACAAGTGAACTTTCTAGAACTCATAGGGAGAGAGGTTGAAGGTGGGAGCACATAGCCAAAAGAAACACAACTAGCACACTCTCTTATTACACTCTAGCTTCTCTAGGCCTATCTTAACTCTTTTTGTTCTTACACTCATCATCAAGCATCCACACATTCAAATCAACCAACTCTCACATTCATTAAGCACAAAACATCAGGTGAATTCTTGCAAATGGTCAGTTGGTCCAAGTCATTTGGTTGGGTAAGGGAAGGCTTTTATTCAAGTGATTCAAGAGGTTCAAAACATATGATCTTTAAGGTGGTTTACTCTCGAAACAAGTAGCCTTGACATTGCACATAATATATCTAAGAAAGGGATCAACTCATGCATACAATGCTCAATGTCCATTGTTCTACCCTTTTCCCAAACATACAATTACACAATCATTCCCCAATGTCAAACCCAACTCACATCTCTCACCAAAAGATTCTAAAAACATCAGCTCTTTCTCTTTGAAATCTACAAGGGATTTTTCACAACCTCAAAACATTTCTTAGCTCCTAACAACTTTGCTAGCCCCCTTTTCTTTCTTTTCTTTTTTTTTCTTTTCTTTTTTTTTTTTTTAGGCTGGGGGCCAAGACTTTTCAAAACTTGAGCTAGAGGTTTCTCTACTTATCCCAATAAAACAATTCACTTAAGCACAAAGAGTCTATTCTTTTTCTTTTTCATTTCTCCCAAATCATAATCACAACACTCACCCCCACCTATAGCTAGACAATAGAGTGCCCAATCTAGCAAGAATGAAGATCAAGCATTGTCGTTCCCGATACTCTCAACATTATGCACATGTAAGACTTTCCGAAAAAGGCCTCACTCATCAAACAATGAAAGCTTAAAAGGAGGGAAAGGTTTTGGGGGTGGTCTACCACTAGAGTTTGTCAAAAAAGATTAGCATAAAAGATGTGACAACTCAAGTGTGTATAGCCATGACTTAGTACACAAGGGACCATGAGCAAGAAGCATTAAGTTCGTTCAGTTCAAATAAGGTTGTAGTTGGCTTCAAAGACTGAGTTTCAGCAATCAACAAGTTTCAGGAAGAGTTTTCAAGGCTCGAAACATACAAGTCTTTTTGAGAGGTGCAAAAGCTACTCAGGTGCAACGTAGTGTTCTTTACAAGGCATTTAAAATCATTGCTCCCAATGCAAGTGAATGCAACCTATATGCTCTAGACTCTCCTAGAAATGCAAATGATGCAAACTAAATGATTGTTTTTTTTTATATGCAAATAGGTATGCAATGCATGACTCAATGAAACAACATCAAAGCAAACATGATCAAATACTTGGTACCTCCCCCAAACTTGAGTTACACAGTCTCTGTGTTGTCAAGTAGAGAGAGATACCGAAAAGAAGACTAATATGCAAAAATGAAATGGTATATACAAGGGAGTGTGGTGGTTTACCTTCTATGGGGAATGAGTAGAGGGAGATGCTCCCTCCTCGTCGTCCTCAGGTGGTAACTCTTCAAGATGCTCATCAGCAGGAGTGGCCATCTCTTCAATGTAGAAGGCTTGCCCGAACACAGTTGGTTTCCTCATTTTCTCCTTGATGTCAAAGTGGAGGATGTTCTCTTTACCCAAATGGAGATCAATCGTGCCTTCCTTCACATTAACAATAGCTCCTGCTGTAGCTAAGAATGGCCTTCCTAGAATCAATGGGTCTTGAGCCTCCTCACCCATCTCAAGCACCACAAAATCTGTAGGTATCTCATACCTTCCAATCTTCACAGGGAGGTCCTCTAAGATGCCCACAGGATACTTCACTGAACGATCAGCTAACACCAGAGAGAGTCTACACTTCTTGTACTGAGTGAATCCAAGCTTCTTTGCAACAGACAAAGGCATCAAGCTGACACTAGCTCCCAAATCGCAGAGACATTTCTCAAATACCATAGGTCCAAGAGCACAAGGTAGTGTGAAGCTTCCTGGATCCTCTAACTTCTCTGGAACATCAAGCCTCTGGATGATGGCACTGCACTCATGGGTAAGAATCATCATGCCTTCCATCTCCTTCTTCTTTGCAGCTACAACATCTTTCAAAAACTTACTGTATTGAGGAATCAACATAAAAGCATCGATGATGGGCATTGCAACCTGAGCTTCACTCATTTGCTTCTCAAACAGAGCCTTGTACTTCTCTAGCAGCTGCTTCTTGAATCTACCAGGGAATGGAAGTTTGGGTTCATAGGGAGGAGGAACAAAAGAACTTTCACTTGCTGGAGTAACAACTTCACCATCCTTTACTGTCTTCTTCTCTTCCCCAACCTTTCCTTTACCTTTGGCTTCCACTATCTTCTCCAAGATCTCGTCATTGATCTTCTCATCAACAATCACCACTTCATCATCTATGTTGATGGCAACCCCCTCACCTAGTTTCTCAGCATCATTGGTGAGGGTTATAGGATGTAACTGCTTACCACTCCTAAGGGTGATAGCTTTGGCCTCCTTGGGGTTTTGGTCAGACTTTCCAGGTAGAGATCCTTGCTGGCGATTCTGGTGAGTGTTCATGGAAGCAAACTGATTCTCTAAATTCTTGACTGTAGAAGCAAGGTGTGAGAATTTGTTGTTGAGCTCATTGTAGCTCCCATCAATCTTGGTATGAAGGTTCTTCAACTCATAACCAACATGCTTCTCACTTCTAGTCTGAGACTCCAAGATTTGTTTCAGTAAGGTATCAGTGCTGCTCTCTTGAGGAGCAGAGGAACCAGACGAGGGGTTTTGCTGAGGCTGATAGCTGCCTTGCTGGTTGTTTCTAGGCGGATAACCACTCTGTTGGTTGGTTGGATATGATTTCTGTTGGTAGTTGTTGTACTGAAAGTTGAGCTCTTTTTTGTACCAGCTACCATTGTTGTTGAAACACAACTCCTCTTGACCTTCCAAACCCTCAACCTCATTGACAGCAAGTGGATCTTCCTGCTTGGAGTTACCAACAAACTTCAGCTGCTCTTGGGTGGCTTTTTCAGCAATGAGTAGGTCGATCTTGTCTTCCAAAGCTTTGATCTCTTTCCTCGTCTGCTTATCATCTGTTCTACTGCCTCTGTCGTGGTCTCCACTGTAGACTGCATCACTCTTTACCATGTTGTCAACCAGCTCTTCTGCATCCTCCTCAGTTCTCCCCAAGAAGAACCCATTGCTAGCTGTATCCAGTCTGGCTCTGTACTTAGGAAGAGCACCACGGTAGAATGTGCTCAGCAAGCTCTCCTTAGAGAAGCCATGGTGTGGGCATTGAGCTTGGTAGCCCTTGAATCTCTCCCAGGCTTCACTGAAACCTTCCAAGTTCTTCTGTTGAAAGCTGGAAATCTCGTTTCTCAGCTTAGCAGTTCTTGAAGTAGAGAAGAACTTCTCCAAGAATGCTTTCTTGCAGTCATCCCAAGTGGTGATGGAGTCGCTGGGTAGAGACTTCTCCCACTGACGTGCCTTATCCCCCAAAGAGAAAGGGAATAGCTTGAGCTTTAAGGCATCTTCGGACACACCATTGGTTTTTGACAACCCACAGTAGCTGTCGAACCTGTCCAAGTGATCAAATGGATCCTCTAGAGCCAAGCCATGATACTTGTTGTTCTCGATCACGTTGAGGAGTCCTGATTTGATCTCAAAGTTGTTGGCTGCCACAGCTGGTGCTCGGATTCCCAATCTATGACCATGAATGTTGGGGCGGTCGTAAGTGCCAATGGGTCGAGCTGCTCGCTGTTGGTTTTGTGGAACGTTGTTAGCTCCATTGACGCCCGCATCATTTTGAGGTATGTCTTCCATATCAGTGTCCAATCTCTGCAAGTGAGCCTGTTGCTCTTCTTCTCTTCTCTTTCTAGCACACTCTCTCTCTAAAGCTCTGATGTCTGCAGCTCTTGGAACTAGGTTTGATGGACCCCTGCTCCTCAAGTTCATACACCTGTAGATTAAAGGGAGGTGAAGAAGAGAATCAGTAACAAAAGAAAATAAAAATGACTTAGTCTCAAGCAAGTGACTAAATCTCAATGTTGAAATCTACTCAGAATTTGGCAACGGCGCCAATTTGATGTTAGGAGTTTTCAAGGCTCCTAAGACAAATGTTGTAGTATAAATGATTGTCGAACCAGTTCTGAGGGATATCAAAGCACTGAGAATGCAAGTACTCACTTAATCTAAGTGCAACCAATGATTTAGATGGGTTTTAAA
This sequence comes from Brassica napus, assembly GCF_020379485.1. Taxonomy (NCBI): domain Eukaryota; kingdom Viridiplantae; phylum Streptophyta; class Magnoliopsida; order Brassicales; family Brassicaceae; genus Brassica; species Brassica napus. Next base: position 20,681,325 of record NC_063438.1, on the reverse strand, counting down.
CTACTACTAATACTAGAAAGCAATAACAGAATGATACTTTCTTGACTAAGGGAAAAGAGAACTCATGGGCATAGGGATTAGACCTTGGGTGATCAAGTATCGAACTAAGGATGGCAAATGATCAATCAAACTATCAACCTTAAGCCTAGACACAATTCTAAGCAAGCTCTATGTCTAGATGAATGCTCATTTGCTAACATATCTCAAACATCAAATGTCTTTGGTTGAATAATATGAAAGCAATCATTACTAACAAGTCTATTAGCTATCTTAGCATCTTTAACAACAAATGTCTTTGGCAAAGTATACTAAAAGCCTAGGAGAGTTGTCTCAGGCATTTCATCAAACACCTTTTGGGTGGGAAATGTCTATTGATCAACTTTTGAGTGGCCAACTCAGAAGATGCATTATGAATACTCTACTAGCAAGGAACAAGAATGATCTACACTAAAACATCCTAGAACTAACCTAATCACCCTTAATCTCCCTAACCCATGAATTCAAAAGGTGATTACTCACTAATCTCCATGATTCCTCTTAAACCCATATTGGATTTCAGATTAACCATGTAGAGAAATAGATAAGAAATCAACAAGAACACAAGATGAAAGCAATGAAATCTGAATCAAAAGAGGTTTTTTTTTACTAGTTCTTCTCTAGAAAAGAGATTATCTTGCCTCCAATGGCTTACAAAGTACTTAACTTAGGTTTAGAAAGTGTAAAAAATCAAAACAAATGACCAAAAGGCCCCTGAAATAACATAAAAATCGTCCAAGCAAAACACGCGGAGCGACCTAGCATAGTCGCTCCAGGAGGTCGCTCCCGACGCGTTTTTTTGTGTCTCGACGCGTCAAAACGCGAGTGACTTGAGCTGGTCGCTCTGGCTGGTCGCTCTGGCTGGGAGTGACTTGAGGTAGTCGCTCTGGACTGGTCGCTCTGGCTGGGAGCGACCTCGGTAGGTCGCTCTGAGAGGTCACTCTGCGATGCTCGACCAGGATGGATATGCCTCTAGTAAATTGATCATAACTCCTTCATTACATCTCCAAATGACTTGAAACCACTTCCATTAGAAAGCTAACTCAATTTTCTGTGTCTCCACAAAATCTTAGCAACAGAAGATTTCTCTAAAGGCTCCATCCATGCTCATCTTTCATCCCCTTTTGGATCACAATGCTCCCAAACATCTCAAATCACTCCATGGCACACTCCAGCACCTAATAAGGACAATGAATGCAAAATGCAACCTAGACATGGTAAATCCTAATCTATATGATGAAAATGCTCATGGATGAATGGATAAAACAATGTAAATATGCAAGATATCACCCGCACATGCGTGCGGACGGTCCACCTAGTTATATATAAAACAGAAACAAACTAAGGTGTATTAACTATTTTTGTGAAATTTTGAACCTTATTTCACAAATTTTCAGAAATGTTGGACCCTAAAATATTTTTAAAAAATCATTAAAAAAGTGGGAATCAGTACAAATGCACTCCGCACACCCTCAAAACAGGTACTGCTAGCTAGTCTACAACAGTAGTTAAACTGCACCCAATACCACCCCTGAAGGGAAGTATTAGAAGCTTAGGCTTCGGGCCTTGTTTTATCTAAGTATTTAGCCGGCCATTAATTACCAAACGTCTCAAGTAGTTTAGTGGTATACAGAGTTGTTTTCTAATAGCCAGGTAACGTGTTCAAATCATCTCTTTTACATTTGCAACAAAAGTATTTTGTTTTCCTAAAATCTATAATATAATGAGGCAGTTGCATCATTCTTGAGACGATACGTTAGTGGTCTGTAGGTCCCACTTTTAAAAGGTGTGAAAAATGTCAAGTCTATGGTTCAAATCCGGATTATTGAGATATAAACATACTTTGTACATTGATGACCAAAACTAATATATTTATGAAGGTCGGAAACTAATATAACATTGTTGACCCCACCTCTTTTTTTTTAAATTGATGGGTAACGAATGGGTTTCGACAAGAGTGGGTTTTGGGCTGATTTTCTGTTTATTAGGTTTTGTATCTGCCCAAAGTGGTGATACGGACAAAGCTAAGAAGATTAGGGAAGCTGCCATCTTCACCATCTCCTTCGTAGCTTGTGATTCCCCTTCCGGCAATCAGCTATTATGGTCGATCTTTAAGGCTCTACGCACGTTCTGCGCCTACCAAACGCTTAGCTTCTCCTGTAATGCCTTCAGAGCTCTTCAATATATAGAATCCCTCGAGGTAAAAGCTCCATCTTGTCTCAAACTTTTCTTTTTCAGTTTTCCGATCGCTTTACTTTCTCACATCCGTCGCGAAAATGACTTCTCCAGCCGCTTCAGCCGCATTTGCCGTCGTTCCCTACTCCACCTTCAACTCTCTCCACCTTGGAAGGTCCACTCAGTCCATTGTTGGTTGGCTCATCCGATTCTGGGATTCCAGAAACATTAACAAGAATGGAGAGTTTATGGGCATCACCATTCTCCTCCTTGATGAACTGGTGATGATTGTTTCTAACTTATTTTTTTTTCACTTTAACTCTGTTTTGCTTATTCTTTGTTCATATATGAAACATGTCTTCATGTTTTTGTTTTGGTTTTGTCTATGTGTTTTTTATGAACAACTAATGATTTTTCTCTGTTTTTCTTACAGGATTCCGTGATCCACAGTTTCATCCCTGCAAACCGGGCCAGCCAGTACCGGTCATCTCTGAAATCCGGTTCTATTGTCAGACTGGACCGTTTTGAAGTTGCAAGGGTGGCCCACATGTACAAGGTCACATAGCATCAGTTCCTGATCTGATTCCTTCCTTCAACACGTATTGTTGAAGTCCAGTTGGACGCTCCTGTGATCAAGTCCAACAGATTCTTGGTGAGGCGTTTTGACCACCTTCAAGTGCTTGCCAACACCAACTTGGAGCTTCCAAGTGTGTTGTCTTTCTTATTGGAATTTTAGTTACATCATCTTAACTTATTTCTAAAGTAGTTTCCCTCCCCAGATGTTGTGGGTTAAATACGTTCTGTGCAGGGGTTTGATCTCAAAAACATCTCAGCCACGAGCAGAGTTGTTGTCCGTCTCTTGATTGAACTGTACGTTATTTTTGAATTTTGTTATCCTTGCAAGTTGTGAAGCATGTTTTACTAGAATTTTACTGTGTTCTGAGATTTGACCTTTTTTTTTTGTAACATGTCTCTATATATAATTATATTGTGTGAGGTTTGACTTTATGCTTGAAACATATTGGGTTCTGCTCCTCTGACAGGACTGTAATCGTTTACCTATCTCTGTGGGATGAGGCTGCTTCAACCTTTCGGGGCCTTCTGAAATCAGGGTATAGATCCCAGTCTGTGCTGTTGGTGACCTTAGTTAATCCAAAACTGTTTGGAGGTAAAATCATCTGCTCTCTCAAACAGTAGATGTTTTCGTTTATTCTTTGGCCTTACTCTTTTTATATGCAGTTTCCGCTCACAATTGTTTTTTTCCTTAATCAGGGAACCTGTATTTGAACTCCACACAAGGAACTAGGTTCTTCTTTGACACCAGACTCCCTGAAGTAACAGAGTTTGTAAGCAGGCAGTAATCAGAATATCTGTGATCTAATGTTTCAAGATATTATACGCAGTGTCGGCGCCACTGCGGCTCATACATGTGTTGACACTCTCGAAGGAATCAAGAAAAAGGAACTTGTCTTGATAGGGGATCTCAACTCCTTCATCTCCAACTTCCATTGTTCCCAGTGACTAAAATAGTACGTTGTGGAAGACCCAAGAGGCTGATTTCCTCAACAAGGCCCGGATTGTTTGTGTGAATCAAGAAAATGGGTGGTCATTTGTGTCATGCACTGATTGCCACAAAAAAATTGGAAAGACATGGAAATTCCTTGAACTGCACCAGATGTATGACTTCTGACGTGACTGGTGTCGTCAGGTAGGTTTCTCTACACTTTAGCAATGATTTAAACAATTCTGATGGATGTTTACTAATACTTTCATTGCTCAATCTTAGATTCCGTGTTGAGCTTGCCGTTGATGATGGGAAAGATAACACTACATTTTCTGTCTTCGATAAGGAGATGTCAAAACTGACCAAGCTGGAAGCTGCTGTTCTTGCTTTCGATGCGGTACTTTTTTCTCAATGCAAAAACATTTAGATTAGTGTTGGCATTTTTTTTCCAGGCCACATTACTTCGGAGTATTGCTTATTTGCTGTAGGTGCATGGCATGAGGGTGAAGAGGAGCGTCTCCCAGGTTTCCTTGAAGAGCTCGAAGAGAAGGAGTTTGTGTTTCAGATCCGAGTCATACCTTTCAACTTCACTCCTAACCACCGCACCTTCACTGTCTCCACCATCACTGACGATGACACCATAGCGAACCATGTCAAGGTTTTCTAATTAAACATGGTTATATTTTTGCTACTTACATCATTTTTTAATATTGCCCGTTTGTATTACTCAGGAACACTTTGTGGGCATTCCTTCAAACAGTGAGGACAACGTCGGACTGGCAGCTTCGTCTTCTGGCCCCCCTATTTTAGGAGACAAGACTGGTGAGGAATGTGCTACGGAAACTCCTCCTGAGCATGCAAACGCACAGAAGAAATGCAAGTGTGGCAGTGAGTAGTTGGGAGAATCTATTCCTATACCCCGTCAACACCTCTATCTATGTTTTAAAAAAAAACTTCTAATAGCTATGTTTCTCTTTATCAACTTTGGTTTTTTCCCTTTTTGTCATTTCATATCGACGGATATTCTATCTATGTTTTGCATTATTAATCAATCGTTGACGGGTTAAACTTGTTTCAGAGTTACGGGTCGTGTTATAGATTGCTATTTAACTATTGCTATTTGAAAAACCATTTACAGTTGATAGTATCTCAAACATTGAATGGACTGCTGCACTATAACTAACACACTTTTACACAAATATATTGAGCGTGAGTAGTTTTATAGACAGGCAAGTAAACACATCCATCAGTTAAAAAGTCTACAAGATATTCCCAAATGATATGTTAGGTTTGCTTCACAGAGTCTTTCCAGTAGTTATTGATTTTGTGTGATCTTAGCGATGAAGAGTAGTGTAGCTTTAATATATGCTACTATGGTCCTTGAGCTCCCTAACAAGTCCTAGCAAACAATGTATATTTTGAAAAAATAAAATAAGTTTGTAATGTAAGTAGTTTGAAACTTTGAGTATTTATTCAAACAACGGATATATACAGAGTAAATAACTAGATATGGACCCCCAAATAAGTTGGTGATCCGCTGTCACAATATCTGTCTTTTTAATTTCATATACCTGACGTAAGCTTCTTCATCTTCTTCTCTTTCCCTTTCTGTTGTTCCACGCTCTCTGTTTCGTGTTTAGGCCTTTTTCACATTCTCTATATTTTACCTTAATTATACTTTTTGAATTTTCTTTCCGTTTTGGTAGATGTCTCTAACTTGAGTTAATCGTCAAAAGCTAAGGTCAATTTTGTTGTTTTATTTCCGATAAATTTTATTTTATTAATTTGCACAAATCTTAAACAACATCAACAACATCCCGTAAATCATACCATCCCACATATATCCAAAGTAACCAGCTTCGCGCTTGCGTGGGGTCTCAGCACCTAGTAACCTATAATAAACAGTCCTTGATTTCCAATTTGCTTCTAGCCTTCATATTCTCAGGACCAGTACTGAGTCTGCACCCACAGCTTATTACGCGCCACTCGAACTCTAAGGTAACTTGGTCGCAAATATCTCCGACTGTGACTATATATGTATGTGCCACGAAAACTCAGACTCCATGTATGCGAGGTGCTTCAGCGTTGCTCATTGATTATTTTAAGAAATTTTTACATCTACAGACACATTTTGAGTTTCTATTTACACCCAAAGACACTTTCCACATGTGACATACATATAGCATGTGGTTTGTCTCTTATACCCTTAGACTAAGTTAACTATACATTTTCTTATTTTAAACTAAAATAAAATATGTAAATTATTTATCTTTTTTTCGAGATTCATCTTTCTCTCTCATATCTAGATCTAAACAACTTTTCCAAATACATAAACTTTAATTTTTCTGATTTCATCAATCACACTTTATTCTTTCACTACTTAAAGCTGTGTTTTTTTCTGATTTCATCAATCAAACTCTAAAAGAATCAACTGGAAAGTTATCTTCTTCTTCTTCTTCTTCTTCTTCTTCTTCTTCTTCTTCTTCTTCTTCTTCTTCTTCTTCTTCTTCTTATTAAAAAATATTTTAACTCTGTTCTGGTTTGCTTCGATTTCAAGACAAGTGACATTAATTTCTTCACAATTCATACCATATTTGTCTCGATTATGAATTTTTAACTTGTTTATCCAAGTTTAGATTCCAGAAGATTCTTTTTTGCTTTGTTGATTTTTAATGTCGTTGTAGATTTCAAAACCCAGATCTGTAAAATTTCAATTTTAATTTTGATGGATGGAATGTGGAGACTCGGGAAGAGTACACGGTTGGTGTGTGGATGGGGTTTGTGTAGATGGGTGGTGTGTGGTTAGTTGGCACGTGGATGGGTTGTGTGTGGACGGTTGATGTGGGGTTGAGTGATATGTGGATGGAGCGTCGTGGTATTGCTTTGTATAGACAAGATCTTCGAGAATTAGTGAGGTGACTTCTAGTGATATCTTATTTGGTGAAGTAGGTGCAGCTGAGCCGTCCACAAATGAACATACTGATGACTATGTCCACATTTTTCATGCCATCCACAAGTTCCATTCAAACGGCAATCTTTACCAAACTTGTAGTTTTTATCCACAAAGAAAATTTCTGATCCACACAACAAACGTTCATACATCATTTGTCTGTCCACATTTGAGTATCCACAATTGTAATTTTCATTAAGGGTAAAATAGTCCATAATTTATCTCTGGCCCACAACAAAGTGTGTCACATGTAAGAAGTGTCTCTAGATGTAAAGGAAAGTCAAAAAGTGTCCCTTAGTGTAATCAACTCTGAATTGTCTGATCATATGGAAACATTGATATCTCATGTTTTTATAGTGCATTTATATGTTCATTTGCATCTGACAGAAACTAAAGTGCACGTTTGAGAAGTTTGGGGCAAACTCGTGAGGTTAATCTTGCAAATTACAAAGTTTGTGGCAGCTTTGAAAAACACCAGAAGAGGAGGGACCATTGTTCAATTAGGAGGAGGTGTAGAATGTTTAATCGAAAGTTTGGGGTTGATTCGTGAGGACGTATTAGGACTTTCAAAGGTTTCGGGGTCAATTTGATAATATCTGAAAGAGAAAGGACAAGATGCGCAAATAAGCTAAAGTTGACCACGGTTGCTCGTGGTCAAGCTTTCTCTGCGATTCCCGAGATCCCGATCTCCGTTGGCTACGACGGCGAGGCGTTGATGATGAACCGGCGACAGTAGAAGCTTTAATCGCGGCGGATGAAGAAGAGATGGTCATGGCCTGTTAAATTCATGGAGGAAATACGCTGTGGCAACGAGAGAGGAGCTGAGCACGACCCAGAACACGACGAAGATTGCGGTCCTGAACACGCGGAGGAGCAAGCTCCGTGTTGGTGACGACGATCCATCGATCTCAGTATCTCCATCTAAGAAGCTGTAGCGGTTTAGTATAGCGAGCATGAGATGCCGCTGAGGATTAAGTTTCATGGACAGCGACCAGCTGTAGCGGCTCTGCAACGCCGCTGGGAACGCAGCGAATCTGATAGCGGCTTAGTGGAGCCGGAGGATGAACCCGCTGTGGAGAAGAAAAACAAACGCAGATTGATGAAAACGCAGTGATGGGAAGATAGCTATTGCGACTGGAAAAATTGCGTTTGGCATTTAAAAATAAGCTTTTTATCCAGATTTTTCATGGTTTAATCTGGTTAATTAGATTTGATTTAGAAAATCTATAAATAGATATTTAAGGGCAAGAAAAACCCAAAAACTACATAAACTTAATTTTATTTGAATTTCTTTTGTTCTAATCTTGAATCTTGCTTGATTTAATGATTTATTTTGTTAACATTTGTTTATCTATTTTTTAATCTTTTGTTTATCTAACAATCTATCATGAGTTTGTTTGGTTTCATGGAAATCAGTGAGTAAGGGTCTGACTGGTTTAACCGCAGCGGTTGCGGTTGCGGTTGCGGGAGTTTGCGGATGCGGGTGGTTGCGGTTTCTAGCGGTTTTAAGAGATTTGTACGACTGGTTATGCGGTTAGAAATTTATGCGTTTGCGGGATACTTATGACTGGTTAACTACCAAATGCAGCAGCAGTTAAATAATAAATTAACAATATTTACATTTTATACAATTATAAAAATATCAAAAATAATAATATTATAATAAATATAAAATTTATATTTAGAAAGTTATAGTTTAAATTTTTTAAAAATATAGAAAATACTTTTATTTTAAAGTTTTATAATATTAATTAAAATTTAATTGATATATTTTAGCATTTTTATAATTTCAGTTTAATTTTTTTATTGAATTTTTTTATTTTTGTATTTATATTGTTTTGGAAAAAAAATAATTTTTTTTTATCCTCCCGCAAACGCCCGTAACCGCAAACGCTAGCTGGAACCAGCTTTTGAATTTATGAGGTTCAGAGCGATTTGGAGCGATTTGGAGCGGTTTAGAGCGGTTTGAGCGATTGTTGCAAAACGCCAGCAACCGCTACCAACCGCAAAAGCTGCGTTTGCGGGTGGTAGCGGGAAAACCAGTCATACCCTAATACTCTTAAGAGTTTTTGGGTTTAGTAGATTAGGATGATTTAATCTCTATGATCTCTACTTGATTGATGTGATTAATGCTAGATTAAGGTTGGAAAACTATAATCTAGATCATATGTTGTTTCATGCCTAGAAGCTATTCGATGAAATATTTGAATGAACTAATCAATGTGCTTTAGTTACTTTTAGCCAAGGGGAGTTGATGCTAGAGATATTTAGTGATTATTAAGACTTGAAATTCATGCATACTTGATGTTAATTAACCAATAGGAATTGATGTTAAGAACTTGATTAGTATAGGAGTTATTGCCACATGAGTGGATTAGCTTAAATTAGTGATCTTAAGTCCAAAAATTAGCAATTGTTTGTTTAAGCATCATGAGATAGCATTTGATCTTTTTAATCAATAACTTTGACCTAAGAACTTGTCTTTTTGTTTATCTTATAGTTGTTTTTAGTTGTCATTCTATTTCATTAGTTTAGATTCATTTCATTTTCCTATTTGCTTAGATTAAAAAAACTTGCGTATTTTTGGTGTTATAAATCTTTAGTTCTCTGTAGATTCGATCATAAAATGCTACATCGATATATCGTTCGATTGTGGTAGCGTGCATGCACATTAGGTTACTTGATCTATGTAGAACGCAGTAATCAAACATCCAAGCTGGAGGAGGACACATGGGACTTGGCAGTAACCATGGAGATCTCATTACAGGACATGTCCATACATTATCCAAACAATTGTTCCTTTAGCAAAAAAAGGAACTCGAAGAAGTGAATGTGAATATCGAGAAAACAACATATGAAGGAAAATGCTTAAAAGGTAGACTTGTCTTCCTTGAGATTGAAACTTGAGAAAGAAAAAAAACAGTACATGACTCAATAAAAATGTTCTTGCTGAGTCCAAGGGAAAGTCTGGACCAATTACAACGAAAAACAGTTTATTTGCAGCTTAGAAAGAAAACGAGGCTGCTAAAACCATCTCCAATAATATTTCATTTTCTAGTTTTTTGCTTCGTTTTGAAGCAAACTGTGCTCCAATGATGTTTTATTTCTTGATTTAAAATGAAGCAATGAACAGTGCTTCAAATTTGAAACAATACTGTTCATTGCTTCATTTTTTAAACATGATTTTTCTAAATTATAAATTGGTTCTTAATTTTTATTTATTCTTATTTTTTGTCGAAATAAATAATATGTATTAATATTATCCAATCAATTTCAAAATTTTGACTATTCTTTTCATATAATTGGATATTTATATTGAAAAACATGAGGATATTCATTTTAAGAGCTTTAATTCTTTTAAAAATAATGGGAGATAAATAAACTCACATTTTTCTTCTAAACACTTTTATTAATTATTTAAAAAATTATATGTAAGATGTTTTTTTTACAAAATATGGTATTATGTGTTTGTTTATTCATGTTATGTAATAAATTTCTTATATAGTAATGTTTAATTTATATTAAATAATAATTGTGTTGGATTATTGTTAAAACAAAAAAAAATTAGGTAAAATTACTAAATATGAAAAAGTACAAAGTGTTATTAATAATTAATAATAAAATGAACATTGAATATACTTGGAATCTTTCCTTTACAAGAAAGAAATGAAACAAACTATTAGAGAAGATGTGCTTCATTTTTTTGCATTTTTGAAGTAAAGAAAAAGAAGCTTACCATTGGAGATGCTCTAAAACATCAGAGAGTTTGGCATTAGCTGCCATCAAGGCCTTTCAAGAGTGAACATGAATTGAAGACAAAAAATGTTGATTGTCTTCAAACCTAATTGTGACAGTAGAGGAGTATGATGAGCCTAGCAAGTGTGCTCGTAAGGCTGGAGAATAAGCTAACACAAGGGTTGCAGCTGAAATTCTGAGATTGAGGAAGCCAAAGAAACAAAGAACAACAGCTAAGAGAGGCTGGAATAAATAAACAAAGAGACGGTTGCGAGAATGAAAGCACTTGCAGAAGCAGGTGAGGACGCTAAGAAGGCTAAAAGAGAGAAGTTAGGTGTAGAAAAAGAGCAGAGAAAATTAAGGAAAAATATGTAATAAAGAGAAAGACTAGTGATAATGAAGCTAAGATTGAGAAAATTCAAGGAAAGTCGAAGGCGAAAGAGACTTGGTCTAATGAACTTCAAACAATCATTCCTTTTCTTAAAACGTCTGAACTCAATTAAGAGGTAGTGCAGTGTATCACAAGGAAGTACAACCAAATGAAAAACAGAACAAAGCTCAAAAACCAATAGAAAGATCTTAAGGGAAAGATTTAACATTCAATGGTTAGAGCTTCATTCCTGATCCTGTTATGCAGCCATGCTGGTCCTCCTAGCGCCAAGTAGGTCCGATATCTGCCATCTCTAAGAACACTCCGAGAAATATCCCGAGCAATGAAATTGGTCTTCATCGATTCCTGTTCAAAGTGTACAGCTTCGAAACAATTGCGCAAACCTGCAATCGTATCCAAGAATGATCTGTAGCGTGGCCATGCTGAAGCATTAGAAATTTCTTTTATGGCCTCCTGGTTGTCAACCCCGATCACTACATCCTTGAAGCCCAAATCCCCCAAACTCCGAAGGGACCAGATAATACAGCGAAGTTCTGCAGTCAATCTGTTCGGGGATGGAGTAAAAGCGTCTCGGGCATGATGCAGAACATCAACTTGATGGTCTCTTGTGATCTAAGGATGACGCATTTCTCCAGTTGGAGTTGACGTTGCATTTTACCCTGGCTGTGATGGGAGCCTGCCAGCGTTGACATACTTTCTATGGAAGAAGGATGAATCAAGCTTGGTCCATTACTCTTGTTAACTCCAGTCCAGATTGTAGCTTCCTCCAGCGCCTGATCCACCAACGATTCTGTAACGACCCGGTTTTGATTAATTATTGGACCACAACCTAAATCGTTATTTCTTAGTGGTTTTGTAAAACCATATGCTTAATTATATATTTAATTGTTAATTATAAGTCTCCTCCTAAAAAACCTAAAGCTATGTGCCGTCAATGGAGATTCAACCATCCCTGAACCATTTTCTTCTCCATCCACCTTTTCTCATCAAATCAAAGTTCTCTTCCATCACTGGAGAAGAGCCATCGTTGTTGTGATTGGTGTTGTGGGAATGTGATCAAGACGAGATGAGAAAGTGAAACCGGAGCCGTCACGTTCCATCACGACTTACGTCACTCACTCTCGATCACCACATCCGATTATGTGCTTCAATATTGGTACGTCATGTTATTATCACCACCAAATACCATAGCTGTAATCAACAGAGACAAAGCTTTGTGATAATAATTTTGTTGGCAGTGCTTGTGGTAGTTACGTACTAGACGTAGAAAAGACGTGACCATAAATGGAGCTGCGGTGTTTAACACCAACCACCACCATCGTTGATCACGGCTTCACGAGCCACAAGGAGGAGTAAGTCATGTCATCGGAGATGAAGTATATATTACCGTGAGCTTGAGCTTTGTTAATTAAGTGGTACATCCTATATTTCTTGTAGCGCAAGCAATCCTTGGAACATAAACCCTAATATGTCATGCGCAGGAACAAACATGATCTTTCGGGTTAATTGACTTGGACAGTAATGGCCTAGACCAAGTCTTGTTTGTACAAGGCACATCGGTATCCTAGCATTTCCTGATATACCTCCGATCTTGGTTAAGGTTATGATCTATTCCATAATTTCGTACTAGTGTAGAATTCATCCTATGTTAATTCAGATTTCGAATCATGTATGAGTCGTGATTGATAGTTATTTCATTCATTGTAAACCAGAACTAGGGGTCTAGAGGATTCAAACGTTGATTAGATTGTGGTTGTTAGAATATGGTATATATGTGTATATATGTATACATAATTATGAGTAGGGACTATGTGCGTGGTGGGGCTCAAAGATGTTTGGCTAGCGACGCTGCTGTGATTGTGCGGGCGAGGGTTCAGAGATATCTGGGCTAGCGATGCTACTTGTGTTGGGCATGTAGTGCAAAAACCTTTGTACCATCGACGTTACTGGGGTGGACGGGGTAGAGAGACAAACTGTACTAGCGACGATGCACATTTATATATCCATATAAAGAGAATGCGGAGTGCGTGATCTAGTTATGCACTCTATCAGCGCATCGTGTGTTGTGTATGGTGGTTTAGGCATCTTGGTTGTTCATGTTAGAGCTACACTTTTATAGTGGAAGTTTTATTTACTCGAGTCAGTAGTTTGCGTGTTTGACATCCTATACCTCACTGAGTGACCTTCCTGTTACTCACCTCTTTTTTTTTCTCTCTTTCAAGTGAGACAGACTGACATGAGTGATTGATGTTTTTGGGCGTTTTATTTCTTTCTTTTATTGACTTGATTTTATGCTTTTATCGTATTTTTGGAATTTATTCGATTATCTGGATTTATAACTATTTATTAGATTTATGGTGTTTGGAGATGATTTATGAAGATTAATAAATAAAGATTTCAGAATTATTATTTGTTATTTTATTTTGGAAAATATGAGTATTACAGAATCTATAGCAGTTTGTGTGCCAGCGAGTTGCGGTTCTTCCATATCGTCCATAGCAGCCATGGAATGGCTCTCCTAGAGGTTTCCGGGAACAGAACAGTCATGCATTAACTCCAGAGCTATACTCATATTATCACCGAGACTTCTAGCTGGCGTTGTAGACGGAGGAAAGTTAACAATCCGTAAAATGTCTTGCGCTGGAATACACTCAAACAAAGCATGATTTATAGAGTCGATTTCATTGTTGCACTGCTTGCATTCCATGTCTATCAGCACACTGTAAGAATATTTATATTCTTATATGACATATGTGTCTATTGGTTCAGTATAAAGATCAAGTTCATATTAATGTTATGGATTCTAATATAAAAGACGATACCGTGATAGATTGGTTTCAATTAAAATATTAGTATCGGGTGTATTGATAACCCTTTATCCTTACCATTTTAGTATTAGTGTATTTCTCTATTGTTTATTTATATGTGTATATAGTATTTGTAGTTGGTTTATATAAACTACATAAAGATGATACTATATACATATAAATGGGGGTTACATAAAATGTGGCTACATAGAAAAGTGGTTACATGGTAATTGTCGTGAACCATCACAACCATTACCATCACAACCATTTACATAATATATAACCCACATGTTCCCTCCTTGGTAATAATATTAACGTAACAAAAGACAATGTCAAAGAGAGAAAGACACGGTTGATTCCTCTCCATCAAAGGAATCTTGAAAGTCAAAGGTTAAGGATCGAGAAGATCAATTGGTGGAATTGTATCCAAGCATGGATCAAGGTTAGTGTTTCTCTCTTCTTCTTTTAGAAAAACTAGTAAGGTTGAATTAAGATAAATCTATTTTGGTCTTGGGTAGATTTCATAATTGAAATCATAAAAGTTAATCTTACACACACCTCTTGTTTGAAGTCTATCTGCTACTGCTAACGCTCTAGAGACAGCTCGCCATATAAACATTCTTATCTTAGGCAGAGTTTTGAATTTTCAAATCTTCTTCTTCGGATCAATGATCGTCTTTTCACCTGGAGATAAAGCAGACATAGACGCGTTGAAATTGTTGGCTGCCAACCAGTACCCGCTTTCAACTGTGTAGGATCCATGATCTGTTAAAGGCCATATGCTTCTGTCCGCTGATCAAATAATCATTCAAAGAACATTTTGTGTATATTGTCAAATAAAATTAGTAACGTAAATCAAAATATACAACAATTGAAACTAAAAATTAAAGAATAACTTAATCATAAATAAGTTTAGTTATATGATAAATAAATATATATTAAAATATTTTCTAATAATATAAATTAATTGAACTAGTGATTTATCCTAAAATCATAAAAAATGTAATAAATAAGCGAAATCAATTCTTAAATAATAGTATAGATAGATAGTTTAAATTAAATTACATTTTGTAAATAAAAACCAAAAATATCCTGGAGAAGTTTGTAGATATTAATATATTGTTGTTATTGTTACTGATTTGATGAGATAATTTTTACAACTTAAACTGTAAAATTTAGTTATAATAAAAATATAAATTAGATAAAAAAAACAAAAAGTATATCAACTCTCTAACTAAATTTTACAAAAAAAAAAGAATTCCACACTTTAGAAGTGTGAATTGGAATCTAGTTTGTAATATTAAAAGCAAATCTAAGCAATTTTTAAAAGTTGCTATTTTAATTTATTAATATTTTTTTGAGAAAACGATTCTGACTTTTGTCATTTGTATCCTATTTTATAAGCTAAAAGATTAAATTCGAAAAGTAATTTTACAATAACTAGCTTTCCCTCTCCACAAGAGTGTATGACATTGGTTTTACATGAATAAGTTTCCAAATTTTTTTTTTTTACAAAATACGTTTTTTATGTAAATATAATATTATTTATCATTCTTTGTGTATATAGTGATTATTCTAGTCAATTTTTTTCTTGATCATTCTAGTCAAATTTTATAATACTACAAAACTATTTTTAGATTTGTCCATCAATTAAAATTCTAAAAACGGTTGAGATAATTGTGTGAATGGTTGAGATTATTTTTATCTACATTAAATTTTAGATAAATGCTAAAACCGTAAACAGAGGCGGTCAGATGACAAATCAGTTTTGACCGTCTCAACAAAAAAAAGGATAAAAAAGGAATCGAAGCCTTGATTCGAATCTTTAGTTTTCAGTCGATAAAAAATTAGAGGCTACAGTAACGATCTAGGGTTCTTCTCCATATTTACATTGCTCGATTTAGATAAGAAATTTTGACTCTAAATTTGATTATTTGTATCTTGAAACAGATGACTGACCTTGTTATCCGTCACACAAAGAGACTACCACAGTCTAGATGTTCCCCTTTCACTAATGGGTCAGTGATGATATTCATTCCCTTTGAGAGGAAGTCTAAATCCCTTACTTTTCTTATATTTATTTATTTATTTATTTACAGGACTACTGATGTCACCAAAGAGAAAGAGCAGAAAGAAGAAGCTGCGCGACTCGGAGTTGAGCTCTCGCTCTTTATGGCTGAAGCAATGTTCATATTATCCGATGACAGACGTTCTATGACGTACTTCTGTTTTTTTACATTGTTTAAAACAAAGATGGATCGTCGTGGTCCCGCGGTAAGACGATTGTACCGTGTTATACAACTCGTGTATGCAACATATATCAAACCCAAGAATCTCGTCTACATTGACGGTGGAAAATCCACTCAGTCAAAACTGATGGGGACGTTCCGACAGGATTTTGTTTCTGCCATCAGAGGTTTGGCTCACATTGTTTCCACTCTCGAAATTGGTTGCCTAGTGAAACCGTCTGTTTTGGAGCAATACAACCAAGAGCTGCAGAAGCTAGAGGAGAATTTGAGGTCTGTCAAGGATGTTTCAGAGGCAAATGGGTTTGCTAGGGAAGCAATAGAGTCTGAGATTCTTCCCCTGTGGAAGTCTCTCTTTGAAACAAATTCTCAAGTGATAAAACTTGATAAGACTATTAATAGTGAGCTGCTTAGGCCTCTCTTGAACGAATTGAACAAGGAGGTTTGTGCTCGTAGTCTTAGGGGCTATTATTGGTTTGTGAGTTTAGAAGATTTTTGATGATTTTTATTGTAAAAACAATTTAACAAATTTTAAAAGAATTTAGATTTTCTTAAAATATACCACGAGTTTTATAGAGTAGTATAGATTTTCTGAGAGCAGATAATTATAAACTTTTTTAGAGTTTATCTAGAGGTATTACATAATAGAGATAGTATCGTGTTACAATATTGTGTTGTTGTATTCGTAATTATCCATTATCCATGTGAAGACATAACAATTCGGAAGCTTCTAAAAAAATTGCAGCTCTGAGGTACATATTAGAGTTTTGACTTTCTTCTAGTTTTTATTTGATGTACCTATATGTCATGTATAATTCTATGATTATATGCATTAGTTCTTCATTCATATTTCATTTACGATTCTTTTCTAGTTTATTATTTTTATCTTGTAATATTATTATTATATAACTAGCTAATGGGGGATTCACAAAAGAATAACTAAAAAAGTGGGTATAATCAATGGAGACCAGAGGAAACAAAACTTCTGATCGATTTACTCGTTGATGCAATTCATCAAAATTGTTGTGATGCTAATGGTTTAATAAACAAGTTCACCATGGAACAAAAAGATTTGCATGTTCTCAATGAAAAATTTGGATACCAATGTTGCGTTTATCAATCTTGAAATCTTTTGTGTTTTTATTATCATTTGAATTTATGCTCACTCTTCGTGTATTTGTTTGCATTGTTAATTGTTATTATTTTGTATTTGCATTGAGTTTGTGTGTCATGTTCTATGCCCGCAAGACCACCATTGATGCGGACATTGCGAAGAGCACAACCTTTGGTTTAGTAACGACTGGAGATTTTGAAAAATGATGGGCTGTGACAGATTGTAGTTGTTGTGATAACAGAGACAAACACAAAGGATTGGAAGATATTATTGCAGATTTCCTATCATGAAAACAAGAATCACGAACTCGTGATATGGTAAATTGTTTTATATGGTATGAGACTAGACTTGGTAGTGGAGGAGCACAAAGCAAAATGATTCACTCGGATGATTTCAGAAGAAACTGACCTATTATTTAATTATATCTCATCCAATTTTTAAAAAGATTTTGACAATATTGCGATACTTTGCTTATTAGATTTTATAAAGAAAGGTATGTAGAATCATAAACAAATAACAATCATAAACAAATAACAACAGATTTCAAAATAATGGATTGGAAAAGTCATTTACTTTCATTTTTGTTGAATAACACGAGAGGAGTGTTCTGTGCAGTAGGTGAAAAGGATTCACGAGAGAAGGAGTTGTTGTAGCCCGAAGAAGGCGATGAGATATCATATGGCATAGGAACAGTGGCTTCATGAGATGGGTATCCACTCATATACTGAGGGACAACACCAGAGGCAGGAGGGTAACCGCTATAACCATACTGAGGGAGGTACATACCCGAGGACTGAAAGTTATGATTGTAAAACGGGCTCAGAGATGTCATATAAGCTGCGGTTGATGTATACATAGGAGGCGATGCCAAACCATGAGGAGATTGGAAACTCGAATGTACCTCTCCAGTTGCAATCCTAGGCAAGTTCTGCATCATGTCGTGTGTACCACCACCCATCCTCGGATAGGTCATTTGTTGTGGTGAAGTAGCTTGAACCTGGTATGATGAAGGTGTATATTGCACAGGCATTCTCCTTGGCTCTTCTTGGTTCCCCCTCATTCTAGAAGCAGCAGAGGATGGACCAGAAGCACCAAAAGCAGATAGATTGTTGTCCTCGCGGCTCCCTACCCTCGCATTTGATCTCTCATTCTGAGTGTTGGTTGAACTTTGTGAGCTCAACTCAGAGGTAAAAGGATCTTCACTAGCAATAGCCTCCATGGAGAGAGAATCTGTCTCCCTCAGAAGATTCACCACACTTATATCAGACTCTGGTACTCTTCTTGTCCTTTCTGAAGCTATACCAGAAGAAATGGCATGTATGTCTTCTGCTGTTGGATGGTTCCCTGCCGAATGAGGCCGCTTGAACACAAAAGAAAGCGTTAAAAGAGAGAATCTTCTTTAATGTAAAATTAAATTAAGTGATAGAATCAAGCAGTACCTGAATGATATCAGCAAAGCTCTTACGACGACCAGGCAAAGAAGCAAAAGTCAGCTGTTCACCAGAAGAAGCCTCGTCCTCAGGCTCCTCTCTATGTGTAGAAAGCGCAGTTCTAGAAGCAAGCAAGGAAGATCTTACCCCCATATCATCCCAAGACGCTGTTGGACTCAGGTTATTACCATCACCACCCAAATGACGCAGCAAGTGCTGATTCTCACGTGAGATCAACGGAGGAGGGAGCCTCGGGTTCAAGTTGATGTTGGACAGATAGTAAGCTACATAACCAGGATCGCTACGTATCTCTTCTTCAGAGCCATAATTCTCAATAGACCTACTAAAACTACCTTCCTGATGTTTCAAGAGATTCCTAAGAGCTGCAAATGAACCTTCCATGCTAGGCGGCGCGCTCCCACTCCTACTAGGGATCTTACCTGTATGATCACTTCCACTACTATCCAATCTATTTCTTTCCATAAGGAACCTTAAATCTTCAACAGCCATATCATGTGAACCAAATATCCCAGTGGGATGATCCCTAGAGGAAGCCTGCCAACTTTTTACATGATCACCTTCCACCATCCTCATAGCGCTCTGCGTCGTCATACTTTCTATACATCAACCAAAACAAATTCAAAATTTTCAGACAAGGTGATTGATTACATAATAATAATACTACCTAACCCAAAAAGGGTAAAGCTAAAACCTTAGTCCATAAGAGAATCAAAAAGCTGAGAACTTGATCCCAAACTTTCAATGATCAACGTTTATTTTTGAGTCTATGTGTAATCGACAATCAAGGATCGAAAAATTTCAGACACGATTCTACCATTTCACAAGCTAAAAAAAGTTTAGTCAACCCAAACAACCATCAGCAAGAACTTACAAGGATCATCTTGCAAATGAGAACACTCCCACTCTCTGCCAAACCCTAACAAACAGTCCACTGAAGCTACACTGAGAGAGTGTGATGGAGAAGAAAAAAGGACAAAAAGGTTCAAACTTGAAGTAAGTAGGCAAGCAAAATTGAAAGATGAGAGAGAGGAAGACCAATGACAAAGACAGGAGATATCAAATGAAAGAGTGAACCACTTGAGAGAGAGAGAGAAGAAAGCTTTATAATGTCTTTTATTACTCTCAAATCAAGTTTTATATTGAGGAGCACAATTATAATGTGAGAGACTGATTACGAAACAGATCTCATTAGATTCATAATTAACTTTCTGATTTCAAATTCCAAAAAAGCAAAAACTAAACTATAATGAAAAGATCTTCTTTTTAAAAAACCCTTAGCGAGAGGAAGAGGTTCTTTCTTGGGTCAGTTGACCTTTTCTCTTATAGGTCAATATAGTCTTTTACTTAACCTTAAAATCTACTGTATGTATTTTATTAATATTATTAAGATGAAAATTGTAGTTTGAAAAAAATAATTAAAAAGAGAAAAATGTAATAACTTGGCTCTCACCATAAACCATTGTACTGGCTTTCAAAGTTGAATGAAATGAAATTGTTGCCAAAAAAAAAGGTTATGGTCTTGAGTAGCGAGAGAAATCTATGAAGGGAGAAGGAGGAGGGGCACTAAAACGTGGGGGCAATTGGGTTAAACAGTACAGAGAATATTGTCAGTAAAGCCACAATCTCTAGTTTGGTCACAATCACGTTGCCTTCTCTCTAAATTTACTTCTTTAACCTTTCTTCCTCCCACATCTCTGTTTGTCTACTGGGCTTTTCTTTATTGGGCTTTTCCTATCAACTTTTGTTGTTGTCTATATACTTGATCAATTTGCTAGTCGTCAATTCCATCGAACCTCAATTCCATCGAGCCTTGCTCGAGGAACGCCTATGGTTGATAGGCTTTTCCTGCGCAGCTTAGGTGGAAGGCGCGGGAAGAGGATTGTTGCATAGAAACAAGAAGGTCAGCGTTAGACGAAGGAAGTAGCATCTAATCTAAGAAAGAAATATTTGACAAAACAGAAGCATTATAAGCATACATAAAATAGGAAGCCTACACACACCGTAGACCAGTGGGGATATCATTCTTCTTCTTTTTTTTATCTCGCAAGTATTCCTAAGAAAAGGGAATTTGTGAATTTTTGAGGGTTTTAAAGGGGTCTAACTGGTTCAAACGCAGTGGTTACGGTTGCGGTGGCGAGAATTTGCAGAAATAAATGATTACGGTTTTTATCGGTTTTAAGAGATTTGTACGATTGATTATGCGTTTAGAAATTTGTGCGTTTGCGGGATACTTATGATTGGTTAACTATCAAATGCACCAACGGTTGAATAATAAATTAACAATATTTATATTTTATATAATTATAAAAATATTAAAAATCATAATATTATAATAAATATATAAATTATATTTGTTTTAAATTTTTAAATTTTATAGAAAATATTTTGATTTAAATTTTTATAATATTAATTAAAATATAATGGATATATTTTAATATTTTTATAATTTTAATTTAAAAATTTTATCAAAAATTTTATTTTTGTATTTATATTATTTTTAAAAAAAGTTATCTTTCCACAAATGGTAGCTGGAACTAATTTTTGAATTTAAAAGTTTAGAATAGTTTGAAGCAGTTTAAAGCCATTTGAATAATTGTTGTAAAACACCAACAATCGATACCAACCGCAAAAGCTGCGTTTACAGATGGTAATGAAAAAAACAGTCATGCTTTTAGTTGATTACGTTTTTTTGGTTGATATAAAATAGAATTGGTTTGGCTTTGGAACTACTGCAGTTTTCGGTTTGGCCTGGCTTAAAATTAAACCAAAACCGAATCAGGGAGCCTGTGGTCATGGATCCATGTGATTCAGTTCCCTATTTGTCTTGTCTTGTTCCCACATCTCTGTGTGTTTTGTTTCCTCTGCCAGTGCCACGTCGTCTCTTCTGTCTCGCACACTAGTTTCTTTCTTCTCCAGGGACTTCCTCACCTCTGGTAAGTTCTTTATTCGATCGTCGCTGATGGAAACCGATGCTCCTCTTTGCTTTTCTCACTCTGCACCTCGTACCGAGTTTTAATTAAGTTGATTCTCTTTCTCAGTTTGACTTATTTCAAGAGATTCTTTTGGTTACTTTTCTTTCCAGTGAATCAGATTGATACGATCATATCTTTTTGTATGTTTATTTTATTGTGTTAAATCTATAATTAATAAGAATCCAAGGGTTTCTTTTTGAAGTATCTTACTCATAGAGTTCGATTCTTTTAATCGTTTGTTGTTTGCCATATGCAATTGTCTTACAATCTTATTATGGGAATATATGTGCTTCTGTGTTTGTTACTCTTAATAGGCATTACCAAGTTACTAAATGAGTGCTAATCAGAAACAATGTTGTGTTTTTTATCCCTCTATAGTTACCGAATTTGAATTTTTGGAGACCTCCTCATATTGTAAAACATGTGTTTGTTTCAGGATTGCCAAAATGTCAATGAACCGAAACAAAGACAAGGTTGTCCTAACAATAAAAGATGATAGTCCCTTTAGCTATCTTCAAGAAGATGTCTTGGTAGAGATATTAATCAGAGTTCCAATATCAGACTGGGAACATATCTCCTCCGTTAGAAAGCAGTGGGCTGATTTGTTCCGTGGAGAAGGCTTATGGCAAGCTGCTCTGAACCGGGCGTATCCTCTTGCCAGCAAAACTCAGAGATGGACTGGACCAATACGCCAAGGATCAAGCAAACGGTTGATAATAATAGCTCAAAACTTCAGTCTTAAAATATCTACGTATTAAGTTAGACTCAAGGAACTTAATAGCCTTTTTAGCTTGCAGGAGATTTATGGCTTTATACATAAGCAAAAACATATTAGGTGTGGAGACAGACATAGATGAAATGCTTGGACATATTTACTTATTCTTGAAAGATCAGCTTCAGCTTTCAACTACTCCTGCTTCAGGCGTCCTGCACGGAACCATGATCGGTAATTATCTTCTCTATTAGTATGCCATTGACACTGCTTACTGAATCCCAAATGTACTCAAGTTCATTTCTGGTGGCAGACCAATTGATTGTTAGTGGCAAATCCAAAGAAGAAGCTGATGAGCTCGTTACAAAGATCTGGCTGGCTCTTCTCGACAATATAGAGGACACGAAACATACCTTTCTTGTTCTGAAATCCATTGCACAAGAATATGATATAATTTCGAATCCTCTACCTAGCAAATGAGAACACTCCCACTCTCTGCCAAACCCTAACAAACAGTCCACTGAAGCTACACTGAGAGAGTGTGATGGAGAAGAAAAAAGGACAAAAAGGTTCAAACTTGAAGTAAGTAGGCAAGCAAAATTGAAAGATGAGAGAGAGGAAGACCAATGACAAAGACAGGAGATATCAAATGAAAGAGTGAACCACTTGAGAGAGAGAGAGAAGAAAGCTTTATAATGTCTTTTATTACTCTCAAATCAAGTTTTATATTGAGGAGCACAATTATAATGTGAGAGACTGATTACGAAACAGATCTCATTAGATTCATAATTAACTTTCTGATTTCAAATTCCAAAAAAGCAAAAACTAAACTATAATGAAAAGATCTTCTTTTAAAAACCCTTAGCGAGAGGAAGAGGTTCTTTCTTGGGTCAGTTGACCTTTTCTCTTATAGGTCAATATAGTCTTTTACTTAACCTTAAAATCTACTGTATGTATTTTATTAATATTATTAAGATGAAAATTGTAGTTTGAAAAAAATAATTAAAAAGAGAAAAATGTAATAACTTGGCTCTCACCATAAACCATTGTACTGGCTTTCAAAGTTGAATGAAATGAAATTGTTGCCAAAAAAAAAGGTTATGGTCTTGAGTAGCGAGAGAAATCTATGAAGGGAGAAGGAGGAGGGGCACTAAAACGTGGGGGCAATTGGGTTAAACAGTACAGAGAATATTGTCAGTAAAGCCACAATCTCTAGTTTGGTCACAATCACGTTGCCTTCTCTCTAAATTTACTTCTTTAACCTTTCTTCCTCCCACATCTCTGTTTGTCTACTGGGCTTTTCTTTATTGGGCTTTTCCTATCAACTTTTGTTGTTGTCTATATACTTGATCAATTTGCTAGTCGTCAATTCCATCGAACCTCAATTCCATCGAGCCTTGCTCGAGGAACGCCTATGGTTGATAGGCTTTTCCTGCGCAGCTTAGGTGGAAGG
Organism: Brassica napus; assembly: GCF_020379485.1. Lineage (NCBI taxonomy): Eukaryota > Viridiplantae > Streptophyta > Magnoliopsida > Brassicales > Brassicaceae > Brassica > Brassica napus. The sequence continues at coordinate 20,657,779 of NC_063438.1, read as the reverse complement.
CGCGGGAAGAGGATTGTTGCATAGAAACAAGAAGGTCAGCGTTAGACGAAGGAAGTAGCATCTAATCTAAGAAAGAAATATTTGACAAAACAGAAGCATTATAAGCATACATAAAATAGGAAGCCTACACACACCGTAGACCAGTGGGGATATCATTCTTCTTCTTTTTTTTATCTCGCAAGTATTCCTAAGAAAAGGGAATTTGTGAATTTTTGAGGGTTTTAAAGGGGTCTAACTGGTTCAAACGCAGTGGTTACGGTTGCGGTGGCGAGAATTTGCAGAAATAAATGATTACGGTTTTTATCGGTTTTAAGAGATTTGTACGATTGATTATGCGTTTAGAAATTTGTGCGTTTGCGGGATACTTATGATTGGTTAACTATCAAATGCACCAACGGTTGAATAATAAATTAACAATATTTATATTTTATATAATTATAAAAATATTAAAAATCATAATATTATAATAAATATATAAATTATATTTGTTTTAAATCTTTAAATTTTATAGAAAATATTTTGATTTAAATTTTTATAATATTAATTAAAATATAATGGATATATTTTAATATTTTTATAATTTTAATTTAAAAATTTTATCAAAAATTTTATTTTTGTATTTATATTATTTTTAAAAAAAGTTATCTTTCCACAAATGGTAGCTGGAACTAATTTTTGAATTTAAAAGTTTAGAATAGTTTGAAGCAGTTTAAAGCCATTTGAATAATTGTTGTAAAACACCAACAATCGATACCAACCGCAAAAGCTGCGTTTACAGATGGTAATGAAAAAAACAGTCATGCTTTTAGTTGATTACGTTTTTTTGGTTGATATAAAATAGAATTGGTTTGGCTTTGGAACTACTGCAGTTTTCGGTTTGGCCTGGCTTAAAATTAAACCAAAACCGAATCAGGGAGCCTGTGGTCATGGATCCATGTGATTCAGTTCCCTATTTGTCTTGTCTTGTTCCCACATCTCTGTGTGTTTTGTTTCCTCTGCCAGTGCCACGTCGTCTCTTCTGTCTCGCACACTAGTTTCTTTCTTCTCCAGGGACTTCCTCACCTCTGGTAAGTTCTTTATTCGATCGTCGCTGATGGAAACCGATGCTCCTCTTTGCTTTTCTCACTCTGCACCTCGTACCGAGTTTTAATTAAGTTGATTCTCTTTCTCAGTTTGACTTATTTCAAGAGATTCTTTTGGTTACTTTTCTTTCCAGTGAATCAGATTGATACGATCATATCTTTTTGTATGTTTATTTTATTGTGTTAAATCTATAATTAATAAGAATCCAAGGGTTTCTTTTTGAAGTATCTTACTCATAGAGTTCGATTCTTTTAATCGTTTGTTGTTTGCCATATGCAATTGTCTTACAATCTTATTATGGGAATATATGTGCTTCTGTGTTTGTTACTCTTAATAGGCATTACCAAGTTACTAAATGAGTGCTAATCAGAAACAATGTTGTGTTTTTTATCCCTCTATAGTTACCGAATTTGAATTTTTGGAGACCTCCTCATATTGTAAAACATGTGTTTGTTTCAGGATTGCCAAAATGTCAATGAACCGAAACAAAGACAAGGTTGTCCTAACAATAAAAGATGATAGTCCCTTTAGCTATCTTCAAGAAGATGTCTTGGTAGAGATATTAATCAGAGTTCCAATATCAGACTGGGAACATATCTCCTCCGTTAGAAAGCAGTGGGCTGATTTGTTCCGTGGAGAAGGCTTATGGCAAGCTGCTCTGAACCGGGCGTATCCTCTTGCCAGCAAAACTCAGAGATGGACTGGACCAATACGCCAAGGATCAAGCAAACGGTTGATAATAATAGCTCAAAACTTCAGTCTTAAAATATCTACGTATTAAGTTAGACTCAAGGAACTTAATAGCCTTTTTAGCTTGCAGGAGATTTATGGCTTTATACATAAGCAAAAACATATTAGGTGTGGAGACAGACATAGATGAAATGCTTGGACATATTTACTTATTCTTGAAAGATCAGCTTCAGCTTTCAACTACTCCTGCTTCAGGCGTCCTGCACGGAACCATGATCGGTAATTATCTTCTCTATTAGTATGCCATTGACACTGCTTACTGAATCCCAAATGTACTCAAGTTCATTTCTGGTGGCAGACCAATTGATTGTTAGTGGCAAATCCAAAGAAGAAGCTGATGAGCTCGTTACAAAGATCTGGCTGGCTCTTCTCGACAATATAGAGGACACGAAACATACCTTTCTTGTTCTGAAATCCATTGCACAAGAATATGATGTAAGAAGCAAACATAAATCCTTTTTGTTTTTTGTAGAGAAAAAACTAAACTGGTTATCTGATTAATCAATTTGCAGGGGTTTCTTCCATATCCATATTCAAGACCGATCAAAGTACAATGGAAAGTGTTTGAGAAACTGTTTGTAGACTTCCGCGACTTGTTGTTTGATCATTCAGAGTACTGCGACTTAATAGGAATCGCCAAGAAGAAGTTTCCGACATTACCTCATCTTTGGTTAGGCTTTTAACTAACTTAACCAAACCAAAGAGACATCTTTTGTAAGAAAAAACGTATAAAACACAAATTCTTTATGGTCATGTAACATTCATGTTTACTTTCCAAAAGTAGAAAAGTCAAAACCTTTCAACGACCCTTTTAACAAAATCTCTTCGTTACTAGCAACAAACCCCAACTTCTTCAAAAAAATGATTCTCACGAAAGTGATAACGTCCCTCGCTCTCTTCGTCCTCTCTATCTCACCGTCCTTGGCTCAGGCCAAAGACGGCGGACACGTGTCGCTACTCGTCTCCGAAACGGGTCTTGACTTAGCCAAAGACTTCCTCATCCACAAGGTGATATCCACGACGCTTCCGCTTCAGCTACCTGAGATCGAGAAGAAGGTTAAGATCCCTTTGGTAGGGAAAGTACAGATGGGTCTGAAAAATATAAAGATATACGCGGTTGATGTTCGGTCGTCGAGGGTCGAGACCGGAGGAGATGGAATCGTTTTGAGTGTTTCGGGGGCGACGGCAGATGTGAGCATGGATTGGTCGTATGCTTATAAAGCTTCCTTCTTTCATATTGCTGATCATGGAGTTGCCTCTGTTAAGGTAATAAGTGAAATAAAGTTTTGTACTTTATGATATGGGTTTTTGTCTTTATGGTCTGAACGTTGTCGGAAACCAAAAGTTGGGTCAGTTTGGTTGTCTTCATTCATGATTGTGATGATGAATGAAGGTTAAAGGAATGGATTTGAGAACCACTGTCAGTTTGGTTGGTGAAAATGGAAGTCTAAAGATTGCTTCAAGGGATAGTGATTGTAAAGTGAAGAGCATTGGTATTCATATCAATGGTGGTGCTTCTTGGCTATACCAAGGGTAACTGTTATTAATTATCATTTACTATTAGATTAAAGAAACAAAAAAAATTCTTACTTTTTTCATTGGTTTGGTTTGTTTGTAGGGTGGTTGATGCGTTTGAGAAGAAGATTATTACAACAGTTGAAGAGACTGTTTCTAATAAGATTTTGGAGAAGATGAAGAAGCTTGATGCTAAGTTGCAATCACTTCCAAAAGAGGGAAAGATTGATGACAATGTTGCAGTGAACCTCACTTTTACAGGAAGCCCTGTGTTGGATGATTCTTCTGTTGAAGTTGGAATCAATGGTTTGTTCATGGCAAATGGCGATGGTGATAAAAAAGTTTCAGGATCTATTTCTTCTTTCTTGACTCCCAGGGTTAAAAGAATGGTGGGAATTTCCATAGAAGAAGAAGTTTTCAACTCTGCAACACTTGTCTACTTCATTGTAAGTTCCAAAAGTTTTGCATTAGATGAGTTTGGTGGAGAAATAAGTTTTTTTTTTTAATCCAGGCAAAGAGGATGCATGTGGATATCCAGGAAACGAAGAACGGGTCGGCTCTAAGCACATCTGACTGGAAACTCATACTTCCAGAGCTCTACAAACAATATCCAAATGTTAAAATGATGCTTAACATGACGGTAACGTCTCCGCCTGCTGTTAACATCACAAAGAATGGCATTGATGCAATCATTGATCTAGAGATATCAATCGATGTCCAAAACTCTGGAGCTGTCCTATCTGTAGCACGCATATCAGTGGTATATGCGTAGTACTAATAATCCCCAGAACAATCTAGTTAAGAAGCATGCCCTTTAAAAAACATAATGTGGTTCTTGTGTTGCAGGTTCTGGATGTTGGAGGTACTGCAGAAATAGCAGCGAACAATTTAGCAGGTAGCCTCAGATTAAAAGGTTTCAATGCGACAATGACGTGGAGTAAACTTGGAGATCTTCAAGCAAACTATATTCAGGTAAAAAATTAGTTATGTTTTCTTGTAGACAAGACTTATTATATATGACTCTTGCTTGACACTACTAAACTGGGATGTTTCTTGATATTTTGTTAGGATGTAGTGTCGACGATTCTTGAATCCTTGTTTCTGCCGTACGTAAACACACGCCTTATGAGAGGTTTCCCTTTGCCGTTTACGCACGGTTTCAAGATCAAAAACACAGAGATTGTCTATGTTGAAAATGGCGTAATGGTCTGCAGTGATGTCGCCTTTGGTTAGATATGAACGGCCTCTCAAGTTTATTGATACTTGTGAAGCTGTTGCTATTTCTGTATAAAGCTGCGTTGTAAATTTGTAAGACTTAGCCTGTATATATCATATCTCTCAGGTACTTGTTTGAATTACCTATGTTCTTTGTTACATACATGTTAAAACAACATTTATACAGCTTGTAGATAAAAATACAATCTATATAGTTTATACTGTTTGTGTATATGTAGATACAGCCTATATTTTTTTGCTTAACTTTGAATATCATATAAATGAAAGGAGCTTACAATCTAAACAGTTTGAAAACTAAAGTTTGTTTGGCATGGCAAAAACAAAGGAAAAAACATGCCTACAATCTGAGAGAAAATTTTAAAGGCTTTTAGTTAGATCAACCAAACAGCCATGAGATTCTTGAAGTGCTTCCTGGTCTTGCGAGCAGATACAGCCTATATTGTTTATAATTACATTTATATTGTTTGTAATTAATACAATTAAGACACTTACATGTTAAAACAACATTTACATTTATACTGTTTATAATTTTATTAACAACAATAATACTGTTTGTGTATATTATAAACACAATTTGAAGTCTCTATCCATTCCGGCGTAGTTTCTTACTTTCTTTTAAAGCTTTTGGTAGTCTTGGGTTGAAGATCACTCTAGTATAGGATGAGATGATTGTGTAATAAATTCTTAAACCTTTGATGTTTAATTTCAATTCTCAGATGACAAAAAAGAAAGAAGAAAAATAATTATGTTTATTAAATTGTAATTGGTTTAGAATTATTAAAATTTGTTAATCACATAAAATAATGCTATTTTAATTAAATTTTAATATGTGTAAAATCTTAAAAACATTTATTAATTTGAAACAAATGGAGTAAAAAAATGAAATTACATCTTCTTTTTTTTTTAGCAACATATCCATTACATCTAATTTTAACTTCATTGTGAGAAGGTAAATTGCTTTACAACAATCTTATCAGTTATGGGCCTATTTTGTATATATGGGCCCAAGTACATATCTTTTGGAGAAAATCTATTTATTGATTTATTTCTTAAAAATAAAGTTAACTTTATAATCTCTCTAGAGAAAAAAAGAAGTCATCATCAACTTTCTCTCTCTAACAAAAACCACCGGCCTCTCCTTGGTGTCATTGGGTATCATCAACTCGTTACAACAACTCACCGAGTCATACAACTGTACCCGCCAACTCCTTTTCAAATTTTTGAAACCAATCTAGGGTTTCTCTCAATGGATGTGGGTGTGGCGGCTAGTAACGGAGGAGAACCAATGTCTCCTCCTCCTCCTCCTGCGAAAAAGCGACGCTTTGGCGAAGAGATGAACAGAGTGGCGGAGATTGTGCTGGTTTTGTCGGCGTTAGGGAGGATGCGAGGAGGGAAAGCCCCGACGGAGATGGAACTCGAGCTGATGGTTGAAGCTAGGTCGAAACTAGCGGAGATGTGCCAAGAGTTTACTCCTAATGATATCATCGGTGGCGATGATGTTAGAGCTGTGATTGAAGATATGGGTTTGAATGGTAATGACCAGAGATTAGGATTCCGAGCTCGTAAGATCACTATCTCCGAGAAGCTGTCTCTTGGCAAAAGAAAGGTTGGAACTTTGTTTAGTTTCTTGCAAGAGAGGATGTGATTTTTCTTTGTGGCCTTTTGATTTAAACTTTTTTTCTACAGATGGAAGAAGCAAAACAGTTTCCGACACCTAAGACAATCAATGGTGTTGCATCTCCAGGTCTTGGTATGGCTATTGCATATTGTACGCTTTTTAACCAAACCATCGAGCTCCATCTTTAGGCATCGTTAATCTTTCTTTGCCCTTTGTTTCTGCAGGAAAGAATGCTTCTGTGGCTAATAAGTGGATTGGTAGTGTTAATCCAGCTGGGAGCTATCTCAGGCCTAAGATGATGCTTAATGGTGCTGCTTCTCAGGGCACTGGTAAGTCCTCTTTGTTTTCAGTAGATGCAGTTGTAGTGATAAGAAACTGATAGCCTTTTGACTAGGAGAATGGAGAATAGCGTATTCTGGTTGGTTAGTTAAATAGCCATATATCCTGATGCTATCATTAGGTTCTTAGCCCTGTAGCTGTAACTATCCTCTCTGCTCAGAAATTAGAATACTTTTTTTTTTAATGCGATCACTTTTTTGCCTTAAAGTTTCCAAAGCTTAACATGACTCGTGAGAAATGATGAATAGTGCTCCTGTTTTCTGTCTTGAGTTTCTCAATTTTTTTTCTCAAATTTTACTTGTTCCTGTGTTCCAGCAAATTCTTCTGCAAATTACTATGCTGGATCCTGGTCTACCCAACCTCAATCAACCATATCATTCGGTACTGCACCAAGTAAGAAGGTGCCTATTCAAAGCTCTGCCAGGGTACCAGATCCAAGCTTTAGGCCATTCATGTCTCAAACTCCGCACGGTACATTCCCGGGCACAAATCAGCCGATGCAGGGAGTCCATTACGGTCAGACTTATTCGTTTCAGAACAACCATAGTGACATCGCTAAGATAGTCTATAATTTTCTGCATCCACGACGGGTCAAACAGTATCCTTTGTGGAACCCACCTTCCAGAGATTATATGAGCAGAGCAATGACATGCCAGATGTGTGAAGGTACCATCAATGAAGTGGAGACTCTACTGATTTGTGATGCCTGTGAAAATGCATACCACTTGAAATGTCTGCAGGCAAACAATTTGAAAGGAGTTCCAAAGTCTGAATGGCATTGCTCAAAATGTGTGCTTGCATCCAATGGGAAGCCGTTCCCTCCTAAGTATGGCCGTGCTGTAACTACAAAGAAGGTTGGATCAGTAGATACAAAGGTTAATCTACAGAAACCATTTGTGACTACGGGTCCCAGAGTACAGAATCTTCCTGGCTTTGTTTCTGGAGCAGCAACTACATCTCATTCTGTGACTGCTAGTGTGAATGCAAATACAACTGCAAGCGCAGCAAAGACCACAAATACTGGGACACAAGGGTTTAGGGAAAGTCTCGTCGGTTGTACCAATTCTCCAGCACTGGTATCACTTACCAAGACTCCAAATCCTACAGCAATTGTAAGTAAAAGTGTTGTGGTAAACAATGGCTTCGTTTCAAAACCTCTAACACCAGTTGGAACCATGAGCAGCACTTCTCCATTGCCTGTTGGTAACCTGGTCACCGTGAATGCAATCTCAAATGCTACTTCGAGTACACCAGTAACTTCTAGCCTTGTAGCAGAAGCACCATCAGTTACCAAAAATGGAGACGGTAACTCAAGCGCCTCTGGTACGACTGACCATTCTATGCTAAATACCGAGCTTACGGCACTTGAGGCATTGTCTGTTACTTCCAGTGGCAATTCTCATCCGGAAGTGTTACATTCTGAGACTACAAAAACATCTGAAGATGAAGCTACAGGTCAATCATTGAATGCTGATGATGGTCTACAAGCTCCTCTGGAAAATGTTTCTAGCTGTGAGAATCCATCAGAGTCTACATCTCAGTCGGACTCTCTGAATGATAAAAGAACACCAGAGAACAGGCTAGAACTAGGCAAGGATGCCAGTGAGAAATTTGCGTCTGAACCTTGCCAGAACCACCCAACAGAAACTCCAACTGCAGTTGTATCAGATCAAGACTCGAAGATGACTGCTGAACCATTCATGCCAGAAGATAATTCAGCTTGCCAGCCAGAGGATACAGCGTCTCAGCCTCCTTCAGTGTCATCTTACCCTCATTTACAAACCGAGAAAGAAACATCAAACGCTCAAGATACTGTACAGAATGTCCCAGGAGATTCGCAAGAAGGCAAAGGATTGAATGGTCTAGATGATAGACCTCATGAACAGCCTTCAGATCCTTAGTTTGATAAATGGAATTCGATAAAGGAAGTAAACGCTGCCTAAAATTCTTGAGCAATTAACCAGTAGTTGTTATCTTCTTTCAGCTTTAGTTTTCGATGATAGAATATACATCTCATCTGTTAGGTAAAATCAGGAATGCTCAGAACATTTGGAGCAATGAACTTGCGAAAGCAATAGCAATAATAGACGGTGGTTTTGATATGACATGGGTGTACTTGCATATGCGTTCTAACTCTGTTCTCTAAAGTTTTAGGGAGCAATAGAATCAAGACACAGGGTTACCTTTCAACCTATGAATTAAAGTTATGTATAGTTCAACCGATTTGGATTCATGTGCTTTGTATTCATGTGCTGGGAACTGATTGTCCTCTCACCGAGTCACGACTCCTTCCAAACTTTATCAAATATTTTTATTATAATTCAAAGGTGCACCACCATAAACCAAACAATGCCAAGACTTGATATTGATATTCAATACTTTTGTTTTGTAAGTACTCTTTGTGTCTTAGTGGTGTACAAGTCTTTTAACAATACAAATGTGCTTTTATGCTCGAAAAGGAAGTTCTAGGGCCAAAGGTGAGTGCAAGATTAGGGTTAAAACAGTAAGCACATAGCTAAGACGGGATAATGGTATTAATCATAAGGGTTTTTGAAATTTTTCAAGAGCTCCGGAATGTCATACCCCAACATATCATCAACAGTCTGCAACATTTTTAGGCTTTAGCTTCTCAAACTTGTCGAAGTTGTAACCACTTAGCACCTCCCTAAACTGGTCCACGTTTGGGAAATCTCCTTTTGGTAAATGATGCTCTCTTTGTACCTGTTCCCATGTCAAAAACACATTGGTATCAAATTTTTCCCAAAATCAGAAATTTGCATATTGTTAAACTCCTTAGAAATCAGATCAACCTTTCCAAAGACGTCTTCCAAGTTATCCATCAGTTTTTGTTGAGCTTTGGCTTTTCCCATTATGGCTGGCATCTCTTTCTTCAAATGGCTGATGATGTACGCATGTATCTTTGCAGCTCTTGCCCGTTTCACAAACTCATTTATCTGTTATACAGAGAGAACACAGTTAGATTCCATCAAGAGGGGAGGAAGGGAAAGAAGGAAGCTTCACACTCACTCGCCGATCACAAGCTTTCTTTGGAATGTTTTTCAGATCAGAGAGAAGATCTTCTTGCTCCATTTCAAACAATTCTCTCCCAATTGGACCAGTTGAAGCTTCGTTAATGGGTTTATCACTGAACGATCTGTACAACGCAAGCAAAACAAGAACAACAAAACATAAACTTCAGTTTTAAACCGCTATATTGTCAACAAGTTGAAGGAACAGGTCCACTCACCCAATGTAGACACGGGCAACCTCAGGAGTATTGAGAACTTTTCCAAGTGACCACATGAGAGCTCCATACACCCTCATTAGCTATACAAGATACAGAGACAAGGGTGTAACTGTATCAGAACGTGGAAAACAACCAAAGGAGTGTGTGAAAGAAGGAACGAAATAAGAATCGTCAACCTGCTGAGTGTCCACTTGGTCAGCCTTATTCAGAACAACGCGGATCTTGTCATCATGACCACGTAAAGATGAAATAACCCGCTTGAACTCATCGCTTACATCCAGCTTGTGTGGATCGAACAGGAGGAGGATGAGATCGCACTTCGAGGCAAACCATGATGTAACACCTGTGAATTCATATGCTCGTTGAGTCCGTTGCTTCTCCCCTGATAAAACTCCAGGAGTATCGACAAATGTTATGTGCTCCAGCAGCTTCAATAAAGATGAATGGATCGGTAATTATCAGTAAATCAATATGAGAAAAAGTAAAGAACAGTCTCCATGGGGATGCATGAGGTTGACCGTACAGGGTGAGGCATCTGAGAACATTCAAACTTCGACAAAAAGGCAGTCCCAAAACTTGTAAGACCACTGAATGGCATATCTGCTTGAACCGCTACTGTGTTCCCCGGGATACTTCTTTCATCAGGTCCAGACTGTGAAACACAATTAACAGATCGAAATTACCCTTCATGCAAGGCGAAAATGAAATACTCCATCCACCATTGTCAACCATGTAGTAATTTAATGTGTACTATTGAAGACAAAACTCAAATGTTTAGCAGAATATGATGGATCATTCCTCCCACAAGTGAAACCATTGGTAAACTACAAATAAACATACCATGACGACAACAAATCTGTCAGTAGTTGGTTCTGGTCCAATATGAGCTCCTGAAAAAATGATAGTTGCCATTATAAGAAGCTGTTTTATAGCTTAGACTTGACCTGACTTGGTATGTCCTTGTTAAATATCCAAACTATATGAGTCCCAGAAGGAGGAGACATGATAAGGAGGATAACTTGCCTGGATAACTAGATTTAAGCATATGCTTAATGAAAGTTGTTTTCCCTGTGGAGTACTGACCCAGAAGCATTACCATAGGTTTGGCGTCGAAATCACTGTTCGTCTAAGCAAACACACAATTAGTTCAGAGGTCAATATACTTGATAATAATTATCCAGAATTGTTGTTACAAAAAGAACCAAAAAGTAATTCCCAACTTACCAACAAAGGAGATACAAAATCGTTAAACTGATAAGCAACTTCAAGTGGCTTCAGCTTCTGAATGTACAACCTCTTCAGGCCATCGATTATAGATGTTACGGAGGACAGAGAAATCTGAGAACACAACGATATTCAGTTTACACAAACTATAGATATTATTAATTAAAACAGTTATAAGCAGCTAAGGAAAACTCGACTTTAAGTCCACCAATGATATTTTTGAATCCATAATAAAGATTAGGTAAAAACGACAATCACACAAATACAGTATTTACTAGATATGGAAGTAAACTCAAGGCAATAAATGATTGGTGGTTAAATACACTGCTTGGAGCAAAAAAAAAAAGACAAACCTTTTTTGAAGATTTGGAAGAGAACCAATGAGCTGTAAGTGATGCATCTGCAGCCGGACTACCTGAACAAAATAAGAATCAAATGAGATATAAAAACCACGAAACTTAAACGGTTCGGTTTCAGTATAACGAGATTCGTTGTACCATTCGGATCACTCGACTTTGGTGAATGTTTCTTCTTCTTCTGCGTCGTTAAATGCACAGTCGTAAGTAACATATATTCAAACTTAAAAGACATGAAATGGAAAATGCAGGCCCAAATACTAACCGCCATTAATACGATGAGACCATCCATAACAGGAGGATTCATATTTTTGAAATCAACTGCAATTAACCATAGACATATCAGAAACTAGAAAACATTATATTAACTAGCCTTAGGAAGCTAATTAATATACACGGACTCACTGAGTATTGATTCCAGTTTTCAATCAACATACCGTCACTATGAAGAACTTCATGCGATATCTCATGACCAGTTTGAGCCAAAGAAACAAGCTATAACATTGAATCCAAGATAACAATTAATCAGATTCACAATCTTACAGAGAGACATGCACATTTAAAATGGGAGGGAGATGCAAACATGAATCTCTCAACCTGCATAGCAACGATAAACTCTTTGAATCCAAGATAGCCTTGTCTCTTTGCATCTGCAATCGCCCAGACCTATCAAAAATTTCACAAGAAGAATAAGAAGAAGCATAAGCTTCACAGTGTAGAAGCTCATCATAGATTCATAGGCATCTTTCTCTATACTCTAAGAAGCAATAGCCACGCAATCAATTATATACAAACCCTAACCTGCTTCAACTCAGGTCGAGGCAGATTCGACATGGAGAAGAACTTGATCGCATCGCTACCAGTAATGCGTCCATCTCCGTCTGCTCATATACACCAAAACAAGAGAAGCTCTTAGCGCGATAGATTGAATTAGAGAATCTAAGTTTTGAAGAAGGCTGCATCAAGTGAGACCTGAATCGGCGAATTCGAACCAGTCCTTGTAGATAATTTGATTCTCCTTGGAGCAAGAGCCAGCTGCGACGGAATCGATCTCCATCTCCGAGATAGGTGTGAATCCAGATTTGCAGAGATTGGGAGTTCAAATGGAGTTTTTTGAATACGTGAGATTACGGTTTCTGAGAAAGCGGGTTCTTCGTCCCGACGGCAAGGGAGGGGGGAAAGAGATTTAGAATGCACGAAACGTCCCTATATTTTTATAAAGTTGTACATATGCCCCCAATACTTATTGATTGATTGTACTAGCCCACTATTGGAGGATTTTGATTGCTCCTTGTCGAAACACAATTACTGAGGTGTTAAATAGTAAATACTCTCTTCTGTCAACATCGTAAATGCTAAATACTTTGAACAATTGAGTCAAATTTCTTAATTTATATGATAATTAAAAATTAATAGATTCTTAATAAAAACTAGGTGGACCGCATGCAGGTGCAGACATGAACATTAATATTAAATTGATAATTACATATTTACAACTATATAATACTTATGTTACATGTATATGGTTAATATGAAACATTCGATGTTACATATTGATATTTATACTATGTTCATATGAACAAATAATACATTAGAACGTTTAGAAAACGATCACATTTAACACTAATCTTAAAACATCAGAAAAATATAATTGAGAAAAAACAAATATTTCACGCATAACCCTAATAAAAAAATCAGCCATGAAATATAAAAGAGAGATTTGAATTACCTGAGATTTATTGTCATTGATTTCATTGTAACATCATAGATGATTTACGGTTTCTTTATCTAAGCCTTGAATCAGAATAGAGGTAATTCTAATAAAAATATTTAAAGATGTAAACAATCTCCAAAAGATAACAAATTATATAATTGATAGGAGAACGTCAATGAGTTTCAAAGTTTTTAAAAAGCTTTGAGATTACCTTTGGTTCTCAGACGTACCGAAGAGGATCACGCACAATAAATAAATTGCACTTGATTAACATACATATCTTATATTATATTCTTGATAAATGATTTAACTTTATAAAAAAAAATATCTTTTTGAAAGTGATGATCAGTTCCTGGATAAACAGAGTCGTCTCTTTTTGTTAGTTGAATCACTACTGATGCAAAAATATAGATAGAGATACAACATGGAGAGGAAGAGAATAAAAATAAACGGAGAAGAAGAATCCCCCATAAAATTACCAGTAATAGTGTTCTCGTCTATGAGTTACTTATTGATTATCATACACCTGCGCAAGATCACAAAAGTAGAATTTAAATTAGAACGATCAAAAACATATGAAAACTTAAAAGACAGATGCGTGAAACTAATGGAGGTAGCGTGATATTTATATAGCAAATTAGTTTAAGTTTCCAAATGACCTAGTTTTCAAGAGAAGCTATGAGATAGAATATCCTCTAATAAATTTTAATTCAGCTATGATATAGAATATTTTCTAATAAATTTTTTAAGATATTCTGGTTATAATATATACATAATTTTGGTAACTCAAATTTTGCTATATATATATTTAAATATTAAATGCATGATATTAGGAAAGAAGATATCTCGTCAGTTGATTGCAACTGGTTTTTGATAAAACAAATCCCACTATAAGGATTTAAATAATAGATAATAAGGAAAGAATAAGGAATTTTAACGTTAAAACCCTTCAACTAAGTTTGTTTTGGGTAAAAAACCTCAAACTAAGTATTTAACAAAAAAAATCCTTAAATTAACTTTATTTAATAAATTAAACTCTAACAGGTCATAATTACTATTACTACCAATAAATCTTTTTTTTTTTTTGACATCAATAAAGAAAACAGACTCCTATAGACTCTGTTAACCAAGAGGGTAGCTCTGCATCCATGTGAACGACGAACGACGGTTGAATTCTTGCACTACGTGCTAGTTTGTCCGCCTGTGTGTTCTGCGTTCTTGGTACATAGATGATCTCCGAGCTCTGAAATCCAGTACTAAGGGTCTTTATATCTGTCAAGTAGTTTGCAAACGCTGGCCATTCTTCTGGTTCCGAAACCATCTTCACCAATTGAGAACAATCTGTTGCAAATGTGACCCGAAACTGCCGCAAATTCCGCATACATTCCATTGCCCAGATTAGTGATTCAAACTCTGCATGGAGAGGTGAAAGACTAGCTCTGGTGTTTCTTGCACCCATCAAACCATCAAATCCTGATAAGGTGCTATACCATCCTTGTCCCGAGAAGATATCGTTTGCCTTCCATGAGCCATCGGAGAAGCACCATCTGCCCGGTCTCACCGGTATGGGAGCCATATCTCTCTGGTGTGCGTCATGTGACTCAGGAATCACCTGTGCATCAGCCCACAGAACAGATTCTGTCTCGGCCTTCCCAAGAGTATCACGAGGATCAATATCCAGATCACTAAATACCTTACTATTCCTTGCTTTCCATATGTACCAAAGTATCCACGCAAATTGATGATCATCCATCTTTGGAGTAACGCGCCAAAATAGATGATCTATGTTTGCATAGAGTGATTCCGTTGGAAAGATGGCAGGATTAGATGGAATCTTAGAGAGCGCCCATGTCTGAATTGCCGGTGGACATTCAAAAAAGACATGGTTTATAGATTCCTCTGGAGCCCCACATCGAGCACAACAGATATCTCCTTGCATCCCTCTTGCCTGCAAATTTTTCCTAACCGATAGACATCCAGATAATATTTGCCACAGAAAATGTCGTATTTTCGGTGGGCATCGAATTTTCCAGCAGAAGGACTTGAGTGAGTCTACCGTGGGTCCGTAGGTCTCTGCCTGAGATTGCTGATCTGGGTATACCCGCTCCACCTGATAACCTGATTTAACCGTATACCGTCCATTTTTCGAAAAGTGTCATCCATCTCTATCTGCCATCTGAGACCTACTCAGTGGTATACTTGTAATGATTTTCACGTCTTCAGGGTCCACCAAGGTGTGAAGAGCATGTAAATTCCATGAGCGTGAGTCTGGATCTATGAGCGAGTCAACTGTAAGGTCCGGGTAAAGAGAAGATTGGTTTTGATTTGCTGGTCTCGGGCGAGTGGTTGGGAGCCATGGATCATTCCATACGGATATGGTTGATCCTGATCCCACCCTTTTGATTAGTCCTTTGCTTACCAGAGATCTAGCGGAAATAATACTCCTCCACCCATAGGATGGGGAGTAGGAACGAATCGGATCCAGGGGTGATGCATTCCTGTAGTACCGACCCTTAAACACACGGGCAAACAACGTGTTCGGCTTTTCAATGAGTCGCCATAACTGTTTACCCAGCATTGCTGTATTAAAATCCGTTATGTCCTTAAAACCCAGACCACCCTGTTCCTTAGGCGCACAAACTTTATCCCAGGATTTCCAGTGCATACCTCTTGTGCTTCCCCCAGGGCTCCACCAAAATCTAGCCACAACACTGGTAATTTTCTTCGTGTTTGCTTTGGGCAAGCGGTAACACGACATCACATGATTTGGCATCACAGTGACTACCGATTTAATGACTACCTGCTTTCCCCCCTTAGTAAAATACCGAAAAGTCCATCCATTAACCCGAGAGCTTACTCTATCCTGTACAAATCCGAAAATTTGGATCTTTGATCCTCCCATATTTTCTGGGAGACCCAAGTAAGTACCCATACCACCAACATTATGTATTCCTAAGATATCTCGCATCATCTATCGTCTTGAATCCTCAATCTTATGTCCAAACTGAATGGACGATTTTTGAAAATTAATCAATTGTCCAGAGACTGCAGCATAATCCTGGAGGATTCTGAGAATGGTTTGACACTCTGCCTCTTGTGCTTTGCAGAAAAAGAGGCTATCGTCTGCAAAGAGGAGGTGAGATATCGAAGGACAAGCGCGAGCCACCTTCATACCAGTCAACTGTTTCTCCCGTTCCGCTTTTTTAATATTCACAATTAGCGCCTCTGTGCATAATATAAATAAATAGGGGGATAACGGATCTTCCTGTCTTAAGCCCCTTTGTGGGATAATAAGACCCCTTGGCTGACCATTGAGTAAGACTCTATATTGAACCAATGATATACAGGCCATCATAAGTTTTACCCAATGAGTATCAAATCCCATTTTCAGCAAGACTCTACTACCAATAAATCTTTAGTTTATGGGTTTCTACACTAAGTAAACATAGTTGAGGAATTTTACCATTAAAAATGAAAAAAATTCAAAATATTGTAATAGGAGGATAAATTATCAAAATACATTTTATAAATTAATGTATAAGCTTCTATAAATGACTTAGAACCTCTTATAATAATTTTAAACGTCTGATTTTTATAAATGTATTTATAATTTTATAAATGATTTATAAAGCATGCATTGAATTATTAGACATTAATAGTTATTATGATACTTTGTATACAAATATAATTCTTTCTATACAAATATAAAATCATTATATAAATTCAAATAAACACTTTTGTTTATTATTTTATGTAATATATAAATATGTAAAAAAATTGATCGCATTATTACTCTTTCATAGTTTCAACAATTAGTTACCATAAATAATTATTTCTAATATTATGTAGATTATTTAGAAAGTGGTAATTGAATTATCCTTTCCTTTTAGATATAATTATAATAAATAAAATTAAAAATCATCGGTCAATCAAATTATAACAATTTGAAGAGTTCATTTATGATCAACACGTAATAAAATTCTGATAAATTTATTTTGTAAAACAACGATAAATAATTTAAAAATCATATTAATAAACATGTTTGGATTTTGTAATATTTAAAATATTTATTATATAATTACATTCGAATACAATTCATCAAGTAGAGTATAAAACTATTATAATTATCTTATATAAAAATGCGTTCATTATATTTTATAGTTTATAAATATTAAAAGTAATAAATATAACATTATTAATCTTTTTATAATTTTGAGAATTAGTTGTATAAATTGTTATTTGTAATATTCTTTAGATTATATGGCAAGTGATGTTAAATGTTTTTAAACTTACCTTAAATTTTTAGATCTAATTTAAATAAATAAAAATTAAAAACAATCGACCAATCAAATTATAATAATTTTTTTGAAACTTCACCTATGAGCGACACGTCACCAAACCTCACTAAAGTGACTTCTCTTTTAATACACAGGGGATGTAGTGTTTTGAAATCTACAAAACAATCAACCTGATTTAAAAATGATTTAAATGCTAAATACTTTGAACAATTGAAATCTACAGCTATATACGTATTAAGTTTTATCTTCAAAAGAGAACTTTCAAAATTGATTTCAAATCTTGTAAGTAAATTGACTTAAAATTTTATTTTCATTCTTAACTGACTGAGTAGAGACCAGAGATCTCATAAATTCGATTGAATTAACAAGGAAAACAGATTCAGAAAGCAAAATCACAAAGTCAAATATAACAAGTTCAAACTCACAAAACATAGACAACAAAGACATGGGGCTTTGTAAGACCAATCTAATTTACTGTAAAGTTCTCTCGTTGAACATATGAAACTTGTTACAAACTCAACGCATTAAAGAATAAACAAGATGATTTACAAATGATCAAAAAAATTAGGAAATAGTATATGTTACAAAGAGTCTCTTGTGTACACCCACATATGTAAGCAATATCACCCAATAAGTGAGCCAAAACTTTGATGATCCAAGGAATAATGCTTCAAGAGATCCCAATGGTCTTACCCAAAAGCCAGAGAACAAGTGACATTTCAATCCCAAATATCGTATGAAGAGTACTTCTATCAAGTGTAAACCCAAACACTGTGATTCCTGCTTTATTATTCTCAAAGTAATTCACTGCAAAGTCCAAACAAAATTTGTAAAAATGAGTATAAATAACTAAAGATGTGAAGTAAATATATGAGATTTGGTTTGTATGCAGAGTAGATTATGTTACCAAGAGCTTGTCGTTTTTGGAATGATATGGTGCTATAAGCATAAGCAGGGATGAGATCATTGTTATCAAAATCATCTTCTTCGTCTCCATAATCCTCACTGTCGTCTAAATCTCCAGCATCAACATCTGTTGCATAGTACCCGTGTCCGCTTGATCTATCAACTAACCTTGGTGTCTCTCCATCAACTGTCTCAAAGGACTCTATTGTCGCGCAGACATGCCACTTGGCTGCAAGGCAAGTCACTGCCTGAGCCTTGTGTGTGATTTTTGAAGCACTTCGTAGTAGAATGAGCAGCGCAGTGAGTAGCGTCATTGAACATAGCTGAGATAAACAAAAGAGTTAGCAAAATTTGTCATCAAGATTCTATAGAAAGTTATAAAAAGACAAAACTCACTGCGAGTTCTCCAGCTCGGTAGATATTCAATTCAGCATACGCCTTAGTGGTGATAAGCAGAGAGTAAAACTGGCTTCCAGTGACAAGAATCAAAGACAACAATATGAAGGTTCTGTATCGATGGCTTATGATCCTCAGGTGACGTCTGATGCGGAGATGTTCAGACAAGATTGAACCAACGTCCGAATCCATCTGAAAGACTTGAGCGAAGTCTTGGAGCCTAAGGATCTGAAGATGACAAATGAGACGGAACAGGACACAAACCAAGAAGATCACGGTAGTACGGTAAAGCCATGAACAGAGCTCCATAACACAAGCGACCGTATCACTCAAGATAACGTTACCGAGGAAAGGAATCTGAGAAGCTCCTGAAGCGTACCACCAGATCTTGTATGAACTCATCGCTAAGAAACAAGGTGTGACGAAATAGGAGAGAATCTTAACCGATCTCTGCATAAATTCAAAACGATAAATTCAATAAACGAAGCTAAAATTTCAAGAAATCAAATCAAGAATGCAAAAAAAAATAAAAAACTTACGTTGAGCTGATTGGTGTATCCTCTTCGAACAGTCTCGCTCTCGTCCCAAAGCTTATCGAAGAAGAGGAACCGTCGGAGACCATACTTGCTGACGAATCTCGAGAGACAGATGAAAGAAAGAGCAGCGAGGCTGCTTAGAGAAAGCTGAACTACGGAATCGTACGGCCTCGAGTGATGACTGTCGCAGTCAGCGCAAGCGAGCATGAAGTGAGACGTGGCGGGAACCACGATCGTGAAAACGACGAACATGGACCAAGAGAGAACCGCCGTCCAGGGGCTGGACTGATCCACGCACATCCATCTCAGATACTTCCGGAAACTCTGGAGCTCGTCTTGCGCGTGTGAGACGCAGCGCGTGAACTTGCTTTCACGGTTGATCAACGGCTCTCGTCTTCCTCCTCCTCCGTCGCCTCCTGCTGCTGTTCCGATGTCGATGTCAGCCATGGATGATTAATATAATCAAGAAGCTTCTCTGTTTTTTTTTGTCTTCCAAATGCGATCTGATGACGCGGTTAGAAGCAGAAAGGACAGAATCAGGAACAGGTATAGTAGTTGAGGTTATTTATAGACAATGATTGATGCTTACGTGGCATTTTTGACAACTCATATAGACACAACTGCAAATTGTAAACCACTTGCTTATGATTACATCGCGTCTCGGTGTGGAGCCAAAGTGTAAATCTCAGTTTAACAAACGAACTTGTGTTGTTGAACCATTTGTAAGATTGACTTTGGTTTCGTAATCAAACAAAAAGAAAATGTAGTTATGTGTTCATGAAAAAAATCATGATTTGACAATCATGGGACACGTGGTATTGCTGATAGAGTGAAAAATATGTTTACTCCAAATATAGAGTTATTTGTTTTTTTTGTTCATCACTCTATTTTCTACTCTAAAATAGAGTATCATTGGAGCAAATTCAAACTCTATTATAGAGTTACTCTATTTTACAGTAAGCCATTGGAGATGGTCTTACGAAGATTTTTAATTTTTTTATAAAGTTTTTTTTTAGCCAATGTTATTATAAACATTGAAGATTTTTAATTTTACAACCTAATTTTATAAATAGTTAAATTGTATCTTTTTAACTATTAAATTATATCTTGAACAAATAGTTACAAGCAGATGTGGTAGACTAATGGGCATAAATTGGTTATGTTATGCTCCTAAAACATTATGTAAACATGATGTTTATGCTAGCAGGAGACTAAAGCTCCATGTATAAACTCTTCCTAATTTTTTAAATATATATACATATAAAAAAAATTAATTTTTACTATTTGTAACAAAATTGATGTAATCAGTTATTTTTCAGATATTTGTCCACATTTCTAAGATTTCTTAGTTTTAAGAAATGAATTTATTACAATATACATATAAAAAAATTAATTTTTACTATTTGTAACAAAATTGATGTAATCAGTTATTTTTCAGATATTTGTCCACATTTCTAAGATTTCTTAGTTTTAAGAAATGAATTTATTTGTCTTTTATAGACTACAATTTTTATTATTATCATTTATCGGCGGACAAATACGTGGCGATTAAAAAGTATTAGAAAAATATGAAGAGTTGAAAGAATACAAAGATGCTAGTGAACAAAACAGGCTGTAGGACAGCGACATGTGATAGGTCATGTTTAAGCCGTAGATTACGCAAATAACCGTACCTACGGCGCCACGTATGTTGTTAAGCTGTTCCAAATCACCATTAAATTAATTTGATGTCTAAATAAATAAACAAAATATAATTAGATCAAACTCACCTAGTAAACTCTCAAATTGTCTCCTTAACTTTTGATTATACGACTACTTAAAGATTTTTTTATAAGTCCCGGCGGCATGTTTAAAGTTCATTGGAAGGATGATGGAATCTATTTAGAAGGCACTAGAAATGAATAGAATTAATAATATTTTACAGATTTAAAAGTATTGTCTATTTTTCGAACAATTTATGGGCTTGGTTTTTTATTGCTTGTGACCTTGTGAATGGCTACCCATTCATGTCTATGTGGTGGAATTTTTTCTTAAAAAAAATAATACTACCAAGTCAAGACAGAGTTTAATATATTCGCAATGATTTTTCTTGAAATAGAGAGGTTGTATCTATTTTCTCAATGGTTAAACACGTTGAAGGTTTTGATTAAAGATTTTCTATATTCAAGAGTAACGATTGTTACGTATATGATTCTTTAACTCTAATACAAACTATGATATCATCATGTTTCATTTGCGTTTTCTTGCGAGTATATGTTACAAACAATTTAATATACACGAAAAATGAATGAATTGTATCGACAGTTTTGTGGTAAAGAGACAATTAGCAGCTGAAAGACCTTAAGAATTAACATTTTCAGTATGTCATGATCAAATCCGGTTCTATGTAGTTGGACACCAAAAGCATAAAAAAAAAAAATGCCCATAATACCATTGCACCAGAAGCTTTTGCTGCCTTTTTAACTTTTTAAATAAAATTCGGGCAACCTAACGTTTCATGAGGTTTTTTAGTCCAGCCCTGATAATAATTTCTAACATTTGGCAAAAGCAGAGACTGTAGAAGAGGTAAATTTTGTGACGAAGCCGCACACAACGTACAAAAGTAAAAGAGTGAAAACGGGCCGGCATAAGCCTTTATGGGCTGACAGAATTTCTGTCACAGAAACATAAGTCGTGCCCGGAACACGCAAGCCACTAACTCACTAAGTCATTTCTAGTATAAAAATTGTGTTTAGACATCTTTCAGACGTTGTCAGAAATTCTTACTCCAACGGACAATTTAATAGTTTATGACTAGTTTTGTTCTACATCTTCTCAAGGATTAGCTGATAATATATTATTTTGATGGTTTAGATAAGAAAGAATCTATTGAAGATTATGATTTAGCATATGCATGTTATATAAGTTATTTGAGGAAATATCTGAACAATTTTAAAGTTAGATGAAGCTAAAATGTAAAACCCAAAATATTCGATCCTACACTAAAACGTAGCCATTATGAGAAAACTCAAGTTTTGAACCCCTCAATTCTCGAAAGGCTACAACAGTAAAGGAACATACTTTTTGACTAGAATTTCGAACCCCCACAAGAAAGAGAAAGTGACTTGAGAGTTGAGGTAGGTTCAAGTAATAAATCTTTACAGTAAATTACAAGACACATCATGGCTTTTTACCTCAAAACGGTAAAAAAGGAAATACAAAAAAGCTCAGTCTTGCTTCAAACACAAAAGATTCACTGTCTGAATCCGTAGCAGAGAAGTAAAGTAGATACCAAATCTGGGACAACTCAACCAGCAAATCTTAATCAGATAGTCAAAACATAATTCTAAAACCCAACGGCATTTACAGAACGGCATCACCTCAGCCACCAAACTTTAACCTAATGATTTGGCCTTTGCCCATTGAGCTTTTATCAATCACCCAACTCACTCACCGCCCATTGACCATGCCCATCTCCATTCATTCGATTGGGTACACGAAAGGAAAAGTCTTTCTTGTCTACCTGCTGCAACTAAAAGGCTGAATGAACAAACTTCAGGCTCAGCACTAACAATGACAATGAGTATTCCAACTTCTTTCTTCGAATCACCCATCTTAGGTAGCAAAGGAGCTTCATCATCATTCTGTTTTCAATCTTATGTGAAGCCATTCAGATCTTCTGTGTACGTCCCTATATCTCAAATCACAAGCACCACTAAATGTATCAAGATCAAAGACAAACAAGTGTTTGTGTTACAGAGTAAACTGTTTATTAAAATGCAGCATCATACTCCAAACCATAAGCACATCAAGGATACTCTATTTGAATCATCAAGAATCATCATCAGCTATAGAATGTTACAAGTAACAAAGGGTTGATCTTTATAAGAAACAGACAAATGAAACATAGATCTGGTTCTTACAGTAACAGATCTTACACACAATCTCTCTTTTTATATATATCGTCATCATCTTCATTGTCATTGTGATTCACAAACGATGATAATCATCATCGCGCTCACTTTCTTTTTAATTCCTTCTTTTAATTTACTTTCAATATAAGACCAAAGGAAAATTAAAAATTTGAGATTTCTCTTTTTTTTTTGTTGTTGTAAATCACGGATGCTTTTTTTTTCAATACCCACAAATCAAAGACGTAGATCGGTGCAGTGGAGATCATCATCGAATAAGTCAACGCCATCCAACGGCGGAAAATTAAGATCAAACTGAAACGGCGGTTTCCTTCTCGTAGACGACGAAACGATGTCGTCTCCATCATCAATCACCGACGACGACGAATCGCAGTCGCTGTGGCAATCCTCCGGAGCCACCGGCGGAGTCCGCGGATACCTCTTCGCGGCGGCTAACGGCTTCGCCACGGAAGAAGACGGTCTCTGCCCGCTGAACGATTTCACGGTGCTGCTCATGCTGCTGCTCGCCGGGCGGCTGATAATCTGCTGCTCGCCTCCTCCGCCGTATAACCGGTGGTCCATGAACGGATCGATCTGGCTCTGATTCGCCGATCGAAGATTCTGGTGATAGAGTGGTTGGAGAGGGGAAGACGGAGAGCAGTCGATCGGGAAGTTGGTCTTGGCCTTGGGACCACGGAGGTTGCGAGCGGCTTGATCGTAGGCGCGTGCAGCTTCCACGGCGGAGTCGAACGTGCCGAGCCAGACTCGGGATTTCTTTAACGGATCGCGGATCTCTGCGGCGAAACGGCCCCATGGTCTCTTCCTAACGCCTCTATACCTCGGCTCCTTCGCGGATCCGTTGGCGGTTACCGGAAGGGCGGGTGCAACGGCGGAGGAGACTCTCCCTTTCCTCATGGTTGGAGAAACCAGAAGTAATGTGGTTGAGAAGAGATCTGTCTGAAGAAGAAGAAGATGAAGATGGAGGAACAAGGGTAGCAGTTGGAAAAACAAAAAACTCTCTTACAGCATAAAGACATTTTTAAAAAATTAATATATTATTATTTTCTTTTTAAAATTATTTAAAGAGTTTTTATTGTTTTTTTTTGTAATAACAATAATTTTGTGGTTGGAATAGTTTTTTTTCTTCTTTCTCTACCTTCCAACCAGACCGACCAAATCGTTTTAACTTCGATTCTTTTTCTTTTTTGCTTTTAAACTTTTATTCGCTGTTTATTTATATTTATTGTTCGAAAATAATAATTTCGATTTTTCGGTTTTAAAAATAGAATTTTGAAAGTCTTGAAAAGAGTTCACAAGAGATATGTCTTGAAGAAAGCAAAAGAGGGTAAGCACTTGCTCTCTCTGTCCTGACCCTGACCACAACCTATCGTATTATAATCTTCTTTGTTTATTAATTTTTATTATTTTAATCGCCTAAAAAGACCAAATAGTCTTGGCGTAATTACCAAAACACCCTCGGCTATTTTCTTGAATTTAAAATTATAACAAATTCTGAAATTATGAAGTGAGGTCTTCTCCTTCCTTGGGACCCTACACGAAAACGAGACACGCTCTCCCGTGTGAAAAGTAAATGATTTTGAGGAAATTCATTAATGCAGAACACACACAGCTTTGCTGTTCGTATAAACTGAATCGTCTCTCTCATGTTGAATCCAAAACACAATTATAGAAAAATAATCAACATTGCTCATCTTTTAAATACCTTGGTTTCATAATAACCTACTGAGGGATTTGATGAGTAGTTTAAGGTTCTTTCTTGTGGCTTCATCGCCTGTGAATCCCAGAATATCTGAGCTTATGCTCTACAATGAAACAATCAAAACACCATGTTAAACATTTACTTTAACTTGTTTGAAGCTCTTACTTTTACTGTCAGATGTTGTTGAATAATAGTAAAGTTACCTCGACGTTCTTCAAAGTGTAAACCAGAGTGTATATTGACTTCTGGATTAGTTCTGTGTTCTCAGGTGTCATAATCGACGAATGAACCTTTCTGCATTGTTAACGCAAATGTATAAATTAATAAATGTAAACTCGTTGCTGTCAAGAAGAAGGTTTACATTCTCATAATCTTACTACCAGATTATCTAACCACAGATTCATCTCTCAGTCAGGCAGTAGTAGTATGTTAACGAGCTTTGACATAGATAGATGCTGGATAGATGTGATCCTACTACTGCTTTAAAACTTGCTAGAGACAAGGTTCCACTCCATCCACAGACTTTCATTAAGTGTGATAAAAACAGCAGACTTTGGTTTCAGAAGATAAAAAGTCAAATAAGATCATCAACTATTCCAGATTGTAAGACCGTAGATCAAATCCGACACTTCATTTGACATGGAGCTAGTAACTAAGATAGACACATCTACGCAAAGCTGTTTATGGTTTGGGGTGAATCTTGTTCTAAAGGGTCCACGAATAGAATGTTTAAGCCACAAAATGTAACAAAAACAGAGATGCAATTCAAGGGCATGGGGTAGCTCACTTGATCTGTGAACTTCCTCAGAAGACTATCTAAAGTGGCTTTAAGGATGTACAATCAACAATATATTATACCTATAGACCAATCTTAGTGACTTCAGAGTCATTACCTCATATCGTCAGAAGCTTGGGTAAGGCTTCGAGTAAGACACTCAACTTCCTTAAGCAAACCGCTATCACGAAACTCAGAGAGCAAAGGTTGAGCATCTTCAGCCATGGCTTGAATCTGTGACATCAGTACACCAAATCCCAACCGGTTAAGCATGATAATACATTTTTTTCCCTCCAGTAAAGGGTTACAAAAAACTACTCATATCACCTTTCTGAGCAACGGTTTCGCTTCTTCAATAACCGACGCCGCTCTCTCAGCAAGGGTATAAGCATTGACAACACCAATCTCCTCTACTTCACGTCCAATGCGAGTGAATATTCCAACTAGTGCATCTAAACTCACTCCTTGCTCTCCCTTTATCT
Organism: Brassica napus; assembly: GCF_020379485.1. Taxonomy (NCBI): domain Eukaryota; kingdom Viridiplantae; phylum Streptophyta; class Magnoliopsida; order Brassicales; family Brassicaceae; genus Brassica; species Brassica napus. The sequence goes on along the minus strand of NC_063438.1, from coordinate 20,631,694 downwards.
TCTGCCTATCACAAACAATCAGACCTTCTCTACCACATTCCGGATGCAAAGGCCCAACGGAAGGTTCCGGTATAGGATTCCTCGGCGTAATGTCGATCATAGTTTCCATCAAAAGACCAGACTGATTCACCTCAACCAATGAGTTCTTAGGGATAATGATCTTATCATCTTCAATCTACATAAACACAACAAGACCCTAACATAAGAAACTGACAAAACAAGACTCAAAAGAACCAACCAAAAGCCATACCTCAGCAACAGCTTCAATGTTCTTCAAGGAAGGATTCACACGGATAACAGTACCAACAGTCACACCACGGATCCTAACCGGTGTTCCCGTGCAAATCCCAGAGGCTTGACTAAGCTCAAAGACAGTCTGATATTTCTTGAACTTGGCCCGCATTTGAAACCCTCGCAACCAAGCCCAGCTAAGAGCGAGAAGTGTAGCACCAGAGACGATAAACAAACCAACCCCACCTTCCCAAACACTTCTCTTACCAAACCCAAAATCACTCAGAGGTTTCAAAGTCTGTCTCCATATGTTCCTCGGCACATCCAACACAACCGTGAGAGGACTCTTCCCTTCATCAGACGACGGCTGACCATGTGAATTGGATGCAGCTCTGACCACTAAGTGTCTAGTTCTAGGTTTAGGTGGGAGATAAGGAAGCCCACTGGGAGAAACTCGAGGGCAAGCCATCATTGAAGAAGATGGCATTAGTGATGAGGGAACTTGAATTACAGGGTTCCCAATCATCTTCCAAAAACTAAGTTCCAATTCTTCCGAGCTGCAGGGGTGTAAAGGAGATTGTTCAATTAACCAGGGAAACAACAAAGAACATGTGAATTGCGTGGAACTTTTAATTTATTAATCGAAAGAGGGAGATGTACCTGGTCTCGGAGTTAGCTTATTACCGGAACTGCTGTCGTGAATCTGAGAATGGCTTCAATGAATTGTTGCTAGGAAGATTACACACAGACGGAAAATCCCATGTGTTATTTTTACCTTATTAATAAAAAAAATCGCCGTAAAAGTACTTTAATGATAATAAAATTTATAATTAATTAACTAATTCCAAAGTGTAAAGGGTGTTGTGGAAAGACAGAGGGGCAGTTTGGTCATAATAAAGTATACACTGAACTGAACTTCGCTTCCTTTATCTATGTACTGTTATGCTTCGCCCTTTGGAAGAGCGGTAAGGCACAAGTGTTTACTGTTTACTTTCGTGTTTGACAACAAAATGGTGGAAAAAAGCTCAGAATCAATTTATTCAAAAAGTTCAATAACAACTCTTCCTCAGATAGGTCGATTAACGTAATGTTAAGATCAACAAACCAAACACCATTATGTTCTTTGAAGTAACATCTGCTAAGCACACAAACACACTCAAGTTTCAGATTTTATTTATTGCTGGGTCCTTGAAATGATGATACGCATCTTGTGTCACAAGCTTGATATTCAGTTCACTAAAGGAACTTCTACCTTAGACCAATCTTATTACCAACCGACAAGCAGTAGCTTCAGAAGAGCCATTCTTATGAATAAACCGTTCTTTGCTTGTCTGAAGTAGGCAGCCCTTGGATCAGCGTCTACATCTGGAGTTATCTACTCGCACAAAAAAAAAAAAAAATACAGAGAGTGAAAATTGTGTGGCGGTTCATAGACAGAAACAATGAGAAAAGGAGAGGCTTGTATCAACTTACTTCATCCAATCTCGGTAAAGGATGCATGATAACAGCATTTTTCCGCATCACTCCCAACAGTGCCTTGTCTACGATATACTTCCCACGAGCTGCTTCGTAAAGGTCAAGCCTTTCTCCAAATCGCTCTCTTTGGATTCGGGTTTGGTAAACTACGTCACACTTTGATGCTACCTCCATTAGATCTGAACTTTCTTCCCATTCCACCCCATTTGCTGTCAAATAGTCTTTTATATCATCCTACCATCCAAAATAATAAACCAAAGGATGTTATCGACTATGCCATTTTCTTCAAACAAGCAGGGTGAGAAGTGTAGTAACACTAACCTTCATCTTAACAATTTCAGGAGAAACAAAGTAGATCTTAACGTCTTTAAATTTGGCAAGTAAGTACGCAAGGGACCGGACTGTCCTTCCATTTGCAAGATCACCCACCAAAGCTACACTGATGCCATCTAGTTTTCCAATTTCACTTTGGATGGTATAGACGTCCAAGAGAGCCTTCACAGAAAAACAATAGAACCAGACATCAGTAAAATGTTTGTTTTTAGGAAAACTAAAACACTTAAAGGTTATGATGAACACAACAGACCTGAGTGGGATGCTCTCCAGGACCATCACCTGCATTAATAACAGGTATATTTGCAGTAGCTGCAGCTCTTTTAGCAGCACCGCTTTCAAAATGTCGCATCACGATTATATCTGAGTAACCCTCCACCGTTCTTATGGTGTCTGAAAAAGCACCCCCAACAAATTTACAATCTAAACACATATCAACAGTGTCACAAGAGTACCAATTAGATACCTTCAAGTGTTTCCCCTTTAGCAGCAGATGAAAACTCTCTGGCGTTCTCAGTGGTCAAGACTTCTCCTCCCAAACGTTTCATGGCGGATTCGAAAGAGAGCCTGGTACGTGTAGAAGGCTCGTAAAAGAGGGTAGCCATTAGATAGCCTTTGAGTAATTCACTCTGAGAAGAGCTCTTTTCTATCTTCTCCATTTCTCGTGCAACGTCGAAGATAGCACTTAGCATCTCCCTGTCAAACTGTTGCCCTTCAATCACATCACTGAGTTGAAACTTCTTCCCAGCTGTAAACAGTTCCCTCGTCTCAACTTGCATAGCATGACACCTGATTCCTTGGACCGGAGTAATCTTCCCGTTCAGATTCCAAGTAGCATTATTCTTGGAATGTGTAGTCAAACAAATCTTTGAGCTTTCGAAAGGCGTCAAGAGATGGTTTCTTGGGAACTCAATGCTACGAGGAAAAGCCGAAGCCCCACAAAGTGTAGTTGAAGTAAGTGATGATGTGATAGACATTATGCTTAGATACACACTTCCAGAATCTGCAAATATTATATTGGTTTGCTTGTCTTACATATCACTTCAAAGGAACAAAACATGGAGAAACGAGAAAAGGAATCATCAAATGTAGCAGTGATGAGCATACTGATGTTTGGTAATCTCTTTTTTTTTTGTAATAGAAGTAACCATGCTTTCACATTTGTACTATACAAATTACTATAAACTTAATTAAGATGATAATATTATTTCTATCATCATAATCTGAAACTAGGTAATCAAAAGCGACCAGCATAACAGAATTTGAGGAATTTAAAGGAAAAGAAACTTGGCACAGACCTTAAGGATCGTTTAAACCAGTAGAGAAGTGAGACTGCCCCCTCTATGTATAACGCCGGGAGAGAAAAAGTTAGCTTTTTTTTAGTCGGAGAACTGACGGCAGGAGCCGGAGGAGCGTAGGGTTTATAGATATGAATTCGAGACGTTTTTGGAATAGCGGAGGGAAGAAAACGATTATGTTTATGGGCTTTTAAGGCCCAATAGGTTTCTTATTCTCCTCCGACGAAGCCCAATTAGATTGCTAATCAAAGTAATCATGGTATGACCGACCACCGGTCAGATTTGGATTCTGGTTTATATATTTTTAGTTAATTAATTACAGTCTTACAAACAAAAACAAAAACTCAAAATTTACATCAACATCCTACCCTAAAACTGAAGAAACCCACTAAAGAATATACACCACGGTCTCATCTATTAGTCAACCTCTGGTATGCTCTGCAAAACCGGTTTCCATAACCGGTGCTGGTTGCCTTCTTGATTTTTACGATCAATATCAGGCGCTGCATAACCGGTTAAGTCATGGACGTTGACTTTATTAAGTAAATCTTGGAGTTGCTTCCTCGTGAGCCTGATCTTGATCTCATGGTGAGGTGGATCACATGATTTACTTTCTCGTTTAACATTTACTGTTTTTCTAGCTTTGGTGGAGGTCTTCTTGGAGCTATGATGATGATGATCTTCTTCATCTTGTGTGATGAAATCATCCCAATCTTCACCAGCCCAGTGCATTTCTGACTCATGTCTTAGACAGTTCCCCATTCTTTCCTTTTTCTTGTCTTTAGAGGTAAGTGTCAAGTGTGGTTTAGAGATGATTTATATAAGACGTAGGTAGAAGGTGGTGGGATTTTAAAATCATATAAAAAGAAGAAAAAGATTAGATCAAATGCAACAAGAACATATACTATTTGCCACGTCTGCTTTTATATGACTTTCGTCCTACGTGGACATGTGTTTGTTGAACTCAACATGACCAGCTTTTGTCATTTTTTCACTATTGGCGCTCGTCCACCCCTTCACGTTCCATGTGTCTTTTCTCGGCTCGTCGGTCGGCTTGGATATTTTTGTTGATCTATAATTTTTTATTTTCTAGTGTGTCGGTGAAGATGCAAAGCCCATGATAAAGGGAATAATAGAACAAGTGTGATAATTGTATTACTTACCTAACGTGACGTCTAACGAAAACAGAAATAAACACGAAAGTTTGTACTGCACATAGCTAAAGAGAAACATGTAAAGCATGAATATATAATGACAAGATCCAATCGTCCATTTCCATTGTCCAAAACTCCCGTATTTTTCTTTTTTTTTTTTGTTTGAAAAAACCGTATTTTTCATTATTTGAAGGAAACCTATTTGTATATGAACAAAATTTCATTTATCAGATTTTCTTTTGCATGTAAAATATGTAACTAGATATACCAAAATAATGTAACTCATCTAATGCATTGACTACCCAAAACTTAATTTGTCCCTAATTATTTATATTTTTAAAACTGCGTTCATGTTTTTTGTTTAAGAAAATTTTAATAAAACAAAATCTATTAAAATGTAAATCTATAACATGTTCGTTAACAATAAACTACGATTGATTATAACTTTATAAGATATCTACCATAACACTAAAACATATGAAATTTGATAATTTAATTTATAGAGGCGTTATTTATACACAAATTAAATCAAATTAGCAATTTTAGAAACTGGATGGAGCCGAGCTAGGAGGAAGCCGAGTGAAGTGAAGTGTGAACACGGCACTTGGGGAGGGATTTTCAGAGTGTGAACGCAACCAAAGGGAACAGAATCTCTGAAGCCAAAGATGCCACCCAATTTTTCAATTACTCGATTAAGCCACAAGACATTGAAATTATTATACACATGCACGTCTCCCCCACCTTTAACCCCCATAACTTACTATTGTTGAGGTCAAAAATGTTACTGTTGTTTATTCGTCCATTTACCCCTTTTTACAAATGGTCTGTTTATTTCTTACAAAATTTTATTGGTAATAAGTGAATTAGACATGCCAATTTTTTTAAAAACCGATCCTAGCAAGCTGAACAAACATCTTTTATATTTATTATTCATGGAAACATATCAATTTTTCACATACCAACCGATTACCCTACAAATATTTTTAATATACTTTCAAACGTAACTCAGCAACTGATATATACGAAGAATTATCATTTATTTAAAGTCAAAATCTCAAAGTTGGTGCTACATCAAGCTTATCACACTATACTACTATACTACAACTAGCTTTTTGTGTAGAATATATCGACTAAAAGCTCGAAGTTGGTGTTGCATCGAATTTATCCTACTACTAGTAGTAGTTTTTGTTTCCTGTTTTATCGACCACTCCATAGAGTCAAGAAATATTTTTCTAAATGAACATGAATTTAGATCAGTGTGTGATATTGATCGATTTAGTTGAAGTGAGTTGGGTTCTGTTTCCCTTCTTTTTGGTCGCATTATGAACCTGTTTTTGGGTTAAATGATTTGCATGTTGGCTTTGAACTCTCTTTGGCTCATTTTGGGTCTCGATCTTCGTCCTTCTTGATCTCTCGAGAATGGCTGAACCCATTTATGAGTTGTCTCGCTCCTTGTCATTTACCAAAAGATTTGATCGAGTTCTTATCTCTCGTCTTACTTCATCTCGACGTCTCGTGATGTTCTATCTCCGTCAACCCATTCCCGGTGGTAGACTTAAGAACTGAAATTGTTCTGTCTCCTGGATCTTGAAAGCTTGAAGAACTGGTCTCTTAATCGCATGGGCTATTCTCTATAGGAGGAGTCACAAGCCGGAGGTTTTAGCTTTGGATAGCATCCTCGCCTTGTCTCGTTCAAAGGGGTTCATTTGAAGTCATCGTGCTTTATTGTTCACTGTTTTGTAAAGGTTATTTTGTTTGGTTCCTCACTTCTTCTATTTTAGATCGGTTAGTATTAAGGATGGTTCATGTTCTTGTCTTTAATTCCCATGTTTGGGCTTAGCTTCTCCGTTGTTGGAGCCTTGGACTCTGGAGGTTTTTTATAAACCTGCCGGCAAATGTAACCTAAACTGTACTCCACTCCTGTAATCTCTGTTGGTTAATATAATTAGTGTTTAAAAAAAAAAAAAAAATGAACATGAATTGTGGAATATATAGGTTGATCTATCGATATCTCGCACATCTTGTTTTTAGTTTCTTATTATTTGTGAATTAAAACTGAATTATAAATAGGCTAGAGAATCTTGGTGTTCATACCACTATATAGATACGACAAACATGATCATCTCTATATAAATGCTTTAATATCTATCCGTATATATTCAGATTCTTATTGTAAGATAAAAATAGAGTTGATTACATAAAAGGTCACATTTTGTCTTTGTCTTACACTTGAAAACACTTCCCACTTGTGGGACACTTTCTGGTGGGGCCAAAGAGTTAGTTTGTCAAAATTACCCTTGTCAAAAACGGTGGTGTTTTGTGTGAGAGAACATTATAGTTTGTTTTTTTTGTCATTGTTTCCGATTGAATAACTTTTGTTGCATTTACTTTTTTTTAGGAAAAAAGGACTAGTTCCCACCGTTGGATTAGAAAGGTTAATATTAAATCAAATGGATGAGATTGAATCTTGGAGAATAAGTCAACTTGACAAAGAAATTATTTAATTGATGTGTTCGGTGTGGTGGAGGGGGGAGGGATGCAAAATTGCCCTTGTGGATGGCTGAGTTGTGGTCGCTTGAGTTGTGGTCGGTTGAATTGTGTTCGGGTGATGTGTGTATGGGCGATGTGTGGACGGGTGATCTGTGGACGGGTGGTCTGTGGACATGTTATATTTGGACGGGCGATGTGTGGACGGGTGAAGAAACATCATTGAAGTTTTGGTCATTCACTGTTTGAACCGGTTCACAATAGCGTTCCTCACTCACCATCACCACCAGTAAAAGCATGCATGGACATATGGGTAGAGATTATTTTGTGGCAGTGTACATAAAATGTGAATTAATTTTGTTGATTAGCGATATCAAGATAATAGAATTGCATATAAATTCAAATTAGAGATATAAATCCGAGTTTTTGTTTTAATAATATATTGGTTTTCGTGGACATAATCTTGGAAGCAAAAATGTTGTGGAGATCATCCAATTAACAACAAAATGTGGACATGGACAAGTGAAAACTTGTAAAGAAAACTTGTATGGGACGTGGACAACAATAAAGATTTTTTTTTTAAACTATTTACAATCTTTTATTATTTGTTTCTAATATCTAAAAACATAGATAATATATAAAACATATATATATATATATTATTTTTTGATATTTTATAAAAATTTATTTTATTAGATATTTTTATGGACGTAAATAGTGTGGATATGAATTTTGTTAATAATTTTGTTAATAGGAGAATTGTTGTTAGGGGTTAAAGGTATGATTAAAAAGTATGGGACGAAATCAAAAGAATCTATAAGTAAATTAAAGAATGTTGGGGTCAAATTGCGTATATACAAAACCTAAAGGACCAGATATGTAAAATAGAGGGAATTGACCATTGTTGCTTCACGAGGTTTCTCTCTGCAACGGAACCGACGACGAAGGCTCTGACCTGCCGCGACGGCGGATTCAGAGCATGACGACCACCACGAGCTACTGTTACGACGATAGGAGGTCAGAGTCTCGTTATATTCGAGGAAAACATATAGATCTTGTCTTGACAACCATTTTGTGTCTTTTAATTTCTGGAATCCAACCACTGAATCAAAAGAACACAAAATTAACTTTCAGAAAATCGAAATAGGGGAATAGAATTGAATCGGAAAAAGGCAATAACCAGTGACTTCGAGGATATGGCCTTGAATACCCGACATCTTTTCTGGTAAATTGTACTGAACAAATCCATTTGTAGTTTCATTGGAGGAAAAGGAAAGGATAAAGAGGGAAGACATTTCAAAATTATATGAACTCTTTGATTGTGAAATTAGCTGAACGATGTTGTTTGTCTTATGTGCTCACTCACATTTTAGGGGAGAGAGAGATTCATAAGACTGAAATGATAATCAAGATTATCTCTCTCTTGTTTTTTTTCGGTGAACAAAGAGTATCAAACTTGTATAGTAAAGGGTAGTAGAGACTTTACACAACTGAAAAGTGTGTCTCATGTTGTAAGTGTCTTAAAGTGTAATTGAAATCATGAAATGTGTCTCTAAGAGTAAAAAAATCATAAAAATATTACAATACATACTCGGTTGATGGAGTTAGTGAATACGATGTGTCTGTTTTCAATTCATGTATGTTTTTAGATATACCTTGGGGCATCTCTAACTTCACTCTACTTTTCATTCTAAAATAGAGTTTAGAGTAAAAATGCTCTAATAATATTCTATTTTTTATTCTATAATAAAATGAAAAATAAGTTTACTAAATATAGAGTAATTTGTTTTTTGTTTGCTCATCACTCTATTTTTTACTTTAAAATAGAATAACATTACCGCAAACTCAAACTCTATTATAGAATTACTTTATTTTAGTGTAAAAAATAGAACAAAACATTGGAGATGGTATTACTTATTTTTTTATTCAGCTTATCTAGTGGTACAGTAGTTCCACCAGCCATTTGTACGATTTTTCAATCATTGTGATAAAATATACAAATTGAGTAATATAATTCCTAGAACAGCGAAGATTCAAACTGAGATTCTAATGATTTCTATTCATTTGGTGACTAAGTCCACTGGAAGACTTTTTGATGGAAGACTAAGGTTTTGAGCTAGTCTTTCGTCAATAAAAATGAAATATTAAGATGAAAATTAGATAAGAACTTCCCTGGCGTTAATACAATATTTTCAAATATAAACAACGATTTATATATTCAACGATCCACATGCACATTGGCACGGCACATAGACCCATGCAAATGCTTACACGAGCCATGTTACAACTATGTAATGAGCTATGGATCAATGTACGCAACTGCATATAGTGTGCAAGTTGTTCTGTGTCCATATATACATATATAACAAATCCAATAATCCAGCATATAGTGTTCAGATTGTTCTGTGTACAATCCATATAACAACACAGACCAATGATGGTCACCGATCCACCACCTCACAAGGGCACATCAACAATTAAAAAGCTCATAGTAGTAGTTAACAAAGTAATGGTAACCTAGTGTTAAGGACTAACTCGGGGCATGGCGGTTTATCATGGGCCGGTTTAATTCATGCTAGAACGAAATAGTTATTAGATTTGGATCTCGATCCATGCAGTTTATATAATATACTCTAGTAATAGATTATAGATGATTAGATTATCTCTTAACATTAGTCGGAAGTCCAGTTCATTTTGTAGCACTGAAGACACTCCTCCCAAAACCAGTTCACTGAACACACTCCTCTCAGAACCGACATAAACAAAAACTCAGAGTTAAGTTTTGAACCCCTGCAACATCTAAAATATTTGGGAATCTCCCATTGTAAATAGATGGGCCTTGATTTCATATTTGTTGTTGGGCTTTGATGGTAAAAGATTCTGAAACACACACAAAAATGTTTCCTTGTTGCTCTCACCATAATTAGACCATGTGAAAGTAATCAATTATACAAATCAAAGATATAGTAGTAAGTATCCCCACACTCATGTGCATCTTGCTTCGTTCGTCACAGTTCCAAATCAAGCAAGTTTGCTTCATCACGAGCTCTCAACCTTCCATATCCATCCATCTCTCTCTCTCTCTCACGCATTTTCATTAGCTTTCCTTTTATGCTCAGATTCTTCTCTTCAACCACACAAGTAGTTGAAGTTCACCGGAAAAAAATCAAATTCGACGGCTACATCACCCGCCGCAGGACCTAATCCCAGGAGGAGGAAGATGAAACCGAGATCGATCCGTCAGCGGAGATCCGGCGTCAGGAGGCGGACCAGACCGGAGACTCCTGTGTTGAAATGTAAAGCGGAGGATCAAAACAGGGAGCGATGCGGCGCAGTTGAAGAGGATGATAATGGTGAGTGGAGCAATCAGGTTGATGAGAAACCCAGCAAGGAAGGAAGGAGAAGTGTGAAAGCTGAGACGGGAAGGAAACTCGCGGCGGGAGTGTGGCGGTTGCAAGTCCCCGATGCGGTTTCTAGCGGCGGAGATGAGAGGAGAATGGATCGGTTAGGGTTTCAGGTGCCGTTTTAAAGTTTTCTTTCTTGAAAGTTTTGAACTTTTTGGTCAAAAGATTGGTTTGATTATAGGATCTTCACACTAGTCGTTAATCACTGTTTGATCATATTTGTGGAAGATGCATACTCTGTTTTTTTCTAGTGTTGGATCTGAAATACTCTGTTTTAGTTATTATCTTAGAGGAATATTAAATATTAATATTCCTTTTCTTCCAGGGAAGTGCTGGTGGACATTTGGGTCCTCTGTTTTTCTATCACCATGATCATAAACATTCTGGCTTTCAAACCAGCAACAACTTAAGAAGCATGCGTAGTCCTCCTGCTGCTCCAACCAAGAGTGGATTCTTGTGTAAGGTGTGTTTTGATATCCTTAAGCTTCTAGGTGGAGAGATGATATTTATGTCTGTCTGATTACATGTTGAAATGCTTCAAAAGTCATTTATACCTTTTGCTTTAGAGCATAAGTGAATGTTGTGGTAGTTGTTGAGATGGAGTTTCAGAGAGTTTAGAGCTTTTACTTGACCTATTATATTTTCCTTTGGTTACTTATTTTATCGTATCAGTATGATTGCTAACTTGAACATTTTAAGACATATGTTTATACTCTGCTCATTCTCTGGTTCGCTTTTCTTTTTGTCCGAGTCCTTCAAATGTATTGATCTGAACTAGTTTTCTCCTTCTGCTGTTAACAGGAGGCTTCGATTCCATTTCCCGACTCTGCGATGGAGGCGGCAACAAAATGGGATCCTATACGCTTAGATGCAAGGGATGACGTCCACCAAATCTACAGCAACGTGAAGCTGACTGATCAACAACTGAATGCTGCTTCTTCTATTGAGCTCAAACTTGAGGAAGCTCGTGCCCGCATCGAGGATCTCGAGAGTGAGAAGCGATCTCAGAAAAAGAAGCTTGAGCACTTCCTGAGGAAAGTTAGCGAGGAGAGAGCATCTTGGCGGAGCAAGGAGCATGAGAAGGTCCGAGCAATCATTGAAGACATGAAAGATGACATCAACCGGGAAAAGAAAGCTCGTCATAAGTTAGAAGCTGTCAATCTAAAACTAGTGAATGAGCTTGCAGATTCAAAGCTGGCTGTGAAGCGTCACATGCATGACTACCAAAAGGAAAGGAAGGCAAGAGAGTTAATCGAAGAAGTTTGCGATGAACTCGCCAAGGAGATAGAAGAAGACAAAGCTGAGATTGATGCTTTGAAGAGTGAATCCATGAATCTGAGAGAGGAAGTGGACGATGAGAGAAGAATGCTGCAAATGGCTGAGGTTTGGCGTGAGGAACGTGTCCAAATGAAGCTTATTGATGCCAAATTAGCACTCGAGGAGAAGTACTCACAAATGAACAAGCTTGTAGGAGAGTTGGAGGCCTTCCTCAGTTCAAGAAATGCTACTACAAGTGTGAAAGAGGCTGAAGTGTTAAGAGAGACTGTTGCATCAGTCAGTGATGTCCAAGAAGTCAAGGAGTTTACATATGAACCCGCTAAACCGGATGATATCTTAATGTTATTTGAAGAAATGAACTTGGGTGAAGCCATCCAAGATGGAGAAACCGAGCAATGCGTTGGTTACAGTCCGGTCAGCCACGGTTCAGAAGTTCACAGGGTAAGTTCAGATAACAAAGGGAGACTCTCAAATGCTCTAGCAACAATGAATGGTGAATTTGAAGAAGATGACAGTGGTTGGGAAACCGTGAGCCATCAGGAAGAACACAGATCCAGTTTCTCTCCAGATGAGAGCGTCCATTTCACTAGCAACAATCATCAACGTGACAGCAATGTATCTGCGAATGGCACGGAGTTTCAGAAGACTCCATTGAGAGAAATAAAAGAAGTATACCCGGTTCCTAGAAGGCAGTCCAAGAAGGTATCGTCAATGGCTAAGCTCTGGAGTTCAATAGAAGGTATCAACGGAAGGGTTTCATTTTCAAACGCGAGAAAGTCAAATGCAGGGATGGTTTCACCAAGGAAAGGCGGATTCAGGACGTTGGACTTGGTGGCCTCATCACCAGACTCGGCATATGCTAATGTAAACCGAGGAGGGATGAAAGGGTGCATAGAGTGGCCTAGAGGAACACATAAGAACAACGTGAAGACAAAGCTTATGGAAGCACAAGTCGAGAGCCAAAAGGTTCAGCTGAAACATGTCCTTGAGCATAAGATCTAGGCCACTACATACTATGAAGCTACCTGACTTGGTTCAAACTAGTCTTTGTAGCTGAGATGCTATTGCCATTGTTTCGTGATCTAGCCGGTCAAGCCAATCACGGCGGTATATGTTGGTAGCGAAATGCGAAATGATCTTTGTGTTTGATTACTGCCATAGCCTGTCTGGGCCAACCACTTGTTGGTTGCTAGGGAGCAAAGACCTAATAATGGTAGTTTTCCTTGACCAATTTTGTGGCTATCTAGCCCAAATTGAGATGTTAGGTCAATGATATCTTCTTATATTTTACTACCACATTGTCTATATACTTGTAAACTGTATGGTGCATGTTTCTAGCAATAACTTTACCATTCACAATAATTAAGAGAGATATATTTACTGTTGAGGTACAAATTCTACCGTCATATAGTTTAAACACACAGAAGGCAAGAAGATTTCATCTCCTGAAAGAAATTCACTGACCACAAACCGTCAAACCCTATAATCCTTTCCCAGTGGATTTTTGCATTTAGTGTTTTGGGCTGTGGTAGCATTGGCAGACCTAGATGCTCTACCCCTGAAAAGAACACTTTATATCAGAATTTTCTTTTGAAGTAAAGCTCAAAATTGTCAGAAGATAAAAAAAGTAAAGCTCAAAATATTACTTTTAGAGAAAATAGAGGAAATTAGTGATATATATGACTAAAAATGTTTTTGTATTGTGGAAAGTAATCCCGGTTCAATTAACAGAAACGTTTGGTACTATCTGTTATTCTTTCATGCAGTCTTTAACTAAGACCTCTCACCACGACTATAAGTGGAATGGTACTTCAACTCACGCCAACGTTGAAACTCTTTTTGGCATTGTGTGGTACAGATCTTGTGATAATGTTGAATTTCCAAACCCTATTGATGAAGATAAACACATTCTGTTATTTTGATACTGTTATCTACTTATCTATCCACTTGTTTCTTCTTCCTTTTAGCTGTATATGTTGTTGTGCTGTTCTGAGATAGGAGTGGAACCAAATTGCATGCATGTTCTTTTCAGTCTGTGTCAGCTTCATTATGATTTTGGTTGAATATTGTTTGTTTGAATATGAAGAGGACTAGTCAGCCCTCTCCCCTTCATATTATTATCTTAGATACTCCCAAAACTATAGAAGCAAGCAGCCAAAATCAGGAATTGTTCAGATCAACCTTTTCACTATGCAACAATAAGCACCTGATCCAGTGAGGCAATGAGCATGGACAGTAGTTACATTTAATTATACCCAATCTCCAGTCATTGACAGCAATCATCTAAAGCCTCATATTTTGACATTGTAGTCATCTTCTCCGATAGCTATGATTGGTTGTTTTGCATTTTTTTCCCCTAAATGGAAAGATAATCTTGAAGAAACAAACATATGCTTTGAGAGGTCTTTTGCAATATTCCCATGATAAATGTAACCACCACCACCACCAGCTTATCAACCAAACAAAGATGCTTCAACTTTTGGTTTTACATTTCAAACACGAGGCAACAAAACACAACAGTTAGGTATTAAGAATATAGAATCAACAGTGCTGTCATGCAATACTTTCATACCATCTGGAGTCTTCCTAGCATCTCCCTTTCAGCTATTTAAGTCTCACTAATCTCTGCTCTCTGCACTTCACTCACATATACAACATTAAAAGATGAAGAGTCGTTACACAAAGACCGGTTCTGCTGTAATTCTCTTGTTTTGTCTATTCATCATCACCTCTGCCTCTTCAAGTTCCTTCATACAGCAAGTCACTGATGACTTCACCACAAACTTGCAATGTACGGAGACGCCTTTTCTCTTAGATCTATCCAGTATTCAAGAAAAATCTTATCTTATATATCTTATAGTCTGTGTGTGTTTGAGTCTCTAGACTGTCTTTTTTTTTTAAATTGTCACACATATTCAAAACAGTGGACGATGGAGATGGACCAGACCCAATCCAGGGAGAAGCACATTACTTTCACACACATGTTCAAGATGGAGATGGACCAGATCCAATCCAGGGAGAAGCCCATTACTTACATAACCATGACCAAGAGGTCTCATCACGTGACTATAAAGTCTCAGCTTCAAACGCAATAGTGAAGGGTCTCAGAAGTCGTCCTCCATCTTCTTACTCTCTAAAGATGGAGTCGTTCAACACCCTACTTAAGTCGAAATACTCAGAGAGATATGTATCTCGTCCTTTCTCAGCCGCTGGCTATAACTGGTATATAATTTTGATAGTATGATCTTTGATTATTCACTCAAAACTAAATTGTATATACTACAAAACAGGACACTTGTTGTGTACCCGAACGGGAACAAGAATGATAAAGGTTCAGGGTACCTCTCGCTTTACGCAGCCATAGACAACTCCACTCTCGCTCCACATGAAGAGGTTTACGTTGATCTCAGGTTTTACGTCTTCAACAAGAAAGAGAAGAAGTACTTTACCATCCAAGGTTCTTTGCTAATTTAAAACCTAAAATTATGATATTTTTAACAAGAAAAGATGCTATTAATTATATGAACTAATATGTACTATCCAATTATGTTTTGTTACTGCAGATACAGATGTTTGGAGATATAATAATTTCAAAACGATGTGGGGGTTCTCTCAGGTTCTCCCTGGTTATACATTTAAAAGCCCCTATAATGGATACCTCTATGATGGAGATCACTGCGAGTTTGGTGTTGATGTGACCACTCCCACTGTCTTTCAAACATCAGAACTTTTCACTGTTGCTAACAATTTCAAAACCCCGACATTCACCTGGAGACTTCTGAAGTTCTCCACGTTGCTCGAAGATACTTACTTGTCTGATACTTTCTCCATCGGAGGAAGACGTTGGTGAGTCCAAATAACCTCGTTTGATATGCTTAGTTGAAGTATACTGTCGTACAGTAACAAGTCTTCTTCGATATGCTGATGATCAGGAATATACAAGTGAATCCAAGTGGTCGTGACAAGGGAAAGGGAAAAGCTTTGTCCATGTATCTTATCGTTAATCATAACGAGGAACTCAGACCTTTTGAGAGGATTTATGTTCGTGCTAAGCTTCGAGTTCTTAACAAATTCAAATTCAGAAACGTTGAAAGGCAAAGTAAGCAGTTATTACATTAATACATATCTACACATATTAATAGCTATGGACTACTAATGAGTGTTTTTATGTGATATTTTGGTAGTTGATAACTGGTTCAGTCGTTGGGAAACTGGACGTGCTTATGGTTGGGGTTCTAGTGAATTTGTCCCTCTCTCTAATCTCAAAGATTCATCAAAGGGGTTTCTTGTGGATGATAAGTTGACTGTTCAAGTCGAAATTGAAGCCGTTTCTACAACCAAGTACTTTCCTAGTTAGAGTTTCTCTAACCACGTACGGGCCTGCCACTACATGTGCTTGCTTTGTTATCGGCCACTTAAGTTATAATAAGACCGTGTATGGGTTTCAATAAACAAGTTGTACGTGTATGTGTTTGAGTGTTTCAATAAGTCAGTGAGTTTGTATTCTCATGCATCTATCATCAAAACATCATTTTCTTCCTTTTAGCACCAAGGAGTTTTATTACTGCAACCCAAAACCTTCTAGCTTTCGTTGTCATTCATAACTATATAAAATGTTTTGTGTCTTGATCACTCTCTTTAAGCATTGCTCGGAATCTTGTGGTCGAGTGGTAAAGAGAATAGCTTAGGACGCAAACACGTTTAAGGTTCGATCCATCTGATGCGCGAAACTAAGTCACATTATCTTGGATACACACATGATATGAGCTTTTGCTTTTAGCCCATTTGAATATCCGGAGATATGATTTATCCATAGACTGCACCTTACCTTAAAGATTAGTATGGGCATTCCCATAAGCCTGGAGTACTCTCAGATTAGTTAAAAATAAGACTCTCTTAAAGCATAAAAAATACAAAATATGAAGGGAAGACTTAAACTAGCAACACCTGGTATAAAATGTGTTAATTATATAAAAACTAGATGATATCCTGCACCATGTACAAATTAATATGTAGATATTCAAAAAATTATGATTTAATATGAATTTTATTTAAATTAATAAATTTGATAAAACATTAAATTAATCTTATAAATTATTCAAATTTAATATTTATATTGACCATCAATGTATTAAGTTCTATTTGTTTTATTCATGGAGTTTAAATTTTGGATAAAATTATTCTCTAATAATTAAGTTATCATTAGGCAACTTGAAGTTGAAATCAAACATTTATTGTAGTTGTGATTGAAAATAATTTCAACGGCATTGTAAGCATTAGAGACACTACTCATAAATCACCAACATAATAGCAATGGCCAATAAACATCATATACTATCAATAACTTAGATCTTAAACTTTGAGAAAAAAATATAATACATTACCTATGCATTCTCTTAGATTATATTTATATTATGTTTATTATTTGTTAATTTTTTCTATGTTATTTAATATTTTTCTCATAGTTTTCATGTTTCTTTGTATTTTGAACATTCTTTAATAAGTTTCATTTTGTATTTTATAGGTTATTTATTATTTCGGTAATGATTATATTATTGTGATAATGATTTTATGGATCAAAAATTAATTGGGGAAATTATACATTTACACTTTGTTGAGTACCCCTTTTCAAATTTACACTCAGGAGGAGGACATTTTCACAAATACCTAATTGTTTAGTAGCCGAAAGACAATAATAACCCTCACAATTTTAACCTTCTCTCTCGAATCTCTCTAGCTCGCCATCGACGGCGACGAGATTACAGAGCTACAACGGCGATTCTAGCAACGGCGACGACAAAAGGTCTTCTCTCTCACTAGTCACGCCGTCTCTCTGGAAAGAGCATCCGGTGACGACGAATAACAATCAGACTATACGATTCAAAATTTCATCTCAAAAAATGTCGTCTACTCCTCACGATTCTCCTCTACACGATTCTCCTATACACGATTCTCCTCTTCACGATTCTCCTATTCATGATTCTTATCTTCACGATTCTCTACAAGTAAGTACCTAAATTATTGTTTGTTTCAAGTCATTTTTTGAATTTGTTATTTCTGTTATAAGAAAATAGAAGAACATTGGTTGAGGATTGTCATGTTTCTAGTTAGATCTAAGAGAAATAGTATCGATAGTGAACATTGAGTTTTTTTGAAAAATTATAAGCCTTTATAAATGTGGGTTTCAAGTAATTATAAAATGCGTGAACTCAAGAAGTGTTGTCTTGTATTGCAGTTGGATAGCAACGAGTTTTGCACAACCTTGAAATTGCCTGGGAGGGTTTATGAAGCTGTAGAAACACCAGATAATTCCAAAGCGATAATCCATCACTCAAAGATTGATTATATCGAGAAGGTGGAAGATATATTAGGAAAAGAAGAGTTTTCTTTCATAGAGAACTCTCACATTGGGAGCATTTTGAAGTTGGTTAAAAGGAACAGGGTTCAATTTTCAGAAGAGTTGTTCCATTTTTTAATGCAGCGAAGAGTATTGACGCAAGGAGAGGATCTCTGGTTTACTTTCTCGGACCAGCCTATGAGGTTTTCACTAAGGGAATTTCATCTGACAACAGGCTTACGTTGTGAGGAAGATCAGACAATAACAGAGCCGCTGTTCAAAATAATGAAGAAGCCATACATTTGGATGCTGGGCAAGATTGATAAGTTTACGGTGAGAACGTTATATGAAATGTTTAAAAAGAAAGCACGAAGCATGCCAACACTAGAAATATTATCCCTTGGAACAGCAATACTCACAGAAGCGGTAATTATGGCAGAAAACCCGAGTTCTAAAATCCCGAGAGACAGGTTGCAGCGTTATATGAACTATCGCTCACCCAAGATTGCTTGGGGTAAAACTGCTTATAGAATCTTGATGAGAAGTGTAAAAAGTTTGAGTGCAAGTTCCTGGACAGGAGATAGTTATGAAGTGAGTGGTTTTGCGCTAGCCATAAATCTGTGGGCAACGTCATCAGTGAATGTGCTTGGTAAATCTTTGGGAAAGCCATGCGAGACATCCTCTTCTTCTGATCCGTTGTGTCTACATTGGGACTCAACAAGAACTCCGACAATAGTGAGCAGTTAGAGCTGGAGAAGATAACAATGATGAGTGATAGATATTTTCATTAGATTAAACATGAGCGTTATTTATTAACACTATATATAAATATATTCGTATTGTATTGTTTGAAAAGTGGATTTCTAGGGACTCCTTGAAAAGGTCCACAAATCGGTGTCTTGTAGGATTGTAAATTTGACATGTGTTTATACAAGATTATAAATGTACTTTTATAAGGACTATATAAATTAATATATAAGAGGTTTACATAGATATGTTTTATTTATTCTACAGGTTGAGGTTAGCACAGTGATTGGATTGGCTGAGGAATACAAACATTTGGTGGGGGCAACACATAGTGACGATGCTGACTTTCACAGTGTTGTGAAACTAGTTCAACAAGGATACAAAATGAGGAGAAGCGATTGGGAGAAAGGTTTTGTGGATATGTTTGTTGCAACAGAAGATATAGGTCAACAACGCAAGACAAAAGACGAAGATGCAGAGCATGGTGAAGATCTGAACCATAATGAAGATGAAGAGGAAAAGAAAGATGAAGAGGAAAAGACAGATGAAGAGGAAAATAAAGATGAAGAGTATCAAAAGGATAAGGAGCAAAGAAAAGATAAAAATTATTCCATGTCTAACAGCGAGAAACTTGATAAGCTAATCCAAATGGTTCGTGATTTGGATAAGCGAGTAGTAATGATCCAGAATGTTTTAGGAGTTAAGGTAACCAATTCAATTTTACCAATTACTTATCAAATTTCGCGTGTTATTCCTCTCTAATGATTTCACTTGTCTTTTTGAAGTTTAACGACAGTTCACCAAACAAAGAAAATTGTGAAAATGGAGCTAGTTCTGGTGATAGAAGAAGTGCACAAGATTATGAAAATGAAGAAGATATAATTAATGAAGAAGCAAACTCTGATGATAAAAAAAATGCACCATGATGAAAATGAAGAAGATACAATTGCTGAAGCAGCAAATTCTGAAGATACAATTGCTGAAGAAGCAAACTCTGGCGATGGAAGAAGTGCACTGGATGATGAAAATGAAAAAGAGATATGTGATGAAGAAGCAAAATCTGGTACAGAGCATCAAAGGGAAGAAGAGAATATTCTTGGGGAAATTGAGACTACACAAAAAAATCACTCAAGACGAAGACACAGAAAAACTTGAATCAGAAAGTTGCTTGAAACAAACGTCGCAGGTATGAATCTAAAACAGGATATAAAGGTTTATAAATTTTTTAATTTAGTGATAGGCAAATTGAATTTCTTATTTCTTTTGTAGGTTACGTCGCCTACTCCAACATTCAATACTCCAAACTTTGATACAAGGGTACAAAATTAATATATTTTATAAGGCCTTGTAAAAGTTTAATGTATATAGCATAAACATCTAATTTTCAAATATTTTGTCTGAAGGTTTCATCGCCTAATCCAACATTTACGTCTCCTAAGTTTGATCTCCTTTCCCAAGAAAGTCATAGTGGAAAGGGTACAAATGAGGTATTTTATAAAGCTTTATAAACTATTTCATGATCGTTAAGGTCTCTTAAACAATTATATAAAAACGATTTGCATGAATCAGGTTCTTATGAGAGATGTTTATGAGATTCCTGTTTTCCAACCTCTAATGAAAATAAAAAAGAGATTGGTACAACAACACAGCCAGGTTTGTTTTCCAAACTTTATGAGTATTGATTTATTTTATAGACTTAATAATCCTTTGTAAAAAGGGGACTATTTTTTTTGTTCTGTAGGTAAACGAAGATGTTGAGCCTCCACTTCAAAAGAAGTTTAAAGCTGATACAGATAATGTTCCGCTAAGAAGAAGTGAAAGAGGTCAAATACCATCCATTCATACACAACCACCGTTTACAGGAGCAAGGAAGAAACATCCGATTCTTCATCCCTTTGAGCCAGTTGATAAAACAAGAAAAGAAAAAATGAGAGAATGGAAAATGTCAAACAAAAGAAAGTAAGTTTTATTTTATAAGAAGCTATATATTTCATGAAACTAGATATCTACATAAAAAGTATGAGTGTCCAATGTAGGAAGCTGAGAATCAATCAAGAGATAGTAAACGCAAAGTGGTTTTCGGATATTGAAACTCCGGGAAAAAAACTTTCAAAAACGGTTAGACTATATGTGAACAAAAATTCTTTATAATCCCTTATAAATTTATATTAATCTTCTTTATAAAACTATATGATCGCTATTCTGAGTATTTGTTTTTTTTTTGTTTCAGCATATTGAAGCAGGTTTTGAGTTGCTGAAACTGAGACAGATAAACAATCCAGATTTGTTTCTGAACAAAACTGCCTTAGTTGTTGGAGTGAAGTTTCTTGAAGAAATAGATGAGTTTTATGATGAGTTTTTAGATGACAAGAAAGGTTTCCAATTTGGAGCAGGCTTTGACAAGTACAACATAGAGAAGAATATCAACTTCCTCTATTCGGCCATTGCAGTAGCAGAGAAGTATTGGCTTGGAGTTGTAATCAACTTGGAGAAGAGAAATATCACAGCATTCAATTGTGCAGCAATGAAGTTCACAGATGCGAGTTTGGTCCCTTACGTTAATGCATATGCGATGGCTCTCCCATTCATGATTCGCTACTTCTTCAAAGATGTCAGCATGGATACAAGCAAGTTCTCGATAAAAATTGTATCTGAAGGTTTCCCACAGGTAACATCTTTATAACCGCTTATAAATCTTTATGGTAGATTTGTATCCAGGTTCTTCAGATCAAATAACTTATATTATAATTTATCTGCTAATATATTACTAAAACATATTTGTTTAAGGTTCTTAAAATAGAAGACAGTGGAGTTTATGCATTGAAGCTGATAGAGTGCCATGCAATGCGTATAGTGGATTTGACAAAGCTGAGTGAAGAAAAAATTGCAATCATCCGAGAAAAGTTGGCGGTTGATATCTTCTCGGAATTACAATGAATACTAATGTGGGAATGAACAAAAACTTTATAGCTTGCTTATAGTTATGTGTGAACAACTATCTGTTTTATGCGTGTTTGGTAAACTTTGTTTGTAGAATTCTGAGTATTATGAGTTTATGACTTGGATTTATGGTTTTCCTTAAATTTAGAAAGTTCAATGGTAAATTTGTATTTCAGTAGCTTTATAACACATTATTACAAATAGTTTATAACCTCTTATAAAATCAAAACAAAATGGTTTATTACAAATGAATTTACGATATATAAAGGAGTATATAAAAGTTATAAAGATTTATAAATCGTTTTTCAAGAGCTCATCAGTTCATAAAACAAAAAAGAATTAAGGTTTATAAAGTTGTATAAACAACCAAAATGATTTATAAATCTGTATAAAATAATGTATAAGGGCATATAAATTTATATAAGATAAAAAACAAAACTTGTTTTTTTACCTCTTGTAAAATCAATCGAGTTTAGGATATATAAAGGGAAATTTAAAAGTTATAAAGACTTATAAATCTATAAAAAAAGTAATTTATAAAGGCTTCTAAATCAGTTTACAAATATTATATACAAAAATAATGATATGTAAACACCAATACGAGGATATATAAAGGGAATTTAAAAGTTATAAAGACTTATAAATCTATAAAAAAAGTAATTTATAAAGGCTTCTAAATCAGTTTACAAATATTATATACAAAAATAATGATATGTAAACACCAATACGAGGATATATAAAGGAGAATTTAAAAGTTATAATGACTTATAAATCTATAAAAAAAGTAATTTATAAAGGCTTCTAAATCAGTTTACAAATATTATATACAAAAATAATGATATGTAAACACCAATACGAGGATATATAAAGGGAAATTTAAAAGTTATAAAGACTTATAAATCTATAAAAAAAGTAATTTATAAAGGCTTCTAAATCAGTTTACAAATATTATATACAAAAATAATGATATGTAAACACCAATACGAGGATATATAAAGGGGAATTTAAAAGTTATAAAGACTTATAAATCTATAAAAAAAGTAATTTATAAAGGCTTCTAAATCAGTTTATATACAAAAATAATGATATACAACAATTACGATATGTAATCATAACGAGTAATAATAGGTCTATAAGAGGTTAAAATTTAATTTAAAGAATTTAATGATCTTAATCTGATCATATAAAAAATAAAACAGTAAATTTAAAGATTTATAAATTCTTGTTTTCTATCATTTCATCGTTTCTCTATAATTTCAAAAGAAGAATACAAACAATATGAATATTATCAAAAAGTAATTGAGTCTTCATAAATAAATCTAAATTAATGAATTTAAATAATTGATTATAAAATAATGTTATAAATAATAATTTAAAAAGTAATTCAAGAAATATCTCTTTAATATCAATTTAGATCAAATAAATTATATACACAAATCGAATGATGTATAACCTAATGATTTATCTAAAACCAATTTGAGTTTCGATGATCTTATATAAAAGTTTAATTTGAATTTAATTATAAAGTTTTATATTATAGAATTTATATAAGAAATTCAAAGTTTATTTATAAGAGTCTTATATACTATAAATGATTATTTACAAATGAAAAGAATTACGAAGAATGATAGAGATACGAGTATGTTGCTTAAGCGATTTTAAAGATAAGTTGTTCTATTACGAAAGTATAGATAGAGATTAAATAAAGTTGATAATATTATAAAAGTCGTCGTTTTATCGACACACAACTTTCGATACTTACAGAGGTTTAATTAGGTTTACGACAAAAATTTTTCAACAAAAATCGTTAACTCTCAGCGACAGATTCTTCATCACTTTCACGACGACATCGTTATTATCTTTTTCTATTTTACTTAAGGGCTTTTGGTCATTTCATATCATTTTCATTAAAAACCTATGTTTTAAACATCTTTTGTACCACAGAGGCAGATTATCTTTATCTTTTGATCATTGAGAAATACACAAAACTCTCTTGAGAAGTTCATCTCTGGATTTTGATTGTTATGTTCTTGTGTTATTGTTGATTTCTTATCTATTTCTACATGATTAATCTGAAATCCAATATGGGTTTAAGAGGAATCATGAGATTAGTGAGTAATCACCTTGAATTCATGTTAAATTAAGTGATTAGGTTAGACTAATTTAGATCATTCAATTTCTTGCTAGTCAGTAATCATCTTCTGAGTTCCACTCAGTTGTTGATCCTTAGATTTCTCAAAAGTTTCGATGAATCAGACAATCTCAGCTTTTAGTATACTTTGAAACATTTGTTTTAAAGGTACTAAGATCTAATAGACTTGTTAGTAATTGCTTTCATATTATTCAACCAAAGACATTTGATGTTTGAGATATGTTAGCAAATGAGCATTCATCTAGAATTGCTTGAATTGTGTCTAGGCTTAATTGATAGTTTGATTGATCATTTGCCATCCTTAGTTCGATATTGATCAAATCTAATATCCCATGATTTCTCTTTTCTTTAGTCAAGAAAATTCATTCTGTTATTGCTTTCTAGTTTTAGTCATAGTTTAAACTCTAATCATGTTGCACTTAATTGATCTTTCATTCTCATCTTTGATTTCTCAGATTTCTTTTTTTTTTCTTTTTGATCTCATTTCCGATTCCTCCTCAGGAAGATGAAAAATAATTTGAAGAAAAAGGAAAACTTTTGTCTATTGCCAAAGATTGTGAAGTAGAAGTATCTATTCAAGAAGATGGGTTCAGAGGTTCTTGGTATAGAGCTATCCTCGAGCAAAATCCGACGAGAGTAACAGGAAAAAAGCTTCGGGTTAGTTACAAAACTATGTTCAACGAAGATGGTGTAAGTCCTTTGAAGGAAACTATTGAAAGAAGTTTTATTCGGCCAGTCCCGCCAGAGTGTCTGAATGAGGGTGTCGTATTCAAGGAAGGGTCGGTGGTGGATGCTTATTTTAATAATGGTTGGTGGACTGGTGTTATCGTAGTTGAAAGGCCAGATGGTAGTTTTTTGGTTTACTTTGATGATCCACCAGACATAATGAGATTCATCAGAAGCCAACTGAGACCTCATGCTGATTGGATCGGCTCCAAATGGGTCAAAAGCAAAAACAAGGTATTGTTTTTTTTTGTATGTTTTAAGTTATAAAATTTTGAATGTTTGAGGGCTTTAGCTTATATATGATTGTTTTGGAATTGAAGGTATTGAGTCAACACATGTTTACGAGAGGGAAGTTGGTGGAAATGACCCGTGAAATTAGTGAAAGTGAAAAGGAAAAAATTTGGGTCCGAGCATTGGTAATTACAGAAGTTCGGAAACAAGGAGATGATAGAAGAAAATTTCTGATCAAAAGATGTACAATCTCACAAAATTCGAGTGATGAAGCGGAAGGAAAACATTTAATAGTTGATATTTGCAAAATAAGGCCATCTCCTCCTCGAGATCTTTGTGCAGAGTACAGTCTGAACGACTATGTTGAAGTGGTTGTTACCCATGGGTGGCGCAAAGGTCGAGTGACGGAAATTCTCCTTGAAAACAAATACAAAGTGTATTTCGCTGCCACAAAAGAGGATGCGGTTTTTAATTATACTGAGATTAGGCTGTCAATGGAGTGGCTAGGTGGTGGTAGTTGGATTCGCGCACATGAGGTATTTTCTCACACATAATTTGTATTCATTTTTGGTGCAATTTAAAATCTTCCTACACCATTTTTGCAGAGAGAATTTGAAAATAATGCTGGCACACCAATCAGACCCGGTCAAGATAGTCCTAGTAACACACTTGCCACCGATGAAGATGATACGTTGAATGATGATGCCACCAAAATCAGATCCGATCAAGAGAGCCCTAGTATCACACTTGTTTTAGAATCCAATGAAGAGGATAAGGTGAATGATGATGCCACAGAAATCACATCCTCTCTCGAGAGACACAGAAACACTTCTGTTTTAGAAGCCACTGAGGCTGAAACACAAAACCATGAAACCATATATGTAAGTTTTAGACTATCACCTATATATGTGTTCTCATAGGCTTCTTTTTCTTATCTTTAAACTATATATTTTTACTAATGATGTGTAGGGAAAGGAGTTACCATTACCTCATGAATCAGAAGATATGATGGATGATGTAGCCACTCCAATCATAGACCCTCAAGAGATTCCACGAGGTAAAATGTAGATTATGATTTATAAAAGCCTATAAATAATTTATAAAGACTTACAAATATGTGTAGTTTATAAGAGCAATAAATAGTTTACAAGGGCTTCTAAATCTATATAAAATTTTGACAATTATTTTGAAGGGCTTATAAGGTTTTATGAAGATTTATAAAATAAGGTAATATATAAAGACCTATAAACAATTTTAAAAGATTTATAAATCTGTATAAAATGATTTACAAATTTTGACAATAATTAATAAAGACTTATGAATCTCTATATAATAATTTATAAGGGTTAATAAAATTTTTTAAAAAGCATATAAATATTTTGCAGAAGCTTGTTAATCTATAATAGTTTATAAAACCGTTTTCTAAGCATTAAACCATAAATAAACTTGGGCCTTAAACATTGATAATCGAAATTGGGCCTTAGTGTAAAAAAATAAAACCGTCACGAATTAGGGTAAAAAGTCGGGACTTTTCATCGCCTTCCTCCGTTCGCGTCTCTTCTGATACAGAGCTGAAGCGCATCTTTTGATCTCTATTTATACTCCGCCGTTCTACATTTCTTTGGTTACAAAAACTTACTTTTCACCATCGATTTCTCTTAACTCCGGTAATGTTATTGGTTCTTCTTAGCGATTCTTCTTCTCACTCTGTCATTTGCGATATATTTCATTGCTAGTTCTTTCGTTTTTGATGTGGTTAATCGATTTTAGAATGATCTATTATGATTTACAAGTGTTGATAAACAAAACCTTTATAAGTCATTATAAAACATATCTTTGACATTGCCATTTTGAATTGTTTCAGGTGAAACGATGAGTGAGTCTAATGACAAGATTGCTTTGCCAAAAAGAATCTCCGAAACTGGTACAAAAGGAGTCGTATTGCAAAGAATTAACAAGCGCTCCAATCTGAAGTTGGTTGGTAAAGTTGAAACCCTTTTGGGCAAAGAATTCAAGAAGCTTGAAGATTCATTCTTGGCTCCGGTAATTAAGATGGGAAGGAAGCAGAAGCTTATGGTGTTTTCAAGGCATTTGATTCATCACTTACTCTTAAGGAGAATTGATATAGGCGAGAAGGGTTTGTGGTTTACTTTTGGAGAACAACTAATGAGGTTTTCTCTAAGAGAATTCCACTTGACAACGGGTCTGCCTTGTGTTGTTGATAAAGATGAAGATGAAGCCGAGACTTCAGCAACAAAAAAGAAGAAGAAAGATCCATGGATGAACAAGAATCAAACTCTAAACACCTTGCTTAAGCTTCTTGT
The DNA here is from genome assembly GCF_020379485.1 of Brassica napus. Lineage (NCBI taxonomy): Eukaryota > Viridiplantae > Streptophyta > Magnoliopsida > Brassicales > Brassicaceae > Brassica > Brassica napus. Next base: position 20,604,576 of record NC_063438.1, on the reverse strand, counting down.
CGAAAAGAGTAAAGAGCTTACTGCTGATCAGAGATTAAGATTGGGAGCTACAATCCTTGTGGAAGGGATATTGATGGCAAGCAATCCGGTGACAAGTATTCCAGAAGAGCGTCTGCTTAGAGCTAGAAATTTCAAAGAGTTTTGCAAGTATCCCTGGGGGAATTTGGCCTTTGATTATTTACTGAAAGAAGTGAAGAGCTTTACCTATGCAAAGCTGACGGAGAATAATCAATACGCGATTTGTGGCTTTATATATGCGCTTCAGCTCTGGGCGTTATCTTCTGTGAATCAACTAGGCACATTCTTTGGTATTAGCGATGATGGAATTCAGTTTCCCTTGTGCTTGCATTGGAAAGAAACCAAAGCGCTTACTATTGAGGAGGTTAACAGATTCGACCAAATGGAGAAGGTAACCGTTTATAATGTTTTATAAAACTGTTTTAGTCTTTGCATTCTTCTTTTACCGATTGTTTGATCATATGCAAACACTTGTCAGGTTGATGTCAAATGTATCCTTGGAGATCCCGGATTGCATAGCGACTTGGTTGAAGATGTTGACTGTGAATTTGGAAGAGTTGTTGATCTTGTCAAAAGAGGATATCGTTTGAAGAGACAAGATTGGCTCAATAGAAGTGTCGACATTGCCGTTGCTGAAGCTGAAGTGGACGAAAATAATTCTGTTCCTGGGATTGATGCAACTGATCAAGAAAAGATTGAATTCCTCAATAATAAGGTAGTGTCTCTTGAAGAAAGAGTGAAGTACCTTGAAGGTCTTTTGAACATTCGTGGAGAAACTGTGAAGGTAAACTACTTTCTATATTTGTTTCGTGTTGTAAATGACAAAAAGATTCATATGCTTCTAACTTGTAACAGGAAACTGAGAAGTCAAAAGAAACTGAAGCCGCCACAAAAACCAAGGTTTGCTATCTATAACGTCTTCATATTCTTAATACAATGTGTGTGAGCTCACATATAATATTTCAGGTAAATGGACAGAATGCCGATTATGAACTTGACGAAAATGAAGTTTTAGGAGTTTATATAGATGCCAAAAGAAAGGAAATCGCTAAGGTTATTTTATTTTTGATATTTTATAATGTTGTTATTAAATTCGAAATTGCTAAGCTAGTTTTTTTTCTTGTAATATTAGAGAAAGAAGAATGGTGTAAGACCTCCACGTGAAGTAGGACATCAAGATGAAGATGATGTAGAAGTCGAAGTCAATGAAGTAAGCTTATTTATAACACTTTATAAATTGAAAACCGTTATAGAATTATAAATCATTAAAAATATGTAATTTTTTTTTAAATAGGAACAACCACAAGAAGAAGAGGAACAACAACAAGAAGATGATACAGAAGACGATGTGGACGATGGTGATAAAGAGAGTGAAAATCCGGAAACCAATGAAGTAAGCTGATTTATAAATCTTTAAAAACTGAACAATCGTTTTAAATTTATAAATCATTATAAATATGTAATCCTTTTATTGAAATAGGGACAGACACAAGAGGAAGAGGAACAACACCAAGAGGATGACGCAGAAGTCAATGAAGTAAGCTTATTTATAACCCTTTATAAATTGAAAACCGTTATAGAATTATAAATCATTAAGAATATGTAATCTTTTTTTTTTTAAATAGGAACAGCCACAAGAAGAAGAGGAACAACAAGAAGAAGAGGATACAGAAGACGATGTGGACGACGGTGATAAAGAGAGTGAAAATCCGGAAACCAATGAAGTAAGCTGATTTATAAATCTTTATAAACTGAACAATCGTTTTAAATTTATAAATCATTATAAATATGTAATCCTTTAATTGAAATAGGAACAGAAACAAGAGGAAGAGGAGCAACAACAAGAGGATGACACAGAAGTCAATACAGATGTTGACGTCGGTGCTAAGGAAAATGGATCTGAAAACCCCGTGAAAGGTTCAAAGAAACGTGGAAGAAAGGTAAATATCTCTCAGTGTATAAGGGTTTATAAAATGTTGTTTAGTATAATCTATGTAACTTTTTTTATTGTGTCATCAAAATTGAAGGATGGAGAAGAAAATGAGGATGCATATGAAAAGCCCGTGAAGGTTACAAGGAAAAGTGAAAGAGTAACTAAGGTAAATATCTCTCTGTGTATAATGCTTTATAAAATGCTGTTTAGTATAATCAATGTAACTTTTTTTATTGTGTCATCAAAATTGAAGGGTGGAGAAGTAAATGAGGATGCATCTGAAAAGCCCATGAAGGGTACAAGGAAAAGTAAAAGAGGAACTAAGGTGAATATCTCTCAGTGTATAAGGGTTTATAAAATGCTGTTTAGTATAATCAATGTAACTTTTTTTATTGTGTCATCAAAATTGAAGGGTGGAGAAGTAAATGAGGATGCATCTGAAAAGCCCATGAAGGGTACAAGGAAAAGTAAAAGAGGAACTAAGGTGAATATCTCTCTGTGTATAATGCTTTATAAAATGTTGTTTAGTATACTCTATGTAACTTTTTTTATTGTGTCATCAAAATTGAAGGATGGAGAAGAAAATGAGTATGCATATGAAAAGCCCGTGAAGGTTACAAGGAAAAGTGAAAGAGTAACTAAGGTAAATATCTCTCTGTGTATAATAGTTTATAAAATGTTCTTTCTGATTATCATTTCTGATTTACAGGCTGTTATTAAAATCGAAATTGCTAAGTTATTTATTTGTCTTGTAATATAAGGGAAAGAAGAAAGGTGTAACACCCCCACGTGAAGTACAACAACAAGTAGAAGATCATGCAGAAACCAATGAAGTAAGCTGATTTATAAGTCTTTATAAACTGATTGACTTTTTAAATGTTTAATATGCTCTATGTAACTTTACTTATTGTGTCATTAAAATTGAAGGATGGAGAAGGGAATGAGGATGCATCTAAAAAGCACGTGAAGTTTACAAAGAAGAATGGAAGAGGAAATAAGGTAAATATCTCTCTATGTATAATGGTTTATAAAATATTCTTTCAAATTTCATTGACTACATCCAATTATCATTTCTGATTTTCTTAATTGTTATGCTTATAAAGGAACACAATGTTGGCACCCCCAAATCGAAAAAACAAAAGAAACAATTTGAGAAAGATTCAGCTGATGATGTGATAGGAAGTGTTTTGGAAGATCTTAAAAATGCCGATTAGAAGCATCGCGAATTTGAAGAAATGAAGCTCTTTCAGTTTTTTAGTACTTTTAACAAATATCTATGGAACTTTTTCAGTTTTAGTGTGTTATCTTTTGATGATGTCTTCAATGAGGAACATCTTTTGGCTTGTCCCTTAATCCTTCATGATGAGGAAAATATATTTTGGTTTGTACCTTAAACCTTTGCTAAGGAAACATATTTTATTTATGTTCATGCAAGTAAGCTAAGATATCAAACGAACATATAATTTCTACAATTAATCTGAATCCTAATGATTTATAAAGGGTAGTTTATGTAACCACACATTTCGTATAATAAATAACATAACTTCTATTAGACACCTGCAAAATTTATAAAGCATTATAAAATGATAGATGTAAAAATAAAAGGAACATAACTTCTATTAGACACCTGTAAACTTTATAAATCATTATAAAACGATAAAATGTAATAGTAAAAGGTTCCCCAAAATCTATTCGATTCCAATTCTCTCTTATAACATCATATAAAATAATCAATTGCACACAAGTTTTTATACTACTCTGTTATCAAATAGGCCTTACACAACTACCTTTGTTGTGTCCTTTCTGTCCACATCTGCTGCATTTGTAAGCCTTGGGTGATGGTTTAGATATGGGCCGATATTTTCCATACTCCCACGAACTTGGTATCCTCTTTTTTTTCCTCCTCCCACTAGGAAAGCGTGTAGATGGAGGGCGACAAACAAACGAAGCTACATGGGGAGGAATATCCCAATATGTTTTATCACCAACAGGATATACACTCTCTGAATATGCTAGTGTAAACCTAATAAGAAAATTAAGAGAATTAAATAAAGGTACAATAAAGACAGAAAAATGAAAAAGAAGTGTTGTAGAACAATATTTATAAAACCTTATAAATTTGATCAATTTTGTAAACATATATAAACGTGCTGATGTATTACCACAATGGCTGAGAGAACGGACCTTTCATTGGAGAAAAACTCATCGACATAATCATTTTCGTGCTTATTCCCAGATTTTGCAGCGGCAATTGCATGAGCACAAGGAAACTTCTCAATATCAAACACAAAACATGAACAATGCCTTGTTTGAAAATTCACCACTTGATCTCTTGTATCTCCCTTAACCTCAAACTCTGAATCATTGATTTTGGAAACTTCAAGGAAGCGAGACGTAAAATCATATAGCTCCTTCATCTTGTTCCCCACTTCGACAGTGACAGGGTGCATGTGACGAACTCCTTCCTCACGTCGTTCAGTGAACCACTTAGTCATTATCATCCTAATAGTGTCAAAAAGACAGACAATTGGATACTCACGACTCACTTTCAGCAAAGAATTTATAGATTCGGCCAAGTTTGACGTCATGATGTTGAAGCGATTAGCAGGAGAATAAGCTCGGGTCCACTTCCTGAAGTCTGCTTTACGAAGATAATCTGCTAATACAATGTCGGACTCCTCAATCTCTTGAAAATAGCAATCGAAATCAGCTTTGGTGTAGGCATAACCAGCTTCAACAACCAAAGGGACAAGTGTTGAACTTTTGAAATTGTCCTGGACATTCTTTTGAAAGTGAAAGATGCAGATTCCATGGTGAGCAACAGGATAATGTTGTAAAAGAGCTTTTTCAATAGAGGCCGCACGATCAGAGACAAAAACCAAATCCTCTTCATCAGGAATGATGGTTTTCAGACATTTCATAAACCAACTCCATGAGGCTTCATTCTCAGAATCAACTATAGCAAAAGCTATAGGATACAAGTGAAAATTACCATCTTGTGCTGTGGCAGCAAGTAGAGTCCCTTTATACTTTGATTTCAGATGGGCACCATCAACAGAAAGTACCTTCCTCATCAACTTAAACCCTCTGATAGATGGACCAAGCGACAAAAATGCGTATTTGAATTTCCCAACAGCATCAACTTCGATAAAAGTCACAGAACCTGGATTCTTTTCTTTTATCATGTGAAACCAACTGGGCAAAGCTTCATAACTGTCATCAGGAGTACCCCTAGCTATATCTTGGCCGTGCTCTTGAGACCTCCAAGCCTTTGAATATGTAATCACAACACCATGATCATTTCTAGCTTTTTCCATGATCTGTTTAGGTTTCAGCCCAATCTTTCCTCCTTCATAATGATTGCTGACCATAGTTCCCAACAATTTTGCAGTAGCTTGCCGATGACTAACAGTTCTCAGAGAAGTGTCACAAGTATGTTTAGATACATAATGACGAACAAAAAAACTCTGAGATCCTTTAACTGATTTTGCACGAAAACTCCAACTGCATCTTTCATCCACACAACTAAGAACATAACGTGTTTTGTCTGAATATTCTGTGTGGAACTCAAAGCTTTTACTAACTGCATGCAACCTCAACTTTGTGCTCATTTCCTTTTTATCCTTGAAAAACTTCCCGCAGAACAAATCATCATCATCACCACAACTGGGAGACAAGATATCTTCTCCCATGCTTTCTCTACCACGTCTACTGGAGAAAGATGGCAATTTTGACTTTCCAGACCCATATACAGCAAGTCCAATCGAGTCCAATCCTCTCTAAGATAAAAACATGAAACATATACATTAAAAATAGAATTTATAACCCATTATAAGACATTGATTAAACTCTCATATATTTATATTTGACAGAGGAAAAAGTTATATGTACCTTATTGCTAACAAGACCACTTGAAGGAGAAATAAGACTGTCGCTAATACAAGTATGTTGTATACCAGAGACTTCGTCAACTCTCTGAATGCTGTTCCATTCAGTCTCCGCGTGTGTTTTTGTTCCTCTCTAGAAAATTAAACATGTATTTATTACCTTTATAAGACATTATAATTATGAATGTTAAGGTAAGAGTTTTGAAAAGTACCTCAAATACATTACTACTTCCAGCAATAGGCGAATCATGAGTACTAGAAATTTCATCTTGTGTCTGAATCATGTTTGACATAATCAATGGTGATTTTTGTGTTCCTGTCTGAAACATAAAAACATAAAGCTAGTAATGAATCTTGTAATGAAACATAAAAAGATAAAGCTAAATATATAATCATTTACAAGGCCTTATAAAAATGAGAGTTGTAATAAATACCTCACGCGGATTACTAGTTCCAGCAATAGGCAAATCATGATTACTATTTCCACCCCGTGGCTGGATCATATTTGACATAATCATTGGTGATAATTGAGTTCTTCTCTGAAACATTAAAAAAAAAACATAAAAGCTAATAGTTAAAATATATGTGGTAATGATCCTGCAAAATGCACAACTATTATTATAAGGTCTTATAAATGTAATAGATACTGCTATGGCAAACTTCTTCAAGCAATGAGCAAATCACTACTACTACATACTACCTTATAAAATAAATGATAACTCTAATAAACAAACAAGTTAGCAAAAGAGTTTCATGCAGTTACCTTAATGGTTACACATAGATGAAGGTCTCCATTCTCCTTAAGTTTGCTCAGATAAGATGTTACTTGACGATCATTCCTAATAAATGCTGGAGGAAGCTCTTTTGTACCAAAGTTTAATTTTGAAGGTGAGGCATAGCTAAGATTTACACTGTTTCTGTTGCCATCAATTCCAAAATCTTCTAAAACAGCCACAATCAAATCATTGTAGCTGATATCTTCATGAATCATACTAAGAGAGGATCCTCGTTGATCATCCACTATGAAATCCCAGTGAATTCCATTTATTAGTTTCCATTCTCCACATATAGAACAAATTTCGAACACCATAACCTGATTATAAAGAACATGGGTATTAGAGAAGGAATGATCAACAAGATATATCAATAAGAAAAATACATAAAACTATATTCCTCATAGCTAAAAATTTATAAGGTTTTATAAATCTGAGATTCGAAAACTTCATGAGAAAAATTCGTCTCCTTCCCAGAAACCGATCGATTTTGAGAAACCAAGCGAAAATTACAGAAAAGAGACGAAAATCACTTTGTTACGTTCGTGAAGAGAGATTGATTCGTTTGAGCTTGTAGTCTTCGCCAAATCTCGTCGGACGTCAATGTCGTCTGAATAATCAAATCTCGCCGGTGAAAATGGCTGAAGTCGTCGAAACTCTCTCGACGGATCGAATCTCTCTCGCCGGAATCGATCTCTCTCGCCGGAATCGATCTCTCTCGAAGGAATCGATCTCTCTTGCCGGAATTGATCTCTCTCGCCGGAATCGATCTCTCGTCGGAATCTCTCTTTCGCCGGAATCGATCTCTCGATCGCCGGAATCAATCTCTCGATTAGGGGTTTTTGAATTTTCAATTTCTTGTGGGAGAAAACTTATGTTTATGTTTGATTAAATAAGGGTACAATGGTACTTTACCCACTAAAATTTTAAAGGTAAATTTGAAAAGTGTAAAGTTGAAAAGTGGTATTAGGAAAGTGGTATTAGTGGCAATTCCCCAAATTAATTTAACGTTCATATGTATAAATGCAAATTAATTTATATTAGTTAGGAATCTGATTTTATATTCAAAATATACAAAATATTTAGCATAAGTACACAATTTATATTTTACAATATAGTATATATTTGCAATGATATGTTAACTAATTTATCACCTATGAGATTAAATATAATATAAAATTAAATGCTTAATAAAACTATTTTATCTCACAAATAGTTAATTCTAACTTAGTGGAATATCTTTATTTTGTGATGATATCTTTCGGAGGTCTAACAATTCACAATCTGATCAATAATGTCTACAATACAAATTATTAGAATAAGGCTTCCTTTTTATACTGGCATCTAAATATTAGGATACACCAATAGAACATAGATTAATACTAGGACTAGATTTTGACCCGTGCAACCGCACGGGTGTTTGTTTTCACTTTTCTATACATAAATTATTGTTTTAGAACATAAGTGGTATATATTTTTAATGTTAATCATATACTTAAATATTTATATAACTATTTCAAATACAATAATTTTATAATTTACATGTTATAATTAATTAATTGTTTAAACCGTATGTATTTACTACTTCTTATTATATATTTATCTTATTGTATTTGCATTTAGTTATTAAGAAAATTAATATATTAATGAGAAAATATATTTAAAAATTATTTTGTATTTAATTTATGCTAAATTTTGACCCGTCTTTCAAAACTGGATTTCTTTTTACCAATATTAGATAATTTATTATTGTATATATAAAAGTCTAAGATATGTTAATTTTTAGACATGTATTATATAGTTTGTTAATTTTAAGCTATTCTATCATCATATTATATTTTAATAAATAATTTATATTTATGAAAATAAAATTTATTAATTTATCACTTGAATATAATTTTATCATATTTATTTTAGTATAATAATTATATTTTAACATGATCATGACTATAAAGTAGATAAAATAGGATATAATTTATTTATTTTCATTTTTAAACGATAACTTAAAATACATTAAGTTGTTGTTTAATATTTTTACACAGATTTATTAGAATTTTTAAAATATAATATATAAATATATATTATATTTAAAATGAAAATATATTATGATTAAAGTAGTTACAAAGATTTTATATTATTAACTTAAAAAAAATACATGTTAATTTTTATACATGTATTATATAGTTTGATAATGTTAACCCATCTTACCAACATATTAGATTTTATTTTTGGACATAAATATTTTATAATTACAAAAATAAAATAAATAAATATATAAATTTAATACAATTTTATTATATTTAGCTCAATATAATAATTTTATTTTAATATGATTGATTATGATTATATAATAAATAAAACATTATAGATTTTTTTATTTTTAATTTTATATAACTGAATATATTAATGTATAATAATATTTTAAACTAATTTCGAAATTAGCAAAAATATTTAAATATAATTTCGAAAATGAAGATCTTGTAAAAATCTTTTTAAACAGATTTGTTAGAATTTTAAAATAAATATATTTATATTTAAAATGAAAAGATATCAAAAGATATTATGATTAAAATATTTTAAAAATTTTATTTATTATTAGTCTGAACTAAAATATAATATAAATTTCTATGAATAGGTCCATTATGTCCATTTTTAAAAAAATCACACATGAATCAAAGTTGTGACTTCTGTTTTAATATATAAGATACACCAATTAGAAAAATACTCTAATATAGAAATTCATGGGCTAAGGCTTCCTTTTTATACTGGCATCTAAATATTGCTTTTGAATTTTTGAAGTAATTATTTCCAACTCTTTCAGGAAATCATCACAAAGGTTATTTTGATGGTTTTAAGCCGTAGTCGATTTCATTATACATTATGTGGTATTGTCAATGATGGTAAATTTATTCAGAACAAAAGAATCACTTTGAGATAATTTAGACTGAAAGTTATTAAAAAAAATATTTATCGAAAAGACATAAACCCTGAAAAAAGAAATTTACAAATAATTGATTAACATCAAATCATTTTATGTTATTAATATTTTTATTTTATTTTTCATGTTTCTTTATATTTTTAACATTTTAATCAATTTTATTTTGTCGGATAATTTACTTTTTAAATATATATCTTATTGTGAATACATTTGTGACTTTTAAGATAAAAACAATTATTTAATCTTCGTCATATATAAATATTTTAGTTAGGAATATAATTGTTTAATATTAAATATATATATAAATATTTAACATAATTATAAAATTTATATTTAACGACATATATGTGTATATATTCAATGATTAACTAATTATTACTTATTTCATTAAGATATAATTTAAATAATTGTATTATTAAAACTAATAACTCACCTTAAAATTAGAGAAAACTAATAACATATAAGTTGAATATAAAATAAACCTGACTATGATGTTATCATTAGAATTAGTTAATATTTATTATTTATTAGTTAATTATTTTAAATTTTATGATAAATATTAATATAAATTAATTAATATAAAGTTTTAAACAATATTATTATTAAAAAAAATTCAACTTATCCTAAAATTATGGGGATTATGATACATAATCAAAATCACATCTTAAATAATAATATACATAGATAGTTACAAAACTGAAAAGTACTTGATGTCAAAAAAAAATACAAAACTGAAAAATACTATATATATATTTCTTAAAAATATTACTTGTCTTTTTTTTAACGCTGATTTATTATGATATTACAATTATGAGAAAGATTACATAGACGATTTGACAACCGACAATACTACATGCCTTATAAGGATCTACGCCTAATTGCATCACCTGAGATATCCTACGAAGATCACGCCTGACCGAATTTACTTGCACTATGTTGAAGATCTCTTGTAAGTTTTTTCTCTGTAGCCTGCATAATTGTTTAATGAATCGGTTTTTCCAGGAGTTGAAACATAAACCTAATGGTGTAGAAGCATTAATGAATCCTTAGTCAAACTTGGACTAAGGGGGCTTCCACGTATTACTTGTGTTTAAGAAAAGATTGTTACAAAATATACATAAAAATGGTGACAATAGCTCGAATCCGATTCTAGAAAATCTGAATGATTTCTCTTATTGGAGAATCTAATAATATTATCCAAAGGCTTCCCAACAGTGCACAATCGTCTATGTTTAACATGGGAGAGACGCTTTTTTTTTTTGCTTTAATCAGGAGACACTTCCACTTTTATATAAATAACAAAAAAACTATGAGATGTTGCAACCAAAACTTCAAATTCCAGTATCAATAGAATCAAAAGTCAATGATAATTACCAACCACGTTAGTAAACCACTAAACCAACCCCCTATATATTAATTGAGAAACATTTAAAAAATTGTAACATTAAGTTTGTACAAATTAGAAAAAATCATGTTTAGGCGATACTTAATTAAGATATCAATTTAGCTTACGTGGTATTTTAATAATCAATTGAAAAAATATTGGTACAAATCCAATTACTAAAGAACATTATATTAATCCAAAATATAAGAACCATGTATTATTTTCTTAAATAAAAACTACGGAATTACCTAATATGATTTACATATATATGACAATTAATGACTATGAATAATAAAGATTTGATAACAATTTTTGGATCCTTATTCATTTTTGTTTAATTTTCTATTATTAAAAATTTAAACAACCACATTAACCATATAATAAAAAATATATTTTTTCTTATATGTTATATTTTGAATTTTTAAAATGACTTTAAATTACAAAAATGAGGAAATCTTATATGTTATACTTTAAATTTTTTTAAATGACTTTAAATTACAAAAATGAGGAAACCTTATATGTTAGATTTTTTTCTTATATGTTATATTTTGAATTTTTTTGAACGACTTTGAATTAGAAAATGTAAGTTTTCCTTAAACATACGACTAAAATCATTAAAATGACATGTATCAATTCGATGATTGACCTGAAACCTTTCAAAACCATATGGAAGATAAAATGTCAAAATAATTCAAGTGTGCAAACAATACTGTTCAATTTTTTCAAGAATGTATTCGGTGGAAAAAAATAACGTTTTTGTGTCATAATTTGTTTAATGCCCAATTCGATCAACCCATAATATATTAATTATAGTTTAGTTCCATAATTTTTAATAAAAATTGATCTGGTCCATATGAAATAAATTATATAATAACAACAAAAAATATTGTATATGTATAACTGTTTTTGAGCAACCGTATAAATAAAATGATCAAATATATAAAAAAGTTATCGAATAATATATACAAATAAACTCACCATGCACACGGTGCAAGTTTTATCCTAGTTGAGTTATTAATTTACAAAAAATTTACATTTCTAGATTTTTTAATATTTTAGAATATATTTTTATAACATAAAAAGTAATTGATTTTACCGCATATACACTAATTAAAATTTTGAAATTCGATTTCACAAATTTATTATATTATTTGGTGTAGATAAAATATGATTTATAAAATTTAAATGCTATTTAGATATAATTTTACTAAATATAAGCAAAATATATTGAAATGTTAAGAAAATATAGAGATAATTATATTGTGAAATAAAGCAAATAATACAAATATTTACAGATAAGTTTATGATTTCAACGGGACCATATATTTATTTACATAGGATTTTAAAAAAAACTGTCTTATTATTTTATCGATTTGTATCTTATTTTGATTCGGTCTAACTCGGAATCGGAAAAATTTATTGAATTATAGTGTACGGTAATCTATCGAATATTAATTTATAGAGTTTCTGCTGATATGAATGACAAATATAAATCATGTGCATAAATATTAAAAGCAAATTGGCAGCAAGAAGAAAAGCCAGAAAAAAAGCCCAAACAGATAAATTTGGCTTAGTTTTTGTTTTGAGCAAAATAAACTTTGTTTAGTTTCAAGTCATCTTTTCAAACTGGAGTTTTTTACTTCTTAGTAAACTAAACACCAGCTATGAACCTCAAATCATAAAGGGTTTCAAATTTAATATTGTACTCAATAAATATCAAGTCAACACAACATGCTGGTCCTAAAATAGAATCACTTATTCTTGATAGGGGTATGGGTTTTACAACCAACCTAATGGTTGATATGATAAGCCCCTCTTATTTGTTCTGACATTTTCCGAATCTAAAACTCTTCCTGGATGAGATTTGATGGTGCTCTAGAGTGCTGCAATACATTCAATCTCAATCTTGGCGTTTAGTGGCAAAGCTGCGACTTGATATGTCGATCGCGCTGGTGAAGGAGCTGGGAAGTCTGCACCAGACAAAGGAAAAATTGGTTCAAAATACTTCCCACTAACATTAAAACTAGTTATAATGCATTTTTTAAAAGTAAAGTAAGAACACTAATGATTCTTATCAATGAACTCACATTTGGCGTAAATCTCGTTCACTTTCTTGAAGTCACCTAAGTCAGCAAGCCTGTGGAAGAAAACCAAAGAGATCAGTTTCTATTCAAGATTCATCAACTCATACGGATGGATGATTCTGTTGAGTAGGACGTACATGATCGTTGTCTTCACCACGGAGGAGTAATCAACACCACTAGCTTTCAGTATCTCCCCCATGTTCTTGAGTATCTTCGATAGTACCAACAAAAAAATAAAATAATAAAACAATCAGAATTCAGACAGTATCAGGAAAGGTAAACAGAGCAATTTAAACCTTGCTACTGATATACACTAGCAGTTACTCTGAAGACTAAAATATACCAAATGAAACAGTTCAAAAGTAAACAAGCTCATAAGTTCCAGAGGCTTCTTCCAGTGTAGCGAAGGTAAAGATTAAAATAAGGTTAAGTTAGGCACACTAGTTACTTTTCATTCATATTTTCACACTTCAATTTGTCAAACAAAAAACATCTAAGACAACCTAACATCTCCTTTACTCTGGATAGATCACCCAAACACAAAAAAAATTAGTGTAAACAAAAGCAATATTTGTAAAGACAATGATGACAGTTTAGAAGCAACTTCACCTGCTCAGTCTGATCTTCAACGTTGTCCGAAACAAACTTTCCAGTCTAGTAAACACACAAAGAACAAAAAGAGAAGTTAGAACCCATAGTATTGGTTAATTTTCATTTTGCAGGTAAATATAATTCAAAGCCGTGAAACAAAACCTCAGGTATAAGACCAAGAACACCGGAAACGAAAACGAGATTGTTGGCTTTGATGGCCTGAGAGTATGGTCCCAAAGCAGCTGGTGCTTTCTCTGTCGCCACAACTTCCTTCTTCTCTGCATTTTTTTTTTTACAAAATTCAACACTGTCAATAACTCTCATTATCATCCTAAAACACTGAAAAGCTTTAAGACCCAATACTAATAAACAGATGAGTTCAGCAAAATCGATATCAAAATCAAAACTTTCGTTCCGGGCAATCATCAAAATCAAAACTTTAGCAAATGCCACCAAGAATTGGAAACTTTGAAGCCAAATCGGAGAGGAGAGAAGAGAAGAGAGAGAGAGATACCAGAAGCAGAAGCTGAGACACTGAGAGAAGCGAAAGGAGGAGATCTGGAAGACATTCGGAAGAGAGAAACACCAGCGAGGGTAGCGCAGCCTGCACCGGCGGCGAACAAAGGGCTGCGGGTGGAGCGAAGTGCGGCGGAGAGGTCGAGAGTTGGAGAGTTTATGGATCTGAAGACGGACCAAGTCATTTCACTCTCTCTGTCGAGAGGTACGAAAGGGGAGAGAGAGAGAGAGAGAATGGTAGGTGAAGGAGAAAGACTTTAAGCTAATGTCCGAAGCGATGGGGGATTTTAAGCAGATGATACTCGTGCTCCTGGTCGTGTCTCCTCCTTTTGTCTTCCAAAACATTTTTTTACATTTCCGACTTTACCCTTAGTTAGGTACACGTATTACTGAGAAAGTGAGGATAATACAAAAGGCTTTTTTATTAATACAACTGGATAATAATTTTTAAATTATGGAGTTTGGACCCACTAGACCATGAAGCCCATATCAATCCCATGAGCTTATCTATAACATCTTACATGGAATTTTTGTTCATTTGGCATGTTAACTCTGACACGAAACGCATTTGGTATTATAGCGTTGGATAGACCACTAAATTGTCTGATCTTAGTTTAAAAAATTCCCGATTAATATTAAGGAATAGCAGTATCGCATGTTACTAAGGTCCAAGAGAAATGATGTGAGAAATGTTTTAGCATATTTTTACATGGAATTGCTTAGGAAAATACATCTTTAATTATGTAAAAATGTTATGAAAGATGGTCTCTACAAATGGGGCAACTGACTTGCCTAAGGAACCACTCATCTATGCATTTCATATGAAACGTGTGGCCACATCTCTCTAGCTTTCTTCCCACTTGTCCTTCTTCCCAATCCTAGGCACCAATCAATTAATATAAGTACGTATGATGATGGCGTTATGATTACATTTAATACCGTACGTCCTCATTTGTAAATGATTTTGGTTACAATTCATTACCTGTAAGCAAATCGAACAACTCGAAGTTGTTTGATGATCACCTGAACAACTGAAGTAAAACGTGGGGATGTTCTTGATAGAGTTCACCGATAACCCTTTTGGTTCTTGGTCATAGTGGTACATGTCTGATATCTCCAAATAACTTGTGTCCACTCCCATTATCTGCAATAGTTGTTTTGATCTTTTAATCTTGTTTAAAATAATATCAAAAACTCAACTTTCTTGGAAATAAATTGAGATGGTGACACAATGAACGAGTACAAACTATTATATTAGACATGGTCAAGTTTCACAGCCGAAATTAAAACTAAAATGTTAATTAAAACGAGATGAAAATATTAGAAGAATAGAAAATGGACTACTTACTTGCCATTGATATGCTTTGAGCACAGCTGGTCTAACCAATCCCATGATGGCTTTCCCATTCATTATTCTCCTCATTAAAGCACTAACCTGCTCAGATTTTCTTATTATTGTCACCAAACTAGTGTTACCAAAGCATATGATTGATTAGCTTTTAATTGGTTATATATAGAATGACAATAACCTTGGACAAAGACTGATCACCATGTAGCATCAGTCCAAAGAGTTGGACCGCGGTGATAACTCCAACTACAACTCCTAGCAAACCGCCTCGAATAAATCCAATATCTGTGGTGTGACCTTCCGTGGCTCCTGCAATGGCGGCAACCACAACACTAACTGCATCAAAAAGAAAAATAGCGGCAATTAGTGGTCTTATAAAATTGTTAGACATAAGAATGTGGATAAAATCATGCCATGTGATATGTTAAACAATACACTACTAAAAAGGAAAGTGTCCTTTGTAAAAGAATGTATATAATTTAAGATGTAGGGAATCCATAGAGGAGATAACTTATTGAATTCAATTAAGGTAGGCATGAATACATAGTGGGTGTGGCCATATCACACAAAATTTGGACCCCCACCATCTTATGTACACTATGAATTAATAAGCTTATTGTACTGTACATTCTGGTGTTTGTTTGTTTTTCTGTCAACTGAAATCTTATTAAATCAAATTTCAAATAGGTTGGCTTGTCTGCCTCGACAACAAGTCATTTAGGTGAAAACTTTAAAGCGACGGAAATGAAAACAAAAATGCCGACTTTCAGATAGTTTCTGGAAAGAAAAAAAAATTGCTTTTCTATTGAACGCTCTAGAAAGCTTGAGAAGATGAAGATCCATGAACCCTCTCTTTAATAATTAATGCTTTTATCACAGGAGTACTGTTAATATTATTTTTTTACACGTAATCTTATAATGTAGTTTAGTAAAAAAATCTTATAATGTAGTTAAGCAAAAGGATGTAACCTTATAATGTACCTAATGAAATGATTTTTACGTTTCATCTTTATAAGTATGTTAAACTAATGGGCATATATGCCGAAGAACAAAAACAGAACAAACCATAAAATGAAGATAAGCTGAATTAAAATATATCAAATTAAGATAACTTGTAAAATTACCAGACGCAAGAATGAGGATGAATAACCCCAAGAAAGCTATTTTTATCGCTCTAATTAACATGATGCAAACCGTGCTAAGAATACAAAAGGGAACATCGTCTGTGAACTTTAGAAGAATCATCTGAGCAATGCACATGAAGAACTAACTTTTTATTTATTTTTATTTTATGTGAACTAGTTTATGGGGTGAGAGTGGAGTGGATAGTGAGAAGAAGAGCAATTTATAGTGATTAAAAAAGGAAGAAGGAGAAGGATTTGCATTTAAGAAGCTAACCTACCCATACTCATAATCTACATTGCATAGAGCGTATCTATTGGTGCATGCATGAATTCGCCCACAGAGTCTTAAAGTTTAAATAAGAGAATTAAATGGAGAAGTTAATGCAGCTTTTGAAAAATGAATGGGAAGGTATGGGATAAGCTTGGCATGCTCGGGGTGACATATATACAAATACAAATTTGTTTTACAGAAAATAGTGAGTAAAATGCAAAATATTAAACTTATATAATTTGTGTAACTTCGTACATACAAAATTATTGTATATTTTGATTACAAAAAAAAATTATTGTATTTTACAAACGAAGCTTACACACATGACAATGTATGTAATTAACATTTAAAGAATCATAAATTTCATACATGATATATTAGTTGGTTATTGTATATTGTATTTTGCAAACGAAGCTTATACACATGACAATATATGTAATTGTCATTTAAGGAATCAGAAATTTCATACACGATATATTAGTTGGTTTCTATATGTATAGTTACGAATCTGATATGAGAATACATTTAAACTAATATATTTTTTAAATGATATAATAAATGATAATGATATAATGAATAGGGATTAATGGCATACGTTGTATTTTTTCTAGTAAATAAATAGTTGTTTAAAATGTGGTGTGAGAAGGCTTGAGGTGTTGACACATAAACATAATGACAAACTTGTTAATAATACATAAAATTAATGTTGTTTTTAAAAATATTTATCCTTTAATAATAAGGGGATAAATGTGAAAATGAGTTGTTGTTTTTTAATTTGCCAAATCAGATCAAGGGTCCTCCTTTAAAAAAATCATTGTTAAATTCTTACAGTGCTGTTGCATGTATAAAAGAAAAAATAAAGTTTTTTACCAATGGGTTTTGAAATTGGCATTAGTCAATCTTATTATACTAATTTTTATTTTATTTTTCAAATGTAATGTAACAACAGTAAAAATTGTAAAAGAACATATATATATATCTCCAAAACATTTTGAATATTGATACTCTTATGAATATAAGTTTATTTTTATGACATTGCATGTATCTAAAACCAACTAAAAATCTTATACACACCAAGTTAAAGATGTAACCCACTGCGTACTATACAAGTACAAAACAATAAGAGGTTTAGAACGGTAAGCAAAATATGCCAAATCCAAACATCAGTTTTATTTTTCTTTCATCTACTGAAAGCTCAACGTACATGTCAGAATGCCACAAAAATTTCTCAGACACAATATCTAACAAAAAATATATTCAGAACTTTTGTCTTAATCTAACCAGCGATGGAACAATTCACAGCAAAACTAATTAATAATTCCACCACTTGTTTTCAAATCATGTTTCTCATAATACATTCTGATTTTTATATGGGTTTGCTTAGTAACTAGTAGAGTAAAAGGGATGAATTAATTCGGAGTAAATGAAAGGAAAAGTGTAGAATAAACAAAATAATAATAAAAAAAAAGTGGAAACAAGCTAAACAAAAATCGAACTGAAAATTTACAAATATTTTGGAGGTCTAAAATTCTTCTGTCCAAAAAGACTAAAACCAAAAAATTGACCCGAATAGATCCGATCTGATAAAAACGATTAATACCCGACTTAAAAACATAAATATCTAAAATTATATGATTTGTGTGTTCAACTTTCTAGATTTTATTTTATGATTTAATTGAAATGTATTTTTGCTAACAATTTTTGTTATCATTTTTAGCATTTTGAAGTAATATAAAGCTTTAAATTTAAAATTTAAGTTTTTTAATTTTTTTTTTGTAATTATTAATAGTTTATTTTAAGTTATTGTAAAATTTTAGATATATATGACATGTTTTGATTAAATTTGATGGGTTTAAAAATAATTTTTGTAATTATTAATAGTTTATTTTAAGTTATTGTAAAATTTTAGATATATATGACATGTTTTGATTAAATTTGATGGGTTTTTGAGTATTTCGTGTCCTTTTCACATCATAAATATTCGAATCCGACCCAGACTCGATATGTAACCAAAATTACAGATATTTTATAGGTATTTTAATTATCGATCCAAATCGATCCGAATTCAAAAAGAACCGATCCGAATCCGAATCCGAACCAACAATTCACAAGTAACTATTGGGTCCAAATGTCTAGGATCCGAAAGATCCAAATCCAAAAGGAACATGTCCGAACCAGACCCGAATATCCGAACGCAGAACGCCCATGCCTAGTTATTAGTTTTACTCTTCTAAAACTGAGAGTGTGGCTGGCAATTTTTAGAGTAAATGAAAAAAAGAAATAAGAAGAAAATGGGAAAAAAAAAATAAAAAAGTGAGAAAATGAGGAAAAGCAAAAAAAGAGTTACACCCACTAAAACCTAGCGCAACAATGTGAGTAAGAATTCTTTTGTCTGAATAGTAATTAGAGTAAATATAAAAAAAGGCAAATTTACCTGATTGGCTACTTCATAAAGTAACTCAGAGTAATAATTTTCCACCGATAAAAGTTCTGCTAAACATACCATTCAATCAAAGCCTGAAAGAGAAAAGGGTGACTCGTTTTTTTTGGTCTAAAAGTGTGACTCATTTGTCCCTAAAAATAATTAAATTTTGTTTTATTTAGAGTATGACTAAAAAATAAGTTATACCCACTAAAACGTGAGTAAGATTTTTTTTTGTTTGAATAGTAATTAGAATAATTGTAGAAAAATGCAACTTGAACTAAACATACCATTCAATCAAAACCCTAATTGGTAAAACTTCAGCTGAAACCGGCGTAAATGTTTTTTCATCCGTAACATTATCGTTATTTGTGTTATTCAGTCACACCCATAATCTTTTTTGTTGCCTTCTTGGAACTTTGGGCTAGAGCTAGAGACAACATGAACCTGATTAACCGCATTATATATAAGTAATTGTCTGATAAAGTTTGATGTCATCATTTGGTTGTTTCTTCGTGTTATTATCTACAGGAAAAGTATATAGAGATATAGTTGGGAGTGCATACTATGTTTTTTTTTTTTTTTTTTTTGCTAAATGGTAAATATCATTAATGAAAATGAAGTTTTGGTTACAAAATTAATTGAAACCACAATCTGCTTAACAGCTGATTTGATCCTAGAGACCGCAAAAAAAAATTAAAAAACCCCTAGGATACACAAGGATTGATTCCAAACAACTAACAAGAGCAAGCTTGAAATCAATATGCAGTAAGATCAAGAAGACAACAATGTAGTCACCCTTATCGCAGCCTTCTTGCAGTATCTGAACAAATCAGAAGAAGCAAGAGAATAGCTGGGAGAAGTTTAGTCGAGAACTCACCGAAGTGGCTCCGAGCAGGCATCGACGGAAGCGCCTGGCTTACGCCCCGGAGCTACGCTGGAGGAGGACGTCGACCAACAAATCCTAGCTATCTCGACTGAGAGACAAAAGTTCAGGCCCGTAACGACGCTGCTTACACAGAAGCACAAGTTACGGTCAAGCGTAGGCGGTACAGCAGGCTCCATCACCGCCCACGCGACACTGAGGATGCAGCATACTATGTTGCTCCTGAAGTCTTACGTCGTAGATACGAGATAGAAGTTGAGATATGGAGTGGTGGAATCATATTATACATGGCTTGCCCCCATTTTGGGAAGGTAATAGGATATTCTATCTCTCTATCTGTCTCTTGTGCGTTCCCTATTGATTGCATAAAACAGCTGATATGTAAATATACAGAAACCAAGAAAGGAATATTTGATGCTTTAGTGGAAGGCCAGCCTTGGCCGTCAATCTCCAATAGTGCCAAAGATTTGTTGCCTAGAATGTTGACTGCTGATCTAAAAAATGCGGATTTCTGCTGCAGTTCTTCGTAAGTAACCCTGTGAAGGATATATAATCGTGAAACATTATTGTTAGGTTTTTTTTTTAGGTTGGTACATTATTGTTAGGTTACTTTCCATTATCTGTTCTTTCTTGATCATGAGACTTGCTTGAAGCTTGATTGTTTTGTACAGAGCATCCATGGCTTGGAGAAGAGCGATGAATAAGTTAAAGAAACTTGCTCTAAAGGTGAGAATGACTTCCAAGACACTGGAAATATGAAATGTGTGTGTCTTTGTCCTTTTCGTTTGTGCTAAATATCAGAGTCTGAATAGATCATTACGGAGAATATTAACACGGTAGAGATCCAGGATTGAAGGCAATGTTTGCTAACATAGACACAGATAACAGTGGAACAATCACATATGAAGAACTGAAAGAAGGTTTAGCTAAATTGGGATCTAAATTTACAGAAGCAGAAGTAAAGTAGCTCATGGATGATGTAAGTTGGTTGAAAAATGAATTCCAAGTAAGTAAAAAGTAAGAACTCATATAACCATGATTGTGATTGAACCAAGCTGATGTTGATGGGAACATTGCTCAGTGTGGTTCAAATCTTTTTTGCTTGTTTTTTTCTTGTAAAACCAGGACGGTTTGTATCCAATCCAGAAAATCAGGAGCTATATTGATATTTATTCAGGAGAAACAGTGGATAAGAACAGGACGATACTCAAAACTTTGATTGCTCGTCTTTTGTACTTTCTTGTGTTCTGTGTTATAAAGAGAGAAAGGTTGCATTCTTCTTATAAGATTACGGTTGTAACAGTGATTATTAACCTTTAAGGAAGATTTGAAACACAAACAAAACTCCAATCCTCGGACGACAACACTTAGAGGAGGAGGACATTCCCATCAATTACTTGTGTAAACTAAAAAACCCCATACAGTAACAAAAACCAAACTAATACCGACTACTACAACACATACAGACATTTGCCTGACACAAGACAAGAGTTCTCTTCTTCTCCACAACACACACAGACAGGTATTTTTTTCCTGAATGAGTCACTTTTGTAACTTAACAACAACATCATTCAAGAACCCACTAGAGATAATTAGATTTCCTTAGAGCTATTATCATGTGGTAAGCTGAGGAGTTTTCAGCTTTTTTTTTCTTGGATTCCTCATCCCCCTTCATATATAACGGACTCTCTTCACTAGGGATCTTTATTCTAGCTGAACACACAAATCTCTTCTCATTTGCCGACCCTCTTTCTTCCTCAACACTGAGAACAAAAGTCAGCCACAGTAACTAAATGGTTTAAGCAAAGCAAACTCTTATTAACTAGCAAACCTGTTCTGCTTCCCAAATATATAACACTCTAGAACTATTGAAAGATTCGAATCAATATTAGACTTTGGATCATGATAAGATTATACCTGTAAATTGGTTTAGGCCACTTTTTCTTGGAGCAAATCTCATACAACTTCCTCTTGGCATCTTCAACTTCAACCTCTACACTGCCCTCATCAATAACCATTGCAATAGGCGTACATTCTGAAAACTTCCCTAGTGCTTCCTTAGCAGCTAACAGCTTGGCGGTATCTTTGTTCTCAGCACTCCCAGAAGCAAACAACTGGTCATCGAGATATACACCAGCGATAATTCTTTTGCCCTCTTTCAGATACCTGATGGCGAGTCTCTTGTTGTGTTTATGACATAACTGGAAAAGCATACTAATAGGCTGAGGTTGCTGCTGGAGATCATCCAGTGTAAATATAGGTTCCAAAAGACCCCTGAAGATCTGCAAATCGAAAAATAGGTAAGCCTTAACATTAAGCAATCAATGTGTTCTAAAAATCGGTCTAAGCGGAGCTTAAACAAAACGATTTTTCTAGAACAATAAAAATTGGTGTAGGCCTCCGCCTAATCAATAATTTCATATAAAGCGCCTAACTATAGCCTAGCGATTATATGAGAATTTTAAGCATGATGGAAAGAGAGACAAGAGACAAGACACAGACCACCCAGAATCTTTGGAGATCAAAGTTGACATCTATGTAAACAGCTCCGGCTACAGACTCTAGGAGGTCAGCGAGAACTTTGGGAGCTTTCACTAATCCACCATAATAAACTGAGTCATCTTCTTTGCACACCGCCTCTGAGAACTCTGTAACCTATCAAAACGACACCAAAAGTACAAAAACTTGATGATGTCACGTTCCGACCAAATAATCACTCTGTTCCGACCAAAGTCCAGATTCAAAAACCGAACAAGATTTGGTTACCTTTTCATCTAAAGAAGGAGCATTGCGACGAAGAAAGCGGTAGAGACCGTGTTTGAGTGCGACACGGGCGAATTTCTCGGTGCTAACATTAGCAGCTCTCAACTGAGACAGCTCGTGCGGTTCGGCGTTAGGGTAAGTGAGGTACAAGTAGTTCGTCAGGGCAAGACCTACGGCGCTGTCTCCTACGAACTCAAGCCTTTCGTACGAAGGAAAGTCGACGCAAGAAGTGTGCGTAAGCGCTTCCTCGAGAAGGCTCTTGTTGGCGAAACTGTAGTTGACGATCTTCTCAACGGCTTGCAGAGATTCCATCTTCTCCGGCGATATAGGAGGGCGGGTGATCGCCTGAGAATTGACTGAAGGAAAGGAATCGGATAGGTTAGAGGGAGTGATCGTCGGAGAGTTGAAGTCCGGCGAGAAGAAGCGATCCATGGAGAGAGAGAGAGAGAGAGAGAGAATCTTTAAGCGAAGTCCAAGTGACGCGAGTTCTTTCGTTTTCTCTATATTTAAAAGTTTTTTTCCCAATTTCATTACTTTTGAGTTTTGACTCTCTTTGACTTTTTATTGATTAACACGAAAACACTAAACAAAACAATAAAAAAATACTCTATTTGTTTCACAATACATGATGTTTTGATTCATTACACAAATATTAAGAAATCTATTTTTCTTCAAAAAATAACTTTATAAATATAATTTAAAATTTTTTCAACCAATTAAAAAAATGACTGCACAAAAATAATATAAATATATCAAAACTTCATCTCTTTTGAAACAATAAAAATCTTCTAAAACATCAACTATTATAAAACGGAGGGAGTATTAAATATGACTCGTCGTCAATGTTTTCAAAATCGGTCTTGGTAAGTGGTAACTGAACTAGAAACTCCTTTTTCTGACTGAAATTCAATCAAGTTGAAGTGTTCAACTAGAGCTAGATGCACGGTCCTGCAAATGTTTTTTTATATTTGTTTTCATAATGTAATTAAATGTTTTTACACCATTATACACTTTATATAAATTATAATACAAATATGCTGTAACATAATTTCCCTAATAATCATGAATTTATAAGAAAATAAAAAGCAAACCGATAACACAAAATTGAAAAAAGAAAAAAAAAGATATTTGTTTATGGTATGTTTTGATTTGAACCAAAGAGATAGGAAATGCTAAGATTTGCTAGCTTTTTTTATGCTTGATTTTGGGATCCAGTTAACATTTTGTATGTACTTTTGTTTGAAATCGATAAAGGCTAAGATTTTGTGATTACTTAGAATCTGTGATTGTAGGTGTAATTGAGTTGTGATCTTCCAAATTTGCACACAAATAAATTACAAGTATAATATTTTGGGAGGTGAATTTATATTGAAAAGCAATGAATTGTACATATGAATTAGCATATAGTAAGTTTTTCACTTTGAGATATAGAAGTAAGACCTTATTGAAATCGATCTAAGCATGAGCACATATTTTCCAACGTGTTGAATTATTTATAAAATTTACATAATTTTTCTTTGGTTCAGGTTAAGTAAAGTAAGAAATATTTAATACCCGGAAAAGACAAGCATTTTTTAACGATATGTTAATTAAATTCTCAATGGTATTGGGTTGTAAATATTGTGCAACTATAAGAAGAATTCTTTATGTGTACTATTGTTTTAATAAAAAGTAGATTATAGAATTAAATCTAGTTTGTTAGTTACTTTGGATGAGTTTTACATATATAATTACTAGGGTCGATCCGCGTAGTTCAGAATGATTTGTATTTATCTCTATAATATTATTTGAGAAGTCAAATTCCTATGTGTCGCTCTCACGTTAACTCTCACGATTGTTGATTACACTGATACCCTTAATGAATTAACTTACATTTAAAATACTATCATTTATTATTTTATTTAGTTTCCTTTCTAAAAAATTTCGAAAATATACACATAAAATAAAAATGAAATTTTTTTATAAAGTTAAAAAAAAAGAAGAATTGAAAAACGAAAATATATGTATATATAATATGATTTCATAAAAAAAAGGAAAGTTCACAAAATAGTAATATTACATATAAAAAATATTTTTAAATAACATAAAATATTATTTTGAACTAAGAAAATATTTTCTTTATATCTAAATTTTCTTAGATGAAAATTATAAATTTCTATATAACATGATTTCATTAAAAACAATTTACACATATAATCTTGATATTAGAAACATAAATATTATTTCTTCTAAAACATAATTTAAACAATACAAAAAATTTCAAATTAATAAAAATATTTTTATACACCTATATATTTTCTTAGATGATTACATAAAATAATTAAGTAACATAAAATAATACATGTTTAATTATCGAAAAATATTTTATAATTAATAATATTGAAATGGTTTATTTATTTTTCATAAATTTAGTTGAGTATAATATCTTTCAATTACAGCAAACAAATATCGATAAAATATATTTTACATATATAATATTATTTTAAATACAATCACAATTTTTTTACTGCTTATTTTTAAGAGTTTCATAAATTTAGTTGACTATAATATCTTTCAATTACAGCAAAAAATATCTATAAATTATATTTTACATATATAATATTAATTTTAAATACAATCACAATTTTTTACTGCTTATTTTTAAGAGATATTAAAAAAACTAAAAAGAAAATTCTAAAATAAACATCGTTTGAACAAATAGTTACAAAATAGTTTAATGAGGTAGATATATTATATTTTATCATTATTCAAGTTATTTTTTCTTAATATTAAATATGCTTTTAAATTTTATGTTTTTGTATTTGTGGAACTTAATAGAACCATAATCAAACTACCAAAGCAAATCTAAATTCTCATTTTAAGATTATTCAAATAAATTTTAGTTTACATTCAATAAATCAAAGGCGTAAAGTTATTTAGAATTTTTAAAATATTTTAATTATTCTAAATATTGATATGTGTACATGAGCTTTCAAAAATGTATCAGCTACTTACGCATGTAACTTCATATTGATCATCCTTTATTTTCTAATATTTTTTAAAAAAACATCAACATATAATTTGATAAATGTTATAAAAATACATGCACATTTGACTTAATTATAATAAAAAAATAATTATACTTCATTTTTAATTTGAAAGAATATATGTAACTCAATATACTCACAACATGAATGATTCGACTAATCCAACTTATATCTAAAATCATAGATTTAACTACGATAAGATTATATAATTTTATAAGAATAGTAATTAATTTTATAAATATAAATCATAGGACAACTTAAAAAATATTAAAAATAAAAATAAAATATTAACCAACTGTTACAATTTAGTTCTTTTGTAAAATTTTTATATATAAATGAGACTTCAGAATATTATCGTTTTGTTATATTAATTTATGTAATTTGGAATCATACACTTTAGTTTATTTTTTTTATTTTACTCTAAGCACAATATATCTTAAGTTATACACAATCTTCATAAAATATATTTACATATCTAGATAACAACCACCTAAATGTAAATAAGAAATTAATCAAAATTTTAAAATATAGAATAAAAAATATTATATTTAAATTCATATATGCAATCTAATTTATCCAAATGATAACTAAATCGACCAAAAAACAACAAAACCGATTATATATAACATATATAAAAATTAAAGTAATATAATATTATTAATAACATATATAAAAATTAAAGTAATATAATATTATTAATATAAATGATGCATATAAATTACAAATTAATTTAATATTAAATGTAAGTAGCAATCAATTATTATAATATATTTACTTTAGAAATATTTATACCCGTGCATGAGCACGGGAAAATCAGCTAGTTTTGTATAATATGTAAATTGTTATCTAGATCACCCCCGAAATTAAGAGATGCAAGTACGGTGTAATATTTTTTCCATACAGGTTATGCGGATCAAAATTTTAAAATATAAAATTGAAAACTGATTCAACCTCATCGGGGCGGGTCGGATAAGATGGGTTTAACCCACTTTCCATCACTCAGTTACTCGACACAAAAATAGCAAATTTACTATGGGTCTATGTCAAAAATTATTTTTAGTTATGTCTGCAATATGATAACATAATACTGATTGTTATCAATTAGAGTACGTTTGACTTTTATATAAAATATTAATTTAATATCAAGTATAATATGTTATCTGAATAAATAATTAAGGTTTTAAAGATAAAGGTGATGATTAACTTTCAAAATGTGATTTTTAACATTTGTTTTCTTATATCAACTTTTTAATTATATATTAACAATCGACTATAACTTATCGTTAAATTTAAATATATTTATTTATTTGTTATTATGGTTTTATTACAAAGTAGTTTCTTATATATATAAAATGTTAAATTTATTATACTATAAATTTTGACTAAATAACATTAGTCATCAAATTATTTCTTTTCAATTGAAAACTGAAAATATTATATAATTATATTTGTATAACTACATTTATTTAAAATAAACTATGTTATTTTTTTATTTTTAATAGGAAACATTAAATATCTTTTCGTAATCTTTTCAATTGATTCAATGCGTCTAAATTACAAAAGATGATAAATGAATTCAATATTAATTTCAAGTCAATTAATTTACATTTAGATAATATATAACATGTATATATATATTATTAAAATGAAATATTAAAATATGTGACATACATGTTGATGATAATACTGATTAATTATCTTATTTTTCTTTTTGTTTAAAATTAAATTTAAGTCATAAAAGTCATAAAATAAATATATTTATATAACCTAATTAATTAATTTTACTATTTGTTAAAAACCGTGTTGAGACAATTTATTTCTACTTTTAAAATTACAATTGATTTAAGATGAAAATGTTCAATTGTTTATAAAAACAATTTATAGACTATTTGATATTGTGTAAATACTTTTTGTATAGGAGTATGAGATATGAAGAAATTCATAAAATTTAAAGGATTGTGATAATAATGTGTCAATTTATGTTGTTTCAATTGATGTTGTGGTTTCATGGCTTCATAAAAAGAGAGATTGTTTTTTTCGTATGTATATTTTTAATTGTAGACCTATTTATTACATTTAGTTGTCCGTAAATTTTAAATGTTAAATTTGGAAATATAAGGATACTTTATTTATTTATAAATCTGATTTCCTGAATCTAGTCATAAGATCTTAATGTCCAAACATAATACAGTGCATTACATATAAATGGAAGTAAATGGGAGAATGGGTTTAAGACAATGGCAAAATTTACACAATATAAAATTCATTGGTGGCATAAGTGGCCCATTAATTGTTTTGTTTACGTTTTTAATCAGAGCATTTTCTAAAATTTTAAAGAAAATCAAAATAAAGCGAACATGTTATCCAATCGAATACAATCATATTTAGCCTCTCAATCTTTTAACTTTTTCTGCACATAACACCATGTAATCAACTTTTCGTTGCTGGTCTCTTCTTCGAGAGACTAACCTCATAGTCGGTACCTTCCAAAACCGCACAATCCACTTCATTTTCGACGCATGCATTGAACAAATCCCAATTTTTTTCGTTTTTTGCAATGATCCACTGGTTAACACCTCTCTTTCCCTGCATTGCCCTAGCCGCCTAGGATCTCTGCAACCACGGCCGTCAAATCTATCCATCTCCTCCCCCGTCCTTGCCCGAAGACAACAAAGACATCCTCAATGATGTTTAAATGATGTGATGGTTGTTTAAAATGGCAACGGTTTCATCACCAACTCAACCAAACACTTTATTAGAGAAGTCAACCATGACAGTATATCCTGGATCATCTCAAATCGCCATTTCGAGGCTGATGAGTTCACTACATTTTTTAATGTTACACGCCTCTAGAAGAAGAAGGGTCACTACGTTTTGATAACAACAAGTCAACAATCATCTTTCAATTGAGAGAGTAGGAATTGCTGTAAACAAAAATTCAGAGAAACAAAAAGTGAAGAACGGGATGAAATGGTGAGAATCATGGAATTGGACATCCGTATTTATAGGAACAGTTCCAAAAATTGAAAAGTTGGTTGGGCTGGATAAATAAATGCTAAATAGTAGGAGGTAAATGTTTGGCTTCATAATTATAAAGCTTTATTAGATAGATTGAATATAGACGTTTCAATGCGTCTAAGAAATTGTCGAGGACATCTGAAGAAACAACGATGATGATATGGGTTTGCTAATAATTAGCCCAGTAAATGCAATAGCCCAATATCAATATTAAAAGAGAGTATGAATTGGCTCATCTTAAATAAAAAGCTCATATGTAATCGTATCGAAAAGCAATGAAACTTATTTAGAATATGACACATGTAACTTACTCTTTTTCCTATTTGATGATTTGGTATCACCAGAAATAAGAAAACACTACTAATAAGAAGTTTAATTATTAAAACTTCTTTTTTAAATTTCAAATTATTAAAATTTTCAATATAAATAATTATGAAATAAATTTTAAATACAAACCAAATCAAATTAAATACAAAATATAAAATTGATATATTTTATTTTAATTTATAAATTACTGTGAGTTATGAAAATTCAAAAAAAAAAAATCAAAAATAGTAAATTACAAATAAATTCTATTTATATCTAGGGGAATTAGGTTCTATAGCTACGAAATAAACCATAATTAAATATCTAACAAAAAAAAACACCTTCATTATTTATGTATTATATACTATATTACCCTTACTCTTCCGGTTAATGAAAGAGAAACTACTTCTTCTTTTTCTTTTTCTTTGATTATCAACTACCACACTCTTCTTCCATCTCCATTACTTTCTTCCGTCATCACTAAGTCTATAGTCACCACAAGCATCTCCAAATCTATAATATCTGCTACATAAATTATATAAGCTTCTGAATTTTACAGATCACGATATGGTTGAAGCGTCTTCATTTATCATATAAATTTCAGGTTGTACTATATACTATTTAAACATTATATACTATGTTATTTCGTTTGTTACTATTCTATTTCAATAATGTTTCATATTATATAATACATCCATATTTTGATATTTGGGGTAGGGTTTATATTTTTTTTTTTAGGGTTTAGTGATTTGTGTTTTGAGTTTAGTTTATAGAAAATCTGAGTTGACTTTGGGATAATCATTTTCCCTGCAATCATATATATATGTCAAAATTTGAACATTAATAATAATATATATACTATGTTATTTCGTTTGTTACTATTCTATTTTGATAATGCTTCATATTATATACCATGTGAAAATTTGATATTTGTTGTAGGGTTTATATTTCTTTTTAGGTTTTAGTGATTAGGGTCTTGGGTTTATTTTTTTTAGGGTTTAGTGATTAGTGTTTTGGATTTAGTTTATGGAAGGTTTGGGTTACCTTTAGGGTAATCATTACCTTCTTTCCTATTTGGTTTGTTACTAATCTATTTTGATAATGATTCATATTATGTATTATGTGCAGATTTGATATTTGTGTTAAGATTTATATTTCTTTTTGGGGTTTAATTATTAGTGTTTTGGGTTTATATTTCCTTTTAAAGTTTAGTGATTAGTATTACTATTTCATTTGTTACTATGTACTATGCTATTTCATTTGTTACTATTCTATTTTGACAATATTTCATATTATGCACTATGTACAGATTTAAAATTTAGATTAAAGTTTATATTTTTTTTTAGGATATAGTGATTAGTATTTTGGATTTAGTTTATGAAAGATTTGGGTAGATGTTTTGGTAAACATTACCTCCACTATTATTAAACTATTTATAATTTCATTAATACGAACTATACCATTTAGAATGTTTTATTCTATTTACTGTTTATCTTCTTCTATAACATTATCTCTTTCTCCAATCATCGCAGTCATAACATAACCAACACTACTTGTTTTGGATTTGACGAACTTTGTTTCATCCTTAATTACTTCTATTGTAGCCACTATGTTTGTAATCACCACTACCGCCAACGGCACGATAGCCACTATTGCCGCAATAATCATCAACGTCGTTTCATTCTAAGACAAATTAGGATGACTGGAGAAAGAAATAATTTTACTGGCAACCGGTTCAAAAAAAGGACAAAACGGGAAAAATATTACCTAAATGCTATGAGATCTAATAACGTCAAAATCAATGCCATATTCTTAATGTGTTACCGAAATATGACTAGTGGGCAAATAAGCCCTTATATCTATCCAATCCAAATGTTGAACAAAAAAAAGAAGAAGGAAAATCCATCGAATCCAAATATGTTCCGATATACTGTTAAACCCGATCTGACCCGCCGGTTACGTGGACCGTCGGATTTAAAAACCCTTCTGGTCGTCAGTCATTAAAAGGGTAAGAAATAAAATCAGCCTTGAACCCTAAACTGATGGTTGTCTACCTCTCAGTATGAGGTGCGCTCTTTGATGATAACTCGAATATAGTTCAGAGAAGATCGTAGGTGAATCCAAGGTTAGCTTCCGTCTCTGTTTATCTCGCGATCAATGTACAAGTATTGATTTTTTGAGATTATTTTGATTTGGTGTATGTGAGACTGTGTTTGATTTGTGTAGTTGTTGGAGTGGTAGGTGTTTGATAATGGAAGGAGAAGAGAGTGTGTTGGATGCTATATATGAAGATGAAGACGGGTTTGAAACCATGGAAGATGTTGACATGGTTGATGTGGAAGAAGGGGAGATTGCTGGTGAGCATGATTTACATTCTGGAGAGGGACAGAATGGTGGCATGGATGGAGACAAGGATAAAGATGGGATCTTGGGTAAGAAGGATGGGCAGAATCAGCCGAACAAGAACAAGAGGAAGAAGAATAAGAAGAAGAAGAGAAGAAACGGTCCTGTGATGGGGAAACCCATGGATTTAGACAGGTATTTCTGAATCCTTTTTTGGCTAAGCTTTTGTTGTTGTGTATTGAATGTGGTTGAATCATGATTCTGTTGTGGCAGGTTTGTGAGGGATACTTGTAGACGCCTCAAGGAGAAGAAGTCTTACATGGTATACACTGCTGTTGGCTGTCTTGGAATTCCTGCCTTAAGTGATCTTGTCAATGAGGTATTTTAAAACGTTTTAACTTACTTCAGGATGCTTTCTATTGCTATTTCAATTGGAATTCTGTTTAATCTGTTTTGTTTTTTATGGGAATTGAGGCTAAGTATAAGTGTTTAACCAGCATGAGTGGCAATCTTGTGTTAGCTATATTGTTTCATCTGCCGTCCAAGATTAGATGTTTCTTGGAGCCTTCTCTGCTGTTTCAGATAATGCCTTGTCCTGAGATATAGCTGGTGAAAACTTCGTATATTAGGTTGATATTTTTTTCCTCTTTTCTGCGCACTGGTGTTTTTCTCTGTTTCTATTGATTAGAAAATGTGAACCAAACCATGGGTAAGTAGATGAAGTGTCTACATTTTCAAACATATTTTCATGATTGAGGATGACGGTCTATCAAACCATACTTTGTGGATTTTTCCTCTGTTACTTGCTCAACATGGTTCTAAAATATTTTAGTCTGGTTTGCGAGAGTCCTGCTAAATTTATTGAGATATGATTGGTGATGAATAGGCTTATATGTTTGTCTCAGGTGGAAGCAATCGAGACATGTGGAGGTCAGGTGACTGCTGATGGTAGTAGGAAACGATCAGGAGGTGGTGTGTTGTGGAACATCATCAAAGCGAGACAACCCGCATCTTACAGAGAGATAATGAAAAAGACCAGGGATTTTGAGGTTTGTTCTTGCCTATTTTCTTATCACAACATGCTTTGATAAATCTTGTTCTTTAGCTTAATTGAAGAAATGTCATCATGGAGATTATGCGATGCCATGTTTTCTTTTTTACGCCTCTCTTATCTCTGTGTCTTACACTTTTGATACTTTGCAGAAGCAATTCAGGTATCCTAACACAAGACCAAAGTTAGGGCCAAAAAAAGATGAGGGTAGCTCCTCCGAAGGACTTGCCTCCGCAAATGCATCTTCTGATGAAGCTCTGATCACTGACATGTGTGCTATGCCGGTAGCTGAGCAGACTGAATCCAACCCGCAAAAAGAAAGGAAATCTGTTCATGAGAGGATCAGAGTACCTGTTTCGTATGATGAGCTTTTCGGAGAAGTACCTGTGGATGCTTCAGAAGCACAAGCACAAGACTCTTCTGTTTAAGCTCTTCATTTATAACATGTTTGCCTTGGAATTTTTTTTTTTGACTTGGTAAACAATTATAAGTTTATATAAGTTTACTTGCGGAAAACAAAGGTTTTGTTGAGAAATATAATTAACCCATCTATATACCCATTACCAAAGGCTTAAAGTCCCTAAAAACTACATAGCATCAGTGAAAGCCATAAAGAAAATGTTCATATGTTAAACTTTCCATTACATGTAGCTGGTTCAACAGATTTGTTTTCTTTTGAGGTACACAAGGAGGCACGAACTTCTTGTTTCTTCATCGCTCATCTGTTAAGGCAATGACTGACAATCTTCTCTATTCCCATCAGTGCTTGCAAGAGACATGTCTATGTAGCACTCTCGTACTGACCTTGGATTCAGAGCTAGTTTATCATAAAAACATGTTTGGTGCTTGTATACGCCATATATAGGGAGCGGATCATATTCGGAGAATCCGGGTCAACTTGTAAACCTGGAAATATAAAAAATGGAGTTTGAATCAATGTATGAACTTGTAAATAGGAAGCAACATAGATATATAGAGAAAGAGAGAACTGACTTGTGCAGTCCTGCTTGGCAAAAACACCTCTAAGCAATTTCTTTGACCATCAATTCTGCACAAACGTGGATATGGTTCAGAATGATGAACAGACCACATCTTTATTTCAATGGGAACTAGCACTTATAAAAATAAACTATGTGAAAATTATAGACCTCTTGCTAATCGACCGTTGAAGATACTGGTCCTCCTTTAGAAGTCCCTGACCCCCATATTTCGCTTCATCAGAGTTCAGTATCATCTGCAGAATCCAGGTAATATTCCCAGGTTAAATGCATAAGAAAGCCTTTACAGTAATTATAGGCTTTTTTCATGATGGTTGAAGGGTAGAATATATAGAAAGGGAAAAAAACTTACGGTATATTCACCAGCTTCCTCTACGCCGACACCATACTTTTCATAAGAATTCGATGGGTGGAAGTTAAAGATAAACAAGAAAGGACCCCTCGAGAATGAAATTACCTGTAGATGATGAACAATAAGTTGTAAGTACATTGTCCAAACCCTTTTATTCCTGATGCATATGTTTGATATACTGTTAATTTCTGATCTCGTATCTGTACATGTGTTTAGAGATATCATCATTATGATGCGAGAGGGCAACTGGTTCTATTTCTTTCTTTACACTCCTAGAAAATATTACATATAAAGGCAATTTGCAAACACTGCGTAGCATGCCAGTGGGCACTTTGAATATATATCTTCTGGTTCATACCGTGAACCCAAACAATTTTAAGTTGAAAAAAGCAAGCAACGGGAGTCAAATACCATATTTGCATCATTCACATGGTGGATGCTGGGAAGACCTCTTGAAAGGATGCCCTTGCTTTTATCCAAGTCCATTAGGTCCTACAAATATAAAAATAAGATCAGTAACTAAAATCATTTCTTCTGATCCAAGAGAAATTAAGGGTTGCAACAGTTTCTACTCCTTACATGTAAAGATGTACAATTTTAATAAGGATGTGTACGTTTATAAGACAGCAAGATAAAAATATACAATTAGTTGCCACTGCTCATCCTCACTAGTAAATGTTTTGAGGATCAAGTTCTCGAGTATTCGTGATTACATTCATTCGTCTCCTTCATAGACCAATACAGTATTGAACTGCTACGACAGTTTACATACACAAGCAGTTTTCTAGAGAGGCTACCAAATTGATGGATACGGAAGCAGTAGTATAATAAAGAAAGGCCACGGAAGATACCTTGTCAAAGGAAAACAACTGATGATGGATTCCACTTTCCAGCAGGTCCCAGCGGCGGTTAGCCAGCGAAAACGAGAATTTATTGCTCTGTGTAGGAAACTCAACCCTCTGACACAAGGACGACACGTCAGAAATATGAAAATGATGTCTTTAGAACAGTGAGAACATGGAGAGTTACCTCAGGATGTCCAAATTCATTTCCCATGAAGTTGAGGTAAGCACGGCCACCAATTGTAAACGTAAGAAGTCTAATCATCTGGTTTAAACAAAGACAAGAAACAATTTCAGAAACCAAGTGAAATAAAAGCATGAAAAAGCACCTAAGGAACTGGGTCCAGCTAAATGAATTTTGTATTTGTTTCCTCCCACAAGTTGTAGAATAAGAATTATCCTAAGTTATGTATGTAGTGTGTAAAGGCGTAGAAGATATCTAACGAA
Source organism: Brassica napus (assembly GCF_020379485.1). NCBI lineage: Eukaryota > Viridiplantae > Streptophyta > Magnoliopsida > Brassicales > Brassicaceae > Brassica > Brassica napus. The sequence continues at coordinate 20,569,255 of NC_063438.1, read as the reverse complement.
AGGGGTACCTTATGTAATGAAACGCCCCTGTCTAGCAACTTAATCTTATTTTGGACTCCACCAAACAAGATTTCAGCAAATGAACGCCCTCCTGATATGGACTAGTGGGGAAAGTAGAATACACAACAATGTCAATTAAACCTAAAAGTAAAGTGGTATAGTAGATAGCATATAGGTTTAGACATCTAAAGTTATAAAAAATAAATACTTGGTTGTGACTTTCGGCATAGCTGAGCATCTTGTCTACATACTCTTTGTTAGCCACCAATGTACTGACAATCTGCAACACTGGCAAAACATCAGAGAAAGGGACCAAAGTCTTGTGCTGTCATATCTAACAATTAAATTTAAAAAGCTAAGACCTTGCTCATGCTCCATTCGCTATCCGGTACGGTGTCAAGGAGAGAAACCCACATTTCTGTCGCAGAGAGGTTCACATAATAATCAAATCCTAGTCCACCTTGAGAAACTGGCTCACACAACCCAGGGTAATATGTTGCCTAATAGCAAAAAGAAACTCATTAAGTTCCACAGTGATTGCATAATGTAACCCCAATGATACAGATCAGCAGAAAATATAAACTGAATAAATGCAGAATCTCAACAAAAACTTATCATTTTTAACCACTAATACAGCTGGGAGTTCATAAAAAAGATAATTTGTCAGAAAACTTCTTTTACTGCCTATGGTCAACTTAATTAGCATTACACAAGCCAGTAGACACAGTGGTTGCTGTTATGGATTATACATGAGAAAACACATATACGCATGTTATCTGTTACTCATAGATTTTAAACAAGATAAGGAACATTAAAATGATGTTTAACTTATTGATAGAAGAAGAGTGATGTGTAGCTTACATCCTCAGCAATGGTAATTATATCTGGATGTAGATCGTGCAAGATTTCATTGGCCAAAATGAGGTACATCAGAGCATCTCGGTCAACATACTGATTGCAATAGCTGCAGCGGGACAAACATCAACAATTTGACCAAACTGTCACCAAAATCCAAATTACACAAAGCATCTAAAGAATGGAGATGTCTTACTCATCAAAACCGCTATTAAAAGGAGCAAAACCATTGTGCGTGTAGATCATCGAGGCAAGCGAGTGAAATTGGTAACCATCAACTTGATACTCTGTAATCCACCTACAAAATCCAATTGCCACAGCATCAGATTCCTTATCCCAACGAAGTGCAAGATACTTTTCTACTAGACCAAAGAGTGAGTACACCCAATGCATTATTCACAAACCACATAACAATGTGGTTGCTTTTACCAGTTTAGATTTGAAATGAGAAAATGAAAAACATCCAAGTCGCCGTATTTGAACATCCGTGTGCCCCAGTGTTTGTGATGCCCCCTTTTACCTGTTTGCAAGATGAAAAATGGAACATGGTGTTTAAGAAACGCTCAGTCATATTCAACTATGTCGAACATATTTGAGGCCATCTTTAGACTTCAAAAGGCTATGAATATACGTTGGTTGTAGCACAATAACTATGTTGCTTATTTTCCAGTTACATAGCGATGACTAGGCCATCAACAAATTAAAATAAAGGAACACTGTTTGAACATCCAAAAGCATGAAAGATATTTAAAGTAAATTGATATTATGGAACATTACCATGATGAAAATAGCAATCGTTCGAACCATCAAAAAGCGAAAGCCCAACCATTTGATCAGCTGCTGCATAAGACTGCACAATGTCTAAGAAGACAAGGAGTCCTAGGCCTGTATGTAGATTAGTTCAACTTATTGTATGCTCCATTAACAACAAGTTTGACTCAAAGCCTCTGGCAACATTAAAAGAGACACCAGAAACACTTACCATGTGCTTCATCAACTAAGCGTTTGAAGTCATCTGGCGTTCCATATCGGCTACTGACAGCAAAGAAATTAGTAACCTGAAATGGTGATGGATACGAATTATGGCAAATGAGGAAAGAAATACAAACTTTAAAGAGAGGAGTTTTAGCATGCTGACCCTATAACCGACAGTGTAATAATCCTTGTGCTCAGGAATACCAATCAACTGGATTGCATTGTATCCTGCTCTTTTCACATGAGGAAGGACCTGATGTTTTCATAAGCCACAAAAAAACTAAGATATGTGCATAACAAGATTGCAAGAATACAATGGACGCATTAGGAGGTAAGGTACCTTCTTGGTAAAGTCTTCGAAAGATGAAATCTTTGCCTCAGACCCACTGATTCCAACATGACATTCGTATATGCGCAATGACTTTGGTTTGTCTGGCTTGGAGTGTTTCCACTTGTATGCAGATTCAGGAGAAGGTTCCCAGTGAATTGCATAAGCTTGCTTTCCCTCGTCCTCTGTTTAGAGATCAGTGACTAAATGCTTGATACATTACCATGAAAACATCAACATAACAAATAAAGATACGCAGATGCTATCTATACCTGGTTGCACATATGTAGCCCAAGCAGGCACCCGTTCAAGCGGTCCATCAGGAGTGTTGAAATACAATCTATACTTGCTTCCATGTGGAACAGCAGGAATGTACTTTTCCAACCACGCCTTCCTTCCTTTACGCGTCTCTAACCAATACGGAATCGGAGGTGACTTCTCATAAAACTTCTTCGTCCATTCCGGAGATGTCACAACATTATAGACATCATATGGTTTCCCTCGACCGTCATCAATGATGTCGCATGGAGGTAGATTACTTGGTGGATCATTCTTATGCTCCTCTTTGTACTGCTTATACCTCGTCTCTGCGTCTGGTATCTCACCTAGATCTTCTAACGTCTGTGGACTGTTGGGACCAAACAGCTGCTCGTATAGTTTTGCAGGAACTTCGTACCGGTTTTTAATGAACCGGTCCTCACCAGGCTCCCAATACTCATCATTGGCTCTCTGGAAAACCTCTTCCGCTGTTACACCGCTGTCTCCTTTATCATAGTCATCCACGTAGTTGTACTGCTGGAAGTATAGTTCTTCTGGTTCTTCGCCTTCTCTTAACTTATCTTCAAGAATAATGAACCAATAGCCAAAGTCATCATGGCCAAATAATCCTTCTCTAGCAGAGTTTTCTGTTGGAGACCATCCGTTGAAGTCTCCGATTATAGCACCGTAACGAGCACCTGGACCCCAGTCTATGAAATCAACACGGTGTTCCATGTGTCTATGCATCCCTAGTAACTCAAACCTACACGGAGAAGGATTCAATACATTAGACAAAACCATTTTGCTAGCTAATATAGTGAGTGAGATACTAGGATACTGGGATACATACCCTGAAGCAAGATCTCTGAGATCGAAGTGACGTTTGAGAAGCTCATCTTTAAGGTCTTTTATAGCTTTATGCCTACAGGGTTTAACAAAAGGAACACGCTTTATATACATAACTGTAGCAAAGATTACAACTTTAAACTCTTTGTTCTACCGTTTTATACAGATAAGTGTAGCTAAAGAGCTAAAGTTTCGAACTTTATAACTTCGAATGTAGTGTAAGATGTGTTTTAGAGTGTAACTCGTGTAGAAAGATTACAACTTTGAACTCTTTGTTCTACCATTTTCTGATCAAAGATGAGATTTTTTTAACCTTTCACGGAGAAACTGAGCGAAGATTCTGTCGGCGATTCCGAGTTTGGTGAGAAACCCAACTGGGTCGACTCCGGAATCGGCATCGCTATTAGTGCTCTGACTCTTCTTCTTCTTCTGTTGCTTTTGCTGGCGCGGTTGGTCGGCGGCGAAGCATGTCACTTTCACCTTGATTTTTCTGGGGAAGTTGATTCCGGGGATGCCCAGGCGGGTCTTGTCGGAAACGAAAAGGTTGTTTGGGTAGAAAGAAAACGAGGTTTGGTTAGAGAGGGAAACCATTTTTTCTCGTTGGTGCCAGAGAGAGCTCTCTACTCTACAGCAGGATTTGTTTAATAGACAGTCAGGAGGGTTTAAGATAAGAGGTTTTTTGAGTCAACTCGTGATGTGAACGAGTTCACTCTCCCTTTGGATTTTTTTTTCTTGGATTTGAACTTGAACCAAACCGAGCGCAAATAAAAACCGGTCCAATCTTAGAACCGATTGTTCAAGAATTTCAAAAATCTTGAACATAAAGGTTTCAACGCCGGCCTATTCAATCTATCTATCTATACTACTATTTATGAAGTGATTTGTCTTATTTATCATTTTTTCATGATTTTAGTTAATTTGCTTACTTGTCATCTCTTCTATGATTTTAGTATAAATCATTAGTTTTATTAATTTTTTTTTGATATATATATTTATCATGATATTTAAAATCATGATAAACAAGAACCTATTGTACCGATAAATATAGGGCTTATTTGCCAAATAACCAAAAAAAAATGAAAAATTAGATTTTGGGAGAGAGAGTAGAGAGAGATAGGAAGAGAAAGTAAGAGAGAGGGGGAAATTTTGGTTAGTTAATGCATTTTTTTTTTCATGTATATAGGGTGCAATTTTCCATAAATATATACTTATATTTTTTAAAAATATATTTTAATATATGATAAACATGATATTTAGGATATTTAATTAATAAATAGATATTAATAATATATACCGATAATATCATCATTACTTTTCTCTCATTTTATAATTTTAGTGACTAATATTATAGCTAATTTCTTTGATTTTTACTGAAAATATTGATCAAATACAGATTATGATAACATTTATATATAAGTATACTAATATATTTGAATTAATCAGTTTTTTTAGTTAATTTGCTTATTTTTCATCTTTTCCATAATGTTTGGATAAATCCTCAGTTTAATTAATATTATTACTTAATTTGTTTATTTTGATATCTATATATTTATCATGATATTTAAAATAATTAATAAACATTAACCTATTTTACCAATATATATATACTAATATTTTTTTAAAATATATTTTAATATATAATTTTCATGATATTTAGGAATTAATAAATATATATAACAATATCTACCGATAATATCATCATTACTTTTCTCTTATTTTATAATTTTAATGACTAATATTATAGCCAATTTCTCTGATGTTTACTGAAAATATTGATCAAATACATATTATTATAAAATTTATATATAAGTATACTAATATATCCAAATTAATCGTTTTCTTTTGTTTATTTGGTTTGATCCCTTAATATACTGATCAATATTCATATACTCCTGTTTTCTAAAAATAACATCCTCAGTACTTCCAAATCCAGACTATTTCCTCTATTTCTGTTTGGTTTGATTTTGAATAGTTTGGTTTTATCAGATTGAACATTACTAAACTATTTCTATTTGTTACTGTTTTATATTTGTGATTTTTTTATAATCTTTTTAGTACCACATGATTTCTTTTCAGTCCAAATACAATATGTGTTAATGTGTTAATTTCACATACAAAATTTCCTAATTTAGTTATTACTATAAAAAATATTTTGATCCAAAATCTACATCACATAAATAAAAATATGAAACAAAATAATACAATTTAATACATTGATTACCAATATGAATATTGAAATTTTATAATTTATAATAATTTAAAATTTGTATCTAATTTAATTATTATTATTTTATAAAAATACATTTTAGAATTAAAAAATGTTAGATGTATAGATATAATAATCCGCACAAGGTGCTGATATCAACTAGTTAATAATGTTTTGATTCAGTTTTTTTTAGAAATTAAATCAAAATGAATATGAAATTAGGTATTTAAATTGTTTTGTTTAGGTTTCGAAAACTTCTTTGAAATTGATTTTTGGATTTTTTTTTTTTTTTGAGTTTTTTTTTTGATATAAACTTGAATTCTGATCAAATTAGGATAATGCTTTATACTTGAAATACCGTCCTACAAGATCAGTTCGAATGCGTTGATAGATCGGATCAGATACATAATTGAGTTTATCGATATGGGTTTTATAGAGATGTACATGTGTGATTTGAAATTCAAATCAATTTTGATAATTATTTACAAATTTATAGTTGAATTCTAGATCTCAATTTGTTTGCATTAAGCAGCTGTTTTGGTCTTCTTTACTGCAACCTCCAAGTTTCTTCTTGTGATTTGAAGCTCTCTTGTGTAGTAATGCATTCTGTCCATCACCAATGCCAAGAACAACACAGTCCCTTTTCACACACACACACACACAAGATTTTGTTTTTTTTAAAACAATCAAATAAAACGCAAGAAATCTAATCTATTAATTTTTAGATTTTTAACGTTAAAACCACTCAACTAAGTTTGTTTTAGGTAAAACCTCTCAAACTAAGTATTTAACGAAAAAAATTCTAAACTAACTTTATTTAATGAATTAAACCCTAGCACGTCATAATTATCATTACTACCGGTAAGTCTTTAGTTTATGAGTTTCTACATTAAATAAACATAGTTGAGGGGTCTTACCATTAAAAAAAATCAAAATTTTATAATATTATCTAAAAATTAGTGACTTCAATTTTCAAAATTAGCATTTTTAATTGTTTTGTAAATATATGAGTTTGATGTGTCTTTAACATCAACATTATATATGTATAAATTTAAAATGTAAAAACCCAGAAAATAAAATAAAAATTAAACTAATGTTGCTGTTATGTATTTATTTTATGGGTTTTACATATATAATACTGATGTTAAAAACACATCAAACTCATATATTTACAAAAAAATTAAAAACGCTAATTTTAAAATTTAAGTTACTAATTTTAAATTAAAAATTAAGTTACTAATTTTAAAAATTTAAGCTACAAATTTTTAGATAATATTATAAATTTTGAATTTTTTTTATTTTTAATGGTAAAACCCCTCAACTATGTTTACTTAATGTAGAAACTCCTAAAATAAAAATTACCGGTAGTAGAGGTAATTATGACCTATGAGGGTTTAATTCACTAAATAAAGTTAGTTTGTGAATTCTTTCGTTAAATACTTAGTTTGGAGGGTTTTTACCCAAAACAAACTTAGTTGAGGGTTTTTAACATTAAAAATCCTTAAATGTTTTTTACAACAATAAACATTAATTTATGGTTCTATTTTTTATCTACTATTAACAAGTCATAGTAGAACCACTTAAAGAATTAGTTAATGTGACATATTTGATTATTTACATTTATAATAAACCAACATTACTTAGAATTTTATTTTTTAATTATAACAAAATATGTTGATAAATAATCTAACAAAATCTTACTAAAATTTTAAATAGTTTTCTAAAATAACACACTAATTAATTTCGTAATTAGTAATATAATATTATTATAAATCAACGTCAATTATAATTTTATTCTAAAAGAAGAAAAAAAAATTATATACTATTTTTATAAATTTTATAATTATATTCTGTATTATATAAAAATAGAACTGAATTATGAATTACATATGAAAAATAATATATTAAATAGGTAAATTAACAAATTTTATTTTTAAAAGTTGTTTCATTTAAATAAATTATCACTCATCATTAAAATGGGTTAAAATTCGTAAACTATATAATATTTCTATACAAACATAAATTTAGTAACATAGGTTAAAATTTTATATCTACAACTATATGTTATGTTTTTATTTATTTTGAAATTCTCAACAATATGTTGTTTAAAAATGTTTTATACACAAAAATATAATGGTATATAATAAGCTTTATCGCATATACTATTTTAAAAATATGTTATTAGAAAACTATGAAAGTAATAATTCATTTAAAATAATAATCAGAAATCAAATTTTAATTAATAGATTTTTATAATTATAATCAAATTTGTTGAGAAAAAATTACCAAAAGTTCAAATTTGTTTTAATAAAATAATGTATTAATGTAGTAAGAAAAACAAATTCAAAATTCATGTAATCTTCCAAACTCAAAAATAGTTGTGTAATTTTCCAAATTTTTTCTTGACAAAATATTAAATTTTAAAAATAAATATATAAACACAAAATGGTAATATAAAATAAATATTTAAAATTTTACAAAATATAATCATAGATAATAAAGAATAACTTTTTGAAATGCACCACGAAAAACAAACTATATGTTGTAAAAAATTAAAGTAATCTAATATTTTAAAAACTAATCTATTAATTTATGAATTATATTTAACAAAATTATATTTGACAAAATTATATTAAATAGGTAAATTAACAAATTTATCTTTTTAAATCGTTATATTTAAATAAATTATCACTCATCATTAAAATGAGTTAAAATTCGTAAACAATATAATAATTTTATACAAAAAATAAATTTAGTAACATAGTTTAAACTTTTATATCTACAACTATATGTTATCTTTTTATTTATTTTGAAACTCTCAACAATATGTTGTTTAAAATTGTTTATACATATAAATAATGGTATATAATATTTAGCTCATATACAAATTTAAAAATATGTTATTAGAAAACTATGAAATTTAGAAAAATTTAGAAAATATTACCAAAATTTCAATTTTATTTTAAATAAAATAATGTATTAATATAGTTATAAAACAAATTCAAAATTCAAGTAATCTTCCAAACTCAAAAATAGTTAATTTTTCAAAGTTTTCTTGACAAAATATACAATTTTTAAAAATAAATATTCAAACTCAAAATGATAATATTTCAAAATTTTAAATGATAAAATCAGAGATAATAAAGAATAACTTTTTGAAATGCATTACGAATAAATAAGCTAAATATGTTTTAAAAATTAAAGTGATATAATATTTTGAAATCTTAATTTAAAAATTAATATCATAACATACAAAAAATTATCATATACACAATGAAATTGCCTAAAATAAATTGATAGATGCTACTATGTACAAAATTCACTAAAATAATAGGTCTATATTATTTAAACAAAACAGTATTTTTTACTCATAATTCCTGTAAAATACTAAAATGATATATGTTAAAGTATATTTTTTAAAATAAAACATGTAAATATAAATTATCTTAAACATATTTTTATAATATAAATAAATAAATTTTAAAATTGATTATATAGAAAATGTATAAATTAAAGAAAAAAAAACAAATTTTGGAGGGTGTTCTCTATTTGACTATTTCATATTGTTATTTTATTGTACCTATCTTGAAAATATATTCGTAAGTAATAAAAATAATAGCAAAGTAAAATGTATTAAACAAATCACTATATATTAATAATATAGAAAAAGAAATAAAAACAATAATATTATAGAATAACACAATATATAACACTAAAATGGAAATCATATATTTAAAAAATTTGTAATAAAATCAAATACATTTATAAAATGAAAAAATATCTGCACGTACGTGCGGGTCAAAATTTAGTTGTATATTAAATGTAAGTTGTGTATAATACTTGTATTCCAAAAAAAAGAGTTTATATTATCTACCCACGCTTTTCAAAAATAAAATATTATTTACCCATGAGGAAAGATTCGAGGAGGCGATTCGCAAACATGACTTGATCAGTCGGGTTAGCTACACCACCAGACTCGGAGACTCTTGTGTTGATCTGAATCGTGCTGAACAGAACCGATCCAAACAACACAAGCATAGTGGCTGCAACCGTCTTTGTAACCAGTGGTCCTCGGCCTTGCTTCAGCAGGTCAAGCAATTTCACCACCACTCTTCTTACTGGAGTCCCAAACCCGAGTGTTAAGATCAGGGCGGCTTCAACCGCCACGATCGTGAACAATAGCTGAAACATCTCTATGAACATTATTTTTGTAACACGGATAGGTAGTTTAACATGAATCAAATACAAATTTGCTTAAGTTTGTTATAAACAATATTGAAAGAGAACTTGTTGTTGAGTATAAAGAATATAAAGTTACTTGATGCCAAGCCTTTGGAATCAAATGATATTGTATAGGTTATGCTGTCAAGAAACGTTCGACTTTGGTTTTGTAATCTTTATTTGTATATTTATCTTGCGATCATTTTGCCATATATACTAGAAGATTCAAACTTTTGAAGACTTTTTAGATTATCATAAAGTTTTCGGATGAAGTTCATAATCTCTAACCTAAAACCTCATGTAATATTAGTTTCATCTAAAACATTATTTGATTATACGATTTTTAGGTTTTGCTTTGAGTACTTTTTTGGCGAATGCTTCGAGTACTTTTTTACTTGAATTAACAAAATTTGGTTGGTTGAATTTTTCAGATGTTTTGAATTAAGACATTAAAATCATCACTGTTGTGGAATGTTGGCATCTCATCACCCAAATATAATATCGTATGTGGTTTGATAAAAAGAAAATCAGTTAATTCTGTAATATTATATGGTTTGGATTTATAAATCGCAAATCTAATAATGCAAATGCTTTGCATAAGCTATATATTAAAATCATATTTGAACATTCAATGCATGGTTGTACATAGATTCGATAGATAGATGGATGGAATTAACATTTTATCTGTCTATGATATCGAGCCGGTCACATTCACGCTCTTCAGAATTCTTGATATCTTATATTTACGCATGAACATTTTCTTTACTAATTTCATTATATATAACACTGAGAAAAACTATGAACATCAAGTATGTGTTGTAACTTTTGTTACTTGCTTAAGAAATCTTCTGATATCTTTATACGCTTGAACATCTTGTTTACCAATTTTATTATATATAACCGTGAAAAACCTTGAGCATCAGGTATGTGTTGTAACTTTATTTATTTGCTTGAGAAATACAAATTGTAATATTTAACACTTTGTAAGATTAAAATCTATTATACAGTATTAATTTATATCATAATTACCAAAAGAATATCAGCTAAAAATAACTAACTTTCCTGTAGGTGATCTACATAAATAATAACAAAATAAAATCATATGTGTGTTATTTGGAGAAGCAAAATGGTTTCTTGCTATTATATATTGAGATTTTATTGATGTTTAAAAACAAAACTAAATGTTATAAAACTGTGCGACATTGGAAGCGTAAGATGTCTTAGTGTCTATCTACTTTGTGGCCTCCACGTCCGGGATGATTTCCAAATTAAACTAACTTTGCCATCGTTAGTCGTACTAAATAACAAAAAACTATGTCTCCCCAATTGTTCAATTTCATAAATCTGAGAAAAGTATGCAGAAGCATAATAATTGCACAACTAATCCTACGCAATTAATTGTTCTAAATCCAAATTTATACCCGGTCAATTAAATATTAATATACGAAATAATATTATATTACCATTTGATGTAGTCATGTAGACCCATAAATGATAAAACACGTGTTATTTATCTCTCATTTTTCCACAACTTGGGTCATTTGAATGGTTCTATATATGTTCAAGTTTGTTTATACTTTAAAAAAACTCCTCGTAGACGTCAAAAAAAAAAAAAAAAAAAAACTCCTCGTAATCTGTCATTTCTCATACACGTTAAATGGAATTAGCCCAATAATCGTTCTACTTAAGTTCTCTTTTCTTGTAAGAAAAAGCGATAGCTCTCAGTAAATTGTCTCTCAAACTGGTGATCACAGCCATGGGGAAAGAACCACTGCTTCAGAAAGTGAGGATTCAAGAAGACATCGAGTCAGATAAGAAGACTCGTGTCAATGGCGGAGACGATGACGGCCCCGTCACGTTTGTTTTACTCCTCACAACCGTAACTGCTCTCTGGGGCACTTTCTCCTATGGCACTGCCGTAAGTTTCCACATCTTCACTTTTCATGCTTTCTCTCTTGTGTTTGCTAGGGTTATAAACCGGGTGCTAGCTAATAGAATAGATAAAGAACAAAAACTATTGACGTATGTTTCATACATAATTGTATGTTATATTATAATAACTTAATTTGTTGATTTGGTTATGTCATGTAGTATAGTACTAAGTAGGTTAGATATCCAATGACAAATCATTTATGTTTGGAAGATTTCTGACTTACATGTTTTCTTCTGTTTCTATTTCTCTTGGAGTGTCAATTTTCAAGAAAACTGTTTATCATTTGATGTAGATTTTTGCTGTCACACGATAGCTGACATTTTTTGTATAATTTTACAAGACTTTTTAGCTTTTAATTTGTTTTTTCTTTTGGCAGGCCGGCTTTACGTCACCAGCTCAAACTGGGATGATGGAAGGACTAAATCTCTCGTTGGCTGAGGTCAGTGTTGAATTGTTGATTTTACTTGCCGGCTTGCTGATATTCAGTGATTTTTAAAAGATTATTATTACAAAAAAAGAGAGAATATATTATTACGTTGAATAACAAATAAAAAAGTAATCAAAATTATTGTTCTTTATACGGATGCAGTTTTCATTCTTTGGATCTGTATTAACAATTGGTGGACTCGTGGGAGCCGCGTTGTCGGGAAGATTCGCCGATCTTTTTGGGAGAGGCGTAAGCCCATTTACTCATTTTCCTAAAACTAATTTACAATCCCATGTTTATACATTTATATTCCAAGAAACTAGGTTTTGATGAGTGATTCAATGTGCAGGCATTGTGGGTGTCAAATTCATTTTGCATGGCCGGCTGGCTTATGATAGCCTTCTCTCAGGTTTCTAAAAATCAGTCAAATTCTTTTTGTCAGCAAAGTCAAAATTTCTTAATTTCTTATATATAATGTAATTTTTCGCATATTGGTGTTAATGTTTATGAAATACTCCATTTGTTTCAATATAATCCATATTTTAGAAAAATAATTTGTTTGTAAAAAATACCTATTTCACATTTTCAATATAAATAGTAAATTATAAATTTTGAAGACATTAATTATGTTTACTGAATTTTGATTAGCTAAAAATTATAAGAAATAGTTAATCACAAAATAATATTCTCTCTGTTCCTAAATAAAAAATGTTTAGAATAGTTTTTGTGTTTCAATATGTAGGATGTTTTCATATTTTTAAGTATTTTTAGTTTATCAAAAACTGTGTAACCAATCAAATTTAACAGTTTTATTTTGTAATTGGTTGAATAGTTTTTAATTTAAAATTTTAATGATATTTTTTAAATAAAAATAATTTTCTTAATAAATGTGTTTTACCTAAAAAATCTTATATTTAAAAACAGAGGAAGTACATTTGCTAACATGTTTTCTTAATTGATGAGAAAACTTACATCTCCGGTTTGGAGTTTCAACGCCTGACATTAATGTATATAAAACAAAATATATCTTGAATCAAAAGTCTAGACTAGTTTTAGAAAATAAAAACAGACGAAGTACATTTGCTAACATGTTTTCTTAAAGCTTTATGTATCTACTAATAAATGGTTTAATATAATAATATGCTAGGCGACTTGGTCACTTGATATTGGACGATTTCTTCTCGGAGTTGCATCTGGCGTAACTTCTTATGTGGTATGTTCACTAATTTAATACTCTTTCGGTTTCAATATAATACATATTTTAAAACTTTTACACATTAATAAAAATATATATAATAAATGCATAAATTTTATAATTATACTTTCCATAATTCTAACTAATACTCTATCTATATGTTTCATTATAAGTATCATTTAAATATTATTTTGTTTTGCTCCTATATAATTTTTTATTTTAGTTGATTTTTTAATTAATGAGTTAAAGTAAGAATAAAAATTAGAAAATGAAATTATTCATATTTGTTTTGAAAATGTAAAATAACACTTATAATAAAATAAAATTTAAAAGTTAAAACAACACTTAGTATGAAACGGAGAGAGTAAGAATTTAATAATTTTAATTAAGTTTTTTTTTAAGTTTGCAACTATCATTATTAGTTGATGAAAACATGTAGTCTCTCCGTTCCTAAAAAATGTATGTTCTGGAAAAAAAAATTGTTTCAAAAAGATATATTTTTTACTTTTTCAATGTATGATTTTATGAAAAATTGTAAGTTTCAAAAAAATTAATGGTGTTTATTGAATTTCTATTGGTTAAAAGTTATGAAAAACTATTATTCACAAAAAACAATGCATATTTAATGAGTTTTCTTAATATATTTAAAAAGTTTAGAATATGCATCTTTTAAAAACAGAGGGAGTATTACACAAATGTATTTTTAACCAATTTTGTTTTTTAAAACATGTAACTTTATAAAACGGAGTAATTGATAATTAGGGTTAGTGACCTAAAAGGCTAGAAGCAAAGTTTGAGTTAAGTAGGGTCTAGTAACCTATAAGGATATAAGCAACGTTTGAGTTAATTATTAACTCCAAATATATGTAATCTCGATCTACAGGTGCCCGTCTACATTGTAGAAATTGCACCCAAAAGAATCAGAGGCGCGTTCTCTGCGGTTAGCATGGTAATACCGCTAAATACGATGTCGTTACTACTAATATATTTTAAAAGTTTCTAATATTTTTTTCTTACAGCTTGTGATGTGTGCTAGCATGGCCTTCAGTTTCCTTGTTGGATCAGTAATTTCATGGCAGAACTTAGCTCTCTTCAGTAATTTGTTTTTACTTTTCTACCAAAAATTATAAAACGATTTAATTAAATTTAGCACCATGTTCTTATAATTTTAAATGTACTCTAAATCAAGTTGATACGAGTTGTGCAGGTACAGTTCTTGTGTTCTAGAATTCGCCGGTTTGGTCTTTATACCGGAGTCTCCTAGGTGGCTGGTAATTAATTAGTCTTGTCGTTTTTTCATGGTCAGCTCCAACATGCTTAATTGTGAGTGAATAGCAACATTTTTAATAGGTTTGGTGGTTTTGTAATTTATAGTCTAGAAATGGTCGGGTTAAAGAGTCGGAAGTTGCACTCCAACGTCTACGAGGAGGAAACAGCACTAATATCACCAAAGAAGCTGCAGAAATCAAAGTAAAAAACATGTTTACGAAATTGGCATCTTTTAGTTTTAAAAATAAAATAGTCTTCTTCTTTTTCAGAAATATATGGAAAAACTTCAAGAATCCAAAGAAGATGGTCTTCTTGAACTCTTCAAACCGCGATATTCTCGTGCTGTTATTGTAAGTGTTTGATGAAAATTGTAGTTTCTTTTAACAAAAACGTGTTACTGAATGAATCGGTTATCTTTAGGTGGGGATTGGATTGCTAGTACTGCAACAACTCGGAGGTCTCAGTGGTTATACATTTTACATGAGCTCGATTTTTAACAAAGCTGGTACACAGTAAAATTTAAGTCCCTTACTGAACAAGGATTAATTAAAAATAATTTTTATAGAGGAAAATAATCTGCAATTTAATTATTTCACAGGGTTTCCTAACAACGTAGGAGTGACGATAGCTACCGTGGTGCAAGCCACGATGAGCATTTTCGGATTGATAATCGTGGATAAATTTGGGAGACGACCTCTTTTAATGGTTTTGGCTTATTTTTAATCCCTGTTGTTAAATGGTCCTAGTGTTAAACGAAACTATATAAATATGTTTAATGTTAAAAACGATATTAAATACAGTCGAGAAATAAGATATTAACGTCGTTTTGTTATGTGAAATACTTGTAGGTTGCGACGGGCATGATGTGTCTGGGGTCATTCATCACAGGGCTGTCGTTTTGTTTCAGGTGTTTTTGTTTACCTAAAAGAATTACTATATTAGTAACATATGGCTGATGTTCAGTTCAAAAAAAAATGTCTGATATAAATTCAGCTTATATTTTTTCCAATATATAACTGAAGCAATCAAACTAATTTACAGAGTTATGCTTTACTCGACAATTACACCTCGATTTCAACACTGATCGGAGTGCTGGTACGTAATAAGTTTCTTCTATTCAAGAGATTAAATAGTCTTGCTTTGATAATTTTAATGTTAACTAATGCTACCATCTATTTTTCAAAACGAATGTTTTAAAAATACAAATATTTTAATGTATTTTATTATTACTAATAATAATAATTATAAATTTAAAAACATAAATTTATTAAATTACTAGTATTAGTTTAAATTGTTAAAAATATTTAATCACAAATAATTTATTTATAAGTAAACTTTAGTTTGTTTTCTTAAGATATAATACAGACTATTCGATAAACAATTACGGAAAATTATTGCAGGTGTTTCTAACTTCGATCACAATTGGAATAGGAGGTATTCCATGGGTCATTGTCTCCGAGGTAATCGTGGTTTTCAATATGATTGTAACTACATAATTAAATAGTTAAACAAAATAGTTAGGTTTTAATAGGCACAACAATATATGTATACCGTCGAATTAATTTTAGAAAACATAACTGATGACTGATATACACTTACCAAATATTAATTTCCGTATTTCAATTTTTCATTGTGGGATAATTAGATGACACCGATGAATATAAAGGGTTCATCAGGGACGCTATGCAATATAACTAGCTGGTCCTCTAATTGGTTCGTTTCGTACACATTCAACTTCCTCTTCCAGTGGAGCTCTTGTGGTAATTCACTTCATTTTGACAAGTAACCAAGTAAATTCAGTTATTTAATTATTGACCAATTTAATACTTTGTTGATGTATGTAAAATCACAGGTGTGTTTTTCATATATTCAATGATATCGGGTATGGGCATCCTATTTGTGATAAAAATGGTACCAGAGACTCGAGGTCGTTCCCTTGAAGAAATTCAAGCCGATGTTGCCCGATAACTTTGTATAATGTCAAAGGTTCTAGCCATTATCTTGACCAATGCTTCATAATGTTAACTAATAACACAAACACTTCTTCTTTGGATAGTTTGGACTACATCTTTATTTTTCATTAATTTAAATATAAACTGGTTGGACTATCAACTATACAAGTAAAGATAATGGAAAATGTAGAAGAGAGTTTCTTACACAAAAAAGTCAAGAAGGAACAGAGAATTCAAACATCACCATTTGTAATATTCTTGTTGATGTTTCAAGCACGTGTAAATTAATGGCTTCTACTTCAAAAAGGCACAGTTCATAAAGCCATTGTGGAGACGACTTATAACTCAAGCAGAACATGGTATATCGGCCATTCTTGAGGTTTAGAAATCACTAAATCATAGCTTGGTAGTTTGATGTAATCATCCCATATTCACATCGAGATATGCAAATCTCATAAATTTTTAATCACGTAACACATCGAAGTTCCGTAACAATTCTGTTTGTGGAGCATGTGAAGGCTTATCGATCCAGTATGGTCTTTAACGATCTAAGCACATCTACTTAACATTCTTACAAAAAAAAAATCTAAGCACATCTACTATGTAGACATGATTTCTCCAATTGGCATGTATAATCTTTGATTTAATAGTGGATTTTAACTAAGATATAATTGCATTTAGAACGAAATATTTCCAAATAAAAAACGACCGCTCAGATCTATATAAGAATAAACTTTGTTATTTTTACTGGGGTAGTAATTAATACTAGTTAATTACATGTCTTATTTAAAACAATGAATTCTGCAATGATTTTTAAATCTTGTGGATTTTCAAAATGGCATCCGTTAATTCAGCGATCATGTGGAGGTGACTTGATCAATTAATTCGGTATATTGATGCGTAATTATAAATGCCAATGATATTACGGAAGCCAATATAACGTGAAATTACATTCTGTATACATATTTTTTTCTAATTAAATTAATGTTCTAAATCCATACCATGATGCATTCGTTGATAGACACAAAACTTGTTCCATCAAAAATAGTTTACTAATTTCTCTTTTTTTGGATTTAAGTCAATTCACTCAATATTAAAACTATATATGAACATTCAAAAAATTTATGTGTATAGATTTTCTGATGGATATATGATATTGACGTTTTATCTATCAATAGCTTTGATCTAGTCATATTCTTGCTGTTCATGAATCTTATGGTATTTATGCAGGAACATTTGTTTACCAATCATGTTACAAATGAATAAATGATAAAATTGTGAACCTTCGAACAAAAAAAAAGGATAAAATTGTGAACCATCAGATACTCATATGACTGTTTTTGCTTAGAGAAATATTTGTAATGTCTAAATAAACAGAAATATGACCGATCTTATAAAAAGAATATTGGGTGCAATCCAAATAAAATTATGATATCTGGAACTTTGTTAGATGAAATATATTATGAAAAGAAAGCTTTATTGTACTGTCATTTTCTATTAATATTGCAAAATTTAGCTAATAATTAACTTTATTTATATATATATATATTGTCATTAGCAATTTATACAAAAAAAAAAACTCATTTTCTGATGTTATTTTGCAAAGCTAGCATCAAGCAAAATAGAGATTCCATTTTTAATTATATGGAAACGTAGTGCCTGTATGGACTCCATGTCTAACATGATTTCCAAAAATGAACTTTGGTCCATTTATAGTCGTGTCTCCCAATTTAGTCGTAAATAACAAAAGCATGCATAAATTATTAAATTTATAGCTCTTCCATTAAATCCTACGCGATATTGGTAGAATCCAAACTCTAACCAAGTCAATTAGTAGTTATTAATGAATGAATCAAACAACCAACTACTATTTCATATCATAACTCATAATCATTTAGTTGCAGACCATATATGAGAAATCACATTATTCATGTGGGTTAATGTCATTATTATTTTCCCCAGTAGATTCCAGGATAAAGTTTACAGTCCTTTTTGAACCGCTGTAGGAATTTTGCTATTGCCAGAAATGAAATTGCATTTAGTAAAACTCAGTATGGTAAAACTACATCATTGGTCAATACTCCAACATAAATACCAATATAGTAACGTCACCTGGTTCCATTTTTTTTATATATATTTACGTTACCATATTTCTATAAACTATTTTGGCGAAGAATTGTATACCACATGATTATTGTAAGAAGCGGAGGAAGATTGATTGAATATAATTATTAAACATTCCACGTAGGTGGTGATGAAGTTCCTTGGACAGTATATAAAACAATGGTTAAAGCCCAACATATTTTTCCACATAACGTTTCCTACCTATTAGATGTACAAGTGGCCTATATTACTGTGGTATATCCGAGATGTTGAACTTTGGTTGTTTGCGATGGACCGTTTTCCACCTACATTTCGAGAGGGGCTATTAAACATCTCACATCGGTTGTGATGAGGTTCCTTGGGCAATATATATATGTATGAACAATTATTATTCAAGAAGTAGTTTTTGAATGTGAGTTAGGTCCAAATAATATAAATAAAAAAAATTTTGAAAAAATAGTTTAACGAAGATCAAGTTTGACTCAGCGATTAGAAGCGGGCCCATAAAAGTAAGGTTAATTTGGTGGTTAATTAACCTAATTTGATCTATTGCATTCTCAGATAAATATTATCTTATATATTAAAAGAGAAGTCATGACTTTTTTCATGTGTGATTTTTTTTTTAATTTGGACCATCACTTAGAAATTTTATTAAATGTATTTTATTAAGACTAATAATACATAGAATTTTTAAAATACTTTTATCATAATATCTTTTGATATCCTTTTTATTTTAAAAATCTAAACAAATCTGTTTTAAAAGATCTTTACAGGATCTTCATTTTCGAAATTAATTTAAATATTTTCCACTAATTTCGAAATTAGTTTGAAATATTATTATCATTAATAAATCAGTAATCGTTTATAAAATAAAAATAAAAAATTCTGTAATATTTTATATATTATATAACAATAATCAATCATATTAAAAGAAAATTATTATATTGAGCTAAGTATAATAAAACTGTATTAATTATAAAATTTTATTTTCATAGTATAAAAAATTTATGTTCAAAATAAAAATCTAATATGTTGGTAAGATGGATTAAGCAAAATATATAATACATGTATAAAAATAACATGTATTTCTTATATATAAAATCTTTGTAACTACTTTAATCATAATATATTTCATTTTAAATTCTAATAAATCTGTGTAAAAGTATTTTAACAATAATTAATGTATTTTAAGTTATCGTTTATAAAATAAAAAATAAATAAATTATATCCTATTTTATCCACTTTATGTCATGATCATGTTAAAAACAATTATTTACTTAAAAAAATATGATAAAAGTATATTCAATTGATAAATTTATAAATTTTATTTCATAAAATAAATTATTTATTTTAAAATATAATATGATGATAGAACGGCTTAAAATTAACAAACCTTATAATACATGTCTAAAAGTAACATATTTTAGACTTTGTATATACAATAATATATTATCTAAATTGAATAAACTTAAAAAATATTAGTAAAAAGAATACAGCTTTGAAACACGGGTCAGAATTTAGCATAAATTAAATACAAAATATTTTCAAATATGTTTTTCATGAATATATTAATTTGCTTAATAACTAAATGCAAATACAATAAGATAAATATATAATAAGAAGTAAAAATACATACGGTTTTAATCAAATGATTGATTATAACATGTAAAATAATATTATTATATTTGAAATAGTTATATAAACATTTAAGTATATGATTAATGTTAAAAAATATACACTAATGTTTAAAAATAATAATTTATGTATAAAAAGAGTAAAAACAAACACCCGCGCGGTTGCGCGGGTCAAATCTAGTAATATATTAAATGCATCATTGCATTCTCAGATAAATATTTGCAACAATGTAAATGTTCTTTGTCAGCCTGTGTAAATGTTCTATAACTCTGAAATAGTTAAACATTAAATATTTGATGATCAACCATTGTATGATTAACATTGCAAACTTCTAAATATAATTGTTAAAATTTTTTGTTATATAAGAGTTGTGGACATTGATACATACAAAGACAAAAAAGAGAGAAAATTATGTTGTTCATTTTCCAAAGATATTTTGTATAACCTCAAATTGACAAATGTTAAAAATTATTTTTAAAATGTGTTCATGCACGATTAATCATTATCTATTTTCATAATTTATAACAATTTGATCAATCATTAAGTTAACATGTTTACCCTTATGTTAGCCAATTATATAACTTTGAATATTAATTAATTATATTAAATGGCCTAAACAGTTTGAAACATTTTTACAGTTGATGGTATAATTCTTAATCATTTAGAAATGTATACATTTACTAGAGATTGATAAAAAGTGGTATGAGTCAATATTCATTATGTATTCTATAATATTAATTTAGCCTAAATGTCAGATATATTCTAAAGTTAAAATGTTCATTTTTCTGTATCATCATTTTTATTATACTTTTAGATATAATTGTATTTTAAAATTTAATATTATTTTCATAGCCTATTCTATTTGTAAAAGATATGGAATAGGGGCGCATTCAATTCGTCTTGTTTATTAAAGTTTAGTCCAAGTTTTTTGTTTCATCGCGGGGTGCGGACCGCACTAGTGGATTTATAATTTTTAAAAAATTGTAACTTAATATATTATCAGTTCAAAAATCATTAAATCAATTATTTCTTGCTTTTTTGAAATATTTAATATTTAATTAAATATCAATTTTTATATACAATAATGTTTTACTTTAATAAAATATCTTTTATTAATACAAACTTGAAAACCTTCATATACATAAAAATAAGGAAAAAAGTTTTCTAGCTACACGAATTTACTATAGTATGGAGGAAACCATCCAATGTATGATAATGTGTCAACAACTACACGAAGCTTATGTTAATAAATGTCACATGCACGAAGTAAATAATATATGGTGGCAACATCACAATCAGGTTTAATTGATTTAAGCTAAGTTAATGGGGTCAATCCGTAATTTATTAAGTTTAATAAACTTAATTGATTTTGATAATAAACTTAATAATTTATTAAACTTACTTAATAAACTTAATAATTTTATTAAACTTATTAAAATTAATAAATTTATTAAAATTAATAAACTTAATCATTTATTAAGTTATTAAATGATTAATTTTATTAATAAATGATTAAGTTTAATAAATTTATTAATTTTAATAAGTTTAACAAAGTTAATAAAGTTTATTAAGTAAGTTTAATAATTATTAAGTTTATTATCAAAATCAATTAAGTTTATTAAACTTAATAAATTATTAAATGTATTAAGTTTATAAATTACGGATTGACCCCATTAACTTAGCTTAAAATCATTAAACCCGATTGTGATGTTGCACCATATTATTATTTATTTCGTACATGTGACATATATTGAATAAATTTGTGTAGTTGTTGACACATTATCATACATTGGATGGT
The DNA here is from genome assembly GCF_020379485.1 of Brassica napus. Classification (NCBI taxonomy): domain Eukaryota; kingdom Viridiplantae; phylum Streptophyta; class Magnoliopsida; order Brassicales; family Brassicaceae; genus Brassica; species Brassica napus. The sequence goes on along the minus strand of NC_063438.1, from coordinate 20,547,254 downwards.
TCCACCATATTATAGTAAATTTCGGTAGTCATGAAACTTTTTTCCAAATAGAGATTTATATTTATTTTAAAAATATTATGATGTGAAGTATTTTGCATAACATAATATATTTTAAATTGGGAAAATTTTATTTTTACCACTTTCATATTACCAGTTTCATCTTTACCACTACTGAAGGGACATTTTCAAAAATATCTTCTTCATTAAGTGTAAAAGACTCTTAAACCATGATTAACCTCAGTCTCATAACCGGGTTCTTAGCTTCGGCTAAGAGACAGTTCCTAACTTCTTAGATTTTAACTAAGAAAAACTAAGAAGTCTCTTAAATAAGAGATATAAGAGTCGTCTCTTAGCCGAAAAGTGTAAAAAAAAAAATAGTGTCAAATCATGAGATAAGAACCCCAGTTAAGAGACCAGGGTTAATCATGCTCTTATGTCATTGTTCTTTATATATATAATAATTAAATAATTAAATAATAAAAAAACTAAAAATATAAAAATAACTTTTTAAATTTTTTTCGAATTATACTATTTTGAAATTCAAACTCTAAACCCTAAAACTCAACTCTAAACCCTAAAACATCAATCATAAACCCTTTTCTTTGAAATATGAACCCTAAACCCTAAACCATCAATCCTAAAACCTACTTTTTTTGAAAACCAAACCGTAAACCCTGAAACATCAACTCTAAACCTTAAACCCAGAAACATCACTCTAAACCCTAAACCTAACCTTCAACTCTAAACCCTAAACCATAAACATTAAACCCTAAACTATCAACACTAAACCCTAAACCCTAAAAAGTAACTCTAAACCCTAAACCCTAAAAAAATTAACCATAAACCCTAAAACATCAACTCTAAACCCTAAACCCTAAACCTAAAACCCTAGAGTTGATGTTTTAAGGTTTAGATTTGAAGGTTTAGGGTTTTTGGGTTTACTTTTAGGGTTAAGAGTTGATGTTTAAGGTTTAGATTTGAATGTTTAAGGTTTAGGGTTTGAATTCAGAAAAACATAGTGTTTAGGGTTTTTTACGTTAGTTAGTTGAGTTTTAGGTTTAGAGTTAGAGTTTATGTTTCGGGGTTTAGGGTTTAGAGTTGATGTTTTAGGGTTTAGATTTGAAGGTTTAGGATTTAGGGTTTAGGGTTACAAGTGATGTTTCGGGGTTTAGGGTTTAGAGTTGATGTTTTAAAGTGTGTTTAGAGTTTGATTTAGGGTTTTTTTAGAGTGATGTTTTTTAAGTTTAAATTAGTTAACGATAAGTTTTTTTTTCATAGTTAATCAAAGGGTTATAAATGTCTTTTACTCTTCGTTAAAGATAATGATAAAAGTGGTTAGTGTAAACATATGAAGTGGTACTTTGAAAATACTATTTTTGGCAATTTTCCTTTAAATCTTAAATTTTTTAAATTTTTATTCTATTTTAAAATGTATTAAAATATATATTCTTCGAGGATACAACCCAAAATATATAAGAATTCCTTTTTTTAAAATACATTAATTTTTTTGTCTCGTTAATTATGGTATTACAAATTATGAGAAACAGTACATAGACGATATATTACAGCCGAAAATTCTACCTGTTTTATGAAGATTCACGCCTGACTGCATCATTCTGAGTAGCCCTATAAGATCCATTCCTGACGGTACTCCTTGCACCATGCTGAAGATCTCCTGTAAGCATTTTCTCTAATTTTTTGCATAATTCACATTCTCTGGGAATTGAAACCTAGACTCCTTCTGTAGAAATTGCGTTGTCTGGGGTTCGTACCCATACTTGGTGTGTAGAAGACTTTAAACTTTGACCACCATGTCTCAGTGCTTCCACAAATACATTAATGTTTAGAGGTAACAATGACTTTAACCGCTCTAACAATTATTTAACCACTCTAATTTTAATGTGAAAGCTCGAATGCGGAAAATTACTTCATAAAATATAGTTTAAATAATTATATAGATAGACATGACATATTGTACATGACGTGAGATTACTGGAGATAAATGTGTAACGGTCTTACATATATATTGAAACTTTCACAAGTTTCTAACACACTCGTACGTGTGTACAATTTGTAAATATATTCAATTTAGTTAGAAGGTCAATTTTGTGGGAAACTTCACACCTTTTAGGAGACGACATCCGCAAGTTTCTATGAAATTTTAGTTATTTCTTTTCATATAATTTTAGGTGATTGCGATGAGAGGGAGGAGAATATGAGAATGTGGTTGAGCTCATGGAGCAAGGAGTCGAGCAAGTGAACTTCGTTGGAAGTTTAACTAATTTGTTTAAGGACATTGTCATGGCTATTGAAGAGAACGATGAGATCTTGAGAGGTCTATGGGAGAAGACGGTGTTGTTTATGCTATATGTGAGTTGCAAGAGGAATGTGATTCTAGAGGTTCGTTGATCTTGAAGAAGTACATGGAGTTTAGGAAGCTAGCTAGGTTGGCTTCTGATATCAACAACTCTCCAAATTGAATCTGCTTGGTGGTGCTTCTGAAAGACCAGACCCGAGAGAAGTAGAGCTCTACGTGGAGGAGATACTGTCTCTGATGCAGTTAGGTGAGGATTATACAGAGTTCATGGTGTCAAAGATCAAGTCTTTGACGTCAGTTGATGCTGAGTTGTTACCAGAGCTACGAAAGCGTTTTAGAAATGGTAGCTTTAGCAAAGTGATTCAGGACGTGACGGGATCTATGTGATACTAGAAGGGTTCTTATGGTGAGAATGTGAGGAAAGCCAAAAGGATTAATGAGCATGTACCGGACAGCCTTACCACATCAATGGTGGACGATGTGTTCTACGCAGAGTGTGTGAGGAGAGCCATTTCGACTTCGAACCATAGCTCTGTGATTGCTGTGTTGAGCAATGCTGGTAGCTTGTTGGCTAATGATTACCATGAAGCTTTGCAGCAGAAGATTAGAGAGCCTAACCTTGGTGCTAGGTTGTTCTTAGGTGGTATTGGTTGCATCAAGACGATGGTCGGCTTCAACCCAAATCTCGCTTACTAACTAACATTATAGAAGAGAGCATCTTCAAGATCACGAGTTCGAATGCCATAAAAATAGCTACTTTTAAATGCTTTCTTATCTAAAACATGATGAGCTAAAAGCTCATAGCTTTAATCCCTAAAAAAAGTTCTAACACATTGCATTACCAATAATCATCTTAAATTTTTTTGTTAGTTGTACAAATAATTTTGTTCCTTTTCGTATTTGAAAACGTCTTGATTTTATTCATTTTAACTGAGCTGATTATAAACCTTCTCAAAAATCATTATTTATGGCTTTGGAAGTTCATAAACAGGTATTATAGTGGGTTTTAGCTCCAGCT